>NC_133149.1:21860965-23110965 GCF_048418815.1 Hemitrygon akajei
ACAGGAGTTGCCAGTCAGTGTTGAACTCGGCGTAGGACTCCCCTAGGGACTCTAGCTCCGGATTTTTCCCCCAGGGTTTACTCCCAAAGCCTTCCCTGTGAGTGGGTATAGCCACAAGGCAGCAGAGATTTGAGATCAGAGTTTTCCTTCTCCTAGGTGAGCTGCCAACCACAGCTGATGAGCCCCATCTGCCTGAAAAGTCTGGTTTTAAGGCACCAATAACCTGCCTTTGCCCTTCTCCTGTCAGTAGAAACGCTACACATGAAGGCCAAGAGCTGAACTTGGTTGTCAGAAGCTATTTGAGTTGCTGGTCATTGGGAGCATTTAATAGGTAGTGAGAGCTTGTCACCATTACCACTCCCGGCTATAACAACCTTAAAGAACCAATAGAAGGCAACTGAAAGTCCATCAAGAGAGAAAAGGTAAAATACGAAGGCAAGCGAGCCAATAATATCAAAGAGGATACCAAAAGTTTTTATGAGTATGTAAAGAGTAAAAGAGAGATGAGAGTGGATATTGGACAGCTGGAAAATGATGCAGAAGTTGTAGTAATGGAGGACAAAGAAATGTTGGATGAATTTAGTAAGTATTTTGCATCATTCCTCACTGTGGAAGACACTGAAATTCAAGAGTGTCGGGAGCAAGAGTGAGTATAGTTGCTATTGCTAAGGAGAAGGTGCTTGGGAAGCTGAACAGTCTGAAGGTAGATAAGTCACCTGGACCAGATGGACTACACCCAGGGTTCTGAAAGAGATAGCTGAAAAGATTGTGGCGGCATTAGTAATGATCTTTCAAGAACCACTAAATCCTGGCATGGTTCCAGAGGACTGGAAAACTGCAGATGCCTTTCATAAGGGAGGGAGGCAGAAGTGAGAAAATTATAGGCCAGTTAGCCTGACTTCAGTGGTTGGGAAGATGTTGGAGTCGATTGTTAAGGATGAGGTTTTGGGGTACCTGGAGGCACGTGATGAAGTAGTCCGTAGTCAACATGGTTTCCTTGAGGGGAATTCTTGCATGACAAACCTGTTGGAATTCTTTGAGGAAATAAATAGGCAGGATAAACAAAGGAGAGTCAATGAAATTTGTTTACTTGGATTTTCAGAAGGCATTTGACAACACACAGGATGCTGCTTAACAAGGTAAGAGCCCATGGAATTACAGAAAACATACTAGCAGTAGACTGGCTGACTGGCAGGAGGCAAAGAGACAGAACAAAGGGGGAACTTTAGTCTCATCCGACTACAAGACCTTTTTCCACAACTTTACAGTAACTTCTTAGTAACGCTTTGCAAAGACTTTACAGGCAAGGATATGCTTCTTTTAGCAGTATGTGTGGTGTAAATCTAATACTGTGCATCGGCCAGCTAACGCCATCCTTCCTGTAATGTATGGTGGAGGTAGCATCATGCTATGGGGTTGCTTCAAAGCAGCAGGGACTGGAAATCTTAAACTAGAGAGGAAATTTTTCTTTCAGCAGGATAACAACCCAAAGCACACTGCCAGAGCAACCGTGGAGTGGCTTCAAATGAATAAAATTGATGTCCTTGAGGGGCCCAATCGGAGCCCTGCCCCCTCCCTCTTGCTTTCTGCTGCTGGAGGAAGGGGCAGGAGTCTTGGGTCTTGGGTAAGGTTTGATTGGCACAGCTTTTGGACTGGACCCAATTTTAGGGGATTCTGCATTTCGTGTTAGATGTGTTCCTGGTTTCATTTTGTTATTGCTATTTTGCGCAACTTTGACCGGGGCGGACTGGCCCTGCGGTCTGCAGTTAATGAACGACACAGCGCTAAATTGAACTGAACTGAACATTCTGAGACTGTTTCATGGAGTCTACGATTTAATGTTTAATATTCTGTATCTTATTTGCCACTTGCGCGATTTGTTCTTTTTGTTTTGCGCGCTGAGTGTTTGATGTTTTCTTTGAACAGGTTCCATGATGTTTCTTTGCTTCATGGCTGTCTGTGGGATGTTGAATCTCAGGGTTGCATACTGCATACATACTTTGATAATAAGTGTAGTTTGACATTGACTTAACCTGATCAAGCTTCTCTGGCAAGACCTCAGGATCGCTGTCCACTGCTGCTCCCCAACTAACCTGGCACAGCTTGAGCAATTTTGCACGGAGGAATGGGCAAATCTTGTGCCATAACGTTGTGCAAAGCTAATAGAGACTTATCCAAAAAGTCTACTGCTGTAATAGCTGTGAGATATATAAAATAGCAGTAGACATACAGTCACACACAAAAATAAAATACGAGGGGTGATTGATAAGTTCATGGGCTAAGGTAGAAGGTGTCAGTCTTGGAAAACCTAGCACATTTATTTTTCAACATAGTCCCCTCCTATATTTACACACTTAGTCCAGCGGTCGTGGAGCATACGGATCTTGGACCTCCAGAAAGTGTCCACAGCGGGGGTGATTGATAAGTTCGTGGCCTATGGTAGAAGGAGATGAGTTATACAGCTCTCGTTACATGCACATGCAGTTCAACTCTTCGAGTGATTATGCAGAAAGTTTGAAGTTAACTCATCAGAGGTGATTGATAAGTCCGTGGCCTAAGGTAGGAGATGAGCTCTTAACTTGCTGCATAATCACTCAAAGAGTTGAACTGCATGTGCATGTAACGAGAGCTGTATGACTCATCTCCTTCTACCTTAGGCCACAAACTTATCAATCACCCCTGGTATGTTATAGGTCCCTGAGTCGATGGATGTTGTTGGCAAGAGCAAGCCTGCAGCAGTCTGCAGACATACGCAATCCAGCTTGTCTTCCACAAAGTGACCACTGGAGGGCAGCACCGGCGCTGCACCACACTGCCTCCAGCATCACATGTGGGTGGCTGCAACAGGCGACTCTGCAGCGTGAGACCTGGTGCGCGTAGCAACCGAGGCCACGCCGCTCCACCGCTGTCGAACCGGTGAGCCGGACTTGCAGCTTTCCGCGTTGCCGTTGCCCAACACGGTCTTGCGCTCACAAGAAAAAGGACCAAGGCAATCGCTCGCTGTTAGACTGTACACCGCCTTCGCGCACCAACTACGGGTGCCTCTCTGTAAGCAGGCTGCACCAAGTCCTGCTCCTCCACCAATTTGCAGCTGGCTGATGGGGTAGACCTGCAGAATTTGAAGTTCTGCCTGACCCAATCATCCCCTTTACTTCTCCTTCTCAGTGGTGCTCCCATGTTCTCAGACTCTAAATTCTACCTCCCTCAGTTATTGTTAATTTAAATTTATTTTTCACTACCTTAGGTTGCACTACAATCTTTGCAGCATTCTAGTTGTTTTGACATGTTGTTTTATTTATTGTTGTATTTATTATTACCGTATACACTGTGAGCCTCATGCAAACAAGGAATTTCATTGCACCCTGGTATATGTGACAATAAACTAATCTGTATCTTGATTTGTTTTTCAAGGTGCAAGTTCTACCACTACTTAAAGGACAAGAGAACTTTGTGACAGCTCATTGAATAATTGATTCTGTCTCGTCCCAAGGCATTATCTCAGAACAAGTTTTGTGCATCAAGTCAAAACAGAAAATGCTGAAACAGTGTGGAAGGGACTTAATGTTTCAGGTTGAAGAGCTCTCATCAGAATTGGTTAACTGATGAAGAGTGTTCATAAAGGTCCCACAGCCTGAAGTATTAACTCTGTTTCTCTTTCCATAGAAGTTGCCTGACTTGTTAAAGTATTTCCAGTGTTTTCTGTTTACCAACTGCTGCGGGTTTTTTGGTTACTATCTCTTGTCATTAAAGCTCACTGCAGCTTATGGTAAGCGAGGAAGAACACTTGCATTTGTGTAACACCGTACACATCCTCAGGAATCTGCCAAAGTTATTTTTCACCTCTAAGCCTGTTAGCTGTGCAATCCCTGCTATAAAGTGGAAAGTATATTGTTTTTGAACAGAGCAAGTTCTTAAAGGAAGTAATTTTCAGCTGAGTGTGGTTATCACTGACCAGAAACTGAACTATATACAGAATGTGGCACAAAGGCAGGACTGACGCTGGAAGTCCTTTGGCAAGTATCTCGCCTCCTAGCTCCCCCAAAGCCCGTGCACCATCCACATGGATCAAGTTGGAAGTGTGGTGGAATAAGCTCCACTTGCCCGATTGAGGCTGCAAAAAGTTTGACACAGGACCCTGCTAGCCACTCTGTCCATACCTTTCACTCATTCCACCACCAATCACAGTAGCAGCAGTTATACCATCCACAAGATACGCCTTCCAAGCCCACAATCTCTACCTGACAGAAAGACAGGGGTAACAAAAGTACAGGGAACACTGCCACCTGGAAGTTGCTCTCCACGCCAAACGCCATCCTGGCTTGGAAATGTATCACCGTCCCTTCACTGTTGCTGGGTCACAATTCTGGAATTCCCTCCCTACCAACATCGTTGGTGAATCCACACCTGAAGCTCTGCAAGGGTTCAAGAAGGCAGCTTGTACTACCTCCTCAAAGGCAATTGGTGGATGGGCAATTAAATGCTGGCTTAGCCCTTGAATGAGTAACAGTATAAGGCAAAATAATTACCCAGTACAAGGCAGAACAGAGAATCCTTCTTTTCTCAAAAGGCTATTTGACCTTCACCTGTGAGGCCAGGTAGGGCCTCGTTTTAAAATCACACACAGACATTTGTGTTAACAATATAACAATTCCCTGGAATTGTATTAAAAATGTAGCCTTGATTCTGGGCTTTCCCCTGGTAGGAGTTGAACCCGTAATCTTCATCGTAGTAAAGAGTGACCCACCCATTGATCTACAGTGTACGTATTGCATTGGTCTTGAGTGATGGTGGTGTACGTGGGTTCACTGTTCTGTCTAGTGAACACATCCCAGGCTGGCCTGCAGCGGGAGGAGTGCCTTTTACTAAGTTTCCATTCTTTGTCCTGCAGGTCTCATGGCTCACAAGCTCTCAGTCCACGATTACCAGCTGCTGCTGAACAAAGGCTGGGTCAGGTGAGTGCTGGGAACATTGAGTAGAAACCCTGAGCATTTGCAGTAAAATATCTGTGGAGAACCCGAGGGAGAGTGTAAATAACTATCTGTGAATTCAGCCACTGCTTCGTTAACGTACAGAGATCCGGAGTTTAATTTCAGCTCTGCGCTGAGTTAGCCGGCCCTGGTTGGAAGCTACAATTGGTGGAGAGGGTGTATGTTCAAGTTCAACTTCAAGTTTAAGTTTATTGTCATTCAGACTTACACAAGTGCAGAGCTAAATAAAACAACGTTCCTCAGGAACCAAGGTGCAAAATACAGTATATATAGCGCATAAAATAATAGTCTCACAATAATGTTAAAAGATAAAAAATATTCTGTAGATGTACAAGTTGCCATAAAGTGCATGCATGTAGGACACATAGACACATATACAACACTGGCATTAATAACACTGGACAGCAAATTTTTTTGAAAGTGTTTTTTTGAAAATTCCTCAGAATTTTTTTGTTTGCCCTGATACCATTTCAACAGGACCACAATGTCCTGGTGAAACCTTTCACCATGCTCGTCACTGACAGTGCCAATGTTTGCAGGGAAGAAGTCTAAATGGGAATGCAGGAAATGGTTCTTCAGTGACATGTTGCACTTCATGGTTTTGTATGCTTGAAGCACGTTGTCAACCAGCTGCACAAGTTCTTTGAATTGCCTGTCATTGATGACCTGTTTGATTCATGGACCAACAAAAATGCCTTCCTTAATCTTGGAATCAGTTATTCTGGGAAATATCTGTCTCAAATATCGAAATCCTTCATGAAAATTTTGTGCCTGGTGACAGCAGATTCCATCCTTACAGTCTTGAACCCAATAATTCTGCTTTTGCCTTTGACAAACCCAAGTCTCTGACCAGGTCATTTAACTCAGATTGAGTTATCAGATGAGGCTCACTTAACATAAAGAGTTCAAAATCTGTATCAGTATCGGTGTTGTTTTCCATTCCTGACTCGTGCATCATGGCATCTTCATTGGCCTCCTCTGGACTCCATGTCTCTGCGTGGCTCAGTACTGGAAGACCATCATCATGTGACACAGGTCTCATGGCTGAAGGGAGATTGGGGTATTCCATGGATTTCCTGTTTTTAGCAGAGAAACCAGACACACTGTCAGATAGAAATAGCAGTCTGTCACATGATCCTTCTGCTCTCGCCATATCATCGGGACAGCGAACGGCATTGACTTACGAGAACCTCTGAGCCAAGTTCTAAGATCGGCTGCGCATATTGCGTAACAAATGTGAGGAGCGCTGGCTTTGACTTGGTCGCCAATTTTACACCCAAAGTAGAGCTCATAGGCTTCTTAATAAGAGGTGTCATGCTCTGTCATTGAGATTTAGGTGTATACTCTCCACAAATATAACAGGAAGTGCCGCAGCTGTTGCAGTATTGGCAAGACATTTTGCTGTCACAAATACTCCTGAAAATGCAATTTATTTATTATAATGATTACGCACAATATGCTACGCGCGCGAAGCATGCGCATTAATGTGATCGCAAACCGATAATACATGTAAATGCAACGCACAGAACGCAATACATGTAAACGCAATGCATGATGCTTTAATAGCCTTACTAAAACCTGTCCTGCCATGCAGCATCCACCCTGACTAAGCATGCCTGGACACCTCCGGGCAAGATAGAAAACCTTTCAGCTTACATTGTGGGCAATGTTTTAATTGACTTGAATTATGATTTGAAATAACAAATATAGGCAATTTCAAAAAAATGGTGTGCGATCCGGAAATTTCATGGGGATTTTCATGATCTGCAGCCCAAAATCCATTTGATACACCCAATAGAATTCAGGAAGCAAAATCTTTGTTGTCCAGTGTAAGGTGTATTGGGTGGTAGTAGTGTGTTCAGAGGTCTCACAGCCTGGCTTTTGACTAATTATTTATGGATTTGAAATTGCAATATTTCTGAAGAGGGGAATGTTTAGACGCATTCAATATTTTGACATATCGTTCTCATTAACCCCGCCAAGGGGAGGAATTACATGGATACAAGTTCCCCACCACATGATGAAAATGCTAGGAAATCAGCAGTTTCTGACTCAGACTACCCCATGTCTGGCACCAACAATCGTTCCACAGTCAAAGTCACTTAGATCAAAATTCTTCCCCATTCTGACATTTGGTCTGAACAACAACCGAACTCAGCCAGACCCTCTGGCTGATGTGTTCCAGCAAGTTCCCTCTGTAGGCTGTGAATGAATAAGTTTTTAATCTGTTTGAAGATCAGTGGTGGAAGCAAGTGGATTGCTTCTCACTGCAAAATCCAGACCTATTCCTTCTTTAACTTCCATCGCCAAGAATCTTGCTCAGAATTTCAAAATGGGACTTAACGTGGGCACGCTATTGTACACACAGTGGCCAGTTTATTTGGTACACCTGTACACCTCGTTAATATAAATATCTAATCAGCCAATCATGTGGCCGCAACTCGATGCATAAAAGCATGCAGACATTGTCAAGAGGTGCAGTTGTTGCTCAGAATGGGGAAGAAATGTGACCTGAGTGACTTTGACGTAGAGTGGTGCCAGACAGAATGGTTTGAGTATCTCAGAAACCGCTGATCTCCTGGGACTTTCACACACAGCAGCTTCTAAAGTTCACAGAGAATGGTGTGAGAAACAAAAGTCATCTAGTGAGCAGAAGTTCTGCGGGTAAAAACACCTTGTTAATGAGAGAGGTCAGAGGTTCAAGCTGACAGGAAGGCGACAGTAACTCGATTGACATGCACTACAACAGAGGCGTGCAGAGGAGCATCTCTGAATGAACAACACGTTGAACCTGGAAGTGTTGAAGTGGACGGGGTACAGCAGCTAAGTCCATGAACATTCACTCATTTATTAGGGACTTTATTAGGTACAGGAGGTACCTAAAGTGGCCTCTGAGTGTATAGCTTCCAGCAAACAGTCTTTATTTGTGGAAGTTGGACTCTACTTAGCAGCAAGCACAGTACAATAAACATAATAGCACACAGCAGCATGTCACAGTCTTACGGTGGCACCAATCCTCTTTACGTTATACCTCCCTCAGCAGCTAAACACACAACTTCCTATGCAAACGTAAAGAGGTGAGCAAAGCTGTACAAACAGATCAATGTATATACATTGGAGGCACAGGTACAGTCATGAATTGACTCCAGTAAATTGCAGTTATATCCAAAATATCAATCTATGGACTTTGGTTACATTTGCAAGAATTTATATGTACAATAACAATTTTAGACATTGTGCACAGGTAACGCACTTGCAGTGTATTCCCCTATTTACTGTGCATGATGACATATTGCCCACTGTACTTGTAACAAACTCTATTCTGCTCATATACATGGTACTCAGCTGTCCTCCCCAGTTTATGAACACTCAACTTATTGCCAGTCCTTACCTACGACCGAGCATTGCAGACACAGCTACAGTCATTAATAACTCTGCTCCTGTGACTTTGGCTGTAGTGCACCTCATCTGTGTCACTTCCAGAGCAAGTGTGTGACGGATGAGTTGTGCTACAGCCAAAGTGACAGGAGCAGAGTTATTAATAACTAACTGAGGTGGACAGCATAAGTTGAAGAGAAATGCTGAGAAACATGAAGGAGTGTCAGGACAATAATTATCCACATATTATTTGTTGGAGTTGTCTGAAATATTTGACAGTGCCTCATCCCATCACTAAGCTGTATCCACACCAGTTACAATGTCTTGGCTGGTTATTTTAATGGCAGTTATAAACTTACTGGAGTTTTTTTTGCCAGGTTACCAGTGAGGTGAATGCATCCTACAAACTCTCCCCAAAATCATACAATTTGTAGAGCATCTCTCTGGCGTAGTCAGTGGGAGTTTCCTCATTGCTGGACAAACCATGGACAGCCACATTCAGATTCCGTCCTCAGATGTGTGGATTCTCTGGTGTTGGTGGCAGGGCCTCTCCTCTCTCGCAGTCCACTGTTTTCCCGTCATTCAGGTTCCCGTGTTCAGATCTCGATTGCGTCACCATTACTGTTCCTGCAATATATCCACACCAGCGATTATTGTCCAGATACTCCTTCAGGTTTCTCTTAAACTGCAATTCTCACCATGCTCTCAAAGTGAGACGATGGATTGAAGGACTTTGCCTGTATACTCTCGTCATTTACCCCACGCTAATCTGCTCCTCAAGGCTGTGCCGGGATGGTTCTGTATTGCTAAAATCCTCAGAGTGGCAATGTAACACCCAGTAGCCTTTTCTGGCATCAGGTGAAAAGTTCGAGAATTCACTCAGACAAAATGAAATTTATAACTTTAAGGAAAGAGTTTGACGGTGAAGCTTTTGGCTTGACGTAAAAACTCAGTTGCTAGTTTTAGTTGATTTGAGCTATAGGTATCTCTGAATGTGGTTGAATTGAAAGAGTCTGGAGAGAGTTGTCAACTCAGCCAACTCTATCATAAGCACAGCCCTCCCCACAATCGAGGGCATCCATCATAAAAGACCCTCACTGTCTGGAACGCGTCCTCTTCTCATTAAATCAGGAAGGAGGTGCAGGAGCCTGACGACCCACACTCAGTGTTTTCAGAACAGCTTCTTCACATCTGCCATTAGATTTCAGAATGATCCATGAAAACTATCTTGCCATTCCTCTTTCACACTATTTATTTATTGATTGATTGATAATAACTTACAATAACTTATTATGTCTTGCACTGCTGCAAAACAGCACATTTCATAAGATGTGGCAGTGATAATAAAACTGATTCTGATTCTCAGCTACCCCAGTAAAATGCTCAGTCATACTAAACCCAGAGCCTCTCTGATCACTGACCCGTCAAACCCCTGCGATCTCCAGCTGATTGCACACCACAGCCTCACTGAAATAACTGACCCCCATATGAATAACAAACAGAGAATAGACTAGAGAAGCTCAAATCAGCTGCAATCAGTCCTGTTAGTTATCCGGTCTCCAGGTATTAGAAGCTCCTCTTAGACCAGGGGTACCCAACATTTTTGTTAATGCCATGGACCCCTACCATTAACCGAGGGGTCTGTGGCCCCCAGGTTGGGAACCCCTGTCCTAGACAGCTAATACCTCAATGCAATCTATACAAGCACAAACATTCTGTTAATTAGTGACTTGAGGAAACCCTGGAGAGGTCGTTAGAATCCTACAACTCTGTATAGATGCAGGCCAAGAGATTTATGCCCAAACTGAAGGTGAGGAGCAACGTTACTGCTGGGAGTAAACACGTTGTTGTTCGTCATGCTGAGGAACGATCACCGTTAACCAAAGATCACTGCAGACTGAGCCACCTCAAGATGTCACATTGCAGACACTGTTCAGACGGACAATGAAGCAAATGCTTGTGTCATCGGGCACTAAGAGCGGAGCGATCACTTTGGAGTGTAATCTTAGATCTCTCACCATGTGATTTGGCCATTGCTGATGGAAAGTGATGGCCACCCACCATGGAATAAGAGGGATGTTTGTTAAAATTTCTATAAGCCTTCTGAAAGCAGAACAAAAACTCAACCCTATACCACCTCCTCAAGATAATGGGACATAAATTGTAGTCTTACTAACAATACTATTTACTGTACACTCAGTGGCCACTTTATTAGGTACACCTGCTTGTTAACGTAAATATCTAATCAGCCAATCCTGTGGCAGCAACTCAATACATAAAAGCATGCAGACATGGTCAAGAGGTGCAGTTGTTGGCAGACCAAACATCAGAATGGGGAAGAAATGTAATTTAAGTGACTTTGAGCTTGGAATGATTGTTGGTGCCAGATGGGGTGGTTTGAGTATCTCAGAAACTGCTGATCTCCTGGGATTTTGAGGGTGCCACGATGATTCCTGAAGGTGCCACAATAGCATAGTGGTTAGCGCGATGCTATTACAGCTCAGGGCGTTTCGGAATTCTGACACCATTCTGTAAGGAGTCTGTACCTCCTCCCCGTGGTTTTCCCCAGGAGCTCCTATGGTCCAAAGACATAGCGGGTAGGTTAATTGGTCATTGTAAATTGTCCCGTGATTAGTTTAGGGTTAATCTGGTTTGTTGGGGGTTACTGTGGTTCAAAGGGCCAGAAGGGTTTGCTCCATGCTGTATTGCTAAATAAAATAAGATAAATAAATACATTTTCACTCACAACCATCTCCACAGTTTACAGATAACGGTGCGAAAAAAAATTCAAACATCCAGTGAGCTGCAGTTCTGTGGGTGAAAACACTTTGTTAATGAGAGGTCAGAGGAGAAAGACCAGGCTGGTTCAGACTGACAGGAAGGTGATGGTAATTCAAATAACCAGGTGTTGCAACAATGGTGTGCAGAAGCACATCTCTGAACGCACAACATGTCAAACCTGGAAGTGGTTGGGCTACCGCAGCAGAAGACCATGAACATACACTCGGGCCACTTTTATTAGCTACAAGGTACCTAATACAGTGGCCATGGAGCGTAAACAAGAATGAACTTATACTATAATTTCAACGCCACCATCTAGTCGAGGAGCTGAAGTAATTTATTCGTAATATGACTGAGAATAGTTTGCTAGCTTGTCAATGACCAGTTAGTTAATGTTAACTCCGATTCTTTGTTTGTTCCAGGAGCGGGAAATATCTGTACAAAGCTGCTATGCCCATCACGTGCTGCCCCACCTACACAATGAGGTAAGCACAGCACTTATCTGATATATGATTTTGATCTTCACTGTTGAGTGCTTTTCTCATGTGTGTACATTTACTAACTCATTAAATTGAAAGCAATTTGACATTGAAGCAAAGTCATTTTGCATGAGCTTCATTTAGTAACTTATTCAGAAGTTCTTCTAGGTGAGAGACAATATTAAATGTAGGTACAGAGTGAGGCTACGTCCACACTACACTGGATAAATCTGTAACCGAAGCTTTTTTTCTTTGTTTTTACCCTCTGTCCACACTAAAATGGCACTTTCATCCCCCGAAACCGGAGCTTTTCAGAAACGCTTTCCAGGGTGGGTATTTTTGAAAACGCTGCTCGGGCAGATCAGTGTGGACGTGCTAACCGGAGAAATCTGAAAACGCTGTCAGATGGCAGTGCACTATTTCATTGTTTTCTTGAACACAACCTAACAATTTCAGAACAGACGGCAACGAAACTGAAGCCAGAAGAGTTAGAAATGTACTCACCAAATACTTTGACCCATAACTTACTGAATAAATAAGTATACTGTACTCACTTTGCCCTGTTTTTTGTCCTTGCTTGTATGAAGGTGGTTTACCTATTTATGCAAGTACTTCTCTGACAATAGATGTCTAACAGCCTGCTGTAACATTGTATGGAAATGCAAGATAACACTGATGCACATTTAACAAGGTGCTTTATTAATGCAACAGAGTTAGTCAGTTTTTCAATGTTCGTCGTCAGCTGGGTCAATCTGTCCATGAACTCCCTGTCGGTTGCCTCCGTACGCTCCAGAATTTGTTTACTTTTGTTCTCCTGCGCGAAAGTCAACAGCTGTCCGTTGTTTTAAGTTTTTCTAGTCTGTAACTACACAAACGCGCACTTTTACGGCGAGATTCGACACCAAACATGTCGCTTGTTTTTGGTAGATGTGTCCTGCGCATGTGCAGGAGGAGGAGATTCACCAAAATCTCCGTTTCATTGTGGACGGAGATATTTTCAAAAACGCATAGTGTGGACGCTTATCGTTTTTACGCGAAACCGGTGTTTTCAAAATTATCCAGTCTAGTGTGGATGTAGCCTGAGTTAACAAAGGAGGTTGACTTCCTAACAACTGCCTTCAGGCACTTTTCAGAGTAAATAAAGCATTAGTAGAGTGGATGGTAAACTCCCTTCTGTGTTTGGTTCATTGATCTTTATGACAAAGGGATCCTTACATTTGACCATCTTTGGTGAGATCACACCAGATATATTGTGTACAGTTTGGTTTCCTTAGCTACAGAAGGATTGCCAAGAAGTACAAAGAACGTTCACTAGATTGATTTCTTGGATTATGGGATTGACTTTTGAGGAGGAATTGAATGGTTCAGGCCTACTATTTTTAGGAATCCCAAAATTATAGAAAATTTATGAAAAGGAGACCATGTAGCCCATAGGAAAGGAGCTACCCAATCCACAGCACTAGGTCCATAATCCTGGTAGTCATGGTTGTTCAAGAACATCATATCAGGAAGAAAAGTTGATGGTTAGTGGGTGTTTTTGTGACTGAAAGGCTGTTACCAGCAGTGTTTCACAGAGCTCAGTACTCAATTATAAACACAAGAGATTCTTCAGATGCTGGAAATCTTGAGCAACACCCACAAAATGCTGGAGGAACTCTGCAAGTCATGCAGCACCTCTGGAGGGGAATAAATAGGCATCGTTTTCAGCCAAGTCCCTTCATCGGGACTGTAAAGGAAGAGGGCAGAGCCACAATAAGAAGCTGTGAGGGGAGAGGAAGGAGTACAAGCTAGTAAGGAGGACGGTGAACCATGGAAGAAAGGGAAGGAGAAGGGCAACCAAAGGGAGGTGATAGGCACAATGGTGTTTCCACTCCACCACCATTGATGGTGCCCTCACCCACATTTCCTACATTTCCTGTGCATTAGAGCTTCCCATTGAATGTTTATTCCCCTCCATAGATATTACTAAGTTTACCCAGCTTTTAGTGTGTGTTGCTCAGTATGCAATCTCTTGCTTCTTGTATACGTTAGTGAGTTAGTCATTAAAGCCATTTACTGATGATACAAAATTGGCTGTGTGGTTGACAGTAAGGAAGTTATTAGGCTATCAGTAATGTTGATAGTCCAATTAAATGTGCAAGAGATTTAAGAATGTACCACAACTCTGACCTCTATATGGTCAGAGGTAAAGGGAGAAAAATGCTTAAAAATTGAGAGGTTTATCAGAGTAGATTTGACAAAGCAACCAGAGGAGAGCCAACCAACATAATCATTACTATTAGGAAAGGTGAAATGGACCTAGGTGTACTTCCCCTTTACAATTTATTTAAAGTCACAATTGAATTTGAGAAAGGGGCAATCCCATTAGTGCATGGAGTACAATACTGATCCAAGAGAAACCTTTTCGTCCGAGAATGCTGAGAATGAGAATTTGGAAAATGTTACCAGAAGCTGCATAGCTAATAGCATAGATGTAATTGTGAGGGAGGAAGGACTAGGACGATGTGTTATGGGTGAGTTGAAGAAGCCTGTGGAAGAGGCGAGCATGGAGCAAATGGCCTTTTACTGTGCTATAAACCAGATGTCACTCTGTCTTCTGGACGCCCAAAGTTCAAAGTAAATCTATTATTAAGGTACTTGTATGTCACCATATGCAACCCCGAGTTTAATTTCTCAGAGAAATATCTGAGAAAGTCTCAGTATGTATTCCATCACTGAAAGGATTTTTCCCTTTACTGCTGTGTCAGGTGCCATGTCTTGGACTTCCGGATATCCAGATCACAGCGCCGAGTTCTAAAGAAGATGCGGAAACATTTAACACGAGTTGATGCTATTGTGAAAGAAACTGCTGGTGAGTGTAAAAGCAGTGACTGCAGCATTATGCTAGCTGAAGAAAAATGGATGATCTGTCAGAGGAGAGACGCAAGAGACTGCAAATGTTAGAAATCTTGGAACAGCAACGGAAGTGCTAGAGGAACTTAGCAGGCCAGGCTGCACCTGTGGAGGGAAATGAACAGTGAAAACAATCTAGGACATCCGAGATGTACTCCTATTTCAGAACCTCAGCTTCTTGCATCATTCCCACTCTCCCTGTCTCATCTGCATATAACAGCAACCAGCTCTTCCCCTCACACTTTTGTATTGGCTATTTCCCTCTGTCTTGATGAAGGGTCTTGATCTGAATTGGCAATTCTTCATTTCCCTCTGTCGGAGCTGCCTGACCTGTTGAATTCCTCCAGCTTTTAGCGTGTTACTATCAGGAAGGGTGGAGAACATGAAGAAACTATCTATGTTAATTCCATAGCTGAAATAAATGATTTTATTTCCTTTCAAAATGGCATCCAGGATTTTTTTTTTGGACATAATGCTATGAACTCACAGGAAATCATGTTGTGTCAGCTTTGGCTTAATGCGGTCCCTCTCAATTCTGAGTCAGGAGATCATGGGGTCTAGCCCCATTCCAACCTCATTGCGCACGATCTAGGAGTCATCAGGGTAGAACTGAGAGTCACATTGCCAGGTGTACCGACTTTGGGAAGAGAAGGGGAACAGCTGTTCATTCATGTGATAGCAGTTCCTGCCTTGGCAATAAACCTAATGGAGCAGAGAGCTCTGCTGGTGCCCAAGTAAACACACAAAGTTCGGCTAACAATGCAAATCAATAGGTAAAGGCGTCCTTTGTCACTTACTGTTGGCGGAACCCATAATGTGTAAAAATCACCTTTTAACTGCCAGTTTGTTTGTTCTTTGATGCTAAATGTGTTTAGAGAAGAAAATATTGCATGATTTATGATCCTAAAGCTTTTTCCAGCAAATAAAGTACCTTTGAAATATAGTTGTTGCAATAATAGGGGCAATGCAGCAGTTAATTTACACATAATGAGATCCCACAAATACGAATGTGATCATGAGAGATCAGTAGTTTAAATGATTTTGTTTGAGTGATAAGTATTGGCAGGAAGTGGCTGAAGACTTGAGCATTCTCTTAATAATAATGCTGTGGGACCCTTACGCACTCGTGCAGGTGGGTCTGATTGGTCTTACCCAAAAGTTGGCATTGCTCACAGTGCACCGCAATTTCACTGCTGCATTGTGGGTAAAGGTTTAACAACTCTCAGAGGTTTAATGAGGTGTGAGCACATGACCGAGACCTAAATCACAAGGAGAATAAAGGGTATTTGTTGCTCACGTTATTTAGTGACCGAAATTCTTCTTACGGCCCATTACGCTGTTCAGGGCTTCCTTCATCATGTCAGTAGCTTCCTCTCAGTTTTCACTGCTGTCAGTCATGCAAGTCCCGGTGGAGACTCAGGAATACCGTCACACACGGATGCAGAAGGATTCCTCATTGCTTTTTTCCGCAAAAATTTTGTTTTACCAGTCAGGGTCGTTAGCCCTGAGCTGAACTCCTGAACCTGGAGGATCAGCGGACAACTCTTAGTCTGCCCTCTACCCTTTGACCTGTTTAGCATGGGTGACCCTACCAAGAGTCAAGGCATAAAGCCCTGACTCCAACCAACATAGCTCTCACACATTGAGGCACACAAGCCACCAATCTATAACAGCATTGTAATCCACTTGGAGAGTGATAGAATTTTATGAGAATTTTACTTCACAGAAACTGCTCAGTAAATCACTGAGATGTACTTAACTGATTGTGGAGAGGACAAGAGTACATTTTAAATTCAAACAGTGGCAAGATATCTTCTTGAAATTTCTCTTCTTCTTCCTTCTTCCCCCACCCCCCTCCCATTGAAAGAACTGACCCAGTCCATGGCACAATTTGCCAGATGAACATGTGCTCCCATACCTCACCCACCCTCCCAGCCAAATGCTACATATTTCAAAGAGTGAGATGATTACGCTCATCATAACAGTGTCGTATTCTAGCCAAACATCTGCTCTTATAGATTTGCCGAGAGTGTTCAAAGCCCATTCAACAGCACAGGTATGTAAATCTTCAGACATTCCTTTAACAGTTAATACACGGCGATTGGACTGGTGCCCAAGTTAATTACAACTCCCTCCTAGTCTGAGGGTGAGTGGAAAATGTTCACCATGTATCAGATTGGAATTGGGTTATTATTGTCTCATGCACCAATATTATAGTGAAAAGCTTGTCTTGCATACTGTTCATGCAGTTCATTGAGCTAGAATAAGGTAAAACAATACCAGAATGCAGAATAAAATGTAACGGCTACAGAGAAATGGTAGTACAGGCAGACAATAAGGAGCAAGGTCATAACGAGGTAGATTGTGAAGTCAAGAATCCAACTTATCGTGCCAGGGAACTGTTCAGTGACAGCAGGGTAGATGTTCTTGGGCCTGGTCATCCAGGCTTTTGCATTTTCTGCCCTATAGGAAAGGGGACAAGAGAGAATATCCGGGGAGTGTGGGATCTTTATTTATGCTGGCTGCTTTACTGAGAGAGTGAGAAGTATAGACGGAGTCTGTGGAGGGGAGGCTGGTTTTCGTATTGTGCCGAGCTGCGTCCACAACTCTCTGCAGTTTTGTGCAGTCACAGGCAGAGCAGTTGCTGTACCAAGCCACACAGCATACTTTCGATGGAGCATCCAGAAAAATAGGTAAGGAGCAGAATACCAAATTCCATTAGCCTCTGAAGAAAGTAGTGTTCCAACATTGACCCTTTATAAATGTAGCTCTGTATTGCCTTACCTCAGTGGCATGGTCAGTCATCCATCAATCAATCAGCAGCAGCTCTAAATAGTTATTAGTTTTCCCACTAACACTTAATTTAATCACAAAGTTTATTCAGCTGATTCAAAGTCATTGGGCAAGCATTTATGATGTTATTTAAAAAGGATTAAGTTTGTTTAAGTGGGGATAAAAGGAAACATCATAAATGTCTTTTTCAGAAGAAGTAAAAATTGATGAGTGATTGGCTGCTCGCACCCATTCCATGCTGGCAAGATGGCAAATTCCATCTCTGATAGCTTTCACTGCGGATATCCCTTGTAATGGCCGTTCATTTCTGACGCTGTTGGAACTTTTGCTGTACTGACCGGCATGTAGGATGGAGGTCGGGATCTTCCAGTCACCCTTAGCCTAGGGTGGACATGAAATTAGGTTGGGGGAAAGTCTCACTGTCCCATATCAACCGCAAACAGAAAGTGAGAAAGGTTAACTTCAATTACGATGCCTCCAAATGTCAAATAATCCCCAGACGTTCGAGGGGTTTTCACAGCAGTGAGGCTCTTACAAGGTAGAAATTAAATGACAAAACAAAATAATAATCATTGAATACAGCAGAGATCCAGTGGCAGAAATGTTAAACAGGGATCTGATATTTGTTGTGAATGTGATTTTGTGTCTGTTATTTCAATGTGATTTGTTTCATTCTGAAGCACTTAGCACTGAAGAGGACACCACGTGCCATAAAGAGGAACCATCGCCGGGACCTGGGCAGGTCAAGCTGACCACTGGGCAGACACCCTGGACTTTCCCTGAGAGGTCTGACGAAGACTGGTCAGAGGTAAACCACGTATCTGACCAGCGGAGCGTGAACAGCAGCCAGACGTGGCCTGGTGAGTTCCTTCAGTCACCCACACGATGACTGAACCAAGAATTGATGCTGGCACGGTTAATGGGAGCAGAAGGCCGCAGAGTGTCATTGATTTGTTCAATGGGCTAGATGGGGTTCACTATTGACCTAACCAAGAATGGTAGGCCAGAACATACTCTAAATGGGTACAAATTTGGAAACTACGGACAAGCAAGGGATCTGGGTTCCAAGTACAGAGTCAAAGCAAGCTAGTGAACAGGTACAAAAATAATTCAAAGGGTAATGAGAAGTTAGCTTTGCTCATTTAGGAAGGTGGGGGGAGGGCCAAGTCAATTTAGCCTGACAAGAATTTGATCTCTGATTTAGCCAATCTCAGGTGACATGGTAAAATGGCCTCTGTGCCTCTAATTGTTGAAGGGTACATCAGCCGGAGTTATTCATAAGTGTATCCAAATCACTATCTCAGCATAGCGATACTATAAGAACTTTGCTCTACAATGGACTTCTTTTTTTGTTCCAATTTTTTTCTTTCCTGTATAACTTATATTTAATTTATGCTTTTCCTGTGAATGTTGTGCCTCTAATGCTATCTACCTGATGCTGCTGCAAGTAAGTTTTTCATTGCATCTGTGCACGTACTCGTGCACATGACAATAAATTTGACTCTGCCTATTGTCCTAAAGTCGCGATTATTGATCTGGTGGCCTGTATTAGGGAATGTCGATGTGTTGTGGGTCGACTGGATTTTGTGCTGATGATCCAGAGCTTAATAAGTTTGACTTTGAAATGAGGGATAAACTTTCAGTGAGTGTCGTCGCTGCCCAAGAAATTGTTCTTCAGCTCAAGCCACTGCAAGAGAGGAGAGAATATTTGAAATCTACAAAAAAGAGAGGGAAGTATCTGGCTCAGATAGCTGTGCCCTGTGGGTACAGGGTGGCTTATGGGTCACATGTAATCATAACATGGATCTGTGGTGTAATGTGGTTTATAAAGCCACTTGACCAAGGCCATTTCTCTTCCCTAGTTGAAGACACGACTTCACGCAAGACCAAGGAGAGTCGGAGGGAGCTGCTGAAGGGCCCCGAGAGGGGTCAGCAAGCGGAGCTGGAGCCTGCGGAGCCTGAACTGGTGGGACTGACGGAGCACAAGGTACCAGGTCAGGAACCAGCTCCTTCACAAGGTCCTCAGCCATCCTTGTCACAAATTTCCACCAGTGCAGTGCACCCATCTCCCATCTCACATCCACTCCATTCCACGTCTGCACCCAGCCGTGCTAGATCACTAGAAGAGCTTATCGAGGAGAGCATGCCAGCCACAGCACAGCATCAGCTGGAGGTAAGAATCTGTTTGCCAAATCTCATTCATCGAGGAACAGCCCATTAATTCATTGTTGATAAAGAGTATCACAGTGAGGACTTTAAGCTCGTGTTATTTGACAAGGACTAGATGGGCTGAAGGGCTTTCTGTCAGTATGTTAAAGTGGCACAGTATAAAGGTGGAAAATGCTCCTTGTGTCTGTGCAATTGTTCTGCTGCGACCAAATTAGAAGTGATAAGTAAAAGGGATGAGTAGTTGTTCCAGAGCGATGTACAAGGGGGAGCAAGCAGAGATGTGGCCCCCTAATTATCATCTAAAACAGATCGTGATTACACACCGTTATACACACACATTAACCCATAATGTTAACCGCATAGCATTCCTCATTTTTTTGTGTGTTGCTCGGTAAGGTTCTGGACGTGAAGCATGTACTGAGAAGGGGAATCAAAAGTAAAAGAGAAACTACCAGAGGTATTGCTTTCATAAATGAAGAATCACAATCAATGTGTCTGGCATCCTCTGTTTCTCCTGAGTGAGGCTGTTGCTGTCTGAAATACTTAAAACAATTAAATCCAATCAGACAAATAGTCTTAATCTGATTGGCACTATCATTTGGATTGGAGATCAGTAGGAATCTTTGTGGTCCTTTGAACTATTCAAGAATTGTTGGTGGTCTGTGTCCTAATCACAAACCTATCTCTTCCTCTCAATGCTCTGGTACGCTTGTCTAACAAAAATCTATTTTCAACAGATTTAACATTAACATTTGACCTAGCATTAATTGCCATGTCTCATGGAATAGCAGAACAGACTTGAGAGGCTGGTTGGCTTAATTCTGCTCCTATGTCTTATAATATGTTTACTTACAGCAAAGTTAGGGCCTATTCGGCTTGGCAAATCTCTCCAGCTCTCCAAAGCATCCTATCTGTTCTATTCTCCCAGTTTTTTCTCTATAATCTATTCTTTGTCACGTTCCAATCAACAACCCTTGATTTTTCTGTCATCCGCCTACACTCTGGGCAATTTACAATACCCAATTAACCTAACAACCATCTTTGGAATGAGAGAAATAACCAGAGCACCTGGGGGATTCCCACACAGTCACAAGCAGAACAAGCAAACAGCACACAGACAGGATGGCAACCAGGCCCAAATTGGATTGCTGAGTGTGGGGCACCAGCTGTACTGGCTGTGTCACTACTTGTTGTCCACTCGTAGTAATTTCTACGCTAGTACTACTTCCTGAAAGTACTGTTTTGTATCGTGGTTCTGAAAGGTTTTGCTCTAATTTTTAGGCACAGTCCCTCAGTCCTAGACTTCCCAACTCTTATTGTAGGAGCCATGCATCTGTTTTTGATCTGCATCGTATTCTGTGTTGGGCGTTTATTGTGATAGTCAGTCACGTGGGTGCGGCGTGGTAAAAAGCGAAGGGAATAAGCTGCGTATTCATGCTTTGTTCTGGTTAGTTTAAGGTGGGAGGGGAGAGGAGGGACATTGAAATTTTGATACTGAAGTTGCTTTTTTTTTGTGTGGTGAGGGTATCAAAGGATTTCTTGCACCAGGAAGCCATTAGGCCCACGGGAACAATGCTATATCCCGTACAAGCAATCCTATCTGTCCCATTTACGCTCCATGTTTCCCTGTACCTCTGCAACTGCAACTTATTCTGCCGCACACGTGTCAGTCAACTCCCATTTGATTCTTTTTGCCACGAACCTACAGTAGGGATAATTTACAATTAACCGACCAGCAATTCTTTGGGAAGTGGGAGGAAGCTCACGCACAGGGAGAACATAGAAAGCTGGCACCAACAGCACTTGAGGGGCCATCAGATGCATCAAAGATCAGTAAAGAGAACTGAATTGCAGATCAGTCTTGTTGGAGTGGCCTTGCAGAGTGGGACAGAGATGCCATGTGATCTTAACCTGATCCTCCGTTTATCAATAAATTGTGAAAGTAGTAATCTAAATGTCAAAAGGGGAACATCAGGTTTATTTTAAAAACTGGAACACTGCAAGTGCTGAAATCTGAAATAAAGATGGAAAATACTGGCGACATTTGGCTGGTCAGGTAGCATCTGTGGAGGATGGAACAGAGTTAATGTTTTGGATTGATGACCAATCAGAACTAGGTAAGTGTGTGGGGGCGTTGGAAAACAAAGTGAATCTCTGTGACAGGGTAGGGACTGAGATTGTCCTGGTGATACAACAACGACTTTGTGAGGCCTGAGAGAGAATTTTATTTAGTGCAACAGCATGGTAACAGACCCGTCAGGCCCAGTGACACCATCCTGCCCAATTACACCCACATGACCAGCTAATCTCATTACCCAGACATCTTTGCATCGCGGGAGGAAACCAGACTATGCAGGCAAACCCCACGTCATCGCGGGGAGAACATGCAAACTCCTTACAGACAGCGGCAGAATTGAACCTGGGTCTCTGGAGCTGTACCCGCTACGCTATCATGCTGCCCTAAAGAACCTTTAAGTCCCACGTGGAAACAGCAAGATTTGAAGTAACAAGTATCAATGCCAAAACCCAGGATTGAACCAGGGACCTTCAGATCTTCAGTCTAACACTCTCCTGACTGGGCGATTTTAGCAAATGATAAATGTGTTTTTTAATCACATCTGATGAGTCTGAGTGGGTGTTTAGTCCATAAGGGTGAAGTTTGTGTTATTTTAATTCTGCATCCCACTCCTTACTCTGCATTTACCGATGTACTCTTGTACAACAAAGACCCAAGTAAGCTCAAGGAACAACTCTCGGTATTGCATCCTTTGGAACACAATACTCAATTTAACACCTTCGGATATCCAGCCTATACTGTTAGTATCAGCACTGGCTAATTCTTTGTCATGTCACTCACTGATATCCTTAACCCAGTCTCTCTCTCCCTTCAAAGATGCTGCTGGACTTGATGGTAATTTCCAGCATCCCATCTTATTGTTTTTATAATTTTTAAGCGTTATAACACTGAACAGGTCGTTCTGGCCAATGAGCCTGCACCATCTATTTACACCCATGTGACCAATTAATCTACTAACCCACACACCTTTGGAATGAGGGAAGAAAATAGAGCATCCGGAGGAAATCCCAGGGTGAACATGCAAGCTCCTTACATATAGCAGTGGAATTGAGCCAGGGTCACTGGCACTGTAGTAACATTACACTCTCTTATTTCAGGGCTACTTTTGTGCTCTGTCTCAATAATTCTAGTTCAGCGTTTCTTTTTATCTCTGGTCCCCTCATTGTACCTTCCTCAGATGGATCAACAATGGTTCATCAGCCTTTTCTGATGGCATCAGAAGCAATTAACTCACCAAGACAACCTTGGTCTCCCCCCTATCACAGATGGTCCCTTTGCTCTCCCCACCCCTGTCCCACCCTATTCTTAGCTTTCTCACTTTTCTAGTTCTGAGGAAGGTGTTATCAATCTAAGACATCAACTGTTTTCCCCCTCTACAGATGCTGCCTGATCTGTTGAGTATCCAGAACACTCTCTGTTTTTAGTAATGGGTTTATTTTGCTTATTCCCCCTTAATATTTGTTTTTCCTTCCTTCTCCACTCAGGTGAAGTTGCTGAGACTTTCTCCACCCAGCCCTGAACTACAAGCCACCTTTGGTGAATCATACAAGGTCTACAAGCGCTACCAGATGCACGTGCACAAAGACACAGAGCTGATGGCCTCAGAGGCTGAGGTACCAACTGTGCTGACTCATTGACACTGTATACAGCTGTGGAATGGTTGGGGTTGTGCCTTATATTGGTTGTGGGCGTCGGGGGTGATAGTGGAGCTGAATATCCCTTATCATAGGCCACTCTGTTGATTGGCGAGGTTCCTTGCTGTCAGTATGCACATGGGAAGTGCACTTAGTTTCCTGAGATGCCTGACATGAGAAGAAAATAAATGGGTATCTCACGCATTCCATTTGGTGGTATTAACATCACCAAGAACAAAGTTGAGAGGGATCCAACTAGACGACTGGTTAGCACTGTGCCGGAGTTGAGGAGAACGGCTTATTTTGTCCTCCAGCCACATCATAGAAGATGGAACAAGCCCTTTGGCTCACAATATCTGTGCCAACTGTGATGCCAATTTAAATGGTACATGATCTTTCCCTCATGACTTGAGGGCTGTGCCCATTATTATTATACCCATAATGTCAGCAAAAATCAAGGAGGTCATTCTGATATTCAGATAAAGGCACAAGTTTGATCCTTGACACCAGGGACTGAGGGTGGACTGAAAAGACTTGGACTTCCCTGAGAAGCAATCATGCAAGGTTGTGCAGAAGATCAGATCATCAAATTTAGAAGAATAAATCAAGGCCCATAGGGAAAGTAAAGACTAGGTAAATGACTGCAAGGTTTATGAGAGCAACACTTGGGGGTGTTCGTTCAGTTAATCAAACACAAATATATGACTGTTTAGTACAGGACCATCAGCAAGTTCTTTAGACAAGGAGTGATCAATAAATATTACAGTAACTAAGTCCCTGTAATTGTTAAGCAATTAAGTGCTATAACAGGGGATTTTTTCCCCCTCCAAAATCCAGCCTGCTGGTTTGATGAAAAAAGTACAACAGACACCTAAACAATCATTACATTTCCAGCTACTTCGTAGGTTCTGTCAGCATGGATGAAAAAACAACTATTAGTGGCCAAAAGCTCGATCTGATAATTTCAGTTTAATTCAGATCATTTAATAATCAATGGATAAAACTTTTCAAAGTCTTCTAAATTCAGCAAAATAATCAACACAGGAGATCTATTGTGATTGGACATTGCCAGGTCAAACACAATGGACTTGGAGAGATAAGTTCGTAAAGATAAAAGATAAAACTTGCATTTATATCGCACCCTTTGTGCCCTGGAATGCCCCAGAATACTTCACAAACTGTAGTATGAAAAGTCATTTTACACAGAACAAGATTCCAGAAATGGCAATGTGTTAAGGACTGTATCAAAGTACAAAGAAACTTCGTTCTTTTTGTTCAAAGTAAGTTTGAAACTTTGAACTTTCAAAGTTCTTTAAACTTTGATATGTTTGTGATCATACAATGTTTAGGTGATACTGATTGAGCAGTAAACAGATAAATTCCATATGTACTTTCAAAGTAATGCCGAGAACATTTTTATTACTATTTTGTTTAGCACGTTGCCTGGAAAATGGTACCTCTCAGTACAGCACCATTGCTCCCATAGGATAGAGTAGAATATAGTTAAGTTGTATGCAGGTATGGCAGAGAAATGGCAGATGAAGTTTATTCCGAGCAAGTGTGCGGTGCTTTGAGTGGGGAGGGGTCTAGTATAAGGGGAAACTATACAGTTAATGGCAGGACCCTTAACAGCGTTGATGAACAAAGGGATCTTGAGGCGTAAGTCCATAGTTCACTGAAGGTGGCCATGCAAATATGGTGGTGAAGAAGGCATATGACATGCCCTCATGGGTGTGAATCAGGAAGTCATGTTGTAGTCACACAAAAAACTTTAAATAAGCCACATTTGAAATGTCATGCCAAGTTCTGGTTGTCCCATTACGGGACGGATATGGAGGCTTTGGAGAGGGTGCACAAGAGGTTTGCCAGGATGCTGGATTGGAGGACATAAGCTAGGAGAGGTTAGACAAAGTTGCAAACACGAGGAGATCTGCAGATGCTGGAAATCCAAGCAACACACGCAAAATGCTGGTGGAACACAACAGGCCAGGCGGCATCTATAGGGAGAAGTACACAAAGTTGAGTTGTTTTCTTTGGAGCATCAAAAGCTGAGGATAAAAGAGACCTGACAAAAGTTTATAAATTCTTATAAATCAGAATTTAAGTGTGAAGTACATTTAAAGTTAGGCAGGGTGGGGGGTGGTTGAAAAGAAATGTGCAGGGCAAGTCTTATTTATTTATATATTTATTTGTACGTAGAGATTGTTAGGTGCCTGGAACAGGCTGCCAGAGACATTGATGGAAACAGACACAATTGTGGTATTTAACAAGGTGTTAGATAGACACGTAAATATGACGGGATATGGATCATGTACAGACAAAAGTGATTTGATTTAATTTCTGTCATGTCTGGCTCAGACAATATGGGCCAAAGGGTCTGTTCCTGTACTGTACTGTTTCAGAGACTATCACAGTAAATGTTTGTACTTCTCAATCTCAAGTTAGGCTTGAACCCACCTGCAGTACTGATTTAGACAAGAATGTTATCAATTGAAATAGCATTGATAACGGTTAATAATTACCTCGTATACAGTTAACAAATGCTTTGAAGAAATGGAGATATGTTAGTATAACTACAGATTAGATCAGTTTATGAATGGCAGACACTCAGACGATGCACACATTTTGCAGATAATTTTAAACAGTCAGTAAGTGCAGCTGGATTTCTCATGACTAGTCAGGCAAAGAGTTAGAAGCCAGAAAATTTTTCCTTTTGAATAAAGCTTGAAAAGTTCCTTGGGTAATCTCCGAGTTGCTATCAATGGACAGGAATCTTCTTACCATTGAAATTCAATCTAAGGCTACATCCACACTAGACCGGGTAATTTTGAAAACGCCGGTTTCGCGTAAAAACGGTAGGTGTCCACACTATGCGTTTTTAAAAATATCTCTATCCACACTGAAATGGAGATTTCGGCGAATCTCCTCCTCCTGTGCATGCGCAGGACACATCTACCGAAAACAAGCGACATGTTTAGTGTCGAATCTCACTCACCATGAAAGACCTGGTGCGCGTTTGTGTAGTTACAGACTAGAAAAACTTAAACAACGGACAGCTGTTGGCTCTCGCGCAGGAGGACTTAAAAGTAAAAAATAAACTAATACTGGAGCGTATGGAGGCAACCGACAGGGAGTTCACGGACAGTATGACCCAGCTGACGACGAACATTGAAAAACTGACTAACTCTGTTGCATTAATAAAACACCTTGTTAAATGTATAAAACATGTCTGCATCAGTGTTATCTTGTATTTCCATACAATGTTACATTAGGCTGTTACACATCTATTGTCAGAGAAGTACTTGCATAAATAGGTAAACCACCTTCATACGAGCAAGGACAGAAAACAGGGCAAAGTGAGTACAGTATATTTATTTATTCAATAAGTTATGGGTCAAAGTATTTGGTGAGTACACCTCTAACTCTTCTGGCTTCAGTCTTGTTGCCGCCTGTTCTGAAATTGTTAGGTTGCGTTCAAGAAAACAATGAAATAGCGCGCTGCTGTCTGATAGCGTTTTCAGATTTCTCCGGTTACCCCGTCCACACTGATCTGCCCAAGCGGTGTTTTCAAAAATACCCACCCTGGAAAGCGTTTCTGAAAAGCTCCGGTTTCGGGGGACGAAAACGCTGTTTTAGTGTGGACAGAGAGTAAGGACAAAGAGATAAGGCTTCGGTTACGGATTTATCCGGTGTAGTGTGGACGTAGCCTAAATTGAACACATTAACAGCCTCGGGGATCATTAATATGCAAATCCATCAATATGTCTGTTTCACACTGAGGAGCAGTAAGTCATTAACTGGCATCATTGCTTTCTCAGCAACAGCTTGACAATAACCCGTGCCTCCCTGACCTGTAAGTGATTAATATTGACACTGACTGTCCAAAATAGAAACCATTACATCGCCCTGCACTGACATTCCTCATTTTAATAAACAGAGTTCACAAACACTTAAGGTATTACATTCAGAGACATGAAGGGAGCTTCTGTGAGGAATTAATACCAAGGAGATCCCAAGTAGATGCGGATGTGGGCTTCAGACATAAGCATAGAGGTCAGTGTCCAGTAATTCGGTACACTAAGCTTAATTCACTGGTGGAGGGGGCTGTTGCTAAAACATCATTCATCCAATGGCTATAGAGAATGCAGTCAGATGCTGCGAGCTTCCCTGTGCTGATCTTCCTGACTGACTGTTGTGTTGTTTCTTGCAGTACAGAAGGTTTTTCTGCAGTACTCCGCTCCTGGTAAGTGGCACTTGGATGTTATGCTGCTTTTTTTCTGCAATGGATAGCTACTTTAGTTTGCTGATGGGTGATTTTTCTCATAGTGGTTTTGAATTTTATAAGAACAGATCAGTCATAAGTTGTGGATGTAAGGGAACAATCCCAGTTCTTCCCAATTACCTTATAAACAAATAAAAACAAATGAATGGAGAGGCACGTTCATATTGCAGTATTTGTGACCTCTGAACTTTCGAAATAATTCAGTGGAACCTTTTGGTGCAATGTGAAAGACAATAAACATTTTGTGAACAACAGGTTAACACAAACGGTAATGAAGTAATGACTAAATCACACTTTTAAATCACAAGTTTTGGTCAAGGCAGAGGGTGAGGTTGGAATGGGGGAGAGGTTCTTTTCCAAATAGTGGGTGGGGGGGGGACTTTAACACCCAGAGAGAGTAGACCGCACTCCATTTCTGCCCTGAACCTCTAGCAGTGTGACACACTCTTAGTACAGCATAGGAGCACCAACTTGGATTAATCACCTGACATCACAAAGTTCCCTCAGCACTGCACTCAAGCAGTATCTTGTGACATTCAGTAGATCTTGCTATCACAACCCCTTGACATGGAGTTGCTAATGTAACCACTGAGTTACAGATGACTATTAAGAGGGTTGCTTGGACATAGATATTATGCAAAAACAGACAACTGGAGGAACTCAGTGGGTTGAGCAGCATGCATGGAGGGAAATGGACGGGCAATGTTTCAGATTGAATTCAAGCCCAGATAAGGGCTTGAGTCAACATTGGGGTTGAGACCCATCAATTCAGCTCATTGAGTTCTCAGCAATTAGTTTTCTTCTCCGGATTCTGGCATCTGCAGACTCTTGTGTCTCTATAGACCTTAGTTATCGGGTAAAGTATATGCCTTATTTCCGCAAAAATGCGCTAAATCTGTATGATGCCCTCCTAACAGCAGATCTCAACACAGCATTTTTTTGCGTACATACTCCAAATTTCATAAGAAGCCAGAATTGGTTGTCTATCCCTAATTGCCCTTGAAAAGATTGAGGTGAGCTCCCTGTTGACCTTCTTTTCGTGGTGCTATCACAGTACCTTTTGGGATCGAAGCCCAAAATTTAGACCCAACAAAGAATGGTGATGTATTTTCCAAGTCAGTATGTTGTGTGACTTGGAGAGGATCCTGCAGGTAGAGGTGTTCCGAAGAGCCTGCTGCCTTTGTTCCTTTTGGTGGTAGAGATCAAGATTTAAGACCAAGTAACAGCAATGCATCTTGCATATCGCACATACCGCATCCATTGTGCCCTTGTGTTGGGTGGGGTATCAATCGCTTGGGCTGTTTAGCCCTAGATGGTGCCAGGCTTCTGGAGGAAAAGGGATGCTGACATCTTGGGTCGAATCCAACAACAGGAACTGGGAGTGTAGAGGGAGGATAGCCTGTATAAAGAAGTGAGGGAGGAGGGATGAGGGAGCTGGAAAGGAGCAGGTGGATCCAAGTGAGGAGGGGTTGGATAGGCAGGTGAAGCCAGGAGGGGTGGAGCTGGCAACAGAGGCCGGAGACAAAATAAAAAAGGCTGCAGATTGTAGAATTCTATTGCTTTGTAGATGCTGGAAAAGTCTTCAGGATGCCAGGAAGTCAGTTATATCCAGCCTCTGACCAAGTAGTCACGATTTTCAAAGGCAACACGAGTGAATCTGCAGATGCTGGAAATAAATAAAAAACACCAAATGCTGGCAGAACTCAGCAGGCCAGACAGCATCTATGGGAGGAGGTAATAACAACGTTTCGGGCCAAAACCCTCCCATAGATGCTGTCTGGCCTGCTGAGTTCTGCCAGCATTTCGTGTTTTTTAGTCACGATTTTAACATAGTTGGTTCAGTTAAGTTTCTAGTCAATGGTGACCTTTGGGATGTTGATGTTGTGGGGGCTACAAACAGAAATATGTCTTGCGTCCTTGGAGTCTGTCCAAAGGAGATTCACTGGGCTAATTCCTAGGATGAGAGTGTTGTTGCATTAAGAAAGGCTACACAACTTGAGTCTGTGTTCCTTGGAATTTAGAATGAGAGGCGACCTTCTTAGAGTCATAGAGCAATACAGCACAGATACAGACCCTTTGACCTGATGAATCCCTGCCAATTATGGTTCCCACCCAGCTAGTCCCAATTTTCTGCATTGAGCCTACAGTATAACCCTCTAAGCCCCGCCCTGCCATGTATCTATTGAAGTCCTTCTTAAATGATACCATTGTACCAATTCCTCTAGCAATTTGTTCCATATGCTCACCACCATTTGGTCCCTTTTAGATCTTTTCCCTCTCATTCTCAATCTATGCCCCAGTGAGACAGCGCCTGGAATATTGCGTGGAGATCTGGTTGTCCTACCATTTGAGGTATTGATTCCTGGGCTGGGGTAGGTGGAGGAGGGCAGGGAGGTGCAGTGGTGCCTATCCCATGAGAAGAGAATAAGTAGACAAGGCCTATATATAGAAAAATAAGGGGTGATTTCATTGAAAGATACACAATTCTTAAGGGGTTGACTGAGTAGATGCATGGATGAAACTGTTACCTAGAGCTAGGTGTCACAGTCTCAAAGTATGGGGTCAGTCATTCAGAGCTGAGATGTGAAGACATTTCTTTACATATTTGGAAGTGAATCTGTTGAATTCTGTACTCCGCAGCACTATGAAAGCTCAGACAGTGAGTGAAGACTAAGACTGATAGATCGAGGGATTTGGGTTTTAACACAGGAAGGTGGTGCTGAGGTATAAGATCAGCCATCATGTTATTGAATGGTAGAGCAGGCACTGAGGGTCATGTAACCTACTCCTCCATCTACTTACAATATAAGTGTTCAAAGGTAGGTCTCCAAGACGAGAAGTTCAGCTGACTACCTGTCTTACAATTGGATATGTTAATTGAGGACTGCTCCTAAATCAGGGATCAATATGATAGTAATACATTTCCATATAACCTAGCAATCCACTCTGTAATATCTAAGTCACCACACTGAAACAGACCCCTCCAGAACGAGGAGTCACAGTTTAAGGATAAAGGGGAAGCCTTTTAGGACTGAGATGAGGAAAAACTTCTTCACACAGAGAGTGGTGAATCTGTGGAATTCTCTGCCACAGGAAACAGTTGAGGCCGGTTCATTGGCTATATTTAAGAGGAAGTTAGATATGGCCCTTGTGGCTAAAGGGATCAGGGGTTATGGAGAGAAAACAGGTGCAGGGTTCTGAGTTGGATGATCAGCCATGATCATATTGAATGGTGGTACAGGCTCGAAGGGCTGAATGGCCTACTCCTGCACCTATTTTCTATGTTTCTAAACCAGAACACCCAGTATTTGGAACAAACAATCTGCTGGAGGAACTCAGTGGGCTTGGGGGGGGGGGAATGTGTGTGTGTGTGTGTGTGTGTGTGTGTGTGTGTGTGTGTGTGTGTGTGTGTGTGTGTGTGTGTGTGTGTGTGTGTGTGTGTGTGTGTGTGTGTGTGTGTGTGTGTGTGTGTGTGTGTGTGTGTGTGGTTGATGTTTTGAGACACTGCATCAGGACTGCGGTTTCCACCCAGCATCTGGATTCAGGAAGAAATTAAAATACAATCAAGTTGATCTTGCAAGTCTTTCTTCATAATTATGTGGGGTCTGGTGTTCAAGTTGAGAGAGTGGTCCACAGACTGCTTGAGACTCATGGTACTCATTGAATTATATCTTGTGGACAATCTGCCAATCTCCTCCTTCATATTTCACCTGTATGTCTTGCTCCTCCTTCCCGATAACACAATGGAAGAGCGGTATGAGAGTGTGGGCCCAAGAGTCTCCATGCTTGATTCACAACCCCACAAATGGTCAAACCTGATTACCAACCTCTTTGATGACTTAGTCCTCCATCTTGAACGATGCCTGGAAGAAGCACTAAGCAAGGGCAAATAATGTTTGAAAAATTAACAAGTCTAACCCATATGGTGACTAATGAGTATGCATTTAATGGAAATTCTTCAGAGGGATTTTCACACTTCATTCACTCTGTGACAATAGGAAAAAATAATGCAAAAATATTCACTCCTACAACTTGGAGAAAATGTGTATTTTGAGACCATATAGCTGCCATTTATAGTGATTTAAGGGATGAATATTAACATGAAATTTAATACTTTAAGAATAATATTATTGCTGATGAAAGTTTAAAGACTTTATATATGTAGACACAGATAAACACAGACTCACACAAGACTTAGTGCCCCAGAAATAGCTGGTAGGTCCCAGCAGGCCCAAGCAGGTGAGTATGATTCCTATCAACAACACGTCACATGTGAAAGCTCCCTATTTTACCAGCTGTTTTAATTGTACAACAGCAGGCTTATTTTAAAACATCATTACCCGGTTTCCGAAAACTGAATGTGTGCAACCTGCTCTCCATGCCTGTCTTGAATTAATGGGCAATTTGCGCTTGTGGTGGAGTAGACAGTGGTTTAGGGAAAGCATGCTGAAACGACCCTAACCCTGCTTCCATTGTCTCGCTCACAGGGGGAGGATCCTGCAGATGGCCCAGACACTGGCTATGGCTCTTTCATTGAACAGTTCCTGCTGGACGGGAAGATTATCGCTCTTGGACTGTTGGACATACTACCTGAAGGAATTAACTCACAGTACTTGTGCTATGATCCAGATTACTCCTCTCTCTCGTTGGGAGTCTACTCTGCTCTCAGGTATTTTTCAGGGAACAGGAATTGTATAAAAGAAATGTTAGAAATTTGCCATTCCTAGTACAGGTTATTTGCTAGTAGAAAACTTGAACTGTAATCCATCAGTCAATTATCTTAATGACTGGAAATTCACATAGAACACCATCCAGATCTGGTGGCCTCTATATCAAGAATCCCAATCTGTATCCTGCTTCAGCAAGCCCTTTGACAGCCAAGGTTCATTACAGAGGCAAAACCAGCATATTTATACTTGCCAATTGTGATGCAATGCTCTCCCCCCTGTCGGTAAGTGAAGAGTTCAATACTTACTGATTTTTCTTTGAGAGTTCTGCAAAGGCTCCTAATGATAGAGCGATTAATGATCTGAGATGTATGAGAGGGTCAGAATTAGAGGAAGTAGACAACCTGGATGATTGTGGGAGGTTACAGTTGGAGGTTGGTGGTGGGGAGGGGGTTGAGGGTTAAGGTGGAGACTGTGAGGGTGGTGGGTAAAGAACCAAAGAGGGACATGAGGATGAGAGTTCAAAACCACATTTGAGAGCCAGTGTAAAACAGAGTGATGGAAGAACAGGATGAAATATGTTTGGAGATGAATGCTTAGTGTTAAGAGATGCTAACAAAGTTTTGGATGAGTTCAGGTTTATGGAACATGAAGAGGGAAGGCCAGCACAATGCTGGCTGCACACTTCTGGATAGAGGTGGACACCTCTATGTGTCCAGTGGGAGTGGGAGGATGAATTCCACCTCCTGAAACCCTGAATTCCCCTTCTGTCCAAAGATCAATGTCAGCCTCCAATATACTTGACTGCCTCTGTATGTGCTGCTCCCAGTAGTAAAGAGCTGAGGAAGAGGTTTGTTCCACATTGAAATGATGCTTTATCTTAGGGAGAGAGACCTGAGTTATAATAGGCTTCTAAGTGTGATACTGCTTCTGCTGTCTTCCAGGGAAATAGCACTAACCCAAAGACTGAATGAGAAGGTTCCAAGAATGAAGTATTATTACTTGGGCCCTTATGTGCATTCATGTGTTAAAGTAAAATACAAGGTAAGCACGATTGTCTTCAGGAAACCTTGGACAGATTTTATTCTAGCATTGCAAGGATCCGGTGAGAAATCAGCTGCAAGTTAAGTATAAGTGTTGTGATTGTACAAGTCTGGCACAGTGCCTATCTAGTAGAAACACACTCTCACATCTCCAGTGACCTGGATTCCATACTGACCTCTGTCTGTGTGGAGCTTGTATGCTTTTCCTGCTGTGTCTGCATGGGTTTCTCATTTAATGACAGAAATCATTAAAATCTCAATACCACATTCCTGTCCTCTCATGGCACTCTTACACTCCCTTGTTTATCAAGAATCTAGCTACCTCTGCCATAAAATATTCTAAAGAGGGATAACTGACCGTCACTTTGCCTACACAACTGCTGCTCAGCCTGCTGAGTTCATCCAGAGGCTTGTATTTTGCTCCAGATTCCAACATCTACAGTCTCTAATGTCTTCTCACAATATTTTATTTCTTCTAATGCCTTTTACATTTTGATTCTCCTTTCTTCTTGTAGGGCTACTTGACAATACAATTGTCATGGGTGGGATGACCTTGTCACAGCTGATATCTTTGTACCATAGAAGTTGACATAATCATTAAGGCCAACATTGCCATGTTGAGCTCTCATCGTTGTGCCACAGGTGGTGATGACATCATGTGACAAGTACTGCCTCACTTCACAGGTGACACGACCCCCATCTTAAATAGATGACCCCTTAATTCTGAACAGTGATCCCTAAATCTAGATTCTTCCACAATAGTAAATATCCTCTCTGCATTCACTAAAAATGCCTCAGGATCTTGTAGGTTACCATCAAACCCCTTCTCATTCTTTTAAACCCCAACAGGTATAAATCTAGCTTGTCCAACATTTCCCAATAAGAAGACCTGTCCATTCCAAGATTGGGTTTAGTGAACCTTTTCTCAACTGCTTCCAATGCAACTACATCCTTAAATGAAGATTTAAATACTGTGATTAGTACCCTACATGTGGTCCCCCAACACACAATATAACTAAAGCATAATTGTCCTACTTTTGTATCCAATTCCCCTACCAACAAATGATGATATGCTGTTTGGTTTCCAGATTATTTGTGACCACCGGATCATCCAGGTCCCTCTGTATTTCAGAGCTCTACAAACTTTCGCCATTTAGATAATGTCTTTTTTATTTTCCTGTCAAAATGGATAATTTCACAATTTTCCATATTAATACTGCCCTTGCCAGGTGTTTTCCCACTCACCTACCAAAGCATCATGGCAGGGATGCACAGAGGATGTTTATCCATGTGGGATGATCTAGATCTAGGGGGTGGGGCGGGGGTCACTGTTTAAGGCTGAAATGGTGTCACCTGTGAAGTGAGGCAATAACCTGGCACATCCATTTGTAGATGCCTTCCAATTTACTTTCCTGATTCTCCTCATGTTATCAATAAATTTAGTAACCATTCCTTTGACTTCATCCAAGTCAGTTAATATTTCAGCTGAAGTATTGACTCCACACATTCTGCATGAATTCATGACTATAACACATCAGATTGTTGTAAAATCTCAACTTGTTCACAAAGTGAGCAAAAGAACACAATAGAAGCAGGACAGGGTTATCAGGCCCTTCAAGATCACCTCATCATTTAATATGGTCACAGCTGGCTTCCTCATTTCCCATACCCCTCTATTCCCCAATCTATCAAATCATTCTTCACCTCTGCTTTAAATACTTTTAACACAAACCAACAGAGCAGGCAATTCCACAGAGTTGCCACCCTCTGCAAGAAAGAATTTCTATGTACCTCAATTTAAATGATTGTCCCCTTGTAGTTATGGCCCCCCATCTCTACATTGATGTTGTTAATCCCCCCCTAGAATCTTGCATATTTGAATAAGGTCAATGCTCATTCTAAAGTATCTAGGCCAAAGCTGTTTAGTCTCTTTTGTTGAGGTGATCCTGTTATCCCAGGTATTAGTCTGGTGATTCTCCTCTGTATTGCCTCCAATGCTACTATATTTTGTTAAGGGGACCAAAACGGCACAGAATATTCCAGGTGAGGCCTCACAATCGGGTGCCATGGTGGCGTAGTAGTTAGTGTGACTCTATTACAGCTTGTGACGTTCGGGAGTACGGAGTTCAATTCCGGCGCCATTCTGCAAGGAGTCTCTGTACATTTTCCCTGTGGAATGTGTAGGTTTTCTCTGAGTCCTCTAGTTTTCTTCCACAGTCCAAAGATGCACCAGATAGGTTAATTGGTCATTGTAAATTGTCCCATGATTAGGTTATAGTTAATCAGGGTTGTGGGGTTGCTGGGGTAGCGTGGCTCAAAGGGCTGGAAGGGTCAACTCTACTAAATAAACTGCAACAAAGCCTCACTACTTTTAGACAACAAACCATTTGCTATGAAGGCCAAAATGTTGTTTGGCTTCTTTACTGCTTGTTGGAACTGCCTGCTGGCTTTTGGTGATCCAGGCACTTGAGCACAAGACCCCTCTGTATTTCATTCACTTGGAGCCTGTCTCCATTTAGATAATAATTCACCTTGTAGAAAACTCTTATGAAATGGGCCTCAGACCTCTTCACGAAAGTTTTCATTGTTGAATGATTTTGAAAGGTGTGCTTTGAAATCCCACAATAGTGGGTCTCTGCCATTTCTTCCATGTCCTTAGGGGTTTGCTTCTCTTTTTTCCCCTCTTCTTCTTGGAGGCCTACTTAACAATGCTTGAGTCACAGGTGAGACTATAAGGAATGTCATCATGATGAGGTGACACCATTCTGCCACAGGTAATATGGCATTTGGTCACAGGTGTACCATCATGTCAAAAGTACTGCTGTCACATAGGAGTGGGCACATCCAATCACAAGTCACAGGGGTTGTCGCCTGATATTTTATCACAAATGACACTGTTATATCGCAGGTGACTTTGTCATTTTACCATAGGGGCATAGCGTTAACATCATTGCATCTTGGAGCAAGTTTATGTCATGGGTGACATCATTAGGTCACCAGTACTGGCATCACATCCCAGCCATCTCTGCATTCACTAATTAATAAACAAGTAACATCTCCTTTTAGTGCTCTATTGTAATTCTATGCTTAATCACTTATTTCAAATCTGTGTGAGCTGATTAGAATGAGCAGGAAGTTAACCAGGTTCAACGAAACTTTTGAATAGTTCATATTCCACAGTTTCTTGAGGGCATTTTTTTCCGATCCATTGAACTGAGCCTGGATTAATCTCTATATCTTTCTTTTGTAGCTCCTGTACCAGCCAACAGAGCTGCTGTGCCCCGTGACTGGACACTGGGTGTCTGTGGAACAATGCCTACCCAAGCTGGAGTTAAACAAGTTTGCCAAGCTTTACGATGGGGATGAGCCAGGTTGGTTCATATCAATCTGTTCCCTGTGATTTTAGGAGCAAAAAAGTACAGACAGTGAAAATCATAGAATATTGGAATAATAGGATGGGTGCAACCCAAAATCAGGCTGTTCAACCCATCATATCCATGCCATGTCCCTTTCAGAGCACCTCACTTGTTCCCCCTACTAGTTATTCCAATATAGACTTGCAAGTTTCTCACCACCATAGATTTATCCATTTCTCTTGTGATGGTTGCAGTGGAACCTGTCCACCAACACCTCCAGGTACTACAGTGGTGCTAGAAAGTTTGTGAACCCTGTAGAATTTTCTCTATGTCTGCATAAATTGGACCTAAACCGTAATCAGATCTTCACTTCAGTCCTAAAACTACATAAGGAGAACCCAATTAAATAAATAACATGAAAAACATTATACTTGTTCATTTATTTATTGAGAAAAATGATCCAATATTACATGTAGTTGGAAAGAGTATGTGAACATCTGAGGTAATGCCTTCTACAAAAGCTATTTGGAGTCAGGTGTTCCAGTCAATGAGATTGGAGGTGTGGGTTGTTGAGGTGTCCTGCCCTATAAAAAAGACACACAAAGTCAGGTTACTGTAGAGCCTGCTCTTCTCAAGAGAGATCTGTTTATGTGCACTGTGCCTCGATCAAAACAACTTTCAGAGGACCTTAGAAGAAGAAGTGTAGAGATGCATGAAGCTGGAAAAGGTTACAAAAGCATTTCTAAACACCTGAGTGTTCATCAGTCCACAGTAAGAGGGATTGTCTACAAATGGAGGAAACTCAGTACAGTTGCTACTCTCCCTAGGGGTGGGCATCCTGCAAAGGTCACACCAAGAGCACAATGTGCAGTGCTGAAGAAGGTGAAAAAGAATCCAAGGATAACAGCAAAAGACCTGCAGAAATCTCTAGAACTTGCTAAAGTCTCTATTTTTGTATCCACTATAAGAAAAACACTGAACAAGGATGCTATTCATGGAAGGACACCACAGAGGAAACTACTGCTCTCCAAAAAAAAATTGCTGCTTGTCTCAAGTTTGCAAAAGACCACCTGGATGTTCTACAATACTTCTAGGACAATGTTCTGTGGACAGATGAAACAAAAGTTGAACATTTTGGCAGAAATGTACACCATCATATTTGAAGAGAAAAAGGCACTGCACACCAACACCAAAACCTCATCCCAACTGTGAAACATGGTGGCAGGAGCTTCATGGTTTGGGGCTGTTAGGGCCTGGACAGCTTGCAATCATTGAGGGAACAATGAATTCAAAATTGTATCAAGACATTTTACAGGAGAATGTCAGGGTGAGTAGTCTGTCACCTGAAGTTTAATGGAAGTTGGATAATGCAACAAGACAATAATCCAAAAGGCAAGAGTAAATCAACAACAGGATCTTTTAAACAGAAGAAAATTAGTGTTTTGGAATGGCTGAGTCAAAGTTTTGACCTTAATCCTATAGAAATATTGTAGAAGGACCTGAAGCAAACAGTTCATGCAAGGAAACTCACCAAAATTCCAGAGTTGAAGCAGTTTTGTAAGGAGGAATGGCCTAAAATTCCTCCAAGCCGATGTGCAGGACTGACCGATGGTTACCGAAAACATTTGGTTGAAGTTATTGCTGAGAAAAGGGGTCACACCAGTTGCTGAAAGCAAAGGTTCACATACTTTTTCCAACAAATGCATGTAATATTGGATCATTTTTCTCAATAAATAAATGAACAAGTATAATGTTTTTTGTGTTATTTAATTAATTGTGTTTTCTTTATCTAGTTTTAGGACGTGTGAAGATCTGAACATACTTTAGGTCATATTTATACAGAAATAAGAAAATTCTACAGGGTTCACAAATTTTCTGGCACCGCTGTACATTCCTGATTCCAAGAACATCTTGTTGGAGGAACAAAAAATCCTTGTCTTCTTCATTCCTGAGAGTCCTGGTCCTCAATGGCTCCACCTACAGATACCTCATTATTTAATTCTTCCTTTAATTCCACCTGCCCCACCCCTCAAAGCATCACATTCCTCAAAGTAGAAACCTATCCTGTTTAATTTATCCTTGTAACTGTTATCTCTCATCCCAAGAACTCACCTCGTAAATCTTCTCTGGGCTCTCTCTAATGGCTTCACACCCTTCCTTTAATGGGTGACCAGAATTGAACTCAACTCTCCAGTTAAGACCAGGCCAGTAACATGACTTCCCTGCTTTTATGCTTTATGCTTCAACTGATAAAGTCAAGAATTATGTATGCTTCATTAACTGTTTTTTTCAAGGTGCTCTTTCATTTCAACCAGGTCCCTCTGCCCCAAATTAGCCTTAGCATGTTTGCCTGCTTCAATTGATCCATTTTCTTGAAGGTGATGAATGTGTTGTCCCAGATCAACGTTCCTAAAAGGTTTCCCACCTCCAAGGTTATACTGACTGGCCTATGGTCTTTGGGCTGATCTTAACTTTGTTTTTAAACAAGGGAGTAACAGTGGTGCAACCAGCAGCTGTTACCTCACATGTTCGATCCTGGCCTCAGGTGCTGTCTGTTTGGAGTTTGGTACATTTTCCATGGGTTTCACTCACATCTAAAAAATGTGCAGTTTGCTTGGTTAATTATCCACTGTAAATTGCCATTGACATATATGTAAGAGGTGGAATTGGGAATGGATGTGCAAGAACTCAAGCAGGTTTAGCGTAAAAATTGGGTGTTTGGTAAAATTGTATGGGCCCAAAAATTGGGTAAAAATTGCATGGGCCTGGTGGGCTGTAGGGCCTTTTCTGTGAATAATTTCGAACAATACCCTATCCCAACAATTAACTAAAAAACTAAAACATTGCTTTTCTTAATACGTCCATCGTTAAGCACCCCACCACCCAGGGCATGCCCTCTTCTCATTGTTACTGTCAGGATGGAGGTACAGGAGCCTGAAGGCACACACTCAATGATTCAGGAACAGCTTCTTCCCCTCTGCCATCTGATTTCTGAATGGGCATTGAATCCCCGAACACTACCTCAATACTTTTTTAATTTCTGTTTTTGCACTACTTTTTTAACTTAACTATTTAATATACATATATAATTACTGTAATTCAGCTTTTCTTCTATATTTATGATGTATTGCACTGTCCTTTTGATAAAGTCCCACATAGGAGATTGGTGGGTAAAATCAAAGCTCAGGGCATCGGGGGGAAGGCATTGACATGGATAGAAAACTAGTTGGCAGATAGAAAGCAAAGGGTAGCGGTGAATGAGTGTTTCTCGGAATGTCAGGTGGTGACTAGTGGGGTGCCACATGGCTCGGTATTGGGACCACAGCTGTTTACAATTTATGTCAACGATTTAGATGAAGGCATAGAAAATAACATCAGCAAATTTGCTGATGATACTAAGCTGGGTGGCAGTGTGACATGTGATGAGGATGTTAGGAGAATTCAGGGTGACTTGGATAGGCTGTGTGAGTGGGCAGATACTTGGCAGATGACGTTTAATGTGAATAAGTGTGAGGTTATCCACTTTGGGAGTAAGAACAGGAAGGCAGATTATTATCTGAATGGTGTAGAGTTAGGTAAGGGAGAAATACAAAGAGATCTAGGAGTCCTTGTTCATCAGTCACTGAAGGTGAATGAGCAAGTGCAGCAGGCAGTGAAGAAGGCTAATGGAATGTTGGCCTTTATTACAAAGGGAATTGAGTACAAGAGCAAGGAAATCCTCGCCTTTGTACAGAGCCCTGGTGAGACCACACCTGGAGTATTGTGTACAGTTTTGGTCTCCAGGGTTAAGGAAGGACATCCTGGCTGTAGAGGAAGTGCAGTGTAGATTCACGAGAATTAATTCCTGGGATGTCTGGACTGTCTTACGCAGAGAGGTTAGAGAGACTGGGCTTGTACATGCTGGAATTAAGGAGATTGAGAGGGGATCTGATTGAAACATATAAGATTATTAAGGGATTGGACAAGATAGAGGCAGGAAATATGTTCCAGATGCTGGGAGAGTCCAGTACCAGAGGGCATGGTTTGAGAATAAGGGGTAGGTCATTTAGGACAGAGTTAAGGAAAAACTTCTTCTCCCAGAGAGTTGTGGGGGTCTGGAATGCACTGCCTCGGAAGGTAGTGGAGGCCAATTCTCTGGATGCTTTCAAGAAGGAGCTAGATAGGTATCTTATGGATAGGGGAATCAAGGGATATGGGGACAAGGCAGGAACCGGGTATTGATAGTAGTTGATCAGCCATGATCTCAGAATGGTGGTGTAGGCTCGAGGGGCCGAATGGTCTACTTCGGCACCTATTGTCTATTGTCTATTGTCCTGCTGCCGCAAAGTCAACAAATTTCATGACACATGCCGGTGATATTAAATCTGATTCTGAATAATCTAACCAAGTAAAATCTATCCAGGAGATGTCCAGCAGCATGGGCTCCTGTCAGACCAGGAGCAGCAGGATTCCTTTCTCTGTTGGCTCTAAAAATCTGGCAATGAGCTCCGAAAGCCTGGTTCGCAGTGGACAAATGATGCCACTTAAATTTATCAGTAATTTATAATCAGTGCAAGGATGCAAGTTGGTGATAGCGATGCGGTGAGTCCTTTAGGCCAGAAGCTTTTTGTCGAGCCAGTGACTGCGGGTCTCTTCTTCGTGTGAAATTAAATACGCACCTGGTCATTTAAGCAAGATTTCCTTTGGGATTCTTCTAATCTCCCTCCTTGACTGGAGAAAGGGGATTAATAGAGTTTCCAAGGCCCTTTTGTTCATGGATTACATTAAAATGGGTAGGAGTTTATCAGAGGTAGCCTGTTAATTCGAGATATTGGAACACTTCTTCACAGAAAGGCAGATAAACTCTGGAAATCACACACTGCGCTAAACTGTGTGAAACTTAGACCAACTGGAAAATTGAAAACTGTCTGGTAGAATTATTTTAAGGAGGGTTAAGCATGAAGGGTTAAGGATTATTGTTGATTTTATTGGGATTGTCAATGGAGTGAATGGCCTACTTCTGTGCCTTTGTTCCTAGGCAATTTTACGACAAAGTTAATGACAAAAATCCATCAATCAAATTAATAACTTATTTTTCTTCTCTTTACAGCTGCCGATTCCGGCCTGTCCAGCGAAGGCCTTTGGTTTCTGCGGAATTTCCGGGAAGCTCTGAGCCCCTCTTCCTCTGCCTCAGTTCAGACAGAGGAAGCCATGCTGGTGGTATCGCAGGAGGACCTGGTCTCGATACGCTCCTCTTCCCTCTCTGCCTGGTGGAAGCACTTTCCCTGCCTTGGGCGCTTGCTGAGGTTCTGCTGCTGCGGTAGCTGGTGCAGCAAGGAGGCGGAGAGTTGACCATTTCAACTGAACTCCCGGGGTGCTATGTAGGTGCTGACATTGAAAAGCAGGTCCTGTCGGTGAGCCAGGAGGGAGATGGGGAAAGCTACAAAGCTGGTACTGATGCACTTTTAATGAGAGGGAATAAAAGGAAAGCAAAAAAAAAGGCCTTAAACAGGCACAGAAACTTTTTATGAAACCACATTGATTACAAAAACATCACCAATCTACAGCATGGGCCAAGTCCTAGTTTATTTGGTTCTTGACAGTACATTTATTTTTATTTCTTCATCCCAAGGCTGTGCTGTCTCTCAGATGCACACAGAATCTTCTAATCAACTGTTGCAATTCTGCCAGAGTTTACAGATGACGAGTAGTAAGGTGACAGAAGGTGTTGTTGATCAGGATAGTAGTTTATATGGTATTTGTAACAATCTTAAACGCAACTGGGTACTAACAGGGCTGAAATTGAATTCTGGCAACAGCACAATGCAGACGGCGGTGGAAATGTGAGATGTAAAATGGGTGATGGTTTTGTTATTGGAAACACGAGAGACTGAAGATTCTAGATTCTGGAGCAATACACAAAGTGCAAGAGGAACTCAGCAGATCAGGCAGCATCTTTAGAGGGAAATGTACAGTCGACGTTTCAAGTCAAGACCCTTCACCGGGACTGTTTTGCTTTACCCAAGTCACCACTAGGAATTTCACCCTCAATATTTATGGCTTACACCAAACCAAGAAAACTTTGAGTCAGAATATCTCTGGCAAAAATTTTGTGGCTAATGTTTTGCGCTGAACACCTACAACAATCATCTGATAATGAGTTGTAGAGAGAACTTGGTCTGGCGATACTTCTGTCTCAGATATGAACGACAACTTGTTCAAACTACAAAATTTTAATTACATTTGGTGGTGATTTTCTAATGAAGAATTGTAATTAATAGAGGAGGGGGAGGTGATTTGATGTTTAGGATTCTTTATAAAGGGAGTAAATAGCAGGACTTCACTGCTCTGGTTTTTTTTGTACAATAATTGTGAATTATTTGGCCAAGAGCCATTGGAATTAAGTGTTCAGATTCTGCTGTAAATCTGGATAGCATCCCAGTAGCATTATTGAAAATTTTTTAGTATATAAATCCCTGGATAGAGTACCATGTGTAATCTAAGAGCTGTATTAGTAATGAAGCACAGCACTCAGTGATATGATAGATGCAGTTCACTCTGCCTTTGTTGTAATTGTTAATATAATTCAATACTCAGGTGTTAGTTAACCAACATCATTGTAAATCCAAAAAAAGTGCCTGACGGGGAATGTATTTACAAGCAGTAATGCGCCAAGGCCACTGGATGGCAGCGGTGGACATTTGCAGTTTCATCCAGCAGCCAAAAATCGATATTAAAACCAAATATGTTTAAAATATTTCTGCTCAGAAGCAAAATTTGCTCAAAAATATTTTTCTCAGAATATTTCTGAGAAAAGCCACGATTACCAGACTCCCATTTCACCTTTTCCTTCACTGCAGTATCTCCTTAGTCTGTATGTAATCCATTTGGTCACGTTAAATGTTGATATTGATGTTTGTCCTGAGGTTTACAGAAGTTAACATTCCTTGGACACTACCAAGAGCAACTCAGGAAAATAAACAGGGATATTCAAACTGTTTAGTTTAATGCTATCGTATACCTTATTACTTAAAAATGTTGCTTGTGAGTTAGCAAATGACAATTGATTGACAGTAAAGAATTACTCAATCAGGTTGAGGAAAAATCTGTTCACCTTCTCATTGGTGTAGGAAGGTCAAAGGTAGTGCTGTCATAAGAATAGGAATGCCTGGAAACCAATAGTATGGAGACACTGGGAAATCGGTGCCTGCCTCATGGGTCCAGGAATATATCCAGAATTTGTCATTGTTGTGCCTTGTTGTACTTCTATGAGTTATTTCTATTTTGGATACTGTACGTATTTCAGTCTGTGATTAAATCTAACACAAATGCTCTTGTTGAAAACTCTAAGTAAAAGCCAGAAAGATTTTGACCATTGGTGAATCAGGCATCAAGTGTGGGCTTCAAAGGCAGAAAAAATGTGGGGAATTGGATAACTGAGAGAGGCGGCAGGAGTGGGTAAATATTTCAAGAGGTGACAACAAAGACAGAATCAGAGCACAGGAAGAGCCCGAATTCAGTGGATGATTATGTGGGGAAGAGGTGTGTCACAACTATACATGATCAGAGAGTGTTTTCAGTGGAATGTTTTGCATTTGATAGAAAGAAGGGCACTGGATGAATCTACGTCTCTCTGTTTTGACTATCATGGACACAGGAGGCTGAATAGCTATCTTCTCTGCAGTAAACGTTATCTGATTTTTAGAGACACAACTCCAAAGTAAAGAAGACATGTTGATGTATGCATAGTTATGAGAATCTATGAGGAAAAATGCTATTGAGTTTATGAGCTATTTTCTAGTGACAAGCAATCTTTCTGATCAGCTCTTAAGTTTCAAATAAGACCTAAGGCTAATGACAGGCAAGTACCACTTTATTTACTGTGTAATTTCTGATATTTAACAAAACAAAGGAAAATTATTATAACATTTGGTATTCTATTATCACCAATATAATAAAATAAATATTCTGACAATTCCAGAAAGGTGGGTGAGCATATAGCAACCCCCCCCCCACCTTGTCATTAAGAAGTGCCAAGTTCCCCCTTCAGAATTTTAATAGAATTGCTTTATGCAAGGTGCATTGCCATGGTTACGAGAACAAAGAGTCTGTAAGCTTTAAAATTCCTTTAGTCTTGTGGGTGGAATTGGCCAGAATGGAGTGCAACATTTCTCCATGGAACTATTTTAATTTGTTGCATTGTCTTTCAACTCTTTCATGCAGTGGCATTGCCTCTATCAGCTTTATAGTCCTGGTTTAGGGTAATCAGTTAATTGAATTGGTGTGCTACACCTGATCATGAGTTTAAAAACAGGAAAATCGCCCGGAGCTCCATCTCCTGATTGTAGTTGCTCATGAATAATTCAGTCTATATCTCAGCTATGCAATTCACATTCCACAATCCAGAGGACTGAATATCTTTTCTGGCCTTTGTCTGATCTTGACCAGAATACCAAACATTTATAGAGGCATTTCTTCTTTCAGAGAAAAGAATGATGTAATAACCATTAAGTGCCGCAAACGTTCCAATTTTGCATCCTGAGGATGTTATACGACACTTGTGAACAGAGTAAGTCATTTAATAAAGGATAAACTTGATAGGAATTACCCCTTAAAGGGGCAAACACAAACTCGCTCATTCCGAATGGAGCTCAGAGATATATATAGCCTGAACACGTAGCTTCGGGATGCTCTCTCCAATGTTTTATTGACCAATGAGTCAGACTTTAGCAATACAATCTTTCTAAATGGTAGTATTTTAACCTTGTATAAAATAAGTGAATAAAATTGAATGTGGTTATATTTTCTGCTGTTTGAATAGTTCTTTTATTTATTGATCATTTATTCCCAGTGTTAAAGTAAAGCTTCAGAGATCTGGAGAATTCAAATGCTGCCAACCAGAATCACCCAACACACACAAAGTGCTGGAGGAACTCAGCAGGCCAGGTAGCATCTATGGAAAAGAGTAAACAGTCAATGTTTCAGGCTAAGGCCTTTCATCAGGACTGGAGAAAGAGATGAGAAGTCAGAGCAAGAAGTACAAGGTGATAGGTGAAACAGGGAGAGGGGCAATGACCGGAAGTCTGAGAAGTCAATGTTCATGCCATCAGGTCAGAGGCTACCCAGCCAGTATATAAGGTGTTGCTCCTCCAACCTGAGTGTGGCCACTTCGCGGAGGTAGAGGAGGCCATGGACTGACACGTCAGAATGGGAAGGGGAAGTAGGATTGAAATAGGTGGCCACTGGGAGATCCTGCTTTTTCTGGCAGATGGAGCGTAGGTGCTTGGTGAAGCGGTCTTCCAAACTACGTTGGGTCTCACCAATATACAGGAGGCCACATCGGAGAGCACCAGATACAGTAGATGACCCCAACAGACTCAGTGTTGCCTCAAATGGAAGAACTGTTTGGGACCCTGAATGGTAGTGAGGGAGGAGGTGTAGGGGCAGGTATGGCACTTGTTCTGCTTGCAAGGATAAGTACCAGGAGGGAGATCAATGGGGAGGGATAAATGGATGAGCGATCTTGTGGAAAGCAGAAAGTGGAGGAGGGGGAAAGATGCACCTATTGGTGGCATTCCATTGGAGATGGTGAAAGTTATAGAGGATTGTGAGAGTCGAAGTAAATTAAGATGTGCGTTTCTGAAAGAGGTCGGGGTTAAAGTCAGAAAACAAATGTGATTTAATTATGTCTGGGTTAAAGTCAGAAAACAAATGTGATTTAATTATGTCTGATAAGCATGAATGCAGAAGCCCTGACAAGATTAACTGTTTGTGGGGTTCCGGAATTGGAAAGGAGCAGCCCTAAGCTAGGCTGCGACCAAATTAAATTCCTGTACGGGATAGACAAGGCAAAGGTTGTCTAAGTACGGGTGGATTGGAACCGGGCAAGTCCTCGAAAATGGGGGGAGCAGGATCAAAGGGGAGAAAACAAAAGGGAACACCTAGAGAAAGCGCTGAAAAATACCCCGGGGTCCCTCCTGATAGTCCCTTAGGTCGCATGTTTGACGACTGGGGAAGTGGGAGGTTAAAGGGAAAATCAAAGGAAAGGATGATACAGTACTGTGAATTGTGGTCCCGCCAACCAATCCAAGGGACAGCCGTTTGGTAGCCGAGACTTGGATCCAATGAAGATTGGGTCGAACAGGCTCTAAATATATATGTAAACTCAAAACCTAACGTAAAACAAGAAGAAATCGATTATGCTTTTTGCTGGATGCCCGGCCCCTGAGCGACCACGAAAAGCTTTAAGATGGAAACCAGAGCAGAGGAAGATAAAAGAAGAAATAAGTGGGAGGTATTGGATAATTTATCGCCTCCATACATACCTCCGGCGCCTCCAACGGCACCCGTTATGGGAGCAGAGGAAGAAGATAATATGGCGGCAGTAGGGAGGAGAGTCGGCACCGAGCAAGGTGATGACGAAGTAGAGGAGGTAGGGCAAAAATCTGACCAAGAAAACAAAAGAGAGACTAGGGCGGAGAGGAAAAGGAAAGAAAACCAAGAGATGAAGAAAGAGGACGAAGAAACAAAAATGTGTCCCCTCTGAGAAGTTCCAATGGGAGGGGCACAAGGGGGAACAGGTTACGTAAATGTTCCCCTGACGAGTACAGAGGTACGGACCTTTCAGAAAGAGATGAAAAATCTGTTAGAAGATCCTATGGGCCTTGCGGAACAATTGGACCAATTCCTGGGACCAAATACCTACACCTGGGATGAAATGTACTCAATAATGGGGACCCTATTCTCCGCACAAGAGAGGCAAATGATAAGACAAGCTGCAATAGCAGTCTGGGAAAGGGAGAAGCCCCAGGATGGACCAGGTGAACAAAAATTCCCATTAGTAGACCCACGATGGGATAAGCAATCGGAGGACGGAAGGGGGAATATGCGATATGTACGCGAATACATGATAAAAGGGATACGACAGGCTGTGCCAAAGGGATACAACTTCACTAAGGCCTTTGGAAGTCACCAGAACCCCGATGAAACCCCGTCAGATTTCCTTGATAGGATTCGGAAAAATATGCAACAATACGCAGGAGTAGACCCAGAGACAGAGGTGGGACAACAACTAATTCGAGTAGAGCTTGTGTCCAAAGCCTGGCCGGACATTAGGAAGAAGCTGGAGAAAATGGAAGATTGGAACAGCAAGCCCTTGAGTGAATTACTCCGTGAGGCTCAGAAGGTCTTTGTCAGAAGGGACGAAGAGAAACAAAAGAAGACGGCAAGGATAATGGTCCAGACAGTGCGACAAGTAACCGCAGATAGTAGAGAGAGACGGGGACCATGGTTGGATCGAGGTAGTAGCCAGGAGCAAGGAGGAGGGCTAAGGAAGGCTTTAAGATGTTTTCACTGCAACGAAGAGGGACACTTCAGGCGCGAGTGCCCCAGATACCGACGGGAAGTGCGCTCGTATGCCATGATGGAAGATGAAGACTAGGGAGGTCGGGGGTTCCACCCCTTGGGGATGAATTATCGGCAGGAACCCCTGGTAACTTTAAAAGTAGGTCCCCAAGGGTCAGATACAACCTTTGTGGTAGATTCGGGTGCCGAAAGATCTAGCGTAATCCAGATACCTCCCGGCGCCCGAACTGGAACAAAGGTAATGGGGGTATCCGGTATCGGAGGAAAGACAATACAAGTGCCCATTGTGGACAATGTGGAAGTCGGATACGAAGATAGAGCAACTAGACGAGACCTCCTCCTGCTGCCCTCGGCAGGATTTAATCTATTAGGAAGAGATCTGCAAGTTCAATTGGGTATTGGAACAGTGCCAAGCAATGGAGAGATAATAGTAAAACTATTCGCATTAAAAGAGGAAGATGATCGAAAAATAGAGCCCGAGGTATGGTATAGAGAGGGAAACAGGGGAGGATTGAACATCAGCCCTTTACAGATCACCTTGTTACCGGACAGTTGCCCAGTGAGAAGGAAGCAGTACCTCATTGCGATGGAAGGAAGAAAAGGGCTGCAGCCGGTGATTGAGGGATTGATCGCTGACGGACTACTGGAGGAATGTATGTCACCATATAATACCCCAATACTCCCGGTGCGAAAGCCAGATGGGACTTATCGGATGGTACAAGACCTGCGGGGCCTAAATGCAGTAGTCCAAACCCGATACCCGGTAGTGCCCAACCCTTACACGCTGATGAGTAAGATCTCCCCTGACCATGAATGGTTCAGTGTAATAGATCTAAAAGACGCCTTCTGGAGTTGCCCGCTAGAAGAGAGCAGTCGTGACATGTTTGCGTTCGAATGGGAAAATCCTACGACGGGGCGGAAAAGACAACTCCGGTGGACGGTCCTGCCACAGGGGTTCACCGAATCACCTAACTTATTTGGGCAGGTCTTGGAGCAAGTACTAGCTGAATTCCAATGTGCTCCAGAGAGCCAACTGCTACAGTATGTGGACAATCTATTACTATCCGGGCCAACACAGGAAGGGGTGCAGGAAGACACCATCAGACTACTGAACTTCCTGGGGAAGCAGGGGCTACGGGTCTCAAAGAAAAAGTTACAAGTTGTAGAAAAGGAAGTAAGGTATCTGGGACACCGGGTCAGTAAAGGTCAGCGATGCATTACCCCAGAAAGGATAGCTGGAATAACGGGAATGTCACTACCACGTACCAAGAAGGAGATACGACAGTTCCTGGGGTTAGTGGGATATTGTCGGATCTGGATTGAGAATTATACTCCCCTGGTGAAATTTCTGTACGATAAGCTGGGACAGGATGAGCAAACAGTAAAGTGGACTAAGGAGGAAGAACAAAAGTTCACCACATTAAGGGACAATTGATCCGTGCTCCGGTGTTAGCCTTGCCAGCCCTGGAAAAACCATTCCAGCTGTATGTCAGCAATGCCGAAGGAATGGCCCAAGGGGTACTCACCCAACTAAAAGGAGGAAAGCGGCAACCCGTGGCCTTCCTGTCAAAAATGTTAGACCCGGTATCACGTGGATGGCCCACCTGTATCCAGGCAGTGGCAGCAACAGCGGTATTGGTAGAGGAAGCCCGGAAATTAACCTTTGGAGGAAAGATCACTGTGCATTCTCCACACTCGATCAGCACCTTACTGGCCCAGAAGGCACACCGGTGGCTGACTGACTCTCGCATTTTAAAGTACGAGACTATCCTGATGACCGGAGAAGACCTGAACTTCGCCAAAGATTCCAGTTGCAACCCAGCCCAGTTCCTATATGGAGGACTGGAGGAAGAGGAGTCAGAGCATGACTGCATTGAACTTCTGGACTTGCAAACGAAAAGTCGGGAAGACTTACAGGAAGTTCCCCTGGGAGAGGGACAAGAACTATATATAGACGGATCGTCTCGATGTATTGATGGGATACGACATAGCGGATACGCCATCATCGACGGAGAAACGGGAAAAAAATTGGAGTCCGGAAGACTACCGGGAAATTGGTCGGCTCAGTCCTGTGAGTTATACGCGCTCCAAAGGGCTCTGATAATATTGGAAAAGAGAGTCGGAACTGTATACACTGACTCCAAATACGCCTATGGGATAGTACATACATTTGGGAAGATATGGAAAGAAAGAGGACTGATAACGGCCAGGGGAAAAGGACTGGCACATGAACAAATGATAAGTATGACATTGGAAGCCCTGGCCTTACCGACTGAAATTACGGTAGTGCATGTACCCAGACACCAAAAAGGATCGACACCTGATGCTGTGGGGAACCGTCTGGCGGACGAGGAGGCCAAACGGGCAGCAGTTGAAGAACCGGTGCAACTCCTGACTTTGATACCAGTGAGAGAAGGACTTACTAAACTGCCTGTGTTTACTCAAATGGAGATTGACAACATGAACCAACTAGGAGCCCGGAAAGACGCTGATGGTAAATGGAGAATCCCCGATGGAAGACAGGTGCTAAATAAGGAAGTGACCCGCAACATACTCCAACAACTGCACCAACAGACCCACTGGGGAGCGCAGGCAATGTGTGACACGGTACTTAGGGAATATGCGTGCAAAGGGATTCACACCCTGGCTCAGCAAGAGGTGGTAGGATGTCCTACGTGCCAAAAAATAAATAAAAAGGTGATGCGGGCTACCCCAAAGGGAGGGCAGCCCCTGGCTATCAGGCCTTTCCACCAGATCCAAATTGACTTTACTGAATTGCCGCCAGTACAAAGGTGGAAGTATTTGTTAGTGATTGTGGACCACTTCACCCGTTGGGTGGAGGCTTATCCGACCACCAAGGCGGACGCTCCAACGGTGGCTCGCATATTGTTAGAGAATATAATCCCGAGATATGGAATTATGGGACCCATTGATTCCGACCGTGGAACACACTTTGCCTCTAAAACCCATCAACTGATCTGCGTCGCTCTCGGAATTGAATGGAAGTTGCACACTCCATGGCATCCCCAGAGTTCCGGGAGGGTTGAGAGAATGAACAGCACTCTAAAGGCACAATTGGCTAAGCTACCATGGACTAAGTGTCTCCCTATTGCTCTTTTAAGAATACGAACTGCACCCCGCAAGGATATAGGGATATCCCCATATGAGATGCTGTTTGGACTCCCGTATTGGAATAAGGTAGAGGGGTACCCCACGTTACAAGGGGGCGATATCTTTGTAAGGGACTATTTACTGGCATTATCCCGTTCCTTTGCAGAACTGCGGAAAAAGGGTCTCTTGGCCCAGACTCCGCCGCTCGACTTTGCTTTACATCAGATCGTGCCTGGAGATTGGGTTCTAGTAAGGACCTGGAAGCCGGAGAAGTTACAGCCACAGTGGGAAGGCCCTTTCCAGGTCCTGCTAACAACAGAGGCGGCTGTACGGACAAAAGAAAAAGGGTGGACACACGCATCCAGGGTAAAAGGACCGGTGAAGCCCGAAAGCCGCACTGAGTGGACCTGTGTTCCCGGTAAGAACCGTTGGTGGTGAAGCTAAAAAGGCAGCAAAAATGAACTCTATGTGGACTGTAACATTATTGACTGTAATATATTTGATTCTATATGTCGGGGAAATTGAAGGGAAATGTGACAAGTGCAGAACCGTGGTACGAGTGGGGCAGAGGGTGTTCCCAGGATCATTTGTGTCCCACTCGCATGTGAATGATCAATGCTATGATCTAAGTAAGAGAGAGGAATGTTGGGAGTATAGTAAACCTTATTACCAAGTTTATAATAAGGGCTACTCGAGGGGATATGGATGGGGTATATACGGGGGTGTCTCTAGATGTCCCAGGAACGACCGGTGGTTGTGTATAAACAAGGGAGGGCAATGGGACATCCCCTCTACATTGGTTAAGGAACATGTGGATAAGGTAAAGGAGACTATAATACAAGATGAGAAGAAGAAGGAGGTAGAAGAGAGCAAGCAAAGGAAGAAGACAGTGATCTCCACGGACCCGTCTATATATCAGGAGATAGAAAAAGACATAGTCCTACCTGATGTTAAAGAGAACCTTTTTATAGACCTAGCTACCCGGATTGCCACGAGCCTGAATATTAGTGGTTGTTGGGTCTGTGGAGGACTGCACATGAGTGAGCAGTGGCCGTGGAGGGGTGAAAGCTTGAGTGTATGGGAATTGCTTGAGCGCAATTGGACAAATGTTCCTGACCGGAAGGAGCAAAAATGGAAATTGACCAATTATCCGGAGGGACAGGCATGTGTTGAAAGGAAGGGAAAGGTAAAGGTGGGAGAAAGCCCCTGTCAAAGCATTAAATTAGCAAAAAGGGAAGGTAATATTACCTGGTGGCCAGAGGAGCCAACATGGTATATAACAAGGGAACCATATGGCAGCTGCGAAGCTATAGGAAACAGTTCTAATCTCTGGAATTGCAGCGGAACAAACCCTTCTGAAGGGGTCCCCAGGGTCAGGGAAGTATGGAAGGAAGCAAAGAAAGGAGGATTTGCCCCGGAGGGGTTATTCTGGATCTGCGGTAATCAGGCGTATACCAAACTACCGTTGGATTGGGCGGGTGTTTGCTTCCTGGGTCTCATACGGCCAGAGTTCTTTCTCCTGCCTCAGGAGGATGACCAGAAGCTGGGAATTAAGCTGTTTGATTCATTACGGCGAGAGAAGCGGGAGATAAAGATGGGCGAGTGGGGTGATAAATGGCCACCAGCTCGCATCATTAAATACTATGGACCAGCAACCTGGGCCCAGGATGGGTCATGGGGATATCGTACACCGATCTATATGTTAAACCGAATTATTAGACTGCAGGCGGTGGTGGAAGTGATAACCAATCAAACGGCACTGGCATTGGAGCTGTTGGCAAAACAGCAGAGTCAGATGCGAACAGCAATATACCAGAACAGGCTGGCTGTGGATTACCTATTGGCCTCTGAAGGCGGGGTATGTGGGAAGTTCAATCTTACAAACTGTTGCCTTAAGATAGACGACAGTGGAAAGGCCGTGTTAAAAATATCCGACAAAATTTGGAAACTGGCCCACGTGCCAGTACAAACCTGGAGATCCCTGGGGAACATGAGTTGGCTAGATGGGCTACTGGGAGGTAGTTGGTGGCGCACCGCTCTCCTAGTAGCAGGCGGGGGTCTAATGATTCTCTTACTTTTGCCGTGTGTGATTCCTTGTATACGAACACTGATCAGGCGCAGTATATTCCAGCTCCAGGCCGTAGCGATACCCCAACATGGGACAAACGAGCTAAAACTTATGCTATTAAAGAAGAAAGTTGACCCTCCACGGGGGGCGGAGGAAGGACGGTGGGCCCCCTGGAAAGAGGAGAAATGCTAGCTGCTACGCACATCTTAAAAAGAAAAAGGGTGGAATTGTGAGAGTCGAAGTAAATTAAGATGTGCGTTTCTGAAAGAGGTCGGGGTTAAAGTCAGAAAACAAATGTGATTTAATTATGTCTGGGTTAAAGTCAGAAAACAAATGTGATTTAATTATGTCTGATAAGCATGAATGCAGAAGCCCTGACAAGATTAACTGTTTGTGGAATCATTGAAGTCCTGAGATATGGACTATTGTTTTACAGAAATGTGTAAAAAAACAACTCCAAATATGGAATGGGATAAGACTATGTACCTCCCGAGTCAGGGAGGGGAGGGGTAAGGAAGAAGGATAAAACCTGCTGCCCTGTAAGGTTCAGGGTTCCCTTCTCTGAAGGCACCCAGCTCTGCAGAACTGTTAATAAACTTTGTTTCCTTGAATTTGTCTTGAAGCCATTATTCGGGAGCGTGGCTCGTTTCTGACAAGGATTATGTGCTGGATGCAGAGGCTAGTAGGGTGGTAGGTGAGGACAAGAGGAACCCTCTCCCCGGTATTGTGGCAGGAGGATGGGGTGAGGGCAGACGTGTGCAAAATGGAAGAGATGCGCTGAGGGCAGTGTTGATGGTGGAGGAAGGAAAGCCCCTTTCTTTGAAGAAATAGGACGTCTCATTAGTTCTGAATTGAAAAGCCTCATCTTGAAAGCAATGCCGCGGAGTCGGAGGGTCTGAGAGGAAGGGGGTGGCATTTTTACAAGTGACAGGGTGGGAAGAGGTATAGTCCAGGTAGCTGTAGGAATCATGAAAGATACCCAGTAGATAAACTGTCTTCAGAGATAGAGACGGGGAGATTAAGAAAGGGGAGGAAGGTGTCAGAATTGGACCAAATAAATTTGAGGGTAGGTGGAAGTTGGAGGCAAAGTTGATGAAGTCGACAAGCTCCACATGGGTGCAGGAAGCAGCCTCAATATAGTGTAGGGAAAGTTGGGGGAGTGATACTAGTGTAAACTTGGAACATAGACTTTTCCACTTAGCCAACAAAAAGGCAGGCACATGTGAGTGCCCGTGGCTACACCTTTGGTTTGAAAGAAATGGGAGGAGCCTAAGGAGAAATTATTGAGAGTGAGGACCAGTTCCACCAGAAGGAGGAGAGTGGAATAGGTTGGGTCTGAGAGGAAGTGACAACAGCAAAGAGCTTTAAGGCCCTCCTGGTGGGAGATGGGAGTGCATAGGACTGGGCATCCATAGTGAAAATGAGATGATCAGAGCCAGGGAACTTGATGTCATTGAAAAGATCCAGAATGTGTAAAGTGTCTGAAGTGAGGGACTAAACTAGGGGGGAGAAAACAAGAGTCAAGGTATGCAAATATAAGTTCAGTGGGGCAGGAACAAGCAATGGGTCTACCTGGACAGGCAGGTTTCTGGATCTTGGGTAAGAGGTGCAGGGTGCAGGAACTATGAGGTTGGTAATAGTGGATGGGTGATCCCCAGAGTTGATGAAGTCAGTGATGGTGCAGGTGACAATGGTCTGGTGTTCCTTAGTGGGGTCCTGTTCGAGGGGTAAGTAAGAGGAGGCATCTGAGAGTTGTCACCTGGCTTTAGCAAGGTAGAGGTCAGTCCACCACACGACTACAGCACCCCCCCTTATCTGCGGGTTTGATGGTGAGGTTAGGATTAATGCGTTCGGAAGGAGTGAGGTTAGAATTGATGAGAGGAGTGGTAAAGTTGATTCAGTTGATGACTCATTGGCAGTTAGCAATGAAAAGATCCAGAGCGATCTAGGAAGAGGAGGAGGGTGAAATTGGGAGAAGGGGTCATCAGTGCAGGATGGAGAGTCCTTGCCAAAGAAGTAGGCATGGAGATGGAGGCAACAGAAGAAGAGCTGAGTGTTGTGGTAGGCACTGAGGCATGGGTGCAGAGGGGCAAAGGTGAGGCCCTTACTGAGGACAGAATGTTCTGCTTCAGAGGGCAAGGTCAGAACTGGTATCATCCACCAGTCTCACCACAGTCCTTGACATTTGCTCATCTTCAAGCTGTCACATTGTCCTTGAGCTCTTCCAGTCCATTTGCAGGCTGAACAAGGTCACGTAGAACCACCCAGCACAGCTGGAATCTTTGGGATGACATACCTTGCTACACTTTGTGTATAAATACTGAGTGTGTGACAGATCCTGTAAGCTACACCCGGTCAACATGAAGACATAGCACATATATTAACGGGCATGAAGCAAAGAGCAAATAGATTTGCATTTGTATAGTGCCTTTTGTGCCAAAATGCTTAGCAGCAATTAAAGTATCCATTGCTATCAACAAAACTGCAAATGCTGGAAATATGAAATAAAAACAGAAAATGTTGCAACATTTTCTTGTGAAACTTGTGCATCTAAAGCACCCACAACCAACAATTTGGTGATTAGCTGACACCCACCACTCCACTCCCCAAAAGCCATGCCACTCCAGCCATGCAGAGCGGGCAAAGAAGAGAAAGCGTCACATTCTGAGGCCACACCTCTGGAAGACCACAGCACATTAATATTTCTTTAACATTTTTGTTAGAGTCATATTTAAATCTATTAATATGTTTTTCAAAATGAAAATAAGAAAAAAATAAAATGAAAACATTAAAAGCTAAATAAATTTAGTTAAATCATTATAAATTAAAAGCTACGAGTGCCTTCATTTTATATCTCTTCCAGTTTTAATGTTTAAAGAAGTTAACGATTAAGATAAATATTGGAAAGAATGTAATATTGACTTGCAGCATGTTATAAAATCATATTACATCAAAATCTGTTCCTTTCCATTCAACAAAATGTCTAGAGATTTTACCTAACTGTCTCCATAGATTCTTAATTTCAATCATGGTGATGTGATAGATCAAAACAGAAAAAAATCTATAATATCAATTTAAATGGATCACCACACAAATCTGTGGTTTGGGGGCATGGATGCTAACAAACAAGGCTTCAATGTAATAGTTTTTATATATTCTGAAAACAATTTTAAAGAAATATTTGAGACTGAGGTACAGGAATTTACAATAACCTTTATTGATATTTGTCACAGCTTCTTGTCAATTCTCCCAAAATTGGGAGAATAATTAAGTCTAAATTACTGACTCCTGCATGCCTCAAAGTGGTGGCTAAACCATTGAAATAAAACATTCTATCCAGGTACCAAATCAAGAACCAGTTGTGTTCTATTAGTGGTCAGTTCAAACTACTGGTATCCAAGGACTATAAGGATGCCTCCTTTTCTAAAGCAAGCATTAAACTTGGATTATATCAGATCCACTCACATAATTCCATAGACTGACAATGGGAATTAGGAATGAATGAGGTGAGAGGAGCAAGGGTAAGATTGACATTCATATCAATATCTGCAAATTTCTGACAGATCTCATCTCTATGACACAGTCATACAAAATAGCCTAAACCATGTACTGAAACAGCATGAACTTGTTCATCACTGGCTGGAGTAGAGAGCATGAAAATATAGGAACAGGTGTAATTAACTCTGCATCTCAAACCTATTCTGCCATTTACATTTTATGTCTAATTTGTATCTGAACTCCATTTACATGCCTTGTTACTGTATTCTTATCTAAAATCTATTGATTTCCGTCTTGAAATTTTCAGCTTACCTGACTGTAAAACTGACTTCTGCTTCCATTTAAAAGTTGAAGCCATTGGAATAGTTTGGTGAAAATAGCATTTCACGTGCTCCATACATTCATGATCCTCTATTCAAGAGTAATATTTAATCTGAGATACTGGTTTGTCATTCAGGGCTAAGAGTACAAGATAAGACACACTGGAAATGCCAATGAAAATTTAAAAGAATGGAAATTTGGTGTCTCCAGCAATAAAAACAGAAAATGCTTTAACACTCAGCGGGTCAGACATCATCTGAGGAAAGAGAAACAGTTTCTCTTGTTTTTGAAAGAGAAACAGTTAATGTTTCAGGTCCAAGAGGCTTCACTAGAATTTGGAAAGAGAGGAGCAAAGTATTCTAGTTAGCAGAGAAGTTGAAGGAGTCAAAAATTGATGGAATAACAGAAATTTCCCTGATGGAATGAGATTGGATGACTCAATCTGCACTTAATGACCCTTTAACTGCCACAGCAGGTCATTCAGTCTCACCTACCAGTGAAATTCCTTTTGTTTTATTCATCTCTAACACCCATCTCCACAACCAACTTGTTCTCTTTCTCAATTCTAATGAAGGGACTTGGACCTGAATCAATAACTGTTCCTCTAACTCTTCCTGCTGAATGTTTACATCATTCTCTGTTTTTATTGCTGGAGACACTAATATTTGGCTACAATGCTCAGGTACATTGCTTGCCTTCCTTCCAAGGTGTAAAATAAAACCGTTGAATGATATCCATCCACTTTCACAGGTGGTAGGTGGAAACTTCAAATGGAGAGTGTCATAGTCATGCCAATTCATCTATGCAAACCAAGATACCCATCCAAGCTAGTATCATTTGCCCACATTTGACCTACAACTCTTTATACCTTTCCTGTCATTGTAAATGGCCAAATATATTTTAAATGTGGTTATAGTACCTGCCTCAACCACTTTCTCTGGTGGTTCACTCCATAAACTCTCCACCCTCTGTGGGCAAAAGCTGTCCCTCAGGTTCCTATTAAATCTTTCCAATCTCATCTTAAACCTATTTCCTTGAGTTAATCCCCCAACCCTGGGAAAGATTGTGTGTGTTCACTCTATCCATGATTTTGCAGACCTCAATAAGATCACCACTTAGTCTCCTACACTCCAGGGAATAAAGTCCTAGCTTGCCTAATCTCTCCCTATAATCCAGTTCCTCTGGATTGAGTCCTGGCAAAAGTCTCATAGATTATTATCACATTCTTCCCAGCCTAATGGCATCTTTCCTACAGCAGGGTGGCCAAACACTGAACACAATACTCCAAGTGCAGCCCACCAACATTTCATACAATTTCAACATAACACCCCAACTTCTGTGCTCAATGCCATGATTGATGAAGGCCAGGGTGCCAAGACCTTCTCCACCACCCTATGTACCAGTGACAACACTTTCAGGTTACCATGTACTTGAACTTCAAAGTCCTTCTGTACTACAACATGTCCCAGGGCCCAACCATTCACAGCAAAAGATGCTTGGCTAGAATGCTTGGTGTGCCCAGGGTGTTAAAGGATTGGAATGCAGTAATGCGACAAATGGTTTGACTGTCACGGCACAGGGAACTCTAAAATGAACATTACAGGAAGCAAAGATGGATTTTTTTTTCAAAAAAGGTAATGATTGTGGCATGTAGGTAATCTATTAAACACTTTGAAGATTTTGGGAGACATATTTGGACACCATTCCAGAGAATCAAACATATTAAATTTCATATTTATGCTATAGTCTGGATAACACCAAGACAGTGTCAAGACAACATCAAACAAGCATATACAATGCATTTGTGGACTGATTAAAATACACGTGTTAAAATTAAAGTTGTAAATGAAGGATTTTATATTGATTAAACGAAGTATTGTGATGTTGGCTCCTAATTTACATACAAGCACCAGGGTTGTTTTGCAAACAAAATCATGCATTCTTTCAATGTGAATTAACCTTGTTGAGGGCTTCAACTTCTTTCTATTTGAAAGAAATGTAAACATCCCAAAAATAATAATGGTTTCAAGCTGAATATTACAAGGAAATGACGAGGGAGACTTGAGGAGGAAAGGATTGAGTCCTGAGATCGAGTTCTTATGACTGATTCAAGAATTCTGGATCCCCAGATCGGAGAATAAGAGAATTGGGAGAGGTTGGAATCTGCACAAGGTTGGCATTCACAGATCACATCGGTTTCCTGAACATCATAACAATGATGTTTTCTTTCTCTTCTATGTAAATGCCAATGAGGCTATGAGACTAGGAAGGAAAAGCATGCCAGTGTAATTTCTTGTTAAAGTTCAATTTACAAGCCAAGTTTGGAGAGTTTGTCATTGAAAGCTAGTAACAGAAAAAGCATCTTCCTGTTCACGACTGCTGGTCAATAAGGAAGGATGGGAAGAAGATAAGCGCCAGTATTTTGGTTGACAACAGCATAGGATTTGCCTGGGGAGATGTGATGAATCTGCTCTACAGTGTTCCATCTCACTCACCATCAGCAATCTTATTATCTGCAGAATCTGTGTCTTTGGACAAAGAAATTAATGGGTCATTTGAATAATTTAAGGTACCAGCCAATATTTAGACCCAAAACTATTTGGATAAAGTTGTATCCAATGTAGTCTATTTCCTGATTGTCTCTTCCCCTCTCTCGAAGGTGCTGGGATGCAAGTTGTGCACTAGTAGCACTCCAGCACCTCATCAAATTGGACATTTTCTGTACAGGAGCCTAGATGACAGTAGAAAACTACTGTGTCTGAAGGAAGCCTCTCAGCCAAGCTGAATTCCCATGCTTACTCGATGTGAAGATGCATGAACTTTATTTGATCAGGAAGTTAGTGGATGATTATCAGGTATTACCAAGTCACCAGAAATCATCTTTAATGCATATTTCTGGTTTTTATATAGTATAGAATAATCAATGGGGTGTGCCATTAGAGCCTGAAATGTAAAAGTGATCAATTTGGTGCCCTGTTTTTGATTGGGTTAAATCTAGAAGAACCAAAGACAACCATCACATCATTGCTTGAGCCATCATTTGCTTTCTTACCTTCATTTCCTGGCTTTCTGTATCTGATTATGCAGTGATTTTCTTTTTGTTTTAGATTAGCTATTCTCTTTGAATTCTCTCTAACCAACCTATCTTAAAGGACTGTTCTCGAGCGAGTTGTCTGACCTCAATGAAGTCACCTCAGAGTAGGACCCACTGGAATGAAATCAGCTTCTAGAAAATATGAGGTGCTCAACTGCCATCGATAACTGTGGTGTTGGCTCAGGTCCTTGAAAGTGTGTAAGTATACAAGTAAAACTATCAATTATCTTCCATACTGGAAATGGATCAACATCTGCAGACTGACCATTCTTTATCATGCATATATGTGCTGAAGAAAGGATCATAACAGGCCTATACTCCATGTCCATACACATGCACCATTTAACAAGATAATGAAACCTCCCATTCCACATCTAACCCAAGGACAAAGAAACTAATTACTGAGTCCTCAGCTAGGATATGCCAGATCAATACTGAGATTGTTTTCATCCACATGAGTCCTGATAAAATATTCACCTGCCAGGAGAGGTGAGCTCATTTTAAGAGTGAGGATTCTGAAGGCTATTTGCCAAAACCCTAAACCAAACATATTTCACACCTGTGTGCCTTTAGCTTCTGCATCCTTATTACCCAAAGGGTAATCGGAAATAATTCCATTTACATTTTAAAAATGGAACATCAAATAATTACACCAAGGGCTTCCATGTTGAACACTAGTTACAGGATATAAGCTTACCAGAATTACATATACACTCGGGAAAAGCAGTTATTGGGGGTGAGGGGGAGGACCTTGGATATGTTCCAGGGTTTGATATTGATATTTCTGGACCTACTATATATTTAATGTCTGTGAAGGAAGATACAAAATCTTCTAAGTGTTAATTTTCCTCTGTATTAGCCTCGTCTTGCTCCACGATCATATGAACTCCTGTTGGCCGAATAATGCGGTTGCCACCTCTCTGGTGTGATGGTGAGCTGGGAGATCGGCTTGGTGATTTCTGCAATCTGCTGGAAGCAGGAGATCGAGCAGGAGACCTGCTATACCGCCTAGGTGATTGGCCACCTGGTCTTGGGGATCGAGCCGGAGCTACGGAGGGAACGATGAATCCAGCCTGTTCGGCTGTGTTCTCGGGATCAATGTGGGAGTCCTCCTCATCATCTGGAGAATCCTGGAAAAGACAATGAGCTGGATTAGAATATATGAATTTGAGAAACCTTATTGTTTCAGACTGAAGTCCTTACAAGTTGAATGGATAAGATTAAAAGCAAGCCTGGATACAGTGTTTAAAGGGAGAGAATGTTTGAGTTTTAGAATTGTAGGTGACTGAAAAGACAAAATAAAGCGGTAGGTTTGAATGTCTTGCTGTCATGAGAAGGACCAGGTTAAAGAACAATAACTTGCATTGATATAGCACCCTTAATACCAAAGTGTCCCAAAGCACTTTACAGGGGTGCCATTTTAATAAAATATTGTATCTAACATATTAGGGAACAAAATATTCTAAAGAACATCTTAAAGGAGGATGCAAAAGTAAGGATGCAGACAGATTTAGGGAAGAATTCCAGAGGTTAGTGCAGTGGAGGCCAAGGCCATGGTTGCCAATAGAAATTGTGGATGCACAGCAGGAAGAAGTACGTTACTTTTTTTCTGCCGCAAGCGCTTTTAGCTTTTAATAAGTAGACTGCAAACTTACCTACAAGAGGTCTCCAAGATAATGATATATTGAGTGATGAATAACCAGAGGTCAAATTTAAAATCATTAGCAAAAGATCTAATGGGGAAATTAGATCAGTTTTCTATTCCACAAGATGTTGGGATCCTGATCACCTCTTGATATACATTCATGCTTTAGTCTTAAATGTAGGGGGAAAGATAAAGAAGTTTGCAGCTGAACGCGAGAGGAACAGCTTTAAACTTCATGAAGATATAAATTTTCTCATTAGGGAGGCGGCAAATGGAATTTAGCTCGGAAAAGTGTGAGGAAATGCAATTGGATAAGACCAAAAGGGCAAGGAAATATATATAGTAATTGACAGAATACCAAGGTTTTAAATAAATAAAGGGATCCTGGAGTCCTCAGCCAGTCATGACAATAAAATGATTTAAAAAAGGCACATAGGATGCATCTATTAGCCAAGGCTTAAAATAAATGAGCAGCTGGATGACGCAAAAATTGTATACAATGTCAGTTAGCTCACAGCACACCAGTGTCTCTACTTCCCCAGAAAGGGCTAAGAAAATTTGGATTTGGCTCTGATGACTCCAACCAATTTTTACCGATACACCATAGAAAGCATCCTGTCCTCTCATGAGCCCTGCAGGGCTCTGCGCCAAGCTGTAGAACGTCGGGCTACTAGGTTTCTCGAGCACCTGTATTCACTAGCTGTCTTAACTAGAGCTGTTAAGCCCTTGTGCTTTCTGTTTAATCTTGTCAAGTTAATTGTGAGTGGCACGGGTTTTTCACATTCTACGACTATTTAATACGGACTCCCGTTTAGCGCTCTTCATGGGGTCCTAGTGTCGAGTATGACTTGTCTTGTGGTATGGCTTGGCTGTACTGCCAATGCTCGGTTGGTATACCCATGGATAACCTCTTGTTTTCTTTTCTCTGTGGGAGTCTGCTATCCGTCCATACCTGGGTTCAGTCGGTGCCAGAACGCACTGTGACAGAGTTAGCCGTTCCTCCACACCATTGTCAGTCATTGCCAGCACTCACTGTGAGGACGTTTGTCATTTCTCCGCACTTGGGTTCAGTCGCTGCCAGCGCTCACCGTGACAGAAGGACCCTGCACCATCAAAAGACCCAGCAGAGGTACAACAGTGGTTTGGACATGGTTGGCTGGAGTTGAGGATGCCTTCTTTATTCAGTTCATGTTCTGAGTGCCCCGAGTCTATGTTCCAAGCTTCTCCAGTCTACGTTCAAGATTTTGTCTGAGATTCTTTGGGTCGACAAGGTACATTAGATCTCCCATGGTATTCAATGTTTCTGAGCTACAGTGCATGCAATTTTTCTGAGCTATACTTGCAATGTTTTCAAGTTATATTTGCAATGTTCCCAAGTTATATGCGCAATGTTTCTGAGTTATATGTGCAATTTTCCCAAGTTATATGCGCAAGGTTTCCGAGTTACGTGGTCTTTTCCAGGTTTTCCAGCCCTGTCTTGAGAGTATCAGGTCTGTCCTGGGTTTCCCAGCCCTGTCTTGAGAGTATCAGGTCTGTCCCAAGTTTTCCAGTCCTGTCTCGAGCTCCCCAGGGCTCTGTGGGCCATCAGGACCTGGCCTTAGAGAGGGAGGTACTGTCATTAGCCCTGCAGGCATACTTGTGTTGAGTATGATTTCCCTCACAGTGTCGCTCGGTCGTGTCTCCAAAGCTCTGTTGATATACCTATGTATAACCTCTTGTTTCCGGCTCTCCATGGGAGTCTGCCGTTCCTCCGCAACTGGGTTCAGTCATTACCAGTGCTCACTGTGACAGAGTCTGCCGTTCCTCTGCACCTGGGTTCAGTCATTGCCAGAGTTCACTCCTGATATATCCAGATGCATCACAGATTGGTACGACAACTGCTTTGCCTAAGTCCACAAGAAATTGCACAGAGTTGTGAACACACCCCAATCTATCATAGACACCAACCTCTCATTGTCCATTGACTCTGTCAACACTTCCCACTGTTTTGGGAAAGCAGCCAATGCAATCAAGGACCCCTTCTAACCCCTTTCATCAGATAGAAGATACAAAAACTTGAGTACACTGTCAAACAACCAGGCTTAACGACAGCTTCTACCCCACTGTTATAACACTTTTGAATGGACCTCTTATGAGATGAATTTTTGATCTCTCCATTTACCTAGTCATAGCCTGTGCACTTAACTTGTCTGCCTGCACAACTCTTTTTCTGTAAATATAACACTATATTCTACATTCTGCTTTTTATCCTCTTTTGTACCACATTGATGTACTTCTGGCATGCAAATAAAAGTTTTCACTCTATCTCAATAAGTGTGACAATAATAAACTAATAAATAATAATAACCATTTTGAGTTCTGGTTGGCATGTTGTAAGAAAGATGTGATGAAAACTGGCGAGGGTCCAAAGGGCATTTATGAACTTATTGCCAGGAAAAGAAAATAGCCACAGGAAAATAGTTTCTTGGCACAGAGGATTCTGAGGGAAGTTAATTAAAGAGATAAGACTGTAAAGGGCTGAGTTGGCAAAAACAAGAAGGACCTATGGACTGAAACCACGAGGGCACAAACTAAAAAGATTAGAGAGGACAAGAGGAAATTTAAAAAGATGGCAGGGCTGAAATCCTTTTACATACTTAAACAAAAAATTGAATACTTATTTTGTGAGCTGTGACTTGCAGGGCTACAGACCTAGTGCTGAAAGATGGAATTAAGCTGGGCAGCTTTTTGTTCGACTGGCACAGACATAGTGGGCTGAATGGTCTATGCGCAAGTTTACTGGAATTCAGTGAAACTATCAATGATATTTTAACACATCTTTTTCAAACCTACATATAAACGAGTATGTGCTCTTAGACACACAGATTTTCTAACTGTTATGTTGTCCCTGATCTACCACTGAGCAGCTGAAATATTTGCCGCAACCAGAGACAAGGTACTGCCTCGCATACCTTTTCTTTGATGACGTATAATCCCTTATGGTTCTTTCGCTCACGTTTGTGCTCTGCTGCTTTTGGTAGCAGTTCTACTGAGAAAGGAATAGAATGGCATAAAATAATTAACAAGATGCTGTTAACTAGTTCTAGATTAAATTTTCACTTTCTGCGAATTCTATAACCCTTAATATGCCCCAAGGTAAATTCTATTTGTTGAAGGATTCTCTTAAGATTCACGTCAACCTCATCCACTGCTGTTCCTTATTTATCATTCTGTGATCAAACACAAACCTCATTTTTGAAGTCAATGCCAGCTTGTTGCTTCCAGTATTTTTTTCTTTATCTAGGTATTTGGTACTTCTATCACTAATTAAAGATAACAAAAATGTTGATGACATTAATGTTAAACAGTTAATATTATTCAATGCTAATTTAACTTTCTAAAGTGGTGGAAAATCCACTGGATGGATCGCTATCTGTTATACATATTCTTGATTTCCCTTTCTATTCACAGACTTTCACAGAAGTAGTTGACCTCATCTCTAATAATGATGTGATGTGCTATCAAGGAGAGGTGGACTGTCTTGCAGCATGGTGTGCTCATAACAACTTGGAGTTTAATGCTATCAAGACAGTGGAAATGAGGATTGACTTCTGCTGACAACCTGCTCCTCCTTTAGAAATTAATGGTCAGGCTGTATCTGTGGCTGAGTCATTCAAACTCCTGGGGACTACCATTGAAGTGGGACGCTCATGTTATGCTCATCACTAGGAAAGCCCAGCAGAGATTGTTTGTCCTACGCCAGTTTAGGCAACTTAACATCTTCAGAGTGTATCCTGATGAATTTTTACTCAGTCATCATTGAGAGTGTTGTGACCACCTCGATCACTGTTTGCTTTCCTGCTGCCTCCTCCCTCTCCAAGTCCAGGTTGAACGAGTGGTCCACTCAGCGGAAAGGATTATTGGCTGCCAGCTACCGACATTAAAAGACCTGTTCATTGCCAGAGCAAAGAAAAGAGCTGAAAATATTACTGCTGTCACCTATTCACCAATTGACATCAGGTCCATCACTACCAGGACTACACATCATCTCTGAAGCTTCTTTCCTGTAGCTATCCGGCTTCACAACAAAACTCACTCAGGTGTAATACCCTAAACTGTCCCTGTACAACATCACTTAAATGTTCTTCCCTGCTCTCCTTGTCCTGTTGACAACTACTTATTCCGTTCATATCGTCACATACATTTAAGTTTGATTATTGACATTTGCGCATGTGACCGTTATGCTAATTGTTGATTGCTTATGGCTGTTTGCGCTATTGTCTTGTAAATTATTGGTTGTTATTGTGTTGTCTGTTGTGGTATCGTCTTGTGTTTTATGCTTGGCGCCGAATCACAATCACGTGCTGGCAATAAAGTGATTCTGATTCTCAGAAGAAGAAAATTACTTTCAATGTGCTAATCCCATTTTAAATCTTGTAATATTCTACTTCTAACACTAGATGACAGCTGAGGCTTTTAAAACTAGAATCAAACACAAACAAATGGGAGGTAACTTAGAAAGAACTTTAATTTGTGATACCTGTATGATGTGATGCCTATTGGGTGCAAGTCCTAGATAAGGAAGCAATACTGTGAGTAGCTAGCAATTTAAACCAGTTTGCAACTCCTAATAGGTAGGTAAACTGCTGCTATAGTAGGTGCAGGCATGAGTCACAGATTCAGAGTTGTCTAGAAGAGAAGCTGATCTGAGAAACAATTATGTCTGACGCTATATGAATTCTGTGATTTTCTGACACTGCTTGACACCACAGGAGGATGTTATACAAAGAAGAGTAATCCTGTCTCTGCAAGGGATCAGGAAATCCTCCAGGAATGCACTGTGAAGGCAATGAGAAGAGGGGATATTGGTTAACACCTCTCACAACATACAAAAGGTATGTTAATACCTTTCACAATATGTGCCCACGACAACAAACCTGATTCTAATTCTGATTCTGATACCATGCCAATCAAACATCAAATTCTGGATTTTATATTCAGTCGCACAAAAAGAAATTGAAGAAAACTGATCATTTTCAAATAAGTTTGTGAAATGTCTGAACTTTAGTAAGGACATCTTCCATAAAATCTGCCACCTGGTCCAGCCACCTTGGAGGACTGCATGACAAAGTCTGTCAACCACATGCAAATTATAGCCCATATGAGAGATACTATCAGAGTCCTTTGGCTCATTAAGTCTGCATTGATCATCAAATGCCCATTTTTATACACTCCTGTGCTTACCCATTTTATCCTCCTCACATTCCTGACAACTGCGCCCAGATTCTATCACTCATCAATACACCAGAGGCAATTTATAGTGACCAATTAGCATACCAACCCACATATTTTTGGAGGGAAACTGGAGCACCCATGCAGTCATAGGGACATTGCAACCTCCATAGGGCCCCACTAGCTGTGTCACTCCGATCCTTGCACAATGAAGTGCTGTATGACTTAACATTTACTGTGCAGACTGTCTATGCCAAGTTTACCTGATCAAAGCTGGAAATATTTAGAAAATAGAACATAGAATAGTACAGCACAGTACAGGCCCTTCGGCCCACAATGTTGTGCCGACCCTTAAACCCTGCCTCGCATATAACCCTCCACCTTAAATTCCTCCATATACCTGTCTAGTAGTCTCTTAAATTTCACTAGTGTATCTGCCTCCACCACTGACTCAGGCAGTGCATTCCACGCACCAACCACTCTCTGAGTAAAAAACCTTCCTCTAATATCCCCCTTGAACTTTCCTCCCCTTACCTTAAAGCCATGTCCTCTTGTATTGAGCAGTGGTGCCCTGGGGAAGAGGCTCTGCTGTCCACTCTGTCTATTCCTCTTAATATCTTGTATACCTCTATCATGTCTCCTCTCATCCTCCTTCTCTCAAAAGAGTAAAGCCCTAGCTCCCTTAATCTCTGATCATAATGCATACTCTCTAAACCAGGCAGCATCCTGGTTAATCTCCTCTGTACCCTTTCCAATGCTTCCACATCCTTCCTATAGTGAGGCAACCAGAACTGGATACAGTACTCCAAGTGTGGCCTAACCAGAGTTTTATAGAGCTGCATCATTACCTTGCGACTCTTAAACTCTATCCCTCGACTTATGAAAGCTAACACCCCATAAGCTTTCTTAACTACCCTATCTTCCTGTGAGGCAACTTTCAGGGATCTGTAGACATGTACCCCCAGATCCCTCTGCTCCTCCATACTACCAAGTATCCTGCCATTTACTTTGTACTCTGCCTTGGAGTTTGCCCTTCCAAAGTGTACCACTTCACACTTCTCCGGGTTGAACTCCATCTGCCACTTCTCAGACCACTTCTGCATCCTATCAATGTCTCTCTGCAATCTTTGTAAATCCTCTACACTATCTACAACACCACCAACCGTTGTGTCATCTGCTAATTTGCCAACCCACCCTTCTACCCCCATATCCAGGTCGTTCATAAAAATCTCAAAAAGTAAAGATCCCAGAACCGATCCTTGTGGGACACCACTAGTCACAGCCCTCCAATCCAAATGTACTCCCTTCACCACGACCCTCTTCTTTCTGCAGGCAAGCCAATTCTGAATCCACCTGGCCAAACTTCCCTGGATCCAATGCCTTCTGACTTTCTGAATAAGCCTACCGTGTGGAACCTTGTCAAATATTTGCAACACCTCACTGCTTTCCATCTACTTCTGCACAAGGGAGGACAGTGGAGCTCTGTTTGAAGGAGATCTAACAACATGTCATCCTCTTTTGTCAGGAAGCAGTAAGCACGTGACTTCATAAGGATTCCAGTTCAATTTACAAGTAACTTTAAGTGTACACATGGTACTTAGCTCTGAGATGTACCACATCAGAAAGGGATCTCAAGCTCTCACATGCCCACCTGGGTTGCGACAATGTACAATTTACCACACTGAACAGAGCCATTTCCTGGCAATTATCATGATATCTTAATTTTCTGTCAGTCCACTGACTCATCTGCATTAAAGCTATTGTGACCAATTAAAGGTTGTCTACTGGGCTGTAAGGGAGACCGGAAGAAGACATTGCTAATACACAGTTCACACATGGAAAACATGCATACAATGAAAACCACAGATCAGAATATTCTTTACAATAATAATTCTGCTGTTCTGATGAAAAGTCAATTGTTTCTCTCTCCTCAGGTGGTGACTGAGCCGATGATTGTTTCTAGTATTATCTACTTTATTGTATAATAATTTCACTGCCAAGTTGCCTTTGGAGGACACCTGTAGCATACAGCAGAATGGATATCATGGCTTTTGGTATTTTTAATATGTAGTCCATGCTATTATAGATTTAGTCTATTCAACAAGAGGAAAATGAGAAGGAGGATGAGGCCTCCTTTTAGACCATAAGGCCATAAGATATAGAAACTGAATTAGGCCATTTGGTCCGTTGATCCATTTCCCTCTCAGCCCCCAATCTCCTGCATTTTCCCTGGATCCTTTCTTGTCTGACTAATCAAGAATCTATCAACCTCTGCCTTAAATATACCTAATGACTTGGCCTCCACAGCTGTCTGTGACAACAAATTCCACAGATTCACCACCCTCTGGCTAAAGAAATTCCTCATTTCCATTTTAAAAGAATACTCCTCTATTCTGAGGCTGTGTCTTCTGGTCTTAGACTCCCCCACCATAGGAAACATCCTCTCCACTGAGGCCTTTTAACATTCAATAGTTTTCAATGAGATCCCCTTTCATTCTTCTGAATTCCAACAAGTACAGGCCTAGAGCCAACAAATAGTCCTCATATGATAAGCCTTTAAATCCCTGAATTATTTTTGTGAACCTCCTTTAAACCTTCCCCGTCAGCACACCCTTTCTTAGAAAAGGAGCCCACAACCACTCACAATACTCCATCAGGCCTCACCAGCCCCTTATAAAGCCTCAACATTACACCTTTGCTTTTATATTCTAGTTCTCTTGAAATGAATGGTAACATTGAATTTGTCCTCCTCACCACTGACTCAACCTGCAAATTAACCTTTAGGGAATCCTGCACAATGACTCCCAAGTCCCTTTGCATCCCAGATTTTTGAATTTTCTCCCATTTAAAAAATAGTCTGTGCTTTTATTTCTTTTACCAAAGTTCAACACCATACACTTCCTGACACTGTATTCCATCTGTCACTTCATTGCCTATTCTCCTAATCTGTCTAAGTCCTTCTGTAGCCTCTCTATTTCCTCAACACTACCTGTCCCTCCACCCATCTTCATATCATCTGCAAACTTGGCCACCAAGCCATAAATTTTGTCATCTAGATCATTGACACATAACGTAAAAGATGCGGTTCCAACACAGACCCCTTCTGGTCACTGGCAGCCAACCAGAAAAGGCTCCCTTTATTTCCGCTGAATGCCTCCTACCAATCAGCCAATGCTCTATCCATGTTAGTATCTTTCCTGTAATACCATGGATCCTTAACTTGTTAAGCAGCCTCATGTGTGGCACCTTGTCAAAGGCCTTCTGAAAATCTAAATACACAACATCCACTGATTCTTCTTTGTCTATCCTGCTTGTTATTTCTTCAAAGAATTCCATCAAATTTGTCAGGCAAAATTTTCCCTTAAGAAAACCATGCTGACTTTGGCCTATTTTATCATGTGTCTCCAAGAACCCTGAAATCACATCCTTAACAATCAACTCCAACATCTTCCCAACCACTAAGGTCAGAGTAACTGGCCTATGATTTCCTGTCTTCTGCCTCCTTCCCTTCTTGAAGAGTGGAGTGACATCTGCAATTTTCCAGCCCTTGGAACCATGACAGAATTTATTGATTCTTGATAGATCATTACTAATACCTCCACAATCTCTTCAGCCACCTATTTCAGAACCCTAAGGTGTAGACCATCTGGTCCAAGTGACTTATCTACCTTCGTTGCTCTTTTGGTTCAGTCTGCCTGTGACAAACTCAATACTCATTCAATTGCACTACCAGTAAATGCAATCTGAATTGCCCAGTCCACTACACTTTGCATCTTTTCTCAGCCACAGTGCAAAGATAACATTTTCCTAAAAAATATATTTTTTAAAAATTTATAAATTGAAGCATACAAAATTACATAGAAATAGCAAATGATTATCCTTGTGTAATCCTTTAATGTCTTAGCCTGTTCCGAATGCTACCCGAATGTCTGCTGTAGAAAGCTTCCGACTCACACGTCTGCAGATGGCTCTGAAAACCAGCTATGTTCATATCTGATCTCTGAAGTCCAGTAGACTGCGTTTCTATCAGTATGAGTCTGGACCGATCAACAGACAACATCAAAGAACTGGCAAAATGGAAATGCAGGGATCATAATTGCTATTGTCATATGAGAGGACAGCAAATTTGTATTTTTTGAATTCAATGCCACTCCCCAAAGTTAGTGCTCTTGTAATGCTGGTGATTATTCATTGCTGAACTACCGTGACAGTCTGTACTTGCTTGATAGAAGCTTGAGCCTCCATTGCAGCATCATAATGTCGGATTGTGCTGTCTGTGCTGAATTAAGTGGAGACATTGGTTATCAGATTCTACATTTTTAATTGGGTCCACAAGTGTGTTAATGGAGCTGCCTACCCCTATTAAAAGAAAGGTTGGGTTCTAAACTCTATTCAAAGGCTGATGCTAGGTTTGTCAAGATGCCTCTAAGCTTCTTTACACTGCACATAAACTTTTGGTGGAACTGTCTATGCACCAATTTCATTGTGCAAACAATTTTATGTTGTCCCAATAATATATCTCAATCTTCTTTAGATTAAATCATCCAGGGATTTGGTACTCTTTCATCTTGCCTTGCCTGTAGGCACTTCATACTTGGAGTACATATGTAAATCTGGCCTTTAAGTAGCTAAGATTCTGAACTGTGAGTATTAAATTGAGTGGCAGTGCGTACTTGTATTCTATACCATCACCTGGTCAGATTCTTGGCTCTCTGAAAGGAAAGGGTCACAGAAGTAGACTGTGGTGAGAGAAAAGTTGCGGAGAGCTGCTTGCTTATTCTATTAGCAGCATGTGAATCAGAAGTGATTATGGGCTAAGTGGTATGTGGAAAAGAAGATTAATTCTAAGGATACTATTCTGTATCTAACATGATTATGCTTGCCAGTGTCCATGGACAACACAACGATAATTCCAGTTATGACAAAGGCCAGCTGACAGGTCATGTGACCATACCTGTCCCTACCAGTTAATTGGAGCTGCCTATGATGGTGCACCACCTGCAGAATAAGGAGAAGTGTATTGGTTAGTAAGTGTGTAAGTGCACAGCCCACAGTCTATGCAAGCTGTCAGATGTGGATCTGAGACTTTCTGCAGTCCTGGGTGGGCACAGTTGATCATGTTACTGTCAAGTGTGAGGCCTGATTAAGGGATTGTTGAGATGCAAGTGATAGAGTTAGGAACAGAACAACAAAATTAGCCTTTTGAGCTAGTTCAGTCATTTCATGAAATTTTGTCTGATATATGACCCAATTCTACATACCTGATATTTCTTCATATCCTTAAATAACTTTAGTTAGCAAAAATATATCAATATCAAATTTAAAATTAACAATGGGCCTGGCACTGCCAATTGTGAAAGGGAGATCTAAACCTGAATCACATTGAGCATTTAAGAAATTCCTAACATCACTCCTGAAAAGCTTAAATCTAATTTTTAGTGTATGACCTCCTACCCTTGGTCTGTCCAACAAGTTGAAATAATTTATTTTTATCCATCCCATTAGCTCTCTTTTTTATATATATTAGATAACATTCTAAACTCCAGGTCATACAACTCCAGTTTGTCTAACCTTTCCTTGTAATTTAATGCTTGGTCCAGTTATCATCATGGTAAACCTATCTTGCAATGTATTTTTCTGAAGGTTTGCTGCTTAAAACTGCTTTTACATATTTCAGATGTAGTCTAACCAAATATTTTTATTGTTTTGCAGTTTTTTTAAAATTCCATTGCACTATGCACAAAATCATTGCTCTAGGAGATAAAAATTCTAGATTTATGTTCATTTTTGTATCAAGAAATCCAATTAAGTTATTATGCAGGCAATTGATTCAAGTTCTCTCTGCTGTGCTTTGAGAATATTCAGAGCAGTCTCCAGAAGAAAGCATTCCCTTGTGTCAGGAGTCGTGCACCACAATTGTCATTCTTGTCGATACACTGAATTAAAATGTCAATTTATATCAAGGTGCTTATGCTGAAACCAAAAAGAATGTTGTAATCCATCTAATCTTCTGTCCTCCATGCTTTAATATTCCAAATCTTCTTCCATCTACACCCTTTACCAGAAAGACAAGGCAATCTACTCAGTACAATGTTTTATAACCATCCGACCAACTTTGCTGTGTTAAGAAATGGAAGCTTGTATTCCACAACCTATAACCAACACTCCACACTTAAGATACACTGTACCTTCATGCTTGGCTTGTTCTTCTTTTTGCTCTGTAGGACCTTGGGATCTCTCTTTTTCTCCTTTTCTTTTATTTCTTAATAAACAAGAAAAATAGTGAGGCTTCAAGGGGACAGTCTTTCATGTTGATTTTTATGCATTTTATGGTGAATTGCTCCCATGTGGTTTTCACAATTTCAGATTGCCACAAAATAGTTTATAACCAATGAAGTGCTCTAAATACTGTATAAGGGCTGATGAAGGCTCTCGGCCCAAAATGTCAACTGTTCATTCCTCTCTGTAGGTGCTGCCTGACCTGCTGAGTTCCTCCAGCATTTTGTGTGTGTTACTCTGGATTTCCAGCATCTGCAGAATCTCTTGTGTTTCTAAATATAAGGCATTGTTGTGATGCTGGAAGCAACTGGCCAATATACATTGCAAGCTTCTGCAAATAGTAAAGGTACAAAAACTAGATCAAGTTCAAAATTCAAAGTAAATTTATTATCAAATTACATATATGTCACAATATACAACCTGAGATTCATTTTCTTTCAGGCGTGCTCAGTCAATCCAAGAAACACAATAGATTCAATGAAAGACTGCACCCAAAAGGACAGACAGACAATGTACAAAAGTCAACAAACTGTGAAAATACAAAAGAAAAAATACATAATAATAAATAAGAGATAAATATCAAGAACATGAGATGAAAAGTCCTTGAAAGTGAGTCCATTGGTTCAGTGATGAAGTTAAGTGATGTTATTGCCACTGGTTCAAGACTCTGATGGTTGAGGGGTAATAACTGTTCCTGAACCTGGTGGTGAGGGTTCTAAGACTCCTGTACCTTCTTCCTTCCTGATAGCAACTGTGAGAAGAGAGCATGGCCTGGGTGATGGGGGTCCTTGATGATGGATGCTGCTTTCTTGCAGCAGTGTTCTGTGTGGATGTGCTCAATGGTGGAGTAGGCTTTACCGTGATGGACTTGGCCGTAACCATTTCTGTTTGTAGGACCTTCTATTCAAGGGCATTGTTATCAATAAGCAGATTATCTGGTTAGTATATCATTACTGCTTGAAGGAGTTTTTATGATGAGGATTGAATATTGGTTTGTCTATCCGGAAGAACACCAATGCTCTTTCTCCCACAGTGTCATAGGATCCTCCTGTCAGGCTGCATGCGTGCCATATTTTTATGGTACAGTGAGAGGTATTTCTGCAATGCAAGACTTTGGCATTGAGAAATCAATAAATGCTCTCTCTTGCCACTCAAGCCAATTAGAAGGGCATTTGGCTGCAGTAAGGCTCCTCCTAAAGTGCAAGCATTCATAGAAGGCAATGATGCTTTTACAGACACTACCATGGCAACTTCCTGCAATGAAGGCATTTCTTATCAGAGTTCTTTCTCTTTTTTAGTGGTAATTTCTAATCTAAAGCAGAAAAAAAACACTCTTCTTTCCGCAGAATTTCTTCTGGTGCTTCTTTGTACCGAGGTACAAATTGCTGAAATCACCTGGGTGTATGATGACTAGTATTCCATTCTGGGTCAGTCTACTTGCAGTTTGTTTGGCCCAATGCCCAGCCTTTTAAATAACACTCAGTTTGAGCCTTCTGTGTAATTAAAAGTTGTTTTATTCTGTGAGAGAATAGGAACAGTCATGTTTCAGACCAACATGGTTGAAAATTTCACCAGGAATCAATCTTGAGCTTTATTATACCATTGATGTCATTTGAGTCAGATGGACAAGAAGAAAACAGCACAAGGGTATGCAAATTCCTTATGCCAAGAAGTCCTTCATTGTTAACATGTGATGTTAACTTAGGCAGAACTGTCTGCAAAATAATGTGATTAATGTTGCACTAAAGCAATTTTTGTCCGCAATGTCAGTTTTTGGGCATTGTGCAAATAATTTTCTTTCACATGGTTTCTCATAAAGAGAAAACGCGAACTCTATTGGGCATCAAGTAATGGGACTTTGTTGTGTTAAAGTATAAATCCATAAAGGAGAATGAAGAACCTGAGAGCTGCGATATGTGGCAGTCACTTATCGGTAGTCAGGTGAAGAAACATATAATCATTAGGAAATATGAATATGAACAGCCATTCAGCTCTTCCTGGCTGCTTCACATTCAATACAATGACTAATACTACATTTCTATCCTTTCTCAAATCCTTGGAACCTTCTGTGTCTAGAAATCTATCCACTTCTTACATTTACTGTATTCAGTGATGACTTCCGCTTCCTCTGTAGTAGAGAATTCAGATGTTCACCACCCTCTGAGTGAAGATATTTCTCATCTCAATTTTAAATGCTTCACTCACTTTCTTGACCCATTCCCCTCATTCGAGAACCACCAACCCCCACTTGGTCCTAGTCAGAAGCAACATCTTCCCAGCATCCTGTCTGTCTAGCCCTGTCAACATTTTGTATGTTTCAACAAGGTTCCCTCTCAGTCTTCTAAACTCTAAAGAATATAGGCCTAGTCAACTCAATCTTTCCTCGTATACAGTCTTAAAAAACACTGTAAAAATGCAAGTCACAAACTATTGATGAGATCAGGATATAAATGATCATGTGAGATATATCTGATAGCTGAGATCAGTCACTGATACTAGGAATGGGGTCTAGCCATTATCATGTTATATTGCATTTCCCTTGTATTTGCTCAGCTAACCAACTTGAATAAATTGTTTGAAATCTCTTTGTGCCCTCTTCGCATCTCATAATATCGCCCAGTTTTATGCCATCAGCAAATTTCAAAATATTACATTATGTAGAAATGTAGACATGCATAGCAAAACAAACATTAAACTGAAATATTACTGACTCATAGACTAGAGTTAGCTGCAGTACTGAACTTAATGTAGCTCTTATGATGGATAGGTAAATTACTCCAACAAGAACACATTATCTCCAAACTTAAGACACACTGTGAGCTCAGGGTTTCATACAGGAATTGTCCCAGACAGCTAGAGATGAAAAACTATGTTGAATGGAATATAAATTCTCATTTACCAATCTAGCTTCAAAAGGCATGAATTCTTAAAAACTGAGCACAGACAGATGTGCATTTCAGATTGAAGACACTTCACCTGATAAAGGGTTTTCAACCTGAATCTCTAAATGAGCTTCACACCAGCTAGAAATTCTATTCCATTTTGGTGTATATGACAATACACTAATCCGAATCTAAAACTGAATCAAACTCTACTTTGCCATACGTCGGATGAAGCTGGTGATGTCTATACATGTGCAAAAGTGACTACAATTATATATTCCCTCAACCAGTTCACTTCATAGCATGCACTTGCTGGCAGTAGTGGCAAATACTGCTCACCTTAAATGCCCTGAGAAAGTGATTCTCCAATAGTTTGATACAACTGGGTGCCTTATGAGAAAACCTCATGAGAAACAGAAAAGAAGAGCATTTTTAAATGGTGAGGTTAGTTATGTTGATGCTCAAAGAAAACCAGGTGTCACTTAGATATTGATGAGTCACTGAAAGCCAGCAAGTGATTACGAAGGCAAAGAGTATATTATACATGTAGTAAAATTTCCTTATCTCTGCTTTTAAATCCTCTTAAAATAATAATAAAATAAATTTTACTACATTTGTGTAGGTCTGTGGTTGAACTATACATAGAGTCTGCATAATGTTCTGGTCTCCTTACCTCAGAATGTACTTGGTATGGTGGGGGAGTGCAGTGAAGATTCACTAAATGAGTTCCAGGGATGTTGGGTTTGTCATATGAAGAGAAATTCAGAGGACTAGGTGTATATACTCTGTAGTTCAGAAGGATGAGTGGACATCTCATCAAAACTTGGAAAATTCTTGTACATTATGATGGGATGGACGCAGGGACAATGCGTTCCCTAGCTGAAGAGTTCAGAAGCAAAGTCACAGGTCTCAGACTTGGGGTGGGGGGGGGGGGTGTCACTTAGGACTGAGATGAGGAGGAAGTTCTTCACTCAAATTGTGATGAATCTTTGGAATTCTGTATGCTGGAGAGTGGTGTACTCAGATGTTGAGTTCGTTCAAAACAAAGAGATCCATAGATTTCCAGATATAAAGGGAATCAAGGGACAAGGGAATGAAGCAATGAGGTAAAAAAATCAGCAGTGATCTTGATGAATGATAGAGCAGACTTAAGGAATCAGTTGGCCTATTTTTTATGTTTTTGTGAGACTGTTAAGAAAAAAACACTGCAAAGTGGGACTGGTTTCATGTAAAAGAACAGCTGAAGTTGTTTTAAATGAAACCATTTGGACAGGTAGTTGGATGGGAAAGGCATAGAGGCCTAATATGGGATTAGTATAGGTAGGCATCATATTTGGCATGGATGAGGTAAGCTGAAGGGCCTTTTTCTGTGGTGTATGATTTTATGAGCAGGTTTCTTACTCTGAAAGAACAAGTTGAAGTAATGCAATATTTATATAGATTTTTATTTCCATATCCTTAACTTAATTAGAATTCTCGGCCTGCCTATGGAGGATTTGAATTCAGGTTACTAACTCAGTAGCATAATCACCACACTCACACTTCTTTCTAATGAATCATTCTGTAAGCACAGAAATAGGCAGAGAAAAACATAAAAGCAGGAACCTCAAATAAGTCTTACTTTTTTGATGGTTTCCAGCAAGCGCACACAGTAACCAAGGTTACCAGAATGAAAATGCCTCCTGTAGAAAGGATAATGTATAAAGAACTCCGCCCTATAAGAAACACAAACACATCATTATTTGTACTTCATGTTTCTGAATTATAATTGAAACCATCTTAACTACAAATAGAAGAACATTACAAAGGAATTACTGTACAGGAAGAGGACAAACTTCCTGATGTGCACTGTAAAAGTATTATCTATTTTTGCCTCAATTACATTCATAATATTCATATGAAATGCTTCAAATTTTCTGTATCCAAAACCATTCCTTGCTGGCCATTCCCAATTCTAACCACTCTCATCATTAAAATAAATTTTTCTAACTTCATCTTTCTAATGACCTTTTTATTCATTCAAGGGATGTGGGCTTTTCAGGCTGAGCCAGCATTTAATTGCCCATCCCTATTTGCCCTTGGGAATGTGATGGTGAGCTAGTCCTGGAGGTGTGGCCATACCCACAATGTTGTTGAATGTACAAGGGATTCAGGTTTGATCTGGCCAAGGCCTTATATAATTGCTCTTAAGAATCAGTTCAGGATTCAGCACTAGAAGGTGAGATTAATACGAGTGGCTGTCCCTGGTTGATGTGGATGTGGTGAACTGCTTGTGCCCATGCTGTATGAGTCCATGACGATTATCTGCCCTTAAATGCTTTTGAGCTAATTGTCTTTTGGCAATACTGAAAAGCTATGATATTTGACATGCTTTTGTAAATGTCAGCATATTTTCATTTTGTTATCCACAATATCCATCTATAAATCCTCCCGGTTTCTCAAATTGTGTCCCATTGATCTAAATATTGCTCTTGTACTTACTGTACACAGTCAGTTTGACCGGCGTGCTTCGAGAGCTGCTGATTGGATTCTCCACGGTGCAGCTGTAAATGTCATCATCAGTTACGTGGATCTGTGAGATGGTCAGTATTTTCTGATCGCTGGACAAAGAGAACCTTTCATCACTTTCTAGGGGTTTTCCTCCTTTCAGCCATGTATATATTGGTTTTGTTCCATTTTCATGTGAACAGTTTAATGTTACGTATTCACTCAGTTCCAAGACTGTGGAGGATGATAAGACCACCACGGGCTTCGTCACAGGGACTGGATAATCCAAGGTAGAAAACAGACAATGGGCACAAGGCTGTAAAACACAGAGTGTCCCATACAACAACAACAATAACAGCTTGCAATCATATAATGTTTTGGGGGAGCATAATTAGTCAGAGGCAAAGTTAGAAACTAATTGGTACTGGGTGGGGGAACTGGTGGTGTAGTTGCACTTGAGTGATGAGTGAATGGGACTTAGTGGATTCTGGCAGCAGAATTTTAAATGAGTCGAATAACTCAGTGGGTGGAAGCTGAAAAACTGGCCAGGAAAAGCGTGTGCCGGCATTGGAGAGGGTTTAGAGGAGGTTTACAGGAATAATCTTGGGAATGAAAGGGTCAATGTATGAGGATCATTTGATGGCTCTGGGCTGGTACTCCCTGGAGTTTAGAAGAATGAGGAGCGATCTCATTTAAACCTACCAAATATTGAAAGGCCTAGACAGTATAAACATGGAGAGGATGCTTCCAATTGTGGAAGAGTCCAGGACCAGAGGGCACAGCCTCAGAATACACGGATGTCTCTTTAGAACAGAGGAGGAGGAATTTCTTTAGCCAGCGGGTGGTGAATCTGTGGAATTCATTGCCACAGGCAGCTGTGAAGGCCAAGCAAGTCATCGGGTATATTGAAAGCAGAGGTCGATAGGTTCTTGATTAGTAAAGGCATCAAAGGTTATGGGGAGAAGGCAGGAGAATGGAACTCAGAGGGATAATAAATCAGCCATGATTGAATAACAGAGCAGCCTCAGTAACTGAATGGCCTATTTCTGCTCCTACATCTTATTGAAATGAACCACACTATTGATCAAGTGAAGTGAAAAAGGCTGACTTTTATCCAAAGGAATCAACAGCAGGACAGTTATTTTATTATATTTAACAAGACATCAGAATATAAATTGGGAACAAGGTAGATGTCAAACTTTCCCCTAATTCATTCATTTGTATCAGGGAGCTACAAAGTCAGGAGAGTCAGAAATGAATATAGCTGGCATATTGTATTTAAAATTCAGGAGCGTAGTTTATTTGTTGAGATACTACTGCTGGTAGGTATGAGTCTGGATACAACTTGCTCTCTTTGCTGTTACATTACACAAAAATCTTTTGGCATATTAGGACTCCAACTGTTGCAGAAGCCTAACTTCATTTTTACCTGATACCTGTACATCAGTATTTTACAGCAGGGAGAATGGCAAATCCATTAGAAGCAAGAACTGATACACCTTCCCTCACACATCCAGGAATACAGAGTACAAATATACTACCTAATCATGTGGCTAGGTGACACAGTATTGCTTGGCGCTGGTCTGAGCCATTCTGATCAAGAGAATGATAGGTCTTGCTTCCACTCAGCTGAGTTTTTAGAACGCAATCAAAAAGGAGTTAGGGTGCATTACATTTAGCTAGGATGTCCTTGGATTTGGGCTTCAACACCTCGGACCTAATTTCCATTCCCATGTAAATGAAAGTCATTTTCCCTTTCCTTTCCATGTGATCAACAAAAACTGGATAAGGACAGCATTGGCAGGGATCTTTCTCTCCCTACAGTTGGATACTCGCTGAACCTCACTGTCTCCTACACTCATACATTAAGAATGAGTATTTAGCAGAAGTTGCTGGTGACCAGGAAACTGTGAGAAATACAATTTGGTGCTTTCATAAGAGCAGAAGGGTTAAAGAGGAGGAGAATGCAAAATTATATATTTTTGGGGAACTAAATGAAGTTTACTTAAATATATATCAGAATATAATTGCTTAGATAGTCTGCTGGCTACTTACTATCGACAGTTAAATTGAGTGTTTGCGCTGCGGTGGAGGCATCATCTGTGATTGCAATCTCAACTTCATACATTCCCTCGTCGGTTGGCTGCAGGTTGTGGATCAACAGAGACCCATTGCGGAAGACCACAATACGATCCTTGTACTCTGGCCGTAACTTGCCCAGGATACGGGTACCATAGGACTGGACCAAAGGGATAGGCTTGTCCCTCTTCAACTGCCACTGAATGACAGGAATCTCAGAACTGCTGGCTGTGTACTGTATAGAAAGTAACACCGAGCCTCCCACAACACCATGGGTGGTATGAGCTTGTGTTGTTATATTCACGCCCTCTGCTCCCACTGAAAACAATAATAAGAAATAATGTAAATAATAAGAAAGGAGTGTTATCAAGAAAAATCCAGCGAGTGAACACTGGAGGGCAGCACTAATGAGAGGGCCAGCCCCCAACCCAGCATGGACTCCAGTGAGCCCGCCATGCCTTTGCTCTTTTTCACACCACCACCGGCATCTCCTCCCTTGGGCGGGCAACGCCGTGGGACGAGGGCCTGGTCTGTGCAACAACCGAGGCCACGCAACCCCTCCACCTTCAGTCTCGCCAATGAACCAGATTTACAGTATTCTACATTACAAATGTCCAACAGGGTCTTACAATTATAAGAAAGATCATCCAAGACAGTCATTTACACCTTTTGTTGGACCACACACCATCTCTGTGCACCACCTCTGATGCCTTCTTCCCTGGGTGCCTATAGCATGCGGCGACACAATATGCAACAAGTCCACCTCCAGCACTGCTATCCAGCATCTTACTAGTGAGGTGTTAGGGCGTATTCTGTAGTTAGGGTATATAGCAAATATTAATTTCAACAGCGACCAACCTTCAGATCTGAATATGGAATGTAGATTGAATTTAAAATGCAGCTCAGATCCATGGTCTTCCTGAAGCTGCATTTTAGAGTAAATTGCCGACCAGGAAACATCCAATTGACTGAGATGTCTGCATATGCATGAATGCAATCGACACCCCTTTGGACTCAGAGACCACAGTAGTTAACACTCATTTTGGGTGTGTTGGTGGGAAGACCTATGAATTTAGAAAATTACATGTAACTCAAAATAAGCATTATGAGGGCATTGTAACTATAGAAATTGTCCTGTTACCTCTGTCCTTTAACATATAAAAATGCGCTGTAATTTTGGGTTAAGGAGTCTCTCTCTCTCGAATGGTTCCAATGACTGTCAGCTTCTGTGTGTCCCGAATAAGACTTTCATATCTACCAGCTGCGTCTCTCTGGTGACTTTGTTCACAGTCACGACAGGTAAATCTCCAGTACTTGGTGTTCTTAGTATGCAATAGTGTCTTGCAATTGTAAAAAACACATGAAGGACGGACAATTGCACTGGAGAGGCCACTGCAATTGAGTGCGCCGCCTTCTTACCAGAAAGCCAGTAGAGCATCTGAGATGCAGTCTCTGCTTTAAATTTGGAAATGTTAAAAGGAGAGAAAGGCCCGACAAACAGATCTTATGAGACATATATTAGGCCAGTGAGGCCCCACGTGCCACCTAGGCACTAAGGGTTCAGACGACGACAATTAGGGCAGAACACCAAGAACTCCACTGTTCTATTCTATTAATGTGTGGGTCTTCTGTGTCCACCTGAATAGAAAGGTGGATTTTGAAGTTTTAAAGTACAGCACTTTGACCAGTGGATCATTCTATAATTAGTGTAGGAGTTATCATCATCGATTATGAACTTGTTTATGAGATAATAATTAATTTTCTCCCCAAATTTCATCAGTGTGATACTAATTCACAATGAGATACAGGAAATTCTATATTTGATCCAATCACTTTGTTCTCACGCCTGGGCCTATTCTGAGTGCTGGCAAACTACCACATTAAATCTTGCACTTGCAAGATAACCAGCAAAGGACAAATGTAAGAATTGTGACAATTGTGTCTTTAAGCACATAGAAACCAAAATTACAGAAGCAGGAATAGGCTTTTTGAGACCATTCTTCCATTCAGTAAGATCATGGTTGGCTCCCTTATAACATCCAAGAATCCACCAGTCATGAACGTACACTACTTCTGAGCAATCACAGCTCTCTGAAGCAGAGCATTACAAACATTCACAACCACTGAAGTGAAAGAATTTATCTCAATCTCTGTGCTAATTACTCATTTTTTTCACATTTAGGCTTCAGTTGTTCAATCTCTCCTTAAATTACAATACCCATCCAGAATATCTGTCTGGTGAACTTTCAGAATCAGAATCAGGTTTAATATCACTGACATATGTCGTGAAATTTGTTGTTTTGTGGCAACAGTACAATGGAATTCAAGAAAAAAAATATGAATTCCAATATGAAACATATAGTGAAAAAAATATAGTGTTCTATTTCGTAACTCCAGAAAACAATCGAAAGAAAAACACAGGAGCCAGGATACCTGCCTGCTTAGATTTTTTCCCCTTTTTTCTTAGTGAGAAGCTCACATATGACTTTGTGGCACAGTGACATATACCATTCACATACCTCTTACATAAACCCATAATGAATTATGTAAACAAACAAAGTTTGCTTAATCAAAAAATATATTTACAATATTACTCAAGTATTACTGAAATATTAAATACACTACATTAGAGTTCATGGGTTGGCTCATTGTCCATTCAGAAATCTGATGGTGAAGGGGAAGAAGCTGTTCCTAAAATGTTGAGTGTTTGTCTTCAGGCTCCTGTACCTCCTCCCTGACAGTAGCAATAAGAAAAGGGCATGTCCTGGGAGATGGTGGTCCTTAACGCTGGATGCCACCTTTTTGAGGCATCGCTTTTTGAAAATGACCTCGATGATGGAAGGCTCATGCCCATGATGGAGCTAGCTGAACTTGCAATGTTCTGCAGCTTTTTCCAGTCCTGTGCAATGTTCCCTCCATACCAGACAGTGATGCAACCAGTTAAAATGCTCTCCATGGTACATCTGTAGAAATTTGCTGGAGTATTTGGTGACACACCAAATCTCCTCAAACTTTGAGTGAAATATAGATGCTGTCATGCCTTCTTTGTAATTGCATTGATATGTTGAGCCCAGGATAGATCTTCAGAGCTGTTGACACTCAGGAACTTGAAATCATTCACACTTTCCACAGATGATCCCTCGAAGAGGACTGGTGTGTGTTCCTTCAACTTTCCCTTCCTGAAGTGTACAAACAATTTCTTGGTCTTACTGATGCTGAGTGCAAAGTTTTTGTGGTGACACTATTCAACCAGCTGTTACTCCTGTAAGCTTCCTCATCACCATCTGAGATTTTGCCAACAATAGTTGCATCATTGGCAAATTTATAGATGGCATTTGAGCTGGACTATATCCACACAGTCATGGATGACATTACAATCCTTCTAAGGTAAGTAGATTTTTCCTTAGACAATGAAACCAAAAGTAGGTATAGTACTCAGGGTCTAATCTCTTCAATCTCTATGTACTTTCAAGAAGACTTTGTTATTTTTATTTTGCTACCCCTACCAGTAAATTTTAACTTGCCAGTTACCTTTCTAATTGCTTGCTGTACATCCATGTTAATCTCATGGGCTTTTATATTTAAGATTACAGAAATCAAGAGAAGGATCTCAGTGTGGCTTTGTCTAAGGTTAGCCCACACTAAAGCCATAAGATCCTCCTGGTCAATACTTCTTTAATAAAGGCCTGGGCTATATACTAGCGAGGCCTGCCATGGTTAAGAAAACCAGGCAACAACATCTATCATTCGCATTGTATCAGAATGTCTCTCTTCATGTCTCTCTCCCTCAAAAGTACTGGAGGAGCGCCAGCAAGTTAAGTTACAAAGCACTTTAATAAACAAAAGAAGCAGTCTGGTCTCCAAACCCTTTTAAAAACTATTCATTGCTAACACTGATATGTCATTAGCTGCCTTTACATTTCCATTCCCCTCACTCTAATTTACCCCTTTCTGATCTTGCAGCACTTTGTTTACTAAGAGCCAATCCTGATATCATCATCAAAACCAGTGACAAGAGTGGTGCTGTTGTGATCTAGTGAACTGGCCTCTATGTTGTAGAGCCCAGATGTCAGCTCCGAGACACTTCCTCATACCTCCATCTAGACCATTACTGTATAACCAAACAACAGGCCATTATATCCCAGACAGTCAAAGACCTCATTTCCTTGGGTGATCTTCCGTTCATTGCTTCTGGCCTTATAATCTTCCAGCCTTGCACTATTCATTTGCACTTACGCAGCGCTCACTCACTGAATTATTTCTTCTTAGCTTCATTCCATCCTTTCTCCCACAGTCCACCCCACCCACTTCTCATTTACAGTACTGTGCAAAAGCCTTAGGGACATGTATATGTGTATATATATAGCTAGGGTGCCTAGACTTTTGCACTGTACTGTATTTATCAATGAGGAACGGAGAGTGAGTTTGTAAATCTGGCAGGAGCAAAGAATGTTGGGAATAGTGAGGGTGGTGCGCTGCGGAAGGGGCGTGGGACAGGTGGCAGAGAAACAGTGCAAGGAGCAGGAATGGCACAGGTGCAGACACAGCCAGCCCTGAGACACCAGGCAAGGTAATTTGACTCCAAACAATTGGCTTACTGATCATTACAGAATATCTCTCTGGTGCTTCCCTCTCCGTCACCTTTTCCCAAACATGATTCCCCTCTTCCTGCCCCCTTCTCACTCTCGGTCCACAATGGAGACCCGCATCTGAATCAGGTCTGTCATCACTCACATATGTCATGAAATCTGTTTTTTGCAGCAGCAGTACATTGTACTTTGATTTTACAAGATGAGGAAGAAAGATGCTGACTTGGCAATTTGGTAAGTGATTAAGTGGAGGTGGGAAACAGAAGGATTTAATGGGGATGAAGGCCATCAAAGTCCAAGCCTGAGGTCAGGTTGGGAATCAGGTAATTGGCTGGGAGTTTGCATTGTGGGGTGGACAGCATAGGAGGATGAGGTGGAGAGATTGGTGAATTGTCAGTGCTTTGTGCATTTGGATGAAGATTGGTGAGTTTGTGGTAGGGCTAATTCATAGGTGGTTGTTTTTGGGGCCTAGATTGATGAAAGAAATCTGATGAAAGGTGGTAGGGGATCGACTCAAGAGATCAGTTCTGGAAAGAAACTGGTGTCTTCGCTCTGATGGGAAGAGTACACAGGAGGATTAAAGGCAGTAAAGGGACTTATCTCTGTTGTGGTTGCAGCTTAACACTATGTTATAAGCTTCAGTTTCAGAGTTAATTTTTAGGTGTATGTAACCATTTTATTCCGTACATTACTATAAATTAAATTTTACTGATTTATTAATGTCATCTCCTGAGTGACCTGGGTAATATCTCCAAAACAGATCAATTTGTCATTGTTCATAGGAGCATGATGTATGCTTCTTCCATTACAACAGTAATTATGCTTCAAAAGAGAAGTCAATTGCCTGTGAAGTATTTCAGGACATCCTAAGCACATGTAAGGTAATATGTAAATGCCTTAATATAAACTTGACTCTATCAATTTATAAGTTTTGTCAGGGATGTGGATGAGCTCCAGAAAGCTCAGAGTCACCACCAGATGATAAATCACATGAGGACTTTCAACAAGACTCTGCAGCCTAAATTTTAACTGGCTAGTTCAAAGAGGCAAAACAGACAAAAGACATTTAAAGGCACAGCATGGTCAAGTCTCTGACTTTTCCATTTCTTTTCCTTCCCTTTTCTGGATCTCTCTGTCCACCTCTAAGGGGATAGGCTCATGAAAAACATCCCTCCAGACTCTCACAACTATTTACACCATACTTACTCCCAGCCTGTCTCCTGTGAAGACTCCCAGGTAGAAGCCATTAATTAAGATGACGCATTGAATGCAATTTGTTGAGTTGAAGCTGAAGACCAAGAGACATTTATCCTTGTTTTGTCCAGGAAGAAGGGATGAATTGACTGCCCTCATTTTATAACTTTCATGTTCTTTTATTCATTCTCTGTCCTCCCCCTCTCCAAGACAGGGGTTCCTAACCTTCTTTATGTAATGGACCCCTTGGTTAATGGTAGGGGTCCATGGCATAAAATAGGGTGGGAACCCCTGTCTCAGAGAAATTCTCTTCCTGAACCTGACCTGCAACTGAAGAACAATATACTTGTTCTCTCTCCCAGCAATAATGATGGGTCTTTGAAATGAAATATAAACTCCATTTCTCTTTCCACATATGATGCTGATCTGCTGAGAGTTTCCAGTGTTTTCTTTTTTTTAATTACAAATTTCCAGTATCTACATCTTTTTTTTCGGTTTGCAGAAATTTCTCTTGCTTTACAGAGGCAATGATGCATTTCCAAATATGAGGAGTGCATGAGTTTGATCATGTTGCCCCTTTGCAGCTTTGGAACAATAATTCTTTTGTCTTTGAAGTTTAGGTCACCTTGAGTGTCCAGTTGTTTTCTCAGATGAAAGTATAATTTGAGAATTTACAATGGGAAGCTTTGCACAAATAAACTCAATTTTAACCCATTCCCCAATCTGACAACAATCTCTCTCAACAAGGTTGCTGCAAGAATATAAGGAAATAAATATTAACCTTTAAGGCAGTAGTGTCAATATCTGCAGATTCAATCAATAGCCCAGTTATGAAATGGCAACAAAATACATTATGGTCAGAAATTCAGTCACACTAACTCCATAAACAAAAGTGTTGTACTATTGAAGGTTATGTTAACCCTGAGTACAGAGCATGGTTTACATTTCTGGGTGTCTTAGTGCTCACTGGGAAATTTATCTTCCCATTTGTTAGGAGGATATTCATTTCCCCAACACTTTTCATGGCATAAAACTCCTCCCAATGGCTTCAACAGGCAAATTTCAATTAAAAAGTCTTTATTTACTTTGAGTGTTTACTAGCTTGAAACTGTACAACTTCAAGGGCCAGGATTCCAGTTGCATTCTATATCCTATATGAGGTTTGTGAGTTCCTATAACCTCGATACAGCCTCACACATATCCATGGATTGTTTTGCCCATGGAACTCAGCATTATGATCACTCTCACTTTTCAAGCCTCATGGTCACTCCATGCTGCCACTGTTATTTTCTGCAAAATCCCACTCTGGTGCTCACCATTGTTGTCAGAAGGCCTCCCAAATTTCATAACCAAGAGAAGAATTCATCAACTTTTCCTTCAGCTTACGGGAACAGGCACAGACATTTACATGTATTGCAGGCTTCCTATTGATTGTGGTCATCTTTGCTGAGATCTCTCTGGCAACTTTCTGCCAGGAGCACCTTGGTGCAGCCACAAAGAGCATGCCTCTTGTAGACACTATACTTGAACAATCTGTCCAGCTCTCCCTGACCCTCAGGGAGCACTTTCTCACTTGTTCACATCAACGCAGCATCCATTTATTCAGGAACAACATTGTCGTTACTGGACAAGTGCTGTTTCTACTGTGTTATGTCCTTTTAAGTTACTACTGCAAAGATTGCACTATCTGGGCAACATGCTGATAACTATGAGAGTCTGCAACACATCGTAGGAATCAACAATGTCACTTTGAGTGCAGTGGTACATAGCAAAATCCGACATTATTGTCTGTACACCTTGCAACTGAACTTCTTGCTCTTTATGTAATTTTAATGAATAACATTAGGGTGATCAACAACATTGTTATAAGACCTAGAAATGTCCAGGCTGCTGAGTTATGCTTTTTTGTGGGTACTGGCTAATATCTAATGCACTCCTTTTTGTTGTGATTAAAGTAGGACAATGGCAGGTAACCTTGTTCTAAAGCATTAAATGCAAATTACTACAATGCTAGCCATCTGAATCAAACAGCAAAAGCCTTAACTGTCTCAGCAGATCAGGCAGTATCTGTGGAGGGGCAAATTCGGTTATCACTTCAGGTCAATGGCCTTTCAAAAAAGCCTTTTCAGCACTTACAGTTTCATTACATATTCAAGCATGATTGCCTGGAAATAATAACTGCTTTTGTCTAACAATGTTATCATCAACAGTTTCCCAAGGTGGTTTACAATCAGGAATAGGGACACTGTAGCACGAGAGAAGAGAGTGTATAGACAATTTTTTTTAAAGATAAAAGATGAGCATTTCGAAAACCACAGCCTACTGTAGTTATGGACAGTCAGCGTGGCTTTGTGTTGGGCATGTCATGTCTTACCAACTTGAGCTTTTTGAGGAGGTGCTGAGGATGATCCATGAATGTAGAACTGTGGATGTTGTTTACATGGATTTTAGTAAGGCATTTGATAAGGTCATTCATTGAAGGCTCATCCAGAAGATTAAGATGCATGGGATCCATGGTGAACAGGCTATTTTATACAGAGCTAATTTGCCCATAGAATACAGAGGATAGTGGTTGATGGACCTTATTCTAGCTGGAGATCTGTGACGAGTGGTGATCCACAGGGATCTGTACTGGGACCTCTGCTGTTTGTGATATGTATAAATGACCTGGATACAAACATAGATGGGTGAGTTAGTAAATTTGTAGATGATATGAAGATTGCTGGTGTTGTGGATAACGTAGAAGGCTGGCTAAGGATATAGCAAAATATTACTCAGTTGCAGAAATGGCAGAGAAACAGCGGATATAGATTAACTCTGCCAAATGAGAAGTGTCGCACTTTGGGAGATCAAATGTAAAGGGACAATACAGTGTTAATGGCAAGACTCTTAACAGTGTTGATGAACAGGAGGATTTTGGAGTCCATAGCTCCTTGCAAGTGGCTACACAAGTTGATAGATAGATCTGTAGTGAAGGTATCTGGCATGCTTGTTTTTATTCGTTGAAGAAATTAGTTCAGGAGTCAAGAGCTTTAAGTTGCAGTTCTATAAAACCAGTTAGGTTGCATCTGGAGTATTGCATTCAGTTCTGGCTGCCCCATTATAGGAAGGATACTGAGAGTTTGAAGAGGGTGCAGAAGAGGTTTACTAGGTTGTTCCCTAGATTAGAGGGCATGTGCTAAAAAGAGAAGTTGGACAAACTTGGGTTGTTTTCCCTGGAGCGGCAGAAGCTGAGAGGAGATCTGAGAGCTTTATGAGATTATGAGAGGCAAATATGGAGTAGACAGCAGGTATCTTTTTTCTTTGGGTTGAAATGTCTAATACCAGAAGGCATGCATTTAATGTGAGAGGAGGTAAGTTCAAAGGAGATGTGTAGGGAAAGTTTTCTTTACATAGAGAGTGGGTGCCTGGAATGTGCTACCACAGTTGATGGTGGAGACAGATACGATAGAGGCATTCAAGAGACTCTTAAATAGGCCCATAAATCTGCAGGTAATCAAATAATATGGACATTACATAGGTAGAAGGAATTAGTTTTGTTGAGCATTTGATTACTAATTTACTTAGCTTGGCATAGTATCGTGGGCTGAAGGGCCTGTTTCTGTGCTAGATTGTTCTGTGCTCTACAGAGAGAAGAATATAGAGGAGGAGAGCTTTAATGTGAAGTTTTAAATATATCCATTTTATACAGTTTGCCAACAATCATGGTGCCTTTATATTTTACCAAACAATAACTTGGCTTGGACTGAGTAGATCAATATTGAGGATTTCATTGAATGAGTCCCGAGCAATATTTAATAAAGAATTAGGGAGTAAAAATGTATGTTCCATCCCATTGAACACAGCAGTTTGTGAACTTCTGATTGCCAAGTAACTGTGGACAAAGAACTTGTTTCCTTGTTCCCTTTCATTGGGCTCATTTCCTATCCTTGGCTCTAATTAAAGAGTAGCTCTGTGAAAACAGTGTTTTTGTAGAGTGCAAGATGCTGGAAGCAGTTCAGTGAATATGCTAATATAAGCCAAGACAACATCTCCCAGGGTTGAAACGTTCCACAAACTAACTACAGTCCTTTACAATTCTGCCTCATTAACTCTATGAAAATTGCACATTGTACAAGTTGACAAAAACTTAGCAATGATATTGTGCAGTCAAAACCTACTAGCAATTTATTATGGTAAAATTCAACAATCCACTATCCAACTGTTCTGAAATCCCAGTGGTTCAGCAAGGTGATGTTTGCTGTGCATCCATTCAGCTTTCTGTGGCCTTGGTAAGTGAAAAGAGAGTGCAGCAGGCATGGCCCCATTCCTGAGATCTCCTTTGACTCAATGAAGTTCCAGTTCCTGTGTTGTCTTTACATTCTCTGAGGCCCTGTCCCATATATTCACTTTCCATTCAGTATAGCTCCAAATCCTGTACTTCCTATAAACTTACCAGTTCACCAGAAAATTCATATTGCTATGTAATACCTTAAGAAGTGAATTTCCAGGTGAGGCAACACCTCACTTGCGAATCTGCTGAGGTCGTCGATTATTATGTCGATTATACATTGGTGAGACCCGTCGTAAATTGGGGTCCACTTCGTTGAGCTCCTGTGCTCTGTATGCCAAAAGCGTAACTGCCCGGTGGCCAAACATTTTAATTCCAATCTCCATCCCTGTCCCAACATGTCAGTCCATTACCTCCTCTTGTGCGACAATGAGGCCACCCTCAGGATGAAGGAGCAACACTCTAACGGCTGGATAGCCTCCAATCTGATGGCATGAATATTGATTTCTCCTACCAGTAAAAAATAATTATCCTCCCCCTCCCCTCTTCTCATATTCCTACTCTGGCCCCTTACCTCTTCTCACCTGCCTATCACCTCCTCCTGGGCCCCCTCCACCTTCCCCTCTCCCATGTTCCATTCTCCTCTCCTATCAGATTCCTTCCTCTCTAGTCCTTTACTTTTCCTACCCAACTGGCTTCACCTATCACTTTCTAGCTCTCCTCCTTCCTCTGCTCCACCTTTTTATTCTGGCATCTTCCCCCTTCCTTTCTAGTCGTGAAGAAGGGTCTCAGCCTGAAACGTTGACTGTTTATTCATTTCCATTGATGCTGCCTGACCTGCTGAGTTCCTCCAGCGTTTCGTGTGTGTTGCATTGAATTAAATTGGGTTGGGATATTAATAGAAATAACATCTAAAAAATCTGCTAGTCCAGCCACTACCAAAATTGTAAACATGTCAAATATTTTACCGTACATAATTGTAGGTAGCTCTCCTTAATGTTTGCAATTTGTTGTTGATCACTCCCTATATCCTGGGGCACAACCTCAATGCATAATACGTATAGCTTAAACAATGATAAGGGAACAATTTGTGAAACGTTATCACATTGAAGATAAATACCACAAATCTCAACATTGTTTAACCAAAGCTCTGCCATGATACTAAAACCTTCAATATATTCATTTAATTTACTTAAATTTGTACATTATTTCTCTCTACATCAATGTTTCCAGACAACAGGCAGATGCCTAACAATAATAAATTCATCAAGCAAGCAAATGGGCTTGGTGTTGCTGAAGACTAAGTGTAACACTACTAAAGCTAGTCTGAATAGAAGGCCAAACTATTTGAACAGGTGAGTTATAGGGAAAAAGTATAGGTGTTCCATTATATCTTGACTTATTGAGTTCCTCCAGCAGTTTGTATTTTGCTCCAGATAACAGCATCTACAGACTCGTGTGTCTCAGCTTTTTTATGAGCTGAGTAGTAGTCCCATCCAGGTTTTCTCCAGAGAGCTCACCCTGGAGGGAAGATCTAGCATGTACAAGGAAAGAAAACTTGAATGATTATGTGGAATTAGAAGAAATATATCTCCTCGTGGCACTACAGAAATCATGCGCAATTTGTTTAAGAAGATAAAAAATTGGCAAATGCTGTAAATAGGAAGTAAAAATGTTTCAGATCCATGGCTTTTCACTCGTTTTAGAAAATGCTGGAATTCCAATATATATTAAGTTACAGAATAGTTTGAGAGCGGAGAGAACGATTTGTGATAAGATAGTGACCATGATGAACTGATGAACACAAATGGTGGTGGTACCATCCAAAGAGACTTCTTGCTGCCTGCTGCAGTTGCACCTTGAGGAGGTGTACAGAAAAGGAAATGAATAAGAACATTAAAAAAATAAGGAAATAGACAATAGGAGATATAAAACACTGCAGATGCTGTAAATCTGAAATAAAATAAAAATACTGAAGATACCTGTAGCGTCAGGCAGCACCTATGGAGAAAACAAAGTGACATTAACATCACAGATTGATGACCTTTCATCAGAACTTGTCAGTTAGTTTACAAACTGTATAGGCTTGTTGGCTTGTATTGTCTAAGACGTGGTACATATGGGCAATACAGAACATATTCTACTACTTTGTATATAAAAATTGTAAATGTTTTTTGTAAACAAAACATGATGCCTGATTTGCAAACTTAATTAGTCCTGTCTGTCAAAATCTCAGGATGTCTTGCTAAAAGTCACACAAAACAAGCATGTCTACTTCCATGACATCCACATCCTTTCTCCTCAACTGATTTTCTACCATCGAATAGCTTTTATGCAAGAAAATGGAGGCTGGTATGTGAAGAATCACATCTCCCTCTCCTTTCCTCCCAGCCTACTTCAACATATTCCTGCTTTCTGTGAAAGGAATCCTTAGAAATAAAGCAAACCCAAATCTACTTTGCTTCAAAAAGCACATTTCATCATACGTAGAAGTTCAATCAAAATACTTTTAAAATGCGTCTTTTCTGTTACACTTTTCTTATTTAGGGATTTACACTAGCCTCACTAACGGTTTTGCAAGGATCTAATTGCAATTTAACCTTTGGATACATCTTTTAGTGGGTTGGAAATATGTTACCAATAACTCCTCCTAATTTGCAAAGAAACATATGTTTACATGTTACAATATAACTGCTATCCCAATGGTAACTATATATATTCTAACAGTTCTTACAGAAGCATCTGCATGATGCTAAGCTACGGCACATCATCAGTCATGTTACCTGGGGTCGTCAAGTGTTTCGGGTCTTTCAACATCGTACATCCTCGCCCAGGCGACCCAACTGGGTTGATCGGACCCTGGCCTGTGCCCTAGCAGCAACCCACAGATCTGCCCTCTTTATCCAGAGCCATCTTGACACTTTCTCTGCTGCATCTCTGGTGGTAGAAACGGCTCTCCTTCTTCTCTGTCCCTTGACTCCAAGTGCAGTGTATACTTTGCAGAGCGACTGGCCTGCAAAGCCACGACACCCAACCTCCACGGGCCAACACTTCGCTCTCCAGCCTCTTCTTTGGCAGTTGTTCTTCAGATCCTCATACTTAGCTCTTTTCCGCTCATAGGCCTCCTCCATGCGTTCTTCCCGCGGCACGGTAAGCTCAAGCATAAAGAAGTAAGCTATTTTACTAAACAATGGTCAGCCCAAAGATGATAACAGCTCTCCCTGAGAATACAATATCTATTAATTTCATTATAATAAGGCTACTGATATGAAATAAATTATCAAAAGTTACACACAAATCCAAACAGAAAAAGAGGATATGAATTCATATACTGCCAACCAAGACTTGAACAGCTAACTAGATATTTTTGAAAAAGTTTCACTGTCTGAGGACACACAAGAACCAACAGATACATAATAAAGTACTACATACAACAATAAGCAAATGACTAGGCTTTATTTTGTAATGCTAGTTAGAGGATAAATATTGGTCGTGATAGCACTCTGGTGCTCTTCTTCATAACATGCCCTGACACATTTTATATTCATCTGAGAGAGCAGACAAAAACTTGGTTGAACTTCTCATCCAAAAGGCAGCACACTTCAGTAGTGCACTAAAGAGCAAGTATAAAAAGAATGTGTTAGCTCTTCGGATGGCAACTGCAACTGCAACTTCTGGATCAGAAATAAAAGTGCTGCCAAGGATACCATAATCTAATTTATTTTTTAACTCAAAATCCAGACATGAGAGGGTTTTATGAATCAGAAGACATTCGTCTGTAGCTATACACCGGAGGTTGTATTAGTTTTGTGTTAACTTCAGATGGAAACCAAAAATAATAAATGCTCTCAGAAGCAGAGCATTGAAGTGCCAATAAATTGTGACTAATGGAGCCAAACTCTTCAGCATCAAAGCCACTCAGCAGGCTCGTGTTGACCCTCTCCACAGCTCAACTTTCTATTGTGTGATGACTGATGATTCAGATAGAAGGTTATGTTTAGCAACAAGACTCCAATCAAATTTTTCATCAAGTCACTTGCTTGCTTTCGTTAAAGACTTTGATAATGAATAATGAATGCTCTGGGTTCCAAAGTGGCAAAATAACTTTTGAGGGAAAGGAAATGCCTGCTTGGCTTCATCTGCTATTTGCTATAATGTGGTTACCCAAGAAACACAAAAATATTGGCCACCAGACCCCTCAGACGTGCCCCACTATTCAATATGATTATGGCTGCTTGAAGCTGGCCTCAACTCCTCTTCTGTACCAGTTCCCCGTAACCCTCAATTCCTCTATTTGGAAAATAGCTATCTATCTCCACCTTAAATATGTGTAATGATCTGGCCTCCAGCACCCTTGAGGTTCACTACCCTGTGAGAAAAGAAATTTCTATGTCCCTCAGTTTTAAATGATTGGCCCTTATCTTGTAATTATATCCCCATGTTTGTCTCTCTCCCACAGTGAGACCATCTCAACGTCTACCCTTTCAAGCCCCAACACCCCCTTAGAATCTTAGGCGTTTGACCAAGGTCACTCCTCATTTTTCTATATGACAAGGAGTGCTGATTCAAACTGCCTAGCCTCTGCCTAGCTTAGTTATAGGTATTGAAAATGTCACATCTCTAAAGTAAAATTGATCCTCAATTGTCTAATCAGTGCACCTAAAACTTCAGTACCAACAAAACAACTCAGAAAGACTTAATCCAACTTTGGTCCAAAAGAAGCTGAATAACTGAGATCTGTTTTACATCCCTCCCATCAAGTAAAAGTAACTCAAGTTACATATTGCAGTTAGCACCCTAAATCTCATCTCAGTGTCTGCCAAAACCCTCAGGCTAATTTTGAGTTAGGCAATTCAGTAGTCTAACTGCATACGGCATGAACCTTCAAACAGCATTGAGACATGATCAATTTGTTGGTAGTGATACTAGGTGAGCAATATATATCAGCCTAGGTACCAAGGAGAACTGTTCATTTCTCTAAATTCAGTGCATTCAAACTATGGGGTCCCATCCTGAACACATAATACTTTATATATCTCCATATACCAATCCTTTGTATTTACATTTTGAATTTCTGTGTCCTGGCTCCCTTAATAATATTTTTGTCAAATGCATGATTTGTTACCTAAGCTCTCAACCCATCACTTAGCAGTCCACTGAGCTGCTTTTATACTCCCTGTTTTGGTCATTTGGCTAGTCTTAATTCTAATTAGTTTGCCCAGAACAGTTCAAATCCTGCTAGTAGTTGTTACGTGGTTGTCTCTTCCTTATACCCTATCAGTGCCAACCTCCAATGTAAGAGTCCTTGTGTAAATATAGTCAAGAATCAAGACAAATTTTCTGTTATCCTATATTTGTGTACATTGCTCTTTGACAATCATAGTTGGGACACGATTCAAAATGAATTTTTAAAAAACTTTCATTGAGCTTCCTGTCCCCTGGAGTCTTGAGGGACAGATCTCACCCATGTAAGCTGATTGCACCTATTGTATAGCTGATGAGCTTCCAGAGTAAGATGGAATAGCTTAGGTTTAATAATTACATCATGTCTCAGATTCAGGATAGTTGACACCAGGTGAAAAACAACATAAGAGCATCATACCCAACAGGCATTCCTGTGGCATGGATGTTGGGAGCAAGAAACCTTATGTTGACTGCTTTAGGTCACACACTATACAGAAAGGCTTGAATTTAATCAGTATTTTTCTTGAGATGCCATAAAGTAGCTTAAAATAAATGCATTGCTCTTGAATGGAAGTCACTGTTGGAATGTATGTATTATAATTTGCACATAGCCCAACCCACAGACAGAAATGTGATCATCACAATACAATCTTTCATTTCAGTGATACTAGTTGGTGATAGGCATTGGCCTGCAAACCAGCAGAATGCACTGCACTTCTTCAAAAAACTACCGCAGGGTATTCCACGTAGGTAGAAGAGATCTTTGTATAAAATCACTTTTAAAAGACAGCAAATATTTGGGAGTACAGCACTTCCTTAACATTAAAATGAAGTTGATATTTTATGCTTTGACATCTGACAAAAAACTATGAAAACACTGCATAATTAAGCTCCATTTACATTATCTCATCAATTGTATGAGGATTGCCAAGAAAATTGTTTGAGTTAATTGTTTAATTAACTCATTTTAATCTGCTCCAAGAGTGGACTGATATATTCATTTTAATTCTGCAAAGAAGTTCTCATTGTCTGTTACCCAGCTTATATTTAATGATAAAAATCATACACACTGTTAATTTTTTCAGTTTGCAAATCAGCAAAGTTGATCCAAATGACTGGCTGCATCATGGCCTGATATGGAAAACACCAGTGCCCTTGAACAAAACTCCTACAAAAGGTAGTGGATACGGCCCAGTCCATCATGGTTAAAGCCCCTCCCCACCATTGAGCACATATACATGGAGTGCTGTCACAGGAAAGCAGCATCCATTTCTGACTCCAAAGATCAGATTTCATAAAATTTCATACATCACAAGTCACGTTTACAAACATATTACTAGTTTTTCGGTGACGTACCTACACTAATTCAGTATAAGTAATTTCTACATCAAATTTTTAGAAGCCACCAGAAGACTTTATATATAAATGGGAATCTAAATGGATACGGGAAAAGAAAGAATCTCCTATATTAAAACATTTGATTGATTTATGGAATAAGATAAATGTTGACGATGAGACAAAGAAATCCTTATTAGCAAAGAGATCTTTAATTCAAAATAGACTTATTCCTTTTACAATGGATAATCAACTTTTATATAATTGGTTTCAAAAAGGGATTAGATATATAGGAGATTGTTTTGAAGGAGGTATATTAATGTCATTTGATCAATTAAAGAATAAATATAAAGTATCAAACAACACTCTTTTTTGTTACTTTCAACTAAGAGCTTATTTAAGAGAAAAGCTAGGTCAAACAATGTTACTACCGAAACCCAATGAAATAGAAACTTTAATTCAAAAAGGAAAGATTAAAAAATTTATCTCTTGTATGTATAATTTGATTCAAAAACAGGCAATTAAACAAGGAGTCCATAAGTCAAGACAAAAATGGGAAAGTGATTTGAATATCAAAATTGAAGAAAAAAACTGGTCAAGACTATGTCTTGAGAGTATGACAAATACAATAAACGTTCGATTAAGATTAGTGCAATACAATTTTTTACATCAACTATATATTACACCACAAAAAATAAATAAATTAAACCCAAATTTATCTGATCAGTGTTTCCGATGTAACCAAGAAATTGGTACTTTTTTACATTCTACTTGGTCTTGCTCTAAAATTCAACCTTTTTGGACAAATTTAAGAGTTTTACTGGAACAAATTATTGGAATACAACTTCCACACAACCCAATATTACTTTTACTAGGTAATATTGAAGGGATAAAACCGATACCCAGATTGAATAAATATCAGAAAGAATTTATAAAAATTGCATTGGCAGTAGCCAAAAAAGCTATTGCAGTGACTTGGAAATCGGATACATATCTAAGTATAGATCGTTGGAAGAACGAAATTTATGGCTGTATTCCACTTGAAAAAATCACTTATAATTTAAGAGATAAATATGAAACATTTTTGAAAATTTGGCGCCCTTATTTACAAAAGACAGGATTAAATATATAGGTGCTCCGAAGATGAAATAATTGGTTACTTGGGGAAAGAAATAAATATATATACTAAAGTTATTACGAACTCCGTGGAGCATGTGGGGACCCTCCAATATCCAGGCATTCCTTTTTTTTCTTTCTTTTTTTTTAATAGGGATGTTAGGGGGGAGGGGTTAAGGGGAGGGGGGCTGGGTAACACTTTTTTTTCATACATTTATTCTGTAACTATTTGAAAACAATAAAAAAAGTTAAAAAAAATTTTTAGAAGCATGATATTTGTATGAAAGCTTAAGGCTCATGGGATTGACAACAAACTGTTTAGCCTATTGTCTTAACCACTAGTGATGATTATTAGAAAATGATCTCAGAGGAAAATGAAAGCCATGGACCCTTGCTGTTCACAATATCTATGAAAAATGTATAGTCATAACATTTCTGTCTTCATGATGACAACTGAGAAGAGGCAAATTACTTTGAAATGGATTTGAACTCATTGTAAAGATGAGGTGAAATGTGGAAGATTAAATTTAATATGGATGCATGTAGCATCAAAAGTACAGAAAGAAGTAACTTAGAAGGTTTTCATGATATCAAAAGGAGCCTTGTTCAAAAAAAAAGATGATTTGGCAATACTCAGAAATGATCTGGTTACAGTGAAAGTTATCAACATGGTAAACAAAGTACATATCCTGAAGTCATTAAATTATAAACTGAAACACATTGCACTGACTGTGCAGATTAAAAATGAGTATGGAGTAGCATTGGCCATCAAATCTGAAAAAATAATATTCAATACATTAACAAGAAATTGAGTAAGAGTGGCCAATCCAAATCCAGGTTATATGGGTTTATATAAAAAATTATAAGATTAAAGCTTCACATCTTTAAAATATGAAGGATATGGAGGGTGCTGAATGCAGATAATGAGCAAAAGCCACAACTTTAAAGTTCATAAATTCTAAGCAAGGTGAATAATTTAAAATATGTTCCTTTCACCAGAAAATTGTGTTCATTTAGAGCCAATTGACAGGGGAAATAGACTGACATGATTTCAAAGGCGGGGGGGGGTGGGGGTAAAGGGCCCCTGTGCAATGTGATAGTGAGGTTCGAAATAGGAAGATAATGCAGTTTAACACATGGTTAAGGAGATGATGCAGGAGGGAGGAGTTTGGATTTTTGGATCACTGAGCTCACTTCCAGGGAATGTTGGATCTGTACAAACAGGACAACTTATACCTAAACTACATGGGACCAATATCCTAGTGGGAAGGTTTGCTAGAGCTGCTCTGGGGTGGAGGGAGGGAGGGTTAAGGGGGCTAAACTAGAGCTACAGGGGGATGGGAACCAGTGTTTCAGATCAGCTAGTGAAGTGGTTGTGGGGAAAGTAGATGTTAAGCTACGTACAAAGACAGGAATTGAAAGGTTGAGTATGGTGAGACCAAATGCAAAGAATAAGAATAGCTAAGGCATGGATCTTAGAGCATGGATCAGCACGTGGTGTTATAATATTATCACCATGAGTGAGAGGAGCTGCGCCATTGGTTGCAGGAGAGGCAGGATTGGCAGCTCAGTGTTCTGGAGTCCCATTGTTTTAGACACGATGGGAGAGAGGCATTAAAGGAGGAAAGGTGGTATTACTAGTCAGGGAAAATGTCACAGCAGTGCTCAGTTAGAAGAGATTGAAGGACTCGTCTACTGAGGCTATATGGGTGGAACTGAGGAATAAAAAAAGGATTATATTATGGACCACCTAGGTGATTTAGAGGAACAAATTGTAGAGATAGCAGAGAGTTGCAAAAACAAAGGTTGTGATAGTAGGTGATTTTACCTTTCCGCATTCTGACTGGGACTTCCATACTGTAAAAGGACCGCATGGGATAATGTTTGTCAACTGTGTTCAGTAAAGTTTCCTTAATCAATATATAGAAATCACAGTTAGAGAGCATGCGATACTGGATCTCCTTTAGGGAATGAGACGGGGCAGGAGACAGAAGCGTGTGTAGGGAAACACTTTGAATCTAGTGATCATAATTTCATTTGAGTTGAGATAATTATGGAGGAATAGGACTGGTTGAGATTCTAAATTGGAGAGAGACCAATTGTGATGGCATCAGAAATGATCTGGCAGTTGTGGATTATGATGTTTGTTGGCAAAGGGATATTTGGTAAGTGGGAGGCTTTCAAAGCAAAACATTGAGAGTACAGAATTTGTATGTTCCTGTAGAATCTAAGGCAAGACTAACAAGGTTTAGGGGACCTTGGCTTTCAAAGGATATTGAGATCCTTTTTAAGAAGAAGAAGGAGGGGCATTGCAGGTATAGGCAGTAAGGAACAAATAAGGTGCTGAGGAGTATAAGAAATGCAGGAGAACATTTAAGAGGGAAATCAGGGGGACTAAAAGAAGACACGAGGTTGCTCTGGGAGACAAAGTGAAGGAGAATCCCAAGGACTTCTACAGATATATTAAGAACAAAAGGATAGCAAAGGACAAAATTGGTTCACTTGAAGATCAGCATGGTCATTTATGCATGAAGCCGAAAGAGAAGGGGGAGATCTTAAATAGATGTTTTGCATCTCTGTTTACTTGGGAGATGGACACAGAGTCTATAGAAGTGAGGCAAAATAGTAGTGAGATTACAGAAAAGGAAATGCTTGCTGACTTGAGGTAAATTAGGGTGGATAAGTTCTCAGGGCCTGACAAGGAGCCCCACGAACTTTGTGGAAGACTAGTGCAGAATTTGCAGGGGCTCTAGCAGGGATATTTAAATATCCTTAATCGTAGGTGAGGTGCTGGAGGACTAGAAGATAGATAATGTTGTGTTGTTTAAGAAAGGCTCTAAGAATAAGCCAGAAAATTACAAGCCAATGAGCCTGACATCAAGAGTGGGTAAATTTTTGTAAATTATTCTAAGAGACAGGACATATAAATATTTGGATAGAGAGGACCTGATTAGGGATAGTGAACATGGCCTTGTGCATGGCAACTCATGTCTAACCAATCTTAAATAGTTTTTGAGGATGTTATCAGGAACGTTGATGAAGGAAATGCAGTGGATGTTGTCTACGTGGACTTTAACAAGGTCTTTTACAAGGTCCAGCATGGGAGGTTGGTCCAGAAAGTTCAGTCGCTTGGCACTCAGATTGAAGTAGTAAATTGGATTCATCAGTGGCTTAGTGGGAGAAGCCAGAGAGTGGTAGTAGGTGGTTGCCTCTCTGACTAGAGGCCTGTGACTAGTGGAGTGCCACAAAGCTCAGTGCTGGGTCCATTGGTGTTTGTCATCTATATCAACGATCTGGATGATAATATGGTTAACTAGATCAGCAAATTTGCAGATGGCACCAAGATTGGGGGCACAGTGGACAGCAAGGAAAGCTATCAAAGTTTGCAGCAAGATCTGGACCTGCTGGAAAAAATGAGCTGAAAAATAGCAGATGGAATTTAATGTAGGTAAGTGGGAGGCATTGGACTTTGGGAGGACAAAAAAGGGTAGGACTTGCACACTGAACACACTGAGGAGTGCAATAGAACAGAGGGATCTGGGGATATAGATCCACAATTCCTTAAAGGTGCCCTCACAGGTACATAAGGTAATAAAGAGAGCTTTTGGCACATTGGCTTTTATAATCAGAGTATTGAGTGTAGGAGTTGGGATGTTATTCTGAAACTGTATAAGATGTTCGTGAGGCCAAATTTGGAATTTTGTGTGTAATTCTGGTCACTTACCTAAAGGAAAATTATAAATAAGATTGAAAGAGTACAGAGATAACTTACAAAGATGTTGCTGGGAAATGTTGTAAATAAATGACTTTATTCACTGGAGTGTAGGAGAATGAGGGTATATAAAATTATGAGGATGTAGATAGAGTATATGCAAGCAAGCTTTTTCCACTGAGGTTGGGTGAGACTAGAACTAGGGGTCATATGTTAAGAGTGAAAGGTTAAATATTTAAGGGAAGCCGGTGGGGGGGGCGGAGAGCTCCTTCACTCAGAGGGCAGTGTGAGTGTGAAATGAGATGCCAGCAGAAGTGGTGGATATGGGTTCAATTGTACCATTTAAGAGAAGTTTGGTTAAGTACGTGGATGGGAGGGGCATGGAGGGTGATTGTCCAGGTGCGGGTCATTAGCACTCAGCAGAATAGCACAGACTAAATGGGCCAAAGGACCTGTTTCTATGCTGCAGTGCTCAATGATTCTATGACACAGACAGATAAGGAGATATTAGGACAGTGGCCAGTGAGGTGAACTTTAAGGAATGTGTTAAAGAGAAAAGAGAGATAGGGTAACAGAAAGGAAGGATGCCAGGAAAGTTTTAAGAGTCAAATTTCTGACAGAGCCTTAGTCTGAAAGACCAGCACTGGTGACCAGTTCAGGGATGATCTAGAAGCCAGAGATTGTAAAGCTTGTGATTACCTGAGATAGAGAGGAACAAATTCATTAAATTAAATGAAAACTAGATAAAATATAGGTATTGCTTAATTAGGATTTAATGTAGGTCAACAAGCATTGTGATGAATGAATGGAATTTGGTGGCAGGCAGCCATAGGCATGAGAGTTATAAATGACTTCCAGTTTACAGAGGACAAAACAAGAAAGGCTAGCCAGGTGAGTCTTGTAATCATCAGGTCTAGAGGGTTTCAGCAGTGTAAATGACATAGTCAATACAGTATTTGACTTGCATTGGAAGATAGCAGAAATAGAGATCTGCATATAGAAACAGTAAATTGAATGAACTGAAGACACGACCAAGCACTAGAATAGTGTAGGAAGCATATTGGAATGTGGGTTGGGAAAGAGATTCATAAAGCAAACATTACTTGGGAGTTACAAAAACCTTGGAAGGGGGGTGCTCCGGTTTCTTTGCAAGGTCTGTCCTACTCATCACAAAGTTGGAAGATCCCATTTCTCAAGTGGTCTATCATAAAGAAAAACTCTGATGCTGCAATCATGACTTGAAGTATGACTGCTAAAAATTTTCAAGTATTATATTAATAAGGACATGCATAACAGAATTGAGAATTGGAGTAGGATGACTGGATGGAAGTTGTAACTGTGATTTTACCTTTGGATTAGAAAAAAGAGCCCAAGGAAGCATCTGGGTTACAGATATTTCACATGCATGGTTAAAAGGTATTCAGTATCACCAGGATTGAGAAAGCTAACTATACTGGCATCAAACTATCTCAGAAAATAGACTTTGAACTTACAATAAAGTAATGGCAAAGTTATCAGGATCATGGATATGAAGTATAAATCAAGCAGCAGGCTCAAGTGGCCATACATGAAGTTAAGCATTGAAAGTGGGAACTTACAGTCCACCCCCTTTCAGAAAGTTGGCTATACCGCTCCCTCACTAATTTAATTGAGATAAAAATAATGTTGTGAAAGTATGGAAGATTTGCAAAAACATACATTAAACATACTAAAAAAAATAAGTTGCCTACTTCAGTGGAAATCTTTAAATGTGTGACATTAATTAATATCAAAAACATGCATTTATTAAATTTAACTTAACCATCTTTCAACCATAAGTTTTCCTTTCAAACCCTCTCTGGTAATCCTAACTGATTTCCCTCCTGATATGCTTCACCATTAAATGAAATATTCCAATTTATTGATCCAATTTCTTGGTTCAAACCCAGCCTGATTGATTAATGATTTTTAGAGGGGATATATAGCTGTTATTACTTTATTATTGTTATTACTTTTCATGCAGGTCAAAGATGCACCAGGAAATACTGTACTGAAATGGTTTTATAAAGTAGTGTACAAATGTAAATACCCATTGCAAGTCTGTGGACAAAAAATAATTCTAATGAATTTCAGATGTTGCTCCTTTGTCACTCACTGTAAAATATGGTGACTGTAAATCCAAATAATGCACAGATAGTTTGCCAAAAGTTCTTTTTCTTTTTCAATCTTTTTATTAATATCAACATGATAAACTTGATACATAATTATTGGGATTACAAAATTACGAAATTAAAATGAGCATAAAAGGATACATAAACAATAAGTACCCTATAGTTAGGTCTTCCCAAATCATACATGATACAAATATATAATATAAACAGGACAAAAAACAAACTGGGTATATCAATATGAAAAAACAGAAAAAGAAGAAAAAGAATAAAAAATTATACACCCCCCAAAAAAAGCAAGAACTAATCTAACAAAATAGCCACTAACTAATAATAAAAAAGAAAAGAGAGTTCTCATCCTTGTAGAATCGAACCTGGATTTGTTGAAGAATTACAGTGAAATCAGTTGCAGTTTAACAATCAGTTAGAATGTAATTGTTAGGAATTAAATTCAGCCCAGTATTTTACTTCATTGATTTGAAATAAAATTGTTTTCAACAAATTATGGAACATTTTCTGTAAAAAGTAACTAGGAAACTAGTCAACATGGGTTTCAACAAGTCCAACACAAATGACTTTTTCAGACTGTGTTTATGTTCTAGGATTTACATGCAAAGACCTGTACTGTGCAACCATCCATAAGCTTGGTGTTATTTGCTTGCTGGTAGAATTACGTAACAGACACCTAACAGGTATTCCCTACTGCAGCTGTATTTAACTAAATCACTACATTAATGACGATTATGCTGATCTTTAAAAAAAAAGAATTCAAACTAGCTGTTTAACTGTATTCGAAGAATGAGATTTCTGTCAGAGAATGTAGTCATAGATAGCCGTGATTTATTCATATCTAGGTAGTAGCTTTATACACCGACACAATTAAAAGAAGAAACCAAATTGCTCATTATTCTTCTGGTTATTTATGTAAAATAGCTGCAGGCAAAATGATTGCCAAAAATAATTAAGCATGTGAACTTTTGAGATGACATGGGACTCTGTATTGGAAAATTTTTAAATTTTACAATTGCTTTGCTTTAGTTATCCATTTGATTGAGTTTGTTGGTCAATTTGACTAAGGTCAAACTTCGGAAAGAAAATTCCTGCATACCATAGACCTGAGTCATTAAAAATCTTGAACCTTGATTAATCTAGCTCTGATTTTTTATTTTGCTGATTCTCTTGAATTTTTGGTTCCATAATCAACATCTCTGAGTGAAATGGCAAACTGAGTTCAACCTAAAAAGGATCTTTTTACTCACAAATCCACACACTGTTTAGGTGTCATGTTTGGATCTTAGCATATTAATGTCCACCAGACCTTCTTACCAAAGAGCTTGCATTTAACGCTTTTCTCATTTCAAGGTCTGTAAATCTCCCTTATCTATTCTACATACAAAACGGACAGAACTAACAGAACTGGCATTGACTCATCTTCTACAGATTCCACTCTCCTGTGACAACTAATTAAAAAGAAGAGATCTCACATGCTAACAACTATCATCTACTCTCATTCAAATCTCTAGTGTACTGACTCTCTCTTTTACACATATCCAACAACAAATACATTTTGCTGATTCTCTTGAATTTTTGGTTCCATAATCAACATCTCTGAGTGAAATGGACATTCATCCTTATGCTCTCTGAATAAAATTGCAATTTTCTGTTGGAAGATCTTTCAATTATAAACTCATATTGACAGAAAGAGAATTCAGACAGATCAAAATTTATTTCACGTTGTTCAGTATAGCAAGCAGCTAGAAGTTTTACATTGATAATATGGGAGACTTCTAAATCAAGATCAAATAGAAGATTTACAGAAAATGTTCCATAATTTGTTGAAAACAATTTTATTTCAAATCAATGGCTGAATTATGCTGGTTGCAGCTGGCAGTTCCAAGTGGAACAACCAAGTTTTACTAACCCTATATCCTCTGAAACTAAAGGGCCAGTCACCCAGGCTGAATTCTGTGCCATTACTGAGATCTGCAAGCTTCTAGAATCTAAATACAACCTAACATATGTAGAGTAATAAAGTAGTGTAGCATGGAAACAGGCCCTTTGGTGCAGCTGGACCTCACTGATCACTGCATCCTCCCTATTAGTACCAGTTGCCTGTGTTCAGTCCATAAACCTCCAAGCCCTTCCGCTCCATGTACTTATCCAGATGCCTCTTAAATGTTACAATTGTACCCGCAGCTCATTCCAGATACTTGCTACTCTCTGTGTAAAGAAGATACCTCTCAAGTCTCTTTAAAACCTTGTCTTGTATCTGTGTGCTGTGCCTCTATAGAATACGAAATGCAGAATACGTTTTTATCTATTAATATTAATGTGTTAATTTTACGTGCTGTATGTGATACATGGACTGTGTTTTGCACCTTAGTCTCTGAGGAACATTTGTTCCACTTAGCTGTATACTTGTGTACGGTTGAATGACAATAAACTTGAACTTGAACTTTTGGATTCCCCAACCCTGGGGAAGAGATTATGGCTGTCCACCAAATCAAGTCCCTTCATGATATGATTAAATTTTATGAGGTCAGCCCTCATTCTCCTGCATTCCATGGAATAAAGATCCAGCGTGCCCAACTTCTCCTTAAAACTCAGATCCTCTAGTCCAGGCAGCATCCTTGTAAATCTCTTCTGCACCCTCTCCAGCTTGATTAAGTCTTTCCAATGACAGGGTGACCAAAACTGTACTCGATACTCTTAAGTGTGGTCACAGCAACTGCAACGTAATGCTCCTACTCCTAAACTTGATGCCCTGCCTGATGAAGACTAACATGCTAAACATGTTCTTCACTGCCCTGTCTACTTATGCGGCCGCTTGCAGTGAAATGTGCACTTGTACTCCGAAGTTCCTTTGTACCATAACACTTATAAGTGCCCAGCCATTCTCTGTATAAGTCCTACCCTGTTTTGACTGTTCACAATGCATCACCTCACCTTTATTCAAGTTGAAATCTATTTGCCATTCCTCAGCAAATCTCCCTGACTGATCAATATCTCTTTGCAATTCATCAACAAGACATCCTAAATTAGTATCAGCAAACCTGTTAATTGTGCCATGTATATACATGTCAAAATAATTTACATAAATAATGAATAAAATATGTCCTGACACTGACCCTGGGGCACCCTACTAGTCACAGGTCTTTGACTGCTTTTCTTTCATAGATGTTAGGGTCAGGGGGCGCTTGGAAGCACAAGAAACTGGAGATGCTGGAATCTGGAGTGACAAACAATCTGCTGGAGGAACTCAATGGGAAAAGAATTATCAACATTTTTGGATTGAAACCCTGGATCCTGATGATGAAGCTTATGGTTGGATGTACAATACAGATCTCTATCCAGAAATGTGAAGTATATCAGGCATGGCAAGAAGTGCATTAAAAACTTCGCATTGAGTACTGGGCCATTAATTGTTATGTTTCTAGACATGCAAAGTTTTATTTTTGTCTTGTTGGGGTATTTGGAGTGGCTAATTTCCAAAACAAGTTTCATGCACAGAGGGTCTCAACAGTTGTGCACATCTACTCCTCATCACAAATGGATTGTGCAAACAATTGCCAAGCCTTATATTTGGCTCAAAAACTCAGTTGACACAGGCTACAAAATTGCTAATTCAACTCAAGATTCAAGATTGTGTAATGTAAGTTCCAGAACACAAGTGAAAAGAATGAAATAATTGTTACTCCAGATCTGATGCAGTACAGAAAAGACCAGGATAAGATAAAAAACACAGTAATTTAAAAAAACACAATGAATATAAATGGCTTGTATACACAGATTGATTGTATGTACATAAAGTGATGCTGGGTACAGGAGTGACTGACAGGATGTGATAAAGTAGTGGTGGCTGGGATCGTAGACAGGTGGATTTGTGGGTGGAGGTGTTGATCAGCCTTGCTGCCTGGGGAAAGTATGAGTATGCTATAGTTGTTACTGACTTCATTGAAACCTGTGTGGATGAGTGTGTGTCCACAAAGACTTGCTGTACATTCCCAAACCAAAAGCCATGGATGAACCAGGAGGTACATCGTCTGCTGAAGGCTAGATCTGTGGCATTCAAGTCCGGCAACCCAGGCCTGTACCAGAAAACCAGGTATGATTTGCAGAGGGCTATTTCATAGGAGAGACAATTTCGAACAAGGTTGGAGGTGACATTAGATACACGGCAACTCTGGCAGGGTCTGCAAGATATTACTTCCCACAAAGAGTAACCCAATAGTATGAATGATAGTGATGCTTCACTACCAGATGAACTCAACGCCTTCTATGCACACTTTGAAAGGAAGAACACAACTACAGCTGTGAAGATCCCTGCTACACCTGATGACCCTGTGATCTCTGTCTCAGAGGCCGATGTCAGGCTGTCTTTAAGGAAGATGGAAGGTCCTGATGGAGTACCTGGTAAGGCTCTGAAAACCTGTGCCAACCAACTAGTGGGAGTATTCAAGGACATTTTCAACCTCTCACTGCTATGGGTGGAAGTTCCCACTTGCTTCAAAAAGGTAACAATTATACCAGTGCCTAAGAAGAATAATGTGGGCTGCCTTAATGACTATCGCTTGGTAGCACTCACATCTACAGTGATGAAACACTTTGAGAGGTTGGTCATGACTAGACTGAACTCCTGCCTCAGCAAGGACCTGGACCCATTGCAATTTGCCTATCACCACAATAGGCTCTTCACATGGCTTTAGGCCACCTGGACAACACAAACACCAACGTCAGGATGCTGTTCATCGATTACAGCTCAGCATTTAATACCATTATTCCCACAATCCTGATTGAGAAGTTGCAGAATCTGGGCCTCTGTACCTCCCTCTGCAATTGGATCCTCGACTTCCTAACTGGAAGACCACAGTCTGTGCGGATTGGTGATAAAATATCCTCCTCGCTGACAATCAGCACTGGCACACCTCAGGGTGTGTGCTTAGCCCACTGCTCTACTCTCTATATACACATGACTGTGTTGCTAGGCATAGCTCAAATACCATCTATAAATTTGCTGACGATACAGCTATTGTTGGTAGAATCTCAGGTGGTGATGAGAGGGCGCACAGGAGTGAGATATGCCAACTAGTGGAATGGTATCGCAGCAACAACCTGGCACTCAATGTCAGTCAGATGAAAGAGCTGATTGTGGACTTCAGGAAGGGTCAGACGAAGGAACACATACCAATCCTCATAGAAGGATCAGACATGGAGAGAGTGAGCAGCTTCAAGTTCCTGGGTGTCAAGATCTCTGAGGATCTAACCAGGTCCCAACATATCAATGTAGTTATAAAGAAGACAAGACAGCAGCTATACTTCATTAGGAGTTTGAACAGATTTGGCATGACAACAAATACACTCAAAAACTTCTATAGATGTACCGTGGAGAGCATTCTGACAAGCTGCATTACTGTCTGGTATGGAGGGGCTACTGCACAGGAACAAAAAAAGCAGCAGAGGGTCTTAAATTTAGTCAGCTCCATCTTAGGTACTAGCCTACAAAGTACCCAGGACATCTTCAGGGAGCTGTGTCTCAGAAAGGCAGTGTCCATTATTAAGGACCTCCAGCACCCAGGTTATGCCCTTTCACTGTTACCATCAGGTAGGAGGTACAGAAGCCTGAAGGCACACACTCAGTGATTCAGGAACAGCTTCTTCCCCTCTGCCATCCGATTCCTAAATGGACATTGAATCTCTGGACACGATCTCACTTTTTAAAAATATACAGCATTTCCGATTTTGCACGTTTAAAAAAAAATCTTTTCCACATACGTAATTGATTTACTTGTTTAATTATTTATTTTCTCTCTGCTAGATTATGTATTGTATTGAACTGCTGCTGCTAAGTTAACAAATTTCACGTCACATGCTGGTGATAATAAACCTGATTCTGATTCCGATTCTGAAGTAACTGCGATTGAATCTGGTGGTCCTCCCTGATGGGAGTGGGATAAACAATCCATGAGCAATGTGGGTGGGATCCCTCATGATATTATTGTCCCTTTTCCAACACCTTTGCCCTTGATGATGGGTAGGCTGGTGCCGGTGATGCATTGGGCAGTTTTAACTACCTGTTGTAGAGCCTTCCTGTCTGCTGCAGTGTAGTTTCCATACCATACGGTAATGCAGCCTGTTAGGATGCTCTCTAATGTGCATCTGTGGAATGATGTGAGTATTGATGTGCATAATCCAGCTCTCTTCAGCCTCCTCAGAAAGTACAGGCATTGGTGATCTTTCCTGACTGTGTAGGATGTGTTCTGAGACCATGAGAGGTTGTGTGTGATGTGCACTACCAGGAGTTTGAAATTGTTCACAGTTACCACTGCTCTGATGCCGATGTAAAGAAGGGTGTGAGTTCTCCTGAAATTGATAACCATCTCCTTTGTCTTGCTGACATTGAGAAAGAGGTTACTTGCCTGGCACCAGGCCTTGAGCTCTCCCACCTCCTCTTTGTAGGCCATCTCATCGCTGTTGGTGATAAGCCTCATCACTGTCGTGTCATCGGTGAACTTGACAATATGATTACTTGGGTGTGTGGCCATGCAGTCATGGGCTCAGCACACCACCTGGGGGACAGGATGATGGGGAGGGAGGAGCGGTTGTTCATCCTGACTATCTGCATTCGATTTGCACTTACAGTTCCACTGAGTTGCCTTGTTCCAATTCTGAGGGGAAGAGCTGAACATAAAACGTCTCAATAGAATGTATGTTCTTAATTAGAACATGAAAATCTGCTAGTTTCTGCAGTTTAACATCTGAGCAATTTAGTAAACACATGAACATAGTTTTACATGTTGCTTTTCAGATACACTTTATATGTCTAAGTTGTATGCAGACAAAAGAATTAATAACTCTAGTTTACAACTTTTGTGAAATGAAGAGAGGATGGACAAATATAAACTTGGCAGAATCTTAAGGGATACAGAGATAATTTTTTTAAGTTTATGGTAAATTCCATCTACTTGCTTGAGTCCTAAGAATTTTAGGCATTTTGAGAATTGGCAAGATCATTTGGAATTGTGAGAATGAAATTAAAATTTTAGAAGAAAATTGTCTTTGCTGCTAGCATTATTCAGGTGCTGGAAATTGACTAATATTGGACTCACTTTTAGACTTGCACTAGACTCTAATGCTATGAGGAGATGAGTGGCTGAGATCTAATTTCACCTTCCTGGTTTTCAAATATTACTGACAAACAGTCAAAGATCATTATTCAGGATTAGATTTGAATCCAGTTCACAATGAGGGAAAAGAGTCAAATTAAACAGGGTGAGCGGAAGTGGGCACAGCATAAATACTGGCACAAATCAGTTAAGTTAACTGGCCTGTATTGTGCTTTAAAATCATGCACATAACAACGGTATCTGAAGTTCATCACATCAAAATGTTGATCAGGAAAAGATCAACTTTATATCAGTAAAAATAATAATAGGACTAAAGGCTGTAGCTGAACATACAGTTAATATAAATTGAAACTAAACTAGGAGACGGTGCAAGTATCATCTGGGAGCCATTACAAAGACATGGCTGCAGGATAACATATTGTGACCTGAATACTGAAGGATACATTACATTTAAGAAGGACAGGAAGTTAGGGAAAAATAGAGGACTGATTCAGTCTTTAACGTGTCTTAGTGCAAAAGAAAATGATGATTCAAGTTCAGGAAACTAAGACGTAGGAATGGTTTGAATGGTGAGAAATAATCAAGGCCAGAAGTCACCTGTAACAGTATAAAAGAAGAAATAATGGGAGCTTGTTAGAAAGTACAGCAATAAGGTCACAGGGAATTGGAATTTACGTAAAGAATGAAAAACCAGATGAGCAAAGAAAGCCAAGTTGAGGGGTTTGCAGTGTTTTCAGCATAGTTTCTTCAAACAGAGCATTCTGGAGCCAACTATCAAGCAGGCTATACTAGACCTGATATTTTACAATGAAAGATTGGATTAATTAATGATCTCATTGAGGACCTCATTATTGAGCAATGATTTATAGTGAAGCTAATAATAATCTAATGGAACTTTACATTTGAATTGAGGAAGAGTACAATGGGTCTAAATCATAAACTGGCAAATTAGGTTAAGGATTGATTAATCAAGATGGAGTACAGATATTTGAGAGAACCTTTGAGAGTTCACTAAACAGATACTAACAAGAAAGAAAAATTCCAAGGGGTGGTCTCACCATCTGTGATTAACCAGAAAGGTTAAAGACTATTTCAAACTTAAAGCCTATAATTGTTCAAAGATGGGTGGCAGGTCAGAATATAAAAAAGCAGCTAAAAATGAGGAAATGATTAATTGTGAAGGAAAACATTCAAGGCAAAACTAGCTAGAAATATGAAAGCAGTTAACAGGATATTTTTATTGACAAAAATAATTTAATAAAGTGTGTAACACACAAAATGCTGGAGGAACTCAGCAGGTCAGGCAGCATCTATGGAGAGGAATAGCGAGTTGACATTTTGGGCTCAGATCCTTCATCAGGACTGGAAAGGAAGAGGGAAGAAGCTAGAATAAGGAGGTGGAGGGAGCGAAAAGAGTACAAGCTGGAAGGAGGTAGGTGAAGCCAAGTGAGGGGGAAAGTAGATGGGTGGGGGAGGGTGGATGAAGTGAGAAACTGAGAGGTGATAGGTAGAAAAGGGCTGAAGAAAAAGGCATCTTAAGGGAGATGAGAGTGGACTATGGAGGGAAGGGAAGGTGAGAGTCACCAGAGAGAGAGGTGATAGGCAGGTGAGGAGAAGAGGAGGGATTAGAGGGGAGTCAAAATGGCTACGGAAAACATAGAAACATAGAAATCTACAGCACATTACAGACCTTTCCGCTCACAATGTTGTGCCGATCGTGTAACCTACTCTAGAAACTGCCTAGAATTTCCCTACCGCATAGCCCTCTATTTTCCTAAGCTCCATGTACTTATCTAAGAGTCTCTTAAAAAACCCTATTGTATCCACCTCTACCACCTTCACTGGCAGTGTATTCCACGCACTCACCACTCCCTGTGTGAAAAACCTACCTCTGACATCCCCCTTGTACCTACTTCCAAGTACCTTGAACTATAGCCCCTCGTGTTAGTCATTTCGACCTGGGAAAAAAGCCTCTGGCTATCCACATGATCAATGCCCCTCATCATCTTATACACCTCTGTCAGGTCACGTCTCATCCTCCGTCGCTCCAAGGAGAAAAGGCTGAGTTCACTCAACCTATTCTCATAAGGCATACCCCCAATCCAGGCAACATCCTTGTAAATCTCCTCTGCACTCTCTCTATAGTATCCATAAAAGGAGAGAAGGGGAGAGGGAGAAATTACTAGAAGCTGGAGAAATTGAAGTTCATGCGTCAGGTTGGAGGCTACCCACACAGAATATGAGGTGTTGCTCCTCAAACTGAGACTGACCTCATCATGGCAATAGATGAGGCTATAGACTGGCGTGTCAGAATGGGAACGGGGAGTTGAATTAAAATGGTTGGCCATTGTGAAATCCTCCCTGTTGCAGACAGAGAGATCTTGCTTGCCACAGCGGCCCCCCAATCCACACTGGGTCTCACCGATGTAGAGAAGACCGCACTGGTAACACCGGATGCAGTAGATGACCTTGACAAACATGTAGGTGAAGTGTTGCCTCACCTGGAAGAACTGTTTGGGGCTTTGAATGGTGGTGAAGGAGGAGGTGAATGAGTAGGTATAGCACTTGTGCTGTTTGCAGGGAGAAGTGCCGGGAGGAGATCAGTGAGGAGGGACAAATGGGTAAGGGATTTATGAGGAGAGCGATCCCTGCAGAAAGCAGAGTGTGTGGGGGGGGGGGGGGGCAAGTAAAGGTGTTCTTACTAGTAGGATCTCATTGAAGATGGTGAAAATTGTGGAGAATGATGTGCTGGATGCAGAGGCTCATGGGATAGTAGGTAAGGACAAGAGGAACTCTTTTCCTGTTAAGGCGGTGAAAAGATAATGTGAGGGTGAATATCTGGGAAATGGAGGAGATGTGGGCAGACTCAATGGTAGAGGAAGGGAAACCCCACTCTTTGAAGAGGAACATCTCAGATGTTCTGGAAAGGAAAGCCCCATCCTGATAACAGATGCAGTAGAGACAGAGAAACTGAGAAAAAGGAATGGCATTTTTATGGATGACAGGGTGGGGTGAGGTATAGTCAAGATAAAGTATCTCTGAAAGTTAGTAGGTTTATAAAAGATATCAGTTGATAGTCTGTTTTCAGAGATGGAGACAGAGAGATCAAGCACTGGTCCTATAGAAAGTGAGTACTGGATGTTAATATTGGAAAATAAAGAAAGCTACAGAAAACTAAAACAACTGCAGACACTAAAATCCTGAAATTAAAACTAAAAAAGTGTTTTTCAAGCAAAGAAACAGTTAATATTTCGGGCCAAAGAACTAAGAAAGGGAGTAAACAAGTTGGTTTCAATTTATAGTGAGAGAGGTTGAGGGATAGACAGAATAAGATATCTCTGTTAAGGCGAAATTAGGACTAAACAAGGCCATCCAGTTGATGGGTAAATAGAACAGCTGAATTTCACAGAAGGACTGGCCAGTTATGATACAGAGAAAGTGAGTTAACTTCAGTTGTAAAATTCAATATTGTGTCAATAAGGCTACAATAGACCAAGACAGAAGATGAAGTGCTGATTCTAAAGCTTTCAGAAGATATCATTGTAAGGTAGAGAAAGCCATGAACATTATGTCAGAGTGTAATTGGAATGGAGAATTAAAATAGCAAGCAACAGGAAGGTCAGGATCACCTTAGCGAATTGAATGTAGTCACCTAATCTACATTTAGTTTCTTCAGTGTAGGAGAGGCCCCGTTGTGAACACCAAATTCAGCAAGCTAAACTGGGAGAAGTGAAGCACTCTTTGTTTCAGTCCTTCCTATGCCTTTACCAGAGAATAAAAAAGTTGAGGGTAAAGGCCTGAAAAGAACTAAAGCAAATACAGTTCAATGGATCCTATTAAAAGATAAGTATAGCCCAGGTCCATGCAAAGTACCTCTCTCTTTGATCTGGAGAAAGTAAGTGGCCCACTGCATTGTTGTAACTAGGCTCAACATAAGTTTAATAAATTGCATTGCAACTTTCATCTGGTCACACTGCACCTTTCTTGACTTGATACTGAATGCTACATCTTCAGGCATTCAGATAAATAAATGGGCAAAGATCTGGTAAATGGAGTATATGTGATATGTGTTTTGGTCAGAAAAGATCAGAAAAGCATATTATCTAAATGTTAAGAGTTTGCAAAGCTCTGAGGAGCAAAGGGATCTGGATGTCAATGATTTGTAGAAGGCTAATATGCAGATATAGCAAGAAATTGCAAAAGCTAACAGAATACTATTTACTTCAAGGGAAATGAACACAAAAGTAGGGAAGTTATGCTTCCATGTATATGGCAATGATGAATTATATGAGCACTGTGAAAATTATTGATCTGCTTCTTTAAGGATTTGAATCGAATAAAAAGCAGTTCAGAGGTTACTGGACTGATATGTGGCAGGGTGAGTTGTCCTATAAACAGGCCAAGTTTGTATCTGCTAGAGATTAAGAGAATGAAAAGCAACTTGATGGAAACATACAAGATCCTTAACAGGGAGGATGTGAAGAGGATGTTTCCTCTTGTGTGAGAATCTTGAACAAGAGGCTTCTACTCAAAAATAAGAAGTTGCCCATATGAGACAGAGATACAGTGCAATTCTTTCTGACAGGGGCATGAGTGTTTGAAACTCCCTTCCTTGAAGAACAATGGAAACAGTGTCAAAGTTATTTTTAAGACAGAGGTAGATAGATTGTTGATAAGCAAGGAATGAAAGGTTACTGGAGGAGGGTGGGAGTGCAACACTGAGGTTAGAGTCAGACCAGACATAATCTAATTGAATAGTGGAGAATGGGGATGAGTGGTCTATTCCTGCTTATATATTCATTTGTGGTGTGAATCTCAGAATAGAATGGGAAGAGGTCATTCAGTCCATTGAGTCCCTACCAACCATCTGCAGGAAATATCCAGCTCAACCCACTCTCCTTATCCTCTCCTCTTGACTTGCTAATATTTTTTTCCCTTTCAAATACTTGCTCCCTTTTCAATGCTAAATTTGCTTCCACTACTACCTTGGCAGTGCACTCCAGAACCTAACCATTCATGGTGTACAATCATTTCTCTTCGTGTCACAATTTGTTCTTTTGCCAAGTACTTTTACTCTATGTCCCCTTTACAAAGATAATGGATTCTCTATCTACTCAGTACACTTCATGATTTTAACTGCATCTATTAGATAGCCCCACACTTCCGGTTTTTCACAGAGAATACTCCAGTTTCTCCATTTAAAAGTACTTCATTCCTTGAGTAATTTTGATAAATGTTTCCTACATTCTCTCCATTGCCTTCACATGTTTCCTAAAGTGTGCTGTCCTAAAATGGACACAAATAAAGATTCATCATACCTTCTTTGTTCTTGTACTGTCTATTTAAATTTTGGAATCTGTTATGGTTTTCTATCACTGAGACGTGGCTAAGGGATGCATGTCTCTGGGAGCTGAACGTCCAAGGATACACGGTGTATCGGAAGGATAGGCAGTTAGGTAGAGGGATTGGCGTGGCTTTAATGGTAAGAAATGATATTAAATCATTAGAAAGAGGTGACATAGGATCGGAAGGTACAGAATATTTATGGGTTGAGCTAAGAAATCGCAGAGGTAAAAGGACCCTGATGGCAGTTATCTACAGGCCTCCAAATAGCTGCAGTGATGTGGACTACAAATTACAACAGGAAATAGAAAAGGCTTGCCAGAAGGGCAGTGTTATGATAATTGTAGGAGATTTTAACATGCGAGTGGATTGGGAAAATCAGGTCGGCACTGGATCTCAAGAGAGAGAATTTGTAGAATGTCTACGAGATGGCTTTTTAGAACAGCTTGGTGTTGAGCCCACTAGCGGATCAGCTGTACTGGATTGGGTATTGCGTAATGAACCAGAGGTAATTAGAGAGATGGAAGTGAAGGAACCCTTAGGAGGCAGTGATCACAACATGATTGAGTTCACTGTGAAATTTGAGAAAGAGAAGCCAAAATCCGATGTGTCGGTATTTCAGTGGAGTAAAGGAAATTACAGTGGCATGAGAGAGGAATTGGCCAAGGTTGACTGGAAAGGGACACTAGCGGGAAGGACGGCAGAGCAGCAGTGGCTGGAGTTTATGCGAGAAGTGAGGAAGGTGCAAGACAGATATATTCCAAAGAAGAAGAAATTTTCGAATGGAAAAAGGATGCGACCGTGGCTAACAAGAGAAGTCAAAGCCAAAGTAAAACCAAAGCAGAGGGCATACAAGGAAGCAAAACTTAGAGGAAAGACAGAGGATTGGGAAGTTTTTAAAAGCTTACAAAAGGAAACTAAGAAGGTCATTAAGAGGAAAAAGATGAACTATGAAAGGAAGCTAGCAAATAATATCAAAGAGGATACTAAAAGCTTTTTCAAGTATATAAAGAGTAAAAGACAGGTGAGAGTAGATATAGGACCGATAGAAAATGATGCTGGAGAAATTGTAATGGGAGATAAGGAGATGGTGGAGGAACTGAATGAGTATTTTGCATCAGTCTTCACTGAGGAAGACTTCAGCAATATACGGGACATTCAAGGGTGTCAGGGAAGAGAAATATGCGCAGTCACAATTACGACAGAGAAAGTACTCAGGAAGCTGAATAGTCTAAGGGTAGATAAATCTCCTGGACCAGATGGAATACACACTCGTGTTCTGAAGGAAGTAGCAGTGGCGATTGCGGAGGCATTAGCAATGATCTTTCAAAAGTCGATAGATTCTGGCCTGGTTCCAGAGGACTGGAAGATTGCAAATGTCACTCCACTATTTAAGGGGGCAAGGAAGCAAAAAGGAAATTATAGACCTGTTAGCTTGACATCGGTGGTTGGGAAGTTGTTGGAGTCGATTGTCAAGGATGAAGTTACAGAGTACCTGGAGGCATATGACAAGATAGGCAGAACTCAGCATAGTTTCCTTAAAGGAAAATCCTGCCTGACAAACCTAGTGCAATTTTTTGAGGAAATTACAAGTAGGCTAGACAAGGGAGATGTAGTGGATGTTGTGTATTTGGATTTTCAGAAGGCCTTTGACTTTGACAAGGTGCCACACATGAGGCTGCTAAACAAGATAAGAGCCCATGGAATTACAGTAAAGTTACAGATAGAGCATTGGTTGATTGGCAGGAAACAGAGAGTGGGAATAAAGGGATCCCATTCTGGTTGGCTGCTGGTTATCAGTGGTGTTCTGCAGGGGTCCATGGTGGGGCCGCTTCTTTTTACGTTGTGTATCAACGATTTGGATTATGGAATAGCTGGCTTTGTGGCTAAGTTTGCTGATGATAGGTAGTGCTGAGGAAACTGAGAGTCTGCAGAGAGACTCGGATAGATTGGAGGAATGGGCAAAGAAGTGGCAAATGAATTACAATGTCGTAAAGTGTACGGTCATGCACTTTGGTAGAAGAAATAAATGGGCAGACTATTACTTAAATGGGGAGAGAATTCAAAGTTCTGAGATGCAATGGGACTTGGGAGTTCTCATGCAGGATACCCTTAAGGTTAACCTCCAGGTTGAGTCAGTGGTGAAGAAGGTGAATGCAATGTTGGCATTCATTAAGAAAGGATGTGCTGACATTGGAGAGGGTTCAGAGAAGATTCACTGGAATGATTCCGGGAATGAGAGGGTTAACATATGAGGAACGTTTGACCGCTCTTGGACTGTACTCCTTGGAGTTTAGAAGAATGAGGGGGGACCTCATAGAAACATTTCGAATGTTGAAAGGCATGGACAGAGTGGATGTGGCAAAGTTGTTTCTCATGGTGGGGAGTCTAGTACGAGAGGACATGACTTGAGGATTGCAGGGTGCCCATTCAGAACAAAGATGTGAAAAATTTTTTTAGCCAGAGGGCGGTGAATCTGTGGAATTTGTTGCCATGGGCGGCAGTGGAGGCCGGGTCATTGGGTGTATTTAAGGCAGAGATTGATAGTAGTCAGGGCATCAAAGGTTATGGTGAGAAGGTGGGGGAATGGGACTAACGGGGAGTTTGGATCAGCTCATGATGAAACGGCGGAGCAGACTCGATGGGCCAAATGGCTGACTTCTGTTCCTTTGTCTTATGGTCTTATGGTTTTATTCACCATTTTCTCAGCCAGCACTGTCACTAAACAAACATGTACAGATTACTCCATATCTCTCTGTTCTTGTACCCATTTTGGAACTGTACCATATATCTGCCCATTCCACCAGCCTTCCTATATGTTCTCCAGAAAAGCTTGTGATATAAGCATTAATTGAGTTATGATCAGGTTTAACATAAAATTCTGTTGCACACTCAGTACACTGCACCTGTTTTTTAAACAAACTATGATGAATAATTCAGCTAAAATTGAAACAAGCTCTTTACAAGAACAGCATAACCTCTATGTTTTAAATATTCTTTGCCTCCCACACAGAAGCAAGTACTCTGTATGTCTTTTGAAGCCCTTAACTGTTTTGCTGTTACTCTTATAGTTGTTAGCAGAACTGTATCATAGAGTCATCAAGAGATCTAGCATGGAAAGAGGGCCTTCAGCCCACTGTCCCTTTGCACTAATCTTTCATTGTCCCAAAACCTACTATATTTCTCTAAATATTCTTTCAATTATTCAAAGAATTTTTCAAGGTTTAACAAGAAAAGCAGGACTTACATTTCAGAAACGTTTCTAAATGTCACTCCTTATTATATATTTCTTCATTATTTTAAGTGGCTCAGTACAAGGAGTTTAGTAGTTTGTCAATGACTGATTTATAATGTTTAGAGCTGCATCACATTTGCAAAGGTGAGTGCAAAAATGTATTCAGAGTACATAGAAGTTAATGGAATTGGCATCAGAGCAAAGCACAGAGGTGCTGCAATAGTCCTGTGTTTAAAATACTAATAAGAGGTTAAGATTTCTACTAATGACGTTCTATTGAAGGGCCTTGGCCTGAAACGTCAATTGTTTATTCCTCTCTCTGTAGATGCTGCCTGGCCTAGTGAGTTCCTCCAGCATTTTGTATGTGTTGCTCTGAATTTCCAGCATCTGCAGAATCATTTGTGTTTAAAATTTCTAGTACTCTTTTTCTTTGTCACTTGTTTTTACATGAACTATGATTTCCTGGAGACACAAGAACCTGTAGATGCTGGAATCTGGAACAAAAAATAAACTGCTGGTGGAATACAGCAAGTCAGGCAGCATCTGTGGGGTTGGTTGAAAAGAAATTGTCAACACTTTGGTTCAAGGCCATGCATCAGAGCATTAGACATAATATCCTGCTCCGTCCAAGTGCTTCTGAAATACAGAGTTTCACTCACACTAATACTAATGAGTAACATACTTTTGTGATTCTTCTTCACTGTTAAGACTACTTAGCTATGATTGAATCCCAAACCTCTGTTCCTTGGATAGTACAACATTCCCATAAAGTTACTGACCTTGGTACAGATATTTAATTTCAAATTTTAAATGGCAATATAATGCATGAGGGATAGCATTAAGGGACAGTAATAAGCCGTAATGCTTACTGCAAACCCCCATACTTTATTCTAACTCCTCTTCTTAACCCAGTAAATAAGTTATATTTATTCTTTTGTGAAATGTCAAATAATGGCATGGCCACCTTTGGAATGTACATTCCAGAAATGCCTCCAACACCCAACCATCACCAACTGTCTGGGATTTCAATAGGTACTTTGAAATTAGTTGAATGCAAGTGTGTTGATTCTGAAGAACACCCATGTAAAACAAGATTTTTAAAATACACCAATTATTTTGCTATAGTCATAAACCACATCTTGTACAAACTTAAACATAGAAATGTAATTGATCATAATTAACATAAGCATCCAAATAATAAACCTAACTGACTTTTAGGACTATCACAACTGAAGCTGAATATAGAAGCAAAGAAATCTGGTATGATTATTTATATAATGTCTCAGATCTTATAATTCCAGTTGAAGGTGCAATTCATATTTGCTTTCATTCAAATTGCTCCAATTTCCTAGCACATAACATTTGCAGAGAACAAGAGGATACCATGTTTGATATTTTCGGTTAGCTGATCTCAGCTGTTGGTGTGCTATAAATGGACTCAGATACACCCCCACCCTCTCCCTGCCCCCGGTAATGAGAGGGAAAACTCAATCACAATTTTTGATCTTACTTTCTGTCCACCTATCCTTATTAAAATAGCGCACTAAACTTATAGCTGGCTGCTATGAGAAAAATTATTTGGCTGCACCCTCAACCAAATAATTGAATAAAAGCTCTTACTGTTTTTACCAAATTATCTTTTAGCGGGGCACCAAAGAGGATAGTAAACACTCGGACTTGCATTTGGAATTTTATTATGTGGCATGAGGAGAAAACATAAAATTAAAATGTAAGTGCTAAGAAAAATGTTATTTCAATTGTCCATCACCAAAAATTGATTTGCTGGTCTCTGTCAAGTCCAGAAGATCAGGAATGTTTGATAATCAGACAGTTCCACCTTAAACAATCCAAAATACAATCCCCTGCAAAATATTGATGAAAAGTACAATCCAAAATGATAGAAGGTAGCTAAAGTGTGATGAAATGTTTTTTTTTAAAATTATAAGTCTATTATCCAGAACAAATGTCATTGTTGAAAGAGTTAAACACTAAACAAGTGCACAATTAATGCCCACACAGATCTGCATGACCTCCTACCTCTGCAAACTGATTACTTTATCTGAATATGACTGACTGGATCAACATGACCTCTGGTCTTGCCCAAGAATTTACACAATCAATGTACAATACAGACTTTCTATAAATCTCACTCTGGAAATGATACAAGAAGTATGTCATTGTGAAACACATGCTATTCAGAGTGGGCAATTGACATGGATTCTGTCTTAGAGATGCAAAACAAAGGATGTTATTTCATGGAATGCCTTAGAGACTACTGTATTTAACAAACAGAAACAAGAATCATCATTTTTAAAAAATGTCCCATGACTTGTTAAAAGTTTTCTGTTGCTAGATCCGCTTCAATGCCGTTGCAATGACTAACAAGAGATCAACAAGCGTACCAAGTAAACTGCAACAGGAGCATAGAAGCATCAAAATAAAGAACATGTTAATAAAGATATATTTATAAAGATAGTATAAAATATACCTCCTACCTGACAGTGCTAGGAGAAAAAAGAAAGTGTTGAATAAGTGCAGAGTGGTGAAACCTCTTGAGAATACTTCCCTTTCAGCCTTCATTTTCGGACTAACTCTGGGTCCTGCCTGATGATGATTTGCATTATTTGTACAAACAGGGCACGTCCTCAGTACCACTAGGAGTTTTCGACAGACCTCAGCTCTGCCAAGCTCCTGAATAGAAGGATAGTGTTCTCTAATTTATTACCATGCTTTCAGCACAGAGAATCCCTGCCAACTTCATCAAGGATGAGGAAACATAAAGATGGAGATCTTGTCGTTACCCTTTATAAAAAAGGAACCTCTTGAGATAACATGGGAACTGATATTTGAACTCAAAGCCTTCTCTAGGCACTGCTGTTGTCAGTTATTGAATGTTTTTACATCAATATTAACCATTTACATTCCAGAGTTCTCAAATCAATAAATTAAATTTTCTTCCTAGATTATCCAAGCTTTTCTCATAGGAATAGTTTTCCTTTTTTAATTTTTAATATGTCACACTGATCCATATTTTCATACAATTGTTGAAAATTTATAACACAGAAGGTCATTCAGTCCCCCATGTCCATTCTGATTAATTAAGTGCTTTGAGCAATAGGACCCTTCTAACAGCAGGTCCATAACCCTGTAGATCAATACCCTTTAAGTTAAGGTCCAACTATATAAATTTGATGAGGGGTTCTGCTTCTGCCATCCTTTTAAGCAATGAATTCCATACAACTACCAATCACTGGCTGAAAATAATATGTAATCATCTCCCCTCTAATCCTTCTATAACATACTTTAATTTGTGCCCTTGATCTTTGACCTCTCTACAAAAGAAAATACATCATTCTTACTTATTCTATTTAGGCCCTTATAACATTGCACACCTTAGTTAAGTCTCCACAGAACTTTATCTATTTCTTAAAGAACAACCTCAAGAAGTCCTATAACTACAGTTTTCCTGTGCGGACCATATACCGTGCATCATCTTCACTGCAATCACATCCTTCTTATAATATTGTAACCAGAAGACTACACAATACTCAACTTAAGATCTAACTAGCATTGTGTGTTGTTCTAGTTGTGCACTGCTCTTTTATTCCAAATTTTGTTTAATCAAGAAAACCATATCACTTTAAATCATTTTATTCCCCATAAGAGTTTTTAACCACTTTATTGAACCTTCATGCTACCAGGACTTTCAGTGAAAGTTTCCTCTACTTTCCTTTAATTTTATTATTGTACTAATGAATCACTTCTTCATTTGTTTCAGTGCCTTAAAATCCTTTCTAGAGCACAATACCTAAAATTCAATAAAAATGTACCAGATGGGGCACAACTAATTAAAAATGAAGGGCTAATTTCCTTTAGTGGGGATACTAAAGGAAATTTAAAGCATGGATTTACAGTAATTGGTAGAACAAGAAGAGTTGAGCAAAAATGTTATTCCTCAAAAAGCAATGAGAATGTTAACTTATTAGAGGCAAGAAGATTTCATACATTCAGAAAGTTTTTGAATGAATACTGATTTACCAAATGGATTAAATCTAAGTAGTTCTTTTTTTATATTCATGAACAGAGTAGACCTAGTGGATTCCTGCCATGCCATAGCTCCTAATTCCACAGATATTCTCAAATTATGCAGTCACATTCAAAAATTTACATACATTCATTGTTAGATCTCACTCTACCAAATTTACAACTGTATTACTTAATTTAGATGGCTTCATATTCTTTCCACCAAACTGAACCATTCTTCTCTGTATTAACTTTTATCTGCAATTCGTCACTTCATTTCACCAGTGACCCCGCAGACAAAGAGATACAAAGGAAAGTACAGTGGATTCCAGTTAGTTGTGCCATCAGTTAATCAGGACAGCCACTTATTTGGGACAACTCTTAAAGAATAAAAACGAATCAAGAAAATAGCCAGGGTTCTCTTCATTTATTTGGGACACCATGCCACTTAATTGGGACAGGAGATTATTGCTGAACAGTTTCTAACTAACGTCAGTTGCGTGTACTTATGTGGTTGTTAGACACTATGCTGTGCTTAGAGTGAACTGTTTTTAAATAGCGTGTTGTGTGTGTTTGTGTTCAAAAAACAGTGTTTTTGTCACTAATAGTTGGTGAGAAATAAGCAGTAAGACAATATGGAGCTGTTTTGCTCACAGCGGTTTCAAGCATTCAGGCTTGGATATGCCAGAAACGGCCAGGAGTGAAAATGAAACAATTTCACGACCTCAACAAGTTTGAAAAATGAAGAATTTGAAGGTATCAACAATCATCTTGAATGTTACAATGAAAACAAGGATTTGGAGGATGAATCATTGAAAGCATTGTGTGAAGACAGTCCATTATCTACACCAGATGTCTGCACTAATTTTGTTCATTTACAATCAATCAAAAGAACATGACAGTGTACACTGGATGAATTCCTCCATTGATAACTATTAGGAACTAACACACAGTTTTATAGGGCTGTAGTAGTATTGGTAATGTTCTAATTTGTTCTGTATTTGTTTTCAATACATAATTTGTTACTCAGTTAATCGGTAGTCTGTCTTTTTTATATCTTTTTAACTATTTCCATGAAACTTTGGCTAATTTGGACAGCCACTTAATTGCGCCAAAATGTACTGGTCCAGATGTGTCCTGATTAACAAGAATCCACTGTATTTGGATAACTTGACAAAAGGGAATACAAGAAAAGTTTTGCAAAGATATCATGGGGGATATTAATACAGATAACCTCTACATCAAAAGTTTTTACAGATGAGAGGCATTGACCGAGTGGATAGTCAGAGGCTTTTTCCCAGGGCTGAAATAGCTAACACGAGAGGGCACAGTTTTAAGGTGCTTGGAAGTAGGTACAGAGGAGATGTCAGCGGCAAGTTTTTTTACGCAGAGAGTGGAGAGTACGTGCAATGGGCTGCCGGCGACAGTAGTGGTGGTGGATACAATAGGGTCTTTTAAGAGACTCTTGGATAGGTACATGGAGCTTAGAAAATTAGAGGGCTATGGGTAACCCTAGGTAATTTCTAAAGTAAGTACATGTTCGGCACAACATTGTGGGCCGAAGGGCCTGTATTGTGCTGTAGGTTTTCTATGTTTCTAATCATGACAAATGTGACAACAATTTCCATACCCACTTATTTAACTGCCTTTGAATAGAATTCAATGAATGTGAAGTCCTGTCTATATATTAATTCTTCAGCACTATTTTAATACACATTTTCATATATTAAACATGGACAGCTCAGAGTTGAGAGTTCTCCAATTAAAGCATTTGACAATAAGCAAATGTCAGATTTACTAAAGAGTTATACAATATTCACAGCAGAGGACAACAACAAAATACTGGAGATAGAAATAAAAGTAAGCAACAACAGTAAGGCAAAGTATTATTTAAATCAGAATGTAAATCAGGTTTTTTATCAGTTACATTTATTGTAAAGTATAGTGAAATTTGTTGTTTTGTGGCACCAACACAGTACAATACATAAAAATACTATAAGTTACAATAGGAAATATTCTTTAAAATATTGAATTTATTTATTTAAATCTTACATCCATCCCACAATGTGAGGGAGTAAAAATCTTTGCGTTATGACTCCGTCACAATGTACAGACATGTGAATTTATGAGTCTAATGGCCTGGTGAAAGAGGCTGTCCCGTAGCCTGTTGATCCTGGCTTTAATGCTGCAGTACTGTTTGCCAGGCGGAAGCAGCTGGAACAGTTTATAGTTGGGGTGACGTGTGTCTCCAATGATCTTCTAAGTCTTCTTTCTGCACCTGCTTCTATAAATAGTCTCAAAGGAGGGAAGTTCACATCCATAGGTGTTCCGGGCTGTCTGAACCACTCTCTGTAGTGTTCAGCGATCAAGGTTGGTGCAGTTCCCGTACCAGGTGGTGATACAGCCGGTCAAGATGCTCTTAATAGTGCCCCTGTGGAAGGTCTTTGGGGGCTCATGCCAAACTTCTTCAGTCACTTGAGATGGAAGAGATGCTGTTGTGCTTTTTTTTTGCCACACAGCTGGTGCATACAGTCCAGGTGCAAAAAGAGAGCAAAATAGTGAGGTAGCGTTCATGGGTTCATAGACCTTTCAGAAATCTGATAGCAGGGGGGAAGAAGTCGATCCTAAAACGTTGGGTGAGTGTCTTCAGGCTTGTGTGTTTCCTCCCTGGTGGTAGTAATGAGAGGTGATAGGCTTCTCAATCATGATAGTCTGGGAAATGTTGCTGTAGAATGGAAGCTGGGTGTCCTGGTATTCCAGATGCTAAATGTAAACATCCTGGTGCAATGGACAGCAAAGAAGATGAATTTCACTGCAAGAGGTTTTGAGTATTGGAGCAAGAAATGTCTTGCTGCAATTATTTTTTTTATTTAGAGATACAGCACAGTAACAGGCCCTTCTGGCCCAATGAGCCCGTGCCACCCAATTATACCCATGTGACCAATTAACCTACTACCTCGTACTTCTTTGGAACGTGGGAAGGAGGATTTCTAGATACAAAGATCATTAAGGGATATGTTTATAAGGTGGGACTATGATAGTAAGACAGAGGAACAGCCATGAATGTATTACTTGGAGGAGCAGCTCAAGGGGCCTTCTTGTAATTCTGTTTTCAATGCTTCTGTAAACAGAATGAAGAAGATAGCAAGGTTCAACATAAATAAATCAAGATAAACTATTTCCTGAAATGAAAGGGTCTAAAACAAGATGCATGAACAAAGTTATAGTTATCTCATTTTGACTCTCCCTCAAACTTTTCACTGTGTGCTCTGACAACCTTTTAATGTTTAGATTTTTTTTAATGTGTCAAAGCAAATGGTGAGGCAAGATACAAGAGTGTAGGCTGAATCATGTAGACTTGCTGATGGTTCTCAAAGGAAATGCTGATATTCATCCATTAACTTTTAAATACATTTGAATGGGGATTCTCAACCAGAAAATTAGGAGTAAAGGTTTGATTGCCTATTTGACATTTAACATAGTTTAATAAATATAAATTATATTTTTAATTATTAAAGTGATAGCAATAATTTAAAAATCTCTCTGAATGCCACATACTTTTAAAAACAATTACAAATCCTCACAGGTGTGGTTTTGCAGTGGTGTTGCCCTATCAGGGTGTTCTAACAGTAATACATGGATTTACTGTAGTTCCTACTGAAAATTTTCTACAACTCAGCATCCGGCTCCCTGAGGCAAAACGTTCGCTTGTTGTATACTTTGCATCTGGTCTAGCCAAATGTAGGGTAGGTAAGTTTGGGCAGTGGACCAAATCCAGCTTGATTTAGCTCAAAACTAACACATAGAAATGGAGTTAGTCCATATAAATTTAACCTGTTAGCAGAAATCCCAATGCTCACATAAGGGGATTTATGCAATTAAATCTTAAAATAAAGGGCTGACGAATCTTCGTGAGATATATGTTTGAAACTTCTCTGAGGCAGTAGTACAATTTCTGAGAATGACGAGCAGTCAGTTTTGATGTGATTATCATTCCTTGTGATAATGATGATAGTCTCAAATCAGATTGATATCTATTCAGTTAACAATACGGCCATGCATCCCTTTTTTCTATTCAATCTGTTCTGCTAATTATTATCATCTGCCCAGCACCTCATCACAACTATTTCATCAACTATTTCTCTACTAACTTCCCTCCAACCCTCACTGCTAGTTAAATACCAATGAAGCTTTAGCTGAAAGTTTTGGATACCCTTTTAAATAATTTTTGATTTTGTTTTTGCATGTTTTCTTTGGACCTTTTTTGTTGCTTCTTGTAGCTCTCCTAGCCTATCTACTTATACTTGCATTTGTGTTAACCTTTTCAACATTATACCCCATTGATTGGCAATAATTGCTTCAAAGGTCAAAGTGCTTATATGTCACCATGTACAACCCTGAGATTCATCTTCTAGTGGGCATACTCAATAAATCCAATATCATAATAGAATCAATGAAAGACCTCACCAACAGGGCGGACTACCAGTGTGCAAAAGACCACAAAATGTGCAAATATAAAAAGAAAGAATAATAATAAATAAGTAAGTAATAAATATCCAGAACATGAAATGAAGAGTCCTTGAAAATGAGTACATAGGTTGTGGGAACAGTTCAACGATGGGGCAGTGAAGTTGAGTTAAGTTATCCCTCTGGTTCAAGAGCCTGATTGTTGAGTGGTAATAACTGTTCCTGAAACTGGTGGTGTGTGTCCTGAGGCTCCTGTACCTCCTTCCTGGTGGCAGCAGTGAGAAGAGAGCATGACCTGGGTGGTGGGGATTCCTGATGATGGATGCTGCCTTTCTGTGACACTAATCCGTGTACACGTTATGTCTCAGCATTTTAGGGGAAGATGTTGGACTTGTATTGGGACAAATTAATTTTTAAATATTTCCAACTTTAAAATTTGGGCTTACTCATTAGCAGTTTAGCCAGTTTAATAATTTTCATTCTAAGTTATTAAAGCTTGCTTTACTCAAATTTAAAATCTTCCTTTACACATCTAGTCATTATCATAGTCACTGTTTGCCAGATTGTTTATTATTTTTGGATATTAACTAATCCTAATTTTGTTATTTGCCTCTGAATTGGTTTTGGCTGGTTCCATTGTTGGCTTCAAAATGTAGTATATAGTATTATAATATATTTCCTAGAAAACCATTTCCGATTATACAGAACGTTATTGCTGGCTTTTGCTGGAACTCCAAACAAGTTAGCAGTGGACTCATCAGAAATCTCAGGGTGATGTATATGGTGATATATATGTATGATGCACCATCAATAACTCTCGGAGACGTGAGGCGAGATACAGGCTTTTATTGGCTGGAAGAAAGAACAACTTTCAATTGACCACCATGCTACATCCTGTAGACTGAGACCGGGACTGTGTCTCCAATCGCCTTTATACCAGGGTCCGTGGGAGGAGCCACGGTCAGTGGGAGGAGCCACAGGAGCAGTCAGCGGGGGGGGGGGGGGGGCGTGTCCAGACAGGTATATGTAGTTCACCACAATGTACTTTGATAATAAATTTACTTTCAACTTTGTGAAACTTGGCAATTCTCTAAATACCTCTTTTTGTGCATTTAGTGCAGTAGTATTTCTTCGAAGCAATTTTGATTTTTTTATGTTGTATGTGCTCAATGCATTTAAATTGTTAAAGCATTTCTTCTTGAGGATGCGCCCCAGCTTATTATCAACTTTATTAGTCACTCAAACGCTTTTTTCCAAGATGTATGCAATTACTACTATGGATTCAACCGAAAGAAAGTTAACATAATTGAAGTTGCTTGATATTAAGAGATTAATAAGCCTTTCATTCAGCAATTGTCTCCGATTACTAACCAGAGTATGAAAAGATTTAGGAGTCAATGCTGAGCAATCAGAAAGAAAGTACAATTTACTCCTCTTACACTCGATTTTTCAAATTTTTCAAATTTGTGTTGCAAAAAATAAATGGCATCTCACCCATTTTGATAATAAATGCATGGTAACTAACAGTTGTGCATTTTGTAGTTTTACTGTCGCCAGGAATGAGTTCTTTTGAATAAGTTTACTTGAGCATAACAGAATCAGGGTCAACACTTGATCCTGCAACAGACTTGTAGTAACAAGGTTTCACTGTGTTGTCTGTTATGCAATGCTGATTGGCACAGAATACAAAAGGAGTGCTACAGGAACTTATTGAGGTCGAGAACTAAGGGCTCCAAAACACTACCTGCCAAAGTGCAGGACTCATTTATTGTTTTAAATCTGTATTTAAATGTTAATATTCAATGTAAAATACATTTTTATTCAAGGCAGATGCTTCCATCTATATTTTAGAACTAAACACAGTAAATCAATTTTCTGACCACCTCACCATGATTTCAATACAACTGTGAGACTGCTTTCTGTGCTCAAAGGCGAAAGCATATATTAATGTTGCGATGTGGAGCTGAGCACAAATAAAGTAAAGAAACGACATGGAGTTCCCATAGTGATAGAGAAGAATTATACAGTCTGTTCATTTGAATGAGGGGCCAATGATTTGATTTGAAGGGGGGAAGAATGAATAGAGTGTAAATTTCTTTGTCAAGGAAGAAATTAGCATTTTAACCCTTTGTCAGAAAGATTATGAAGTCTTATTTGCAAGCATTTATAAATATGCAAATCATAATTAATAAACCACAACCAAGGAGAGTTACAGGACTAATATCAAGGAGCTGCTTCTAAACTATCACAGATATAACTGCACTCCTCAATGGAAGCTTGAAAATGGGTTTGAAATTGGCTCATTTCACATCTTTTCTTCTTAGCATAAAAAGAACAGTTTGTTGTGGTCTTCTACATCAGTTTAGCTGTCACTTCCTGTCAAGGATTACATTCTCAAACAGAAATAGTATGGGACTGCCAAATACGAAGTGATCTGAATTACAAACTGCCCACTGATGTGAGATACCCATGCATCAGAAACCCTAGGAGAGAATAGAAATTTTAAGAGATAAAATAAAAAGTCAATTCAGAAAGCAGAGATGGGGTATGAAAACTAGTGTATTTAAAATCAAATAAAATACAAGTGCAGCGGTGTGCTACACGCAGCGCTGCAATAACAACACGGAGTCAGTGAACTGCAGTTACAAAAGAGGTTTATTCAAACTTCGTGGCCTCGCTTTAAAGCCTTCCAGATCCCGCCCTCCCCGGGCGGGAATGCTGTAGGGGGCACGTATTCACAGTCCCGTCCCACGCACGGGCTTTTCCCCTTGCTGGTGAAGCAGGCTTGGCGCCCGCTTTGGGACCGGCCTCAATGCCGGCGCGCGCCGCTTTGTAAGCCGGTTCGAGTGCGCTGGGAAGTGGGTCGCCACACAAGGATGTTTTCCGAATACACAAAGAGCAAGAAGATATCTAAGGAATGGGTAAAACCTATTTGGGCCTAAAAGTTAAGCTACGTGTGAAGGTGGAGAATGAGAACAAAGCTCTTAATAAATGCTTTGCAAGTGATTTCACAAATGTGTTATAAACACTTTAATATAGATAGTGAAAGGGCGGTAAAAAAATTGAAAAATGAATGGAGCAAAGCCAAAATACGACTTACTCCATCTAGTGCCCCAAGAGAATCCTCGATTTCACATATGTGAAGTAATGATTTTAATGAAATGGTTAAAGAGAATAAGGACAACATATTGAACAAAATAAGCATAGTAAAAGAGAAAATATGGATGAACTTGGCTTCCTTGTAGGTTGGATAAAAAAGTTATTTCCATTCAGAGAGGGCTGAGAGAAGGCATAGAACATAGTACAGGCCCTTCGAGCCACAATGTTGTGCCAAACCAATTAAATTCATAATCAAATGGCTAACTAAACTAATTTCTTCTGCCTACACGATGTCCATATCCTTCCATTTTCTTAACATTCATGTGCCTATTTAAACGTCTCCTAAAAGCCTCTAATGTGTCTGCCTCCACCCCTACACCAGGTAGTGCATTCCAGGCACCCTCCACTCTCTGTGTAAAAAAGAAATCTGCTCCTCACCTCTCCTTTGAAAAGATATTGAGTGTCTACTCTATCTATGCCTCTCTTAATCTTATAAACCTCTATCAGATCCCTTAGCCTCCACCACTCCAGAGAAAACAATCCAAGCTTGCCCAACTTCCCATTATAGCACATACACTCTAATCCAGGCAACATCCTAGTAAATCTCCTCTGTAACCTCTCCAATGCTCGACATCCTTTCTATAATGGGATGACCAGAACTGTATGCAGTTCTCCAGATGCAGAGTTTTATAAAGCTGCAGCATAACTTCCTGACTTTTGAATTCAATGCTTCAACTAATGAAGGCAAGCATGCCATATGCCTTCTTAACCACCCTATCAACCTGGGTAGGCACTTTCAGGGAGCTATGAACTTGAAGCCCAAGATCCCTCTGCTCATCATCAGTATTAAGGGTCTTGCCTGTCTCTACATTTGATCTACCAAGGTGCAACATTTCACATTTGGCTGGGATTAAACTACACCAGCTATTTCTCTGCCCATATGTGCAACTGATCTATATCCCACTGTATTATTTGCCAGTTTTTTATACGATCCACAACAGCACCAATCTTTGTATCATCTGCAACTTACTAACCCATTTATCTACATTCTCATCCAAGTCATTTTTACACATCACAAACAGCAGATCTCAGTACAGAGGTCTCAGTACAGGGCCCTATTAACCATAGACTTTCAGCTAGAATAAGCCCCTTCAACCACTACTTTCTATCTTCCATGGGCAAACCAGTTCTGAATCCAAACAGCCAATTCACCATCAATCCCATGATTCTTAATCTTAATATATAAAGGAAATATATAAAATTATGAGAGGTCAAGATTCAAAGGGGTCAAAAACTGTTGATAGATATTAAAATTAAAATCTTCTTGGGATTCCAGCTAGGTACAGGCATTAATTTCAACCAATGTTTCGATGACAAACACTGCCATCTTCATCAGGCATGTCTAGACCAGTGGTATTTATACCCCGGTCATCTGTCCTTCCTGATTAGTTAGTCCTCATCCAATCAGAGTTCTGCTGTCCCACCTTGTTAATCAAATTTCTGTTCTTACTTATGTTACGAACCCCGTAACTGGGTGTCTTACCAACAAAGATAGGAGTATCCGTTGAAGTCTGATGATACTATTTTTAACAGTATTTATTAGTAAAAATACACAAAAATATCAATGCAAATATACAGATAATATACGTCATCAATACTAAACCTAAAAGTGCGGGTATAATAATCATCAATAAGAAATAAGCTCTATCGTTGTCTAGGGAATAATGAATTGTCCGATGGAAATATAAAGTTCAGTTCAGTTCATACAGAGTGCAGTCGTTGTTGATCACAATGTTGCAATTTTTAGAGAGAGAGAGAAAAACTTGCCGACTTTCCTTTTACGATCTTGATCCGTATCCGTCCTTTAGCTAGACCGTTCCGTGGAGGACTCGTCACCCAGGCAAGGATGGACACACACACAAGCCCCCCACCGGTCTCGTAGCATCTCTCCTGGTGCGTCTGAGGGGTGTTCCCCAGACCCGACTTTTATCCCCACTCACGGGGTCTCAGATGTCAATCAGGCTGGGATGATGCAACACATCAACCAGACCACTCTGGTTGCTTCCTGAGGGGTTTCAATGAATAGTACAGTACTCAATACACAATTCCTTCTTCAAGAGACAATAGCAGTAATCAGTGGTTCCGTTCCGCTTTTGTTAGGAGGAGACATTCCACTTTTGTGTATTCCTGTGTTGTCAATAACAACTGCCTTTTCTGTTATCCTGCGTCTCTCTCTCTCATTACTGACATGCTGTGTCTCTCTCTCTCATTTCCTGGGTATCAGACCCGAAATAGTAGCGATTTTGCGATTCTCAAAAGGGGGGGGGGGGCGACTTTGCACGCTTCTGCCCATCAGAGTTGCTCCTCATTCGTAACACTTAGAGCGAGATCTTCATCTTTGTTAAAGTTCTTTTCCTCTAGTTTTATTTCAATGGCTTCCTTCACCAGGCAGTCCCAAAAGCCACTGGCACAGCACAGTAGTTCTGTGCCACTGAAGTCAATTCTATGGTCATTGCAAATGCAACATTCTGTTACCACCAATTTCTCCGGGTAACCCAAATGGATACACCTCCTGTGCTCCTTGATGCGGGTTTCCACCGTGCTTCCCATCTGGCCGATATACGCTGCTCCACATTCACAGGGAATCCTGTAAACACTAGCTGTCCTGAGTCCCAGGTTATCTTTGACCCACATAAGCTGTGATTTGAGCTTCCTCACAGGCTTGTGGATGGTTTTAGAACATAGAACATAGAATAGTACAGCACAGTTAAGGGTTGTGCCGACCCTCAAATCCTGCCTCCCATATAAGCCCCCCCACCTTAAATTCCTCCATATACCTGTCTAGTAGTCTCTTAAACTTCACTAGTGTATCTGCCTCCACCACTGACTCAGGCAGTGCATTCCACGCACCAACCACTCTCTGAGTAAAAAACCTTCCTCTAATATCCCCCTTGAACTTCCCACCCCTTACCTTAAAGCCATGTCCTCTTGTATTGAGCAGTGATGCCCTGGGGAAGAGGCACTGGCTGTCTACTCTATCTATTCCTGTTAATATCTTGTAAACCTCTTTCATGTCTCCTCTCATCCTCCTTCTCTCCAGAGAGTAAAGCCCTAGCTCCCTTAATCTCTGATCATAATGCATACTCTCGAAACCAGGCAGCATCAAGGTAAATCTCCTCTGTACCCTTTCCAATGCAGCCACGTCCTTTCTATAGTGAGGCGACCAGAACTGGACACAGTACTCCAAGTGTGGCCTAACCAGAGTTTTATAGAGCTGCATCATTACCCCGCGACTCTTAAACTCTATCCCTCGACTTATGAAAGCTAACACTCCATAAGCTTTCTTAACTACCCTATCTACCTGTGAGGCAACTTTCAGGGATCTGTGGACATGTACCCCCAGATCCCTCTGCTCTTCCACGCTACCGTATTAATCCGGTATTTCTTCAGGATAATGGCAGTCTTCTAGAAACTGTGGAAATATAGGGAAAACAGGAGGTAGTGACGGGTTCCTCGTTGTTAGGTTTCATGTTTTTTTCCGTTGACCCTTTTAGGGTCCGATTGATTTCCTTCACCTTGTAGCCATTCTGTAGGAAGGTTGTGCATAATTGTCTTATTTCCTTGTGGAGACTTTCTGGGTTCAAAATAGTTTTCACATGGTTAATCAAAGTGGAAAGAACCACTCTACATTGGGAGGTATGATTTTGGGTGTTATTGTTGAGGTACAAGTATGTGTGAGTGGGTCTCCGATAGACGTCATGTCCGAGGCTACCATCCAGTTTCCATTGTATTAGAATGTCCAGGAATGGGAGGCAACCATTCTTCTCCATCTCCACAGTAAATTGAATGTTTGGATGTATGTTGTTAGGATGTTTGTGGAACTGTTGGGAGTGCCTGGCATCCATGAGGCCACATTATGAAAGTGCCATCGATGTATCTGAAGAAGCACTTGGGGCATAAGGGAGATGAGCTCAGTGCCCTCTTCTCGAAGTCCTCCATGTAGAAATTAGTAATAGCCGGCAACAAGGGTGATCCCATGGCCACCCAGCACGTTTGTTTATAGTAGTTCCCATTCAAGAGGAAGTATGTTGATGTAAGGGTATGTTCACAAAAGACAATGGTAGCCTTATCAAACATTGACCGCAGGAGGACCAAGCTGTCCTTAATTGGAACCCTCATGAACAGGGACACCATGTCAAAAATTACCACTATGTCCTCCCAGGTCAGCTGGATGTTGGTTAACATGGTTACGAAGGCAGTCAAATTCGTGATGTGATGCTCACAGCCCCCAACAAAGGTGGGCAGCATGGTTGCCAAATGCTTAGCGAGGTAGTAAGTTAGAGAATCTATAGGCCTCGGGGGGGGGGGAACCCTCCTTGTGCATGTTAGGGGGCCCGTAAAGTCTTGGTGGTAATGGCGCCTGAGGCAGAAGTGTCTTGCGTATGTCTGCTGGTTGACCAGATTTCTTCAGTAGAGCAGAGGTCACCCTCACAGTTGAATCCATGGGATCCTGCTGTAGGACCCTGTAGGTGGGATCGCCCAGCATCCGTTGGACTTTCCTGTGGTATTGCTTCAAGGACATCAGGACCGTCGCATTTCCTTTGTCCGCTGGAAAAATCATGATGGCTGCATTTTGCCGTAGTGCCTGGAGGGCCAGTCATTCTGCTTTTGTAATGTTCGGTTTTGGCAAAACAGCCCTTTTGAGGGCCATGCAGACCTCCTTACCTCCTCTGCGGTATCCAATGGTAGTTTTTGGATTGCTTGCTCTACTCTAAATTTTAACAAAGACGAAGGTCTTGCTAGAAGTAAGAACTGGAATTTGATTGTAAACAATATGGGAGAGCGGAAACCTGATTGGATGAGGACTAACCAATCAGGAGGGGCAGACAACCTGGCTATAAATACCACCAGACTAGACATGCCCAGGCAGAGTTTGTCATTGAAACATCAGTTAAAATCGATACCTGTACCCAGCTGGAAGCCTGAGAAGAGTTTATTCATCATATATGCCAGAAAGCATGAAATCTTTTTTCATAGATTAAAACTAATTAGACATGAAATGAAATAAAAATATTTTCTTCAAAAGAGTGGTAGGGGTCTGGAATCCATTGTCTGAAAAGATGATGGAGTCCGAAACCATCATTATATCTGAAAATTACTAGGATATTTCAAGAAAAACTCTCTACCTGTATCACCATTTTCAAGTTCAAGTTTATTGTCATCTAACTGTACATATATACAACAAAATGAAACAATGTTCTTCCGGACAACAGTGTACCCACAAAATATATATCACACACAGCACATAAAACAAAATTATTACCATAAATACAATACTGTGTAAAAGCCTAAGACTTTTGGGTACATGTATATAGCTAGGGTGCCTAAGACTTTTGCACAGTATTGTAGTAATTTTATGTATTGCACTGTACTACTGCTGCAGCAAAAAATATTTCATGACATATGCGAGTGATGATAAACCTGATTCTGATGTGGATCTTTATTGTGGACCAAGAGTAGGAAGGAAGCAGTGAGAGGGAAGGGAGCAGGAATCATCAGAGAGACATTCTGTAATGATCAATAAACCAATTGTTTGGAATCAAATGACCTTGCCTGGTGTGTCAGCATGCGCACGAGTCCCCGCCCCTGGCACTCCTTCTCTGCCGCCTGTCCTACACCCCTCCTAGAATGCTCCACCCTCACCACTTCCAACATCTTTTACTGCTGCCAGATTTACAAACTTGCTCTCCGATCCATATTGACAAATGCAGTACTGTGCAAAGGTTCTTAGGCATCTTAGCTATATATATATATGTATGTGCCTAAGAATTTTACATAGTACTGTTTGTTAATAATTATGATTCAAAATGCATGTAGTGTACTGCACATGTAAACAGTACTGTAAACAGCGTGCTGTGCTAGTAACAAGACCTTAGTGGTAGCAGGGTATTCATTAGCCTCACAGCCTGAGGGAAGAATCTGTTACCCAGTCTGGCAGTCCTAGTTCTGATGCTCCTGTAACTCCTTCCTGAGAGTAGTGGGTCAAAGAGAATGTGAGATGGGTGGTAGGGATCTTTATCCAACCTTCGCACCCTTCGCATACAATGCTCCCAGTACATGTTACTAATAGTGGGGAGGGAGATCCCATGATTCACTTGGCATTTTGTACTATCCTCTGTAGGATCTTGCGGTCTGATACCTTGAAGATTCTGTACCACACAATGATGCAGCCGGACAGAACACTCTCGATGGTGCTCCTGCAGAACTTTATTAGAGTGTGGGAGTCTTGTATGTCTCAATCTGCTCAGAAAGTGTAGACGCTGCTGTGCATTCTTGACTAATGAGGAGGTGTTGTGGGTCCGGGTTAGATCATCTGTTATGTGTATACCAAGGAACTTTGTACTCTTCACTCTCTCAACTGAGCCATCGATGTGCAATGGAGAGTGGTCGACCTGTGCCTTCCTGAAGTCCACAATTATCTCTTTTATCATCAATGTTGAGACTCAGGTTGTTGTTCTCGCACCATTTGACAAGTCTTTCTAACTCCTCTGTGTATGCCAACTCATCATTGTTCTTGACAAGGCCAACCACTGTTGTATCATCAGCGAACTTGATGACGTGGTTTGAGCTGGATCTGGCAGTGCAGTCATGAGTCAGCAGCATGAATTCATGATGGAGGTTGAGATGTTGCTGCCAACTTGGACTGACTGGGTCCTTTCCATCAAGATGTCCAAGATGCAGTTATAGAGAGGGATGTTGAGTCCTATTGAGTACAGTTTACCCACCAGTCTTTGAGGGATGATCATGTTAAGCTCTAAGCTGGTCAATGAACAACATTCTGGCATATGAAGCATCATTTTCTTGGTGGGATAGGACAGAGTGGAGAGCTGAGGTTCTGGCATCATCAGTGGATCGGTTTGAACAGCAGGTGAACTGGAAAAGGGTTTTTATACAATCTGTTACCAGCTGCTCAAAGCATTTCATGATTTTTGAGGGCAGTGCCACTGGGCAGTAATCACTTAGGCCAGATACTGTTGCTCTCTTAGGCACCGGAATGATGGTGGCTGCCTAGAAGCCAGCAGGGACAGTGGACTGTTTCAAAGAGATATTAAAGATGTCCGTTAAGACATCTATTAAATGGGCCACACAATCCCTCAGCACATGACTAGGTATGTTGTCCAGCTCCACAGCCTTGCATGGGTTTACCCTGGCTAGGATCTTCCTTACCTTGGCTGTGGCCAGATAGATTGCCTATTCCTCGGGGGGAGGGGACTTTCCTCAATGTCACATCATTCTTTGTGGAGACTTCCATCTCCACCAACACCCACTCTTCTTTTGTTGACATTTTCCATGCAAAACCTGCCCTTTTATCTTTCCCCCTCTCACTATCTAGGAATCTACACCTACGTGAAGTAATGATTCACTTGTGCTTCCTCGAATTCAGAGCTCGCAATGTAATCACTCCAGATTCAGAATCAGAATCAGGTTTATTATCACCGGCATGTGACATGAAATTTGTTAACTTAGCAGCAGCAGTTCAATGCAATACATAATATACAAGAAGTATTTAAATTACAGTATATGTATATTGAATAGATTAAAAATCATGCAAAAACAGGAATAATATATATTAAAAAGGTGAGTTAGTGCTCATGGGTTCAATGTCCATTTAGGAATCAGATCGCAGAGGGAAGGAAGCTGTACGTGAATCACTGAGTGTGTGCCTTCAGGCTTCTGTACCTCCTACCTGATGGAAACAATGAGAAAAGGGCATGCCCTGGGTGCTGGGAGTCCTTAATAATGGACACTGCCTTTCTGAGATACCGCTCCCTGAAGATGTCCTGCGTACTTTGTAGGCTAGTACCCAAGATGGAGCTGACTAGATTTACGACCCTCTGCAGCTTTTTTCAGTCCTCTGCAGTAGACCCCCCCCCCCCACCCCCGCATACCAGACAGTGATGTGACCTGTCAGAATGATCTTCATGGTACATCTATAGAAGTTTTTGAGTGTTTTTGCTGACATATACCAAAACTCTTCAAACTCCTAATGAAGTATTGTCACTGTCTTGCTTTCTTTATAGCTGCATTGATATGTTGGGACCAGGTTAGGTCCTCAGAGATCTTGACACCCAGGAACTTGAAACTGTGCACTCTCTCCACTTCTGATCCCTCTAAGAGGATTGGTATATGTTCCTTCGTTTTACCCTTCCTGAAGTCCGCAATCAGCTCTTTTGTCTTACTGGCATTTGGAACTCTCGCTTCGGCTGGCAGCTTAATCTAGAGGATGATAGCCCCCGGCCTGGCCCAACTTAAGAAATCATGTTTGGGTATATGCTGTGCGATATGTCCCCTGTTACAAATCAGTAACCTGAAATAACAAACAATATACAATATGCGATTAATAATCAATAAGCTTTATAATTCTTAATTTGACTATATGGTTCGTAAAGAAACAAAAAAAAAGGGCCCATTCTCATGAAACTGTCTAATGTCAAACACTGGAGCTCAGTGATAAAGCCGTTGTCCACCATCGATCTCCTCCGATTGTCGCTGACCTTCGGATTCTCGCTCCAAGTCCACTCCGTCCGGCAGTCTACCAACTCTCTCCATTCGCGTCTTCTCTCCTGATCTCTCCCCAGCAAAGTCCCTCTCCCAGACACACAAGAAAGAACAACATCCTGCTCAATGGCTAACATGCCCTGTTATCTCTAGTCATAACTCAAACATTGCTGCTACAGAGAAACCATTGCCTCAGCAGTGGAACATTACAGAGAGGACATTACATTAGTTGTGAAACCTTGCAGCGTGTTACATGTTGAGTGCAAGGTTGTTGCTATGACACTACTCCACTAGTTGTCATATCTTGCTCCTGTACGCCTTCTCATCTCCATCTGAGATTCTACCAACAATGGTTGTACCATCAGCAAATGTATAGATGGTATTTGAGCTGTGCCTAGCCACACAGTCATAGATATAGACAGAGTAGAGCAGTGGGCTAAACACACACCCCTGAAATGCGCCAATGTTGATCCACACTGGTGGAAGTAAACCCAGATTGGATGACTTGTATTTTTTCAGAACAGACCACTCAATCTGAAAGAGTGATCTTGATTTTCCAGTTGCCTCCTAATTCTCCAAAATACTTCCACTTGTTTGTCTGGCTTTTCACAATGTTTGATGCTGAGATACATCCCAGGATGTGCTGGGACACATTGTTATACTTAAGAATATTTATCATGTCCAGTGCAGCTGAATAGGTCTGCTTGACTCATAGTCACCCAGAAAAGAATGGAATTGTTCACACGCAACAGAATTAGTAGGTCAAACGTTAACTGATGGATGCACAAGCCCATGAAATTGACCAATCCCATGATGTCACATGACAGACCAATAAACAGTGACCCGGTGATTAGAACATCTCTCCACCCATAAGATTTTAGGCAAAACCAGATTAGTAATACTCCACTGGTTTTCTGGTCCATTCTGATTGACGCAATCCAGAAAACACAGGATCGAGTGCTGGTCCGGATTCAATGCTTTCAGCTGGGGATTCCACTTTGATAGGTTGTGGGGATAACCTATCTTGTTCGCTAGCTCATTCTAGAACGAGAAATTCACTTGGAGATCTTCTGATGTGGTCCAGACGTTGGCAGCATACACTACCATCCTCAAGTGTTGAAGTAACTTGTTCGCCCTCTTTCACCACAGCTTCTCCTTTCATTCAGGGTTTGGACGAACATAAACCGGATCTCCCTCCTGAAAGTTCCGATGTTCCATATTGTTTGCACCGTCATTGTTTGCTGTCTATCTCATACTCAGTCTTCCTGCTCTGGGCGCAATAAATCCAATGTGGAACACAACCTCTGGCCGACCAATAGCTCAGATGGAGAGAAACCTGCAGTAATTTGTAGAATTATTCGCTACCCGAACAAAAAGTATGAAAATGGACAAGGGAGAGCCAGTGGATATAGCGTACCTGGACTTTCAGAAAGCCTTTGATAAGGTCCCACATAGGAGATTAGTGGGCAAAATTAGAGCACATGGTATTAGGGGTAGGGTACTGACATGGATAGAAAATTGGTTGGCAGACAGGAAACAAAGAGTAGGGATTAACAGGTCCCTTTCAGAATGGCAGGCAGTGACCAGTGGGGTACCGCAAGGTTCGGTGCTGGGACCGCAGCTGTTTACAATATACATTAATGCTTTAGATGAAGGGATTAAAAGTAACATTAGCAATTTGCAGATGACACAAAGCTGGGTGACTGTGAAATGTAAGGAGGATGTTATGAGAATACAGGGTGACTTGGACAGGTTGGGTGAGTGGGTAGATGCATGGCAGATGCAGTTTAATGTGGATAAATGTGAGGTTATCCACTTTGGTGGCAAGAACAGGAAGGCAGAATACTATCTGAATGGTGTCAAGTTAGGAAAAGAGGAAGTGCAACGGATCTAGGTGTCCTTGTTCATCAGTCACTGAAAGTAAGCATGCAGGTACAGCAGGCAGTGAAGAAAGTTAATGGCATGTTGGCCTTTATAGCAAGGGGAGTTGAGTATAGGAGCAAAGAGGTCCTTCTGCACTTGTACAGGGCCCTGGTATTGTGTTCAGTTTTGGTCTCCAAATTTGAGGAGGGACATTCTTGCTATTGAGGGAGTGCAGCATAGGTTCACGAGGTTAATTCCTAGGATGGCGGGAGTATCATTTGTTGAAAGATTGGAGCGACTGGGCTTGTATACACTGGAATTTGGAAGGATGAGAGGGGATCTGATTGAATCATATAAGATTATTAAGGGATTGGACACACTAAAGGCAGGAAACATGTTCCCGATGTTCGGGGAGTCCAGAACCAGAGGCCACAGTTTAATAAGGGGTAGGCAATATAGAACGGAGTTCAGGAAAAACTTTTTCACCCAGGGAGTTGTGGATCTGTGGAATACTCTGCCTCAGAAGAGAGTGGAGGCCAATTCTCTGGATGCTTTCAAGAAAGAGTTAGATAGAGCTCTTAAAGATAGCAGAATCAAGGGATATGGGGAGAAGGCAGGAACGGGTTACTGATTGTGGATGATCAGCCATGATCACAGTGAGTGGCGGTGCTGGCTCGAAGGACCGAATGGCCTACTCCTGCACCTATTGTCCATTGTCTATTGTCTATTGGTTGATCCTGGTGTATGTCGCCATTCAACTTTTGTATCCCCTACTTGACAGTCTGAACAGGTCTTTCAGCCATACTGTTTGATGATGGGTGATAAGGGGGTGTATGTTGCAAGCGAACTCTATTGTCTTGAAAAAAATATTTTGAATTCCTTACTTATAAACATGGGACCATTATAACAGACCACAGTATCAGGAATTCCATGCATACAAAATAGTGTGCGTAAAATGTTTATCATTGTCTGGCTGGTCGGAGTCTTCACTGTTTTGGCCTTGATCCATTTAGAATGCATATCAACAACTACCAACAGCATGTGACTGTCTAATGGACCTGTGTAGTCTACGTGTAAATGTCTCCAGGGTTTGGTTGTCCAATGCCATGGAACCATAGGTACGGGAGCATTTAAAGGTCGAGACTGCTGGCATGGGTTGCATGCATGAACAATGTGCTCAACGTTTTCCTCAATTTTCGGCCACCTGACGTAACTCTGGGCTAGTGCCTTCATACGTGAAGTTGTGATGAAAGAGGGCCGACAAGTTACTTTAGCACTTATGGATGGTAGTGTATGCGGCCAACATCTGGACCACATCAGGAGACAGCCAAATGAATCTCTCATTCCCAACGCAACCTCGTACCTTTCTTCAATAGAGCGTTAAGTAGAGCAAGACACATAGCTGTGTGAGGCAGAAATCTGGAATAATGATTGAACGTGCCCAAAAAGGAGCAAAGTCATGTATATTCCTTGGTGCTGGGGCTTCAAGAATGGGGAGAAGCTTTTCTCTAATAGGTTGTATACCTTTGGAATCCAAGTGAAAACCCAGGTACTCTACATGATCTGCCAGAAGGATGCATTTCTCGTGCTTTAGTTGTAGACCGAGTTCCATCAGTCAGGGGAAGGTTTTACCAAGATTATTCAGGTGCTCTTCTAGGGTTGACCCAGTAATCAGAATATCATCTAAGTAAGCTACTGTACTGGGCAGGTCTTTAATGCAGGATTCAATGGTACATTGGATTATTGCTGGAGGTGAATTTATACCAAACATGAGCCTCATATACTTTGTGTGTTGCAATACTAGTGAGGCTCTTAGTCTGTTCTTCTAGTTCAAGGTGTTGGTACACATTTGCGAGGTCAAATTTAGTGAAGAAATTTCCACCTCCTAGTGTTGTGCAGACATTTTCTATCTTTGGAATTGGGTGTGTCTCGATGGGTAGGCATGAATTCACTGTGACCTTGTAATTTCCAAATATTCTTCTGCTCCCATCAATCTTGACAATAGGGGTTGCCCATTGTGAAAATCTCACAGGTTCAATTATCTGGTTTTCTTGTAATCGTGAAAGCTCCCCTCAACTTTGGGGCGAAGCATAATGACAGGGAACATGCCTTGAACAACTTTGGTTTGGCTGTGCCTGATTCCAGAAGATGCACTTTGGTACCCTTGAGCTTACCTTCATTAGGATTGTTGAAAAAAAAGTTTATACAGCTTGAGTAAATTCTCGACTGGCATGTTGGTTTTCATCAGATACACACTTAGGACATGCACTTGCTGTAGCCAATCATACCCAAGTAGGTTCACTCTTTCTCCCTCAGTGATAATGCACTAGTTGGTGCAATTGATTTTCAAGCTCAAGAAGAACCCTGCCACAACCAAGCAGCTATAACAGCTTCCCTGTGTAAATCTTCGGTCTACAATGCGGTGGTGTAAGTGTCTTCAAAGAGTCAGGCCAAACATATGAGTCTACTCGACTTTTCACTGCATATAGTAATAGCAGACCCAATGTTGAATTCTAAGGTATGCCATTAATCTTTAAAAGCATCTGTAAAGGTGGAACTGGCCCTAGACCACCTGAGTGCATTACAAACATTACGCATGCCGACAACCAAGTGATCTCGTATCATATCTTCTCAAATCACAAGATTTGGTCAGTTTCCCTAATTCAGCAACAAACGTTGCTACTGATTCATTTTCTAACTGAATATGAGTGTTGAATCTAAAGCATTGCACAATAACTGATGGTTTAGGATTGTAATGAGACCTAATTAATTTCACAAGTTCCTCATAAGATTTTGAAGAGTGCAAATTAGGACTCACCAACTTCGGACGATGTCATATGCTTTTGGACCACATACACTGAGCAAGATGCTGGCTTTTTTTACTGGGCTCAGTGATGTTGTTTGCCATGAAAAGCAGTCCAAATGTTCAACATAAACATTCCAGGGATACAGTGAATCACAGTATTCCTCAACTTTTCCAATTATGCTCATTGTTCAAATGTGAACATTTATTCCAAAAGAGTGTCACAGATTTAGTCCTCATTGCTACTGTTACAATTAAAGAAATATTTATTGTGTCCAGTGCAGCTGAATAGGTCTGCTTGACTCGTAGTCACATGGACAAAAATGAACATGTTCACATACACAGAATATGTAGGTCAAATGTTAATTGATAGATGGATGAGCCCGCGAAATTGACCAATCCCGTGATGTCACATGACAGACCAATAAACAGTCACACGATGGATAGGACAATAAGCAGCGATGTAACCTGGGGTCATTGGGTGTTCCAGGTCTTTCAGCTGTTATGCTTTGCAACTTTTAAACATTACATTAATTCAAAGGAAACATGGGAGTCTGAAAATACAATTATAACTTCATCTTTACTTTAAGTGGGGCATGCACGTATCATGATGATGTATGCAATTGACATATTTTTACATATAACCCGTAATGAGTTATTTAAACAAACAAGATTACTCAAATATTATTGATATATCAATTACACACATCAACAATAGACACTTTTGCCCAGGCGACCCAGCCAGGGTGGATTAGGCCCTAGCTCGTGTTCCAGCAGCATTGGTCCACGGGTCACACCTCTTGATCCATTGCCATCCGAAGGGTCGCTCAGCAGCTTCTGTGACAGTCCTGATGGCTTTTTTCTTTGCAGCCCACGTAATTCCAAGGAGGGAGTAGGTTCTTCAGAGCAAGCAGCCAGCAAAACCTCTACAACCCACCTCTATAAGCTCACATCGTGCCCTTCACCCCTGTCTCTGGCACTGCTCTACCTGCTCCTGGTATTTAGCCTTCTTGCGTTCAAACGCCTCCTCAATTGGGTCTTCCCAAGGCGCTATCAGTTCTACCATGACCACCTGCTTTGAGGTTTCTGACAGAATGACCATGCCACGCCTCAGGGATGATGATGTGATGAAGTCAGGGAACTTTAATCGCCTGCTAAGATCAACTTTCAGATTCTAGTCAGATGCTGTGGTGAGTAAGCCTGCTGGTGATCCGGACTGAAATTGTGGTTGGCCTCTAGCTTTCACAAAGGCTATGGCCCTTCTGGCTTGGTGGAGGTGCCTACTTCAAAGAAGCCCAACATAAACTCAGCACACATCATCTGACTAGATAATGAATTCAGTATTAAATTCAAGAATTTCAAGATTCAAAGTACATTTATTATCAAAGAATATATAAATAACACAACCTTAAGATTTGTCTGCTTACAGGCAGCCACAAAGCAAGACACCCAAAACAACCCAATTTTAAAAAAACAAAGACCAACCTCTAATGTGCAGGGAGAGTGAAAATCACGCAATCAATAGAAGCAAGCATTCTGGACCAAATTGAGTCCTTAGATCCAAATCCTCGGAGCAGCCCAGAGTCAGCCCAAAGTCTCAGTATTCAGTTCATCATATTAGTGGGGCAAATCGTCACAAGGTTCGCAAACGCAAAGCGCAGCAGCTGGGGGCAGTCTCATAGCCTCAGCAGAGAGAGGAGCCCTCAGACTATCTGGGCCTGTGTTTAAATTGTCTGAACAGCAGATCATGCCTCACATTAGGAGCTGGGCTCTGCCGTGGCGAATTGCTCTAGGCCTAGAACATGCTGCCCAGTGATTTGCTTCGGGCTTAGATTCCACTGCCGAAGAAGCCATTCTTGACCTAGCCAAATCAGCTCAGCACTTAGAGCAATCCACCCTCGCACCCAGGTTAGTTGGACGGGCATTGGAACTCCTCTGCTTCAGCTTCTCCCCTCTGAGTTGTTCACTCCAACCAACACAGCTCCAATTCCAAGAGCGTCAATTTTGCAGTGCACCAGAAGGGCACATCTTTTGAAATCGCCTTGTCTTTGCTTGCCTCTTTGTTTGCAGTGATAGTTTACCACAATTTACTTCAAAAAAAGTGTTCTTTGTACTGTTTTAATCAAATTTCTTTGCTTTCAAACTACCAGTAAGGTGTCACATGCCTTCGGTAGCACCATCTTAAACTGGAAGTATAGATAGTTCAGAGATGGAAGTTCAGATAGCCAGCCTTTCCAAAGTGTACCAAAATTGCCTAGATCTGATGAAAGGTCTCTTTTCACAGATACTACCCAATCTGCTGGGTACTTTCAGCATCCACTTTCATTTCAGCATTCTATTCTGTCTTCTGCAAGCATTCATCTCCTGGTATTCACATGTCCTACAGTCACCAAGACTTCACTTCCTTCTCTCAGTAGCATCAACAACATTTGTCTCATTCAATGGCTCTTTGTGACCATCATATCACAGACATTCTCTTTACTCTATCTCTCCCTCTTCTCTGCAACTACAAATATATTTGATTTCTATCTATTCCTAGTTCTGTAAAATATCCGTGAAAAAGAACATAAGAACATCAGAAGTAGGAGCAGGAATAGGCCATCTGGCCCATCGAGTCTGCCCCGCCATTCAATAAGATCACAAACTCAGCTCCATCTACCTGCCTTTTCCCCATAACCCTTAATTCTTTCTTTTCAAATCATTTTATTATTATTATTATTATTATTATTATTATTATTATTATTATTATCCAAAATAACAAAAGTACATCAAAGTAAGTAACACTTACAATGTCTCAAAAAAGAAAAAAAAAACAATATTATGGATTGAAAAATATGGTAACACAATAAAAAGAGAAGAAAAGAAAAAAAAACCCTACTAAAGCAAGAAAAAGGTGAGAAAAAAAAAGAATCCATTAGGTGTTCAACCCCGGAGCCATGCGTCATACTAAAAGCTTCCAAAGATAAACATCAAACTGCCAGCAAAAAAAAATTGCACCAAAATTTACAATTAGATCGTGGAGGAAATCTATCAATTAACTCAAATGGTAGTAATGAGCAAATGAACCCCATCTTTTCTCAAAATCGAACATAGGTTCAAAGGTTCGACTTCTAATTTTCTTCAAACTAAGACATAACGTCACTTGAGAGAACCATTGTGACAGAGTGGGAGTCGACGTATCCTTCCACTCCAACAGAATGGCCCTCCTAGCTATCAATGTAACAAACGCAATAACATGCTGATCAGACAAAGAGATACCACGGATATTTTGAGGTATTATTCCAAAGAGCACAGTTAATTTGTTAGGCTGTAAATTAATTTTAAGTGCTTTAGAAATTGTAGAAAAAACTGACTACCAAAACTGTTCCAGTATAGAACAAGACCAAAACATATGTGTCAGTGTAGCTGTCTCAGTTTTACGTCTATCACATAACTATCAACATTAGGAAAGATTTTAGACAATCTCTCCTTTGTCAAATAATAACGATGTACAATTTTAAATTGAATCAATGAATGGCTAGCACAAATCGAGGAAGAGTTAACCAACCTTAAGATCCACATCCAGTCCTCCGTTATAAAAATCAAATTAAGTTCCTTTTCCCAATCTTGTTTAATCTTTAAAAAAAGGAGCTTATCCCATTGTAATAATAAATTATAAATTCTTCCAATGGAACCCTTCATCAAAGGGTTCATACTCAGAACAGTATCTAACAGGTCGGCCTCTAATATGCAAGGAAAATTACTTAAATATTTTTGTAAGAAATGTCTAACTTGAAGGTATTGTAAGAAGTGTGAATATGAAAGGGAGTATTTATCAACTAATTGTTCAAAAGACATCAGTCTATCTTCTTTAAATAGATCCAAAAAGGAATTAATACCTTTATTTTTCCAAACTAAAAAAAATTGGATCACTCAAAGAAGGCTTAAAAAATAGTTTCGATAAATTAAACTACAAAGTTTAAATTTTTTAAGATTAAAAAAATTCTGGAACTGGAGCCAAATTTGTAAAAAATACTTAATCACAGGGTATAAATTTAAATTAACAACTTTAGCTAATTGCATAGGTAGAGCAGCTCCCAATAACAAGGTTAAATAAAACTGTTTCACAGCTTTCAATTCCAAATCTACCCAAATTGGCCGCTCATTCTTATCAACCTAGTATAACCAAAAAGGACATATATTGCACAGTAATACACTCTTAAATTAGGCAAAGCAAAACCTCCGTCCTTTTTCAATTTTTGTAAGTGACATTTACCAATTTTTGGTCTTCTATCATTCCAAATAAAAGATGAGATAATAAGATCAATTTGATCAAAAAAACTTCTTAGTCAAAAAAACAGGGATATTCTGAAATAACTGTAAAAATTTTGGTAAAATCATCATTTTACCGTATATGGATGCGGCCAGCAAGTGAAAACGTAAGTGTGTTCTATCTGCTAAATAAATACTTCATAGAATCTACCAAGGGAACAAAATTAGCTTTATAAAGATCCTTATTTTTTTAGTGATTATAATGCCTAGATATCTAAAGGAATCCGTAACTTTGAAAGGAGTATTATCATATATAGAAACAGATTCATTTAAAGGAAACAGTTCACTTTTATTAAAATTAATTTTATATCCTGAAAAATCTCCAAATTCATTAAATAATTTTAGCAAGGCGCAGCTAGATTCCTCAGGATTAGATATATAAACCAGTAAATCGTCAGCATAAGGAAAATCTTATGAATGGTCTCATTCACAAGAATCCCGTGAATATCTTTAGCTTGACAAAGAACAATAGCAAGAGGTTCTAATATTAAGTTAAATAACAAAGGACTTAATGGACAACCCTGTCTTGTTCCCCGTGAAAGCTGAAAAAAAGATCTACAATTATTAGTAATAACAGTAGCAATAGGAGTTTTATATATCATTCTAATCCAATTATTAAAATTAACACCAAAACCAAATTTCTCTAAGACATTAAATAAATATTTCCATTTAACTCGATCAAATGCTTTTTCAGCATCCAAAGAGATGACTTTTCCCCATAACCCTTAGTTCTTTGTCTCTCCAAAATGCTGGCTGGTAAATATTTTCAGAATTGTTATTTTTATTTCAGTCACCGCCTCCGCATGCATACACATCAACCTATATGTCATCGGAGTCATCTGCAGCATGACTGTTCATTTTCCAGGCCTATCACACACTCAAGTAATTGCAACCTACATTAATTCATGCACGCATAATAGCAACATAGACTGGGCCCCTTAAGGTCCGTACCAACATTCTCAGAATCAGCTATGTAGTGATATCATGTGCAGATCCTACCTCCAATCTATCCTCTGTTGTTTGTAAATGCCAAGATATCTGGATGTGAGTTACCAGAAATTTTCATAGTCTTCTTCGGTATCAGACAGTGAAGCTGTCAAGGCCTGACAAAAAGCGATTTCTTCATTATCTGAATTGAGAAAGGCACAAAATGCGTTGTTATGACAGAGGAGCGGGCAGAGAGAGGGGCATGTTTAAAATTGCAGGTTAGATGAGAATCTCATTTCTAACTTTATCATTGATGAAAGGCCTTTAAAAGAGTTAACCTTAAAGTTCAAAGTACATTTCTTATCAATGATTCATCTCCTTACAGGCAGCCACAAAACAAAGAAACCCAATAGAACTTACTAAAAAAGACCGTCAAACAGCCAATGTGCAGGAAAAAAAATTGTGTAAGCAATAAACATAAGCTAACAACATTCAGAAATTAAATTCATGAAAGTGAGTCCACAGCCACAAAGCCAATCACAGCCGATCGGTTGCAGCCTCAGTTCAGCACAGAGACGAGTAAGCCTCACAGAGCAGCAAGCTGAATGTTGCCCCATCCCTCTCATCCTTTCCTGACACCTTGACCTTTCCAATCTGGCCCGGTGCTTAAGTCAGCCAAACAGCAGGTCATTCCTCATTCTTGGACCCAGGCCCTGCCGCTTCAATATGCTCTCAAGCCAGGGCCTCACAGGCTCAATTTGGCCTGTACCTCACCTTTCCAATCTGGCCCGGCACTTAAATCGGCCAAACAGCACATCACTCCTTACTCTGAGGCCCAGGCTCTGCCTCACCTTGGTACTGCTACTTCAAATCACCTCTAAGTCTGTTCCAGCAATGGTCAAACATTGGCTTATTCCCTGCTCTTGGCCCCGTACTCACCATGCCACAACCATCCTGGATCTTTGAGACTTCAGTTCACACCACAAAAATGCCAGGCTGTAGAGGCAGTTCAAAGTTCATCTCCAAAAGGGAATTTGCAGGCTATTGATTGCAGTGATCGTTTCTGAGAAAAAATGTGATTAATAAAGTAGTTAATAGTTTTGTTTGCTGCCACAAGTCATTGCTGTACTTCACCAGCGCAGTCTTAAACCAGACCTTAAGGCACTGCCTGAGGAACTCTTGGCTGAAATGACTGACCTCCAACAATTTTAATAATGCTCCTTTGTGGTAGGATTGAGTTCTGCCAATGGAAAGTTATGTCCTTGGCTTTTGCCATTTACTAGAACTCTTCTCAATTAGTCAAATGCTATCTTGATATTGAGGAGAAGCATTCTCAGTTTATCTCTGGAATCCAGCAAGATTATAATGAAATCTGAAGCTGTGTGGTATTAGTGGAAACCAAACTGAACATTAGCAATTTACTCCTACTTGATAGCACTGCCAATAGAACCACCCAGGACATCCCCGCTCCTCAGTGCTACCATTAGCGAGGAGGTACAGAGTCCTGAAGGCACACACTCAACATTTTAGGAACAGCTTCCCCTCTGCCATCAGATTTCTGAACAATCCATAAACACATGAACACTACTTCACTATTTAGCTCTCCTTTTGCACTAATTTTTATATATTTCTTACTGTAACTTATTTTTATTTAAATACTGTACTGCTGTTGCAAATCAAATTTCATGACATACAGTGATAATAAACGGGATCTGATTTTTGATGCTTATGAGGAGTCTGATGGGGTGGTAAGTGGCTGGATTAGAAACATATGGACAATTTTTCACATAAACAGATATTGCCTCTGAACATTGTCAGAACAGCAATATTTGGTGCAGCCAGTGCATCCAGTCATTTTGTGGTATCAGCTGGAGTTAATCAATCTGACTGCAGTCTGGCTTCTGCAATTTTGGATACCTGAGAAGGTGCCGAGCTCTATCACCCAGTCTTGTGTTTTTGAGCTCATGGTGTCCAGAATCAATGATTAACACTACAGGGCCATTCTCTCTCCATTAAGTATTTTTTGTTCCACTACTGCTGGATTTTGTAGGGTTGACTTGCCATTTCAAATTCAGGTTCTAGTCTATGTGCATTTTGACATGTAGAAACTTTATACAATTTTGCCTTCAAGAAATGAACTCAAACGAATTTACCAAAGTAGCCAGCACTCTACAGATTGTTTTGGGAAGTGGGTACTGGATGAAAATCAACAAATACTGTGCAAATCCTTTGAACAACGTTTTAGTGGGTAGCTTACACTCTTTGAGATACTGTTTCAGCATTATTTCAGCGGACGATTGGGAGATTATTTCCAGCAGCATATATTGTTTGAATGAAGTTCCTATGAGGTGCAAAGGAAACATTGCTCAATTGCTGAATTGAGATCTTTAGGACAGACATAGTTGAATATGGAAATTTTGTTAGGATATCGCTGCCATTGCAATCTATATAAATGCGCATTTGACTTTCTGAAAAGCATTAGACTTTTTGATATAATTTAAGTCGGAGGGGGTATTTAGTCCGTATACTTCCTGTTTCTTTGCTCCATATTCCAATTCGGTAGGTGGCGGTAATGTGCCTTATATTGATTTAGCGACTGTTATTGAACTACCAGAAGAAAAAAAAGAATTGTTTCCACAGTTGAACCACGGGCTGTCCTTTACCAAGATGCCGTTCGCACCGTTTTTAGAACGGAGATTGAAGCAGCTCTCGCGAGATTTAGTCAGGGACGGTAGATGTTACGCGACTGAGTGGCGGTTGGTCTGAACTCTCGGGAGGGAGCTCGGTGGCTCTGGTTGCCGGAGATGTCACTAAAGGCGCGGCGCGGAGAGACGTCGGGGCTCCCGACTCGGCGCCACCATGAGTGGCACTCGGGCGTAGGCAGAGTGCTGGCCGAAAGGAATCAGGCCGTGGTGCCAGTGGGAGCCTGGGTGGAGAGCGCCAGAGACTGTCCCGAGGAGCATAGCCCGGCGTTTGTGAGTACCTCAGCGCGAGGCATCAGTCACAGGCCCTGGGGAGATGGTGCTTGGAGGAGAAGGGGCCGAGGATGTGGGGATAGTGATTCCCGAGATGGGAATGTTGGCTTGACGTGTTTCCATGGAAACGTCATGGAGTCATACCGCACGGTAACTGGGCGTTCGGCCCGCCGTATCCATGCTAATCTCTGCCTATCTCCACTAATCCAGTTTGCACGTATTAGGTCTATATCCTGTTATACCTTGTATATTTCTAAATGTCTCTTAAACGTAGTAATCATTTGAATCAACCACCTCCGGCTGCAACCATTCTCTGCATATAAAAAAATGCTTCAAATCCCCTCTAAAATTCATTATCGTTACCTTAAATGGATGGCCTCTTTAATCCTACTATAGGGGATAAAGGATGCTATCTATCTAACTATGCCTCTTCTAACTTTCAAAGTTCGAAGTAAATCTTTAGCACGAATACGTACACGTTACCATATCAGAATCAGGTTTAGTATCACCGGCATGTGTCGTGAAATTTGTCAATTTAGCAGCAGCAGTTCAATGCAATATATAATATAGAAGAAGAAAAATAAGTAAATTAATTACAGTATATGTATATTGAATAGATTAAAAATCGTGCAAAAACAGAAATACTGTATATTTCAAAAAGTGAGGTAGTGTCCAAGGGTTCAATGTCCATTTAGGAATCGGATGGCAGAGGGGAAGAAGCTGCTCCTGAATGGCTGAGTGTGTGCCTTTAGGCTTCTGTACTGTAACAGTGAGAAAAGGGCATGCCCTGGGTGCTGGGGGTCCTTAATAATGGACGCTGCCTTTCTGAGACACTGCTCCTTAAAGATGTCCTGGGTACTTTGCAGGCTAGTACCCAAGATGGAGCCAACTAAAGTTACAGTCCTGTGCAGAAGTGCCCTCCACTCTCATACCAGATAGTGATTCAGCCTGTCAGAATGCTGTCCACGGTACATCCATAGAAGTTTTTGAATGTTTTTGTTGACGTACAAAATGTCTTTAAACTCCTAATGAAGTAGAGGTGTTGCCTTCTTTATAATTGCATTGATATGTTGAGACCAGGTTAGGTCCTCAGAGATCTTGACACCCTGGAATTTGAAACTGCTCACTCTCTCCACTTCTGATCCCTTTATGAGGGTTGGTGTGTGTTCCTTCATCTTACCCTTCCTAAATCTTGAGATTCACTTTCTTGCAGGCTTTTAAAGGGAAAAATAGATACAATAGAATTTTACGAAACATTATACATAAACAGACAAAGACTGACAAACACCAATATGTAAAATAGAAACTGTGTAAATAAAAATAATATATTGAGAACGTGAGTTGTAAGAGTCTTTGAAAGTGAGTCAGCCGCCTGAAACGTCAACTGTACTTTTTAATATAGATGCTGACTGGCCTGCTGAATTTCTCCAGCATTTTGTGTGTGTTGGCACATGGCCAAGTGGTTAAGGCTTTGGGCTGGTGATCTGAAGGTTGTTAGTTCGAGCCTCAGCTGAGGCAGCGTGTGTGTCCTTCAGCAAGGCACTTAACCACACACTGCTCCTGCACGTTTATAGCCCAGTGGCAGCGGTTGGTGCAGTATGGACAAGACAAGACTTGGATTTACATCATCTGCAGATTCTCTCTTGCATCTGAATCTCAGATGAATGCTGCTTTCGTATGGCATACAATGTAATTATATGATGAACTGGGCTTTCTCTGACCTTTTGTATATCAAATAGAAATGCGGCGCTTGGGTTATTTCGTCTTGCATCAGGCGATATCTCATATTTCATAAAGGATCGAATTGGACTAATGGAGTTAGTTTCACATAGGGTGGTTCATGAATGGAAGGTTATAGTATCAGAAGTATATAGAAGGTTATATAGTATAATTTTGTTTACAGAGTGGACTAGAGGAACATTTTCTTTATAAGCTTCTCATGTCAAGTACTAAAGAGGAATATTATTTAAGATAATGGAGATGGTTTAGCATTTATTTCCGTATTCTTTGCAGTGAATCATACTCTTTGACACTTGCTGATTTGGAAGAGTAAAATAATGAAATTTGAGAACTTTTTCATGGAACTTCAGAAACTTGTCATAATATTGCTTTCTGCTTACTACTTTGAAAAAAGTCTTTGACAGAAGTATCTAGGTCACTTATGCCTTTAATTACTTATGGCTTTTTAAATTTGAGATGTTGCTGCCAGTTATTGAGAAGTTCTTTTTTTTTTTACTTGAAATAATATCTTTGTTTTTCCAGCTATGACTCTTTCAGCATCTTGATTAAAGTGACCTCTTTGTTTTTAGATTTCTGCTCTTGAAGTAGATGAGCAACTAAAGGAAATCCATAAAGCAAAGATGGAAAATTTGAAACGTTTTCAAGATGAGGTGAAGCAACGCGTGACCGAGTATGCCCGAATACGTAAGAAGCATCAACGGCAGCGAACTTGTGAAGCAGTAAGATATAAGCAATTTATTAAATAGATGCACATTCTGCCACTTAGTCCTCTATACAGTTAAAATTAAGATGTGCTTTTTTTGTTCAATTTTTCAGTAATTAGGAAGTTGAAAACTAATATCAATTTAATTTAGCATAAGTTCTAAATTTAAAGAAGTGTACAGATGTTTTCATTATCTAGTAGAGTCATAATTTGAACGTAGCTATTTTGCATGTCTATTCCTAGTACTCTTACCAGGGAACATTAATTCCTTTTAATGGAAAACTAGCTTACAATAATTGAACTTTTATGGGGATATGCCTATACATCACTAACAGTTTTGCTATATAGAGACAAATATGCTTTTAATTTATTGAAAAACAAAAATTCAGATGCTGAAAATCAGGATTAAAAGGAGAAAATATCAGAAATACACTGCTGGTCAGCTAACATCTCTATCAAGAGCAAACTAACGTTTTGAGTTAGACTGTCCTGATTAATGGTCATTGATCTCGAGTTAGGTGTTTTTCCAGGATGTTACCCCATCTGCTAAGTATTTCCAGCACTTCCTATTTTTATTAATTTATTTAATTATTAAAGCACTCTCTTTTACCTTGTACTTTTTAGCATTTGAATACATGAATGCACGGTTTTTAGTTTGAAATGAATGAAATGCGGTGTAAGGGCTGAACGACGATTATGCCCGTTGCCTTTGTTGTGGTGTCATGGTTTTGTACATTTGTCAGCTGGAGACAATATTGATTCTACATTAACCTTGGTTATTGATGTTGTTATTGTACTTTGGATTCCTTTATGGGACTGACTCTAATATCAACATCGAAGTTCATAATTTAAGAAGATAAGCATAGTAGTAATATGATATTATTGAGTTTTTCCACAAAAGTGAAATTATTTCAAAGTAATTAGTGATATCTACTTTGATGTCCAGTACAGTGGACTCTGCTAGTCTGTGTGTAAATTGCTTTGTACAGTCTTTCAAGTTGTGTTTACACCATGCTCCAATGTTACAACTACAGTGTTATTCGCATGTTGTATATTGAAAAATTATTGGAACTTGGCATGATTTAAAAAGAAATGGGTGTTTTACACTAGATCATAGAAAATACATACCAAAAGCTGGGCATTCAATCCAAAGTGTTAGCCTTTCCTCTAATCTTGTAGTTATTTATATGGGAAAGGTGTCGAGAGATGTGTGTAATGGTATTAGTGTAGATGGATATCATGGTCAGCATGGACAAAGTGGGCTGGCAGGGCCCATTTCTATGCTGTATGATTTATATGATCCTGTGAATCTAACCTGCATGCCATCAACAGTTAGCCAAGTGGCCTTTGGTAACTCGGTGTATCCCTCTCCCCTTCTGTGATTAACTGTAACACATTTTCCACACTTCTAATGCCATGCCTGCAGCCAAAGTTTATTGGAAAATATGGCCAAAGCTCTTGCTGTTGGTACTCTGGTGTCTTTTAACATCCTGGGAAACAGCTTAGCCTAATGATTTACATTCTGTTTTCAAAAAGATGCTAGATTCTATAGTCTGCCCTCTCAATCACTTCCAATATTTCACATTTTCTCCTCAATTTCAATACCCTTTGATACCCCTGTCCTGTGGGAACAGGCATAAATATTCATTTAGGACTGTGAGTCTTTGACATCTAGAAATAGCCAATTACTTTGGTCTTTAATAGAGATTATTGTTTACTTAATTTCCCTCTTTAATTGTAAAAATTGTTGCTTCTGGCTATACAGTACCTGCTAATGTTTTTTTTCTTGCACTCTTCTTGCTTTCATAACTTATTTGTAACATCAACCCATCTTCTGTCCTCCAGGATTTTATAGTGATATAAATCCAGTTAGATAGCATAATTTATCATAATATTTTTATTTCCTCATTAAGTATTCAAATTAATTAGTGTAAAACAATTAAAATGTTAACATGTATACAGTTGCAAGATAAAAATTGTGAACCCTTTGCAATTACCTTTTTTTCTGCATTAATTACTCAAAATGCAGTCTGATCTTTATCTAAATCACAATAATGGACACACACAATCTGCCTAAACTAATAACACAAACAATTGTACTTCCTCTCATCAATACTGAATACACCATTTAAACAGTCACAGTCTAGGTTCAAAAAAGTATGTGAACCTTTGGAGTAATGCACTCTACAAAAGCTATGGCGTTCAAATCAATGAGATGAGATTGGAGGTGTGGCTGTTATGACCCCAGCCCCCTCCTTTGTGAGAATCGCAAGAGCCCTAGTCAAGGGGGGGTCAAGTGACCCAAGAGGGGAAGAGACGTGCTGAAGACCACGTTTCCCCGGGAAGCAGAATAAAGTGACTCTGACTATTGTCTCATGAAGACCACGTGCAAAGCCCTCGGGCAAAGTGGGCTGGTTGAGAGAGAGATTGACACCGGCGATCCCGTGAGGAAGTATAAAGGAGGGTCTGGGGGGGACGACCCCTTCAGACGCACCAGAAGACACGCTAGAGATCCTGTGACAGCGTTTTGATAGTGACAGCCGGTGGTGGGGTTCGTGTGTGTCTTTTCCTTGCCTGGGATTGGCGACCCCACAACGGAAGAACGGCTTAGCTACAGGGGAGGCCACCGATGAACGTTCATTCCCCCAACGAGGCTCCGACAAACCGAACTCCTCCAGGTTGGAAAACCGGTCGGGTAACTCTTTCATCCCCCCCCCCCTCTCTTTCTAACAAAAGTGCACCAACGCGACACCACAATGACGGCAGCTGGTGGAACTGCAGTGACCGCAAAAGACTTAGATATCCAGTAAACAATATATATCTACATTACCCCTAGACAACGATAGAGCTTATTTCTGATTGATTATTACTATACCTGTGCTTTAGATTGAGTTGTGACGACGTATATGATCTGAATGTTTTGTATTAACCATACGTTTGTGCCCCTTTATAAATAAAAACATTTGAAAATAGTAGCATCAGGCTTCAGTGGACCCATCTGTCTTTGCTGGTAAATTACCCGGTTACTGGGGAACGTAACAAGTGGGTTGCTCGTCCCGGATTTGAAACCAAAGGGGAGGGTCAGTGAATCGGGCTGTAAGTCCAAACTTAAATCTGGTTACGCAGGTAGCCAGACAGGAAACCAGCAAAGATGGATGTGGGTGAATTTATGAGAAACCCGACTGTACAGGCGCTAGGGACGGCTACTAAATCAGACTTGGTAAATCTGGCAAAGGGGTTAGGCCTCGCAGAGGTGAGGTCATCAATGAAAAAGCAGGAAGTGCGAGGGGTCATAAATCAGTATTACATTGGGAAGGAGGTGTTTGCAGCTGAGGATTTGGAAAATATCCCCGAAAAGAGATTAGCGAGTGGGACAGATCAGGTAGAGTTGGAGAAAGTAAGGTTGGAACATGATCTTCAAGTAAAGCAGCTAGAAGCAGCTGCAAAGGAAAAGGCTGAGGAACGAGCTGCAAAGGAAAAGGCTGAGGAATGGGCTGCAAAGGAAAAGGAAAGGGAGCAGGTGTTCAAACTAAAGGAATTAGAGATGAAACGGAGTCATGAGCTCCAGCTAAAGCAGCTAGAAGCAGAAGCAGAAGAGAAAGAGAAACAAAGGAGCCATGAATTGGAGCTGGACAGGCGAAAGCAAGAGCAAAGAGCTCAAGGGCACAAGAGAGAGGAGGGGTTTGATGTTAGTCGGGCGTTGAGGTTGGTCCCCCCCTTCGAGGAGACGGATGTTGATAGTTATTTCTTGCTTTTTGAGAAGGTGGCAGTGAATCAGAAGTGGCCCAGAGAGCAGTGGGTGGCGTTGTTACAAAGTGTGTTACGAGGGAAAGCACAGCGGGCATATGCCGCGCTGCCCCCAGAAGGGGAAGGGAATTATGACCAAGTAAAGGAGGCCATTCTCCGAGGTTACGAGTTAGTACCTGAGGCGTATAGACAAAGGTTCTGAAATTTAAGGAAAGGGTGGAATCAAACGTATACCGAGCTAGCCCATGAGAAGGGTGTGCTCTTGGACCGTTGGTGCACTGCGGAGAAGGTGGCCGAGAATTATGGGCATCTCAGGGAGTTATTTTTGATTGAGGAATTTAAAGGTTGTGTTCCGGAAGAGATCCGAATGTATTTAAATGAGAGGACGAATCAGTCCCTCTCAGAAATTGCTAGGTTCGCAGATGAATATGCCCTAACCCACAAGACAAAGTTTTCCTCGCCAAAAAGTTACCCGAGAGACCGTCGGAATGGTAGGGAAAGCCCGCCGGGAGCTAGCAGGAAAAGTGAGGATAACAGGCAGGAAACCTGGAGATTTCCTGGTTTAACCTGTTTTAATTGTGGAAAGGTGGGTCATATTGCATCTAAATGCTTTGCTCCGAGAAAGGAGCCAGAGAGAGAGAGAGCAGCGATCCCTATTGGGCGTGCAGTGGTAATCAGAAAATCGGCAAGAGGGTCCCAGGGGAGCAGAGAGCGCGAGGGGGCGGAGATTTATCTGTCACCCGGAACCGTGTCTGTGAGGAAGGGGGACCCGCCTATCCCCGTACGGATTTGGAGAGACACGGGGGCGGAGCTATCATTAATTAGCCGTAACGTATTACCATTCGGACCTCCGACGGGCGAGGTAGCCCTGAGAGGCATAGGAAACTGGACCGAGGTAGTGCCTTTGCATAGGGTCCTTCTAGATTGTGAGTTGGTGTCGGGACCAGTGGAAATGGGGGTCCTGCCGGAGTTGCCGGGGGAAGGCGTGGACGTCCTTCTGGGTAACGACCTAGCGGGTGGGAAGATTGGAGCAGCCGTGAAGCTAAAAACCCAGCCCGTGAGAGTTGAGGCCCCGCCCATAGAGTCCCCGAGCTATCCCGCATGCGCGGACACTAGCAGCCTGTCGAGAGCGGCAGCTGAGAAAGCGAGCAGTTTAAAATTGGCTCAGACGTTTTTACCGACCCTGTGCCACGAGGGTTTCGAGGGTGGTAAAACGAGGAATAGTAACGTAAAAGGGGATAAAGGAGAGAAAGGAGAGAAGGTAGATCCTCCTTTAGCGAAGAAAAAGGTCCTAGAGGTAGGAAATAAAGATGAGAAACAGATAAAGCTGTTAAAAGGTCCAGGGTTGGACCTGGATGAGTCTAAAGGTGTTCCCGATAATGAAATGAGGGCAGTCCTCGATGAAAAGGATGCCATTACCGTGAAGAAGTCTGCTGGATTGGCAGATGAGATTGTTCCAGCCCAAGGGGTTGAGTTTACTTCGGAAGTGAGTTGCCCAGAGAGTAACTGGGAGGATCAGAGGAAGTTAGAATTTGAAAAGGGTATGGGGATTGAAAGCCTGGAAGAGGCCAAAGCCCCGTTTGAGTGTGTCCAAGATGGGGAGGCCCGTGGTCCTAAACCTAGTCACGGAGCTCAGAAAAAGTCTGAGGTATTTGACTCGGCTGGACGAGACGGCCGTCCTTTTGGATCAGATAGACTTGGTTCGGGGAAGAAAGGGTTAACCTTGGGAAGTGTGAGTTCCCAGATGGTTGTGCCGAAGGGGGTGTTCAGAGTTAATGTGGAGTTTACGAATGGGGAGATAACTGTTGTTGTGGAGGAGAATGGTAAATCTGTAGTTCCCAAATCGAAGGAAAAAAAGTTAAAGTCTAGATTGATGCCTGCGCATCGATTACAGGTTGATTTGGAATGTAAAGGGGCCTCACATGCTATTGTTATTCAAGGAAGCCCTGTGAGGAAGCCGAAATTTAAATGCGGCCGGGGAAAAAGGTTCGAACTGAAACCCATCAGCCTGCATGGTTTTGACAAAAGGGTTAACTACCTGTGTAGCATTAAAGAATTGGGTGGAAATTCTCATGATGGACTAGGTTGGGGACACGGAGTTAAGAGAATAACCCTTGTGGAAAGGAAAGGTGGGAGAGTACCTCGCCAAATTACTCAAGTTCCCCACGGGGGGACTCACTGGAAAAAAGGCGATGGTTAATAGAAATGCCATTTTTAAACAGCAACGCCGGTTGTACGGGTTTGCGCCAAAGCCTGTGAAATATAAAGACAACCCCTTTGGAGACCTGCCGGTGAAATAACACGACCGAAACGATTAGTATTTGTATAAACTTTTGTAGATGCACCTAAGCTAAGATCACACCTCCTTAGTTGTGTGGCTGAAGAAAATAAATAAAAATAGGTGGTTACTGAGCTGAAGTTTGATGCTACCAGACTTTAGTACGGTACGTGAGGTTAAGATATTAAAGAAAGGGGCACTGTAATTGTTACCTGTTTAGATACTGACTTGAATGTATAACGGTAGTACTCTATGAAGAGAGGAGCTTGTGTATTGTGTTAGAAAAAAAATCCTATAAGACTCTGTACCAACTTGTTTTTAACCGCTGGTAAAAAAACTTTTAAGAGGGGAGGTGTTATGACCCCAGCCCCTTCCTTTGTGAGAATCGCAAGAGCCCTAGTCAAGGGGGGGTCAAATGACCCAAGAGGGGGAGAGACGTGCGGAAGACCACGTTTCCCCGGGAAGCAGAATAAAGTGACTCTGACTATTGTCTCATGAAGACCACGTGTAAAGCCCTCGGGCAACGTGGGCTGGTTGAGAGAGAGATTGACACCGGCGATCCCGTGAGGAAGTATAAAGGAGGGTCTGGGGGGGACGACCCCTTCAGACGCACCAGAAGACACGCTAGAGATCCTGTGACAGCGTTTTGATAGTGACAGCCGGTGGTGGGGTTCGTGTGTGTCTTTTCCTTGCCTGGGATTGGCGACCCCACAACGGAAGAACGGCTTAGCTACAGGGGAGACCACCGATGAGCGTTCATTCCCCCAACGAGGCTCCGACAAACCAAACTCCTCCAGGTTGGAAAACCGGTCGGGTAACTCTTTCATCCCCCCTCTCTCTCTCTTTCTAACAAAAGTGCACCAACGCGACACCACAACGACGGCAGCTGGTGGAACTGCAGTGACCGCAAAAGACTTTTAGATATCCAGTAAACAATATACCGTAGATTCCGGACTACAGAGCGCACCTGATTAAAAGCCGCTGGCTCTAATTTTAGAAAGAAAATCAATTTTGTACTTGTACAGGCCGCACCGGATTTTCGGCCGCAGGTGTCCCACGTTGTAATATGAGATATTTACACAGAAAGATATTACACGTGAGGATTTTTTAACTTTTAATTAAATCCATATGGTAACATAAACAAATACATATTGCAAATGCTTTTTTTCGAACCGTGCCTGTAACGCGGCTACTTTTAAATATACGTTGCGTATACTTTTTTACTGAACAACATTCCAATATCTCCTAACGACTGGTAAAAAATATATATACTGCAGCCTACCAGGAAAAGTTATTGATCGCCTTTAACTTAAAAGTAGCGTTCGCTCAGATCTAATGCCGCTCGCGTAATGCGCTCGCCCCCTCCTTCCCGTTTATCGCAAACGGCATTTTTCCCACAAGACGCGGCGAAACCGGGTGTGATGTCATAGCATCCCGCGATGTAGTACAGAAAACAAATATAGTTAAAACTCTTCTAACTTTAACTAACAAATGAATTACTAAGCGAAAATATTATAAACTAAATAACTGCCATAAAGGCAGCACAATGCTTTTATTCGAGTGTTTTCCATGTTGATGAGGGTGAGTACAAATGACTGATTTACAATAATTTAATTGTGAAAGTGCGCTTGATTTATCGTACAATTTCATTGGACCTCTGTGAACTACTCATCAATTTTATTGGTCTACTGTTACGAGGCAAAATGTTTTTGGCGGCATGAAAAAAATCATGCATTAGCCGCACCGTAGTAAAGGCCGCAGTGTTCAAAGCTGTTCAAAATGTGGGGAAAAAGTAGCGGCTTATAATCCGACATCTACGGTATATCTACATTACCTCTAGACAACGATAGAGCTTATTTCTGATTGATTATTACTATACCTGTGCTTTAGATTGAGTTGTGACGACGTATATGATCTGAATGTTTTGTATTAACCATACGTTTGTGCCCCTTTATAAATAAAAACGTTTGAAAATAGTAGCATCAGGCTTCAGTGGACCCATCTATCTTTGCTGGTAAATTACCCGGTTACTGGGGAACGTAACATGGCTTACAGAGGTGCCCTGCCCTATTTAAAAAAAAAACCAGTCAGGTTACTGACAGAGCCTGCTCTTCTCAAGAAGGATCTGTTTATGTGCACCATGCCTTGATCAAAACAACTTTCAGAGGACCTTCGAAGAAGAATTGTAGAGCGGCATGACGCTGGATAAGTCTACAAAAGCCTTTCGAATTACCTGTGTGTTCATCAGTCCACAGAGAAATTGTCTATAAATGAAAGAGATTCAGTACTGTTGCATCCTGCAATGATCACACAAAGAGCTCAATGTGCAATGCTGAAGGTGGTGAAAAAGAACCCAAAGGTAACAGCAAAAGACCTGCAGAAATCTCTTGAACTTGCTAAAGTCTCTGTTCATGTGTCCACCATTAGAAAAACACTGAACAAGAATAGTGTTCATGGAAGGACACCACGGAGGAAACCACTGCTCTCCAAAAATTATTCCTGTAAGTCTAACATTTGCAAAAGACCGCCTGGATGTTCCACAATGCTTCTGGGACAGATGAGACACAAGTTGAACTTTTTGGCAGAAATGCACATTGCTATGTTTGGAGGAAAAAGGGCACTGCACACCAACACCAAAACCTCATCCCAACTGTGAAGCATGGTGGGAGGAGCTTCGTGGTTTGGGACTGCTTTGATGCCTCAGGGCCTGAACAGTTTGCGGTCGTTGAGGGAGCAACGAGTTCAAAATTGTATCAAGATATTTTACAGCAGAATGTCAGGGTAGCAGTCCATCACCAGAAGCTGAAGAGAAGTTGGATGATGCATCAAGATAATAATCTGAAATACAAAAGTAAATCAACAACAGAATGGTTTTAAAAAGAAGAAAATTCATGTTTCAGAATCAGAGTCCAGACCTTGACCCAAGTGAGATGCTGTGGCATGACCTGAAGAGGGCTGTTCCTGCAAGCTATCCCAGAAATATTGAAGAACTGAAACAGTGTTGTATGGAGGAATGGTCTAAAATTCCTCCTTGCCATCTTGATAGTCTGATCAGCAGCTACAGGAAACGTTTGGTGGAGGTTATTGCTGCTAAAGGAGGTTCTACCAGTTATCAAATACAAGGGTTCACATACTTTTTCCAGCCTAGACTGTGAATGATTAAACAATGTGTTCAATAAAGACATGAAAAGTATAATTGTTTGTGTATTAATCATTTAGGCAGATTGTTTGTCTATTATTGTGAGTTAGGTGAAGATCAGACCACATTTTATGAGTAATTAATGCAGAAAACCAGGTAATTGCAAAGGGTTCACAAACTTGCAACTATAGAATTGATATAATGCAGAGTTTAAATATCAAATATATGCAGAGCTTAAATGTGTGTGTAGGGTTTAAGTTTGCTAATGATAATCCTACATATAGATGAAATGCTAGGCCATAAAATATTCTTCAGTTTGCTTAAAAGTGAAAGGAAATGACACAAAATCACAGGTTATTTTGTGACCAAATTGACCAAGTACCTTTTATACAGAGAGCTTAATTGCGTTGCTGTTTTTATTTAGGTTGAAAAGGATGATCGTGTGATAATACAATCCACTGCTTCAGCTGAACAGCTCATTCCAAACAAAAACACTTGCCTGCTTCGCAGCCATGATGTTGGGTTTGCTATTTTTAGTCCAAGCTCGAGGTGGGTATCTGCTCAGGGGATAAGTAATGAACAGGAAGATGATGAAGATGTATTCAATGATCAAGCCAGGCAGGTGAGAAGCTCTCAGAAGTGCTTAAACGGCAGCTATTATGTCCTTAAAGTTGTTTCATTTTCAGGTTAATATAGTGCTATGAGGCTGTAACTTCTAAGGATAAGTTGGAAAACCCAGATCCTGAATTGTTGTCTCTGGAGTCTTCTTGTTCTCGCTATAACCACTTAAGTTTTCCCTGGGTGTTCCGATTTCCTCCTGCACCCTAAATACATACTGGTCGATGGGCAGAATTGAGTTGTTGGTGCAAGCAGGAGAGGATAGGTTGGAGGAAAAGAAGTAGACGTGATTGAGGGGATTGCTGTGAGAGTTAAAAGTAAACTTATTATCAAAGTATTCCTATGTCACCATATACAACCCAGAAATTCATTTTCTTGTGGACATATTTAATAAACCCAAGAACCATAGTAGAATCAGTGAAAGACTGCACACGACAGGATGAACAACCAACCAATGTGCAAAAGGCAACAAACTGTGCAAATACAAAAGAAAACAAAGAAATAATAGTAACTAAATAAGCAATAAATATTGAGAACATGAGTCCTTGAAAATGACTCCTTGGGTTGTGGGAACGGTAGCGTGATGGTACGAGTGAAGTTATCTCCACTGGTTCAAGAGTCTGATGGTTGAGGGGTTCCTAAATCTGGTGGTGTGAATCCTAAGATAAGAAAATCTGCAGATGCTGGAAATCCACGCAATGCACACAAAATGCTGGAGGAACTCAGCAGGTCAGGCAGCTTCTATGGAAAAGAATAATTAGTTGACATTTTGGGCCAGGAAAGTTGCTGTCAGGAAGGGGGTACAGAAGCCTCAGGACTCACCAGCAGGCCAGGCAGCCTCTATGGAAAAGAATAAATAGTTGACATTTTAAGCCAAGAAACTTCATCAGGAGGGTCCTGATGAGAGGTCTTGGCCCAAAACGTCAACTGAGTAAAGAGCATGACCTGGGTGGTGGGGGTCCTTGATGGATGCTGCTTTCCTGGGACAGCATGTAGATGTGCTCAGTGGTGGAAAGGACTTTACCTGTGATAGACTGGGCCGTATACACTACTTTTTGTGGGATTTTCCATTAAAGTGCATTGATGTTTCCATACCAGGGTGTGATGCAGCTAGTTAATAAACTGTCCACCAAACAGCTATAGAAATTTGTCAAAGTTTTAGTTGTCATGCTGAATCTTCGCAAAGGAAGTAAATGCGCTGCCGTGCTTTCTTCACCAACATGCTGGGCCCAGGATAAATCCTCTAAAATGATAATACTGAGGAATTTGAGGTTGCTGACCCTTTCCATCTCTGATCCCTGGATGAGGACTGGCTCATGGTCCTTCGGTTTCCTCTTCCTGAAGTCAATAATCAGCTCCTTGGTCTTGTTGGCATTGAGTGAGAGGTGGTTGTTGTAGAGCAGGGGGCTAAGCACACAACCTTGTGGTGCACCTGTGTTGATGGAGATTGCAGAGGAGATGTTGGTGCCGATCTGAACCTTCTGGGGTCTGCAAGTGAGAAAATCGAGGATCCAGTTGCACAGAGGTGTTGAGGCCAATGTCTTGAAGCTTATTGATTTGTTTTAAGTGGATGATTGTATTGAATGCCAAGCTGTAGTCGATAAATAGCATCCTGATGTATGCATTTTTGCAGTTCAGATGTCCCAGGGTTGAGTGAAGAGCCAATGAAATGACATCTTTTGTGGACTTGTTATGCTGGTGGGAAAATTGGAGCGAATCCAAGCAGTTTCTCAGGTAGGGGTTGATGTGTTTCATCAACAACCTTGCAAACTGTACGATAGTCAATGAGACAGGTTACCACATTCTTCTTGGGCACCGCTACTTCAGGCTGTCAAAGCGAAGGGTTAAAGATATCAGTGAGCACTTCAGCCAGTTGTTCAGCACAGGTCTTTAGTACTCATAGACATACAGTAGATTGAATGTCCTCTTATATTGTTAGCATATTGATTAAAATATGAAATCCAGTTGTGTCAATGTGCCAAATTGGAATAAAAATTTGAAATTTGAATCATGATAACATAAAATTAATGAAAATGTAAACTTCCATTACCCATTCAGGAAATTCCAGGAACATGGAAATATGTTTAACATTAATTGCTTTTCTAAAACAAAACTTATCATTTACTTTCTCTCATCCTGTCTGTGAATCTTTTAATAGGCATAATAGATATTTCACAGAAACAGACTGTCTTAAGCAAAGTTACCTTTTATATTTATGCTCCTTTAGGAATCTGGGTATTGCTGGTGAGGTCAGAAATTATTGTTATTCATAATTATCCTGAAAAGGTTGTGCTGAGTTGCCAGCTTAACTAAACTGTACTCCTGGCGAAGATCTTTTATTGTACCACTGAAGGTTTTGGAGTTCTATAACTTGGACACAGTGGAGTTGAGGAAAAAATAATACATTTCCAAATCAGGACGGTGTACAACTTAGAATGAAACATTCATGTTATGATGGTCTCATGTACTTGCTGTTTTTGTCTTTTTTGCTGACAAAGGTGCAGTAAGAGTAGCTTAGGTAAAGAAATGAATGTTTAAGCTAGTTGGAGTGCCAGTAAAGCAACTTCCTTTTAGGTGGTGTTGAGCTCCTTGAGAGTTATTGAAGCAGTCGTCATCCGGGCAAGTGGAGAGTGTTCCGTCACAGTCCTGATTTGTGAATTGTCGGTGTTGAAAAGTCGTTAAGCTTCGGTTCAACAGTGACTCCCAGACAGTTAATGTTGGGGACCATATCAATGATGATACCAAAATCTGCAATCTTTGCCCATTCTAGCTTCCAGGCCTGCTCCATGCAATTGACTTGTAACTGCTCTTTGAAATAGCTTAGGAAGCCATTCACTTGTCCCATAAATGCTATGTTCAAATAGAGAAAATAAAATGATTTAGACTACTAGCCCTTGATCTTGGTATTGAATTCAAACAGAGTGAAGTCACTTTTAGCCATGTCAGCCTTGTAAATTTGTCCACGTGACATCAAGGGACTGGTGCCTCTGTTGAAAGTTGTTTTATAGACAAATCAAGCAACAGCTCGACGTTGTTGTACTCAGAATCCGATCACATTTGACATTTTCAGCACAATCTATGCAAATGTGCTGTCCCACCAGCGGGACAGACCTAGCAGAGCTGGCACCACATTGGTACAGGTGAGAAGGAGTAGTGCTTGAAATTCTCAAAGATGACTTCAAACTCAATGAACTCTCAATGTATTAATGTGACCTCTTGATTATCACCATCCTCTCAACTGATGAATCAGTACTCCTCGATGTTGAACAATAGTTGCGAGGAAATAAGCTCTGAAAGTAGCATGGCACAGAAGGCACTCTTGGTGGAGGACCATTGTCCTTCACCAAGAGTTTCTTGGCAGAACCATCACTCACAGAACTGGCTGAATCCTGAAGGACTGTTCCCAGACTAAATCTGCAACAAGTGGAGAGTGAGCCATTGAAACATAAGAGATTGCAGATGCTGGAATCTGGAGCAACAAACAAGATGCTGGAGGAATTCAGTAGGTGGGTCAGGTAGGATCTGTGAAGGGAAGTGGAAGGCAGATGCAACACAAGCCTTAATGTATGCTAAGGGATCTCAAGTTTTGGATCCAATTAAACCTCTGCAGTCATGGGTAGTGTAGCAGTTAGCATGACTGTATTGCAGTTCGGAATGTTCTGGAGTTCAGAGTTCAATTCCAGCGCTGTGCTGTATGTTCTCCCTGTGGAATGTGTGAGTTTTCCTCCGGTGCACAGATTTCCTCCTGCCATCCAAACATATACAGGGTAGGTTAATTGGTCATTGTAAATTGTCCCGTGATTAGGGTAGGGTTAATTGGGGTTGTGGGGCAGTGTGGCTTGAAGGGCGGGAAGAGCCTGCTCTGTGCTGCGTCACTAAATTTTAATAAATGTAGATGACGTTGGCCAATTACTTGATTTCTTAGAAATGGATATAATCTATTATCTTGGTCAGATTTCCTCCATTTGAGTTTAATTTTGGTGTTTATTTCTAGAAAATAGCTCCAAGTCCTTTCTATTACTAAGCTTTACTGAATAACTCAAGAAATGTTGTGAATTGTTATGTTACCTGTAGCAAAACTTATTCCATAAAGGTAAGGACTATATCAAGAGCAGATTCAAATCTGCCGATTGTGGAAGCAACAAAGTTAAAGTTAATTTTCTATGAGTGTGAGAAACTTCGATTTCTAATCTGCATCATAATTTTCTTTAATAAGTTTATTTTATGCAATGTGTAGCAGTTGAATATCTGCACAATATTTAATATTACATGCTGTGTTACAAGTTAATTTGAGGATTTAAACATGGTTTACCTGAAATTTTTGAATAGGGCTTCGATTTTAGATAGGTAGATAGATACTTTATTCATCCCCATGGGGAAATTCAACTTTTTTTTTCCAATGTCCCATACACTTACATACAATACTTAACTCAGTAAAAAATATGATATGCATCTAAATCACTATCTCAAAAAGCATTAATAATAGCTTTTAAAAAGTTCTTAAGTCCTGGTGGTTGAATTGTAAAGCCTAATGGCATTGGGGAGTATTGACCTCTTCATCCTGTCTGAGGAGCATAGCATCGATAGTAACCTGTCGCTGAAACTGCTTCTCTGTCTCTGGATGGTGCTATGTAGAGGATGTTCAGAGTTTTCCATAATTGACCGTAGCCTACTCAGCGCCCTTCGCTCAGCTACCGATGTTAAACTCTCCAGTACTTTGCCCACGACAGAGCCCGCCTTCCTTACCAGCTTATTAAGACGTGAGGCGTCCCTCTTCTTAATGCTTCCTCCCCAACACGCCACCACAAAGAAGAGGGCGCTCTCCACAACTGACCTATAGAACATCTTCAGCATCTCACTACAGACATTGAATGACGCCAACCTTCTAAGGAAGTACAGTCGACTCTGTGCCTTCCTGCACAAGGCATCTGTGTTGGCAGTCCGGTCTAGCTTCTCGTCTAACTGTACTCCCAGATACTTGTAGGTCTTAACCTGCTCCACACATTCTCCATTAATGATCACTGGCTCCATATGAGGCCTAGATCTCCTAAAGTCCACCACCATCTCCTTGGTCTTTGTGATATTGAGACGCAGGTAGTTTGAGTCACACCATATCACAAAGTCCTGTATCAGTTTCCTATACTCCTCCTCCTGTCCATTCCTGACACACCCCACTATGGCCGTGTCATCAGCGAACTTCTGCACATGGCAGGACTCCGAGTTATATTGGAAGTCTGATGTGTACAGGGTGAACAGGACCGGAGAGAGTACGGTTCCCTGCGGCGCTCCTGTGCTGCTGACCACCGTGTCAGACCTACAGTCTCCCAACCGCACATACTGAGACCGCACATAAATAGCAGAAACAACTTAATTCATACTGCTATCAAGTGAATCATCCTACTAGGTTTCTAAATCTTCAGTAGTTTCAGTAAGAACAATAAAAGTTAAAGAAAACCAAATGGCCAGATATTATTAGTTTGTTACATTTTATTCTGTATTGTTATTTTACCTTGTTCTAGCTCAACGTACTGTGTAATGATTTGATCTGTATAAACAGAATGCAAAGCAAGCTTTATGCTATATTTCGATACATGTGATGATAATAAACCGTTACCAATTCCAGTACCAATTGTTGACTTGTCCTATAACTGAGTAGGTATTTGAGGAAAAGAATTTTTTTTTGTGTGTTTAATTTTTACAGCAAATGTCCATAACAAACTAATTTATAATTACTGAAATACAAGTCTCTTGAAATGATCAGTGATTTCGTTACTCCATCCTTCTTTGTAGTTTATCCTTTTTATATATGGTGACTGTTTCCAGCTATCATCACATGCAAATGACTACCTCCTATTCAGCTGTTTGGCATTTCATCCCAATGTACAATATGGGACCAATCTTTTATCTCTTGATTTCCAGCAGCCATGTGTATCTCAATGGATCCTCAATGATGAATCAACTATGATTGGGGGAAAAATGCTCTTTTGAGGATTTTTTGACATAAGCCTACATTATCCGAAGTTGTATTGTACTTGTCCCATTGGATTTGAACTTTTCAATTTATAACATAACATTTTCAATTTGTTTAAATTTAAAGCTAATTTTATATGAAAATTGCATGCATTTATAAAAAAGATTGAATTTTGTCAAGAAAGAGCAGAAGTGTTGAAGATGACATTTTGTTTTTGTTTACTTACAAAAATCATTATTTTGAAAGTAATGCTCGAGATATTTGTTTGTTTCAGCTGAGCAAAGTTACAAAAGAGGCTCGGCATCGACTTGCATCATGTCAAACAGTAACAGAAATGGACTTGGACTCGAGTCTTCCTGGAGGAGTCTGGAAGGTGTCTCCAGCAAGAGATGTGAGTTATCTTTTCAATGATAACGTTACTTTCTATTGGTCTTAAATTTGAAAAAAAACCCCTAAAATCCACCATGTTAGAAATGGCAGAAGGTTTTTGAACTGATTTGATAGTTATGATTTTTTCCCCCCAGCACTATGGATGCTGGAAATTTGAGATAAAATTGTGTATTGACTACAGTTCTGCCTAAATACTATTACTCCAAGTAATCTCATCATCAAACTCTGAATCACAGGAGTCAATGCTTCCCCCTGCAACTGGATCTTTGACTTCTTGACCAATAGAACGTAATTAGCAAGAATAGGTATCAACACCTCTACCACGATTACTTTAAACATTGGTGCTCCACAAGGTTGTGTCCGCAGCTCACTACTCTACTCCCTGTACACTCATGACTGCGTGGCCAGATTCTGCTCTAACTCCATCTACCAGTTTGCAGATGATACCACTAGTGAAGCCGCATCTCAAATAGCTGAGTTGGTGTACAGGAAGTAGATAAAGAGCTCAGTAATATAGTGTTATGATGACATATTTCCCTCAATGTCAACAAAACAAAATATCTGATCATTGACTTCAGGAATGGGGATAGTGCACATGCTCCTTCATTTCATTTTTCAATCTTTTATATTGATTTCCAAATAAAGAATATACAAATCGGAAGAGGAGTTTAACAAGTAGATAATATAAAAGACATATAAACAGCAATAGTAAAAAACAAAAAGTATATAATTTCAAAATCAAATAAGTAAAATATTATGCTGTTATATATACAATGGTCAAAAAAAACTACAACTTCTCATAACAATCATTAAAAAAAATTGGAAATTTTATTGATAAGGAAAAAAACCCCTGCTAACTAAACTGAAACAAAAAACAGAAAAAAGAAAGAGAAAAAAGAAAAAGAAAGATTGGGTAGTCCAATTGAGAATAAAATTAGAAAAAACAGAGAGAGAGAGAGAGAGAGAGAGAGAGAGAGAGAAACATCCTTCCAGTCATCTCCGAACCTTCGTGGATAAGGATTTTCCCCAAAGAGAATAAAAAAATAAAAATAAATTAAATCATGTGAAAATATTGAATAAAAGGTCGCCAGACTTGTTCAAAATTAAAGGATGTATCAAATGTCCGGCTTCTAATTTTCTCCAAGCTTAGACATGACATAATGGAGGAGAGCCAATAAAAAAACAGTAGGTGGGTTAGATTCTTTCCAATGTAGCAAAATAGCTCTCCTAGCCAGTAAAGTTGAAAAAGCTATCACATGTTGGGCAGAAGCAGACACTTTGTTTGCTGTAATAATCTGGAATAATCCCAAAAATTGCTGTAAGTGGATTAGGTTGAACATCCATATCTATAACTTTAGATAATATTCCAAACACATTCCTCCAAAAATTATTTAAACTTACACATGACCAAAACATATGAGTTAGAGTAGCCATTTCTGCGTTACATCTGTCACAAATAGGGCTTATATTTGGGAAAAATATGCGCCAATTTATCTTTGGACATATGGGCCCTATGTACTATCTTAAACTGAATTAAGATATGGCGTGCGCAGATAGATGAATTATTGACTAAATAATAAATTTTACTCCATTGATTATCTGAAAATGAATGTTGAAGTTCTACTTCCCAGGTACGTTGAACCCTATCATTAGGCGACATGTGAGCATTCATTAACTATTTATAAATGATAGCTATTAATCATTTTTGAAAAGGTTTAAACTGAAAAATAACATAAGCCAAATTTGAAGAGCAGGCCAAGGGGTAATTCGGTAAAAAATCACGTAAGAAATTCCTAACCTGTAAATACCTGAAAAAATGTGTATTAGAGATATCATATTTATCCATTAACTGTGAAAAAGACATTAAACAGTCTTGTAAAAACAAATCTAAAAAAGTATTTATTCCCTTAATTTTCCATGTTAAAAAAGCTTTATCCAAAGTTGATGGTTTAAAAAAGAAATTAGAATAAATATTACTAGAAAGTAAAAAAAAATCATTTAATTCAAAAAATCTACGAAATTGAAACCAAATTTTTAAAGTATGTTTAACAATAGGGTTAAGAGCTTGTCTACCTATTCTGGAGAACGAAAACGGAAGAGGAGCTCCGAATAAAGAAGCTAACGAAAACCCCATTACTGAATTTTCCTTCAACTGTAACCATGAAGGGCGATCTTGGTCGTCTATATCATAAATCCAAAAAGTAATATAATGAATATTAATTGCCCAATAATAAAATCTAAAGTTTGGTAAAGCCAGTCCTCCATCTTTTTTTGATTTTTGCAATAAAAGTTTATTCACTTTAGAGCTTTTATTATTCCAAACATAAGATAAAATCAAGAGAATCTATTTTATCAAAAAATGTTTTTGGAACAAAAGAGGGAACTGCTTGAAATATATATATATATATATATATATGAAAATTTCAGTAGAATAACCATTTTTATAGCATTTATTCGACCTATCAATGACATCGACATAGGTGACCATTTAGAAAGCGCCTGTTGAGTATATTCAACTAAAGGGAAGAAATTATACCTATATAGGTCTTTAAAATTTTTTGTAATTTTGATACCAAGGTAAGTAAAATGGTTTTTGGCAGTATTAAATGGTATTTGATTATAATAATCAGAATAATTATTAATAGGAAATAACTCACTTTTATGTAAATTAAGTTTATATCCAGAAAAAGTACCAAATTCCATAAATATAGATAACATAGAAGGAATAGATTTCTTAGGATTTGAAATGTAAACTAATAAATCATCCGCGTATAACGAAACCTTATGTAATTTATCCCCTCTCCTAATACCCTGCACAGAATTAGAATCCCTAAGAGCAATAGCAAGTGGTTCTAAAGTCAAATTAAATAATAAAGGACTAAAGGGGCAACCCTGACGGGTACCTCTATATAATTTAAAGTAAAGAGACTTTTGATTATTAGTTAAAACTGCAGTTACCGGGGCATGATAAATCAATTTAATCCAGGAAATAAATCCTGGACCAAAATTGAACCTCTTCAAAACCTGGAATAGATAAGGCCACTCCACCCTATCAAAGGCTTTCTCTGCATCCAAAGATACAATACATTCCGATTCTTTGGCCGAGGGGGAATAAATGATATTTAATAATCTTCGAATATTAAAATGTGAATACCTATTTTTACTAAATCCTGTTTGATCGTTTGAGATAACATTAGGCAAGATAGTCTCAAGCCTATTTGCTAGAATCTTAGAGAGAATTTTAAAATTTACATTCAGTAAAGAAATAGGTCTGTAGGATACACATTCCAGTGGGTCTTTCCCTTTTTTTGGAATCAATGAAATTAGTGCTTCATAAAAAGTTTTAGGAAGGTTCCCAGAGGATGTAGAGTCGGTAAACGTTTGATGAAGATGTGGTGTAAGCATTTCATGAAAGGTCTTGTAAAATTCTACCGTATAACCATCAGGTCCCGGAGCTTTACCTAACTGCATAGAGGATATAGCCTTTAACTGACCCGCTAAAAGTTTAGCAGATTTTTCCCCATGTATATAAAATAAACTTTTAGATTTAAAAATTTGCTGTTCAGTGGGAAAGGTCAGAAGTAAATCATACTGTGATTGAAGTTTGACCCTTTCTTTATATAGGTCTTCAGTAGGTTTAATTGAATATGCTTTATCTGTTTAATTTTATTAATAAGCACTGACAATTCTGCTTTATTTTTCTTTCTCAAGGCTGCTGAATATGAGATTATCTGTCCCCTAAGAAAAGATTTTAAGGTGTCCCATATAACCAGATTTGACATTCCTTCAGTTGTATTAAATTCAAAAAATATAGAAATTTGCTCCTTAATAAAATTAACAAAAGCTGGATCCTGTAACAATACGGGGTTCAATCTCCATTGTGAGATTTTCAAAAATCTATCCGAAAGCTTAAGGGTTAACTTTAAAGGCACGTGATCTGAAAGCGCAATGATGTCATACGCACATTCAACAACGGAGTTTAACAGACGTGTATCTAAAAAAGAGTTAATACAAGCTGCCGCTTTATTAGGAAGCGACGGATTGGTTGATGACCTGTCAATCGCCAGATTTAAACAACAATTAAAGTCACCACCCATGATCAGTTTATATTCATTGAGATTCGGTAACTCTGAAAAAAGTTCCTTAAAAAAATCAGAATTATCTACATTAGGTGCGTATACACACACCAGAGCTACCTTTTGCTCGCATAATAAACCAGTAACAATTAAATATCTTCCAATTGAATCTGTAGTAGTATTAAGGTGTACAAAAGGGATTTTGGGGCTAAGAAATATAGAAACGCCTCTTGTTTTACTATCCGACAGCGAGTGAAATAAAGGCCCTTTCCAGAAGCAAAAAATCTGTCCTCATCCTGTTTTCGTATATGATTTTCTTGCGCAAAAATAATATCAGCATTAAGTGTTTTTAATTTCTTAAAAATCTTTTTATGCTTAATGGGATGATTGACACCATTCCAATTCCAAGATATTATATTGATTTTATTAACATCCATGTTTAAAATTGAGTTTAATATTGTATAAAAGAAATGTTACGCAAGTACAGATTAAACCAAAAGGCGCGGGTACAACCAAACGGAGTGACGCATTTACGAAAAAGAAATCCATCAAAAGAACTGCCCAATCAAGAAAAGGACCTACTCTAATAGACCCCTCCCCCCCTCCCGCCACCCAATAGATAGAAATGAAGGAACCGATAGGCTGGTCCCATGCTAACTACCGTAATCACTTTGACCCTGTTCTCCATCTTGCAGTTCCGTATAATAAAAAAAGGCAAAAATCACACAGAACATAGCCATAATAAAAGGCACAAACAGAATTCAACTACTATAATGTTATGTCTAACATTAATAAAAATATAATTAACAACGGACATCTTAGAATCAGCTAAAGTAGCTTAAACATATATTCAAAAGAAGGAATAAATCTGGGCGAATAATGTTATAAACAATATTCTTTCTCTCGAAAAAGAAAAGTAAATGAGTGTATGTATGTATGTGTGTATATATATATATATATGTGTGTGTATATATATGTGTGTATATGTGTGTCCTACATGGACCACTAAAGTACAATACTATAAAAGTTCTCTACAAGACAGTTATATATGTACTAATTATTAATAAGATAAAGAAAAAATTAAATCGACCACGTCCCATACCAGAGAATGAAAAGGTATAACATGTACTTAACTCAAAAGCTCCATAAACAACTCATACAGCAGATACTTCAAAATTGCCTATTGAGTAATCGGAGTAACTTTAATATTTTATTCAGTAGGCTTAACTTTAAGGTTTTTAATATACTCCCATCCCTCCTGAGGAGAGTAGATTCTCAATGATTGAGATTTTTCAGGAAAAATTATCAGCTTTGCTGGAAAGCAAAGGGAGGGATTTAAATTTAATTTATACATTTCACTCATAACTTCTCGATATTTCTTCCTTTCGGCAAAGATTTCGGGTGAATAATCTTCAACTATACGAATTTGTGTTGAATTGAAGAATAATTTCCGTTTCTTTCTGGCTTCTCGAATAATAACTTCTTTAGTTGTGTAATAATGCAAAGAAAGTACAACTGCTCGAGGACGTAATTCGGCTGAACGCCGAAAAAATGGAATTCTGTGAGCTCTGTCAATTAAGGGGCTAGTTTCGAGGGTCTCATTGAAAAGTGAGTACAGCATATCTGAAAAGAATTTTAACAGATCGCCAGCTTCAGTATTTTCAGGCAGTCCCAGAATACGCAGATTCCTCCGACGCCCTCTACTATCTAAATCAACCATTCTTTTCATTTTAGATAGTTCCGAGGTAATTTCATTAATTTTCTTTTCCATTGAAGATATCTTCATTCCTTGATCTTTAATAGTTTGCTTGAATAGATCATGCTCAGTCTCTATTCGGGTTGTAGTCTGCTGAAGTGTTTGAAATTGAGAGTCCAAGTTTTCCAGAGAGTCTTGAATCGTAGAAATAGCTTTTTCGAGCTTCGCGTTTGAAACGGTCAGCTTATCAATTTTAATATTAAGCGATCTGAATTCTGACTTCATGTCTTGTATTGAAGAAAATATTCCCGCTAGTGTAACAGGTTCCTCCGTTTTCTTGGTTTGTTCCGTTTGCTCCATTTCAGGGAAAGTCTTGCCGCTACGCAATTCAATACCAGAACGACTTTTTCTGGCCATTGTAATTAAGTCGTGAATCCTTCAGTAAAAATAATAATTCCTTCAGTAGAAGTAGTAAATCATCAAAACTAAAAGGGATCTGTTAGTGGGATATAAAATATATTAAAAGAGAGAGAGCTGCTAGAAATGCGACCTACTCCATATGCTACAAGGTGGAGAATCACACATGCTCCTGTCGACATCAGTGGTTTTGAGGTTGAGCAGGTTGACAGCTTCAAGTTCCTAGGTGTGAACATCATCATTAGCCTGTCCTGGCTCAACCATGTTGATGTCACAGCCAAGAAAGCTCACCAGTGCCTCTACTTTCCCAGGAGGCTAAAGAAACTTGGCATGTCCCCATTGACCCTTAACAATTTTTATCGATGTACTATAGAAAGCTTTCTATCCAGAAGCATGACTGTTTGTATGGCAACTACTCTGCACGTGATCATAAGAATCTGCAGAGCTGTGGCCACAGTTCAGCACGTTACTCTGCCTATACTTCTCACTGCCTCAGTAAAGCAGCCAGCATGATCAACGACCCTGCCTGCCCCAGACGTACTCTCTCTTCCCCTCTTCCATCAGGCAGAAGTTACAAAAGCCTGAAAGTATGTACCACAAGGCTCAAGGACAGCTTCTATCCCACTGTTATCAGACTCTTCAATGGACTTCTTGTATTGTACGCTGAACTCTTGAGCTCTCAATCTTTCTTGTTATGACTTTGTACTTTCTCGTTTACCTACACTGCATTTTCTCAAGAGCCTTACACTTTATTCTGCATTGTTACTGTTTTATGCTGTTCTACCTCAATGCACTTTATAATGGTTTGATCAAAATGAACAGGAATGCAAGACAAGCGTTTCACTTCACCTTGGTAACAAGTGACAATAATAAACCAATACCAAAAATGGAAAATGCTGAAAACGGGTCCAGCAGTATGTTTCAGGTCAAAGATCCTTGAGAACTGGAAAAGAGGGAAAATGTTTTGGATTCAGGGGTAAGATGAAGCCAGGGTTACCATGGGAATGTGGTGTAGAGGTTATAGGGTTAATAGAAGCATCTGTTTCTTCCTTTCTCTTTCTGGATCTCTGTCTGCATCTTGAAAGAGAAGTTTGAGACAAAATCCATTACAAGCCCACAGATTCCTATGGATATTTTGACAATATTTCCTCCTAGCCTGCCTCCTATGAAAGCTATATTCCATTGTCCCTGTTCCTCCATCTCACCCAATGACAAGACTTCTTTGAGTTCCCTCTGGGACGTTTTACTTCCACTCTGAACTATACCAACTTCTCTGCATAGTTAACAGGGTCTTTAAGCACATCTTCTATTTTCAATACTTCTGCTCTCAACCTCTCTTTCTGGACAGACCAAGGCTTGCCTTTATCTTTATCTGAACCAGCCTTCCCCAAACTGTCTTTTCAAATGAACCAGCAAATCACTTACACTTCCAATCTAGGGTGCAGCATTTCATTGGGAAATGTAAAAGTTCAAAACACAGTTAATGGCAGGACCTTTAACAGTGTTGATGTATAGAAGGATCTTGGTTCAAGTCCATTGCTCCCTGGAAGTCCACAGCTTGATAGAGTGGTAAGGAAGATGTAGTATGCTTGCCTTTATTAGTTAAGGAAACAAGTTCAGGAATCAGGAGGATATCTTGGAGCTTTGTGTAACTCTGGTTAGGCCCTATCTGGTGTATTGCATTCATTTCTGGTTGTTTCTTTCATAGGCAGGATGGGGAAATTTTGGAGAGGGTGCAAAAGAAGTTAACCAGGGCGTTGCCTGGATTAAAGGGCAAGTGCTATAAGAAAAGACTGGGCACATTTGGGATGTTTTCTCTGGAGTGGCAGAGGCTGAGGGAAGTCTTAATTCAGGTTTATAAGACTGAGAAGCATAGATACGGTGACCAGCTAGTATCTTTTTTTCCCCAGGGGTCAAAATGTCTAATACTAGAGGCATGCATTTAAGGTGAGAAGGGATGACTGCAAAGGGACTTGTGGGGCAAGTTTTTATTACATAGGTGGGTGCCTGGAATGTGCTGCCAGGGGTGGTAGTGGAGGCAATACAGTAGAGGCATTTAAAAGGCTCTGCTTGGGCACATAAACATAACAATCCAGAGATTAATACCTTTTTGGTTTTGCATTTTACTTTAGTCCCTAACTGCTCAAATTACCTCAGCAGAATTTCTTTCCTTGTTCTTCTGATGTAATTGATACCCACTTGGACCATGACAACTGGATTTTCCCCTTCTCACTCTACATTCCTCTGCAGATCAGATGAGATGTCTGAACCTGGGCACTAGCAGACAACACAGCCTTCTGGACTCTTGATCCTTGTGGCAGAGAATTCTCTCTATTCCCCTAATTATATTATCCCAAATATAACCACATTTCTCTTCTCTCTCCCCTTTTGAATGCCCCCCTGAACTTGAACCATAGTGCCACTTCCTACAGCCCCCACTATCATCTTTACAGGGGGCAACAATCTTGGACCTATCGGGCAAACATACAGTTAAATTATCAAGTTTTATTTTACTATTCTTGGAGGGGCATAGTGTGGATTTACAGGCTGATGCATGGTTTCCAAAGGTTAGGTTACTAGAGGAAATTCTGTTATATAGTTTAGTTCTCAATTTGATTTTTATAATATATTGTTGGATATTTATTTAATATGCAAAGCTATTTCCATTCGTTGGAGAATCTAGAACTGGGACATCGTTGAAAACTCAAAGAATGTGTGAAGTTGCATATTTTGGCAGGAATAATTTTCAAAAAAGCAATAAGAGCTGAGAGATTGCAATACACTGAGATGTAGTGTTCTTGGTATCTTAGCAAACAATTTGCAAAAGGCTGGTCTGTAGATACAAGTAATTGGGAAAGCTGATGGTCTTATTGATTATTACTTGAATACAAAAGTTGGAAAATTATACTTGGTGAAATCACATCTGGAATACTGGTTATAGTTTTGATCATTCTCGAGGAATGTTTTAAGTGTTATAAGTCGTTCAGAGAAGGGTTACTTGATAAATAGCTGGAGTGGTTGGTGTTGTGTTTTTAATACAGTATTTCAGTAATATTTGAATAATTATGTGTGTGTGTATATATATATTTAAATTTTTTTACACGTTTAATTAAGCATTCTTGTTCTTTAAATAATTCATTACGGGTTATATGTATAAGTGCGTGAATTGCATATGTCATCACACTACCATGTGATAGGTGCACACCTCACTTAAAGTAAATGTGAAGTTAGACCCGCATTTTGGATGCCTGTGTCTTCCTTTGAATTAGTTTAATGTTTTGACGTTACAAAACATAACATCAGCGACAAGGAATTTATTAAAACAAATCTAGCAAGGAACATAGAAAGGCAGTAAAGGAAAGAATTCACGGGTTCATAAAGAGTGAGTACCGAGCGATATTAATCATAAATAAAAACAGAAATGGCTGGCTACATCGGAAGATAGATCTGATTACACAAAAGATAATTATTTTACATACTGAGCAAATTGAGCAGTATTTTGAAGCAAATAAATTTGCATTGCCAATGAAAAGCGAGTACCAATTTTGCTAAGTGTACTGGGTTTAAAGGTGTATAATTTGCTTCAAAGTTTGATTCTTCATCATTATCATGTGCCATACTCTGCCAGAACCTCAGCAACCACTTTCTTCCACTGCAGTCTGTCGGCAGTCAAACCTCTTGCATCTCTGGTGGTGAGGCTGGTCAACTTCTTAATGTTGTTGATCCAGGTTGTCCTCTGTCTGCCTCGGGAGCGGCTTCCTTCTACTTTGCCTTCAAGCACAGTGTGTTCCAGTGTGTCATCAGTTCTTGAGATTCTCCAGAATAACGAAGTTTCCTTTGGATAATGGTTTCCACAAGTATTGGTTTTGTGCCAGTCTTTGCTAGGGTGAAGTTGTCGGATCTCCTTTCAATGTATGATACCCTGAGGATCTGTCTGTATGTCCACGTCTCAAATGCTGTCAACTTCTTTTCATCGGCTGCTTTTAGGGTCCATGTTTCACAGCCATATAGGGTTACTGGCCAGACGAGACTCTTGAGGAGGCGTATCTTGGTGTCAGTGCTCACAGATCTATCTTTCCAGATGCTCCAGAGTTTGGTAGTACTTGTGTGTGCCAATGCTAGCCTTCACCATATTTCCTTGCTGCATTCATTTGTGTCATTTAGTTCTGCACCAAGGTATATAAAGGAGGACACTTGTTCGAACTTGTTTCCGATGTAGATGTCAGCTTCAATTGCAGTTTTGCTTATCACCCTAACTTTGGTCTTTTTGCCATTAATCAGCAATCCAAATTCAGCAGAGACTTTTGCAACATCATTGAGTAGTGCTTGTAGGTCTTCTTATGTTGTGGCTAGCAGGACTGTGTCATCTGCGTATCTCAAGTTACTGATTGTTCTTCCTCCTATTTTAATGCCAGTGTTGTCTGGAATTGCCAGTCTCATGATCATCTCAGTGTAGATGTTAAAAAGGTGTGGAGAAAGGGTGCAGCCTTGATGGACTCCTTTCCCATTGCAGAATGATTCAGGCTCGCCAGATGTGGTCCGAAGGCTGGAGGTTTGCGTAGCATACAATGTTTCTAGAAGAGCCACCAGGTGTGGTGCCATGCCCAGTTGAATCATTGTCGTCCATAGTTTGGTGCTTTGGACACAGTCAAACGCCTTTGAGTACGGTAGTCTATGAAGCAGATGTACAGGGGGGTATTGACCTCTCTCATTTTCTCCATTATTACGCACATGTTGAAGAGCTTGGCCACTCCTGAAGCCAGCCTGTTCAGGTGCAATTTCTCTATCTACATAGTTCTTTAGTCTCTCAGAGATGATTATGAGTAGAACCTTGCTGGTGTGTGATACCAATGCAATTGTTCTGTAATTACTGCACTGCAGGAGGTCCCCTTTCTTGGGAATTGGAATGTAGACAGATTGCACCAGTCTGTTGGCCATTAGCCGGTCTTCCAGATGGCGCAGATAATGCGGTGCAAGATGTGGGCCATTGAGGTGCCTTTTGCTTTCAGTAGTTCTGCTGGTATGTTGTCTGGACCAGGTGCTTTATTTTTAATCTTCTCGATTGCTCTTTCAACTTCTGACAGAAGTGGCTAGGGTTCATGTTCTAGTGTTGTCCAGTTAATGGCTTTATCACGGTTTTCATTCTTGTGATTTTCATAGAGTTTCTTGGTGTACTCAAGCCACCTTTCCCTCACGTCTGCATCTTCTATCAGAATTTTTCCTTAGTCATTTTTGATTGCACCAATTCTTGGTATGAAGGTGCCGGTAAGTTCTTTTACTGCAGTATAAACTATCTTGCTGTTGCCTTTGTTGGCCTCATTTTCCATGTTGGAGCAGATGCATTGTAGGTATGCCTCTTTGTCAAGCCTGCAGCGTCGTTGTACTTCATGCTTCAGCTCCTTGTATTCCTTATTTGTTGTTCCTTTCTGACCTTTCACCAACCTCCTCTTTTCTACTGCATACAGCGTTTCATTTGTGATCCATTCTGTGCCTTTGTGCTTGCATCACTTTGGAATGTGTTTCTCTGCTGCTGTTGTCAATGCATCTCTTGTTACGTTCCAAAGTTCTTCTGGTTCGACCTCTTCTTGTAAGTTTAACAGGGCTTCAAAACTGTTGCAAACCTCTATGCTGAAAGAGTTTGGTATGTTTGAGAGATCGTATCTGACTGGTGGTTTTGCCCGTTTTATGTTCTTAACCCTGAGCTTCATCTCAGCCAACAGCAGTTGATGATCAGTATCACATTCAGCTCCTGGATGTGTCCTGCATTTCAGAATATTTGATTTCCATCTTTTATTAGGATATAATCAACCTGGTTCCTGGTTTTTACCAACAGGAGCTGTCCATGCGTATTTGCGCCGAGGGTGTTAGAACCATAGGACATTACAACACAGAAACAGGCCTTTTGGCCCTTCTTGGCTGTGCCGAACCATTTTTCTGCCTAGTCTCACTGATCTGCACCTGGACCATATCCCTCCATACACCTCTCATCCATGTACCTGTCCAAGTTTTTCTTAAATGTTAAAAGTGAGCCCGCTTTTACCACTTCATCTGGCAGCTCATTCCACACTCCCACCACTCCCTGTGTGAAGAAGCCCACCCCATGTTCCCTTTAAACTTTTTCCACCTTCACCCTTAACCCATGTCCTGTGGTTTTTATCTCCCCTAGCCTCAATGGAAAAAACCTGCTTGCATTCACTTTATCTATACCCATCATAATTTTACAGTCGGCCCCCTCTTATCCGCGAGTTCTGCATGCGGGAATTCAACCAACCGCGAATTGAGAAAACCCAGGAGTGCTCTTCCAGTATTTGTTGTTCGAGCGTGTATAGACTTTTCTTTCTTGTCATTATTCCCTAAACGATGCAGTATAACAACTATTTACATAGCATTTACATTGTATTAGCTATTATAAGTAATCTAGAGATGATTTAAAGCATACGGGAGGATGTGCGTAGGTTATCGTGGATCAGGATCGATTAAAAACCGGAAGCCACTCAAGGACATCAATTTTCTTCATTTGAATCCACTCCATGGTTGCACTGGCAGTGTGCTTATGGTCATTGTCCTGCTTAAAGATGAACTTCCTCCTCAGTTTAAGCTTTCTGGTAGGTTTTTAATCCAGGATCTCTGTGTTTAGAAGTGTTCATCTTCCCATCAATCCTGACCAGATTTCCAGTCCCTGCTGCTAAAAATCATTCCCATAGCATGATGCTACCTCCACCATCCTTTACAGTGGGGGTGGTGTTACCTGGTTGATGCGCAGTATTATTAGATTTACACCACATATGGTGTAGAGGCACTTGGTGTTGTGACCAAGAAATTGCACTGGTCTCATCAACCACAAGACCTTCTTTCACATCTTTTTAAAAAATTATTATTTGTTTATTAAATTTTAGAAATTACAAAGAAAAAATGTGATGATAAAATAGTAAGAAAAATAATATTAACCCTCCCCCCCCCCCCCCTTAACCCTTATCTAAAGAAAGAAAAAAAAGGAAAGAAGAGAAAGATTGCCTGGATATCGGAGGATCCCCACATGCTCCATGGAGTTCAAAATAATTTTGATATTTATTTTTACTTTCCCCCATTACTTTATAATTTTATCTTCAAAGGACCTATGTATTTAATCCTATCTTTTGTAAGTATGGGAACCAAATTTTCAAAAATATATCATGTTCATTTCTTAGATTGTATGTAATTTTTTCAAGTGGAATACAACTATGTATTTCATTATTCCAACGATCCATAGTTAAATATAAATCAGATTTCCAAGTAACTGCGATAACTTTTTTGGCTACTGCCAATGCAATTTTTATAAATTTTTTCTTATACTTATTCAATTTAAGTTTTGGTATTGTCCCTTCAATGTCTCCTAATAAAAATAATAGTGGACTATGTGGGAGTTGTACTCCAGTAATTTGTTCCAATAAAAGTCTTAAATTTATCCAAAATGGTTGAATTTTAAAACAAGACCAAGTAGAATGTAAAAAAGTACCAATTTCTTGATTACATCGAAAACATTGGTCAGACATATTTGAATTTAATCCATTTATTTTCTGTGTTCTTTCACATCTTTACAGTATTTTCTAAGTGATACTTTGCAAAGTCTTTATGTGCAAGGATAGACTTTTTAAATTTTTAGCCAGGTCTTCTTACTTACCACTCTTCCATAAATTGAGGCTGTGGAGATTGTGGAGCCATGAGCTTCATTTCCAATTGCAGCCACTAACTTCTGCAACTCACTCAGAGTGACTTGGCATCTCTCACAAGTGCCATTCTTCTCTGGCAATTAAGTTTAGAGGGGTGGCCTGACCTAGGCAGTGTGACGGTGGTTTCATGTTTTCCACTTTTTCACGAAGTGTATTCAGTGCCTTTGAGGCAGTCCTTTATCCTTCCCCCAGATTTGTGCTTCTCTATTATCATTTCCCTGACTTGCCTTGAATACTCTTTTGTCTTCATGTTGGTTTGGTCTGTTGAAAATTTACCATATGATTAGACCTTACAGAGAGGAGGGGTATTTATTCATATGAATTCATTGAAAACAGGTGATCCTCCAATTTTCTAAATCAACAAATAGGGTGAGTTGGTCAGGTAATATAGCACCTGAAGAAAGTTAGCATAGTAATTACAAAGGGGTTGAATAGTTCTTCAGCCTCACAATTTTGGTTTTTAATATTTATTAAATTGTTGACAGGTTTTGGGATTTTTGGAATTTTTCTTTTGATTTTAACATGATGCACAATGTTTTGTAGATTAGTTCAAAATATCCTACTTCAATATATTTTAAATTTTGAATGTAGTTGTGGGGTTGAATACTTTTTCAAGGCACTGTATAGACAGTAGAATAATCAAATTACAAGTGGAACATTTGTAGATGTAATTTAATTGGAGACATCTTTATCTATAAGGTAACCAGAAAGGAATGACAAGAGTTGTTGGACTTGTATCCTACACACACTCACGCTCTCTCATTCTGGCTAATTCTCTTCATGACCAATTTTGATAATTTATGTAGTGTTCCCTAATTCATTAAAATTTTCACTGAACAAAAATCAAACTCTCAGCCCTTCATTTTGTAAATGTTTCTACAAAACATTTAAGAAAGAAATCAGGAGGGCTAAAAGAATGCATGAGGTTCCCTTAGCAGACAAGGTAAAAGGAGAATCCTAAGATATGTTAAGAACAAAAGGGTTGCAAGGAACAAAATTGGTCCTGTGGAAGATCAGAATGTGATCCATGTGTGAAGCCAAAAGAGATGGGGGATGATCTTAAGTGAATTATTTTTGCATCTGTATTTACTCGAGATGGACACAAAGTCTATAGAAGTGAGGCAAAGCAGCATCATCTTCATGGACCCTATACAGATTACAGAGGAGGTGGTGTTTGCTATCATGAGGCAAAGTAGGGTGGATAAATCCCCTGGCCCTGACCAGGTTTAGCCTTGGATCTTGTGGGAGACAAGTGCAGAAATTTCAGGGGCCCTAGCAGCAATATTTAAATCATCCTTGGCGAGAGGTGAGGTACCAGCAGATTGCTAATGTCATTCCGCTGTTTAAGAAAGTGACCATGGCTTTGTGCGTGGTAGGACGTGTCTAACCAATCCTAGATTTTTTCTAGGGAGTTACCAGGAAAGTTGCTGGGGGCAGGGCAGTGGATGTTGTCTACGTAGACAAGGCATTTGATGGGGTCCCACATGAGAGGTCAGTCAAGAAGGTTTGGTCACTCGGCATTCAAGATGAGGTAGTAAATTGGATTAGACATTGATTTTGTGGGAGAAGCCAGAGAGTGGTAGTAGATGGTTGCCTCTGGCTGGAGGTCTGTGACTAGTGGTGTGCCACAGCGATCAGTGCTGGGTCCATTGTTGTTTGTCATCTATATCAATGATCTGGATGATAATGTGGTTAACTAGATTAGCAGATTTGCAGATGACACCAAGATTGGGTGTGGATAGCAAGGAAGATTATCAAAACTTGTAGCGGGATCTGGACCAGCTGGAAAAATAGGCTGAGAAATAGCAGATGGAATTTAATGCAGACAAGTGCAAGGTATGCACTTCAATAGGACCAACCAAGGTAGGGCGCTGAGGAGTTCTGTAGAACAAAGGGATCTGGGAATGCAGGTCCATAATTCATTGAAAGTGGCAGCACAGCAAGGTAGGGTTGTAAAGAAAGCTTTTTGACACATTGGTCTTCATAAATCAAAGCATTTGAGTACAGGAGATAGGATGTTATATTGAAATTATTAATAATACTTTATTGATCCTGAGTGGGAAGTTCTTTCATTTCGCAGCAACAATTAAAAACACAACTTAGTGTACAGACTTAACTAATGATAAAGTACAGAATAATATAAGCAATAATAATGAACCAATGTGCAATAATGTACTAAATAATAAAGCAGATAATATTGTACTCTGATGTGTGTTCCCCTGTTGCACAGAGATGAACTGTTGGTATATGCTTATTGCATTTGGTACAAAAGATTTCCTGTAACAATCCTCGTAACTGTGGAGCTGAATGAGTCTGTTTGAAAGGTGCTCCACTGCTTATTCAGTAGGTCATGGAGAGGATGTGCTAGATTGTCCATAATGGATAACAGTTTGTATAGTTCTGGGTTGTAGCCAAGGACAGATCCAGCCTTTCTGATGTTTATTTAGTCTTTTTGCATCACCAGCACTGATGCTGCTCCCCCAACATAAAGCAACAAAGACTGCACTCACTACAACAGACTGCTAAAAGATCTCCAATGTCTTGCTGCACACATTGTAGAATCTTGGTTTCCTTAGAAAATAGTCTGCTCATCCCCTTCTTGTAAACAGCCATGGTGTTGGTTTAACAGTCAAATCTGTTGTCGAGGTGAGCACCCAAGTATTTGTACTCCTCCACCACCGCAACCTCCTCTCCCATAGGATTGAGGACTCGTGACAGTCCTCTTCCTTTCAAGCTCAATCACCATCTCCCTGGTTTTGGCCACATTCGGTAGCAGGTGATTCTTTCCGCACCATTCCACAAACTTGTCCACCAATCCTCTGTACTCCAACTCCTGCCCATCTCTGATACACCCAACCACCGCAAGTTCATCAGAGAACTTTTGCAAGGGACAAGGCTGAAAGTCTGAGGTGTACAGTGTGAACAGAAATGGAGACAGGACAGTCCTTGTGGCGCTCCAGTGCCACTCACCTCTACATCGGACAGAGAGCTACACAGCCGTACAAACTGGGGTCTATCTGTCAGTAATCCAGGAGATAGTGGATTTGTCTATGCCCATCCTTTGCAGCTTCTCACTCAGAAAAAGTGGCTGGATTGTATTGAAGGCACTAAAGAAATAAAAAAATATGATTCTCACAATGCCACTAGCATCATCCAGATGAGAGTAAGCTCTCTGCAACAGGTAGATGATGGGATCATCCATTCCCACATGAGGTTGGCAGGCAAACTGTAGAGGGTCCAATGAAGATCTCACCTGCAGTCCAAGGTAAGTCAGGACCAGCCTCTCCAGCACCTTCATCACAAGATGTGAGGGCAATTGGTCTGTAGTCATTAATTTCAGGTGGAGTTGCCTTCTTGGGTACAGGAACCAAGCAGGAAATCTTCCATAGCACTGGTATCTTTTCCTGACTCAGACTCAGATTGTAAAGGTGCTGCAAAATACCAGACAGCTGGCTCGCACAGGCCTTCAGTACCCTGGGGCTGATACCATCCTGTCCAGCAGCCTTGCCTTGATGTAGTCTCTCCGGCTGTCTCCTACCCTGATCTGCAGTCATAGTAAGGTGAGGCGGAGGAGGGTGGGCATCCCCACGGAGACAGGATGACAGGATGCTCCAAAGTTGGGGGGGGGGGGTATTTGGAGCATAAGCACTCACCAGAGAGGAGGGAGGAGCGGAGGAAGAAGGCTTCAGGGGCAGGGAAGGTGTTTGGTCTGGGGGCAAGTGGGGGTGGGGAGCAGCTGGAGGTCTCATGCTGGACCTGTTGGGGAAAAACAAGTTCAATTTGTTGGTCCTATCCAGGCAGCCTCGGTCTTCCTTTCCTTGAAGCCAGTGATCTGCTTCATATCCAACCACATATCCCTTATGCTATTCTGCTGGAGCTTCTTCTTGTAGGAGTCTTTGCACTCCCTCTGCATTTACTCTGTAATCCAGGAGATAGAAGATTTGACTATACTCTGTACTCGCCTCGGTACTTGTCTATCTCCAGACCTGAAGGCTTTCTCCTAATTGAAAAGTTCTTTCAGGTCACTGGTGATCTGGGGCTTATTGGGGAAGCAGCGTACAGTCCTGGCTGGCAGGATGGTATTCTCACAGAATTTGATATAGTCTGTTATACAATCAGTCGTTTTGTTAATTCCTTCCCTGTGTGGCTCACATAAAACATTGGTGAGGCCAGATTTGGAGTACTGAGTGCTATTTTGGTCACTACCTACAGGAAAGATGCAAGTCAGGTTGAAAGGGTACAAAGAAAATTTACAAGTATGTTGCTGAGACTGGAGGACATGAGTTAAAAGTAAAGGTTGATAAGTTAGGACTTTTATTCCTTAGAATGTAGAAAATTGAGGGGAGATTTGACAGAGGTATACAAAATTTTGAGGGGTATAGATAAGGTAAATACAAGCAGGCTTTTGCTACTGAGATTGAGTGAGACTACAACTAGAGGTCATAAATTAAGGGTTTAATATTTAAGGGGAACACGAGGGGAAATTTCTTCACTCAGAGGGTGGTGAGAGTGAGGAATGAGCTGCCAGTGCAAGTGCTGCGTGCGATCTTGATTTCAACGTTTAAGAGATGTTTGGATAGGTACGTGGATGGGAAGGGTATGGAGCTCTATGTTCCTGGTGCAGGTTGATAGGAGTAGGCAGTTTATATGGTTCGACACAGAGAAGATGGGTCGTAGGGCCTGTTTCTCTGCTGTACTTTTCTGTGACTCTATAAGGTAGAATGTATAGCTTTTTGCATAATTATAAACTAAAGTTATCAAACCTAAAACAAAAATTGCTGTACTGCATTATAGCCAGTAGTGATTTTTATATTAATGGATTAGACATTTCATTACTTGTTAAACATTGTTAGATTTCTGTAGCTTGCAATAATTTTCTATACCAAATCAATAACTGTTTGCGTGAAGTGGTAATGAAAATATAGAAATTAAAAAGACAAGGAGAATTTTCTAGTTAAGTTTGATTTGCATACTTTGTTTTCCAGAATCCAGTGTCCCAAATGGGGAGGGAGTTAAGTGTCACAGATTTCACATGTTTGAAAGATCAGCATGATCTGCCTGCAGAGTTGCAGAAACAGCCACAGAAATCCACTGGTGGGAAGCATGTTACTTTCGAGTCTGAGCTACAACACGAGAAGGTTAGTCTTTGATTTCTGTGTGCTCCATAGGAGTAAACATATGACCAAAATCCATCTAATGGTTTAATTTAGTTATGCTTTTTAATCAGTCCAAAATACCTTTTCTTTAAAAGCATTTACGTCTCCTGTATTCAATTATCAAGCAAACTTAAATTTAGTTTTTAATCTTTGCTCAATTAAATTACTTGTCCCTCTTATTAAAAACAAATCTTACAATATCCTGAGCTTAATATCTCAGAGCAATTACAATCCTCTGTAGTGCCTTCCCTTGTTACCTCAGGAAAGTGGATCTACCATACTTTGTTTATATTACTCCTATATAATTCTCTTGCATAAATCTGATACAGCATCTCATATTTGATTGCATTTATCAACATGAAATAGTTCACATCCGTCTTAGCTTGTTGTTTATGCAAGTTGATCCTACAGTATAAAATTATATTTCCTCAGCACCTTTAGATTTGCATTGTCACTCTTGAATGAGTGGAAATTGGAAGTATTGCATGATATGGTTGTGATAACAATTGGGTTGAAGGATAATTTGGAGGCAATATAATGGAACTTTACTCTGCATCTTCACTAACCCAGATGTGAAGATTCTTAATGGAGTTAAGGGTTCATTCACCAGTTCATATACACTCATCATGGAATCTATGAAAATTCTGTTTAAGGAATGTCTTATAAAAGACATACAGCAAGGAACCAGACCTCTTAGGCCTCTTGAGTCCACAGCAAATATCAAGTAACTGATCACGGTGACTAATTTGCATTATATTTATTTATTTTGTTTAAAATAAGTAGAGGTGGAGGTATCATAAATAGAAGTGAATAGCAAGTACGACATATTGATCAATTTAATGAATGCACGCACTGGTAACTCAACTCATGTTACAAGGAACAAGCGTGCTGATAGAAACAATTCTAAAGCAGGTTATAATAGCATTATGTATATAGAGAGAGGCATTACTAGGAATTCTGGAAAGGCGGAGGTTTACAAGAGGCCACCTGTTGCTGTGCTAGGAATTTGGTGCAAAATCAACAATCTATGTGGTGGTAATCTCCATGAGAACTGGTGTTAGTTGGGCCACAGCCATGGTGTATCCACTGAGATGTGGTGCTCAGGGCTGTATCCCTCCTCTTTATTGAGTTACCCAGTTTTCTTTAGCCCAATGATTTCACATGATAATAACCTAAATTGAAGGAGGAACAGAGGTCTGCACCTATCTTCGCATCCCAACAGGAGATGACAAGCTGGGCAGTCTATTAACAAGTGAAGCAGCTGCTATTATTCCCCAGCAATGACCCGCACCCTTGAGCCATGCATTTCAGTGCTTATTGTCTGCGTCCCTCATCCTGAACCCACCCTCTCCGCTGTGGGCATTTTATTGTTGGGGCAGTTCCACCAAAGGACAGGGACTTTTGGTACAGCAGTAGGAGGCAGAATTCTTAATTTTAATCTTGCTCAAACCCTCTTCCAATCACTTGTTTGTACATTGCCAACAGCATTTTGCCATTTATGAGAATCTTTCTTGCACAGTGGAAATGATTGCACAGTGATAACTAGCACTTATGCAATACTATACCTTTAATATATTGAAACATCCCATGATACTTCACAAAATTATTACAATACAGAAGGCCATTGAATCCAAATTCATACCTACTCTGTAAGAGCAATTAAGCTTGTTCCATTTCCCAACGTCTCCATTGCATTGCAAATATCTTCATTTCATTTCTTGCACTATTTTTTCTCAGTTGGATTCCGAACTGTAACCACTTATTGTCACTTTGGTTCTTTGGCTTATCACCTTCATTCTGTCTCATGGTTCTTAACCTCTCTGCCCTTTTTATTTGTCTACTTTCAATGTACTTTTGTGGTTTTAAATAGGTCTATTTTGGTCCTTTCACAATCTGTTCTGTGTTCCTGGAATAGTTTTAGTAAATCTCCTTTGTAGTGTTTCTAAAGTATTTATAATTTTCCTAACGTGAGACACTCAGTACTGAGCGCTGTGCCAAATGTAGCTGAACCAGTATTCTGATTTTTTTAAAGTTATCATAACTTGCTCTTGGATTGTATGCCCCTCTGATCACTTGTATTTTAATAACCGCTTTCTTCTGCTATACCAGTTTCAACAAACAATGCATATATACATCTCTTTGTACTCCTTTCAGAAATGCGCCATCCTTTCAGAATTGTGCCATCTAATTGTCTCCTCTGATTCTTCCAACCAAAATCTAGCACTTAATATTTCCTAACATGAAATTTCATCTGCCATCTAACTGCCCATTCCATTGGCTTGTCTCCCTTATAATTCATTTGTTTCCACATTTCATGTCATTTAGAAATGATCTTGTATACACAAGTCATAATATTTAATGTAACAAAAATCAGTGATCCTCACGCAGACCTATGGGGGCTTCACTGTAGCTTTTCTCCTGTCTGAAAAGCCACCTTTCACTAATACTGTTTATTTTCACTTCACTAATTTTCTATTCATGCTGCTGCAATTCCCTTCATTCTATGGCTTTCAGTCTTAATAACATGCCTATTATATGGCATCTTCACACACCTTATAAAATTCCATTTATTTTCTACAAGCAGCATTTCTAGCTTTGATCCTCTCTGCTGCTAATTCAAAAACTGCTTACCAAGTTAGTTGTACACAAAATCTCTTAACAGATCCATGTTGGTTTCTTGTATTCAATCAACACTTGTGAATTGGAAGTTTGGATTCATAACTGGCTTGCCCATAAAGAAATGAGAGTGGATATAGAAGCGCTAGTAAATGAGGCAGGAGAAATAATAACGGGACAAGGAGGTGGCTGTTGAACTAAATGAGTATTTTGCGTCAATCTTCACTGTGGAAGACACTAGCAGTGTGCTTGATGTTGTAGTGTGTGAAGGAAGAGAAGTGGGTGCAGTTACTGTTACAAGAGAGAAGGTGCCCAAAAAGCTGAAAGACCTGAAGGTACATAAGTCACCCAGACCAGATGAACTGCACCCTAGGGTTCTGAAAGAGGTAACGTTAGAGATTGTAGTGGCATTAGAAATGATCTTTCAAAACTCATTTGACTCTGGTATGGTGCCAGAGGACTGGAAAATTGCAAACGTTGCTCCACTCTTTAAGAAAGGAGGAAGGCAGCAGAAAGAAAATTATAGACCAGGTAGCCTGACCTCAGTCAGATGTTAGAGTCAATTGTTAAGGATGAGGTGATGGAGTACTTGGTGACACAGGACAAGATAGTACAAAGTCAGCATGGTTTCCTTCAGGGAAAATCCTGCCTGATGAACCTGTTGGAAATCTTTGAGGAGATTTTTTATCCTACTTTGAGGACAAGTAGGATAGATTGGGTGTAGAAAGGAGGTGTAGTGGATGTTGTATTTTTGGACTTGCAGAAGGCCTTTGACAAGATGCCACACATGAGGCTGCTTACCAGGTTAAGAGCCCATGGTATTACAGGAAAGTTACTAACGTAGTTAGAGCATTGGCTGATTGGTAGGAGGCAGCGAGTGGGAATAAAAGGATCCTTTTCTGGTTGGCTGCCAGTGTCTGTGGTGTTCCGTGGGGGTCGGTGTTGGGACCACGTCTTTTTATGCTGTAGATAAATGATTTAGATGATGGAATAGATGGCTTTGTTGCCAAGTTTGCAGATGATACAAAGATTGGAGGGGCAAGTAGTGATGAGGAAACAGGTAGGATGCAGAAGAACTTGGACAGATTAGGCGAGTGGGCAAGAAAGTGGCAAATGAATACAATGTTGGAAAATGCACGGTCATGCAATTTTGTAGTAGAAATAAACATGCTGACTATTTTCTAAACGGGAGAAAATCCAGGAATCTGAGACGCAGAGGGACTTGAGAGTCCTTGTGCAGAACACCCTGAAGGTTAACTTGCAGGTTGAGTCAGTGGTGAGGAAGGCAAATGCCATATTAGCACTCATTTCAAGAGGTCTAGAATACAAGAGCAGGGATGTGATGCTGATGCTTTATAAGGCACTGGTGAGGCTTCACCTTGAGTATTGTGAACAGTTTTGGGCTCATCTTAAAAAAGATGTGCTGGCATTGGAGAGGGTCCAGAGGAGGTTCACAAGGATAATTCCGGGAATGAAAGGGTTATCATACGAGGAACGTTTGATGACTGTGGGTCTGTACTCACTGGAATTCAGAAGGATGAGGGGGGTTCTCATTGAAACCTTTCAAATATTGAAAGGCCTAGTCAGAGTGGATTTGGTATGGATGTTTCCCATGGTGGGAGAGTCTAGGACAAGAGGGCACAGCCTCAGGATAGAAGAGCGCCCTTTCAAAAAGAGGTGGAGAAATTTCTTTAGCCAAAGGGTGGTGAATTTGTGGAATTTGTTGCCACATGCAGCTGTGGAGGCCAGTTCGTTGGGTGTATTTAAGGCAGAGATTGATGGGTTCCTAATTGGACATGGCATCAAAGGTTACGGGGAGAAGGCCAGGAACTGGGGTTGAGGAGGAGATAGAAAAAAGGATCAGCCATGATTGAATGGTGGAGCAGACTCGATAGGCCACATGGCCTAATTCTGCTCCTATGTCTTATGGTCTTATAGATGACAGTGTGGTGCTGGAGGTCTATGACCAGTGGTGTTCCAGAATGATTGGTGCTGGGACCTTTGTTGATTATGATATGTATCAATGACTTGAATGAAAATATAGATGTGTGGATTAGCAAGTTTGAGGATGACACCAAGATTGGTGGAGTTGTGGACAGTGTAAAGGACTTTCAAAGCATATAGTGTGATTATAGATCAGCTACAGATATGGACAGAGAAGCGGGAGATGGAGTTTAATCTGGGCAAGTGTCACTTGAGGTCAAATGAATGGCGATGTATATAGTTAATGGTAGGCCCTTTAAATGGCATTGAAGTACAGAGTACATAGGGGTCCAAATCCATATTTCATGAAAATTGACTACGCAAGTGGATAAGGTGGTAAAGAAGGGCTATGTATGCTTGCCTTCATTCGTAGGGGGGTATTGAGCACAAGATTAAGAAGGTCATACCACAGCTATATAAAACTTTAGTCTGACCATTCTCATGGTATTGTGTGCAGTTCTGCATTATGGACGGGATGTGGAGACTTTGGAAAAGGTGCAAAAATTATTTACCAGGATGCTGCCTGGAGTAGAGTAGAGGGTATGAGCTATGAGGAAAGGTTGGACAAACTTTGGTTGCTCTTCTCAGAGCATCAGAGACCTGATAGTTTCTAAAATTTGCAGAAGGCATAGTTAAGGTAGTTTTTAAGAACTTTTAAGGAAGCTTTTAAAAAATTACAGAAGGAAACAATGAATTATGGAAGGTAACTAGTGATTATTATCAAAGAAGATACTGAAAGCTTTTTTAAGTACGTATATAGAGAGTCGAGGTTATATATAGAACCAGTAGAAAATGACGCTGGAGATATTGTAATGAGAGACGCAATGATGGCAGAGGAACTGAATGTGTATTTTGTATCAGTCTTCACAGTGGAAGACATCTGCAGTATACTGGACATTCAAGAGTGTCAGGGAGGTGAAGTATGTGCAGTGAAAATTACGACTGAGAAGGTGCTCAGGAAGTTTAATGGTCTGAGGGTGGATAAATCTCCTGGACCTGATGGAATGATTTGGACTATGGGATTAATGGATTTGTGGCTAAATTTGTTGATGAATCAAAGATAGGTGGAGGAGCAGGTAGTGTTGAGGAAACAGAGAGCCTGCAGAGAGACTTGGATAGTTTAGAGGAATGGGCAAAGAAGTGGCAAATGAAATACAGTGTTGGAAAGTGTATGGTCATGCACTTTGGTGGAAGAAATAAAAGGGCAGACTATTATTTAGATGGAGAGAGAATTCAAAATACAGAAATGCAAAGGGACTTGGGAGACCTTGTGCAGGATACCCTAAAAGTTAACCTCCAGGTTGAGTAGGTGGTGAAGAAGGCGAATGCAATGTTGGCATTCATTTCTAGAGGTATAGATTATAAGAGCAGGGATGTGATGTTGAGGCTCTATAAGGCACTCGTGAGACCACACTTGGAGTATTGTGTGCAGTTTTGGGCTCCTTATTTTAGAAGGGATATACTGACATTGGAGAGGATTCAGAGAAGATTCACAAGAATGATTCCAGAAATGAAAGGGTTACCATATGAGGAATGTCTGGCAGCTCTTGGGCTGTATTCCCTGGAGTTCAGGAAAATGGGGGGGGGGGGGGGATCTCATAGAAACATTCCGAATGTTAAAAGGCCTGAACAGATTAAATATAACAAAGTTATTTCCCATGGTAGGGGAGTCTAGGACAAGAGAGCATGACTTCAAGATTGAAGGATGTCCATTGAGAATAGAGATGCTGAGAAATTACCTAAGTCAGAGGGTGGTAAATCTGTTGAATTTGTTACCATGAGTGGCTGTGGAGGCCAAGTCACTGGGTATATTTAAGGCAGAGATAAATGGATTCTTGATTAGCCAGGGCATCAAAGGATATGGGGAGAAGGCAGGGGAGTGTGGATGACTGGAAGAATTGGATCAGCCTATGAATGAATGATGGAGCAGACTCGATGGGCCAAATTGTCTGCTTCTGCTCCTACATCTTATGGTCTTGTGCTCAGAATCTCTTCCCCTGGGTAAAAATGTTACAAAATAGAAGACATACTTTTAAGGTTGGGTGGTGGGGGTGTGAACAGTTTAAAGCAAGTTTTTTTTATGCACAGTGTGATGGGTGCCTGAAATTGGTTACTAGAGGTAGTAGTGGAGCAAGCAATTTGGTGGAGTTTAAGAGCCTTTTAGATAGCACATGAATATGAAGGGAATGGAGGAATATAGATGATGCACAGAGGAGGACATTTGCTTTTTCTGACATCAAGATCAACACAACATTGTGGGGCAAATAGCCTGTCCAGTGCTGTACTTGCTGTGTTCTTTGTGACTGTGATTTTGTCATTGGAGCATTATCAAACATAACTTGACATCAGACCACAGAGATATTAAGGCCTATAATTAATAAGGTCAATCGAAGAGCTAAGTTTAAAAAAGGCACCTTTAAGCTAGAAAATGAGGTGCAAAGATAGAGATATTTGGGGAGGAAATTATAGAACTTGGGCATTGGTTAATGATGACACAGGCACCAATTAAAGCTTTAAAGGCCAGAACTGGAATTGATTTAATAAGATTCAGAGACAAATTAAGTTGCAGTGAGTGCTTGAGCGGAATGAGTGTGGAGAGGCTGTAGGATAAATTATCAACAATTTTGGTTCAGGTCACCAGTAGGAGAGGGGGGAGAGTTGGGTGGGCACTGACAGGGCTATTTTTAAGATGTATAAAATTAGAGGTAAAGGAATTCCTCGAGATTGTCAGCACTTTGATGGTGTTGGCTCTCAAAGAAGATTCTAACTCTGCATTTAAAGCCTGCTTCAGTATTGTCTCAGGCTTGCAAAAAATTCAATCACATTGTCAAATATTCCTTGTATGCTGTTTGCTGCCACATATTTTGAGAATTTGTCTTAGTTTTGATCTGAAAAGGTGCTAATCCCAAAAGTTTGACTAAGTGTGAGCTAGATGTACGGATTTTTGAAAGCCCAGAGGTGCAAATTGGGAGTAAACGTTGGATAATTATGTAAACAGGTATAAGCAAGGTTAGGATGAGAAATGCAAAAGAGAAATGCTAAGAAGTGATTATGGTTCCTTTTTCAGTGATTAAGATGAGATGAATAGCAAGACCATGTGAGAAATTAACAACAGATTGGAGAATATATAAAGGAAGATATTGTGTATAGATTTAAGGTTATTGATGACAAGATTAGAAGGATGATGAGGGCAAACACGCACTCAGGGTGGTAGGATGCTGGAGCTTGTCACATGAAAGAGCAGTAGAGATAAAAACACTTCATCACATTTCTAAAATATTTGGATGAGTATTTGAACAGCCATGATCTGCAATTATGAGTGATGTCCGGAAAGTAGAATTAGCCTGGGTTAATCTTCATTAACTGGCACTGATATTAAGATTTAAAGTACATTTATTATCAAAGTATGTATACAGAATACAACTCTGAAATTTGTCCTCCTGCGGACAGCCGTGAAACAAAGAAACAAAGTAACACCACGGAACCTGTTGAAAGAAAACATCAAGCACCCAAAACAAAAACCTCAAATAAAATAACGAGTCAACTGGTCTCCTTGGGCAGCATCCTTCTATGATTCTAAATTTGGGAAGACTAACTTGCAAAACAACACAATTCTTGACCCTAAGCTCTTAACAGTGGCTGTTGAAAGGGAGTCTACAGCCCAACCACTTCTTTGTTAGCAACAAAGTCATGACATTGAACTACAAGATGATTATGAACCCAGTTCCACTTCAACACCCACCCATCCGAATCTGAACCCATTCGTTTTCATTATCAAAATTCTAATTATCTGGCAATGTTTAACTTTCAAGAAAGCAATACATCTAAACAAAACAGGGCAGACATTATACTTTGTCTTGAACTATGAAAAGTCCACAAACATGATGAAATATATTGCCTTAAATGCACTGCCGATGAACAAATTGCATCCTAGGACTTGCACTAGGATCTGCTCATCATATACAATAATTACATTGAGATATATTAAGTAGATCCTTTTGCAGAAGACAATTGCAAAGGAAACTTTTGGCAGAACACAAGTCATGGCAGAAACTGATAAAGGAAGCAAACATGACACACTTAACAATTATGAGACAGAAATGATCCACCAAAAGCAGATAATGCTATTCCGTAGCAGCAACCTTATAAATTGCTCGTTGCTTAAAAATTAAACATCTTCAAATGGCAAAAAGGTAAACCACAATATAAGACATAAAGAGAACAATGTTATTGGCCACTTCAGCAGCTGAAATGGAACATTCTGTCACTGCCTTGCAATCATAAGATATAGGAGCAGAATTAAGCTATTGATATCATGGCTGATTTTCTTTTCCAAGTCCATTCTCATGCATTCTTCTTGTAACTCTTGCTCCCTTACCAATCAAGATGCCCTAAAGTCTTGAAAGGTTGCATATCTTGTTTATGTGCAATGAAAATGTAAATTTGGAGCAGTATACAGGGACTAACATTCTGAAGTCTGTATAAATATCTAGAGACGAGAAACTTCTGCAGTTTTGAAGTTGAGTAAAGAAAACTTGTGTTCCAAAAGTGTTGTGGGTAATTTCTTTGTTTTCACAGTTTGCAGTCTTTGAGATATCAGCCTGATAGGCTATTACCCAGTCTAAAAAGCACTGTGTCCCCAAATGAGCTGCCAGACAGTTTGTAGGTTTTAAACATCAGTCTTTAAATATGATATTCTTCTGGGAAAAAGTTATCATTATTGCTGCCTTTATTGATGTCTTGGTAGTTTATCATTGCCAGCCATCCAGTTCTGCTTTATAAGATCTAAGATGGATGTGACAAGCTGTATTTTTTTTATATACATTGTTTTGGAATCTGGCACTGCTGGAAAGACCAGCAGTTATTGCCTGTCCCATATTGTCCAAGCTGCTGAGAGATTATATCAAAAAGTGGGCCTTGAACTGCCCCAATTCTTGTACTGAAACAACTCACACTGTTCTACTGACGAGGGAGTTCCAAGATTTTGATCTGGCAACTTAAACATGTCAAGATGCCGTGCAACTTGGAAAAGAACCTTCAGGTGGTGCTGATGTTCTTGGGTGCCTGCTGCACTTGTTTTCATGAGTAGTAAGCATGTGTGTTTGGGGAAGTGTTGTTGGACTATCTTGGGCAAATAGAAAGGTTTCTGGCCTAAAATGTGTCTCGCTTTGCAATGTTGCTGCCTGACCTGCTGAGTCATGGCCATTTTTGTTTGCATCACATCAGCAAATCCCAATGACATGTAACTAGATTGTGGACTTCTTGACGGAAAGACCCCAGTCAGTCCGAGTTGTCAGCAACATCTCAAGCTCCATCACACTGAGCATTGGTGCCTCTCAGGGCTGTATGCTCAGTCCACTTCATTCCATGCTGCTGACTCGCTACTGTACTACTAGACCCTGCTCAAACCACGTCATCAAGTTCGCTGATGATACAACAATGGTTTGCCTCATCAGCAACGATGATGAGTTGGCCTACAGAGGGGAGGTAGAGCTTGTCAAATGGTGTGAGAACAACAACTGAGTCTCAACACGGATGGTAAAAGAGATGCAGGTCGACCACTGTGCATTCACATCAATGGCTCTGCCATGGAGAGAATGAAGAGGGCAAAGTTCCTTGGTGTGCATACAACAGATGATCTAACCTGGACCCACATACCACCTCATTAGTCAGAGGCACAGCAGGATCTACACCTTTCTGAGAAGATTGAAACATGCAAGACTCCTTGCCCCCATCCTAGCAACTTTGTGCTAGAACGGCATCATTAAGAGTGTCCTGTCTGGCTGCATCATTGTGTGGTACAGAAGCTGCAAGGCATCAGACCACAAGATCCTACAGAGAATAGTAAAAACTGCTGAGAGGATCTCAGGGTCTCTCTGCTCCCTATTTGTGACATTTACCAGGAACATTGTAGATGAAGGACCCAAAGCATTGTTGAAGATACTACCGCCCATCACACAATCTCTTTGACCCACTACATCGGGAGGGAGGTACGGGAGCATCAGGACTAGGACTTCCAGACTGGTTAACAACTTCTTCCCTCAGGCTGAGAGACTAATGAATACCCTGCCATCACTGAGGTCTTGTCACAAGGACAGCAAGCTGTTTACTGTTCATCTGTGCTGCATATTATATGCACTTTGAACGATCTTGTAATATTTTGTTTTATGTGCTGTGACTATGGATGTAATCCAAGAATTTGAAAATTTTTTTATACTGATAACCTGGCAACAGCAAGACAAGTGCGCTATATAGAATTGGAAAATGTATAATCGTTGTGAATAGAGCTAAGGAACTGCACGGATAAAAAGACCTTGATGGGAGTTATATACAGACCTCCAAACAATAGCAAAGATTTGGTCTTCAAATTACAACTGGAGATAGAAACTGCATGTTAAAAGGGCAATGTTATGATATTCTTGGGGGATTTCAATATCAAGATAGATTGGGAAAGTCAGGTTGGTGCTGGATCCCAAGCAGGTAAATTTGTAGATTGCCTACAAGATGGCTTTTTAGAGCAACTCGTAGTTGAGCCCTCTAGAGGATCCGCTATTCGGGATTGGGTGTTGTGCAATGAACCAGAATTGATTAGAGAGCTTAATGTAAAAGAACCCTAGGGGACAATGATCATGATATGATCGAATTCACCCTGCAATTTGAGAAGGAAATGCTAAAGTCAGATGTATCAGTATTATAGTGGAGAAAAGGGAATTACAGAAACATTGGAGGGAAGCTAGCCAAGATTGATTGGAAGAGAACACTAGCAAGGATGATGGGAGAACAGCAATGGCTGGAGTTTCTGGGAGCGATTTGGAAGGCACTGGATATATACATCCCAAAGAGGAAAATTTCTAAATACAAGAAGATGCAACTGTGGCTGACAAGAGAAGTCAAAACCAACATAAAAGCCAAAGGGGGGCATATAATAGACCAAAAGGTAATGGGAAGTTAGAGGATTGGGAAGCTTTTAAAAACCAACAGAAGGCAATTACAGTAAAAGAAAATCATAAAAAAGGAAAAGATGGGATACGAAGGTAAACTAGCCAATAATATTAGAGAAGATACCAAAAGTTTCTTCCAATATATAAAATGTAAAAGAAAGGCAAGAGTGGATATTGGACCTCTGGAAAATGATGCTGGAGAGGTAGTAATGGGGGACAAGGAAATGGCAGATGAACTGAATAAGTATTTTGCATCAGTCTTCACTGGAAGTCATAAGAAGTATCCCAGAAGTTCGCGTGTCAAAGAGCAGAAGTGAGTAAATTTGCCATTGTTAGGGGAAACGTGCTTGGGAGACTGAAAGGTCTGAAGGTAGATAAGTCATCTGGACTAGATGGTCTATACCCCAGGGTTCTGAAAGAGGTGGCCAAAGAGATTGTGGAGGCATTAGTATGACCTTCCAGGAATCAGTTGATTCTGACATGGTTCCGCAGGACTGGGAAATTGCAAATAGGGAAATGGATCAGCCATGATGAAATGGTGGAGCAGACTCGATGGGCCAAATAGCCTAATTCTGCTCTTGTATGTTATGGTCTTGTAACAGCTGCTTCAGCAAGGCTGACAAACTCCTTATCAGCTTAAACCAAACATAACCACAAAACTTCACTTTTCACCTGTCATTTAGAGGCGTACAAATTAAATTGGTGTGTTTGGAGTAGGCCCATCCATCCATTTGGACTGCCCTACGTTACTCTGGCATCAAGTATGCTTGCCAGTTGTGGGAATATTTTGCCCACACAAAAACAAGTTTTCACATTAGCTGCCGAGTTGTCACTGATTACCTTAAATCCTTAGAGTTCTGATAGGCAAGGAGATGGAGATGGCAAGCAGATGATGCCATTCATTTGATGATCACCCATACCACCAGTGCACCAGTCTGAACTGGGCAAGTAGTGGAAGGACAGGAAGGCGTCAGTAACAGTGTTATGTTTTTGTCCTTCAGTCAGGTATATGAAAGTCTTGATGCTGATCCTGTATTAACAATATTCACATCAGGTTTATCTGTAACTGAGCCTATGCTCTAGTGGCAGATGTCAAGATGAAAGGAGGCAAGTAATGCAGAAAGGAGATTTAAGTTCACCTTGCCCCTTCCCAAAGATGCTACCTGATCTACTGTATATCTCCAGTATTTGCTGTTTTAAAAGTAAAATTTGTTATCTCATGGGTGTGTTGGGTGTGAATGTTGACAGAATAGAACTGAGTTGTTGTCGTGGGATGTCAGTATGAAATCTCAAAAGAGGCAAAAAGAGTATAAGTCAAGTAAGTGATTGATCTAGAGAGTAAGGAGAAGTGGGCTGGAGAATTTTGTAAGTTGGAGTGATCATGAGGACAGAGGTGAAAAGTATGGTGATGGAAGAGAGGTTTGGAAGATTGAAAACTAACCCCCAAAAAAGTGAAGTTTGAGTATTGTTTGAGATAATGTATTGTAGGTCTATAGTGTTAGTGGATGGGAACCAAGACTAAACAATATTAGAGTTTTGAATTAATTTCAAATGTTAGGTATTGTGATAAAGTAAAAAAAATTATATAAGTCGAGTGGGATCAGCATAATAGAGTACTTGTACAGCATTAAATGTGCATAGTTTAAGAAATTGTTTAAAACTTTAAGTAATGGGGACTCTTATCTAATTCTTTAATATATTCCAGCCTTGTAGCAGACTTTATCGTGAGCCTTACCCCACGGGTTCCTCCCTCGGATTTAGTACTGACTACAAGGCAACACTCATTCTGCGACCTGGTGTGGACCAGGAAGAGAGTAAAAAACAGGTTTGTTCTTTCTTTAAAATGAGATCAGCAAATTGACTCACAGATGTTCTTTGACCATCTCATTGACTTTTGTTAATGGAAGAAGACTAGCTTTATTTTGTGATGATGAGTGGTAGGGAATCAAGAATCTGATTATTTACTTTGTATGTTTTCTAATTACTTGCCTGCTGCTCCTAAACATGGAAAATTCAGAATTTCAACTGAAAATCCCATTAAAACTCCAGAAACTAGCTTCATATTAGGCATGTTACAGCCCCCAGTCCCAGCATTAAAATTAACACTTTCAGAAAACCAGTTGTGTCTGAACTAGCCAGTTCTAATGGAAGGCCATTAACTCAGTTTTTCTGTTCCCGCAGATGTTGCTGGACCCTTCCATCATTCTCTTTTCTCTTTCCTGCAACTGCAGTGTTTTGTGTTTCAGTTTTTTTTCTTTCTCGCCATTTTCATATTTTCTTGTGATATAGGAGGAGCCACTTGGCTGTCAGATCTGTGCTGACTCAACATTTGCATCAAAAGCCTAATCTAACACTCGTATACCTGTACTAGACTTTCCAAAGCCCATCATCTTTACCCTGATTCTCCTAACATACGTCTACGCTAAGGTAATTTACAGTAATCATTGAAACTTCCCAACTAGCATCTTTTAGTAATGTGGGAGGAATATTCAGCATCTGGGGGAGTCAACATGTTCATAAGAACAGATTGCATCTTTAAAATAAACAGGAACAGAGGTCAGGTTGAACTCAGATCAATGGAGCTTGAATGTAGCAACATTACATGTTTTTCCACTGTGTTATCCTTGTTCATCTTCTATATTTGCCTGATTACCAGACTCGCTTTGTACATGATTTCCCAATCTCATAAATACAAGCAATTCTGCAGAAGCAGGAATTCCAGAACAACATACACAAAATTCTGGAGGAAATCTGCAGGTCAGCAGTATCTATGGAGGGAAATGAACAGTCACCATTTCAGGCTGAGGCCCTTCATCAGGACTCACTATTTCCCTATCTATTTGCAATTATCAAGTCTTCACCATACTCTTTCAGCTAACACTACCACCTTTTGTCATTTAGTCTGTCTTCATCTCCCTCCAATCACATACGCTTTGAGTCTCTTTTCCATCCTACACTATGTTAAGTAAAATGTATTTGTTTGTTAACTTTATCTAATCCTAATTCAGGGTCATCAACTTGCATTAGTAACTCTGCTTCTTCCTCCCAAATGCTGTTTTATTTCAGTTAGCTCATTTGAGTTTAGATGTTGGTATAGCTACTCCATCTAATGCCAATGATCCCAGAGTCAGACCAATGTCACAGTTCCATTTTCTCATTGTTTTCCAGTGATCTAAACTGTAAATGCCTGTGTGGACAATTAGTGTTTCTCAAATATATAACCAAACAGGAACACCTGGTTAGAAAGTAGAGGGATTTAAGGGCAGGTAGGTGTCATGACCAGTTGATAAGGAAAGCCAGGTAGGAGCAAGGTAATATACATGATGGGTCAAAAGGGTTGATGTGTGTATTTTAATGTAAGAAGTATTAAGTGTTGTTGGGTGCATCCAAGAATTTCTTAAAACAATATATGGGTAAGCAAAATAGAGGAGGAGCCTTTGGAAATGAGCTAGGTGTCTTATCTGTGGGGGAATATTTAGGAAATGTTAATCACACCTCAAGTTTTAAAATTGCTATGAATAAGGATACGAATAGGTTTAAGGTGTCAAATTGCTTACTACAGCATCTATTTTCCTAAAAGTCAACTGAAGTACATGCAGCTCTAACATATTATTAAGTCAAATAATATTTCTTTTCATGACTCATTTGATACATATGGATCCACTCCAATATGTCTACTGTCACATCAGGTCAACAGTGGATATGGTTCTTCACTCAGCCCTGAAACATCTGGACAGTGAAGATGCATACATCAGGATGCTCTTCATTGACTATAGCTCAGCATTCAACACTATCATCCCCTCAAAACTAATCAATAAGCTCCAAGACCTAGCCTTTGATACCTTTTGTGCAACTGGATCCTCAGTTTCCTCACTTACAGACCATAAATTCAAGTTCAATTTATTGTCATTGAATTGTACACATTTACACCGCCAAATGAAACAACATTCCTCTGGACCAAGGTGCACATCACAGTACATATAACTCACAAGCACAACACAAAGTAATATTACCACAAATAAATTAACTAATGTGCATTTATGACACAAGTTACAATTTAACACTACTGGTGCTTCATATGTGATGAAACCTGGGTGGTGGCAGGGAGTTCAGTAGCTTGTTTGTATTTGCACAGTTTGTCTTTTGCACATTGTCAGTTTTGTTCATGTGTAGTTTTTCATTAATTTTGTTGTATTTCTTTGTTCTACTGTGAGAAGCATAGACAGAGTCCATAGAGGGGAAACTGGTGATTTGCTGAGCTGTGCCCACAACTCCCTGCAGTTTCTTGTGGTCACATGCAGAGTAGTTGCCATAACAAACTGTTGGCATCCAGATAGAATGCTTTCTGTGAAGCATCAACCAAAATTGGTAAGGATTAATGGGAGCATGCCAAATTTTTAGCCTCCTGAGGAAGTAATGGCATTGATGAGCTTTCTTGGTTGTGGCATCAACACATTTGAACAAAGTGGTGAGCCTTTTAATGAACTTTGAGCCATCTCAGTGCTATAGATGCTATCAAATACGAAAATGGTCCAAGAACTCAAAATTAAATTGCAGTTTCGGAGAGGGGTCTGTTTTCCTTGGATACGGTAGTCAGAAAATAATTAGTGCTCCACAAAGTGCAAGAGTAACACTTTGACCTATGTTCCCCAGCGTGGTAGCCAGTATATGATGTATCGTCGCCTCTTCATGGATATTGAACGAGAGCAGGTGAAAGAACAACAACGCCAACAACAACATTTGAAGAGAATAGCAAAGTGAGTGATATATGTTATCTTGCACTTAGAATAACATAAAAGGAGGTCTGATAGCCCTTTGATATGTGCTGGCTCCTCACAGAACAAAATCCCTTTTCCATCACCCTATTTCCTTCAACTCCCTGCACTTATTTTTTCTTACAATCACCATCAACTCCCCATGTGTAATTTTGACATCATCTTAGAGTCGGGAGTAATGTAAATTAGCTAATTAATCTGCTTATGTTTGGGATATAGGAGGAAACCAGAGCACTTTGGGGAAACCACAGTCACAAGGTAAACATTGGAAGTCCATATGGACAACCCTCAAGGTTAGGATCATACCAGGGATGCTGGAACTGAGATAGCAGCAATAACTGCCGGAACACATGTGGCCATTGAGATCTCAACAGATTAATTGCTGCTTCAAGTCGGAAAACAGAATCCACTTGTTTTCCTGTTTTTATTCTGAGAATTTCACCACAGAAAAATTGGCTCTTAAAAATAATTGTTAATGAGCATGTAATATTTGAAATCCGATGAATTATATTCTATGGGAATTTATTTGTCAGGAGCAGCTTTGGGCAAAAAGTAAACATAGAAACAGAGAAAATAGGTGCAGGAGTAGGCCATTCGGCCCTTCGAGCCTGCACCACCATTCAGTATGATCATGGCTGATCATCCAACTCAAAACCCTGTACCTGCTTTCTCTCCATACCCCCGATCCCTTTAGTCACAAGGGCCATATCTAACTTCCTCTTAAATGTAGCCAATGAACTGGCCTCAACTGTTTCCTGTGGCAGAGAATTCCACAGATTCACCACTCTCTGTGTGAAGAAGTTTTTCCTCATCTCGGTCCGAAAAGGCTTCCCCTTTATCCATAAACTGTGACCCCTTGTTCTGGACTTCCCCAACATCGGAAACAATCTTCCTGCATCTAGCCTGTCCAATCCCTTTAGAATTTTATACGTTTCAATAAGATCCCCCCTCAATCTTCTAAATTCCAGTGAGTATAAGCCTAGACGATCCAGTCTTCCTTCATATGAAAGTCCTGCCATCCCAGGAATCAATCTGGTGAACCTTCTTTGTACTCCCTCTATGGCAAGAATGTCTTTCCTCAGATTAGGGGACCAAAAGTGCACACAATATTCTAGGTGCGGTCTCACCAAGGCCTTGTACAACTGCAGTAGAACCTCCCTGCTCCTGTACTCAAATCCTTTTACTATGAATGCCAACATACCATTTGCCTTTTTCACTGCCTGCTATACCTGCATGCCCACCTTCAATGACTGGTGTACAATGACACCCAGGTCTCGTTGCATCTCCCCTTTTCCTAATTGGCCACTGTTCAGTTAATAATCTGTTTTCCTGTTCTTGCAACCAAAGTGGATAACCTCACATTTATCCACATTAAATTACATCTGCCATGAATTTGCCCACTCACCTAACCTATCCAAGTCACCCTGCATCCTCTTAGCATCCTCCTCACAGCTAACACCGCCGCCCAGCTTCGTGTCATCCACAAACTTGGAGATGCTGCATTTAATTCCCTCGTCTAAATCATTAATATATATTGTAAACAACTGGGGTCCCAGCACTGAGCCTTGCGGTACCCCACTAGTCACTGCCTGCCATTCTGAAAAGGTCCCGTTTACTCCCACTCTTTGCTTCCTGTCTGCCAACCAATTCTCTATCCACATCAATACCATACCCCCAATACCGTGTGCTTTAAGTTTGCACATTAATCTCCTGTGTGGGACCTTGTCAAAAGCCTTTTGAAAATCTAAATATACCACATCCACTGGCTCTCCCCTATCCACTTTACTAGTTACATCTTCAAAAAATTCTATAAGATTCGTCAGACATGATTTTCCTTTCACAAATCCATGCTGACTTTGTCCGATGATTTCACCTCTTTCCAAATGTGCTGTTATCACATCTTTGATAACCGACTAGCATTTTCCCCACCACCAATGTCAGACTAACCGGTCTATAATTCCCCGGTTTCTCTCTCCCTCCTTTTTTAAAAAGTGGGGTTACATTAGCCACCCTCCAATCCTCAGGAACTAATCCAGAATCTAAGGAATTTTGAAAAGTTATCACTAATGCATCCACTATTTCTTGGGCTACTTCCTTAAGCACTCTGGGATGCAGACCATCTGGCCCTGGGGATTTATCTGCCTTTAATCCCTTCAATTTACCTAACACCACTTCCCTACTAACATGTATTTCCCTCAGTTCCTCCATCTCACTAGACCCTTGGTCCCTTACTATTTCCGGAAGATTATTTATGTCCTCCTTAGTGAAGACAGAGCCAAAGTAGTTATTCAATTGGTCTGCCATGTCTTTGTTCCTATGATCAATTCACCTGTTTCTGACTGTAAAGGACCTACATTTGTCTTGACCAATCTTTTTCTTTTCACGTATCTATAAAAGCTTTTACAGTCAGTTTTTATGTTCCCTGCCAGCTTTCTCTCATAATCTTTTTTCCCTTTCCTAATTAAGCCCTTTGTCTTCCTCTGCTGGTCTCTGAATTTCTCCCAGTCCTCAGGTGTGCCGCTTTTTTTTTGCTAATTTATATGTTTCTTCTTTGGACTTGATACTATCCCTAATTTCCTTTGTCAGCCACGGGTGCACTACCTTCCCTGGTTTATTCTTTTGCCAAACTGGGATGAACAATTGTTGTAGTTCATCCATGCGATCTTTAAATGCTTGCCATTGCATATCCACCATCAACCCTTTAAGTATCATTTGCCAGTCTATCTTAGCAAATTCACGTCTCATACCTTCAAAGTTACCCTTCTTTAAGTTTAGAGCCTTTGTTTCTGAATTAACTATGTCACTCTCCATCTTAATGAAGAATTCCACCATATTATGGTCACTCTTACCCAAGGGGCCTCGCACGACAAGATTGCTAACTAACCCTTCCTCATTGCTCAATACCCAATCTAGAATGGCCTGTTCTCTAGTTGGTTCCTCGACATGTTGGTTCAGAAAACCATCCCGCATACATTCCAAGAAATCCTCTTTCTCAGCACCCTTACCAATTTGGTTCACCCAATCTATATGTAGATTGAAGTCACCCATTATAACTACTGTTCCTTTATTGCACGCATTTCTAATTTCCTGTTTAATGCCATCCCCAACCTCACTACTACTGTTAGGTGGCCTGTACACAACTCCCACCAGCGTTTTCTGCCCCTTAGTGTTATGCAGTTCTATCCATATCGATTCCACATCCTCCAGGCTAATGTCCTTCCTTTCTATTGCGTTAATCTCCTCTCTAACCAGCAATGCTACCCCACCTCCTTTTCTTTCCTGTCTATCCCTCCTGAATATTGAATATACCTGGATGTTGAGCTCCCATCCTTGGTCACCCTGGAGCTATGTCTCTGTGATCCCAACTATATCATATTCATTAATAACTATCTGCACATTCAATTCATCCACCTTGTTACGAATGCTCCTCGCATTGACACACAAAGCCTTCAGGCTTGTTTTTACAACACTCTTAGCCCTTAGACAATTATGTTGAAAAGTGGCCCTTTTTGCTTTTTGCCCTGGATTTGCCTGCCTGCCACTTTTACTTTTCACCTTACTACTTTTTGCTTCTACCCTCATTTTACACCCCTCTGTCTCTCTGCACTTGTTCCCATCCCCCTGCCACATTAGTTTAAATCCTCCTGAACAGCATTTCATTATGTTAATAATTTATTAATACTTGAGTGTATTACCAGAGAGTGAAAAAGTGACAAAGTGATTCTGTTTGGCTTTGTTTACTCATGCTCAAATATACTCCCCACAGCTTTTAGATGTCTTTACCTCAGATCTGAATCTGTTACTTTTTAAAATCCAGAATTAAGGAAGAAAAAGAGAAACTAAGAAAGGCACAAGAGAAAAGGATGATTGAGCACACTCATCAAAGAGAATTTGTGACTGAAAGTGTAAGGACTGCGCACTTAAAGGAAGAGGAAACACAGAAGAGAGCAGATAAAGACAAAAGCCAACGAAATAGAGAGAGTACAAGGTACACAATCTGATTTTAAGAACATTGTGTCTAGTTAATCAGTTCAATAACAGTCACCAATTAAATTGTCCTCCGGTGTACTAAACAGTACTGCTGTTTATTCTTCAAAAGTACTATGGATGTGATCTACTTCACATGATAAAAATAATGGCGCCGCAGATGGCGGCCTCGGTGCCGAGCTCTCTGGCTTTTTGTGTGTTTTTGTGTCTTTTTATTGTTTTTGTTCAAGTGGATCCAGTCATATTGAGCAGGGATGAGCTCCTGAACACCAGGCAGATCATTAACAACTACCTTCCAACTTTCCACTCTGACCCGAATAGTTTTTCTGAGATCTTGGTCGGCGGAGCAGCGGTTCTGTATGGATTATGGAAGAGTCGTAAACAAGGGAAGAGAGCCAGTGTGCTTGTTAAGCTGAGACTGCGGGGATTCCGCTCCGCGCTCCCAGCGATACACCTCGCCAACGTTCGCTCTCTTCCTAATAAGATGGACGAGCTGCTTCTTCTGACCAGAACCAGCAGAGACTTTGCGAATTCTGCTGCTCTTTGTTTCACTGAAACGTGGTTCGGTGATTCCGTTCCGGATGGAGGTCTGCACGTCGCCCGCTACCAGCTGCTGCGAGCGGACCGTGTCACGGAGTTATCGGGGAAATCAAGGGGTGGTGGAATCTGCTTTTACATCCATGAAGGCTGGTGCACTGACGTTAAGGTTCTTCACAGACACTGCGACCCGAACCTGGAGTTTCTCGTTCTGAACTGTAAGCCTTTCTATTCTCCACGAGAGTTTTCCTCATTTATCCTTGTCGGTGTTTATGTTCCACCTCAGGCCAACGTGAGCGAGGCCGTTCGGCGGCTGGCTGATCATATTATGCTTTTAGAACGGGAACACACAGATTCGCTGTTGATGATCCTAGGAGATTTCAACAGAGCTAAACTGAATTACGAACTCCCGAAATACAGACAACACGTTAACTGCCCCACCAGGGACAGTAACACTCTGGACCACTGTTATGCTATCCTAAATAATGCTTACCGTTCTATTCCCCGTGCAGCCTTAGGACTCTTTGACCACTGTCTGATCTACCTCATCCCAGCCTATAGGCAGAGACTTAAATCTGCTAAGCCTGTGGTGAGGACAGTGAAGAAATGGACCAGTGAGGTGAAGCAGCAACTTCAGGACTGTTTTGACACCACTGACTGGGGTGTCTTTGAAGCTGCAGCCACCAATATACATGAACTGACAGATACTGTGACATCCTACATCAGTTTTTGTGAGGATGCATGTGTACCCACAAAAACTTTCCGGACCTTCGCCAACAATAAGCCATGGTTTACCCCCAAACTTAGACATCTTCGCCAAGCTAAGGAGGACGCCCACAGGAGTGGGAATAGGGCCCTGTACAGGCTGGCCAGAAATGCACTGACCAGAGAAATCAGAGTGACCAAGCGGTTCTACTCGGAAAAGTTGAGGAATAATTTCTCAGCTAACGACTCATTGTCTGTGTGGAGAGTCCTGCAGGAGGTCATTGGCTACAGGAGACGCCCTGCCCCCCCTGCTGAGGTTAACAAAGCTTTGGCTGACGACCCTAATACCTTTTACTGTAGATTTGAGAGGGTCCATCTTACACCTGTCCCTCCCCCCTCTTCGGTCTCTCTTCCTGCCTTCCCTCGACCATCACTCACTGGCACTCATCCCCCAATCACTGCAATCACCTCCCCACCATCTCTGCCCAGCCCCCCTGGATCACAGCTTTGAATCAGCGAAGGAGAAGTATGTCGACTGTTCCAGCGACTTAAGACCCGAAAATCTCCAGGCTCAGATGGGGTTTCCCCCTCCTGTCTACGAGCCTGTGCTGATCAGCTGGCTCCCATCTTCACTCAGCTCTTTAACAGATCTCTGGAGCTGAGTGAGGTTCCGACTTGCTTCAAGCGCTCTACCATCATCCCGGTCCCCAAGAAACCCACCATCACAGGACTGAATGACTGCAGACCTGTCGCACTGACATCTGTAGACATGAAATCCTTTGAACGCTTGGTGTTGAACCACCTGAAGACCCTCACCAGCAGCCTGCTGGATCCCCTGCAGTTTGCCTACCGGGCAAATAGGTCAGTAGACGATGCAGTCAACCTGGGACTGCACTATATCCTGCAACATCTGGATCGTCCTGGGACCTATGCTCGGATGCTGTTTGTGGATTTCAGTTCGGCGTTTAACACCATTGTCCCTCATACCCTCTGCTCCAAATTGTCTCACCTTACTGTGCCACCTGACCTCTGCGATTGGATTTACAGCTTCCTGACCAACAGAAGTCAGCAGGTAAGGATGGGACAGGTCACCTCGGATATTCGAATCACCAACACCGGCGCTCCCCAGGGGTGTGTCCTCTCTCCACTGCTGTTCTCCCTCTACACCAATGACTGCACCTCCTCCAACCCCTATGTGAAGCTTTTGAAGTTTGCAGACGACACTACCGTCATCGGACTCATCCAGAATAGTGATGAGTCTGCATATCGACAGCAGGTGGACCAACTGGCACTCTGGTGCAGTCGGAACAATCTGGAGCTGAACACGCTCAAGACAAAGGAGATGATAGTGGATTTCAGGAGACATCCCCCCGCAATGTCTCCCCTCACAGTCCTCAGCAGTCCTGTGTCCACCGTGGAGAACTTCAGGTTCCTGGGAACCACCATCTCTCAGGATCTGAAGTGGGAGCAGAACATCAGCTCCATCCTGAAGAAGGCCCAGCAGCGGATGTATTTCCTGCGGCTCTTGAGGAAATACGGTCTGCCTCAGGAATTGCTGCTGCAGTTCTACACTGCAGTCATTGAGTCTGTCCTGCGCACCTCCATCATTGTGTGGTTTGGAGCCGCCACCAAGCAGGATAGAACCAGACTACAGCGCACAGTGAGGACTGCCGAGCGCATCATTGGAGCCTCCCTGCCCTCTATTGTGGACCTGTACTCTTCCAGGTTGAAGAAGAGGGCGGGGAACATCATAAAGGACTCCTCCCATCCTGCGCACGGACTGTTTGATCTGCATCCGTCTGGTAGGCGCTTCAGATCCCTCCAGACTAAGACTAATAGGCACTGGAGAAGTTTTTTCCCTACTGCGGTCACTTTGCTGAACAGTTAACTGCCGGTTAACTGTCGGCTAACTATTACTTGGATTGCACTACCTGTATGTATAATCTATATTTTCATTTATATTTATCATTATTATTGTTATGAGCAGAGAGACAACATCTGCCGGAAGTAAATTCCTTGTATGTGCATAGGTACTTGGCGATTAAAGTTTGATTCTGATTCTGATTCTGATAATGAAAGGAACAATATCACTTGGCCTTCCTCAACCCGTCAGCTGAGAGAGATTATGGTGAACCTTAAACTTGATTGCTCTTAGAAATTCATCTCCATTTGTCTTCTGATTTGAAAGCTGTGATTACTAACCAAAAGATCCACCACAAATTAAATCCCAGTGCTAACTGAACTCGGGCTAGGCTGTGACATCTCTCCAACCCTTTATCTTTCTCTGCAATATTGTAGAACAGCAACAAGAGTTAGCCAAGCAAGGAAGCTATCCCTTTCTCTTCTAAAATTGAGCTTCTTGATAAGGAAGAAAGGCATGAAGCTCATTAAAATTAGCCTAATATTAGGCCCTACTGGTAAATACAGATACAAACAATGTTGAAGAGGTAATGTAAGTGTAAAAAATGAGTGTTGAAACACAGCTTTGCTATACTAAGGTGCACAGCATGTAATTGAACTTGAAATTCATTGGAGTCCCTACTAAGTACAACAAATTCTTACCATTTAACATGTATTCAATTTCTGAAGTTTTGATATATCTGTGATGTTGATGATATGAACCTGATAGACCTGGGGAATCAATAAGAAGCATTATGTTTACTATTCAACCAATAAGTATTTGGAACTTGCCTTTGTCTCGGGGTAATGTTTAGTTTACATATATAGCAAGGTAACAGATTCTTCTGGCTCAACAAACCTGCACTGCCCAATTACACCCATGTAACATTTAACCTACTAACGCTTACGTCTTTGCAATGTGGGAGGAGGAGACTGGAGTGAGGAAACCCATGTAGTTGTACAAACTCCTGCAGACAGTAGTAAAAATTGAATCTGGGTCGTTGATGGCGTAATAGTGTTACGCAAGCCGCCACACTATTGTACTGCCCAATGTGAATGAATTCATGTTAACTGCTGTGGAATAAAGCTCACATTTTAATCACATCACAATTTACTGAGCAACTCAAACACTTTCAAGTTTGTCACAAACCTACCTAGTTGTTTTAGAATTGTGAAATGCTATGCTTGCAAAGCATGCTGTGGGATGCAGGATGTTGGAAAGAGTCTTCAATTAATATGTTAGTGGTTTAAAAATCTAAAAGTGGGTGAAATTAAGAGTGTAAGTTTTTAAGGAATCTCAATGGAAAAATAACATTCAAAACTGGTCTGTCACATAGAAGAAATAAAATAATCTTCATTGGTGACTCTTCACCCAATATAAATTTTATACTAAAATTTGGTGATTTGTGTTTACTTTAGTTTGCAACTTCAGCTTTTTTTCAACCCCATGCTGATATGATAAACTGTTTTAAAATTAGGTTGCTGAGAAGCAATGCTCATCTGTTTAAGACTGTTCATTGGCCTTGAATAAATCAAATCACGATGGCAGAATAGAAAATGTAGTTTTGAAGCAAAAATTGATGGGATTAAATTTAAGCAAATTTGATTTGTCAATTATATCCATATAATGATTCATAATGGCTGTGTGATTTGCTGCTAAATGGGTTTTATGCCACTTTTTTTTGCAGATATATAGAAGCTTTAAGAGCACAGATGATGGAAAAAATTAAATTGTGGAATACCGATTTGCCTCCTCTGTGCTGCTGTGGATCTGATTTCTGGGATTCGCATCCGGACAAATGCGCAAATAATTGTGTCTTCTACAAAAACCCCAAAGGTATGCTTTTAAAACTGGATGATAATGCTTACAGAACTAGTTTTCTAAATATTTGCATTTTGTAAGTTGTCAAAAGAAATCTTGATCATTGAAAGCCTCAATTTATTTGATCAGAGTTGCAAGACAAATTGATCAATTCTGCGCAATATAGACTTGCAGGAATTTCTATATGCAATATATAATTTGTTTGTTAAAGTTATCAGAAAATTTTGACATTCTTATTTTTTAAAGATTAAATGATCAGATTGGATCTGCCTTTTCACTATTTACGTGATATTTGGATTCCCTCTATGAATCACCCCATATCCCTAATTCTAAATTATATTAATTAAATTCAGAATCATGGAGACATAAAGGAAAGAAACGGGCCTTTTAGTTTACTTTGTCAATGCCAAATGTGATGCCTGTTGATGCTAATCACATTTTCTGTTGTTAGGCCCTCATCTTTCTACTCCTTTCTTATCCAAGTACCTGTCCAAATGTAGTTTTAATTTAAAAAAAATTGTTTTATTTATCATTTGTTCATCAAAACATGTAGTGAAATGTGTTGTTTGCATCAAATCAGCGAGGATTGTGCGAGGTGCCAACATAGTATGCCCACAACTAACCCTAACTGTACATCTTTAGAATGTGGGAGAAGACCGGAACACACGGTGGGGGGGGGGGAACCCTACATGGTCATGCGAGATTGTGTAAATTTTTTATTACAGATAGTGGTGGGTATTGAACCCTGATCAGTGATTGCTGACACTGTAAAGGGATGCACTAACCATTATGTTACTATGCTGCCAATGCTACCGTGCTAACCCCACATTTTAAACATAGAAATAGTTTTTACCTTTACTACCTCTTATAACAGCTTGTTTCAAATATTCACCACCCTCTATTGACTAACTTGTCACCCAGGTCTAAACACAAGAGATTCTACAGATGTTGGAAATCCAGAGTGACACACACAAAAGTGTCTTGATGAAGGATCTTATAAGGATATTTTTGAGTCTACTTTAAATTTCTCCCCTCTCACCTTAAAGCTAAATAATGTTGATAAAAATCTGGAACATAATTTGCATAGAGTGGCCATTAGCCATAAACAATGAGGTTGAATTTAAATATACATTAACTAGGACCTATTAAATTCACAACATTTATAATATGAAATCACCAGCACAAAGCTAAATATTAATGACCATATTAAAATAATTGGATATTTAATATTAAATGGACTACAGAAGGAGTTGTTGGGGATGTAAGCATAGCTTAAAGTGTTTGCAGCACTCTTGACAGTTACTGAGTTTTAATAAAATGTATTCTGTAATCAAGATTATAATTTTGCTAAACAATTTGTTTTATGTTACTTTTTAACATGAGTTAATAAGCCTTAATTAAAGCAATCTCTTTTACGAACAGATAGCAAGGTACATCTGCTGTGGTAAATTGCTGTCATTCTGTGGAATGCTCTATGGTGTCCTTTAAGGCTGTATGATCGGCTTTAGCATCCAGTTTTCTGCAATTATACTGCACTTTGCTTGAATTCAGAAACTTATTAATGATGTACATTTTTAGGTATTACATCAGATAATAAGCATTGTGTTTGTTCTTTTGGAAACTTTAAAATTCATCTAGTTCCTCAGATACTTGTACCATACATTTCCTAGCAATTAAAGCTTTTAGGTTCTGTATAATACCTCTTGCTGAAATGCTCATTTTCCTACAGGTTTTATGGGATGTTTTAAAATGGGAATAAGTAAATTCATATAACTTTAAAAAATTAGAGATGATGACTATTGATTTGTGGGGTATTCTAAGTTTGCCTTTTGCACAGTTTGGGTTCAGTTTCAGCAGGTATAATCAAGATAAATTCAAAGATATGCTTCATTTTATTCTAAATTTTGTCTCCCTATTTCTCCTTGATTGCGCAGGATATGCTAAAGCACTTCAGTCTGTGTTATCTTCATATGATGCTTGGGATGAACATTACAGAAATCGTTCCTCAATGAAGAAATTTGCATTAATGAATTTATGTCTAGCCAAGAAGTAATTACTTTGGGAAGCTGGATACAGTTGGCTAATAAATTTTCACTGAAAGATTCAATGTGTAAAGTGTGATTAGATAATGTGTGGTATTTTTATTAACAATTGTGGTATTTGATAAGTTATTTAATGTGTTTTTGTATGAAAAATTGATTTAAAAAATATTATATCACTCATGAATTTTTCCAATTGAGCATTAAGTTTAATAAAATTGAAAAAAATCTCCATAGGAGATAATTTTAAAGAAAAATTGTCTAAATCAGTAATAATAAAGGACTACTACAAACAATAGTGTTTCATTACTTGATGTTTTACAATTGTATACTTAAATCCTCTACCTCCCCCACCTCCAACCCACACTGTAATTGGAGTTCCTTATGGTGAGATGTTTTGGAGAGAATAATTGACCATGATTGGAATTGCTGGATAAATTTCATGTATGCATGGGCTGTCTTGTAGATGATGACTCAAATAAGAGAGGGAGAATGTATGCATTTAAGATTTACTGCAGATGACCACTTTCTGCAATTTGCACTTTTACAATTTTCAAGAATGAGCTTAGTTGTATAACACTATAAAGCAGGAGAATGTGGTTGAGAGGGGGAAATAAATCGGAGGAAAGCAGTGGAGCAGACTCAGTGGGCTGAATGGCTGAATTCCTCTCCTATGCCTTCTTGGCCAACTTGTGAAAGCAATACTGTGTTGTTATCAGCAAGTGGTTACTATTAATAAACCATTCACATTAATGATTGATGTACCTGCTTTGCTGAGTTCATCCAGCATTTTATGTATTGCTCAAGATTTCCAGCATCTGCAGAATCATTTGTGTATTATACTTTAAATGCTTGGAAGGTACATGAATCAGTGTCCCATGAATGTCTTCACAGAACTAGTTTTTGATATCAACAATATGTTTGTCATTTGGGTGCTGATCAAATGCATTCTACCTCTGCTTACTCGATTCCTTTCCTACTCATTGCCCAACTACTCAACTTTCCCATTTGCAACAATAAAACTCCAATGGTTCTTTAAACATCTTACGCCATAAAACATTGTTTAAATTTCTTCAGTTTGCTACTACCCTTGCAGCACCAAGGTCCTAAACAATGTTGCTGTGTTGCAATATTATTTGTTCTTCTGAACCTTTCCACAGTACTCAACAACATTGTATAAATTTCTACCAGATTTTCTTTACAGCTATCCATCCATGTCTATAAGACTGGCATTCATAAGATGTCCAACATCTCTTCCATTTCCTGGACTGTTACATTTAAATTTCCAGTGTTCACCTTCTGACACTTAGTGGTTCTGAAAGAGGTAGCTAAAGAGATTATGGAGGTATCAGTGGTGATCTTTCAAGAATCACTATATTTTGAAATGGTTCTGGAGGACTCGAAAATGGCAAATGTCTCTCCACTCTTTGAGAAGGGAGGCAAAAGAAAGGAAATTATCGGTCAGTTAACCTGACTTCAGTAGTTTGGACAGTGTCCATAATTAAGGATGCGGTTTCAGTGTTTCTTGGAGGCACATGATATAGGCCGAAGTCAGCATGGTTTCCTTGCCTGACAAATCTGTTGGAATTCTTTGAGGAACTAACAGCCAAGATGGACATAGTAGAATCAATGGATGTTGTTTACTTGGATATTCAGAAGGCCATTAACAAGGTGCTGCACATGAGGCTGCAAAGCAAGATAAGAGCCCATGGCATTAAAGGAAAGATACTAGCATGCGTAGAGGATTGGATGACTGGCAGTAGGCAAAATGTAGGAATAAAGGGGGCTGTTTTTGGTTGGCTGCCACTGACTAGTTCTGCATGGGTCACTTTTTGCCATATTATATATGTCAATGATTTGGATGACAGAATTGATGGCTTTGTGGATAATACAAAGATAGGTGGAGGGACAGGTAGCGTTGAGGAAGCAGAGGGGCTACAGAAGGATTTAGACATAATGAGAATGAACAAAGATATGGTAGATAAAGTATAGGGAAGTGTATGGTCATGCATTTTGGTAGAAGGAATAAAGACATAGACTACCTTCATATGGGGAAAAAATGTAAAAATCAGAGGTGCAAAGGGACTTGGGAGTCCTTGTGCAGGATTCCCTAAAGGTTAACTTGCTGGCTGAGTCAGTGGTAAGGAAGGCAAATGCAATGTTAGCATTCATTTCAAGAGGACTAGAATATAACAGCAAGGGTGTAATGCTGAGGCTTTATAAGGCATTGGTCAGAACACACCAGGAGCATTGGGAGCAGTTTTGGGCTCCTTATCTAAAAAAAAAGGTGCTGACGTTGAAGAAGGTTCAGAGGAAGTTCACTACAATAATTCTGGGTATGAAAAGGTTAACATATAAGGAGCATTTGATGGCTGTGGGCCTGTACTCGCTGGACTTTAGAGGAACGAAAGGGTATCTCATTGAAACCTATCAAATATTGAAAGACCTAAACAGAGTGGATGTGGAGAGGATGCTTCCTCTCGAGGACCGTCCTTCATATAAAGGGATGATGCTCTCGGACCAGAGACTACAAAGATGTCCCTTTAGAAAAAGAAATTTGATGGAATTTGTTCAGCCAGAGCGTGGTGAATCAGTGGAATTTGTTGCCATGGACAGCTGTGGAGGCCAAGACATTAGGTATATTTAAAGTGGAGTTTAGTAGGTTCTTGATTCTCGAGGGCATCCAAGGTTATGGGGAAAAGGCAGGAGAATGGGGTTGAGAGGGATAATAAATCAGCTATGATGGAATAGTGAAGCAGACTCAACAGGTCAAATGGTCTAATTCTATTTCCTTGTCTTATGGATATTATCTGTAAGTGGAGAGTCAGCCTTCATAGGTATTCCAATGCCTCTCAAGTGATCATTTATCCCTCCCACATAGAATAATACCTCTTAGCTTTTCATTCTCTTGGTTGAATCTTAGTTTTCTACAACTCAGCAAAATCATTTTAGCCTCTGCAGTACATTCAGAATCAATAGTAAGATTTTTTCCCCAATGGCAGAAGTGTCTAAAATTGTTGGATGTAGGTTTAAGGTAAGGGGAGGAGGGTTCAAGAAGATTGGAGGAAAACAATTTTCATTAAATGGTTCGAATCTGGAATGCACTGCCTGAGGGGGTGCCAAAGGCTTGGACTCTTACAACAAGCAATTTAATTGCCTGCATACAAAATGCTATGGGCCATGTGTGGAAAATAGAATTTCTATAGCTGTGTACTTGATGGTCAACATTGACATAGTGAAAGGGGCAACTCTACAACTCTAGCCTCTCCAGCCATTCAGGCTCAACCAGACCATTTACTCTACTGTTTAACCCTGTGTTGAGTTTAACTCCTACCTCCAATGCTGCTTGGACCCAACCTTTGCAACATTATGAAACCCTACAGATCCCCTCCTAAGCCAATTGATGGCTTTATCAGCACATTATCTGATGCAGGGCTTTGACTCAATGTCAATAATTCTTTTCCCCTCTGCAGTTGCCTCTTGACCCTCTGAGTTCCTCCAGCAGGTCATTTGTTGCTCCAGATTCCAGCATCTGCTGTCTCTTGTGTCTCTTATGTTGAATTGGCAAAAATATTGTGGGTTGAATGGTTTGACCAGTGCTGTTTTGTTCTATGTTTAATTCAATATTCTCCTTGCTACCTATAATTGCTACAATTATTTGTCTTCAGCTAGTTTTTCCATCTGAAATACACATTCAATAGTAACTGACAGAGGAAGTAAAATGAACACTTGAAGAATACCTGTGGATAGGGAGGTATGGGGTTACAACAAACAAGATGCTGGAAGTATTCAGCAGACCAGGCAGCATCTATGGAGGGAATGGTCATTTTGGGTCGAATGGATAATTCTTTCAAAGAGCTAACAGATCAACCAAGCTTGCACAGTGTCAGCAAGAACAAGGAATTCATTGTGGACATCAGGAAGGGGAAGTCAGGAGAACATACCAGTCCCTACTGAGAAATCAACAGTGGAAAGGGTGAGCAACTTCAAGTTCCTAGGCATCAATATCATCCAGTGCACTTACATCCACTGTGATGAAGTGCTTTGAGAGGTTGGTCATGAATCATATAAACTCCTGCCTGAGGAGTGACCTGGATCTGCTCCAATTTGCCTACCATCTCAACAGGCCAACAGCAGATGCCATTTCATTGGCCCTTCACTCAGCTGTGGAACACCTGGACAGTGAAGATGCATACATCGTGATGCTTTTAATTGACTACAGCTCAGCATTCAACACTATTTCCCCTTGAAGCTAATCACTAAGCTACAGAACCTGGGCCTCGATGCCTCCCTGTGCAACTACATCCTCATTTTCCTCACTTGCAGACCCCAGTTAGTTCAAATTGGCAACATCATCTCCTCCACAATCACTATCAGCAAAGGTGCACCACAGGGTTGTGTGCTTAGCCCCGTTCTATACATGTGACTGTGAGGCTAAGTATAGCTCTAATGCCATTTTTTAAAAAAACAATGAACCACTGTTACTGGCCGAACCAAAGGAAGTGATGAATCAGAGATTGAAAAAATGGTTAAATCATGCTACAACAACAACCTTTCACTCAGTGTAAGCAAAACCAAAGAGCTGATTATTGACTACAGGAGGAAGAAACCAGACATCCATGAGCCAGTCCTCACTAGGGAAGAGGAATAACTTCAAATTCCTTGCATTATAATTTCAGAGAATCTGTCTTGGGACCAGCACTTAAGTGCAATTAGAAAGGAGGCAAGCAGTGTCTCTACTTTCTTAGAAGTTTCCACAAATTTGGCATGTCACCTAAAACCTTGACAAAATTCTTTATTTGGAACAGCTTCTACCCCAGAGCTGTGGCCTCCGTCACACCACTCCCACAGAACAATGACTGAAACTGTGAGCACACACAAGGACTCAAATACTTGCACTAACGGCACTTTGTGCATTACTGTGATATTCTGGTGCTGCTGCAACTTATTTTCTGCTACTTATCTATTTAATACTTTTTTAAAAAAATTACTGTCTTGTTTTCATCTACCACTTTGTTTGATTGCCTGAGAGGAAGCCAAACCTATCTATAATGACAATATAGCTCATTCAATTCAGTTATTTATGTATAGATTTTCATAAATATCTTTATTTTTCAGTAAATGCTTGAAAGAAGATGAATCGCAGGGTTGTATATGGTGAAAAACGTACTTTGAACTTTGATATCACAGAGGATCTAGCCTGAGCTCAACACAATAATTAAATCAAAACAAAGGCACACTAGTGGCTATACTTCATTAAGAGTTTAAGAAGATTTGGTATGTCACCAAAAACTCTAGCAAATTTATACAGATATACTGCAGAGAGCGTTCTGACTGTTTGCATTATTACCTGGTATGGAGGCTCCCATGTGCAGGATCGAAAGACACTGCAGAAAGAAATCCTCTGTGATATCAAAGTTCAAAGTAAATTTATTATCAAAGTATACAGTGCTGCAGTCATCCTCACCTGGATGTTGTCTTTCACCCTTGCCTTACCACAGCTTCTACACTACTATCGTGGTGGAGGTAGAGAAGTCTACAGACCCACACTGAATGTTTAGGACCAGCTCCTTCCCACCCGCCATTCTATTTCTGAATAGTCCATGAGCTACCTCACAACTCCTCTTTTGCACTAATTAACTGTTAATTTATGTATTCATTTTTATGCCTTGCACTGTACTGCTGCTGCAAAACAACACATCTCAAGACACGTCAGTGATAATAATTTTGATTCATTGTAATATATGCATGTATCTAAGAAACCATTAACGTATTTTCATTCAATAAAATTTTCTAATTAATGGATTAACCAAAATATAAACAATTGGAATTTCTTGGCTGTATTTTAATTTCGCGACTAAAGCACATTTATTTATTAGCAACAACCAATCACTGCCTTAAGCACGGGGAACTAAGGAGAAAGATTTTTGTTGCAGCGAAACTCCACCCATCCTGAATTTGCACGGGTCGCTTTCATTGGCTCCTCGCTTCTCTTGCGTCAGCTGCAGCTGGGTCACATGGCCGTGGTGGCCGCTGATGACTCGCCCTGTCCAGAGATTGCATGTGATTAATGCATCTCAATGTTCACCTGATCAGTGCCGGAAACCGTGCTGTGTGAACTCGCTGTCGCGGTTGACCGTAATTATGCATTGTTTCTGTGTAATCTGTCACATAACCGGTACTGTATGGATACAGTATTATTTTTAAACCAGACTTGACTTCACTCACGGATACTGTGCCGGGGTGGAATTGTGACGAAAAGCTCGGAAACTCGCCGGCTGCCTGCTTATTTTGGTGTGGGTTATTGTTGCCGAGTGTACCATGAGATCTACACTGCCTCCAGGGATCCGTTGCGTTCAGGCATTCAGCAGAGACGGCTGGTAAGCATCGTTTTATATGATCGGGTACCCTGGTGTCAATATTCGGTTGGAAGATGTCGTGCCCTTTACCCCTCGCTTCCCGATGAAAACATAATCTACCCTTCGAGGGCAAGACGAAGTGGAGACTCCAGTCTTGCGGGTGTTGTCCTCGGCCTCTTTCTGACTGTGATCTGTCTGTGATCCATCTGCATCTAACTAGAGAGTTGTTTCTACGGCCTCCGCACCTCAGCGGAGACGATCAAACAATGTTTTTCAATTTCGAACTGGTGGAGTTTCAAATATTTTGTACTTTGATCAACCCACTTCTAGGTTCTTAACCGACGGGTTCTAGTCCTGCTTCCCATTTGACGCTGTAGGAGGAAGCCCTGTAGTAACACCAGGACTAATAGTCCACTTTTCTTGCCGCTGGAAGTAACTGGCTTTGAACTTGCTGTTCTGTTACTTCAGTAACGGAAACATTGAAGGTTCGGCATCGTGGAGTCAAGGCTGATGACAATATTGGAGGAGGCCATGCGTGGCCCCTCTCCCACTCTCCTCCTCTCTTGTCTGCCTTGGCATAGAGATTTTTTAAAAATCATTAGATAAACTCAGAATTTTTTTTAAATCTCAAGCTATTAAATGGAGGTAATTCATATTCCAACTGAACTGGGGTACAGAATGAAAAGGAGAGGTCTTTTTTCCATAAGGGGATTTGTGGGATCTATTCCAATAACAACTTGATGACTTGGTTATCAAATCTGGATAGAAACCAGTTAAAGGTGGGACTGAGGCTTTACGAATAGGGAGATAATTTTTATTTAGTGTAGTGCCCCATTAAAAATGAGAGTAAGGAAAACAACTAGTATGGCCTGAAAGAAGGACTTGGGCATTTTAATAGATAATATGGCAAAACATTTCACTTTAGGTAGGTAGAAAAATGTTATGCAAGAGTTCAAACTTGATGGGGATGTTATCTTGTCACTTTTCTTCCTGAACACCCTTTGATGTCCTTGATGCACTCCCTGTCCTCTACCTCTTGGTTTCTCAACCATCCCTTCCCCATCCCTACGTCCTCTTCACACTGGACTTCGAGGATAGTTTTCCATTTTCCCCGTTGCTGAAAATAGACAAAAAGAGTGAAATTGGTGTCTACCTGATTAGTGTTCTGGGCTGAAATGTCTACTGAACTCGTTTCCATAGGGGCTGCCTAGTCCTTCTGAGTTCCTCCAGCATTTTGTGTATGTCACTCAAGTTGTGGTCTGCCACTTTTGTAGCTAATGTGTCTGCTGTCATAGAATCTGAACTGGCAGGCATTGGCCCATGCCTGTCCTGGCTATAGTTCAGAAGAATATGTAATCAATCCCAGTGTCTGTGCACTGCTGGTATCTCAACTGCTTAACCACTTCCTTTATGAAATGCTGTGGTATCCTGTCAACTCTATTTGGTGGCGCGCACTGCATTTCACTTCTGATATTCCAATATAAGTTGCTGAATGTTCAGTGATGGGACATGAGTCCCTGTCGCAATCACAATTAGCTTCCTGTCGCTGTTAAATTGGCATTGGTATAAATCAGGGTTTAAGGCTGGAAATAAACCCCACCACACAGTTTGCCTCCTCTTGCCTTGCTGCAGTCAGGTGAGACCATGGTTCCAGATCCTGGTCTCAGAGGGGACTAAAGTCACCTGCCATAAATGTGTTCTAGGTTGCACCCCTGCTGTAGCTTCTGATTGGGGAATAGGTGAACAGCTGTTATTAGACATTATGTAAAAGAGCTGAAACTGCAGTTATCGCTGTATCACTTCTTACAAAAATAGAGTATTGTGCAAAAGTTTCAGGCGTGCATATACAGTATGGGGAACCCAAGACTTTTTTTTTGGCACAGTACTCTATTTGTCAATGTGGAGCAGAGAGTGAGTTTGTAAATCTGGCGGGAACAAAGGATACTGGGAATGGCGAGGGAGGGCTGTGAGACTGGTGGCGGAGGAGTGCCGGAGTCCACAATAGAGACTTGTATCAGAATCATTGGGTTGTCACTTTGCTAATAACATCTTTGGCTTGTAAGCTAGTATTTATGGACCATGCAGCATCCTTAGTAGTAAACTAAGATGCAGAGTATCACTGGTTTTAAGGTTCCAGTAACCTGCCTTTGCCCCTTCTCCTGTCAGTAAAAGTGGTTCCACCGGGCTTCGTAGCTAAGCCATATGAAGGCCAAGAGCCGGACTTGGTTGTCAGAGGCTATTTGAGACACACACCATTGGGAGCATTTAATAGGTGGTGGGAGCTTGTCCCCACTACCCTCCCTCCCCAAACATGGTTTCCCTTTGATAAATCCAAATTGATGCTGCTCAATTTATTTGTTTCTAATTTTATTAATATCACATCTTTCATCATAGATGACAGTGTTTTCTGAGCTTCTGTTGACGAGCTGATGTGGACCTGGGATAGGCCAGCAAGATTGCCAGAGCTGCATGTGCTCTGGTAGTGTCAAAATTCCTGAGATTTACACGTTTCTTTTGTGTTGAACAACTTGGATTGATCTTAACTCTTCAGTTAGCTCTTTCTTTTCAAAAGGTCCTGAAGATTTGTATCGCTTTTCACAACTCTCTGCATCCCAGAGTATCTTTCGTTGAAATACGTACTCATTTGTTGCATTCAGATTACTTTTTTGCACGCACATTGAAGCATGCAGTGAAATGCATTTGCGTTATCGATCCGCACCAATCGAAGGATGTGCTGGAGGCAGCCTGCAAGTGTCATCACACACTCTGGTGTCAATGTAGCATGCCCACAATGTTCATCAGAGCAACGCAAGCCCCAACAGCAACAGCTGAACAAGCCCCTTTTGTCCCTCTGACACACAGACAGGTCTCCAATCCCAAGACAGACTACCTCCAGTCCTTGGCCTAGACTTTCAGACTTAGTGCATCTGACCATGAGTGAAGTAATATAGAACTGTTCCAAGAATTAATAAACATTTGCATAGAGATGGGACGTTCAGTTCTTTGTGTCTCCTGCCAATTATACGCTCTTCCTCACAGGCATTTTCTGTAAAAAAAAAAATTATAAAAACTAAATTCAGTAGGAGAGGGCCTAACTCTGGTACTAAACCAAGTTCCCTTCATGTAACTTTGAAACAGTGCAGATCCAGACTGGCTTCAACTTTGGGTCACCAGCACTGGCCAAAAGTTTTTAATCTGAAAGTTCAGTGTCAGTGAAATACAGAACACTACATTAGCACATGGAGGGCGTCTCATCCTCTCCTAACTCTTCACATTCTTCCTACACTACATCTAAGATCTGAAAGAAAACATTAATTATATAAATTCTGTACTTCAGTATATAATTAACAGGCTTGGAGCTGCATAACATATGGAAAAGACAATAATTACAATCAAATGTTTTTATTTAAAATATTGAGTAGCATTTAAAAAACCCTGCATATCACAAATGGTAACCAGTTGTTAACTTTCTTGTTATGAAACAAAGTAATTTAATTGCCAAAGTATGTGTATGTCACCATATACAACCCTGAGATTCATTTTCTTGTGGGCATTCAAAGTAGAATGTAGAAATATAGCTGAATCCTTGAAAAACCACACACAAAGACTGACAAGCAACCAATGTACAAAAACAAATGAAGGAAATCAAAATAAATAGTATGGAATTGTAGAGCCCTTGAAAGAGAATCCATAGTTCGGTGTTGTGAATGAGTGTAACCATGCTGGTTCAGGAGCCTGATGATTGAAAGGTAATCACTGTTTCTAAACTTGGTGGCATGGGGCTTGTGGCTCCTGTACCTCCTTCCCAGAGGTAGCAAGCAGCAAGAAGAGAACATGGCCTGGATGGTGTGGGTCCTTGACAATGGATGCTACTTTCCTGTGGCAGCACTCCTTGTAAATGTGCTCAATGGTGGGGCGGGCTTTTCCTGGGCTGGGCTGTATCCACTGAAGCAGTCACAGTAAAGACCAAAACAGTTACTGTAGAAAACTGCAGGTGCTACAAGTAGAGAATTAAAATGAAAATAGAAAATGATCACGGGCCAGGTAGCATTTGTGGTGAGAGAAACAGGTGGTTGACACCACATGAGAACTGCAAAGAGAACAAAAACCCAGGTTTAAAGCTGCAGAGCTGACAGACTAAGAAATACAAGATTGGAATGGATGATCATTTGAAATTGTTGAATTCAGGATTGAATCTTGAAGGCTGTACTGTGGTTGGTTGAAGGTGAGCAGCTGCTGTTCCTCCTGCTTCTTTTGAACTTCGGAACAGTACAGAAGGTCAGAGATGGAGGTCTCAGAAAGACAGCACTGAAGTATCTGGGAACTGAGAACTCAAAGCAATACTTGTTAACTGAATGGAGGTGGTCCAAGAAGTCTTCACCCTATCTGTTTATTTTCTTCATAATGGTGGAGGCATCTTCCTGAGCACCAAGTCCAGTGTATCAACAGGAGAGAAGCAAATTGCATTACTGCCTCACTTGGATCCCTTAACAAGAGAAGGGAGGAAACATGCTGAGCTGCTGTATTTGGGAGAGGGGCACCTGTGCTGTGTTACATTCCTGCAGGAAAATTGTATTGAAATATTAACAAATTATGTTTTTAAGGTTTGGCCTGCTGACCTTTTAAACTTAGAAACATAGAAAACCTACAGCATAATACAGGCCCTTCAGCCCACAAAGCTGTGCTGAACATGTCCCTACCTTAGAACTACCTAGGCTTACCCATTGCTCTCTATTTTTCTAAGCTCCATGTAGCCATCCAGGATCCTCTTAAAAGACCCTATCATTTCTGTCTCCACTGCTGCCGGCAGCCCATTCCACACATTCGCCACTCGTTTTTAAAAAAAAACATTAACAAACAAACAACAACAACCTACCCCTGCCATCTCCTCTGTACCTACTTCCAAGCACCTTAAAACTGTGCCCTCTCATGCTAGCCATTTCAGCCCTGGGGAAAAGCCTCTGACTATCCATACGATCAATGCCTCTCATTATCTTGTACACCTATATCAAGTCACCTCTCATCCTCCATCTCTCCAAAGAGAAAAGGCTGACTTCACTCAACCTATTCTCATAAGGCATGCTCCCCAATCCAGGCAGCATACTTGTAAATCTCCTCTGCACCCTTTCTATGGTTTCCATGTCCTTCCTGTAGTGAGGCGACCAGAACTGAGCACAGTACTCCAAGTGGGGCCTGACCAGGGGCCTATATAGCTGCAACATTACTTCTTGGCTCTTAAACTCAATCCCACGATTGAAGAAGGCCAATGCACTGTATGCTTTCTTAATCAGAGTCAACCTGCATAGCAGCTTTGAGTATCGTATGGACTCAGAACCCAAGATCCCTCTGATCCTTCACACTGCCAAGAGTCTTACCATTAATGCTATATTCTGCTATCATATTTGACCTACCAAAATGAACCACGTCACATTTATCTGGGTTGAACTCCATCTGCCATTTCTCAGCCCAGTTTTGCATCCTATCAATGTCCTGCTGTAACTTCTGACTGCCCTCCACACTATCCACAACTCCTCCAACCTTTGTGTCATCAGCAAATTTACTAACCCATCCCTCCACTTCCTCATTCAGGTCATTTATAAAAATCACAAAGAATTAGGGTCCCAGAACAAATCCTTGAGGCACTCCACTGGTGACCGACCTCCATGCAGAATATGACCCATCTACAGCCACTGTTTGCCTTTTGTGGGCAAGCCAGTTCTGGACCCACAAAGCAATGTCCGCTTGGATCCCATGCCTCCTTACTTTCTCAATAAGCCTTGCATGGGGTACCTTATCAAATGCCTGGCTAAAATCCATATACACTACATCTACTGCTCTACCTTCATCAATGTGCTTAGTCACATCCTCAAAAAATTCAATCAGGCTTGTAAGGCATGACCTGCCTTTGACAAAGCCATGCTGACTATTACTAATCATATTATGCCTCTCCAAATGTTCATAAATCCTGCCTCTCAGGATCTTCTCCATCAACTTACCAACCACTGAAGTAAGACTCACTGGCCTATAATTTCCTGGGCTATCTCTACTCCCTTTCTTGAATAAGGGAACAACATCCACAACCTTCCAATCCTCCAGAACCGCTCCCATCCTCAATGATGATGCAAAGATCATTGCCAGAGGCTCAGGAATCTCCTTCCTCGCCTCCCACAGTAACCTGGGTACATCCCGTCCGGTCCTGGAGACTTATCCAACTTGATGCTTTCCAAAAGCTCCAGCACATCCTCTTTCTTAATATCTACATTCTCAAGATTTTCGGTCCACTGCATGTCATCTCTACAATCGCCAAGATAATTTTCCATAATGAAAACATTGCTTCAGTATTCACTATGTACCTCCACTATTTCCTCCGGTTCTATACACACTTTTCCACTGTCACACTTGATAGGTCCTATTCTCTCACGTCTTATCTTCTTGCTCTTCACATACTTGTAGAATGCCTTGGGGGTTTTCCTTAATCCTGCTCGCCAAGGCCTTCTCATGGCCCTTTCCGGCTCTCTTAATTTCATTCTTAAGCTCCTTCCTGCTAGCCTTATAATCTTCTAGATTCACATTATTACCTAGTTTTTTTGAACATTGCGTAAGCTCTTTTTTTGGACAAGATCTACAACAGCCTCTGTCCTCCACGGATTCTTGTACCCTACCATCCTTTCCATGTCTTACTGGAATGTACCTACTCAGAACCCCATGCAAATATCCCATGAACATTTGCCACATTTCTTCAGTACGTTTCCCTGAGAACATTTGTTCCCAACTTATGCTTCCAAGTTCCTGCCTGATAGCCACATAGTTCCCCTTACTCCAATTAAACGCTTCCCTAACTTGTCTATTCCTATCCCTCTCCAATGCTATGGTAAAGGAGACAAAATTGTGATCACTATCTCCAAAATGCTCTCCCATTGAGAGACCTGACACCTGACCAGATTCATTTCCCAATACCAGATCAAGTACAGCCTCTCCTCTTGTAGGCTTATCTACATATTCTGTCAAGAACCCTTCCTGAACACACCTAACAAACTCCGCCCCATCTAAACCCCTCACTCTAGGAAGATGCCAATTAATATTTGGGAAATTAAAATCTCCCATCACAACAACCCTGTTATTATTACTCCTTTCCAGAATCTGTCTCCCTGTCTGCTCCTCGATGTCCCTGTTATTGGGTGGTCTATAAAAACACCCAGTAGAGTTATTGACCCCTTCCTATTCCTAACTTCCACCCACAGAGACTCCGTAGACAACCCCTCCATGACTTCCTCCTTTTCTGCAGCCGTGACACTATCTCTGATCGACAGTGCCACACCCCCACCTCTTTTGCCTCCCTCCCTATCCTTTCTGAAACATCTAAAGCCTGGCAGTTGAAGTAGCCATTCCTGTCCCTGCACCATCCAAGTCTCTGTAATGGTCACAACATCATAGCTCCAAGTGCTGATCCACGTTCTAAACTCATCTGCTTTATTCATAATACTCCTCACATTAAAATAGACACACCTCAAACCATCGGTCTGAGTGCGTCCCTTCTCTATCACCTGCCTATCCTCCCTTTTGCACTGTCTCCAAACTTTCTCTATTTGTGAACCAGCCTCCCTTTTCCCCCCATGTTGAGTTCCCACCCACTCTTGCTGTGTCCAGCTGCACTTTGAACTGCATTTGGGTATTCTGCCTCTTGGAAAAAAATCCTTGGAACTGAGTGCAGCATGTGGAGCAGTGGGAAATGGGCCCCATTGTACATTTGCTAATTGCCACCTTAACAAATGTGAGTTTCATTGGAAGGTCAGTGATAGCACCTTCTGGAATAGCCAAAAGGTTGTGGATTCAACTTCTCCAGAAAATCTGGATTTCCCTTCAGGCATGCGAGTAGTACAAAAAGCTCTATATATTATTCTTTTGAATAATGATTAAGAACTAAAATTTATAAAGAACACTTTTGCAGCAAGCAAGGACAAAGCTTGGTGTTGGATTTGAATCTTAAAGCTTCTTCAAATTATGGATGGTAGCAATTGCAACAAGGATGTAGGGGAATGCTCCAGTTGCCTCAGTTTATATAATTTACCTTGGATGATGTTGGAACAATTTTCATTTATAGAGAACTATTATTCTTATTTGGATAATAGAATGAGAGTGTTAAAGCACAGATTTGGCTGAAAATAAAATCAAAAGTTTAAAATTAGACCATCACGTACTTAGATAATATCCAGAAAGTTTTGGCTCTAAAACAGCCCTCATACTTGAGTCAGAATGGTGTGAATACACTGTCCCACTCAATGCATTAATTCAAGTTTAAATACAGCACCAGACTGAAGGAGTGCTGTATGCTGCCCTCCTAGTATCCCGGCCAAAATTTATCCCGCAACCAACATCATTGAAACACGCATTGTCACTTTTGTGTACAAATGGGCCCCTGTGTAAACCATGAGATGAGTTAAAGGGCCAGGACATTACGGAACACTGCACCAGATATTTTCCTAAGCAGAAGATAAAAATATGATAGTGTGATGCAAACTCTTTAATGACTAAATAAAATAAAAACAAATAAATACAACTAAAATCAAAGCTAGATTTTGTTGCTGTAATAGTCTGATGGGGAAGCACAGCCGAAGAGAATAAGCCACAGGCTAAGCCCACAAAACAAACCTGCCAAAATAACAACACATCGCAGACATGTAGCCTGCATGCTGTGAACCAGGAGATTTCAAAACTTATGTGTGCATCCCAAAGCCAACACCATTTCAGCAATATTGTCCTTCAGCCTCAGACTTGGGGAAGTGAGAATTAACACTTGAAATTAACGGTGCTGGGGAAGTGCAATTCTGTAAATTCTCTGTGGGATAGAGCAGGAAGAGCATTTACAGTTTCCATTCTTATTCATTCCTCCAACATATTCTTACTCCTTCCTCTTATCCCAATTCCCACCTTCAATAGATTATCCTCTCTGCAAAAGTATCATCACTTCTCTTGCCAAACTTTAAAAGCATCCTTATAGATATTTGCATAGCAGGGGAATTAAGAATTATGGGGAAACAGCAGGTAGATGGAGCTGTATCCATAGCCAGATCAGCCGTGATCTTATTAAATGGTGGAACAGGCTCAATGGGCCAAATGGCCTACTCTTGTCCCTATTTCTTATGTTCTTGTGTTTGCTTCAACACCAATATAGATCTTCACCCACATCAATTCTGCCTCCTTCCTGATGCTCGTAATGAGAAGAAGCTATGTCTCGAAATGTGAAGGTCTATAATGATGGGTGCTGCCTTTTTGAGGCACTGCCGCTTGAAGGTGTCCTCAAAGGTGGAGAGAGTTGTGTGTTTGATGGAGCTGGCTGAGTCTACAACCCTCTGTAGCCTCTTGTGATTCTGTGCATTGGAGCCTCCATATGAGGCTGTGATGTAACCAGTCAGAATGCCCTTCACCGTATACAATTTACGGGAGCTTTTGGTGCATACCATACCAAATCTCCTCAAATTCATTCAGAGTAGAGCCATTGGCATGTCTTATTTGTGAGTGCATTGATGTATTGGGGCCAGAACAGATCCTTTGAGATGTTGACACCAGGAACTTAAAGCTGCTCACACATTCCACCTCCAACCCCCTCAGTGAGGACTAGTGTGTATGTTCTCCTGACTTCTCCTTCCTGAAGTCCACAATCCTTTCCTTAGTCTTGTGATGTTGAGTGTGAGGTCGCTGAGACACCACTCAACTAGCCGATGACTCTCTCTTTCCTGTATGCCTCCTTGAGGTTTTGAGTTCTGTATGTTCTATATTCCGAATCATAACGTTAATTTTCTTGTGTTCTTGTAGACGTGGGTATTTTTTAATTTTAGGGATAGTGCGATAACAGGCCCTTCTGGCTCAAAAAGCCTGCACTGCCCATTTATGCCTAGGTTGTCCAATTAACCTACAAAGCTGTATGTCTTTGGAATATGGGAGGGAACTAGAACACCCAGAGGACGTCCATGTGGTCCTGGGGAGAATGTACAGACTTCTCACAGACAGCTGCGGAATTGAACCTGGGTTGTAGGGCTGTAAGAGCATTACATTAACCACTGGACTACCGTGGGTAGGTCAGTCGGTCAGTCATGATCACATTGAAAGCTGAGGCAGATTTGATGGCCACCTACTGCTTCTACGTTCTTGTGTTTGCAGTTGCAGTCCTTTTAAGGAAATGATTGGAAATGATGTGGCAGGGATTGGCCACATTTTCTCAAAGCCGCTCTGCCTCTGCACAACTCCAGTGATGGAGGTTCAAACCTGACCCATCGGTGCTGTCTGCTTGGGGTTTACGTGTCCTCTCTGTGACCATGTTGGTTTCTCCCACATTTTAAAGGCATGCAGTTTGGCAAATGAAGCACTGTAAGTTACCCATACAAGCAGGAAGATCAAGGGTGTGTGAGAATTGGTTGCAGGGATGTGAATGGGGAAGAAGTGAGGGCTGCCATAGAATTGATAGGCCGTGTGGCCTCTGTCATATGAAGAACGTGTGATGCTGTTGTACTGTTAAACACCGTCATAATTCTTGGAACAAATTCTTTTTCTGGTTGGTTGCCAGTGACTAATGGCGTTCTGTAGGGTTGGTGTTGGGAACACTTCACGTTATATTTCAATAATTTGGATGACAATTGATGACTTCATGGCCAAGTTTGCAGACATGGAGACAGGAGGAGGGGCAGGTAGTGCTGAAGAAGCAGGGAATCTGTAGAAGGACTTAGATTAGGATAATGGGCAAAGAAGTGGCAGATGGAATATAGTGTAGGGAAGTGTGTGGTCACACACTGTGGTAGAAGGAATAAATAGATAGATAGATAGATACTTTATTCATCCCCATGGGGAAATTCAACTTTTTTTCCAATGTCCCATACACTTGTTGTAGCAAAACTAATTACATACAATACTTAACTCAGTAAAAAAAAAATATGATATGCATCTAAATCACTATCTCAAAAAGCATTAATAATAGCTTTTAAAAAGTTCTTAAGTCCTGGCGGTAGAATTGTAAAGCCTAATGGCATTGGGGAGTATTGACCTCTTCATCCTGTCTGAGGAGCATTGCATCGATAGTAACCTGTCGCTGAAACTGCTTCTCTGTCTCTGGATGGTGCTATGTAGAGGATGTTCAGAGTTATCCATAATTGACCGTAGCCTACTCAGCGCCCTTCGCTCAGCTACCGATGTTAAACTCTCCAGTACTTTGCCCACGACAGAGCCCGCCTTCCTTACCAGCTTATTGTAGATCATTTTCTAAATAGGGAGAAAATTCAAAAATCAGAGGTGCAAAGGGACTCGAGAGCTCTCATGCAGGATTCTCTAAAGGTTAACTTGCAGGTTGAGTCGGTGGTGAGGAAGGCTTTTGCAATGTTAGCATTCACTTCAAGAGGATTATAATACAGGAGCAAGGCTGTAATGCTGAGGCTTTGTAAGGTATTGGTCAGACAGCAGTTGGAGGATTCTTAGTAGTTTTGTGCCCCTTATTTAGAAAAGGTGTGCTGACATTGGACAGGGTCCAGAGGAAGTACACCACAATAATTCTGGGAATGGAAGGGTTAACATACAAGGAGTGTTTGATGGCTCTGGGTCTGTACTCACTGATGCACCATCAATAACTCACTCTGAGACGTAAAGGCGAGATATCGGCTTTTATTGACTGGAAGAAGGAACAAGTAGTGGTTGACCACCATACTACATCCTGGAGGCAGAGAGGCCGGGCTCAGACCTCAATCGCCTTTATACAGGGGTCTGTGGGAGGGGCCACAGGAGCAGTCAGCAGGGGGCGTGTCCAGACAGGTATATGTAGTTCACCACACTCACACAAAGGCCTTGCTAGAGTGGATGTGGGGAGGATGTTTCATATAGTGGGTGAGGCTAGAACCAGAGGACACACTGTCCAATTCGAGGAACATCCATTTAGAACAGAGATGCAGAGGAATTTCTTTAGCTGGAGGGTGGTGAATTTGTGAAATTCATTGCCGCAGATTGATGACAAGTCATTGGATATGTTTAAAGTGGAGGTTGATCGATTCTTGATTAGTAAGGGCATCAAAGGTTACAGGGAGAAGGCAGGAGAATGGGGTTGAGGGGGATAATAAATCAGCCATGATAGAATAGCACAGCAGACTTGATAGGCTGAATAGCTTAATTCTGCTCCTGTGTCTGATGCGAATTATATACTTGTTCTCCCTACCACCAGCCTTTCTGCATTTGCTCTGGGTGCATTTGTCCAGGTGTTCTGGGCCTGATCCAAAAGGTGCAGTGGTGTATTCTGAGGCCCCAAACATCCTTCTAGTCGTAGACAACTTTCTGCTGTATGAAAGTCTCCAGAAATGAATAATTTATTTTTATTCAAATTGATTTAGTCAAATTAGTTGCTGTTACGAAGGATGAACAACTCTGATGGGCAGAAGGGTGCAGAGTGGCCCATGCCCCCCCCCACCCCCACTTTTTGGAGAATCGCAAATCGCTACTATTTCGATGCTGCTAACAAGGAAGTAAGAGAGACAAAAGGAAATCTGCCAGGGCAGTTGTTATTGATAACAGCTCATGAAAGAAAATGAGAGAGAGAGACACAGCTAAAAGGTACACAAGGTGGAACGTCTCCTACTGACAAAAGAGGAGATTTACTGCTATTGTCTTTTGGAGAAGGATTGTTTACTTGGTACTGTTCTATTCATTGAAATCCCTCAGGGGACAGCCAGAGTGGGCTGGTTTGATGGGTTAAGTCATTCAAACCTGATTGACACCTGAGACCCCGTGAGTGGGGATAAAATTGAGGTCTGGGGTGACACCCCTCGGACGCACCAGGAGAAATGCTAGTGAGAGGCAGAAACCCACGAGACAGTGTGGGACATCGGAGACCGAACGGAGGGTCGGTAAATTATAACTCAGTGTTTATAGCGAGACCGGTGGGGGCGTGTGTGTGTGTCCACCCTTGTCTGGGTGACGAGTCCACCACGGAAGAACGGTCTAGCTAAAGGACGGAGGGGTCACACTTGAATGGCCACAACAACGACACATCGACGGATCGAAATCGTAAAGGAAGGTTGGCAAAGACCATAGCTGTTACTGTTTGCGCGCTCTCTTTCTCTAGTCTCTCTCTCTCTCTCTCTCTCCAACAATTGCAACACATCGACTGACAACTACCGCAGCCTGCATGAACTGAACTGAACTTTATATTTCCATCTGACAATTCATTATCCCCTAGACAACGATAGAGCTCGTTTTATTATTGATTATTATTATACCCGCACTTTTAGGTTTAGTATTGCTAACATGTATTATATGTATATTTGCATTGATATTGATTTGTGTATTTTTACTAATAAACACTGTTGAAAATAGTACCACCAGATTCCAACGGACACTTCTATCTTTGCTGGTAAGACACCCAGTTACGGGGTATGTAACACTGTTTAGCATTAAATAAAAATATTTAATACTAATTTATATCTTGCCATCTTTATTTATAAAGTAACTCAGCCACAATTTTGCACATACAAGCATAGCTATCCTATTTAAATGAATGAGATCATTGTTAATGTGTGCCCCTCCCTAACATCGAGCCCATAGACAGTTTGCACCTGGCCTCTCTCCACCACGTTGGTGCTTTGCTATTTGGTTGAATTGCCAAAATGAGGATCGGATGAGTCAGCATCTGACCTTGGGGCTGTCTTCATCCCACGCACATTGGGCACAAATTGATCTGGAGCCAACAGTTGTCTGCTGAGCTGCTGCCCTGGTAGGCTTGATTGGGCCCATAAATTCTTTTGGTCAAGATGGAATGGCCTTTGGCATATGGAAATTCAAGGAAAATGGAGATTGGCAAGATTGTTTCCTTGCTCTGTTTTATAGACTTGTATTTCAAGGAGTTCCAGTTTCAGTTTACCTGCACCTTATCACTTGAGGATATATCTAGTCTTGCAGCTGAAACATATCCTGCTGTAAAGGCCTCCCATGGTTCAATTTCAGTTTTCCTTGTCAAGTTTTGCTTCCACTTTGTGGTGAAAGCTGTCTCATAACTTTGAAACTGACCTTTCTCCAATTGACGTTTAACCTGGTAGCCGTGTGTATTCTTTTCCTGTGCTGTTTTAAAACCTTTAAGATAGTATGATTGCAGTTTTCTAAACATTTCCCTTGCTGATGATGCTTGCTGTTCGTGACCTAGCCGATCAAGAAAGTTTTCCTGATCACAGATCCAACACCTCTCCTCCTCTTTGACCCATAGGTTATTGCTATTTCAGCCAATATTTGTGTTGTGGAAGTTCCCCATTATCACCAATCCCCACACTCTGACATTTGCACATCTTATTTGCAAATTTGCACCTTGATATCTTTCCCACAAGTTGGTACCCCGAAGGACAGTCCTAGTAGTGAAACTGTACCTCTGTGCATGTCATTCTCAACGATTAGCAATTGAACTCCAGGTGAAGACTCCCCCACAGTTTGTTCATCCATGTGTAAATGCTTAGCTGTCTGCTATGCTCATGATATTATGCCATCTGAATAAAGTAGTTTTAAGTTCATTGCTTGGCATTTTGAATCTAGGCTCTTTTCTATTGCTTTGTTCCCTTTCTATCTTGCCAATCTGTTTTCATTTTTTTCCCCCTCTCTTGATATGACAGTACAGGGCCAAACTAGATGCATTTCCTCTTGGTGGTGGTAAGATTCTCTTGTTTAATAACTGCAAGGTGATTTTTCTGTTTTTTACTTACAGAATCCTCATTTATCATAATGCAAATAGTTTTTTTTATTGAATTAGAGATTTTTTTCATGTGTATTTGCATAGATGGGGTGTCAGGTGCAATTATAACTCTTATTGGCTTCAGGAGTAGAGATGCTATGCATTGTGCTGATTCTGTATGACCTGTAAGTACTTTTGACAGGAGTACAGAATGAAGCCAGTTTAGCATGTGAAGGAGGAGCAAATGATTTAGAAGGTGTTTGAAGATCACTGATGAGTTCCATTTGCAGGATGGACTTATAAGGAATATTCAAGAAATTTTCTTGTAGACATCTATTTTCCTCCCTGCATTCTCTCCCCCCACCACCCAGGTAGCTGCTGCTTTTTTTTTAAAAAGAGGAAAAAGTCGATATCTTTATTAATTGATGGTGGAAAATCGCTGCTTTTATTTTTGTCTAATACTACTAAGAAACAAAAATCCTGCCACAGATTGGTCTGAAGATTGTAGGGGATGCTGGGATCAGTCCCACTCTTGCCTTTTACGTTTTAGGTGGTGGCTGTACCAGGACTCTTCAATAAGGCAGTCCATAAGATATAGGAGCAGAAGTAGGCCATTTGGCCCATCGAGTCTGCTCCGCCATTCAATCATGGACTGATCCAATTCTTCCAGTTATCCCCACTCCCCTGCTTTCACCACATACCCTTTGATGCCCTGGCTAATCAAGAACCTATCTATCTCTGCCTTAAATACATCCAATGACTTGGCCTCCACAGCCGCTCATGGCAACAAATTCCACAGATTTACCACCCTCTGACTAAGGTAATTTCTCAGCATCTCAGTTCTAAATGGGTGTCCTTCAATCCTGAAGTCGTGTCCTCTTGTCCTAGAATCCCCCACCGTGGGAAGTCAGGTTTTGAAATCATGGAGAGATGCAACTTCCTGCCTCAGCAGTGTAGCCAAGCCAATATCTGAAAGTACCGGTATATTATGATCAGAGGATCTCTCATGACATGGTTATTGTACTGGCTTAGTTTGTGTGTACTTGCGAGTTAAGTCCTGCATCACTCAAGGTTAAATAGCAGGGGAAAAATAAACAAGAATCAATAAATCTATCTGTGTCATGTGAAGAAATAAAATCTTTAAGAGGCAATGTCAGCAAGATGGAGGTGGGTGGATGTAAGCTGTGTTTGCTTCTACCGAGGTGTGGTATGCTTCGAGTCATCAGTTGCTGCCTGTGATCTTGTTCTTGGTCAGTGGAGTCATCGAACTGATTGTCGTGCGGTGTGACGTAGTTTGTGCTGAATTTCAAACAGAAACAATGACCATCTGCCCATCTACTTTAACAGAAGGCTTTACCAATATTTCACAGACTATGAAAGGCACGTTTTACAGTGCGTTCATTGTAGGAAACATGAAATTATAATGTGAATGCTTAGTAAGAGCAGTACAAAGGCCCTAATAGTAGGTGCAACTTCCAGCTCTCCATTGATACCCTTTGCATACACTTGGAGAGGTCATCATCTAAATTTAGCACCTCTGATTTCTGGAATTAAGCTTGCAGCTTCTGACTCCAAGGCAAGGCTCCTAACACTCAAGTCACGGCTAGTGCAATTTTATAAAGGTATGATCTTCCCATGGTCTGAGTGTGGGTGACACATGGCATGACGGTGGCTGTCAACTTGGTATGGAGGTGGTTTGGTCCTGTTCTGAGAGGGAGCAATGGGGTGGTGGAGGGCTTACCTGGTTCAGCTGGTTGTTCTGTGATGGAATTGTTGGAGTGGCCATTGTGTGAGTGGATAGTGTTAGAGTAGCCAGGCTTTGTCTCAACAGGCACGGACGCAAACTTAGGTTTGAGAAGTTGGAGGCATAACAAGTGTAGTTCAGGTAGTGGAATGCTCCTTCTGTGAGATGTGGAATTTCAGGGTACCTGAAAAATGGTCTCCCTGATGACCATATCCGCAGAAAATGCACCTAGCTTCAACTCCTGACTGATAAGGTCAAGGAAATGGAGCAGCTGGGATGCTGAAAGCTTCATCGATGAAAATTTTACCGAGGTGGTCACACCCAGAGTGCAGGCTTCAGATGTAGTAGATGGGTGACCACCAGGAGAAGTAAGCAGTCAGTGAAGGGTTCCCCTGTGGCCGTTCCCCTCAGCAACAAGTATACCCCTTTGGATACTGCTGAGGGGGGGGGGGTGGGAGAGGGTGTTGGGGAAATGATCTATTGGCATAGCAGAAGCCAGGCAGTTGCACCGTGACCGGTTCTGAGGCTCAGCAGGGAAAGGCAAAGTCAGATCATTAGGGTTCAAATTCCACACTGATCACAAGAGTCCAAAACAAACCTTTGTTGCTAGAGCTGTGAGGTGGCAGTGCTAATTGTTGCGTCACTCTGCTGCCTTTTAGTAGGAAATTTTATTGATGGTTATCTATTGAAAAACAAAAGGGGAGTTGAGAGGGAAGATAAGTTGGCCATGATTGAATGGCAGGACAAACTATGGGCTGAATGCCTAATGATCTTATACTCACATTTTCTTTCAGGCAAAATATTACAGACATACCCTCATTCTTCAAATTATCTTCCTTTCTAATCCTACCAATTAGTTTAAGTTAATTTTTTAAATCCTTTATTTATTTGATCCTCCATAATGGGTGGAAAGGAAGGGTACTCCCTCCCCTCCCTCTACACCCCCTCCCAATTAGGCCTCTTGTAACTTCCCTGCATTTCACTTTAAGGCTTCCTTCTGCTATCTCTGTTCCAAAGGAAATTTAGAACCATAGAACATTACAGCACAGAAACAGGCCTTTTGGCCCTTCTTGGCTGTGCCGAATCATTTTTCTGCCTAGTCCCACTGACCTGCACCTGGCCCATATCCCTCCATACACCTCTCATCCATGTACCTGTCCAAGTTTTTCAGTCTCATTCTGTTTCATCATGACTGTGAGAATCATAAAAAGGCATGCAGAAAATGCTAGAAACACTCAGCAGGCTATGCATCATCTGTGAGGGAAAAGGCAGAATTATCCTTGACTGTTGTGATAAAAAGTCTTAATGGTGAAATATTACCCCATTTAATTCTAATTGTTTTATATTTTCTATATTTGCACATCTTCTTTCCCTCAACTTGCACTAAAGTTGTTAATTTTATTTTGTCATACCAGTTTTGTAGCCTGGTGGGGCGGGGGGGGGGGGGGGAACACACGCAGGACAATATACTTTTTTTGGGTCTTTAATTCGTTTATATATTTTAGATGTTTAATACAGAAAGAGGGTGTCAAAATAAAATGAATTTAAAAGAAACAGTTCCTGCTGTTACAATCTGTTTAATTTCAGTCCACACCCTTGTGTACCAACTAGTTACATATGCAGTATGAAAAATATAGAAAACCGATGTAGAGGCAATTCTATAAAAACATTACAAACAACATTAGAATCCCACCAACCTTGTACACATCAAAAATATGAATAAATACATCACGTCTTAACTAAGGTACTCACTTTGGCACACGTGCTTAATTTCCAAACAATTATAGGCTAGACCCTGAAACGAGTTCTCCTTGCTCATGATACGCAAACAGAGATAAACACATTCGGTCATAAAACAAAGTGAGGCAAAAATAAACTTTTACAATATATTGCCTTGTAGTTGAATTACTAGAAAGACTAACCTACTTGGCTGATAAGGAACTTCGCACAACCACGCTATCCAGCACCGATACCTTACTCGTAAAAATCTAAGCATCCACATGTAAACAATGTCAAATTACCAATATTCTAGATGTACAAACAAGTATATGGATATTGTTAAATTCTATTCACCTTTCCTCACCATACAACCAGCACTCGAAGTTCTTTCTGGAACATTGTAACTCTTTCTACTCCACACGTACATAATGGCGTCACCGTTTTCTCAAAGGCACAGACAGCTATTTTAACATTACCAGAGTAAATACACAATTGCGCTTTAACAATCAAAAAAATGACATTCAACGGTCACCTGGTTACACCAGTTATATCTAATCTATGTTTAAGTTTGTAATGTACTGTGCTGCTGCAAAAAGATTATTTCCATGGCACTTACACCCTGCTCCTCAGACAGGATGAAGAGGTCAATACTCCCCAATGCCATTAGGCTTTACAATTCAACTGCCAGGAGTAAGATATGTTAAAGTGCCGGGGTTGATTGTATTTAATGTATTTAAGTAAACTTAAGAACTTAAGTACTTTTTAAAAGCTATTATTAATGCTTTTTGAGAGAGTGATTTAGATGCATATCATATTTTTACTGTTAAGTATTGTATGTAATTAGTTTTGCTACAACAAGTATATGGGACATTGGAAAAAAATGTTGAATTTCCCCATGGGGATGAATAAAGTATCTATCTATCTATATATGCCTATGACAGTAAATGTGTACAGTACTTCTAATGTACTGTACAAGGCTGGATGTATAGTCTAGAAAATGGGAAGGAATAATCTGGACAACACCATTGCAGTGGTCAGCTGCACACTAATGTTATTAATGTTCTCACCACTGAATGGCATTTCAATTTACACTGTCCTAAGGAATGGAGAAGACAGAGAAATTCTGTCTTCTCAATTCATGAGAAAACAGATCTCTACAAAGTGATTCAGATTACAAATATGAAACAATTGTTTGCATAATTACTCATCTCCTTCAAGTCAGTATTTAGTAGATGCACCTTTGGTAGCAATTACAGCCTTGAGTCTGTGTGGATAGGTCTCCATCAGCTTTGCACATCTGGACACTGCAATTTTTCCCCTTTCTTCACAAAAGTGCTCAAGTTCTGTCAGATTGCATGGGGATCATGAGTGAACAGCCCTTTTCAAGTCCAACTACAAATTCTCAATTGGATTGAGGTCTGGACTCTGACTTGGCCACTCCAGGACATTAACTTCATTGCTTTTAAGCCATTCCTGTGTAGCTTTGGCTTTATGCTTGGGGTCATTGTCTTGCTGGAAAATAAATCTTCTCCCAAGTTACAGACTACACATGCTTTCCTCCAGGATATCCCTGTATGTGTTTTTGATGATGTGTGGTGTTTGGCTTATGCCAAACATAGCTTTGTGACCATCAGAATAAATGCTCAATTTTGGTTTCATCAGACCATAGAACCTTCTTCAAGATGACTTCATTGTCTCCCACATGCCTTCTGGCAAACTTTAGCTGAGATTTCATGTGAGTTTTTTGCAACAGTGGCTTTCTCTTTGCCATTCTCCCAGAAAGCTGTGACTGGTGAAACACCCGGGCAACAGTCTTTGTCTCTCCCATCTCAGCCACTGAAGCTTGTAACTCCTCCAGAGTTGTCATAGGTCTCTTGGTGGCCTCCCTGACTCATCCCCTTTTTACACAGTCACTCAGTTTTTGAGGACAGCCTGCACTAAGCAGATTTACAGCTGTGCCATATCCTTTTTGTTTCTTGATGATTGACTTAACTGGACTCCAAGGGATATTCAGTGACTTGGAAACTTTCTTGGATGTATCTCCTGACATGTGCTTTTCAGTAACCTTTTCATGGAGTTCTTTTGTCTTCATGGTGTAGTTTTTGCCAGGATACTGCCTCACCAAAAGTTGGATCTTCCAGAAACAGGTGTATTTTTATTACAATCGTGATCTGCATTTACCTAATTACGCGACTTCTGAAATCAATTGGTTGCACCAGTGATGATTTGGTGTGTCATATTAAAGGGGGTGAGTACTTATGCAATCAATTATTTTGTGTTTTATATTTGTAATTAATTTAGATCACTTTGTGGAGATCACTTTGACATGTAAGAGTCTTTTTCTGTTGCTCAGAGTTAAAGCTAAATTTTGATTTCTTTTTATAAGCATTGTAGATTATGTCCCATTTATAACTCGGGAATGCACATTAACTTGTAGTGCCAATGACTGGATTGGGATCTAGAAATGACTTGTAATCTCTCTTCTGGATAAACTGGCAGAATTTGGGGGTTTGTTCACATTTTTTATCTTTACTGAATTAAAACTAGACAACTTCTGTGATTTCCAGGAGACCAGATTGTCCTCTGATAATGTAAAACTGTTCATTTACATTTAAAACTGGTTTTCACCAATCTGGTTGCCCCTTTTTTTTCTTTGGCTGTTGTGGTTAATGTCACAATTGATTAGGTTGCATTAATTACTTGACTCCAAATACTTTCATAATGATTTCCTATTTACCAGGCGAGGCTGTCTCCTTCCTCTTTTTTTTTGTCTGTTACAGTAAATTCCAAAATAAGGTTGCTGACTTGAAATTAATATGACATCTGAATTGCACTGACATAAGGAACACTGATTATTTGTGCAAATTATTCCCATGACTCCCTTGTTTTATAATGTAATTTTCATCAATGCCCTTTTGACGTTTTCAAGGGGGCATTTAAAAAAAACCCTGTAATTGATGCGTTATTCACCGATTTGCCCTAACCTCAGGTGATGTCCTGATCATGCTTGACTAATCTTCTGGAGTTTTTTTGAGGATGTAACTATGAAAATGGATAAGGGAGAGCCAGTGGATGTAGTGTACCTGGACTTCCAGAAAGCTTTTGATAAAGTCCCACATAGGAGATTAGTGGGCAAAATTAGGGCACATGGTATTGGGGGCAGAGTACTGACATGGATTGAAAAAAAAAATCAAGGACATACAATTGCAAGAAAAAAGTTTATGATCCTTTGCAATTACCTGGTTTTCTGCATTGATTACTCATTGTTTGTCTATTATAGTGACTCAGATAAACATCAGACCATATTTTTGAGTAATTAATGCAGAAAACCAAGTAATTGCAGCTGGTTTACAAACTTTCTCTTGCAACTGTGTGTATATATAGGGTAAGGTGCTGGAACGAGGTCAGCAATATATGTTCATCTAATTCCTGTGCCACTGTGTTAAGACCGTAGCCATAAGATGTAGGAGCAGAATTAGGCCATTTGGCCCATCCTCTCCACGTCCACTCTGTCCAGGCCTTTCAATATTCAGTGGGTTTCAATGAGATTCCACCCCCCATTCTTCTAACTCCAGTGAGTACAGGCCCAGAGCCATCAAATGCTTCCCACATGTTAACCCTTTTGCTCCTGGAATCATTTTAGTGAACCTCCTCTGGACTCTCAGCAATATCAGCACATCCTTTCTAAGACGAGGGACCCAAAACTGCTCTCAGTACTCCAAGTGTGATCTGACCAATGCCTTATACAGCCTTAGCATTACATCCTTGCTTTTTTTTTAAATTCTAGTCCTCTTGAAATGAATGCTAACACTGCATTTGCTTTCCTTGTCATCAGCTCAACCTGCAAGTTAACCTGTAGTGAATCCTGCACAAGGACTCCCATGTCCCTTGGCACCTCTGGTTTTTGAATTTTCTACCCACTTGGAAAATAGTTTAAGCCTTTATTCCTTCTATCAACGCGCATGACCATACACTTTCCTACACTATACTTCATTTGCCACTTCTTTGCCCTTTCTCCCAATCGGTCCAAGTGCTTCTTTAGACTCCCTAAATCCTCAACACTACCTGCCCCTCCACCTATCTTTGTATCATCTGCAAATTTGGCCACAAAGCCATCAATTCTGTCAGCCAAATCATTGACATATAATATAAAAGAATCGGTCCCAACACCGACCCCCTTTATTCCCACTCTGCCTCCTGCTAGTCAGCAAAACTTCTATCTATGCAAGTATCTTTCCTGTAATATCTTGGGCTTTTATCTTGATAAGTAGCCTCATATGTGGCACCTTGTCAAATGCCTTCTGAAAATCCAAGTAAACAACATCTACTGACTCTCCTTTTTTCTCTCTTATTATTTCCTCAAAGAACTCCCAACAAATTAGTCAGGGAAGATTTCTCCTTGAAGTAACTGTACTAACTCTGGCCGATTTTATCATGTGCCTTCAAATGCCCCAGATCCTCATCCTCAATAATGGACTCCAACATCTTCCCAACCACTGAAGTCAGGCTAACTGGCCTATAATTTCCTTCCTTCTGCCTCCTTTCCTTCTTAAAGTGTGGAGTGACATTTGCAATTATCCAGTCCTCTGGAACCATTCTGGAATCTATTGATTCTTGAAAGATCATTACCAATGCCTCCACAATCACTTCAGCCACCTCTTAGAGTACCCTGCGGTGTAGTCCACGTACTTCATATCTACCTTCAGACCTTTCAGCTTCCCAGACATCTCCTTAGTAAGAGCAACTGCACTCATTTCTGTCGGCTGATGCTCTAATTCTTGACATGCTGCTTGTGTCTTCTGCCGTGAAAACTGATGCAAAAACTTAAGTTCTTCTGCTGTTTCCTTGTCCCCCATTAGTACCTCTCTAGCATCATTTTCCAGCGGTTCAATATCCATTCTTTCCTCTCTTTTACTCTTTATATATGTGAAAAATCTTTTGATATCCTCTTTGATGTTATTAGCTAGTTACCTTCATATTGCATCTTTTCCCTCTTCATGGATATTTTTAGTTGCATTTTATTGGTTTTTAAAAGCTACCCAATCCTTCAACTTCCCACTGATTTGTGCTCTATTATACTTGCTTACTGCCTGCTACACCACTGGTGTTTAGGGGAGTAATGAAGGCCCTCCATTTTCAGAAAACACTCTTGGTCTTGGCAGCGTTCAGGGCTCCCTTCATCATGCTAGTAGCTTCCTCTCGGTTTTCACGACTGTCAGCCATGCAAATCCTGGGTGGAGACTCGGGAATACCATCACACACGGATGTAGAAGGATTCTTCATTGCTGTTTCTGTAACAGTTTTGTTTGTTCAGTCAGGATTGTTAATCCTGACCTGACCCCTGAACCTGCAGGGCCAGTGGATCACTTGGCCTCTACCCTTTGACCTGTTTTGTCACAGATGACCCTACTAAGAGCCAAAGCATAAAGCTGTGACTCCAGCCAGCATAGCTCTCTGGGTCATTGAGGCACATAAGCCTCCAAGCCATGAAAAAGCTCTGGTCCTCTAGGAGGTGCTATATTATATGCCTTCTCTTTTGTTTTTATGCTATCTTTGACTTCCCATGTTAGCCATGTTGTCTCACCATCCCTTCAGAATACTCCTTCATCTTTAGAATGATTCTATCCTGTATCTTCTGGATTGCCCACAGAAGCTCCAGCCATTGCCATTCTGTCACCCTTGCTAGTGTCACCTTCCAATCTACTTTGGCCAGCTCCTCTCTCGTGTCTCTGTAATTCCCTTTACTCCATTTGGAATACTGATATATCTGACTTTATCTTCTCTCTCCCAAACTGCAAAGTGAATTCTATCACATTATGATCACTGTCTCCTCAGGATTCCTTTACCTTAAGCTCTCTAATCTGGTTCATTACACAACATTCAATCCAGAATTGCCTTTCGCCTGGTGGACTCAACCACAAGCTGCTCTAAAAAGCCATCTCATAGGCATTCTACAGATTGCTTCTCATGGAATCCTATACCATCCTGATTTTCCCCATCTACCTGCATATTAAAATCCCCCATGACTAACATGCCATTGCCCTTTTTACGTGCCATTTCTGTCTCCTGTTGTAACTTGTATCCCACATCCTGGTTACTGTTTGGAGGCTTGTATACACCTCCCATTTTATCTTTGCAGTTTCTTAGCTCTACCCAGAAGGATTCAACGTCTTCTGATCCTATGTCATCTCTTTCAAAGGGTTTGATTTCATTTTTTTTTACCAACTGAGCTACCCCACCCCCTCTACCTACCTGCCTGTCCTTTCGATATAATGTTCAGCCGTGGATGTTAAGCTCCCAACTGTGACTGTCTTTCTGCCATGACTCACTGATGCCCACAATGTCATACCTGTGAATCCCTAACTGTACTGAAAGATCACTTGCCTTATTCCTACCACTATCACGCTACTTGACTTTACCCTTCCCTGCTGAGCCTTAGAGCCCATCACAGTGCCACCAACCTGGCTGCTGCTGTTGTGCCCTGATAATTTCTCCCCCCCCCACCCAGCAGTATCCAAAGGGGTGTACTTGTCACTGAGGGGAATGACCTCAGGGGAGCCCTGCACTGACTGATCACTCCCCTCACTTCTCCTGGTGGTCACCCATCTATGATCTGAAGCCTACACTCTGGGTGTGATCACCTCAGTAGAAGTCTCGTCTATGCGGTTTCCAGCCTCCTGGATGGTCCTGAGTGCATCCAGCTCCATCCTTGACCTTGCCAGTCAGGAGCTGAAGTTGGGTGCACTTACAACAGATGTAACCGTCAGGGAGATTTGCGCCTTGGAAGGTTTCCAGGGCGCAGGCCTGGGCAGGGTTGTATGGGAGACCGGCAGTTGCCCATGCTGCAAGCCTTCCCCTCTCCATGTCACCGATGTTGTCGAAGGGAAGGGCACTAGGACCCAAGCAGCTTGGCACCGGTTTTGTTGCAGAGCAATGTGTGGTTAAGTGCACAACACGCTGCCTCAGCTGAGGCTTGAACCAGTGACCTTCGGATCACTAGACTGGTGCCTTATCCACTAGGCCACGCGCCAACGCTTTAAGGGAGACTGTTAGGTACCCTGCAATCCCACATCTCACAGTAGGAGCATTTCTCTTCCTTAATTATCATCCTGCCTACATTCATTATACCTTTTGACTCTAACTTCTTCAGCTTAAGCTCTACAGTTAACCAAATAACCTCAAAAGACTCAGCACCTTTGGCCTCCACCTGCCAAGCCAAAGCCTGACCACTCTTAACACTGTTCTAGGTCCATTGAAGCAGTTCTCAAAGGAATTGGATGTCACTTCCATCCAGTACCAGACCTCTGAAGGGTTTTGCGCAAATTTATAAAGGATGTGAATTTATAGGTTTGGAGCAAAACTTGGTCTTTCAGCCCTGTCCTTTCATGACAAAGTTGGTGAAAAAGACTAACATTGTATCCCTTGGAGCAAAGCTGAGACTTAAATGGAATTAACATTAGTTTTATACCTAAGGGTATTTAGTGGTAGATTAATGTACCTGACTGTTGTTGTTTGACATAACAGTGTGGAGTATGAGTTACTTGATGCAGCGTTTTCAGTTCCTATGTTGTTATGTTCTCTATTTGTGGTTGCTAATGTCTAGACTTTCCCTAAATGAAACCTGCAGTGGTGATTACTTGAGTGTAGGTGGTTGCATTTGTTTAAAGTTTCCTCCCCCATTTGCTCAGCAGTCAAATTCTGCCAAGTTATAAGTGAGAGGTATTCTTCACTCTTCATCTAAGCTGGCTCGTTTAGTTGGGGAGTTGGAGACCGATGTGTGGTGTTATGAGGAATCAGACAGCTGCTGTGATTTGCTCCTTCCTGTGGATAAGATGGAATGCTTTATGCTTCTTAGCGAATTGAAACGGGGAGAAACTCAAAATATATCTCTGGACGTTTATCCAGTTCCTTTGAGAACAGTTTTACTGGATCTAAGATAAATGGAGACATGAGACCGCAGATGCTGGAATCACCTGAAGCAACAATAAGCTGCTGGAAAAACGTGATGGGTCAGGCTGGATCTGAAAGAGGTGGTTGCTCTGCATCAGAATCCAGTATCTACAATCCCTTGTGTCTCTGGTAAATAGAGAAATGGAGCTCTGTCTTTAGGTGTGTATTTGGGGCATCCACTGAGCATTACACTAAGTTATAGATATAAGCCGTTTCTAGGCTTATTACCCTTTGCTCTCCCTGCACCAATGTGTACCTATTTCAATGGAACTCCCAAAAACAGTGATCAAATATGGCACATGTTAATATGTTTGGATTTGGACACTGTAGCAGTATCATTGGTCAGTGGGCTTTGTCATTGCTCTGAGTCTGGGCACCACGCATAGTCTTTTTGAATCTAATTTAAAAGCAGCCTTATCTCTTTCCAGGTACCGTGGCTTCATTCTGGTGCTGACCTTCCTATTTTATGCCAGTTACCACTTGTCTCGGAAGCCCATCAGCATAGTCAAGGTATGTAAATGATAAGGTGAGGGAAGAGGGCTATGAAAGAAATTGGGAGAAACACTTTGCCCATCAACAAAGCTTCGGACATTCAATAAAGCCACAACCAGTATAGAGACTGTGTAGCCTGTCCTTCTAGAATTAAGTCATGGTTTCCAGATACAGGGCCATTTAGTGCCCATGGTTGTACAGAGGAATAGTGGTTGAATTACTGGCTGAAGATCTGGAATTTTGATCTGAAGGTGAACAAGCCATACATCTGGGTAATATAAAATAATTATTCTACAAGGTGACCATGGAACTACTGATCTCCTTCAGGAGACCTATCATCCTTGCGCAGTCAGGTCTATATCTCACTCCAGACCTTAAGCAATGTGGTTGACTTTTAACTGTCCTCTGAAGAAACCGAGTGAACTACTCTATTCAGGAGCAATCAGGAATGAACAATAAATGAAGGCCCAGCTAGGGATGAACATATTGCCTAAACAAGCATAAGAAAGTAGATGTTCTTTTACTCAAAATTGACAACCTTTGGAATTCTTGGAGGACAGTGGTTGCTTAAGGTAGGAATCAGATTTTTTGATTCTAGGAATTGAAAATGATGAGGGAATTTTCTGGGAAAGTGACTTTGAGGATTAGTGATCTTTTGGAGTGAGAGCAGGCCTACTTACTCACTGCCCGTTACACCGCTGGCGTTTAGGGCAGCAATGAAGGTCCTCCATCTCTGGTGGTGTTCAGGGCTTCCTTCATCGTGTCAGTAGCTTTCCCCCTGGTTTTCACTACTGTCAGCCATGCAAGTCCGGGGTGGAGACTCAGGAATACTGTTGCACTCAGATGTGGGAGGATTCTTCATTGCTGTTTCTGTAATAATTTTGTTTTACCAGTCAGGGTTGTTAGCCCTGATCTGAACTCCCAAACCTGGAGGACCAGTGGACCATTCTTAGTCTGTCCTCTACCCTTTGACCTGTTTGGCATTGGTGACCCTACCAAGAGCTAAAGCATAAAGCTCTGTCCCCAGCCAACATAGCTCTCCAGGCCATTGAGGCACATAAGCCTCCAAAACCCGACAAGGTTGTGGCCCTCTTGGAGGGAGAGCAGACCTAAGGAGGTGCAGAACCTATAATTTTTTGCAGATTTTTATGTGAATGTGCAAATTCTGATTTTCTCCAGCACTGTTTGATCCCATCTTGACTTCCTATATTCAAGTGTTTAATTCCCTTTTGCTTTAATTGTTTTTTGAGTTATTTCCTAAATGAGATAATTGCTTAATGAGCAGCTTGTTTGTGTTTCTTGGTTAATGTGTAATGTGTGGCTGTCCTGTAGATTTGGGGATCACCACGGGTGATGTTGCAGTGACTGAAGCCAGCCTTCAGTAAAAGGGCCTGTCACCAACAGTGAACTCCCATCATGAGTAGCTTATCCAGGGACAAGGCCTATCCACTTGAATGGGTTACTACAGCTGGTCCAAATGGAGCTGAACACCTGGGTTCACTGCTCTCAGGATGTGACCTCTGACCTTCTGGGCTGCAAAGCCATGAGTGTGAAGTTGAATGATAATGGCACATTCTTGAGTCCATGACCCACTGCGGAAACCACTTCCGGGGGTCATTTTTGGAATGAGACACTGGGCCCGCTTAGAGCAACATGATAAAAAGGTGGAGGAGCTCAGTAGGTCAGGCAGCGTCTATGGAGGGAAATAGCGAGTCAATATTTTGACTTGAGGTCTTTTATCAGGCCTGGACTTAGAGGCATTCTTGAAGTTAGTTTTGAAAAAGGGGAGATCTTCAGGTGCCCTGGCCACAGTTTAACCTACAACCAATAATGACAAAGCAATCTATTTCAATGTTTTTGGGATAAAGGAGGTCTCTGTGTTGTAAGTACGAGATATTAACGAAGTAAAATCCTTGGCTAACTCTCATAAGAAAATCCCAAAAGCATCAAATGATGTTGGACATTTTGTCATTGTTGTTTGGCCTACTGATGGCTCTCAGACCATTCCCATCAATTCCAATTCTTCCCATCCCACCTTCTGCCAATTTCCCTTTACTCTCTCCTTCACACACTCCTTTCCCATTGTCCTGCTACTACAGATGGCCCATTAACCAATTTCAGTAGGTTTCGATAGGTACACTTAATGTCAGAGAAACATATACAATATACATCCTGAAATTCTTTTTCTTTAGAACCCCAAAGACCCTCCCAATTCCCCCCTCCCCCACTGGCAAAAAGCATCGTGCCCCCCACCGCCACCGAGCACTCGAGCTTGCAGCAAAGCATCAGTAAAGACACGGACTTGCAGCACCCCAAAGACTACTCGTTCACCTGGTAATTCGACATACCACAGGCTCTCTGTCTCCCCCTAATAAGGGAAAAAGAGGTGTCCCCGTTTCACAGTGAGAGGGGAGACATAACAAAAACTCACTGATTTACGACGTTAAAAGTCTGTTGCATTGTTTTTTCTGAGCTCTGCGCCCAGAGAGTCGGCACCATAAAGGCCCAGCCCTCTGGACACACAACCCCCGGCAGCTAACCCACTGCTCCCGATGTTCCGTATTCTCCCACGACGCTTCAGTCAGGGGCACCGACCTGAATCAGCCCGTCTCCAGAGCCACGAAAATCCGGAACCCCGAAGGCGCACTCGCCTTCCAGGCCGCGTCCTTGGGGTATCAAAAAGCGGCCGGTCGTGAGGCCCTGAGAGCGGGTCCCATCCCCGTAAAGAAGTGAAACTCCAGATCAGGGTCTTCAAAAGAACCTTAACAAAGAGATATCAAAGATAGAAATAGAGCTGTTTCCAAAGATGCAAGCAAAGGAGTCGCCGTTTGGTGCAATCTTAACTTTGCTCCGCCTCTCGAAATTATAAAGCCTTTAGGGAAATGGAAGGAAGCCCGAGCACCTAAGGGAAAGCTCAACACACGGTCACAGACAGAACATGTAAATTCCACACAGAGAGCACCAGAGTCATAGAAAAGTGCAGCACAGAAACCGGCCCTTCAGCCCATCGAACCATTTAAACTGCCTACTCCCATCGACCTGCCCTCCACACCTCTCCCATCTACAATATGCACCTATCTAAACTTCTCTTAAATGGTGGAATCGGGGATCACTTGCACTGGCAGCTCACTCCACACTCTCAAATCTCAGCGAAGAAGCTTCCCCTCATGTTCCCCTTAAATATTTCACCTTTCAGGAGGTCAGGGTTGAACCCAGATCTACTTGCTGTATCACTGGTGCCACCTCAAGCTTGTAAGCCACTAAGTGTATAAATGGTCAGAGAGTTTTTCAGGTGATTCTGAGGGAGGGAGATCGGTCCACATGTTTTTGGTGAAGAAGAGTCTTTAGTTCCAGTGGGGTGTGTCTCCCCTCAGTCTTGATACATTTATCCTTGTGTATCCATTGAATAGATCTGGAAGCGCTTGACTCTTGGGGAGGTACAATTTCATTTAGAAGACATTTGGATAGGTACACAAATAGGAAATGTTTAGAAAGATGTGGGGAAATGGGACCAGCTCAGATGGGCATCTTGGTTGGCATGGACAAGTTGGGCTGAAGGACCAGTTTCTGCGTTATGCCACTTTGACTCCATGAGCTGGATGTTATATCATCTCCTGCAGCCTTCCCATATTTCAGTAACTGTATGCTGCCTGTCAGTTCCTCTGTGGTAATGAGTGGGATTGGTCTATGAATAATCTATAATGGCTTCCTTAATAGATGAGTAATAGCACATGTGGAAATTCGTCAGTAAAGGAACAATGTGAGTGTGACAGCCAGGACAGATTCTGTAAGATATCTTCAACCAAGCTGGTGCTGAGTACTGTTGAATTATTGAGGTTGTCAGTACCACACAGTAAATACTGAGACTTTGTCTACTGAAAGAGATGTCAAATGGAGACCCAGGGTTCTCTCCCTCACTCAACACATAATCATTCCCCACTTCCTGACCAACATTTAAGTTTTCTTTTTCTAGTTAAATATTCTGCTTATTGTCTCTTTTGTTGGTCAGCTTGTCCATGGAACTCTGGACATCCTTTGGCATTGAGGAGATCTGTGAGAAGTTGCACGGCTGCCCCTCCGCACCACGTGTTGGGGTGTTTGCTTCGACTCTGCAGCTCCCTTTGTCTCTTTCCGGACGCAGCAATAGAGTTTGATGGGTTCACAATTCACCCATTCACAAGATTGGTCTGCTGAGTCCTCCAAAGGCAGAGGAGGTGGAGTATGCTTTATGAATAACTCCCACCTCAGGCCAGTGTAAAACAAACTGGACAATCAGAGCGACAGGCATGAAACAGCGCGTCCTGACACCTTCCCCATCATTTTGGGGGATTTTAACTAGGCCAGCTTGAAAAAAGTCTCTAAATAATTATTACCAACAAATTATTTGTGGTACCAGAGGAACCAACACACTGGACCACTCTTACACCACCATCAAGATCGCTTACCATGCTATTCCATGCTCACGCTTCGGGAAGTCTGATCACCTGACTGTACTTCTACTCCCTGAGTATAGGCAGACACTGAAGACTGCAGCACCAGTAGTGAGGACCAAGAAGGTTTGGACAAGGGAGGTGCTGGAGCACTTACAGGACTGCTGTGAATCGGTGGACTGGACTGTATTCGGGGATTCATCCTCAAGTCTGAATGAGTACACCACAGCTATCACTGACATCATGAAAAAGCTGTGTGGATGAGTGTGTGTCCATGAGAGTATACCGTACGTACCCGAATCAAAAGCCAGGGATGAACCAGGAGGCTCATAGTGTGCTGAGGGCTAGATCTGTGGCATTTAAGTTTGGTGACTCAGGACTATACAAGACCAGGAATGATTTACAGAGGGCTACCGCAAGAGCAAAGGAACAACACAGAATGAGGTTGGAGGCGGAATCAGATGCACATCATCTCTGGCAGGGTTTGCAGGCCATTACTTCCTACAAAGTGAAACCGAACATCGTGAATGGCAGTGATGCTTCACTCCCAGATAAGCTCAATGCCTTTGCTCACTTTTTAAAGAAAAATAAAACTACAGCTACAGGGATCCCTGCGACTCTGTGATCTCTGTCTCGAAGGCTGACGTCAGACTGTCTTTCAAGAAGATGAACCCTCGCAATGCGACAGGCCTGATGAAGTACCTGGTAAGGCTCTGAAAACTTGTGCCAACCATTGGGGGTGCTCAAAGACATTTTCAATCTCATTGTTACAGTCAGAAGTTCCCACCTGCTTCAAAAGGGCAGCAATCCTACCAGTGCCCAAGAAGAGCGGGGTGAGCTGCCTTAATGACTGTCATCCAGTAGCACTCACATCTATGGTGATGAAGTGCTTTGAGAGGTTGGTTATGGCTAGAACCAACTCCTGTCTCAGCAAGGACCTGGACCCACTGCAGTTTGTCTATTGCCACAATAGGATACAGCGGATGTGACCCCATTGTATCTTCATGCAACTTTGGATCACCTGGACAATACAAATACCTATGTCAGGATAATATTTATTGACTAAAGCTCAGTATTTAACACAATCATTCCAACAGTTCTGATCAAAGAGCTCCAAAACCTGGTCCTCTATACCCCTCTCTGCAACTAGATTCTTGACTTCCTAACCGGGAGACCACAATCTGTGTGGACTGGAAACATCTCCACCTCACTGACAATCAACACTGGCTCACTTCAGGGATGTGTACTTAGCCGACTGCTCTACTCTGTGTACACTCATGATTGTGTGGCTAGGCACAGCTTAAATCCCATCTTTAAATTTGCTGATGACACAACTGTTAGAATCATAGAGAAGTACAGCACAGAAACAGGCCCTTCGGCCCATCTAGTCCATGTCAAAACCATTTAAGCTGCCTACTCCCATCGAGTAGGACCATAGCCCTCCATATCCCTACTATCCATGTACCTACCCAAACTTCTCTTCAATGTTGAAACTGAGCTCGCATGCACCACTTGTGCTGGCAGCTCATCCACACTCTCACCACCCTCTGAGTGAAGAAAGTTTCCCTCAGTCTCCTTAAATTTCTTGCCTTTCATCCTTAAGCCATGACCTGTGGTTGTAGTCCCACCCAACTTCATTGGGGAAAAAGCATGCTTGCATTTACCCTATCTATACCCCTCATAATTTTGTATACCTCTGTCAAATCTCCCTTCAATCTTCTACGTTCTAAAGAATACCTTCCTAACCTATTCAATCTTTCCTTATAACTCAAGTCCTCCAGTCCCGGCAACATCCTTGTAAATTTTCATTGCACTCTTTCAACCTTATTTATGTCTTCCCTGTAGGCAAGTGACCAAAATGGCACACAGTACCTCAAATTTGGCCTCACCAACATCAATTTCAATATAGGACCCCATCTTCTGTATGCAAGACATTAATTTCTGAAGGCCGATATGCCAGAAGCTTTCTTTACGATCCCATCTACCTGTGACGCTACTTTCAACAAATCCTGTACCTGTATTCCCAGATCCCTTTGTTCTACCACACTCCTCAGTGCCCTACCATTCACTGTGTATGACCTACTGAGTACAGAGCCTCACTCTTGTCTGCATTAAATTCCATTTGCCTTTTTTCAAGCTGAAGCAAAACCCTCTGCAAGCCATGATAGCCTTCCTCACTGTCCACTGCACCCCCAAATCTGCTAATCCAGTTAACCATATTATCACCCAGATCATTGATATAGATGACAAAATACAAAGGACCCAGCACCAATCCCTGTGGCACTCCACTAGTCACAGGCCTCCAACCTTCTACAATCACTCTCTGGACTGGACATTGGCTTTGTGGAAGAAGCCAATTTACTGCCTCGTCTTGAATGCCGAGCAGCTGAACCTCTTTGAGCAGCCTCCCATGTGGGACCTTGTCACATACCTTGCTAAAGTCCTTGTAGACAACATCCACTGCCTGGCCTTCATCCACTTCCCTGGCAGTTTTCAGATGACGGCAAGAGGGCATGCAGGAGCATGATATGTCAGCTAGTCGAGTGGTGTCGCAGCAACGTCAGTAAGACCAAAGAACTGATTGTGGACTTCAGAAAGGGTAAGACAAGGGAACACATGCCAGTCCTCGGGGATCAGCAGTGGAAAGAGTGAGCAACTACAAGTTTTTGGGTGTCAACATCTCTGAAGATCTATCCTGAGCCCAACATATCGACGCAGTTACAAAGACGGAAACAACAGCAGCTATATTTCATTAGGAGTTTGAGGAGACTTGGTATGTTTTCAAAGACTCTCGTAAATTTCTACAGATGTATCATGGAGAGCATTTAACTGGCTGCATCACCATCTGGTATGGAGGGTGACCACTGCACAGGATCAAAAGAAGCTACAGAAAGTTGTGAACTCAGTCAACTCTATCATGGACACTGGCCTCTGGAGCATCTAGGACAACTTCACAGAGCGATTCCTCAAAAAGGTGACATCATTATTTAGGACCCGCCCCCATACTCGGGACATGCCCTCTTTTCATTGCAGCTGTCAGGGAGGAGGTACAGAAGCCTGAAGGCACACACTCAGTGATTCACGTACAGCTTCTTCCCCTCTGCTATCCAATTTCTGAGTGGACATTAAACCCATGAACACTACCTCATTTTTTTTTTGTTCACTACTTATTTAATTTAACTATTTTTATATACATTTACTGTAATTATTTTTTCTATTATTTTTCTGCTAACACATATACCAGTGATACTAAATCTGATTCTGAACTATAATCTGAAGACTGACTCCTTTACTGCTATCTCCTTCCTCGTCTCTCTCATCCTTATTAGTGCTCTTACTGACACCTGCTGATGCAACATCGGTACTGCAGCTAAGCATCTGGTCGTATTAAATGATTTTTAGTATCTTGTACAGAACAGTAACCCACAGCAGGAGTGATTATAAAATTCTGCACATATCTATTTCCATGCGTTTGCCCACCTTGTGTTCCAAACAGAAATAAGCTGCTCTTTCATTAATACAATGATGAGGGGGGAATTTCATTGAAACCAATCAAGTATTGAAGGGTGTAGATAGAGTGGACATGGAGATGATGTTTCGTATAGTAGGGAAGTGTAGGACTCGAGGACACCAGCTCAGAATACAAGGGTGTCCCATTAGACCAGAGATGAGGAGGAATTTCTTTAGCCAAAGGGTGGTGAATATGTGGAATTCATTGCCACAGATAGCTGTGGAGGCCATGTCTTTGGGTACATTTAAAGTGGAGGTTGATAGTTTCTTGATTAGCAAGGGTGTCAACGGTAATAGGGAGAAAGCAGGAGAATGGTGTTGAGAGGGTTAATCAGCCTGATGTAATGGCAGAGTAGACTCGATGGGCTGAATGGCCCAATTTGCTCCTATGACTTCTGATCTAACAGGCTCTTATGCAGTCTTTGCAGCAGAGGTATTTACCAGGTCAGATGTCTTTTTGCTGATAGACTGACAGAATTAGGCCATTCAGCCATTGAATTTGTTCTTTCATTCAATCATAGACTTTTTTTTTTACCAATCCAATTTTCCTGCCTTATCCCATAACCCCTAACTTTCTTAACAATCAAGAACATATCAATATCTACCTTATAGATTCCACTCCCCCCACCCCTGAAAAATTTAGGTTTCTATTGGGTAATTTTGACTGAGTAATGATGTAAAAGTGTCTAGACCCGCAATGAAGTGTGGAGTGGCGCAAAGTTGGTCTTATCCTCGTTATAGGACGTACTGAATGTTGTCAGAAGGATTATTATCCATTATCCTTGATCTTTCTTTTACAAATCCTTTTTAAACTGCAGTAACCTGTAAGTGCTCATCAACGAATGGACAATTCAAAAGCTGGTAATGCTGTAAGAACTCAGCTAGTGGAGCAGTTCTGAGGAAAGTTCCAGCAAACAATTGGCTGGAGGATTTCAGCAGGCTGAGCAGCATCTGTGAAGGGTGGAGGAACTTGATGTCTCAGGTTGAAACCCTACACCTGTTGAGTTCCGCCAGCAGATCTTGTTGCTCCAGATTCCAACATCTACAGGCTCTTGTGTCTCTGAGGAAGGGTTGCTTTCCACAGATGCTGCTTGACTGACTGAGTTCTTCCCGCATTTTGTGTTTGTGTTTCAGATTCCAGCTTTAGGTGTTGTGTCTTTTGTTTTAAATTCATGGAGAACTCTACCTGTCACTGATTTGGACATACTGAGCTTGAGCGGAGAAGCAGTGCACGGGCAACCCTCTCTGATTCATATTCTTAGCACTAACAAAAATATTGAATTGTTTTCCAGAGTGAACTCCACAAAAATTGTTCCACAATCGACGGCCATGGCAACAAAAGTCACCTCGACAACGATACGTGGTGTGACTGGGCTCCATTTGGTGAGAGTCTCTTCATAAGGTTTATATGTCAGCAGGAACTATTTTATGTCATGGCAAGATCTGAACTTCTGAGCACAACCACGATACTCTGGTTCTTGGCTGGATTTGTGCATCTGAATATCACTTTAGTGAAGTGCAAGTTGTTACTACTGAACTGTCAGGGTCTTTTCCACCCTTTCGATTACATAGTCATATTTGTCTTGGACTCCTGGGGACAAAGATGTCTCGCCTTAATCTGTAGTGAACAGTGAATCTAGTTCAGAGTTTGGGGATGCGATGTGACTTGAACCTTCGACTGGGAGTGTGAATGCTGCTGCAGTTGGTGAGGGAGAGTCCTCACCACTAAGGCCATGGCTGTGTTTGTGATGGCAGTGCAGCAGATGCAGTTCTTGCTTGACTGAGTCACCTCTGGGAACTGTGCCAGGAAAGTGTTGCAACATTTACTGTGAATGTTTTGTATCTGCATCGCCCATTTTTTTTTAAAAAAAGGCCTGTTTGGAGTCAATGTGCTGACTTGCTCCCAGCTCTCGGAAGGGCCACCGGAGCTGTGTGTATGGATGGGCTTTGGGTTGTGGAGCAAACACGAGGAAATCGGCAGATGCTGGAAATTCAAGCATCACACACACAAAATGCTGGTGGAACGCAGCAGGCCAGGCAGAAGCACTGTCGACGTTTCGGGCCTGCCGCGTTCCACCAGCATTTTGTGTGTGCTTTTTGGGTTATGGTAATGGCTTTCATCTAAACATAACCTGATGTATAGTGCACTATATTGTGTAGAAGTGGGAAATACAGCTAATTGTAATTATTGGTGTGATTATTATTGTTCCAACAGAGGGGGGCTTTTTAGTCCATCTGGTCCCAATAAAGCAAACACTCCTGTACCAGTCCTCCTCATTTCCTCCAGTGTGTCAACCCATTCTCTCCCTCGCACATCAACTCTACTCTTGACTCTTTTTGTCACTTATCTTCACTAAGGGATCATTTACAGCACATCATTGAAATGTGGGAGGAAGCCAAGCACCCCGAGGTGCGGTGGGGGAACACATCCGTTCACGGAGAATGTGTTGGTTCTGCACAATCAATGGCAGAGGTGGGGATCGAACCCAGGTCTCTGGAACATCACTAACTGCTATGCAACTGTGCCCTACCCCTCCCCTGCCGAATATTGTTTCTTCCACAGCATCATGGACAATTGTAGACCTCATGGTCCTATGTGATGAGGATCAGCCTAGAAACATAACATGGTTAATATTAAATGATTAATAAGTAGTACAGTCATTCATATAGTATTTCCACTCTTTATCAAACCCCTTTCTTCCTTGCTGCTTCCTCTCCATATAAAATGGATGTTCAAAATGCAGCCATCTTGCCAATGATCGATTAATGAAATGAACAAGAGTAACAATATCTCTTGAAAATTATACTAGATCAACAACTACTTGTGGGTTAGCAGTGTGCACAATACCAGTCCAGTTGATGTCAGTAAAGTTCAACGACATTTCTTGACCAGTTTATCAGGACCCAGCCAAAATGTCAACTTGATCAAATAGAATCAAGGATGTGTGTGTCGATGTCTCTTGGAGTAGTGCTTCTCAGTATGCATCTCTTCCTGAACTTTTGTACTGAGTACAAAATGGGAGAAAGAGAAATTGTCAAAAAGTTACATTTTTCACTGTAATCTCACACCTAGGAGAACATGTGGGCGTCAAGAAGGATCATCCAATAAATGGAAGCTCCGACAGCCCTCTTGGCATTGATGCAGAAGTTGGCGAGCAGACTGAAAGGGAACAGTTGACTTGACACCCCACCCCAGCTGTAATCTATTAAGGAAACAATCTGTAATGTGTAAAGTGACCTTTCCAGAGGAAGGTTTTAGACCTGAAATGTTAATTGTTTCTTTTTCGACAGATGCTGCCTTGCCTGCTAAGTGTTTCCAGCGTTTAGGTTTTCCTTCAGATTTCTGGGTCTTTTGTATTTTGTTCAAGCTGTCATATTCCTACAGTTTCTCAGGAGAATACTGCTTATGCACTGATACTGCTTGGGTGATGGGGTGGAAGTAAGCTGCCCCTTCCTTGCTAGCCTGCAGGTCACCCTTGAGTGAAGTGTAGCACCTGATTAGCCCCTCTCCCCCAATCAGGGGCACGTGAAGCCGTGGGAGCAGGTGGTGGATATCACAAGACTTGGTTATGCAACTGCTAATGCCAGGCAGACAATCTCTGAAGAGTATTGATAGTGGCTGGGGTCACCCATCTTGTAAAGACACTGCCCAGAAGAAGGCGATGGCAAACCACATCTGTAGAAACATTTGCCAAGAACAATCATGGACAAAGATCGTGATCGCCCATGCCATATGATAATGTAAACAGCTCTATATCAAACTGCTCTTGGGCTTTCTGTCTAAACACTCGTACAAACCCATGTTCCTTTTTCGAAAGGATGCTCAGTCTGGCTGCCAGCCTGGGTGTGACCCTCGGCCCTCTATGAACGCACCTGCAGTGAAGGTGCCCTTTGGCTCGGTATTGACCAGCCACTGGTTGGGGGCTGGCATTGGGCACAGTGAGTGTAACTATTGCTGGGAATTGGCAGCAACTTGTCGGGCATTGACAATCCGCCTGGGCTCTCTGGTCTCGCTCTTCGACCTGTGCCTGGTCAGCCCAACAGTGTTGTCAGTAACAAATCTCTCTCCACATATGCTTCTCCATAAAGTAGCCAACACCATTAAAGAACCCTCCCACCCCAGACACTCTCACTTCTCTACCTCTGGTCAGGCCGAAGATGCAAAAGCCTGAAAGCTCGAGGACAGCTTCTGTCCCACTTCTATAAGGTTATTGAGCAGACCTCTTGTACGGGCTTGTGATCTCACAAACTAGCTCATGGTAGCCTTGCACTTAATTGTACTGTACTGTATCTGTCAATGTCGCACTCTGTTACTGTTTTTTCCTTGCCTTACCCTGATGTACTGATGTGGTGAAATGATCTTTAAGGATGGCATGCAAATCAAGGTTTTAAATGCATGCAGGATACTAAAGCAGTCTGCCAGTTTGTAATGTTATAATGATGACTCTTTCGTGCTGATTCCATGAGGCTGCCATTCCTGAGAACACCCCTTGAACATTGAGGTGTCGGTGTGCATCGTACTGGATGCTAATTCTTTTGCCGAGCCTGTTGCAGCTAAACCCGACCTTCCCTTCACAATCTGACAGCAGCCCTGTGGATGGGCATCAGAAATTTGCCTTTGCGAATCTTGCTGCTTGTTAAAGATGACTCCATTTGGGATCAGCCAACTCATTATTAACCTGATATCAAACTAGCACCTTCCTTGCCTAGTTTTGTTCAAGGATCCTGCAGGTTACTTCCTAATCCTAAATGTGCAGTAAGAATTTCGCCAACACTTGTGCTTTCACGGTGTGGAAAATCCAACACTGCGTGAGTAAGTGCCAGAATATTCAAGTGGACTCGATGCCAGCTACTGGCACCTAGAATTACTTGACTCATAAAATACAGCATTGCTCACAATAGGAAGGGTGTTCCTCAGTTCACTAGCAGAATAAGTTCCTGAATTGTGATCCAAGAAGCATGGGTGATTATATTTGGGATTGAAAGTTTGGGATTGGGCCGGGGTGGTGATAGTTTCTCTTCCCCCCCCCCCCCCCCCAATCTATATGCTATCTTCAACCTTCTTGGTGATTAAGAGATGTTGTGTTTGGAAGGCAATAACTTGAAGCCTCATTATACCTCATTATACCCATGGATGTTCATTTACTTCACATCTCTGTAACTATCTGCATGTTGTTTTTCAGATAAATCCAATTACAAGATGCTGTTTGGTGCACTGGATAACTCCTTCCTAATATCTTATGCCATTGGAATGTTTTTCAGGTCAGTGTGATAGAATTTCAAGCCAGTGTGTAATTATATGGTTTGCAGTGTAACTCAATGGATTCCCCCCCCCCCCAAAAGGGAGGGCAGAGCAAAGCTTCCTCTGACTATTCTTCAGTCACGAAACTAACCCAATATTAAGCAACTCTGTAATGAACGAGACGAGTAGTTTATCATCCTCTTTTCCAGCCATCTTCCAACTAAGGTCACTGAACAATGAGGCATTTTTGCCCTACGATACTGGCAAAACGATATTCTGTCCAAATAATTTTTGAGAAGTATAAATCATCCAAACCTAGTTTTTAATTAATATGAAAGTCCAGGAGGAAAGATTTGAACAATAAATGTGGAAGTTGTGTTGGCACAAGTGACGGAATCTGGGCAATTATGTTGGTTTACGACAGTATGATCATCACTGTTCATGTGACCCTGGTGATGGCACATGCCCACTGCAAGCCATGGCTGATCATCTTGGCTCAAGGTTGACTGTTGCTTCCATAACTTCACCTTCTCAAGTGATGCTGGAATCCCACCCCAAGTCATCTTCACTGATGCATTCACTCAGAGTACCTGGCCAGGCCCTAAGGGACCTTTAATTCTCCAATCATCATAATTTGTGATTTTTATTAATGGTTTAAAATCTAAGAAAACATGGAAAAGAAAGCCATTAGTGGCGTTTATTTGAATAAAAATTTCAATCGCCAGTTCCATGTAGCTGAACTTTTATTTAATTACACCAACTAAATGATGCCCCATGTCCAGTAGCTGTACTTTATACACTGACGGGATGTTACTTCTGCATTCTCCCCACACTCAGGCAGATTTCTCTCTCTTTACAGTGGTATGTTTGGGGAGCGTCTGCCTCTGCGCTATTACCTCACCGTTGGGATGTTGCTCAGTGGATTATTCACTACTCTCTTTGGATGTGGATTTTACTGGCAGATCCACAGCATCTGGTTCTACGTGTTTATGCAGGTCAGTGCAACTGTGTAGCCAGGAGCCTACTGACCAGCAAGGGCTCTCTCCGAGGACAGTGTAGAGTGCAGATCCCCCAAGCACATGACCCTCGTTTTTTTTCCCCATCCTGCCCTGATTGTGGAGCTCTCCTATTTCCATTTAGTCAGCCATTTCAGATGCATGTTAAAATTATGACGGGCATATTTTACTTTGCAGAAGTTAGCGTGCTGAATCAGTTGCTTGGTCAAGTGCTTTTGAGTAGCAGGTTCCTATTTTGCTTGATGCACTACCAACCAGATGGAACTTGTAACAAGTGCAATCACTCTGTACAGCTTGTTGAAGCAATCAGTACGTTGCCCTGCCGATGTACACAGTGAGGACTGCACGGTAGCTCAGTCTTAATTCCACCCAGTATTCGCCTTGCTTGTTTCCATTTGCACTTGAAGAATGCAGAGACGCTCGGGCAGAGGGACAGTTATTGGTAACCCAAGCAACGGGTGGAAAGTGGAGCAGTCTCGATAGGCCAGAGTGGCCTGATTCTCCTCCTGTGGCTTGTAGTCGAAAAGGCGGAAGCTGAAAGGTCAGTTATAAAAGAACTAGGTTCATAACTCTTCACAAATATCACAAAGCAGATCACCAGCTTTGGGGCTGTAGAGGTGAGGGAGGAATGAACTAGATGAGATGCTTCACTGCTTTCAAGCATCGTCATACAGCATGGAAACGAGCCATTCAGCCCACCATGTCCCTGCCAGCCAGTGAGCGCCAATCTACATTAATCTCCACTTGGCTCACAGTCATTACTACTTAAGTGCCTTGTCTAGATACCTAATCACTTACCTGCTTCCTCCGCCCTCTCCAGCATACATTCTAGGTACCTCTCCATTCTCAGGCCGCATCGCTGTCTGATATGGGGGTGGGGACTACTGCACAGGGCCGAAATAAGTTCCAGAAAGTTGTAAACTTAGTCAGCTTCATCATGGGTACGAGCCTCCATTGTATCCAGGACACTTCAAGGAGCCGTGCCTCAGAAAGGCGGCGTCCATTATTAAGGACCTCCAGCACCCAGGACATGCCCTTTTCTCACTGTTACCATCAGGTAGGAGGTACAGAAGCCTGAAGGCACACACTCAGCGATTCAGGAACAGCTCCTTCCCCTCTGCCATCCGATTCCTAAATGAACATTGAACCCATGAACACTACCTCACTTTTTTATATTATTTCTGTTTTTGCACTATTTTAAATTTAACTATTTAATATATATCCTTGCTATAATTCATTTACAAACATTTGTATTTATTTTTTATATACTTGTCATGTAATGTACTGCTGCCGCTAAACTAACAAATTTCACGACATATGCCGGTTTTATTAATTCTGATTCTAAAAGATCCCTTGAGATCCACTCTAAATTACTTTCCTCCTTTCCATAAGTATGTCCTCTAGTTTTATGGAGGGCAAAGATCCCTGCATTTTACCCTATTGTATATCTCTCATTACTTTATAATGCCCCTCAGTTACGTCCTTCTTGGCCTCCTCTGCTCCCTGGAAACAGGTCCAGCCCCTCCAATGATTTGAAATGCTCATCTCCTCCCCACTCTGTCCAGTGCTACCACATCCTTTACGTTTGTTACAAGGAGCAACGAGAGCAGGTCACCTGTCCTGTTGGTATCCAGGAGCTGGTGCCTGATTTTTTGGGAGAAATTTTACAAGAACATGAATGTGAAAGAGAAAGCTGGGATAAAGTAGACTATTACACATGGCTGCTTGACCAAATATTCTAATTTTAGTGGCAGTGGAGTTTGTCTTTCAATGCGAGCTGTTTTTCTCCTCCTTTATTCCCTCTTCTTCACACAAAGACAAATGGCAACATGGAGCTCTTGATCCCAAAAGCCTGAGGTCAGTTTCAAGGCTGTTAGACGAGGACGTTGAGGGATACACGAGTTGGAACTGCTGTGATCGAAGTGTAGGCCTCTAGGCTGACTCTTACTGCCCTGTTCCCATTGGTCATCCTTTCACTGCTGGAACATCAGCCTGTAGAGTGCAGAATGAGCAGGCTGAAGGGCCTGTTTCTATGCTTGTATGACCAAACTTTCCTGACAACGTGTACAGACAGGCCAGCTCGCTGCCTCTGCCAGGAGCTGAACATGTTCAGTGCTGCAACTATTACCCCAGCTGCTAATATTTTTTTAATATCAGTTTAAGTCTTAGGTGTGAGTCTCTTATTTCACTCATGTGCACCGTTTGTTCATTTTTTCCACAGATTGCAAATGGCTTGGTACAGACCACAGGGTGGCCAGCTGTTGTCGCTTGCGTGGGTAACTGGTTTGGAAAAGGGAAGTACGTATTGTGTTTTGCTGACTCTCCACCCAAAAAAAAGCTTGCATGCTCGGGACTTTAATGTAAGAGGCCATTAACGCAGTGTCGTGTCAAGCTATCTTGTCATGTGAATTGGTTTTGTCGATAGATAATCCCCTTGAAAGAAGAAATGAAACATCTTTCTTATGGTGAGTCAGCCCCTCATCTTCCTGGGTCTTGTCCTTGTTACTTTAGGGTTGCTAAGGCCCAAATATATTTATTTCTATTCTTAGTAAATGTGTGTATTTGCTGGTAGCTTTGGAATTTACTAATTACCCCCATGACTTTGAGAAGTGCCAGTGAAACTTCTCCAGTATGGCCTCAAAGTTATTACAGAGACAGCGTTACATAACAATAGGCATGAGGTGAATATAGACCAATGAACAGCAAGCTTTTTCCACTAAAGTAAATGAATAAACCAGTGCCTTTTGAGAATAACCCTTTCAGTGCACTTACATGACCGACTTTTTTACAAACAACAAGCAAACCTGAACTGAAACTCTTAAATTACTATTGGTTTCTGACATCCCATTTTGCCAAACTGGAGACATAATGGAAACTTTAAATAAAAAAAAAATAATCAGAACTAAAACCCTGTGGATACTGGACATTTAACATGAAATGCTGGGAAGACTCTGCAGGTAAGGCAGGATCTGTGGAAAGAGAATTGATGCTTCAGGTTGTGACTTGTGACTGGTCAGGAAAGGTGGTGTGATGTAATGCATTCCAGCACAATCGTTAAAGAAAATAATTGGAATTTGGTGTGTTATTGTCTCACGTACCGAGGTGCAGTGAAAAGCTTGTCTTGCACGCCGTTCGTACAGATCAAATCATTACTCACTGCATTGAGGCCAGACACGATAAGGCATTAACAATGCAGAATAAAGTGCAACAGATATGGAGAAAATAAGCTGCAAGTTCATAATGACACTGTAGATTGTGAGATCAAGAGTCTTAACTTGCCGCACTAGGGAACAATTTAATCGCCTTATTACAGTAGGTTAGAAGCTGTCCGTGAGTCGTGGTACGTGGTTTCAGGCTTTTGTGTCATCTGCCTGATGGAAGAGGGGAGAACAGAGGCTGTCTAAGATGAGTGGGCTCTTCGATTATACTGGCTGCGTTCCTGATGCAGCGAGAAGTATGGACAGAGTCCGTGGAGGGGAGGCTGTAATGCGCTGAACTGTGTCCGCAAATCTCTGCAGTTCCTTGTGGTCACTTGCACGCTCTTCAAAAGCGAGATTTGCTGATCAATAGTGTTGCTGCCGCACAGCTTTCAGTCCAGACCACTGGTGCTATCTGTGTGGAGTTTGCACGTTCTCTCAGGGATTATATGTTCGGGCTTCCTGCTACATCCCAAAGACGTGCTGATTAATTGGTTACTATAAAGTACCCCTAATGCAGGTGGAGGAGAATCGGGCAGGATTTGATGGGCATATGGGAGAGAATAGATTACATTGGGGAATAGGATTGATGGCAGTGCTCCAAGCTGGCATGGACTTGATGAAGCAAAAGTCTTGCTTTCATGTCATAACAAACTGTGAGAAAATAAAATATGGGAAAGTGCAAGGAAGTGAGGCTAATTGACTCCTTCCGAAGAGTTGACACATAAAGTGGGCTGAATGGCCTTCTCTACTGTGTAGAGTGCAGATAGTACAGTCTTAGTTTTGCTGTGAAACATGCATTATTTCAAATTATGTAATTTGGCAAGAAAAATCACTCGAAGGAGCTGAAATTAATATGCTTTTCCCGACCATGTCACTTTTTCTTGGTTGAAAGACTTACTTGATTCATATTGTGGTCAAGCTTCCCAGAAATGGTCCCAGGTTTGATGCCGAGTGTTGCCTTATTTCAGCAGTAATGGGTTCAGGGTTCAAGGTTCAAAGTACATTTATTGTCAAAGTATGTATGCTGTATAGAATTTTCTCCAGACAGTGGCGAAACAAAGAGAACCATGGAATCTGTTCAAAAGGAAAATATCAACACCACCACCCGTGCACAAAAAAAGCATGCAAACAGCAACAAGAACATCAACCCCCCCCCACATGCGAAAGACAAATCGCGCAAACAGCAACAAGAACATCAAACCCCCACATGCAAAAGAATCACGCAGATGGCAATGAGAACATCGATTTCCCCCCCATGCACATAAAACAAATCGCACAAATGGCAATGAGAATATCGATTCCCCCCCCATGCACAGAAAACAAATCGCACAAATGGCAATGAGAATATCGATTCCCCCCCATGCACAGAAAACAAATCGCACAAATGGCAATGAGAACATCGATTCCCCCCCCATGCACAGAAAACAAATCGCGCAAATGGCAATGAGAACATCGATTCCCCCCCCATGCACAGAAAACAAATCGCACAAATGGCAATGAGAATATCGATTCCCCCCCCATGCACAGAAAACAAATCGCACAAATGGCAATGAGAACATCGATTCCCCCCCATGCACAGAAAACAAATCGCGCAAATGGCAATGAGAACATCGATTCCCCCCCATGCACAGAAAACAAATCGCACAAATGGCAATGAGAACATCGATTCCCCCCCCATGCACAGAAAACAAATCGCGCAAATGGCAATGAGAATATCGATTTTCCCCCCCCATGCACAGAAAACAAATCACACAAATGGCAATGAGAACATCGATTTCCCCCCCATGCACAGAAAACAAATCGCACAAATGGCAATGAGAACATCGATTCCCCCCCATGCACAGAAAACAAATCGCACAAATGGCAGCAAGAAAGAATGGGTGAAAACACAGACGATAAAAAGAAAATTGAAAGAGTCCAATTAAACTACAGTCCAATCCATAAGCCCCAGACACAGAACTTCGGTATCATCCTCTGACAGCATCAAAGGAGAGAGAGAGAGAGCGTTCGAATGCAGGGGCCTTCCCTCGAGAGCAGCAAGTGAGAGACGCACACACAGACAACAGCAAGCAAGAGGCTGGTAGATGGTGCTGAACACTTGCTCGCCTCAGTGTTTCAACCTTCCTCGACTCTTTAATTGGCGAGATCAGCAAGAAATGGAGTTGATCATGGGCTTGTGCCTCATCTCTGAGCTTCTAGCCTGGAATCTTCTTGGAGACAGTAAAGCGCCAGCTTTCTAAATTAGCCTGAGAACACACCACCAAACTGGAGATCACATGCTCTAATAGTACCAGAACCACATTGAAAGGAAAAAGACAAAAGAAGTGAAAGAAACAGTTTCGTGCACTGTCAGGAAGATGTTGTCCAAGGTCGCATTGTTTGCTGGCGCCATCTTGACCAGAAGATGGGGCTATTAAAGGTCTCTTTAATGTCCAGTAAGGGAAGCAATTGGGCAAATTTTCCTAATGCTACTTTGAACTTGGCTGATCTTAGGAAAGTTTGTGAAGGTTTATCCATAAAATTGAGATTGGACTGGGACACCTTCCTGGAGGTTGTGCCACCTGTATGTGGGAGGCAGGAGGATCTGGATAAACGAACTCAGGCTGATTTATCCTCCCTCGGGTGAACATGGGGGTCTAGATACCTCAACGTCCAAATGTTGAATCTGTCACTCGGGGTGAAAAGAGATCCAAGTTCTCACTTTGCAGGAAGCACGTCTCTTGGATCTGAGCAAACAAATCGCCCCTCGAAGCTCAATGAAATGACTTTACCTGGAGAGACGAGAGACTGCAGATGCTGAACTCAGCGGGGCAGGCTTTACCTGCCTGGTTCCATGTCTCTAGCAAATACCATCATCTCCTTTCAAGATTGTTCAACTGTCCTTGAATGCAGTAGCTTGTCTTTAGTAAGATGGGAAGAAAGTTGTCCAGCAAATAATTCCAGGCACAGCTTGCAATACTCAGTCAATAAAGGCAGGTAGACTCTGAACAAATCCACTCTTTGTTCAGGGTCTTGAGACAACAATCTGTCACCATCTTTGTTAAATCCATTCTCATGATTTTACGAGTGTAATGTTATTTTTGCTTCCATTTAACTTGACAGGAGAGGTTTCATTATGGGAATCTGGAACTCTCACACATCAGTCGGTAATATTCTTGGCTCTTTGATCGCTGGAATCTTCGTGTCTTCTGCCTGGGGTTTATCATTCATAGTGCCTGGTGCCATTATTGCAGGAATGGGAATAATCTGCTTCCTCTTTCTTGTAGAGTGTAAGTATTGTGTTGATTTTGTACATCAAAGTAAATTTATTATTAAAGTATGTATATGTTACCATAAACAACCCTGAGATTTATTTTCTTGTGGGAAGACTCAATAAATCCAATGACCGTAATAGAAATAACGACAGACTGCACCAACAGTTTGGGCAACCATTGTGCAAAAGACAACAAACTGCAAGTACTAAAATAAAGGAAAAAAATAGTAAATAAGCAATAAATATCATGAACATGAGATGAAGAGTCCTTGAAAGTGAGTCCGTGGGTTGTGGGAACAGTTCAGTGATGGTGCAAGTGAAGTTATCTCCTGTGGTTCAGGAGCTTGATGGTTGAGGGGTGATAACTGTCCCCTAATCTGGTGGTGTGGGTCCACAGGTTCTGGTACCACCTTCCTGATGGCAGCAGCGAGCGGAGAGCATGGCCTGGATGGTGTTGGTCCCTGATGATGGGCACTGCTTTCCTGCGACAACACTTCAAACAACAAAAACAACTTTCTTTCATATTAACAGCTTCACTTTCTCCGTTCAGACCAGTTCACACTTAGTTCACACCAGGCTGCCATTTTCTTACCCAACCACCCATGTGGGCATGCCCATAACTGGGAAAATGAGTTTTTGCTACAACAAGTGTATGGGACATTGGAAAAAATGTTGAATTTCCCCATGGGGATGAATGAAGTATCTATCTATCTATCCCAACTCATATATATCAAACAGTATATGTCCATTGGTTTAGATGCAATTCTTTTACCTCTAGTTGTTGGGTCTAATAAATTTCTTAAAGATATCCTATACTCTCATCTGGTGCGTGTGCGTGTGCGTGTGCGTGTGCGTGTGTGTGTGTACTCAAATGAGATATGGGAATTAGTTCTAACCCTTGATGTTAACCCTTGATGTTAATACAGTTAAGGCACCAAATGTCTTCACTAAGTGCCTTCAGCAGAACAAGAGCTGGAGCCCCCCTTCTTTGTGAGACGGTCAATTGGTTGTTCTTTGTTGTTGACCATAGAATGTGATGAATCTTCTGTGCTTGGACAAGTTCCTTGGTGCTCCTTATCTCTAGTCGAAGCCTCTTCTCTGTAACTGACTTGGTGGATTTGATGGCATCTACCAAAGACTATTTTGTCTGTGACACAAATTATTTGTAGATAGTCCTCCTTTGGATCACCAGGGAAAAACTGAGAATAGAGAGTGGACAGAAAAAAACAGCATTGTCAATTCCTTCAGACATTGAGGGTTTCTTCTGCCAGCATACAACTCTTTGGATCCTTTTTGATTGCCAGTAGAGAGGTGGAAATCTTCCCTCTTCTCCCATCGGTACAATAAAATGTCCCCTTGTGTCTCCCCATCAGGAAGATTTCCAAGTGTGGCCTCAGTGAGCCACCTTTTCCAAGCTGTCAGAACTTTGACTACTTTTTCTGACTGGATTTTGAGCACTATCTTGTTTGCCTCGTGTAAAGTTTGTATTGTTAGTGCTGGATGCCAAGTTGCAGGCATCTACATGACAGGCAAGTACTCTGATCAAGTACTCCACTCTGATCACATGACATTCTGAATCTTGCCAGTAAGAAATGGCTGTATCCACTTGTGATGTCTTTCTACCTGTTTATGTTTTCCTTGACTCTTATACCAGTAGAGTGATGCATCTGCTAGACCATATACATTTTGAGTTGTCACAGTTTTCCTTCACTTTTGGCTTCAGGCGGGGGTTGAATGTAAATGTCACATGACAACTCAATTTCCTGTAAAAATGCTGATTTTTATGTCCATAAAATGCTTTTGACATATCACTGTGAGAAGTAGTTGGGGAGACTCTGATGCACAGGTTGGTGAGTCTTTTGGAGTTCTTTTATGTTCAGTTCTTTGACAAACAGCTCATTTCAATCTCTTGCAGAACTTGTTCAGTGGATTTGTGCCAGGAAATGGCGCCCTCGCCTGGTCATTCTGGGTACTACGCTTGCTACTCTTCGTTTCTGCTCAGTGAAATATGCCATTTCCTGACTTAAAATAAAGTACGGCTGTCTAGCTGTCTATCCTTTATGTCTAGACACACAGCATCCAACAATTTAAAAACTAATACTTTTCAGGAAGTTCCATTTTGTATTTACACATGCAACTGTAGTTTTGTCCAAAATCAATAATATCAGCCATATTTATAGAACTCGTACAACAAGCTGGAGGAACTCAGCAGGTCGGGCAGCATCCATGGAAATGAGCAGTCAACGTTTCGGGCTGAGACCCTTCGTCAGGGCTGAAGAGGCCGGGGGCAGGGGCCCTATAAAGAAGGTGGGGGGAGGGTGGGAAGGAGAAGGCTGGTAGGTGCCAGGTGAAAAACCAATCAGAGGAGAGATCAAGGGGTGGGGAAGGGGAAACACGGAGGGGATAGGCAGGAGAGGTGAAGAAGGTATGTAAGGGGAAAGCACTATGGGTAGTAGAAGAAGGCAGAGTCATGAGAGAGGTGATAGGCAGCTGAAAGAGGAGGCAGAGTGAAAGTGGGATGGTGGAAGGGAGAGGGAGGGAATTACCGGAAGTTGGAGAATTCGATGTTCATACCAAGGGGCTGGAGCCTACCCAGATGGTATATGAGGTGTTGCTCCTCCAACCTGAGATTGGCCTCATCATGGCAGTAGAGGAGGCCATGTATGGACATATCCGAATGGGAATGTGAAGCAGAGTTGAAGTGGGCGGCAATCGGGAGATACTGTCTGTTGTGGCGAATGGAGCAGAGGTGCTCAACGAAGCGGACCCCCAATATGCGTCCCAGTTTCACTCTGTGTCCTCCTCCAGCTGCCTATCACCTCTCTCATGACTCTGCCTTCTTCTACTACCCATAGCACTTTCCCCTTACATTCCTTCTTCACCTCTCCTGCCTATCCCCTCCCCCACCCCTTGATCTTTCCTCTGATTGGTTTTTCACCTGACACCCACCAGCCTTCTCCTTCCCACCCTCCCCCCACCTTCTTTATAGGGCTCCTGCCCCCGGCCTCTTCAGGCCTGACGAAGGGTCTCGGCCGGAAACGTTGACTGCTCATTTCCACGGATGCTGCCCAACCTGCTGAGTTCCTCCAGCGTGTTGTACGAGTTGCTTTGACCCCAGCATCTGCAGTGTACTTTGTATTTATAGAACTGTCTGAAAATTTTGTCAAAGTCTGAATATGCCTCATAAATCCAATTCTTTTTCCTTCAGGAAAAACTGAGTCAAGTGCATTTATTAGTGCATTCATATCATCTTCTTCATTCAAGCCTTACACCAAAATTCTCATCGCAGTCTTGCTTGTTCTTCCTGAAAGTGATAGCACAACTGCAATGGCCTGCTTCTTCTCAAGCTCAGTAACCTGTCCATATTTCAATTCCATTTTTCCAGCTTTCGTAAGGCTTGCTCTTGCTGAATGTCAGCGAGATCCTCTGCTACCACATTCAAACAACAAAAACAAGATTTTCTTTTCATTCTAACAACTTTACTTTATTCGTTCATATTTGGTACACCAAGCTGCCACTTTCTTACCCAACATTCCCCCAACTACCCTAGTGCACATGCCCATAACAGGGAAGTGAACATCCCAACTAAATGCTTGCGTAGCCCAAATGAACAGAACTCAATGTGTGTAGATGTGCTCAACGGTGGGGAGGGCTTTAGCTCTGATGAACTGGGCTGTATCCACTACGTTTTGTTGGAATTTCTGTTCAAGGGCATTGCTGTTTATATACCAGGCTGCGATGCAGCCAGTCAATACACTTTCTACCACACATCTATAGAAGTTTGTCAAAGTTTCAGATGTCATGACAACTTTTTGCAAACTTCTAAGGAAGTAGAGGCACTCCTGTGCTTTGTTTGTAACTCCACTTACGTGCTGGGTCCTCCGAAATAATTACACCGAGGAATTTAAAGTTGCTGACCCTCTCCACCTCTGATCCGCCGATGAAGACTGGGTCATGGATCTCTGGTTTCCTCCTCAAAAGCAGAGCTTGCCTGCTTTGAATGGTATGCAGTGTTGGGGCCAAGAGATGCACATGGTGGGCACTTTGTGTCCAATAATTACCAGTGTTATGTGTATGCAGTGTCAATGATGTGTTATGGAATGATTATAGGCTTGTGGATAAAGCTCTTCTTTCGCATCCCTGAGTCATTTGCCATTCTCTGGAGATGGGGTTGGAGGGCTGGAGAATCAGAGCATTATTTGGTGTGGACTGTGTTCATCCAACTGGGTGGATCTGAATTGGTCCTGATAGTTGGGGTGCAGATAAATTTTCTTTGGGATGGTCAGGTAATTGTGGGATTGTCTCCCACCCTCCATCCCCTCAACGTGTGAGGTGTGTAAGTTGTGGGAAATGGTACGGCGAATCAGTGACAGCTCGCGTGCACTTTAGACGCGACCTGTGTGTGGCAGCTGTTATCGACACTGTTGGCATCTGCCTGGTAGAATTAGTTTGTTCAATTGCCATTGTTGGGATGTGCCTGTTTGTTAAGTAAGGACATCAGAGTTGAAGGGCTTGAATCTGATAGGTGATGTTTAGTGTTTCTGAATTTAAGAAACTCTTAGATAGCATGTGGATGTAAGAAAGATGGAGGGTTATGTAGGAGGAAAGGGTTAGATTAATTTTAGAATAGGTTAAAAGGTTGACACAACATCATAGACTGAAGGATCTTTCCTGTGCTGTACTGTTCCATGTTCTTAACCTTGTTGTCTTCTTTACAGATCCCGAAGATGTGGGCTGTACTTCACCTCAACACCATGTAAGCAGATTGACCACTCTTAACAATTCTGAATTAACAAGCTAATGAAAATGGCTCACCCACCCCACACTGTACAATTCTGCCAGCGCTGCCGTCACCTCCGCGGTGCAGCTCATTCAGTTCGGGTGCTGGAGAGGACAAGCGTTACAACAACATGGGTTGGGAGTTTAACTTGGGGGAGAAAGAGGGAAGTGTTTTTGCAGGATCCACGTGATCGCAGAGAATGTGCAAACTCCACACAGACAGGGACAGAGATGGGGGCGGGAGCTGTGTGTGAGGCAGCAACTCCATTAATTGAGTTACTTGTGCTGCTCTAGAGATCTGAGACCCTGGGAATAAAGTCTGTATACACGAAGCAACGATTGAAACTTGGTAGCATTGCAGCAGGCATTGAACTGTCCACCACCACCTGTCCTGGGAGCTAATGTAAGGCAGCATTGGAGGGTCTAGAAGAACAAACTGTATTTTTGCCCCCTTGACCTGCATAAAAGCTAAAACCTTGCTGTACATCACAGGATCAGAGGGAGCAGGAGCCGTTGTTACGCCACGATAGCATGGATGAGATTTTCGCCAGTCCCGCCAACGACGAGGGAAGTATCAATACCAGTGGCTCCACCACACAGCCCTCAGCAATCAGCTTCTTGGGAGCACTCAGAATACCTGTGAGTAACAAAGGCCCGGGTCAGTCCTCAAATGTAATCACTTCCTGTCTGTAAGTGATGCTCGGAGCTGGAAGTAATGACACTTGTAGAATTGGCAAACTTTGGCCGAACAGTTATATTGAATCCAACAATTTTGACTGGCTCACTTCTTCTGTCTGTATTTTCTTGAATTCATCTGGTTGTGCATTATTGCTCGATGTTTCTCTCTCCATCCCTTGATCTGGTGGATGTTTGCCATGGCCCTGTATTTTTCACATCTTCACACTCCTTTTTATATTCTTGCTCCTTAACTGCCCCAGTAACCTGTGACCTGGACAGCTTGTCCCCACTGCAAACCTAGCTTCAGACGATCAGAAATAATCCCCATCCTGTCTTTCACTTTCTCCACCTTTGCTACAACTTGTTTCATTTTTTCCCAGTTCTGATAAAGGGTTTTTGAGCTGAAGCATTAACTGTTTCTCTTTTTAAGGATGTGATGCGTTTACATTTTATGTTCTTGTGAACCAGAACCATATTTATAACTAACTTCAACGTTAACTTGAAATCATTCAAGAATATGAGTTAAATCACGTGAAGCAAAGGGAAAATTTAGATCTTAAAGCATCTGTATTATGTAATTTTTTGAATTAATATGTAGATTGTTTCCCCCCAAAATGTAATTTTCTTGCGTAATTGAAGCTGCTTTTCCTGTTTGTACAGGGAGTGGTGGAGTTTTCACTTTGTTTACTCTTTGCCAAACTTGTCAGCTACACATTCCTCTTCTGGTTGCCACTCTATATTTCATCTGTGGGTGAGTAGCTCCTGGCCTTTGTTTCGAGAAGTTTCCACAATGCTTACCAATGCAGAAATACAAAAGTGTTCCTGTAAGAAACGGTAGAAATGGAAGGCCAAAAAATTTGGCAAATGTTGGAATTGCTGGTTGGGGAGGGGTTGTTGTTGATGATTGGGGGATGTATCAGCCACTGTCCCGGATGGAGGGCCATTCCTACTCTTGATGGATTAGAGCCTGCCGACTGCTGACTCTTGGGTCTGTAGACGGCCACCAGTGACAGTGAGCTGATGCACACTGTGGACCTGTGTGTTTCCACTGTGGAAGTTAGGAATGCATTGAAAGCATCTTACACGGTGACATCATGAGCACCTTACACAGAACTACCAGGATCTTTCCTGCAAAAATTGGAGCACTGCTCCCACTTTCCCAGACTCTCTTCCAACTATTTCCTGATGTGAGCCATGGCTGCTCCATATCACTTTCCCAGCACTGTCAGGTTATAGGTGAATAGGGCAAAGGCTGGACCAGCTGCTAAAGAAACACTCACTCTTGCTATTCTGTCCAGTGAGGCCAATTCAGACTTGGTCACAGGCACTCGTCATTCTGCAGAGCGACGGTGGATCCAAGCTGAAGACAATGGGAAGGCGTGTTGTTGAGTGTTGTTGTCACTCCTTGTACGTCTGCATCCTGCCTTGTCCAGCTCTAAATTTGATTGGGATATTTCCCATTTCCTAACCATTCCCTTATACTGCACCACTAACGGTGTGTGTAGAACATCTGTATCCAAATGTGGATTCTTTCTCCCACTGCATTTTGGAGCACACTTTCATTAAACATGTGCGATGTTCTGCCAAAGGTCTTCTGGTTCAAGCTGGCTTGGCAAGAGTCCATACTCTGTTCCACATGGAGGTGATTGAACGTACTACAGTAATCTCATTTGTCAGTTGGGTCTATCACCTTTCACAGCCTCTGGCTATCCTAGGCCTTTAAAGAATGCTGGCAGTTGAGGAAATGAGCAGATTGTAAAATGATGTAATTTTATTTGTGGGATAAATGTTGGCCAAGACACAAGGAGAACTTCAAAGCAATAAAATGTCAATTGTTTTTACACCTGTCTGTAAGTGCAAGAAAGCACTTTCCTTGCATCTCCTTGGAAAGAAAGTACTTCCATCCACACAGTGGCAACACCCTAGATCAGGGGTTCCCACACTTTTTTTTGCCATGGACCCCTAGCATTAACCAAGAGGTCTGCAGACCCTAGTTTGGGGACCCCTACCGTGGATTTTGAGCTTGTCTTCCTAGAGTAGGACATATTCTGTGAAGTGTCTGGTTGGTGAGGGTGTAACCAACTGAGTCACTGCTCACACTTCAGTCGAGTAGGAACATGAGCGGAAGTTCTTGCCTTTATGCTTGCTGGGACTTCTACAGTCAGAGTTAATAAACATGCCTAATTATTTTCTTCATCTTTCAGCTCATTTGAATCCCAAAGCTGCTGGTGATCTCTCGACACTCTTTGATGTTGGTGGTATTATTGGTACGTTTGTAGACGTGGATAATTTAAAACGAGGGATTTATTGACAATGTTGCATCAGCCAATCAGCCTGGTCTCTTAACTCTGCATAGCAACAAAGACAAGTTTACTTCAGATACGGACTATTGTGGACAAGAATCCATTCAAACATTTGGTTTGACAAAGTCATTGAAGATGAGAAGCAGGTGTACAGTGAAAGGCTTGTCTGAAAGTTTAGACAAGTGGGGATCAATGGGGCGGGACAAATGGACAATGGAGTCTCGTAGGAAGCGATCCCTGTGGAAAGCAGAAAGTGCGGGGGGGGGGGGTAGAAAGATCTGTTTGGTGGTGGCCCCTCCCCACTCATCTCCCTCCCAACACTTATCCTTGCAAGTGGAACAAGTGCTACATCTCCTCCCTCACTACTATCCAGGGCCCTAAACAGTCCTTCCAAATGAGGCGACACTTCACCTGTGAGTCTGTGAAGGTCATTTACTGTGTTCGGTGCTCCCAGCGTGGCCTCTTGTATATCAGTGAGACTGGTTCGCTGAACACCTACGCTCTGTCCGCCAGAACAAGCAGCATCTCCCAGTGGCCACCCATTTTAATTCCACTTCCCATCCCCATTCTGATACGTCCATCCATGGCCTCCTCCACTGTTGTGATGAGGCCACACTTAGGTTGGAGGAACAACACCTTGTATTATGTCTGGGTAGCCTCCAACCTGATGGCATGAACATCCATTTCTCAAACTTTCAGTAATGTCCTTCCTCTCCATCCCAACCATTCCCCATCCCCTTTTCCCTCTCTCACCTTATCTCCTTGCCTGCCCTTCACCTCCCTCTGGTGCTCCTCCCCCCTTTTCTTTCTTCCATGGCCTTCTGTCCTCTCCTATTAGATTCCCCCTTCTCCAGCCCTTTATCTCTTTCACCAATCAACTTCACAGCTTTTTACTTCATCCCCTTCATCCCTCCCCCTCCTGGTTTCACCTATCACCTTGTGTTTCTCTCCCCCCCCCCCCCCCCCACCTTCTTACTCTGAATCTTCATCTTTTGTTTTCCTCCGGTCCTGCTGAAGCATCTCGGCCCGAAACATCGACTGTCCTCCTTTTCCACAGATGCTGCCTGGCCTGCTGAGTTCCTCCAGCATTTTGTGTGTGTTGCCAAGAGTACTTCGGGGCCAGATACAGAGAGAATTTGGGAAGATTAGGACTTTATTGCTTGGAGTGTAGGGGACTGATCTTATAGAAGTGTATAAAGTCGCGAGGGACGTAGATAAGGTCTTTTCCTGAGGAAATGGGAATCCAAATCTAGAAGACATAGAGTAGGTTTGAGTCTGAAGGATGTCCAGCTGTTTAGTCCTGAAGGGGGGAGGGATGCTGGTTGTTTACCTATGCCTCTCATAATGTTATAAACTTCTATCAGATCTCCCCTCAGCCTCTGCTGCTCCAAAGAAAACAACCCAAGTTTGTCCAACCTCATAGCTCATGCCCTCGAATTCAGCAGTATCCTGGTAAATCTCTTCAACACCATCTCCAAAGCTGCCACATCCTTTCTATGAAGGGACAGCCAGAATTGAAAACAATACTCCAGATGCAGCCTTACCAGAGTTCCATAAAGCTGTAATATAACTTCCTGACTCTTGCCTCGATGCCTCAGTTTAATAAAGGCAAGAATGTCGTACGCCTCCCTATCAACCTGTGCAGCCGTTTTCAGGAAACTATGGACTTGGACTCCAAGCTCATTCTGCATATCATCACTGTGCACTTCCCTTTTACGATGGATCTCCCAAAGTGCAACACCTCACACTAGCCCAGATTAAACTCTTATCTGCTGTTACTCTACCGATATCTGCAACCAATCTACATTCTGCATCCTTTTGCAATCTTCTACACTACCTATGATGCCACCAATGTCTGTATCATTAATGAACTCTCTAAATCGCCCATCCATATTTTCATCCTAGACATTCTTATGCATCACAAATAGCAGAGGTCCCAGTGCGGTTCCCTCCAGCCAGAATAAGTCTTATTGACCACTGCCTCTGTCTGCTATGGACAAGCAAATTCTGAATCCAGGTGATGGCCAAGTCACTGTGGATCCTACAAATTTACTCTACTGGATGAGACTACCATGAGAGACCTTGTCAAATGTCCTACTAGCATTCGTGTAGACAACATCAATCACCTTTGTCATCTTGAAATAAAATGTGACTTGTCCCACTGTTTCTAATGAAGTTTCTAAAGAAGCTGTGCTTTTCACTAATCACTTCACCCTACGTGTTCTTACAAGTATTTATTTATTTATTGAGATGCAGTGCTGATGGAATCGGCCCCTTTGAGCCAAGGCGCCCAGCAACCCCTGTTTTAACCCTAGCCTAGTCACTGGACAATTTACAGTGACCAATTAACCTACTGGTACATCATTGGACTGTGGGAGAAAACCCATGCATTCCATGTGGAGGTCGTACAGACTCCTTGCAGATGACATTGGAATTGAACTCTGAGCTCCAACGCCCTGAGCTGTAATGGTGGTGTGAAACTGCTACGCTACCGTGGTGTCTAAAAGCATTCCATATTCTCCCTCAAACGCAGGAACTTGGTAGTTTCTTTAGTATATTTCCAGAGCAGAGAGGATTGGACAATGTGTCCCTGGTGCTAATATCTCTACTTGTTAATGTAATGTCAATTTCTGTCCATGAAGGTGGAATTCTGGCTGGAATCATCTCCGATTACACTGGCGGGCGGGCCACTACGTGCTGGATGATGTTGATCGTGGCTGCTCCTATGGTAAGACCAGATTTTGTTAGGAGGTCAGGAAGAAAGGGTAGAAAGTTTGTCAAAGCAGCCACTCTGCAAGAAATCCATTCTCTCCTACTTCTGTCCTTGACTGTGATTTGGAACCCACAACAATCTACCAAAGGCATTGCAAAAGTGCTTGTCCAATGTGTACGGAATTCAGGGTCATGACAATAGATTTATGTCACTCGAAAGAAATTGGACCAATGTATCAAATGCGAGGTTATCTGAGGGAGGTGGCAAATGACATTGAATTCTCCTGAACCATGTTCTTTGGAGAAAGAAGTAGGTTAGGTTACAATCATTGTAAAAATAATCTGTGCTTGATGGTCTCAAAGTTGTTGGGTCCATAGGCATGTTTCTATGTACCGTAGATTCCGGATTATAAGCCGCTACTTTTTCCCCACATTTTGAACAGCTTTGAACTCTGCGGCCTTTAATCCAGAGCGGCTAATACATGGTTTTTTTTCATGCCGCCTCGTAAACATTTTGCCTCGTAACAGTAGACCAATAAAATTGATGAGTAGTTCACAGAGGTCCAATGAAATTGTACGATAAATCAAGCGCACTTTCACAATTAAATTATTGTAAATCAGTCATTTGTACTCACCCTCATCAACATGGAAAATACTCGAAGAAAAGCAAGACCCGAGCGCGTCAGACCCGAGCGCATCAGACCCAATTAGACCCGATCGCGTTACGCAAGCGCGTCAGACCCGATTAGACCCGATCGCGTTACGCAAGCGCGTCAGACCCGATTAGACCCGATCGCGTTACGCAAGCGCGTCAGACCCGAGCGAAAACGCTGCTTTTAAGTTAAAGGCGATCAATAACTTTTCCTGGTAGGCTGCAGTATATATATTTTTACCAGTCGCTAGGAGATATTGGAATGTTGTTCGTGCTGTTCAGTAAAAAAGTATATGCAACGTAATTTGTGTTACCGATACGTATGTATATTTAAAAGTAGCGGTGCGGCCTAAAATCCGGTGCGGCCTTTACAATTAAAAAATTGATTTTATTTCTAAAATTAGAGCCAGCGGCTTTTAATCAGGTGCGCTCTGTAGTCCGGAATCTACGGTATCTTTCTGATTCACTGGAAAGGTTTTTGGTGAATTAGTTAAGTAATTATGAAGCCATCTTCATCTAGAAGAGGGTAGAGCAATGGCCCAACCCCTGAGGAAAGCCAAAATAGCCTTGAATGTTCAAGATCAGATTTTTCAAAGTATGAACCAAACCATCAAATAAAGTTCTTTCTTTAATTGGCTGTGATGTCATAGTGCAAGTTTTTTTAAAAAAAACTCAATCAATAATTGAAATGCCAGGTACATTGTTCGTGTCCTGACCCTCAAGACTCCAAGTTGGTTTTGTAATTCGGGTCAATTCCTAATGTGGGAAGAGGACTAATCTAGAGTATCCACCCACCAGTGTCCCATCCTTGTCAATGGTAGTAGATTGTGTCAACAGCATAGCATTGGCTGCTGCTTAGGAGAAGGTTTTTACCAAACATGGAAGCTTCAGTACTTAAGATTGTTTCAAAGCAGCCTAAAATATACACTGCAAATTTCCCGGTTGTCAAACTGTTGTTTTATTTTATACCAACAATATCAAAAGTGAGGAAGGCTATTATAAATGCACTTATTGAGGTAAATACTGAGCCAGAACAATTTTGCTGGTGGCATACGAATGGTAGAATGCTGAAGTTAGTGTGGTCACCTCAGGGAGATTGAGGTCATAGAGGTTGTAGGGGTGAGGATTTTGGTGCTGGGCAGTGGGAGAGGTGAAGTTCTTCTGTCTTTATGCCCCTGGAAAGTACTGTTAATGTGCAGCAGCAAATTATAGAACTCAAGGATGTTTTGCATTAATTATAATGATTAAGGAGCAAGTTTGATATGTGCAGTGTCCTGGTGAATCCAAGAGTTTCAATTTTGATCCTGTCATCCTATGATTAAAAATACTTACCGTACTGATCAAGCAATCTCTTTACAGTGATGGTACTGACGTCTTTGTCTCCTTTCAGCTCTTCCTGTATAACTACATTGGGAAAAATGGACTTGCAATAATTATAGGTAAGTTAGCGGATAGGAAGGGCAAATTTTGGATCATATGATTTTCTTTTTTATTCTTTTGAGATTTGGTAATTTCCAAGAAATAAAGGCCCAGAAATTTGTGATGTCTAATCTAACTTCTATTTTATTCGGAGTTGACTATTGTGAAATTGGACCACGGTGCTGTTTGCTGCTCTGTGATGGTGAGGCATCTGTGTTGTAGAATTCTGTTGTGTCATGATCTACAGCTTTTCAATTTGGTCCTCGTGTGCACTTACTGATGTGTATAAAATGAGGCCACCTGAAACCATTATTGTGCCTAAAATTTCCTTCATACTTGTGGGACTCCACTCCAGGCTTTGTGTCCAGTGTAGCACCTGCCTGTGTATTTTCCTAAAACCAACAGCGTCTTACACAGTGTAAACTGCTTTACTGGGCGTCACTAGAGGCCATCTATAAAAGATGATATTAAGGCCCAGCCCTCACACACTGTTTCCTTCCAATCCTTTCGAAATAGCTTATTGATTGTGATGAATGTCAGTGCTGACAGCACTGAGCTCAAGTCACACTGCAGAGCTCGGAGACTGAAACCTGTTGCTCTGCAAGAATGATCTGACTGGACCAAAATGATGTTGGTTGGTACGTTCCAAACTGCTGGCGCACATGGTGAGGGAGAACGGTCCAGCTCCTGTGGACAGCAGCAGTTGTAAGAACCTGTTGCCAGGGCACACTGAGGGGCTGGCAGCCATTTATAAAGTCTTCTGACATTGATCGAAGGAAGAAAACCTGGTGTTCTGGTGATCTAATGTCAATCTTCTAAGCAAATGGAGTGAGATGTCTTGTACTGCAAATGGTGCTGCTCCACTGCTGCCCTTCAATGATATTCTTTGAGACAGATGTTAAACTGGATCCCTGCCTTTAACATTAAATATATCATAACTTTTATTACTCCAGTGTTTTCCCAATGTCCCACTTTGGATAAATGCAAGTTCGTCTGGTCTGTGCCACTATACCACAATGCTACGTTACTTTGTACTGTTCATGGCATTTCCAGCGTACACAAATTTGTGTGCTGCCATTTCTACACTACAAAGAGACACCAGTTCATTGGCTGTGGAGTGCATTTGGTTTGCCCAATGAAGATGCAACAATGCTCCTTACCTGTTTCACTTTTGTTTCTAAATGAAGTGATTATTTTCTCTCCCCGACAGGAATGCTCATCCTGTGTGGAGCTCTAGTGAACGGACCATACGCACTGATCACAACTGCAGTGGCAGCCGATCTGGTGAGGAGCCCTTGTGAGATGCAGGGCGTGGGGAAGAGAGTTGGTCGCTGGTTTTTAATTTATTTTTATTATTTAGAGATATGGCATGACAACAGGCCCTTCCGTTGGAAGTAGTTGTGTACGAACAAAGTGATTATTGTAATATGTTGAACTGTGGTTGTGACCTTGTCTCTAGGGAACTCACAAATGTCTAAAAGGGAACGCTAAAGCATTATCGACTGTGACTGCAATCATCGATGGAACGGGCTCAATTGGTAAGTCAGTTGTTTCGATAGGTACATTTAATGTCAGAAATGCATACAATATACATCCTGAAATTCTTTTTCTTCACAAACATCCACAAAAACAGAGGAGTGCCCCAAAGAATGAATGAGTTAAATGTTAGAATCCCAAAGCCCCCCCAGCACCCCTCTCCCACACATAAGCATCAGCAAGGCAACGATTCCCCCACCAGCAAAAAAAGCATCGTGCCCCCCACCGCCACCGAGCACTGAAGCATGCAGCAAAGCATCAGTAAATACACAGACTTGCAGTACCCCAAAGACTACTCGTTCAACCGGTAATTCGACATACCCCAGGCTCTCTCTCTCTCCCCCAATAAGGGAAGAAGAGGTGTCCCCGTTTCACAGCGAGAGGGGAGACATAACAAACAACTCACTGACTTAACGGTGTTAAAAGTCTGTTGCACCACTTTTTCCGAGCTCTGCGCCCAGAGAGTCGGCACCAAAAAGGTACAGCTCTCCGGACACACAACCCCCGTCAGCTAACTCGCTGCTCCCGATGTTCCGTGTTCTCCCGCGATGCCTCAGTCGGGGGCACCGGCCTGGAATCAGCCCGTCTCTGGAGCCACGGAAATCTGGCACCCTGAAGGCGCGCTCGCCTTCCAGGCCGCATCCTTGGGATATCAAAAAGCAGCCGGTCGTGAGGCCCTGAGAGTGGGTCCCATCCCCGTAAAGAACCAAAGTCAGAGTGTAACTCCAGGTCTGGGTCTTCAAAAGAACCTTGAAAAGGGAAAAAGTGAGATATCAAAGATTGAAATAGAGTTGTTTCCAAAGATGCAAGCAACAAAGGAGTCGCCGTTTAGTTGTTCACTAGTAATGGGGTTTACTTTTGTCCATCAGCATAATGAAGGACAACATTTTTGTTAATTACATAAACTAATTATTCCCTACAAGCCTTTAGACAGCTCTTGTTGACTGAGGGCTCTTGCATTATCTCTCATGGTCAGAGATGTAGAAACAGATGGAGCGTATTGAGATTAAGTTTTACATTTTATTTAAGCACATTTAGTGTGTAAATTGATGAGAAATATTAATACTAAAAATGGAGAAAAAAGCACAATCTACTTACTGAAGGTGGATGAACCCATTCAAGGTGCTGTGTAAGCCATGTACATCTGGTTCCTAATGTCTGTCTGCCACCCTGACCCTGATTCCATGTCGTTAACATTACTAGGTCTGTGACAATAAACTGCCCACATCCTGTGAGCAACTAATTTGATAAGAAATCCTGTCTGCTCTGACTGTTCATTCTTGCACTTGTCTTTTTCCCTCAGGTGCTGCCTTGGGACCCCTGTTGGCGGGACTTCTCACTAACTGGAACAATGTATTTTATATGTTGATTGCGTCTGATATCTTAGCCTGTCTGGTATGTCTATTTATTCAATCAAAATAAAGTTTACTTTGTCATTAAAGACAAAATACTGGACATTCTGCAGGTGAGACAGCATCTGGAGAGAGAAGCAGAGTTACTTTCTGATAAAGGATCTTTGATCCAAAGCATTAACTCTGTTCTCCTTTGCACAGATGCTATCTGGCCTAATTTTTAGCTTTTATTTCAGATTTCCAGCATCCTACAAGTTTTTTTTGACTTTTTGTGTTGACACAAAATGATGACACTATTAATAAATTGAGTGCAAAAGCAAATTTACGTGGAGAGTCTGCAGAGCGATTTCGATAGGTTGAGTGGGTGAGGATGATCAACTCTGGAAGGGAAACTAGAAGATCAGGTTATTTAAATAGTGAAAGATCGCAGCACGCTGTTGAGCAGAGGGATTTGGGAGTGATCGTGTATGAGTCACAGAAGGTTGGTTTGCAGGTGCAACATGGTATCGATTAGGCAAACGCAGTGTTGACTTCCGTTGCTGGAGGGACTCAACTATACAGGGTATCAGTGTGGCCACACCCAGGGCACTGTTTGCAGTTCTGGTTTCCTTGCTTGAGGAAAGCCGTACTGGCTTTACAGGCTGTCGAGAAGGTTTGTCAGGTTGATTCCAGAGATGAGGGTGGTTAACCTATGAGGAGAGATTGAATAGCCTGGGACTATTTGCTGGAATTCAGAAGAATAAGAGGGGGTCTTATAAAAATATTATAAAATTATGAAAGGGTTAGATAGGTTAGAGGCAAGGAAAGTTGTTTACACTGATAAGTGAGATAAGAACTAGGAGAGAGAGAGCTGAAGATTTGGGGGAATATATTGAGATGTGGAGAAAAGGCTTTTCCCAGAGAGTAATGTATCTGGAATTCTCTGCTTGGAAGCAGTAGAGGCTGCATCATTAAATATATTTAAAGCACAGTTCGGGAGATTTTTGGACGGTAGGAATTAAGTGTTATGGGGAAAGGCAAGTAGGTGGAGACGAGTCCACGGCCAAATCAGCCATGATCTTATTGAATGATGGAGCAGACTCGATGGGCCGGATGGCCTACTCCTGCCCCTATTTCTTATGTTCTTATGTGTTTTTTTGCCATATGTACCTGAGAACGGCAATAGTTTATAGTGCCATTGACTGTGACAGAACCTAGATATTGAATCATGGGGCGTCACAAATGAGTTTCGGTGTGCAGAGGTTAAAGGTTAGTAGTTGGGGCCTTATTCTGCTCAAAATTTGAGCAAACCAGTTTATTAATCTGTCTGTTCAACTTTTTCTTTTCAGTTATTGACCAGATTAGTCTTCAAGGAGATTCGGGGCTGGTGTGGACATCTGCCAAGACCAAGAGGGTAAGAGAATAATGATACTAATTTAACTCTTATTGACCTTTGTGGTGAATTATAATGTGCACGTAATTTCATTGTACCTTGTGCAGTTTAATGTGATCGATTGCACTGTCTTCATGATCATAGACATTTCAAAGCATCAGTGCATTGAGGTAGAACAAGGGAAAAGCCACAACAGAATGCAGAATGATGTGTTACAGTTACAGAGAACAGTGCAATGCAAGCAGACAATTAATGTCCAAAAGCCGTAATGAATTAGATTGAGAGATCGAGTTCAACTTTACCATACAAGAGGTCTGTTCAAGAGTCTTATAACAGTGGGATCGAAGCAGTCCTTGGTTATGAATAAAATGTATTCTGGGGGTGAATTCTGACCTCCAGTGTACTCTATCCTCTGTGTTGCAGTGCTTGGGTACCATGTCTTAAAGCCCCCTGAGGTGCAGAGCACGGCAGTCTGTAGTAGCTTCCAGAGAGCCGTCAGTGCGTTGCAGACCCTTGTCTCTAGCTCCCCCTGATGGCAGCAAGTGATACTGCTTCACTGGCATTTATTTTAAAGAGATCAGCACGGTAACGAGCCCTTTCGGCCTAACGAGCCCGTGCCACCCAAATACACACGTGACCAATTAACCTACTAACCCATATGCCTTTGGAATGTGGCAGGAAACCCACACGGTCACGGGTAGAACGCACAAACTCCTTTCAAAGAATGGCTGAATTGGACCCGGGTCAGTGGCATTGTAATAATGCTACACTACATTGCTGCCCTGTAATCTGTGACAGTAATAAAACAAGAAAAATAAAATATAAAAACAAAAACTAATAGAACTCATTACCACAGTGCAAGCTATTTTGCACCTCAACTCTTTTTCATCATTTAGCTTGATTAATATTTCAATACATTTACTCCTTGTTTGGGAAAATAAACCATCAAAGCTTGTCTGTATTTCACATCCACATCCCCTGTAGTACTTTACATGGAGACTCTCTGATACTTCAACCCTCTTGTTTTACCACTCTTTTTTGCCCTGATCAAATAATTTTATGAATTAGCTCAATCTGTACAAATCATTAAAAAAATTTTTTAGCCCAATGCTCAGTCTATAAGCCATATACCCGAATAGTTGGATCCAATTCTCTTTTTAAAAGATGATAATCTTTCTTCATTTTAGAAGTGGGCTGTAAGATTCTTTGTCCTTTAACCCTCTTTAGGGTTTCAGTTAAGGAAAACTTTAACACTGTAAGGTCAAGTATGCGACAAAGCAATATTAATAATGGTATTGGGGAAACAATATCTGGAGTTTAAGATGAGATCTTACCTGTAAACAGTCTCATCAGCATAATTCTTTCAGAAGTGCAGCTTTATTAAAAAAATTAAGATTGTGATTTTTTTTAACGGTAGCACACTATTTGATGTGTTCAGCTATCTGAGATTACTGCTTCTTTCTGGGAGATCTTTGGGTACACAGTGCCCTTTTACCCAGGCACGTAGGTGGTAAAACCCATTCTGTCGCGGTCTGCACACAGATTTGTGTTGGAGTGTCTTCCTGCATATTTCCAGGGTAGCAAGATGCCAAAGACTTTGTGTACTGTATCCCAGGAAAGGTCAGCATTTTCCAGAGGGGATGGGAGAAGTGCTTTTAGAGAGGTTTTTTTTAAAAAAGGCGCGGCTTTGTGGGAAAGAGGAGAGATGTATACTTTCATCCAAAACTGCTGTACATTTGCCACTAATTCCTCACGAGTTTCATCCTCCTTTTGTGTTCCAGATTGAAAGATATTTAACAGAGAAGATCATAAAAGAAACCTAGGAAATTCAAAGTGTCAATTAATTCTGGTTTTGGCTTCAAAGCTCGGTACCTGCTCTGTCAGTGTGTGGGAGTAAAGTATGAAGAAAGAGAAGAATAATAAGGTCTTTTTAATGTATTGTTTCCTTCAGAAAGACTGACAAAACAGAGTTTAAACTCAGACCTGTCTTTTATGAAACTGTCAGCTAAATTTTAACCACTCACTTTGATGGTAGCCCTACTAATTTATGGTGAAACAGTTTTCGTTAAGGGAATTTTGGGAGTAGAGGCTGGGTCTAATGTACTGTCTTTTAATAAAGAATCTGTACACTATTTGTATAATTTTGTTTCCAAGTGGAATATTTCTTTAAAATTTTGACTTAAAAATCAAACATCAAGCATTTTTCCTTCCTTTTAGTTTTATCCGTATTTATTTGGTTCTGTGTCTTGATCCTATTTAGTTGGATCTTGGGTAGCTGTCAAAAGGCACTTTACTTCATCTGTCTTCCTGTGTCTGTGTGTGTGGGATGCACAGGAGAAGGTGAAGGTCAGGTTATGAAAAGACAGTGCAGTCACTCACTGTGCCAACTCCTGGTGGTTCTACCATGTTTATTTAAAAGTGGGGGGGGGGGTGTGGGAGGGATCCTTCAGGGCTTCACTGTGGTGAAACAATTAATACTTCAATGTTCGTGCTGTGGACTTGGCAACCCTAGCCTGCCTTCAGCAATACCTGCAATATTTTTCTAATATTGGTCAACATGTGGTTTTTAAGAAGGTAACAAGCCTCGGAAGGATCAATAAAAAAGCGGTTTTGAACCGTCCAATGCTGTGACGTGCTCACTAAGACCTTACAGTATTCTTGTAGTTTGGTTTGAAACTTGGAGAGTCAAAATAGAACTCTGTCACATAGAGCAAGAAAACCCCAGGTCTGGGCTAATTTAGTTTGATCGGAATGGTTAATAGATTCATAGTGAATGAAAGGGGAGTGTCTGCAATGCTGCACAGGTTTACAGGAAAACCTTACTCCAGTAATACTGAGACATGGTGTTACTGAGTCTGGAAGATTGTATGGAGGTTGTCTGCCACTTGTGTGATAGACGGAGTATGACAAAGATTCACCAGTTTGATTCCTGCGCTGCGTGGTGTGGCTTGGAGATGAGAGGCTGAGGGGTTATTTTATAGAGGTATGTAACATAGGGGATTTAGAGAAGGTGGATGGTTTTTTTTTTAATCCCCAGGGTAGGAACATCTAAACTTCAGGAGAACAGGCTTGGGTTTAAAGAGAGAAGAGTGTCATTCAAGGTTTTAAGAAGCTTTGAAGTAGGCCATTTAGTTTGAATTGTTGATTATCTGATTAAACTTGTTAACTCTAAATTCTAGCTTTAAGTCAGTGTGGTATTTGCATTCAGATGTATCATTCCTCTGTGCGTTATTCTGACACAGGGAAAACTCGCGCTCCAGTCTTGTTTTCTTTCAGAATAGATCATTTTTACACAATTACTATTGTGGCCAATGGAAAGCAATAACCTTTTGTATTTCTTGTTTAAACATCTCAACCTCTGTAAACACAGCCTGCGCCCTCACAATGTGCATCCCTGCTTAGGATCCAGTACAGAAACGGGCCCTTTGGCCCACTGAATCCAGACGGACTGTCATTAGCCCTTTTTGTAATAAACTAACCTTGATCAACGTTATCCTCGGCACATTTCCATCAACTTCCCCAGATTCTGCCCTTGACTTCCTAAGGGATGTGGTAAGAATCAGGAGTAGCTGGAGCCACAGGGAAAACTTGCAAACTCCACACTGACAGCACCGAAGATCAGCATTGAACTTGGGTCACTGGAGCTGAAGAATTGGCTCTACTCACTGCACCACTGTGCTGCTACAAACCTCTTGTCATCTACCCAGGCTGGTACACATAAACGTACGTTAGGAAGAAGACTAGGCCGTTCCAAAGACAGACCCCTCCTGAGCGAGAAACCTCCTACTTAAGTGGGTGCTCCTTTGTTTGCAAGCAGTGACTCCTGGTTCCAGATACCTCCGGACATCACCCTGTCCTTTATCCTGCTCCTTGGAACAGATAAGTGCTCGCTGTGTTTATGGAGGCTGACTGCATAAAATGCAATAAGAAGAAGATTAGGCTTGGCTTTGGAGCCCGTCTGAATGCAGCAACTGACTGGTGCCCGCATCTCTAAATGTAAAGTATTAAACTAAAGCTTTCTGCCCTTTATGAAAACTTCAGTTGTGCAATTTCTCCCTTCCTTGGGGATGGAAAGAATGCATTTCTTTTACATTCTCTGGGTCTCTGTTTCACATTCTCAAAAGTAGCTCAGTGAGTTCTGGTGGGTTGAATCCAGCGGGTTTGATTTTTTGTCTTTGTGAGATGGCAGGGCGTTTTGTCAATTGACGCAGCACTGTGTGGTTTAAATGGTTTGGCATGGGCTAGGTGGGCTGAAGGGCTTGTCTCAGTGCTGTACTTTTTTTGAGACACTAAATGTTAAGAATTTTATCACCAACACTGATCCTTCACACTTTGCATCCTGTTCTTGATAACCTAGTGCTTGTTCTTCCACTCATGTGGTTGGGGCCTGACAGGGTTCCTCTCTGCCTCTGACTCTCCAATTTTGTACTCCGTTCCATTCTTGCGGTGGAGGGTGGAACGATTGACCAGGCGGTTGGCTTTTGCTAATAACCCTTAAAGATTGGATACAATTTCAAATTTTGTTTGAATGCTGGTTACCAACTCTGGTAGTCCTGTAGACTTTTCTGTCCCTCTCTCTTCAGCTACTCCTTAAAACCGCTTTCTCAGCAAACTGCCTTTTCCCCCTCTTCTAAATCCCCTGCTGTCGGTATACTTCATAATGCGTCTATCAAGTGCATTGGGACTCTAGCAACATGGCAACTTGCATATATAGTAAAGTACACCAAGTTTTTATTTGTTGAGGAGGTACTTGTCTGCAAGAACCACCTGCAACATACAGATGATGCTCTTTGTTCTCCAGCTTTCTTTCATGACCCAGCTGAATGCTCTCAGCATCACCATTATTAAATATAGCATAATGGTCTGTGAACTACACAATGGCTGCATGGTGAAGGGCACTCGAAGTACAAAAGGGCAAGAAACACATAGTCAGCTGGAAGCAAAGCACAATCAAGGGGAATGCGCTCTGGACAGGCCTTCTGTGATCTAGAATTTTCTATTTTACACCTGAAGTGAAGGGAAATGCGGGGTCTGAAAGGAAATCAAAGCCACAATGAGAGCCACAAGCTGTCCTGCTTCACGTAATGGTGACAAGTTTGTGCCCAGCAAACTCACGTACACTTCCGTCCCCCATCAGGAATGCCTTGGGGCTCTCCGTTTCTTAAACAGATCTAATCACTTCCCCTCTTTCACCTGGTGGAACTTGTGCTTACCCAAATAAACTTCTCTTTTGATGCCTCCCACTTTTTACACATCAGAGTTGTGGCCATGGGCTCCATATGCAACAGACTTTTCTTTAGCTATGCGGAGCAGTCTTTGTTCTGGACCTACCTTTGAAACCCGTCCACCTCTTTCTTCACTACTACCATGCAGAACTCATCAGCTACAAACTTCGTTCCCTGCTGTCATACCCAAACATCGCTCTCCCCTTTTTTGATCTCTCCATTTTGGCAGACAAACTATTCACTGACCCTTGCTACAAATCCAGTGACTCCCACAGCTATGTAGACCACACCTCCTCTGACCCCACCTCTTGTAAGGATACCGTCCTTTTCCATCATTTGCCTCCACTGCATCTGTTCTTGAGATGAAATCTTCTACCCCAGGATGTCTGAGATGGCCTCCATTTTTTCCCAGCAAAATAGATTCTGCCATCACTGTGGTCAATAGGACCCTCACCCTCATCTCTATTTCCTGCCCTTCTGTTCCCAGCCTGCCTCCCACCAGATAGTGCTTGCTTTTCACCCTGGTAGCCTTTACATCCGGCACACCATTCCTCCGCATTTCAGCCAGCTACAGCGTGACCTCGTCACCAGAGTTATCTTCCCCTTTCCATTCTGTTCTGCTTTCCACAGCGACCACGCTCTGACTCCTAGGTTTGTCCATCCCTCCCCTGTGCAGCACCTACCTCTCCATCTCCCCCTTTGCCTACATCTAGAGATAATACTGTCTAGAGGTTTTACAAAACTCAAGAATGAGGTGCAAGACCTTGTGGTTATAGCTATTTTCTTGTATTTCATCATGGTCTGAGTCGGTAAACAAAAGGCAGAGAAGTTACAAACTACAGCAAGCTGTAACTGTAGCTGAAGAATCGCAACGAACGTTTTCAGAACATCGGTCCCCTTCACCACCATATTTCTGAATGGTCCATGAGCACAACCTCATTATTTGACTTTTGAACTCTATTATTTGCTTTGTAACTTATAGCAACTCTTTTGTGCTGCACTGCCGCCACAAAGCAACAAATTGCCCAAATGTAACTCAGTGGCCACTTTATTAGATACCTCCAAATCAACTCGTGGTTATTTGAATTATCATTCCACTGTCAAAGTCACATTTCTTCTCCCATTCTGATGTTTGGTCTGAACAACAACTGAACCTCTTGACCATGTCTGCGTGCTTTTATGCATTGAGTTGCTGCCACATGATTGGCTGATTAGGTATTTGCATTAATGAGCAGGTTTACCTAATAAAGTGGCCTCTGAGTGCATGCCAGTGATGATAAACCCGATTCAGATTCTGTACCTGGCTGTAACAAAGGGAAGTGAGCACGTTTTCCATTCATGCTGCAAAGCGGTTTTGATCAGTTTAGCAGGTACTGAGTGACTCGTGCTTTAGCTTGGCAGACAACAAAACTACAGAACCAAGTGTACTACAACTTGCTAAACAAGCAGTGATGATACAAACATGTATGTAAGCAAGCATAAAGAGGGCTAAATCTGCAAGAAAAAATAGAATTAAAAACAATCTGGACCCTAATCCAATCGGACTTAAGTGGCCCTCCCAGGTGAGGCAGAGGCTCATGTGCATCTCCTCCAACCCTGTCTATTGCATTTGATGCTGCCTCCATTATATCTGAGACCAGTGCGGACAAGGTGACTGTCTTTCCAAGCACCGCTATGGTCACCTGAAGCTCCTGATTTTCAGCCATTTTAATTCTCTTTCTCATTCCCACAAAGTTCTTTATGTCCTCAGCTGCCAACACTGCCAAGATGAGGCCCAATACAACAAGAGGAACAGTATCTCAAGTTCTGCCTGTTCTACAAGCAGAACAATGAATTCTCCATTTTGGGGTAAACCCCTCTTCATCTGTCCCTTTTATTCCTTCCTTATCTACTCAGCCCCCTTCACACATTTCTTTCTCTCCTAACCACACTCAACAGCCCTCCATCTTCCAGTTTCTTTGCCCAACCAACCTCCTTTATTTGGTTCCTCTTTACCTTCCTCTCCTCTCAGTTTCCATCATCTGCAGCCCTTTGTTGCCTCCACCTATCTCCTCCCAGTCTCTATCTCCATTTCCACCTTTCCCTCTCCCACTTGACTCCATCTGCCAATTACCCCCTCCTCATTTGGATCCACCAGCTCTTGCCTCCCCCCACCTTTATACTGACTATCACGCCTCTTTCAGTCCAGATGATAGGTCTCAACCTGAGATGTTAACAGCCCACTTCCTTTACAGATGCTGCCTGACCCGCTGAGTTCCTCCAGCAGTTCGTGCGAGGCTTCAGATTCCAGCATTTGCAGTCTCTTGTAAGCTTCATAACTGTTCAGTTGCATTAATGGGGAAAAAATACTAGCCAAAACATCAACGTGAATGCTCCTGTTGTGTGAAAAATCCAGATGAGTAATCTGTTGCTGTGTTGATCAAGGTTTTATCTTTTTGTACATCTGGAGCAATTCACTACTGTTAGGAGCTGCAGAATGATAGGTGCCAATCCTAACAGAGAGTGACATAATGCCAACATCTTTGAGGACTGAAGTGCTTTAATGTTATTTGACTTTTTGATGGGAGTGGTTTGCTTTGAAGAATTCTTTTTTCAGAAATCATTCTGCTTTGATCTCATCTGCACTCTGATGTCTTTTCCCAAATCCTGTTAGATTATTACGGCTTCAAAGAACAGGGACAGAAGTGGGCGAGTCGGCACATCTGCCGATTTGATTGATCAATTATATTAGGGCTGACCTGTACGTCAAATCCACTTGAAAACTTTAAATTCATGTCCTCTGACACCTTTATCCATAACATGGAAGCAGGTCATTCAGCTTACTGACCAGTCTGCATCTATCTGCATTGATCCCATTTTTCAGCACTTTGCTTCGGGCCGATGTCCGCATATTGCAGGGTGCCCTAACATTGCCGACTCCTTCACATCCCTCTGCTAGCATTATCAGAAAATCATACAGCATCCTATTACTCTTATCCAAGTATTCTGATCTTTAAAAAGAATACATAGTTGTAATTTGTACTTTCATGTGCTAGGTACTCTCTGCTGACCTGAATGATAACACTGCAGAAGCAGGCCATCCAAACTATTCAGATTGACAGCTTATCTTAACTATTCATTCTTCCCATGACTGACACACCATGGTTGGAAGTCTGACCCATCTGCAAGATGCATGCAGCAGCTTTCCGTTCTTTTCACCACAGTGACACAGAGGTACAGCAAGTAGAGATGCTGGCTCTACCAGACCTGGGTTCAGTGCTGATCTTCAGTGTGTCTATGTGGCATTGTCACCTTCTCAATGTTTTCTCCAGGTGCTCCGGTTTCCTCCCACATCCCAACTATGTGTGGATTGGTAGGTTAATTGGTCACTATAAATTGCCCCTTTTAAAGGTGAGTGGTGGAATCTGGGCAAGTTGATGGGAACACAGAGAGAATAACAGTGGCTGGATGACAGATGTTCAGGGTAGACTCTGTAGGCTGATGATTAAGCATTTACCTAAGAAGGAAAAGGACTACAAGCACATTGGAATACCTCAGCTCCAAGGCATGGCATCCTGAAATGGTAAAGTATTTTCCCATTTCTTCATAAAGGCTGAATCAAAATTCTGACATCTTACTTACAGGTACCTTTTCTCCTGACTACAGGGTGCAGTGCCTTGTGTAAAATCTACCAGGCCAATTTTCATATACTTCAATGCTCTTGAGTCGTAGAGCCTCCCGATGGTACCAGAGCAATATTGATCTTCAGAGCACAGATCCTTCAATCTCACTTTGATATTCTCCCAGACCACAGGGAACACCACAGAATGTTGCATAATTTGATAGTTACATCAGATGGAAAATTACTATTAGGGGTCAGAAATTAGAGAATAACTTAACACTTATCCAGCAGTCAACGGATGCTGCCCGACCTGCTGAGTTCATCCAGCTTTTTTGTACGTCTTGATTTGACCACAGCATCTGCAGTGTACTTTGTGTTAACACTTATCCAGCCTTCCATTCCACGGTGTTCTTGTACATCATAATGATTCTCCAATTATCCAACATCCTTGGGACATTGTGGTGCCAGACTGACTAATTTTCCACACTATTGGATATTACTCTTATTAATATCCAAACGCACTTACTTTTTTAAACATGTTACGAAGTAGTATATTCTCCAAAACTTTCTTAGATGTACCATGAAGAGCATTCTGACAGACTGCATCTCTGGTATGGGGGGATTACTGCACAGGACTGAAAGAAGCTGCAGAGGATTGTAAATCTAGTCAGCTCCATCTTGGGTACTAGCCTACAAAGTACCCAGGACATCTTCAGGGAGTGGTGTCTCAGAAAGGCAGCGTCCATTATTAAGGACCTCCAGTACCCAGGGCATGCCCTTTTCTCACTGTTACCATCAGGTAGGAGATACAGAAGCCTGAAGGCACACACTCAGCGATTCAGGAACAGCTTCTTCCCCTCTGCCATCCGATTCCTAAATGGACATTGAACCCGTGAACACTACCTCACATTTTAAAAATACATTATTTCTGGTTTTTTTTGCATGATTTTAATCTATTCAATATACCTGTACATATACTGTAAATAGATTTACTTATTTATTACTTCATTTTTCTCCTACATTATGTATTGCATAAGTTAACAAATTTCATGACACATGCCAGAGATAATAAACCTGATTCTGATCCTAAATTTTCCAATGAACCTGGTGAGTTAGAGAGTGGAAAATAATGCAAGTACTCCAGATCACAGGCATGAAAACCTTGATGATTGAGAAGCGTTTGATATCTCAGGGCCTGTACTTGCTGCCCAAAAGGATGAGTGGTCGCCTCTCTGATATTGAAAGCCTGGATAGAGTGGATGTGGAGAGGATGGTTCCATTTGTAGGAGAGTCCAGGCTCTGAGTACAGCCTCAGAATAGAGAGCATACCTTTAAAACTGAGATGAGGAGGAATTTCCTCAGCCAGAGGGGAAGGCATCTATAGAATACGCTGCCATAGAAGAGAGTGAAGGCCAAGTCATTACATGTATTTAAGGCGGATATTGATTAGTAATGGAGTTATAGGTTACAGAGGTAATGGGATTGTAATTTACAAAAAAGTCATAATTGAATGGCGAAGGCTCAATTTGCCAAATGGCCTAATTATGCTCCTATATCATATGGTTTTGAACTCCTCTGATGTTCTGTCACCCAACCAGCTCAAATTTCAAGTTCAAGTTTAATTATCATTCAATCATACATGAATACAGCCAAACGAAACAGTGTTCCTTCGGGGCTAAGGTGCAAAGCACAGTACCAACAGTCATATAGAACACAAGGGATATGTAGCACACATAATTATAATAGCAGTAAGCATACAGTCTCAGAGAGTATATGATATAGCCCAAGTCCCTAAAGGCTTGGAGGTTGATGGTGACTGGGGTGTTACCAGCACGAACAAGCCCGCAGCAGTCCGATCATTGTGCTGGTGTAGACACAGATGGACGCAATCCAGCTCATCTTACACCAAGCAAACATTGGAGGACAGCAAGGATAGCTGGTTCCAGCCCCCAGCCCTGGATTGGCAGCTGGGTCCAGCCCCCAGCCCTGGATTGGCGGCTGGGTCCAGCCCCCACCCCAGGGTGGACACCCCTGCACCACACTGCCTCCAGCGTCTCTTCCCTTGGGTGGCTGCAACAGCAACACCTCGGCACGAGGGCCTGGTCTGCGCAGCTCTCCCGCCATGGGTCTCGCCAATGAACCAATGAACCGGACTTGCGGTATTCTACATTACCAATGTCCAAGATAATCTTTTGCACCCTATGTCACCTCAGATGCCTTCCTGTAGCAGACAGCAATACAATCTGCTGCAAGTCCAGCTCCTCCACTATCAAGGAACTCGCTAGTGGAATAATATCCAGCAGTGTAGTGAAATCATTAAAAAAACATAAAGGACGAACAATTACAGTACACTCTTCATTGGACTCAGAGAGGCCGCCATCTTACTGGAACAATCACAATCTAGATTAACGGTAGAGACAACTGCTGATCTTTTGGGATTTCTGAACAATCCGATTTCAAATGACCAGAGTTCTACCAAACTTCCTAAGTGAACAAAGTAATTCTATAATTTGCTGCTGAAATGCATAATGGATAATGGATCACTAGTTTGAGGATTTGTCAACTTTCTATTAACGGATGTGTCACGCCCTCCTCATGCAAGATCACAGCTTTTGATGACAACATTGGAATAAATATCATCCTATTGTTTCTGTACTGCCAGAACATGGTTCAGATGAAAATATGTTGATTTATGTTTGGATGTAGTTACCAGAAAAGCTTGTTGCCATTTGGCTTTTTATAATATCCTAGCAATGCTTTACAGCGTTTTGTTCTATAATCCAGTGAGTAATAGGTAGTGAGTAATATTCACTGAACCTAATCTCCTGACAAAGTCAAAGGCCAAATCAAAATTCTTGGGTTGAAAGCAGACTTTGTTTATACGTAGAACTTGTGCACAGAGACAACACTTGCCATTTATTTAGATCGCATGTTCATAGCAAAAGATGGGATGATAAACATGTCATTCTTTCTGTAATGCCGCAGATTCCCAAGTGGATTAATTAACAAGGCCAAGTAAGGAAATTTACTGCAGTTAATTAAAATATCTATTTAAATGTGTTGCACCTCTGTGCTTAAGATCTCACGCAGGAAGGAACTCACAGTTCCATTAGACCATGGGGAAAATATCTGAATATATAAGCCATTCATTCAGCATTAAAACTGTGAATTGGCATTAGTTTCCGTGGAGATCAACATGTCAAAACACAGAATGCATCATAATCTAAATATAGAAAAATTCCATCTTCATCACTGAAAGTATTGGCTGGAGTGCTAGATGCCGACTCTTTCAATGTGACCTCAATAGATGAAGGACATTCAGAAATTAAATTGGATAATAATCAGCTGAATTTTTTCAGACGTCTCTTCATGTTGCATTATGAAAACCAAGGTCACATGGATGTCGTATCAATAGGCTTACATTTCCTTGTTTTGCTCATTGAATCTGGAATGAGGTGACTGCAGAGGTAATTTTTGGGAGTGGTGTGGGATCTTCCTTTGTTTCCAATTCAGACCCAGTACCTTTTTAGTAAATGTGCAGGAGTTTTCAGACAGCTGCCTGGTTGGTTTCTTTGTCGACCATGGTCAAGGTGCCCAGGCGATTTAAAAAACAAAATTTAGTCCTGCCATATGAGTGAGTATGTAGGCAAAATGCAAATCCCTCACAGAAGGTGGAGAGATCATTAAATGCTTCATGGATGCTGCCTGAACTATAGAGTATTTCAGATTTACAGCACCTGCTTTTCAATTGCAGATCATTAGAATTTGGAGGAGCTTATGATCTTGCTAAACCTCGATACAACTCCATGGGCATCTTGCTTTTACAATCCCAGTATGGAATTTTCTGATGGAATTGTGAGATTTCTATCGAGAGCAGTGTTCTTCATCCTTCTCTTCCCAATCTAAGTAGCGAGATGACTTGTAGCATTTATACAGGTCTATACTTCTCACTGCCTCAGTGAAGCAACCAGCATCATCGAAGACCTCACCCACCCCAGTTGTTCTCTCTTCTCCCCTCTTCCATCAGGCAAATTATACAAAATCTTGAAATCATGTACCACCAGGCTCAAGGACAGCTTCTATCCCGCTGTTACTAGACTAGTCCATAGTTCCCTCGTATGATAGTTTGTATTCTTGAACTCGTAATCTACCTCATTGTGATTTTGCATCTTATTATTTACCTGCACTGCACTTTCTCTGTAGCTGTTACACTTTATTCTGCATTCTGTTATTGTTTTAACTTGTTCTACTTGAATACACTGTGTAATGATCTGATCTTCATGACTAGGCAAACAATAATAAACCAATTTCACTTCCTATTCCAACCAAAGTAGAGTTCAATGCCCACAAAATCACTTAGCCAGAAAGATATTAGGATACACAAGCCAGTGGGATGAACCCAATAGTTGTCCCATGGGTACCACATGTTGAAGGTGAATTTTCACAAAGTGCCAGTGAATCTCAATATTGAGTACTACATTATATGTAGATTTTATCCTCTATCACAGAAAATACATCACAACCATGGTGGTTATCCAGCATTAATTCACAGGGTAGATGCGTAGGATGACCTGGAGGGAACTATAGCAGGAAGAGAGATGTGAGATTCAACAATTATTTCCACAAGTAAAGAAAAAATAAGAATGCAAAAGGAACACAAGAAAGAGTTTCGGCCCGAAGCGTCGTCACTACCTCCTCCCATAGATGCTGTCTGGCCTGCTGAGTTCTGCCAGCATTTTGTGTTTTTTACAAGAAAATAGGAGCAGGATTAGGTCTCCAGGCCCTTCAAGCCTGATGGTCATCTTGTAATATTGCTCCTGGTTCAAGACCATGGATAGGATATACATACTTTGATAGTAAGTATACTTGGAACTTGAAGACTCCCATACCAGTGATATTGTCTCAGCAGTTACCATTCAGATTCAGATTCAGTTTATTGTCATTTAGAAACCACAAATGCAATGCAGTTAAAAAATGAGACAACGTTCCTCCAGAATGATATCACAAAAGTATATGACAAAACAGACTACACCAGAAAATCCACATAATGTTTGGCAATCCCCAATTTAGAGTCCGGAGAGGCTGCTGCGTATTAATATTGCACTACCGTCTTAGCGTGTTCCCCAGAAAGGAGCTCCAAATCCACCAGACAAACAAGACCAAAAACTAAAGCTACAAGACCTGCACAAAACCACATAGTTAAAACAGTGCAAACAATAGCATGATTGATAAAAAACAGACTATGGGCACAGTAAAAATATTCCAAAGATGTTAAAGGACTATAAGTTCAAAAGAAATCACCACACAGTTTCCACAAGTCCCCAGGGTCCCGACAGACTCGCCATCCCATGCCAGCGGCAGAAGGGAATATTCCCGCTATGGACTTCCACAGCACTGCCCGACTCAGCCTCGTAGATGCAGCACACAATGAAAGCTCCGTCGAACCCAGCCTCGCAGACGCAGCATACACCGAAAGCGACCTGACCGCAGTGGACTCCGAGTCCATCGAACCTCCGAGCTGACGACCATCCCCTTTGGCACAGCTTCTCCGAGCACCATCCTCTGCCGAGCATATTAAGACGGCCCCGCCAACAGCCATCGGCACCGTGACCCTGAGGACTGGGGGCCTGTTCTTCCCAGCAGAGTCCCGGACCTCTCAGCAGCAGCAGCAATGAAGAAGGTCTTCCTGGAGATTTCCCGATGTTCCTCCGTGCTCCCACGTCCGTTTTCAATCGATTATGATTGCACACGGCACCCTGCTTAACAAATAACAGATAATCAGCTCCGGAGTGGCCGCTGCAAGCTGTGTCGTGCCGCCATCTTGGAAATCTTGCCTAGCCTTTTCAGAATTTTATATCTTTGAATAAGTTCGCCCCTCTTGAGTGGCAGGTGCCAGCCTCCATTAAGCCTACTCTACTGTGGTGGCATCTGTCGGTCTCGAGAGACCGTGGATCTGCGCTTGGAGTTTCCAGGGCGCAGGCCTGGGCAGGGTTGTATGGGAGACTGGCAGTTGCCCAAGCTGCAGGCCTTCCCCTCTCCACGCCACCGATGTTGTCCAAGGGAAGGGCACTAGGACCCATGCAGCTTGGCACCGGTGACGTCGCAGAGCAATGTGTTGTTAAGTGCCTTGCTCAAGGACACAAACACGCTGCCTCAGCTGAGGCTCGAACCAGTGACCTTCAGGTTACTAGTCTGATGCCTTGCACAATAGGCCTACACAATGATGGAACCACTATGACTAGACAATGTCTCCATCTACTTTCTTCAGCCCTACACTCTGAGTCATGGAAACAGATTCTTCGTCCCATGATATCCATGCTGACCATCTGTATGGTTCCACTTACAAACATTTGGTCTAGAGCAGGGCTTGCCAACCATTTTAATGCCATGGATCAATACCATTAAGCAAGGGGTCCATGGACCCCATGTTTGGAACCCCTGGTCTATGTGCTGGTGATTCCAGTGTTCATACTGATGCTTTTTGAATGTCTCTCAGGCTGTGCGTTCCACGTTCCAACCACTCTCTGGGTGGAAAGATTCTTCCTCAGGTTGCCTCTAAATCCTTACCTCTTACCTTAAACCTATCTCTCCCAGTTTTACATACCTTTGCTGTAGGGAAACATTTCCTATACTCTACGGTTCCCTCCTCAGCCCTCTCCACTACAAGGAAAACAACCCAACCTATCAGGTATCTCCTCATAACTGAAAGGCTTCATCTCTAGGCAACATCATAGTGAATCACCTCTACATCCTCACCAATGCAATCATGTCCTTTCATAACGTGACTTTCTCCTGTTTGTAATCATGGATGTTTATGGCATTGGAACCCATCTGATAGTTCAAATCTGTGCCAGCACCTAGAGCACTTCTTACAATCTCCTTCTCTGCATCACTGATCAGAGGGAAAAGTCTCTCTTTATTCACTTCAACCTCCTATCTGTGGTAACAAAGTCAAGGATAATGTTAAAATTGAGAAGTAGGACATACAAGGCGGCAAGTGACCATACATGGGAGGCTGGTGGTAGCATTGCTGTGAAAGACTAAAACCCTCATAAAAAGCAAGAAATTTGATTTTGAGATAACACTAGTGTGTAATATTAAAACAAGCTGTAAGGGTAAATAGGAAGAACACAGCTAAGGCAAGTATGGGACATCTAGAGAACAAGGCTAGTGAATTACATTTGTAATATAAAAAATGCAATGGCAGGTGTGTTACATCAATTTTTTCCATCAGTTTTCATTGTGGAGGACACCACAAATATCCCACAGATAATAGATGAACAAATTTCAACTAAATTGGAGGAAGTTACATGCCCTCTTCTCATTACTCCCTACTGGGAGGAGGTACAGGAGCCTGAAGACCCACACACAACACTTTAGCAACAGCTTCTTCCCAGGCTCAGGGCCCTGGCCTCAGGCCTCGAGTTCTGGACTCCGAACTCCAGGCCTCACCAATGATGGACCCTAAACACTCAGCTTCGCTGACTCATGTGGGTCACTAGCCCTCATGCCTCCTGCCGGCACGGAACCCCAATCCCCAAGTCTGCTGGTAACTCACTAATTGGCGGGCGGAGGTCACCAGCCCTCGCCCTTGCTGGTCTACTGGTTCAACATCCAACCTTCATCCATGTCCACGTTGCTGGACTTTGAATACAGAGGGGAGGCTTAGACTATGACATGATCTCTAATTCCCCTCTCTGTCTCCAAAACCATCCCTATGAACCTAAAAAAAAAAGTCTGAAGCAACACACACAAAATGCAGAGAAACTCAGCAGGCCAGGCAGCATCTATGGGAATGAATAAGCAGTCGGCATTTTGGACGAGACCTTTCTTCCTGAAAGATAGACTGTTTATTCATTTCCATTGATGCTGCCTGACCTACTGAGTTCCTCCAGCATTTTGTGTGTGTTGCTTTGGATTTCCGACATCTGCAGACCTTCTTGTGTTCATAATTTAAGTCTCAGTCACGGCCTCGACAGAGACTTCAGCCCGGTGCCATCTTGAAGTTATTTCATGACATACATCAATGACAATAAATCTGATTCTGATTCATTGGATAAGCTATTAGATAACTTGCAAGGCTAAAGGCAGATAAACCTCCTGGACCAGATGACCCACACCTGTAGATTTTAACAGAAGTGGCTGCAGAGACACATTGGTTAAAATTTTTCAAAACTAGTTAAAATCCAGAAGAGTATCTGATGATTGTGGACAGACAATCTGACTCACTTATTCAAAAATAGAAGGCAAAGTGCTACAGGCCAGATGGATCTATTACTGGCACCACTCTAGAATCAATTTTCAAAGAGGAAAAACTAATCCATTAGGAGAGCTGAATTTAATCAAACATAGTCAAGGTTGTTTTATGAAAGGCATGTCATGTTTAACAAAATGTGCTCCAATTCTTTGAGGATGTGGCAGGGAGGGTTGGTCAAGGGGATCCTGTAGATGTACAATATTGAGATTAATGTTCCACATAAGAGGCTGGTGCACAAGAGCCCAAGTATTGGAGGAAGTATGTTAGAATGGATAGCAAACTGGCTGTCATGACAAAAACTGCGAGTTGGAAACAATACTTCCTTTTCTAACTGGTGGAGTAGCCCATGGATAGATTCTTCCCCTCATTTGTTTACTGTTGACGCTAATGAACTGGAGGAGGGATCAAGGTACAGTACACAATTCCAAGTTTGTGAATGGCAAGGATATAGGTGGAAGGGCATATTGTGATGTAAACTTTGTGATTCTGAAACAGGATGGAGATTGAGTGACTGGTTGAAAACTTGGCAAATGCAGTTTAATGTGGGGAGGTGCGAGGTCATGGACTTTGGTCAAACGAATCAAAAGGCAGACTAATATGTAAATAAGTCTTCCAATGAGTGAAGTTTAGAGGGATCTGTGCGTTCTCGTGCATGAATTCTGTGAAAGTTAGCAGGCAGGTCCAACAAATAGTTAAGAAGTGAGACAGCATGTGGCCTTTATTTCAAAGGGATTAGAGTTATGAAATAGGGAGGATTTGTCACAATGGCACATGGTGTTGGTGAGGCACAGCTGGAAGTGTGCAGTTTTAATTCCCTCACTTAAATAAACTATAGCAGCATTGGAGGCTATCCAAAGAAGATTCACCAGGCTAATTCCTGAGATTAGTAGGTTGTCATACAACAGAGACCAGCAGTTTGGGTTTGTATTCCTTGGAGTTTAGAAGATGTGATCTTATTCAAAAATATAATCTCCTTTAAGAGGCTTGACAAGATAGATGTTGGGATGTTTTTGCCGGGGAGACTGGTGTGAACTAAGGATGTATAACTACAAGATAAATGGCAGATAATTTAAAATCAAGGTGTATAGAAATTTCTCCTCACAGAGTGTTGAATCTCCGGAATTTTCTGCCCCAGGGGTGATGTAGGCCAGATCTTTTGATATATTTAAGGCAGAGATAGATAAGTAATATTTGAAAGATGGAAGGATAAGGGACCAATCAGAGAAGAGGGCTTGAAGATTAGTCATAATTATATTGAATGGTGGGACAGGTTCAAGAGGGCTAGTGACCTACTCCTGCTCATATTTTCTACCATTTTATCTTCTCTTGTGAAAGTAATTGTTACACCTTACATCTCCCTTCATGCTGTTGTTTCCTTCTCGACATCCTCTGGATCTACCCACTGAACTGATGCTAGATAACCACAGTGGCGTTTATGTCCTTCCTGTAATCGGGAATACAAAGTACATTTAGCACACATTACGGTGGAGTTAGAAAATCATTCAAAAGATCAAGGAATAAAGTGTTGTTGGGAACTGGCATTGAAGAGAAGTTAAGGCCAGCACAGATCAGCTATAATCATGTCGAATGATAGGGCAGGCTTGAGGGGTGCAGTTACCTACGTCTGGTCCTACTTTCATATGTTCTCATGCTTGAGCAGACAGAAGTGACATTCAGACATAAATCTTCTAAATAGGTGTTTCTGTTGCCCAAAATTTGGAAGAGATATTGAGCACAGTGGCACATCTGGCTGTGCTGTAGCCAAATTTCTGACTGCTGGAAATGGACTGTCGTGTTTTCCACTGCAGAGGCTCAAAAAACTTTTCAAGTGGTATGGAACTTATTACATCCTCCCTATTCTAAAATGTGGCACCTCCAACACTGCAACACCCCCTTTACACAGTGGATTGTGTGCTCTGCAGATTGAATTGAATCAACTTCTGATTCTGAGGTGAAAGTGTTACCACAAGCCCCAGCTGATTCCATGGCCCTGCTGATAGTAAAATATTGTTTCATCTTTGTTGGTTTTCTTGCAGCAAAAATTACTCACATGGGTGGATGGCAAGTGTGAGGAAACAGAAATGTGAAATGTCCCACAGTTGAGTAACGTGTACACACAAGCTCACAGGTACTGAATGGACATTCAAGGATAAACTAACACAGAACGAATCACTAATTTAAACATCGGACAGAGGCAGAATAAAATCATCAAGAAAAGATCCTATCGGAGGCTCAGTCCGTACTTTGTCATTAAACCCTTTGGCTTCAGAAATCCAGCTCCATTACCTGTTCTTCATAAAGTCAACCAATTTAGATAAGAATAGAACAAATCACTTCAGTCAAATAATGAGTGAGAAACTGCCCAAAATATCCTCTTAATTCCCTTCTAATTTAAATCGGCGTCTTTTGGATGACATTTCTTAATTTGGTTGTGTCTTAATGAGGCAAGTAATTAACTGAACCCCTGGTGATAGGAATTTCAAGATATGGTTAATGACTGTTTATGTAATCAGTTGGAATCACCTGGTTTGCCAAGGCAACAACACCCCGCTGGAGACAGATTGGTTAGTAGTGGACAAACATCTTCCGATCCCAGCTTTTCAGCCTTCTGCATTTCAGTCGCACCTGCTTGAGTTTCCTAGGTCACAGGAGGAGCTCTGATAGCTGAGAATCGCAGTCCCTGTCCCATTTCTGCCTCCTGTGTGGTACACATTACATTATTAACCCCAGTCAACAGGAAATGGGATCAGCTTCCTCCTCTGCCTATGTACCAAAGATTATCTACTTGGAGAAAGACAATGTTTCACGGAAGGTAATATCTTCATTCTGTAGCTTGTTATCTTTTCCTGCCCTCTTTTGAGAGTGATAATTGATACTGAGGCACAGTTCATTTACTTGTGATTTGCATTTGAGATTCGTTGAGGAGTGATTTCATACTGAGGGGTGATTTTATGTTAGAACATGATCCATATTTTTGTTAGATTCACAGTTAGGTGGTTTATATCAAGAACTAATTTGCACCGAGACATGAATCCCTAGTTTTGTTAAGACATGATTCACATTGCAAATATTGTGTACAATAATTGAACTGTTTTGTTTAGTGAATCTGCAAATTGTGCATGATGTTATCACACAAATTATACCCACTTTTGACAATAAGTTGTAAAATTTAATAATAAAAGATAAAGTATAATTTTAAGTAAACAGACAGGAATATGTTTACTTGGTTGAGGACTACTATGTGGGCAGTCCTGAGAACTCAAAGATGTTTTGTGTGTCTTGGATATTTCCGTCTCTGACTGTCTAAGTTCCAGTCCTGGGGACCCCATGCTGCAAGGGGGGGTCATCTTCTAAGTGCTAGAAACAACATAGTCACAGTTTAAGATCAAAGCAGATGGCCCTCAGCAAGGTAGAAAGAAGCAGATAGTGAGGGATTCTCTGTGTGTGTATGAAAAAATTAGCTTTTAGTTTGGGCAGCTGTGATTTGGTTAGTGATGGGCCATGTAGACTTGAGCATTCTGTGGTACAGAAACTCAAAATGTTTCCTTCGATTTAAAAGTCAAGGGACTGACAGCTGTTTCTGCAGTTACTGACATGAATCTTGTGTGGTGTGCTGCTTCTGGTGCAAGGGTAAACTGTGTCCCCAACAGGTGCAAGTGACAGGAATCAGCCAAAAGTCTAAAATAAACCAAAAGTGGTCCTGCAGCTGGAATTTCTGTAACTAGGAGGAAGGTTCAGAGCAGGATTTCAGAGTTGGCCGTCTCTGGATTGTTCCCAGCATCACATGCTGGTTGGTTATGTGGGAGAGCATCGAATCAGGGAACTGCAATATTGGTGAGCGCTCCACGTTCCTGGAACATTGAGAGTTGCTCTCGGGTAGATTCACTTCTTGGAAAGTGAACTGCAGCCAGATAGGGCTGAGATTCAGAGAAGAGGTTGTCAGAAGGTAGCAAAAAGCCCCATTAGAATGAAGAATATTCCAAGTGAGGGAAAACTGCAGAGTAGATGCAGGTTGATTTGAACTCATATGCATTAGTAAATGAGGATGCAGATACTAGTTCTAACTGGGGGTTAAGATAAAATGAGAATAACAAAACCATAAAATGTAATGAAGGTATGAGTGGGAATTTGCTTTTAGTAGTGTAATCACAGACACTCTTACAGGTCTTGGAAAGGGCTGAAGGCACCAGCGGTTTGAATGGAGTTATGGACCAGAGGAAGAGTTGTATTTAACTAAGTGATTATTACTGATCATGGGATGAAAATAAAGGAATAAGTCAAGTTATTTAGGAAGTAGAGATAGCCCAGTAAATTATAGACCAGTGGTTGGTAAATTGATGGAGAAGATCCTGAGAGGCAGGATTTATGAACATTCGGAGAGGTATAATATGATTAGGAATAGTCAGCATGGCTTTGTCAAAGGCAGGTCATGCCTTACAAGCCTGATTGAATTTTTTGAGGACATTGATGAAGGTAGAGCTGTAGATGTAGTGTATATGGATTTCAGCAAGGCATTTGATAAGTTATCCCATGCCAGGCTTATTGAGAAAGTAAGGAGGCATGGGATCCAAGGGGACATTACTTTGTGGATCCAGAATTGGCTTGCCCACAGAAGGCAAAGAGTGGTTATAGACAGGTCATATTCTGCATGGAGGTCGGTGACCAGTGGTGTGTCTCAGGGATCTGTTCTGGGACCCCTACTCTTTGTGATTTTTATAAATGACCTGGATGAGGGAGTGAAGGGATGGGTTAGTAAATTTGCTGATGACACTAAGGTTGGAGGTGTCGGGGATAGTGTGGAGGGCTGTCAGAGGTTACAGCGGGACATTGATAGAATGCAAACCTGGGCTGAGAAGTGACAGATAGAGTTCAACCCAGATAAGTGTGAGGCGGTTCATTTTGGTAGGTCAAATATGATGGCAGAATATAGTATTAATGGTAAGACTTTTTGCAGTGTGGAGGGTCAGAGAGATCTTGGGGTCTGAGCCCATAGGACACTCAAAGCTGCTGCGCAGGTTGACTCTGTGGTTAAGAAAGCATACGGTGCATTGGCCTTCATCAATCATGGGATTGAGTTTAAAAGTTGAGAGGTAATGTTGCAGCAATATAGGACCCTGGTCAGACACCACTTGGAGTACTGTGCTCAGTTCTGGTCGCTTCACTACAGGAAGGATGTGGATACTATAGAGAGAGTGCAGAGGAGATTTACAAGGATATTGTCTGGATTGGGGAGCATGCCTTATGAGAATAGGTTGAATGAACTCGGCCTTTTCTCCTTGGAGCGACGGAGGATGAGAGGTGACCTGATAGAGGTGTACAAGATGATGAGAGGCATTGATCGTGTGGATAGTCAGAGGCTTTTTTCCAGGGCTGAAATGGCTAGCACGAGAGGGAACAGTTTTAAGGTGCTTGGAAGTAGGTACAGAGGAGATGTCAGGGGTAAGTTTTTTATGCAGAGAGTGGTGAATGCGTGGAATAGGCTGCCAGCAATGGTGGTGGAGGCGGATACGATAGGGCCTTTTAAGAGACTCTTGGATAGGTACATGGAGCTCAGAAAAATAGAGGGCTCTGGGTAACCCCAGGTAATTTCTAAGGTAAGGACATGTTCGGCACAGCATTGTGGGCCAAAGGGCCTGTATTGTGCTGTCGGTTTTCTATGTTTCTATATTATGCCAACAACAGTAATGGGAAATTCTGATATAAGACAACAAGTGAGTGAAATTGCTGAAATACAGGACAACTTTCTTAATCAAAATATTATCAATCAAGCAAGAAAGGAGGCAGTGCTGGAGAATGTGGAACATACATTTCACTATTTGGGAAATAGTGATCAAAATATAATTTAGGTTCATAGCAGTTACAGAAAAGTCAAAGGCCAATTAAAGGTAACGGTAAGAGATAAATGATGTTGAATTGAAAATGTATTTGGTGCTACTGAAATAGAAGTAAATTCTCAGAGGTGTAAATGATTGATAAAAGATTCTTGTGGAGAAAATATTTAAGGCACAGATTAAACACATATACAATATGTTCTAGACTTTTCTATATCAATTTTCTATTTAAGAAGAAACTTTGAAAGTGATGGACATGAAGAGTGCATCTATGGAATGTACAGTTATAGAGACATATGGCAGAAAACAGATCCACTCTAGCCCCTCGAGTCCATACTGACCAGCAGCTACCAATTACATTAATCTTACATTAATCCCCACATTCTCATCAACAACCCCAGATTTATCACCAACCTGCACGTCTTTGGAAAGTGGGATCTAATTGGAGCCGTTAGAAAGAATGCACAAATTCCATAGACACTATCTGTGGTCAGGGTCTCTGGTCAGGCAGTGGTTCTACTTGCAGTCCCATTAAGTAGGGGTAAGAGTGAATCAGAGAACTAAGAGAGCAGTAGCCGAGTGGGTAGCAAATCAGTTAAGCAACAGAAAGCTGATAGACTGGTGAACAATTGGGGACAATAAGTCCATAATAGAAGAAAAAACGAGTCAATGAAAGACCCCACCAACTTGGGCATTCAACTAGTGGGCAAAAGGCAACAAACTATGCAAGTACAAAATGAAAGAAATAATAAATAAATAAACAAACAAACAAACAATAAATATTGAGAACCTGAGATAAAGAGTCCTTAAAAGTGAGTCTATAGGTTGTGGGAAAATGTCAATGATGGGGCAAGTGCAGTTATCCCCTTCGGTTCAAAAGCCTGATGGCTGAGGGGTAATAACTGTTCCTAAACCTGGTGGTGTGAGTCCTGAGGCTCTATTTTGGAAGGGAGGTGGTGGAAACTAAATGGAACAATTTCTAAGGGATTCGGAGAGATGTGAGCTTTATCCAGATAACTAAAGGACAGCACAGCGGGGTAGCTAGTAAAGCCACCTCCTCTCAGTGTCAGCAACACATGTTCAATCCTGACCTCTGGTACTCTCTGCATGTGGGTTGTTTGTTCTCTGTGTGGCCCCATGGGTTTTCCTGAGGTTCTCTGGTTTCCTCCCACAACCTAATGACATACAGACTGGAACATAAATTGGCCAAAATACTGTAAATTGCTTTCGGAGTACATGTGAGTGCTAGATATTGGGTGGACTTGAGGGAAAAAAATGGAGAGAATAAAATGCAATTAATGCTTAATGGTCTGTGGAAACTCAATGGGCTGAAGAGCCTATTTCGGCGTTATATGACTCTAATTCATGAAAGCATAAGGAATCTGAGTATAAAAGCAAGAAGCATTTGCTAAACCTTTACAAACCTCGACTAGTTATGTTCATTCCCTGCCTATATAACTTAGGAAGTATGTTCCAGTAGATTCAGAGGAAATTTATTGGAATGGCACCTGAGAAAAGGAACTCTAGTGGTGGGGGGAAAAAACACAGAAACTGGAATTTTCTCCATGAAGCAGAGATATATGATCAGAAGTTCCACAGATATGTTTAAAAGTATATGAAGAATTCAAAAAATAGGGGCAAACGGATTCCACTAGTAGGAGGGTCTATGAAGACAAGACATAAACTTAAGATACTTGCCTCAAGAACCAATATGGCAGATGAAGAGATTTTTTTAAAACAGTAAATTTGGATTCGCCAAAAATGGGGTGTAAGTAAATTGGGTAGATATAGAACACTTGGAAAAAAATTTACAGGGCCTCATGAATACTTATTCTGTTGGTCTTCTAGAACTAGAATGATGAAACATTTAGCTTTTTGAGCTGTATGATTCTATGATTGATTCTGAGTCATGAGTCATATTAGCATATAAGTCACCTAGAGGCAGGGTTCCATGAAGAGTTGTCCTCTAGTTGTTTGCCTGAGCGGATGTACTTTGAAAACTGCAGACAGGCAAAACTTGTAACATCTCTAACCTTGCAGCAGAATATAATTGAGAATGGTCCCACCTTCATCCAATGTCATTTCTGGAATGCGATCAAACAGCAGCCAATAGAAAGATGCAAGGAGGCATAGAACTAATTGTAGCATTACTCCTTTTGCCAATGTTTTAGTTGGCAAGGCCAAAGAATCGAACGGGGTCTCCTAAACCAGGGCTAAAAACATTAATTTAACTCATAACCGTCAGGAGCCACTCAGTGTAAGACTGGCTTGGTATCAATTTAGTCAAAAAATTTGAGACTTATGATGAACTAATTTCCGGTAAATGAAAATTGAAAATATGCAAATGCTGGAAACCTGACACAAAAACAAAAAAGAAATTACCGGGAACACTCAACAGGTCAGATAGCACCCATGGAAATAGAATCCTCTGAAGGGTCTTCAACCTGAAACGTTAACTCTTTCTCTTTCCACAGGTGCTGCCCTGACCTGTTGAGCGCTTCATTTTCTGTTTTTGTATTAAATTCTACATTAAAATACGGAAAGGGATAATATATATATATATATATATATACTCTTTTACTTAAGAAAGAAAACAGAACATTCAGGGTAAGACTTGGTTAGGAGACTTAATGGTGAAGACAACGGAATCTTGATTGATCTTTTCACTTTAATCATATCTTTAATAGGCTTTAAAAGGTTTATGCTTGACCATGTATTGATTTCTTTAAAGAATTAATATAAATATTTAATTCCTTCAAATTGATTTAATAAGATGTTGCGTAATATCATATTAAAGGCCAGACGTGGAGTCAGTGGGCAACAGCGACGTGGATGGGAAACTCATTAAAAGGTACAAAATCAGGATTAGAGACAGCAATGAAAGAAACTAGCTTTCCACAAGAATCTGCGATGGGAACACGATTCACGTAGCTGTGTTAAACACAAGAATTTGAAATCAATATCAAAATCAAATGACATCAAACTGAGAACCAACAACAATGCGGAGGAGCTCTGACAAAATACAAATGATATATGAAAACTTTCAGATTGGGTATGTAAATATTAGGTACATTTTGTACAAGGAATAGCCTACACACTGGGAAAACAGGAATCTACATGAGGTGGTGGGGGGGGGGGGGGGGTGTCAAAGGAATTCTGGGATATAGGTTCATCATTAAAACAAATTAATGAGCTTTAAAATCCGCAAGCAAAGCACTAAGATACAAATCAGAGAAGATTTTTACCTGGTGTACAGCATTGATTGGCCCACGCTTACCTGCACTCAGTTCTTGTCTGCATGTTATAAAATTAATATATTTGCAAAATGGAATTCTCTGGACTCTGAATGAGACAGAGTGGTAGGTCTTTAAAATAATCTGAGGGAGTTTAATAGGGTTGGTATTGGGAAAAGTTGTACCCTCTTGTAGGGAACTCAGAGTAAAAGCCATGACTATAAAGTGGCCACATATGCAAGTAGAAGTCAGGGGAATCTTTTTATCTCAGTGTTCAGAATATGAAATTTGCCATTGTGGGTAAATAAAAAGATATACAAAGCTACTGTAGCCATGGACTATTTAAAGTGCGGCAGGGTGGAGAGAGGTCCATATTGGGATGAATGATTACTTTCTGTCCTGTTATTAATGCTATGGAAGGAGTTAAAAATTTTAGCCACAAAGTGTTCGGTGATCCCCAATGGAAGGTTCAAAGGTGAGCCATCTAATAATGAGGGAAGAGCTGCACTCAGTCTCTATATAGATCTCTCAGTCATGCTTATGTTTATAGTGTGTTTCGCCTACAGCAGTTTAACATCTTGCTTTGTTGATGAGTCTTATTGCGAATCACAAGCACAAGGTGCAGATGGCTGTATTTTTGCTTTAGTTTACCCATTTCTAGGAGATCTGGGTATTGCTGGCAAGAGCACATATTTTGCCCTTGAACATGGTAGTGAGCTGGCACCTTGAACATTGCCATCCTTCTGCTGATCCTTTGGTTCTGTGGATGTAAGTGTCCAGGGTTTTGATCTTGTGGCTATAAAATACCAGTGATATAATTGCAAGTCAGGAAACCTGCAGGTAGATTTGTTCCAATTGCACATGCAATCCTTGCCCTTCCTAATGATAAAGGTCATGAGTTTGAGAGGTGCTGTTGAACTAGCCTAAGTGAGTGAATGTCGCGTGACGTTTTGAAGATGGCACACACTGCAGCTGCCGTGTGGAAGGGACAATTACTCAGGGTTGTTCATGCTGGGCCTATCTTGAGAAATACTTGATTCTCAATGCTCTTACCACCACACCCAGCAGTGCTTGCTATACTCCACCCAAGGTGGTGATGGAGGCTGCTACAACAGGGACATTAAAGCGACACTTGGATATGATGTAAGAGAAATGGAGGGTTATGGCTGTGTAGGAGGGAAAGGTTACATTGTGAGTGGAGTAGGCTTATATAGCTCAGCACAACAACATGGGCAGAAGGGCCACACTGTGCTGGACTGGTCCATGTTCTGTTGTGTCAAGATTCCTGAGTTTTTGGAGCTCTCATCCAGCTAAGTAGAGCATGTTCCACCACACACTTTTAGTTGTCGGAAAGACTTTGGGGGGTCTCCAATGCCTGACCCGATCCCATACCCATGGTACTTGTGGTTGGTTCAGTGAAGATTCTGGTCAATGTGATTCCAGGGAGCTATCTCAATAACTGCATCTACTTTGTGCACCACCTGATGAAGCCAATGACTTGGCTGTTAACTGACTAGGTCAGTTTTTATTTAGGAGATTTGCTCCTACAGTGAAGATTAACGTTTGCTTTACTGACCAATATTAAATGGAATTAACTGAAACAGAGTGTCAGGATTAATCATCTGTGTGCAGAGTTAGCCAATTGCAATCATCTGTTGTGGAGTTTCTACAACTATCCTCATCTGCTGAGTTTAGAGTGTTGGGAAATCACTGGAGGCCAAGCCAGACATGCAAGCTTTCCTACATAAAGAGCAATACAGCACAAAAGCAGGCCATTTGGCCCGTGAAGTTCATGCTGACCATGATACCAAATTAAATTAACCCTATCTGCCTGCACAAGGTCTGTAATACTTCCATTCCCTGTATATTCATGTGTTTGTCTAAATACCACTAGAATGCCTGATTCAACCACCAAACTGGGCAGCACATTCCAGGCACTTACCACTCTGTGTAAAATAGCTACGTCCACACATTTACTTTCACCCTCTCACCTTAAATACCTGTCTTTAACATTAATATGCTGAGCAACAGATTCTGGCCATCCACCCTCTCAATCACATTCCAATTTTATAAACTATCAGGTATCATTTCAGATAAGACAATTCAAGTTTGCTCAACCTCTAGTTAGCTAGTCATCTCTAATCTATGCAGCATCCTGTTAAACCTCTTCTGCACCCTCTCCAAAGCCTCCACATCCTTCCTGTAATGGGGTGACCAGAAATTCACACAATATTCCAAATGCGACCTCAGCAAAGTTTTGTACAACTACAACATGACTTCTTCAATACCCCGACCGATGAAGGCACACTACCCTATCTACTTGTGTCGTTGCTCTCAGAGAGCAGAGAACATGGATATCAAGACCCCTTCTGAGGCTTTTACTGCTTAGTTCCACAGATAACCACAAGAAGGAAGAAATATAATTACTCTTTGTCTCCAGGTTAAATTATGGAGTGAGTAGGAATAATATGGTCTTAGATTTGCTTCCCCCTAGCAACATAAGAACTTGGAACGGGAGTAGGTCATCTGGCCTGTCGAGCCTGCTCTGCCATTCAATAAAATCATGGCTAATCTGGCTGTGGACTCAGTTCCACCTCCCTGCCTTTTCCCATAACTCTTAATTCCTGAGGAATGATCTGATGCACTTCTTTAAAATACTTACAGGGTTTTCTAATTTATCTGCAGAGATCTATTCCTCTGCTGTGTAAACCAAGATTAAGATCTTTCTGCTTAACAAGATAACATCCTATGGTGTTATTGGAAAGATACTGGCATGGATAGAGGACTGGCTGACAGGCAGGAGGCAGTGAGTGAGAATAAAGGGGGTCTTTTCTGGTTGGCTGTCAGTGACTAGTGGTGTTCCTCAGGGGTCAGGATTGGGACCACTACTTTTCATATTGTTTGTCAATGATTTGGATAATAGAATTGATGGCTTTGTGGCAAAGTTTGTGGATAATTTGAAGATAGGTGGAGGGGTAAGTACTGTTGTGGAAGCAAAGTGATTATAGCAGGACTTAAACAAATTTGAAGAATGGGCAAAAAGTGGCAGATGGAGTACAGTGCTGGGAAATGTATGATAATGTATTTTGGTAAAAGGAACAATAGTGCAGACTATTCTCTAAATGGAGAGAAAATTCAAACATCAGAGGTGCAGAGGGACTTGGGAGTCCTTGTGCAAGACTCCCAGAAGGTTTATTCACAAGTTAAGTCTATGGTAAAGAAGGGAAATGCAATGTTGGCACATATTTCAAGGGGAATAGAATATAAAAATAAGGAGATAATGCTGTGGCTTTGTAAGACAATAGTCAGGCTGCACTTGGAGTGTTGTCAACAGATTTGGGCCCCTTATCTCAGAAAGGATGTGCTGTCATTGGAGAGAGTCCAGAGGAGGTTCATGAGGATGATTCTGGGAATGAAGAGGTTAACATATGAGGAGCATTTGGCAGCTTTGAGCCTGTACTCACTGGAATTTAGAAGAATGCGGGGCGATCTCATTGAAACCTACTGAGTGTGCAAAGGACTAGATAAGGTGGATGTGGAGAGGATGTTTCCTCTGGTGGGGGTATCCAGAACCAGAGGGCACAGCCTCAACATTGAGGAGTGACCTTTTAGAACAGAAGTAAGGAGGATTTTTTTTTAGCCAGAGAATAGTGAATCTGTGGAATGCTCTGCCACAGACTGCAGTGGAGGCCAAGTCTGTGGGTATTTTAAGGCGGAAGTTGATTGTTTCCTGATCGGTCAGGGCATCAAAAGATATGGTGAGAGGGCAGGTGTATGGGGTTGAGTGGGACCCAGGATTAGCCATGATGAAATGGAGGAGTGGACTTAATGGGTTGAATCCTAATTCTGCTCCTATGTCTTATGGTCTAAGAAAAAAGTAAAATAAAATTAAAACCAAGGCATGCAGGGGTTGAGTCTGGAAATCTCTACTCCTAAACATTGTGTATGGTTGGGCATTCGGAGCTTTGGAAGCCTAGATTATCGGTAGGCAAGATTATTGGGAATATGAACTAAATTAAGAAAATTTTACTGAAATAAGGAACAATCATGATCTACTTAAATAGCAAACAGATTCCAGTGGGTGAGCTATTTTTAATTATCCTATTCCAAGACCCATAAAGCACCTAATCTTCCATAGATGCTGAAATTGCCAACTCAGCATGAACCTGTTCTCTTTTTCCATGTGATATCACACCGGGTGTGGTATTTACCTTTAAACGACATTGCCCATATTTTGTTTGAAAACTTACTTCATCCAGGACTGGGAGGGAGCTGATATTTTTCATCCTCATGTGCCCCTTGGTATTATTACTCAAAACCACAACTTCTTATGCAACATTGATGATATTCATATCTACTATACCACACCTCACACACAAAATGCTGGTGGAACGCAGCAGGCCAGGCAGCATCTATAGGGAGAAGCACTGTCGACGTTTCAGGCCGAGACCCTTCGTCAGGACTAACTGAAAGGAAAGATAGTACGAGATTTGAAAGTAGGAGGGGGAGGGGGAAATGTGAAATGATAGAAGACCGGAGGGGGTGGGGTGAAGATGAGAGCCGGAAAGGTGATTGGCAAAAGGGATACAGAGCTGGAGAAGGGAAAGGATCATGGGAGGGGAGGCCTCGGGAGAAAGAAAGGGGGAGCACCAGAGGGAGATGGAGAACAGGCAGAGTCATTGACTTCTCTAACTTCCGTTAATGCCCCTCCTCTTTACCCCACCCCCTCCGGTCTTCTTCTATCATTTCGCATTTCCCCCTCCCCCTCCTACTTTCAAATCTCTTACTATCTTTCCTTTCAGTTAGTCCTGACGAAGGGTCTCGGCCCGAAACATCAACAGTGCTTCTTCTTATAGATGCTGCCTGGCTTGCTGTGTTAAATCTGCATTTTGTGTGTGTTGTTTGAATTTCCAGCATCTGCAGATTTCCTTGTGTCTACTATACCACGATCGTTCTTTCAAATTTCCATTACCTATAAACTGTCTGCTTCCTCATCCAGCATCCAGTATCAGATGAAGAAAAATTTCATCCACCTAAACTACTACAAGTTCAAGTTTATTGTCATTTAACCATGCACAAGTATGTCTCCAAATGAAGTCACATCCTCCAGACCAAGGTGCACAACACACAGACAACACAAATATTACCACAAACAAATAAACAAATTTTAAGGTACATTTACAACACAAGCCAAAAAATAAACAGTATAACTCTACTGACACTTCATATGTGATGAGACCAGTGTGGTGGCAGGGAGCTCAGTAGTCTTACTGCCCTGGGGGAAGAAGCTGGTTCCCATCCTAACCGTCCTTGTCCTAATGCTATGATACTGGTACCTGATGGTAGCAGGTCAAAGTGATTGTTGGAGGGATCATTGACAATGCTAAGGGCACAGCGTATGCAGCGGTCCTGATAAATGTCTCTGTTCTTAGGGACCATGGCCTTAGTTTCCAGGTCGCAGGCCTGGGCAGGGTTGTATGGAAGACCGGCAGTTGTCCATGCTGCAAGTTTCCCCTCTCCATGCCACTGATGTTGTCCAAGAGATGGGCAAGGTCTAATATAGCTTGGCACCAGTGTCGTCGCAGAGCAATGTGTGGTTAAGTGCCTTGCTCAAGGACACAACACACTGCCTTAGCTGAGGCTCGAACTACTGACCTTTAGATCACTAGACCAATGCCTTAACCACTTGGTTAAGTGGTTAATGCGCCAACACAATATATGATATTAAATTTTGTATGGTATCAGTTTTGTGATACACCTTGGAATGTTTTGTTATATCAATGATATTTTATAAGTACAATGATGATGAGGTGCAAAATGCTTTTTATGTCCTGTGCTCTCTCATTTATTCTGTGACACTAACCCCACTATAATTCTACCCCTTGTTTGCAGGTGATGTTCAGCAGACACTGCAGGCCCAGTGACATTAAGGAGCTGCTGTGCACAACTGTTGGGTACACCAGGTTAGAGAAAAAGAAATCAACTATATTCTTTTTTTGGGAAAGCAATGTTTGCTTTACTACCTCTTAATTCACTTAAATGAAATTCTATTGTAATGAGAGCAGTATATGATTTAATTCTAAACAGGAGCCATTAATTAAATTTAATCTTCATAACTAAAATTTCTCAGTGAAAATTTAGCATTATCATGTTCCACACTTATAAGATGCAGTGAAACACTTTAGGTCTTGAGTTAACTGGGATCCTGTAAGTAGAGAGGAATTAATTTTCTTTTATGCAAAGCTTTCCCAACCTGTGGACATCCCCAATTGTTTTGTGCTGATGGAGTTTTCATGCGGCCACGGGAACCCCTCCAGAGGCTCGGGTTTCCTCTTGTATCCCAAAAGTGCACTGGGTGTTACATTAATTGTCTGCTCTTAATTGTTCCTGGCGAATGGGAGAACTCGAAAGTGTCAGAGAGGATGTAGGAAAACAAAATGGGTCAGAGTAAGATGGTTGGAATGATGGGTGCTTCATGGTTGGCATGAAGCTGATGGGCTGAAGGTCCTGTTTCTATGAGGCATATGTCTATGACTTTATTAAGTAGTTTTGAAGTGTAGCTACCGTTATAGAATTTTACCCTCCAGGTGCCTTTATCACTGACTAAAGCAAGATTTTATTTGCCTGTGTGGTCAGGGTGGGGTGGAGACAGTAATGACCAGTCCTATCCAACGGTCATTATGCATGGAGAGGGTGCTTCATGAAAATTTTCATGTTTAACACATCCTTTGAAAAGTGACCAAGTTTAAGTTCCTGCACATAATCCTATATATTGAAAATTCTTAATTTATGTGAAATCTGTTGAAGTTCACTGATCCTATTGAATGTGTGGAATCAAAGCAACAGGTTGGCCAGCCTGTATGTGGTCTGTTCATGAAGGCCTTGTCTTTCTTTATTCCATCTTCAGGGACACCTTGATTATGCTCATGGATCAAGATGATGCAATTATATCCATTGACCCAACTATGCCATCGAACACACCAAGGTATGATTTGCTTGGGTATGAACAGTTTAACACAGAGCGATACTGAAGCGGAGGAGTATCACATGGTAAAACTAGTACAGAGCAATTAATACATTGATGGTCACTTGAATACAAAGGAACTCAACTACTGAGTTAATCTGAAACATCACTCATTAATAGCAATTCCATATATGTCCAAAAATATGCAGCATGATTTTCAATGAAAGGAGGATATCGTGTAAGGATCTATGCATCTTTATGCAATCTCGTTTCCTTGAAGCAAGTGATGCCTTTACGTTGGAATAGTATCAAATACTTCAGAAGCATGGTAATTACAAAAAATGTACTAAATGTGTTCTAAATGTGAAAGCATTTTATTAAAAATACTGTCTTTATATCAGCACCTACAACTGTACAGGAAAGAAAACTTTGGAAACACTGCAAGTCTGGCAGCATCAGTGGAGAGTGAAACATTGGTTTCAAATCAATTCCTTTTGGTCAGATCTGGGTTAACTGTTTCCCCAAAATACAGCGTGACCTGATGATTATTTCCAGCATGTACTGTTTTTATTTCTAGCATCTGCTTTTTTTTTGCCTTCCAGCAGTGTTCTCTGAGCATTAAACAGTCAGCTGTGTTGAGAGGATTGTGGGGGTTGTAAGAATTTTTGACATTTCAGTTCAAAAACCCTGCTTAATGTTTCTTGAACACTCGTGGAGCAGTAAGTAAGAAGCCCAAGTAACGACAACTAAGCCAATCTAATAGATTTTACGGAGTCAAAATGGAGAAGAACCTTTTGCTGAAGAGTTTTTTTGAGAGTGCATTTAGAGAGCATATTCTGTACTTGAGGTCAATAATTATAGTAAGTAGCTCAGTTCTTGCTATAGATCTTTGTGCAATATTCTGACCACTTCCAGTTTCATTCCTCCCTTCACTATTGCCTAACAAGGTCAATAATTTGCCTTCAATTCCAGAGTGAATTCTCTCATGAAACTTGGATTGCTATACATGACATTAATAGATATTTCCCTGTCTACTATTTTAATTACTTCGTTTGAGCTTAATTTGTTCTGTTAAATATGATGAAACCTTTAGATATTCATGTTGACTTTCCATAATCAGCAGATTTCTTTAAATGCTCGGTCATTCATTTTTAATTAAACTTTCTAATAACCTTCTCACAGCAGGTGTCTATAATTCCCCCCTTCTCTATTTATCTACCTCTCTTCTTCCATCACTTTTCTTAAAATACTGCATTTGCCATTTTATATTCTAATAAAAAGGAATAGTCCTTATGTCAGGAGCTTTAAAAGATTATGGCTAACTCATTTGCAATTTCCCTACCAAGTCCTTCTAAAGCCCTTGTGTATTTGTCAGTCTTAATTGCTAATATTTTTTTAACTAATATTGTTTGCTTATTTAGGTTAACTATTTAGTGAGGTTCAACTCTTGATTCAGGCATGTCAAGTACATTATCCTTTCTCTTCACAACGAAGACTTTAAAAAAAACACACATCTCTTTTTAAATGATCTATATTATCTTTGACTGTCTTCAAATATAATTGTTTTAAAAAAAATCCTATTCCATTAATTTTGATTAACTCTTGCAAATTTGTGAGACAATAAATAAGTAGATGATTGATAAATCAGAAGTAGCCAGGGACAAAGTTGAATATGTTAATAAAAATGATCAGAAATGTACTCAATTTGAGTTATTAGATTTTGGCATTCCTTTCCTTTCCTGAAGGGTCTGATGTGCTGAAGCATGGTCCTTAAATGCCACCCTCTATTGGATACATCTGCTCACACTCTGCACAGCAGGCTATTCAATCACAAGGGCAAATGCCACAGGACAAATTGTAGTTCTGCTTGATATTTGTGCTTGTTCTTGCTAGTAGCAGGCTCCTGGCAATACTTTATCACAATGTCCAGGGTGGCAGATATTAAATGTTTGAATAAATTAGAGCTCAACATTCAGATCAGCACATTGCAAAGGTTTTTAGATAAGCAGCCTAGAGTATATTTATTAGATAGCTTTAATATGAATCTTGGGCAGAATGAAGCACAGTACAAGGTGGTTCTCTTAAGTTTAGAAGAAAGAATTATCCCTGACAGAGTTATACTTTATATCATGTACGTTGATTTTTCTCTACATAAGAAATGTGAGTGTTTTATATTCTGGACTTCATCGTAGTGGCACTAATTTTCTGACAATTTATAGTAGTTTGTTTAGAGATTTGCTTATTATGGTCAGTTATTGGCTTACAGCAGCACTGTTTGAAGAAGGTGTGCACTGGTACTTTGCTTATCTCTCAGTAAGTGTTCCCAGGAATAAAAGCACTGATATACTCAGTATTTAAAATTGATCTTTGTAGCAATATATACAGAGAGATGCATTACTGACAACACTGGTGGCCTGTGTACTGTGTTATGTTAGTTCTTGATAAAAGCCAAACCTAGTGTGGGTAAAACTAACATACATTGATTTACAGAACACCTCAATCATGGCTCCATGTGTGTGACCAGTTCGGGAATGTCACTTCGGGTTCTGGGTGAACCACCAGCATTGCACAATGAAAGAGCAGTCCTTCATTATGTACACACATAATAACACATCTTCGTCCTTTAAAGAAAAAACAAACACAAACCTATGTTCTTATAAACCTGCAAGGAACAATAATGCTTTCCAACACAGATATTTACATTAGCTTCAACTATAATGAGTGAATTTAGTCCCTGATTCACTCATGAACTGTCAGTCAGTCTCTGAGGTTTGATGATCCGCTTTGGTTCTATTTGTTTCCATAGGTGCATTGCTTTCCTTTGCTGCATTAACTTATTATTATTATTATGATTAACTTATTATTATTTAATTATTGTTTTATATTGCTATATTTCTTCACTATTCCTGGTTGGTGCGGCTGTAATAAAACCCAATTTCCCTCGGGATCAATAAAGTATGTCTGTCTGTCTGTCATTAATATCAGTGTCTTTCTGAGAACTCTGATCTATGTGTTCATTTCGTTCACCTCCTTGTGGCAAGATCCTATCTGATTGTATCTGTTCTTGTTCTTGTTGTGTGACAGTAATTTGTTCCACATGCCTCATAATGGAGCCCTAGACTACATCCATGTGATTAGTGAGTCCTTGCCCAAGTTCCAACTGATTCTGCCTCAATTCACAGAGCTCCTTCTGAGAGTTGCATATCATAGATAGCAACTCCTCCTGTTGGTTTGTGTTGAACTGTTGTTGTTGTTCTGATCTTTGGGTCTGTGTGGTCTCCTCATCTTCCTTGTTATTTTTCCTCTTCAACTTTGGAGAGGATCATGGAGGTGGAAATATTTTCGATTTCCAGTCTTTAACTGGAAGTTGATTAGGGACAAATTTTGAACCAAAGCTGCATGATGTGGAAGCAAGACCAGTGACTTCTTCATCATGATCTCTCTGTTCAGCACTGGCATCCAGACTGTCATGCTGGTGTAGCTGGTATGGATGTCTATGGAAGGTGGAGTTCTTGTGCTTTACTTACATAACCTCTTTGGAGCTCTCATGGATGCTGTTACGAGTTTTTCGAGTTAATCAGTTAAACATCCAAGCTCCTCGAAGACATCTGCGTACTCTTCCATGAGTGTTGTGTGGTCCTGTTTGGTCTGTGAAGCCACTATGAAAACTTTTTCCACTAGTTGAGCTTTTTGCATGCACTCAGACCTAATATTGACTGTACTCTCTTATCTACAATCAGTAGCTGTACCTTCAGGTGCTGGTGCTGCCCCTTGTACTTGAAGGTCACTATACAGTTTCCTTTTATTGAAACATACTCTCCAGTTTAGACCTCATATCAACTTCTAGCACTGTTTAAATGTTTGTTCTTGATAAAAGACAAACTTAGAGTGGGTAAAAGCAACACATATTTATTTACAGAACGCTCCAGCTCCACACAAGCGAGTGTGGCGAGTTCACCAATGTCACTTCCAGTTCCGGGTGAACAGCTGTGCACACTGGGAACTGCAGTTCTCTATTCTGTACACACATAATAACACTCCCTGCCCTCCTGTTGTTGCCTGCAGCCTGGTCTGAATCCAGCTGCAAATCATCCTATGGTTTAACCGCTGAGAGTCGGTGGTGGGTGAGCATCCCATCAGCCTCCCCCAGATTCTCCCACTCGGGCCTATTTACAGTGGCCAATTAACCCGAATTTCGGAGGACCCAAAGGAAACTCACATAGTCACAGGGAGAATGTGCATACTCCACGTAAACAAGGCCTGAGGTCCCGATTTGAATTGAGCCTCTGGCGTTGTGAAGCAGTGGCTCCACTCGCTGTGCCACTGTTTCTCCCTCTCTATGTGAGCAAGCTCTCTGTCCCTGGGGGTGGAGGGGGGAGACTGCAGCTCCCAGCAAGTCCAACAGGAAGATGGGAAGCAGTGCAGAGTGTGGAGCAGGTGCTGTTGGTCCCCTAGCGGTGCACCAGGGTATAGTCGTCACCCCCTCAACCTGGTGTTGAGTTTCTGCACTGCTCACCCTACACTAGCTCTGCTGGGATAGTTCATTGCTGGTGGAATGCAGAGCAGCACGCAGCCCCAGCATAGATCTTCTGTAAAGTGCAGTGTGAACATCCCTGTGAGGCTTGGACTGGAGGGCATGGAGTGCAATACCAAATCAGTGCCTGTGGTGAACTACATATACCTGTCTGGACATGCCCCCTGATGACTGCTCCTGTGGCTCCTCCCACAGACCCCTGTATAAAGGTGATGGAGGTCTGAGCCCGGACTCTCTGTCTCCAGGCTGTAGTATGGTGGTCAACCACTGCTTGTTCCTTCTTCCAGTCAATAAAAGCCGATACCTCGCTTTCACGTCTCAGAGTGAGTTATTGATGGTGCATCAGTGCCCTGCAGCGTAGCACTGATTCTGTACTGCAAAGATAGCACAGGTTAAATATTCTATCTTCAATTTTTTTCCCTGATATTGGAAGCAATTACTATGTTGGTGTTTATATTAGAATTGTCACATGTAAAGGGATAAAGTGAAAAGTATTTCTTGCATACTGTCCATATGTGTCTTTCTGACAATCACAACCCACCGCAATTCACCTACTGCCAAAATAGGTCAACAGCATATGGTCCTCCATGGTCCTCCATTCATTTCAGGAGCATCTGGATAGTCAAGGCACCTAGGTCAGACTATTGTTCTGTGATCAACGCTATAATTCCATGCAAACTTTATGAGTTTGTAACTTTATAAGTTATGAGTGACAACAGCTCACATGCTCTAAGCATCAGCAACCATGCCAGTTAGGAAACAATCAGTAGCACGTTACTCTCTAAAAAGAACAGAAAAATCCTTCCTATTCCAAACACGGGGAAGTCTAGAGATGCTGGAAATCCAAAGCAGCCCAGTTAAAACGCTGGAGGAACTCAGCAAGTCAGGCAGCATCAATGGAAAAGAATAGATAGTTGATGCTTCGGGCTGAGAAGGAAGGGGGAAGATGCCTGAATAAAAAAGGTAGGGGGAAGGGAAACAGGCTAGCTGGAAGGTGATAGGTGAAGCCAGGTGGATGACAAAGGTCAAAGGCTGGAGAGGAAGGAATCTGACAGGAGAGGAGAGTGGACCATAGGAAAAGGGAAGGAGGAGGGGTCCCATGAGGAGGTGATAGGCAGGAGAGAAGTGAAAGGTCAGAGTGGGGAATAGAGGAAGGGGAGGGTGGAGATGTGGGGTAGCCACATCTGGAAAGAGAAATTGATATTCATGCCATCAGGTTGAAAGGTACCCAAGTGGAATATCAGGTGTTGCTCCTCCATGCTGAGGGTGGCCTCATCTTGGCACAGGAGGAGGCCATGGACTGAAACATCGGAATAGGAATCGGAATTAAAATGCTTGGCCACCAGGAATCCTGCTTGTGGCGGATGGTGTGGAGATGCTCGACGAAGCAAGCACCAATTTACAATGGGTCTCACCAATGTCGAGGAGACCACTTTGGGAGCGCTGGATACAATAGATGACCCCAACAGATTTGCAGGTGAGGTGTTGCCTCACCTGGAAGGGCTATTTTGGGCCCTGAATGGAGATGAGGCCAGGTGCAGCACTTAGGCCGCTTGCATGGATAAGTACCTGCAGGGAGATTACTGGGGAGGGACAAATGGACAAGGGAATCACAGAGAGAGCGACCCCTGTGGAAAACAGAGTTGAGAGGGGAAGGTAAAGTTATGTTTAGGGGTGGGATCCCTTTGGAGATGGCAGAAGTTATGGAGGCTAATGTGTTGGATACGGAGGCTGATGGGGTGGTAGGTAAGGACAAGAGGGACTCTATCACTATTACACAGTGTGACGATGGGGTGAGTGTGGATGTATGGGAAATGCGGGTGAGAACAGCATCAATAGTCGAGGAAGGGAAACCCCGTTACTTAAAGAAGAACAACATTTCTGATGTCCTGAAATGAAAAGCTGCATTCTGGGAACAGATGCAGTGGAGGCAAAGAAACTGAGAAAAGGGAATGGCATTTATACAGGAGATAGGGTGAGAAGAGGTATAGTTGAGATAAGTATGAGAAAAGGAATCCTTCTGATTCCTTTTGGCTCCTGTCATTAGACTTTTTAAAATAGTTATATTTTGATTACAGTACATGTTGGCTACTACAAACCTCATTTGTTCAAAGTTCAAACTAAATTTATTATCAAAGTACATATACATCACCAAATAAAGCTCTCAGATTCATTTTCTTGTGGGCATACTCAATAAATATACAGAATAATAACCATAACAGAATCAATGAAAGACCGCACCAACTTGAGCATTCAACCATAGTGCAGAAGACAACAAACTGTGCAAATATAAAAAGAAAGAAATAATAATAACAAATAAACAAGCAACTGATATTGAGAACATGAGATGAAGAATCCTTGAAAGTGAGTTCATTGTTTGTGGGAACATTTCAATGATGGGCAAGTGAAGCAGAGTGTAGGTTATCAGGAGCTTGATGGTTGAGGTGTAATAACTGTTCCTGAAGCTGGTGGTGTGAGTCATGAGGCTCCTGTGCCTTCTTCCTGGTGGTAGCAGTGAGAAGAGAGCATGGCCTGGGTGGTGGCGGGGGTGTTCCTGATGACGGATGCTGCTTTCCTGTGACAGCATTTCATGTAGATGTGCTCAGTGGTGAGGAGGGCTTTACCCATAATGGACTGGGCATTATCCACTACATTTTGTAGGATTTCTGTTCCAGGGGATTGGTGTTTCCAGACCAGATGGTGATGCAACCTTCATAATTGTACTTGCATGCTGAGCCCACAACACGTCCTCCAAAATGATAGCACTGAGGAATTCCAAGTTGCTAACTCTTTCCACCTCTGATGAGGACTGGCTCACGGAAACATAGAAAACCTACAGCATAATACATGCCCTTGGGCCCACAAAGCTGTGCCAAACATGTACTTTAGAAATTACCTAGGGTTACCTATAGCTCTCTATTTTTCTAAGCTTCATGTACCTATCCAGAAGTCTCTTAAAAGACCTCCACCACAGTCACCAGCAGCCCATTCCACGCACTCACAGCTCTCTGCGTTTTAAAAAACTTTACCCCTGATGTCCCCTCTGTACCTGCTTCCAAGCACCTTAAAATTGTGCCCTCACATGTTAGCCATTCCAGCCCTGGGAAAAAGCCTCTGACTATCCACACAATCAATGCCTCTCATCATCTTATACACCTCATTCAGGTCACCTCTCATCCTACGTCACTCCAAGGAGAAAAGGCCAAGTTAATTTAACCTATTCTCATAAGACAATCCAGTCTAGTCAACATCCTTGTAAATCTTCTCTGCACTCTTTCTATAGTTTCCACATCCTTCCTGTAGTGAGGTGAACAGAAATGAGCACAGTACTCCAAGTGGGGTCTGACCAGGGTCCTATACAGCTGTAACATTACCTCTCAGCTCTTGAACTCAAACACCATATGCCTTTTTAACCACACTGTCAACATGCGCGGCAGCTTTGAGTGTTCTTTGGACATGGATCCCAAGATCCCTCTGATCCTCCACACTGCCAAGGGTCTTACCATTAATACTACATTCTGCCATTAGATTTGACCTATCAAAATGAACCACTTCATTCTTATCTGGGTTGAACTCCATCTGCCACTTCTCAGCCCAGTTTTGCATCCTATCAATGCCCTGCTGTAACCTCTGACAGCCCTCCATACTATCCACAACACCCCCAACCTTTGTATCATCAGCAAATTTACTAACCCATTCCTCCACTTCCTCAACCAGGTCATTTATAAAAATCACAAAGAGTAGGGGTCTCAGAACAGATCCCTGAGGCACACCACTGGTCACCGACCTCCATGCAGAATATGACCCATCTACAACTATGCTTTGCCTTCTGTGGGCAAGCCAATTCTGGATCCACAAAGCAATGTCCCCTTGGATCCCATGCCTCCTTACTTTCTCAATAAGCCTTGCATGGGGTACCTTATCAAATGCCTTGCTGAAATCCATACACACAAGACAAGTCACTTTTATTGTCATTTCGATCATAACGGCTGGTACAGTACATAGTAAAAATGAGACGACATTTTTCAGGACCGTGGTGTTACATGACACAGTACAAAAACTAGACTGAACTACGTAAAAAAAAAGCAACACAGAGAAAGCTACACTAGACTATAGACCTACACAGGACTGCATAAAGTGCACAAAAACAGAGCAGGCATTACAATAAATAATAAACAGGACAATAGGGCAAGGTGTCAGTCCAGGCTTTGGGTATTGAGGAGTCTGATAGCTTGGGGGAAGAAACTGTTACATAGTCTGGTCGTGAGAGCCCGAATGCTTCGGAGCCTTTTCCCAGATGGCAGGAGGGATAAGAGATTGTATGAGTGGTGCGTGGGGTCCTTCATAATGCTGTTTGCTTTGTGGATGCAGCGTGTAGTGTAAATGTCCGTGATGGCGGGAAGAGAGACCCCGATGATCTTCTCAGCTGACCTCACTATCTGCTGCAGGGTCTTGCGATCCGAGATGGTGCAATTTCTGAACCAGGCAGTGATGCAGCTGCTCAGGATGCTGTCAATACATTACATCTACTGCTCTACCTTCATCAATGTGTTTAGTCACATCCTCAGAAAATTCAATCAGGCTCGTAAGGCACGGCCTACCTTTGACAAAGCCATGCTGTCTATTCCTAATCATATTATGCCTTTCCAAATGTTCATAAATTCTGTTTCTCAGGATCTTCTCCATCGTGAGAAGATGGCAGCGCGACGGCAGGGCGCAGCGGCCACTCCAGGAATGAATATCTGTTATCTGTAAGTAGGGGCCGTGCACAATCTTGATTTGATGGAGACGGACGTGTGAAGCACGGAGGAACATCTGGTGAAACTTTTGAAATCCCTGTTTCGCTGCCGCTGCTACTGTGCGATTGGAAAAATCTCCGGGAGGAAGGCCCCGAATCCTCGGCTTTGCCTGTTGCTTGGCAGCCGGGGCCGGGGTCAACGCGCTCGGCAGAGATGGTGCTCGGTGTCGGAGGGCTGGTCGGAGGCTTGAAGTTTTCGGATGGCTGTCATCGGGTGCTTCCAGAGGCTGCATCAGGAAGTTTTGCTGCGTTGGAGGTTCATGGCAGGAAGAGTTTTTCTTCCTTCTGCCGTCTGCGTGAGATGATGGGCTGTCGGGGACTTTGAGACTTTTTTTTACCGTGCCCATGGTCTGCTCTTTATCAGATTACGGTATTGCTTTGCACTGTTGTAACTGTATGTTATAATTATGTGGTTTTTGTCAGTTAGTCTTGGTCTGTCTTGTGTTTGTGATATCATACTGGAGGAACATTGTATCATTTCTTAATGCATGCATTACTAAATGACAATAAACAAGGACTGAGTGTCCTCCTAAACTAATCTAATCTAATCAATTTACCAACCACTGAAGTAAGACTCACTGGTCTATAATTTCCAGGGCTATCTCTACTCCCTTTCTTGAATAAGGGAATAACATCTGCAACCCTCCAATCCTCTGGAACCTCTCCCGTCCCTATTGATGATGCAAAGATCATTGCCAGAGGCTCAACAATAGCCTCCCACAGTAGCCTGGGGTATATCTAGCCTGGTCCCGGTGACTTATCCAACTTGATGCTTTCCAAAAGCTCCAGCACATCCTCTTTCTTAATGTCTATATTCTCAAGCTTTTCAACCCACTGTAAGTCATCCCTACAATCGCCAAGATCCTTTTCCATAATGAATACTGAAGCAAAATATTCATCGAGTACCTTTGCTATTTCCTCCAGTTCCATACACACTTTTCCACTGTCACACTTGATTGGTTCTATTTTCTCATGTCTTGTTCTCTTGCTCTTCACATACTTGTAGAATGCCTTGGGGGTTTTCCATAATCCTACTCGCCAAGGCCTTCTCATGGCCCCTTCTGGCTCTCCTAATTTCATTCTTAAGCTCCTTCCTGCTAGCCTTATAATTCCCTACATCTCTATCATTACCTAGCTTTTCAAACCTTTTGTAAGCTTTTCTTTTCTTCTGGTCTAGATTTTCAACAGCCTTTGTACACCAAACCGGGGGCTCATGGACCTCTGATTTCCTCCTCCTGTAGCCAATAATCAGCTCCTTGGTCTTGCTGACTTTTTGTAAGAGGTTGTTGCTGAGCGACCAATCAGACAGATTTTGAATCTCACTGTTGGATATTAAGGGTGATTGCCTGTTTTGATGCAGTAAAGCACCTGTCATCAATATGAAATATTTTCATATTTCCTTTACAGTTCCAAATTCTTTACTTATAATGCTACCTCCCTATGTAAACATAACAGCTGTTTTTACCCACCCTCTAATGCTGTGTCACCATGAAAGTTTCAAGTTTGCATATACAACTTGAATCATAAATATTGCTCTGGGAATTATAATGGAAGTTTTCAAATAGTTTATGACTTACACACAGTGGCCACTTTATTTGTTTAAGAAGGTACCTAATAAACTGGTCACTGAGTGTATGTTCATGGTCTTCTACTACTGTAACCCATCCACTTCAAGGTTCGATCTGTTGTGCATTCAGAGACGCTCTTCCGCACATCATTATTGTAACATGTGGTTATTTGAGTCACAGTCACCTTCCTGTCAGCTTGAACCAGTCTGGACATTCTCCTCTGACCATTAACAAGGCATTTTTGCTCACAGAACTGCTGCTCTCTGGATCTTTCTTGTTTTTTGCACCATTCTCTGTGAACTCTGGAGTCTGTCATGTGGGAAAACCCCAGGAGATCAGCAGTTTCTGAGATTCTCTGACCACCCCATCTGGCACCAACAATCATTCCACAGTCAAAGTCACTTAAACCAGATTTCTTCCCCATTCTGATGCTTAGTCTGAACAACAACTGAACCTCTTGACCATGTCTGTGTGCTTTTATGCATTGAGTGCTGCCACACGATTGGCTGATTAGTTATTTGTATTAATGACCAGGTGTACAGATGTACCCAATAAAGTAGCCACTGAGCGTAGATTGGGGATCTGAATTTTGTTTGTATGATTTAATAAAATTCTCTGTATAATCCCTCAAGGAATTTAATCAGTTACTGTGCATTCATTTCATAGTCATGTTAATGTTAAACTGGACAAGGATATTCAGCTGGCATTTATTCATTTAATTTATGTAAATTATGTCAAAGTTCCCTCAGTCTGATGCAAATTCATTGCTATCTCAGATTTTACTTTATCTCTCTTTCTTTCTAGCTCTCCTTACAGAGTGGTTCCTCTCAGTGCTGGACAGCTTACAGGTATTGATCTTTAGCTGTGTTAATTGAAACCCCTATTGGATAATGGAGCAGCTGATAGCAAGAAACAAGATTTATACATGTTCACCAGATTGGTTGTTGGATGAGTTTGATGCTGAATGAGGAGAGATTCAAGTGCCGAAACCAATTGTCTGTGGCCTTTAGAAGATCAAGGGGTCTTATTGTTCCAATTAGACTGTATAAATGTTGTATCCTTCCTGTTACCTCATAGCTGAGGAGAATTTTCTTCAGGGGATTGCAAATCTTTGTAATTTTCCATTTTACAGAGGATGTGGGTACACTGTCGAAACTGAGTCTGACTGAATTGCATACCACATTCAAAAAAATAGGGATGAAGTGAATGAGTTTGAAGATGGAGCAGACTTGTGATTCAGAAAATATAATTTATTTGTGTATTATTGTGTTCTATTCTTTCAAAGTATCAGTATGTTTCATCAATACAATTATAAAGTAATCATATGTCTTGCTTTGAGGTAGGGCTTCCTTTTGTCTCCATCTAATCATGGGTTTGCAATTTATAAACATAAAATGGAGAGGAGTTGGTGTCCGTTGGCAGAGATTGTGGAATCTGGGGAAGCAGGAGCATCCTGTCGTCTTTAACACATCCTTTTATTTAAAAAAAAATACGTTCCAAAAATTTCCTCCAATTCAATTTGAGCAATGCCATGAGAACTGCTAATTTAGCAGGAAGTAAGGAAGTTATCTGATCCACAGGCCATTCACTTTGTAGACTGAACAGCTGGCGTGGTCTATGGCATGGTAGCTTGTCATTATAAGAGTAGTCAGTTCAGTCTCGGCTCAAACCTAAAAGAATGCGATTATACAATCCCTGATCTGTCTGACAGTTTGTTGCACTTGGACTGTTTTCAAACTGTGCATATTTTTGGTCTCTTGACCTAAATACAAATTGGGTAGCACTGGAAGCAGTCTAAAAGAGATTCACCCAGCTATTTCATGGGATGAGAGAGTTGTCCCGTCAAGAGAGGCTAAACAGTTTGGATCTGGATTTGTTGGAGTTTAGAAGAATGAGAGGTGCTCTTAATCAAACATAAACTTTAAGGAGGCTTGACAGGCTAGATGTTTTCAATAGTGGGACACTCCCAAACGAGCGGACATAGCTTAAATGACCCATCCCTTCTCTTGCAGTTGAGGTGAGTCAGAACTTCTTTTATCAAAAGGTGGTGAATTTCAGATGTTCTCTGCTTTTGAGGGTAGTGGAGGCCAGATCATTAGATATATTTAAGTTAGAGATAGTTGAATAATTGAAAGATTGTGGAATTGCGGTTTGTAGGAAACTGAGATGAAAGACAAGCTGAGTCCTGAGGTAGATCAGCTATGATCGTATTTAATGGTGGAGCAGGCTTGAGCGGCCTAGTAGCTTACTCCTGCTCCTATATCCTTGTATTTTTCTAATTTTTAAAGTAAGAGTTGGAAACGGGAAACCTTCCCACCAGCAGAGCATATATTTAAATTAAAAGCTCATTGCTTTACTTTGAGACAATGGATAATCGTGCATGTTGTACAGGTGCTCTTTCAACATGAGGTTCGGTTTTTATTCAAGCCTCAATGCTCAAAACCACAGTGAGCAAAGCATTTCTAAATCGTTCTACTGCTTATTTCTTGCCAACTGTCAGTGACAAAAATAATTGCTTTTTGAACAAACACACGCAACTGGTGCTATTTAAAAGCTGTTTGATCTAAGCAAGATGCACGCAACTGACACTGTCCCAAATAAACAAAGGGAATCTAGGCAGTTTTCTCCATTCAATTTTGTTCTTTAAGAGTTGTCCCAAATGAGTGGCTGCCCTGTTTAACTGATGGCCCAGTTAACCAGAATCCACCATATATGGTGAAGGAAAATCACTGTAGAGAAAGGACTGGGTGTATGGAGGCTGGAACTAGTTAGTTACTCTGGTTAAGAGCTAGCATGGACACACTGGGCCAAATGGTTGCCTTCGGTGTTGTAACCATTCAGTGATACCATGACTCAACTTATTTTCTGGTGTGTATTTGAACATTTCGGAAAGCCTGGCCGTTTATCCAGATTTGAAGGGTAATTGATCATAAGTTGATACTGACATGACAGCAGGTCTCAGGTGATGCTCATCTTCAGGCAGAGATAATTCCAGGATGAACCATTACTGAACAAGGTCCCTCTACCAACAACCGCACTCCAGTTCCATTGTTCATAATCTTCATTGTGAGGCAAACTCAGGAACCCTTGGAAAGCAGATGTCACTAAAGATTTGACAGTGTTTCATGGCTTCTGGCTTATATCATTACTTTCTTTCTGCCTCTAGAAGAAGAAGACTTGCTACAGAATGTTCTGACCCAAGTTGCTGACCAGTTTTCAAGGTAATCTTTAAAATTTCAACTGCCTTCTCACGCTGCAGTTGCTGATTAATTCATGTGGTTTCACTGACACTGATAACCCTAGTGAATCTCACCTCAGCTTTTTTTCTCCAGTCCTGCTGAAGGATTTTGGCCCAAAATACCTTTTTCCCAGAGATGCTGTCTGGCCTGTTGAGTTCCTCCAGCATTTTGTGTGTGTTACTTGGATTTCCAGCATCTGCAGATTTTCTCTTGTTTGTGAGTGACCGTTCATGTATGAGCTGCAGAGTGATACTAGAAATCTATTCAACTGCAATGAAGCCTCTTCTTGCCCTTATGATGTCCAAGTTCATATTCAGCCAGGGTCAGTAAATGGAAATGGCTGTATGATTTCCCTTTCCATCCTAGTTTAAGGGACACTAAGGTTATGTAATGCATTTTATTGCACATCCACCATGTGTCTCCCAATCCATTCAGTGATCCATGTTAAAATAAGAGACAAGCCCCTCCACATAAAAAGTCACAACACCCTTCCCACTTGCAAATCCAAAATACAAGAGGAGTTTTGTGTGATGTACTGGAGCACCAGTGTTCTTTGTTGTGTTCTGTACACGTACACGTACACATACCGTGGGTTACTCATAAAGACACATATTCTGGAAGAACATAACTAGGACTTTTATTTAACAGCAAACAGCAACCATGTTTAATGTACAAGCTTCTCGATCATTCTGTTCATTCTGCGCATGCTCCGAACTCTATCACGTGACACATGATATCACCACATCTTCATTTCCTTAAAAAGAAAAATAATTATCAATATTAATCAAAACAAATGCATAATTTAATATGTCTCTATCAGTCTCTCTGGGGGTTTACGAACATCAGTAGACCTTCTAAGTGGTTCACACAGTTCTTGTGTTTCGTTGTTATTTTCATGTTTCATCTGGTTTGCATCAGTTAATGGAAACTCTGAAGTTGGCTCTTTCTTGAGGTCTTTGCGATTTCTTCTTAACACTGCTCCTTTTTCAGTTTGGACCATGTATGATCTGGGTTGTACTTCTTCAAGTACTGTAGCTTTCATTCTGTCTTGTATCCTCACTTCATCTCCTTGGTGCGGTTCAGGTAATGGACTAGAACATCTGTCAAAGTATGTTTTCTGCTTTGCTTTGAGTTCATCTTTCCATCTTTTCATTTGTTCACCTTCCTCTGTTCTCAGGAGGCTCTCATCTATTGGCAGATTGGATCTCAAATGGCCTCCCATCAAGAGCTGAGCAGATGAAAACCCACATTCAAGTGGAGTACTGCGATAGGCTAACAAAGCTTTATAAAAATCACCTCCTCTATCCTTTGCTTTGTGCATCAGTTTCTTGATAATTCCTACCGAATTCTCAACTAATCCATTGGACTGAGGGGGAAATGGACTCTATGTTGTATGAAGAAAGCCCCATTCCTGAGCAAAATGTCTCATGCATTCATCATTGAATTGTGGACCATTGTCTGTGAAAACTTCATCAAGTACACCATGTCTGCAAAAAACTGATTTCATGCATGTAATTACATTCTCTGCTGTTGTTCTGCCCAAACCCCACACTTCAGGATACAAGGATCTGTTATTAATAGATAATCTTTGTTGTCAGTTACAAACAGATCAATGCCTACTTTCTGATAAGGTCTCTGAGGACTAGGATGTGGATGCAGTGGCTCTTTAGGGTTGCTAGGTTGGTATTTAAGGAATATTTGACAAGAAGCCACCAATTCTGCAATTTCTTGATTCATCCTGGGCCAAAACGTCACTTCCCACGCCCTTCTCTTACACTTTTCAATACCTAGGTGGCCTTCATGAATTTTCCCAAGCATTTCTTTTCAGAGACTTTTAGCTATCACAATTCTGCTACCTTTGTACAATATCCCATCCACAACAGAAAGTTCTGATCTGTGCTTCCAATATTCTTGTACTTCTAAGGTACAGTCATGCTTATTATCTGGCCATCCATCCATCACCGCTTGTATTCCCTGACTGAGAATTCTGTCCTTCTCTGTCTCAAGACGCAGCAGTTCCAACGTTTTGGGAGCAACAGGCAGAGTTTCTATGACCATATCAATAAATACCTGAACATCAATAACGTTCCTGTGACTGTCTTTTGTTGTTGGATCCACAGCTCTGGAAAGTGTGTCAGCCGTGTACATGAATTTTCCAGGTGTGTATGACACATTCAATGCATATCTTTGCAATTTGATCATCATTTGCTGAATTCGCAAAGGACAGTTGCTTGAAGGTTTATAAACAATGCAATCAAAGGCTTATAATTGGTTTCAACATCAATAGATTGCCCTGACACAAACTGATGAAATCTCTCACAAGCAAATATAATACTGAGCAATTATTTTTCCATTTGGGCATACCTTGGATCAGATAATGCAGGAGATGCATATGCCACTGGTAGCCACTCCTGATCATGTTTCTGGAGTAATACTGCCCCTAAGCCTGCTTGAAATGCATCACATGAGATTTTGATGGGTCTCTCAGCATCATAGAATTTCAACACAGGTTCTTTGGTGAGCACTTTCTTGAGATTTTGCCATGCCTTCTCCTGTTCATGATTCCAGCTCCATTCGTTTTTCTTTTCTGTTAGCTGCCTCAATGGAGCAAACTGTTCTGAAAGATTGGGTATGAATTTTCCCATGTAGTTGACCATTCCCATGAACCTTTGAACATCCTTTTTACATTGTGGTCTTGGCATGTTCTCAATAGCAGAAACCTTCAATGGATCAGGATGAACACCCTCATTGCTGATGATATCACCCACAAAGTTAAGTTCAGTCACTCCTAGCTGACATTTGTCATTATTCAACTTCAGATTTGCCTTGTGTGTTGCCTCTTAGAGTTGTCTAAGTCTGCTCTTGTTTAGATGATCTCCAAACAGTAATATCGTCCATGGAAGTATCCATGCAATCAATGTGCTCATATAGCATGTGAGTGGTTTTATGGAACACTTCAGGAGCTGATGCAATTCCAAATGGAAGCCTAAGAAAATGGTATCTGGCAAAACGAGTGTTAAAGGTACACAACATTGAACTCGGTTCATCTAGTTTAAGTTGCCAGAATCCAGAGGATGCATCTAATTTACTAAAGTACTTTGCATTAGCAAACTGTGACATAATTTCTTTACGAGTAGGCAATTTGAAATGCTCTCTTTTAATGGCTTTATTCAAGGCTCTTGGATCTAAAGAAATCCTCAGTTTTCCATTTTTCTTATCAACAATAACAAGCGAATTGACCCATTCAGTCAGTTCATCAATTTTTTGTATCACTCCTAACTGTTCCATTCTGTCAAGCTCTATTTTCAGTTGATCACATAATGCAAAAGGTACTTTTCTACATGGATGTACCACGGGTGACACTGTGTTGTCAATTTTAATCGTGTGTTCTCCTGGAAGACAATCAAGCCCTTTGAACAAGTCCTCATACTCTTTCATCAAGTCACTGTATTCTGACTCTGTGTCACTATCCAAGACAAAAACTCTTTTCACCAAATTTGGTCTCTCACAGACAGATAGACCCAGTATTGACTGTACATTCTTCGGCACCACCACAAATGAAAGCGTGTGCACAATATTTTTGTGTGATACTTTTGCCACACATGTTCCTTTAACTGGAATGTCTGCACCTGAATACCCAGTCACTTATATATTTGTCTGATGTAACTTTGGTCTTGGCTTTAATGCATTAAACTCAGATTCTGCAAGAACATTTACTTGTGCTCCAGTATCCAATTTAAACAGAATATTGTTTTGTTCACTTGCAATGGCATAGTCCAGTCATTCTTACTTTGTTTGTTTTCACAAAGCACATCTATGTAAAATTCCCCACGTTCATTTTCAAGCACTGCATTTACGTGTTTTATTTCCTTTCTACTTCTGCAACAGCGTGAAAAATGATTAATCTTACCACAGTTGTTACACAGTTTCTGATACGCTGGGCACATTTTAGGTTGGTGCTGCCGCCCACAGCGATCACAAAGTTTTTTTTTTCTTTCAGATGATGTCTTGCTCTCCGTTGCTTTCGTTGCCACTTCATTATTTTTTCTAATAGGTTCACGCTTTACAGCGTCTACGCAGCTCTCAATAAAAAGCTCTTTAGCCTGTGACTTCACGGTTTCCGAAACTTTGCAGAGAATCAAAACTTTTCCCAAATTTACGTGACACATGATATCACCACACAGGAGGCTCTCATAATTTACCATAGTTACTAATTGCTTTCTCTCTTACAGAATTTTCAAAGTCAATGACCTGAAAACTGAAATCTCAAGTAGACTGGCAGCTTTGGAGAAGAGAGTTGAATGTAAGATTCCACATATTTCTTAATAGAAAATGAAATGGTGGTGATAATGATGAACGTTATGGCAAAAAAATACTGTTCAATGTAAAGATTGGCACATACTTACAGCAGAAAAATTAGTGGTAGTCCAAAATTGTTAATATTTCCCTAGTCAGCCTATGGTATTGAAGTTAATTAACAAGCCACTTTTGCCATCCTGGATGAGGTCAGGACTACACATGTTTCATTAGAAAAGTTCTTGAAGTTGGTTATGTAGCTGAGAAGGGCAAGAAGGACCAAATTGGTTATTGTTTTATTGTTATATGTACTGAGATACAGTGGAAAAACTTTGTTTTGCACGCCATCTGTACAGATGATTCCAAAACTTTAGTACATTCAAATAGTGAAAGGGGAGAAGCAATAACATAATAGAGTGTTACAGTTACAGAAATAAATGCAATGCAGTTGAATAGGCAAGGTAGAAAGGAATGATAAGCTAGATTGTGAAGCCCAAAGTTCATCTTTATTGTACAAAAGTCCCAATTCAATAGTCTTACAACAGTGGGGTTAGGTGTTCTTGTGTTCTCAAGCTTTTGCATCATCTGTCAAAGGACGGTGTGAGAGGAGAGAATGACCAGAGTGGGAGGGGTCTTGGTTTTGTCTGCTTTTCTGAGGCAGTGGGAAGCTTTGATAAAGTTCACAGAGGGAAGATTATATTTTGCAATGGACTGACCTGTGTCCACAGGTGTTTGGAGATTCCCCATTTTAGAAAAAATAATACTATGTTGAACAGCCCAATTCATGCTTGGGGAAACAGAACGATAGTTCAGAGAGCCTTGAAAAGGAGGGGTCAACTGTCAGCCTTGATTGGGATGCACTTGTAACACCTTCTATTCGCTGGACTCTGAACATCCTGAGGAACTCCATCTTCTTTTTCTAGGATTTTGCCTCAGTGAGGAATGTGCCATTCCACAGTGTGCAGTGTTGTGGATTTAGATTCAACGTTGAATGGTGAAGTAGACTACTAGCACATTACTGAATCATGCAGAGGAAGATCTTAGCTTTAATCCCTAGTCTATGAAGAATGAATTCATTTCTACTTCAGTATCTTAAAAGTGCTCCCTATGCCTATATCTCATTGTTGCATTTTGACCTGAGTATGAATGGAATTGCAGAAAGTATTTTGGCTGAAAAGTCCAGAATGTGTGGCACAGTGGAATAATTGGTAAAGCTGCTGCCTTTCAGCTTCAGTGACCCTGCTTCAAGATTGGTAAATCCCCAGGGCTGGATACGATACACCCCAGGTTGTTGTGGGAATTGAGAGAAGAAATCGCTGGAGCATTAGCTATGATCTTTGAATCCTCTTTGGCTACAGGGGAGGTGCCGGAGGACTGGAGAATGGCAAATGTAGTTCCCTTGTTTAAAAAAGGTAATAGGGAGAAACCTGGGAACTATAGACCGGTGATTCTTACGTCAGTGGTCTGCAAACTACTGGAAAGGATTCTTATGGAAGGATCTACGAGCATTTGGAGAAGTACAGTCTACTCATGGATAGTCAACATGGCTTTGTGAAGGGAAGATCGTGCCTCACGAGCCTGATTGAGTTTTTTGAAGAGTTAACAAAAGAAGTTGATGAGGATAGGACAGTGGATGTGGTCTACATGGACTTTAGCAAGGCATTTGACAAGGTCCCTCACGAGAGACTCATCCAGAAAGACATGAGGCATGGGATAAGTGGAACTTTGGCTGTTTGGATAAAAAATTGGCTTAAAGGAAGAAAGCAGAGGGTAGTTGTGGAAGGAAAGTATTCTGCCTGGAGGTCGGTGACTAGTGGAGTGCCGCAGGGATCTGTCCTGGGATCCCTGCTATTTGTGATTTTTATAAATGACCTGGATGTAGAGGTGGAAGGATGGGTGAGTAAGTTTGCGGATGACACAAAGATTGGAGGAGTTGTGGATGGAACTGCAGGTTGTCGAAAGTTACAAGAGGATATAGACAGGCTGCAGAGTTGGGCAGAAAAATGGCAGATGGAGTTCAATCCGGTTAAGTGTGAGGTGATGCATTTTGGAAGGACAAACCAGAAGACTGAGTACAGGATTAATGGTCAGTTACTTAAGAGTGTGGATGAACAAAGGGACCTTGGGGTTCAAATCCATACATCCCTCAAGGTCACTGTGCAGGTTGAAAGGGTAGATAAGGGTAGATAAGATAAGAAGGCCTATGGGATGCTAGGTTTCATTAACAGGGGGATTGAGTTCAAGAATAGAGAGGTCATGTTGCAACTCTATCAATCTCTGGTGAGACCGCACTTAGAGTATTGTGTTCAGTTCTGGTCACCTCATTATAGGAAGGATGTGGAAGCTATGGAGAGGGTGCAGAGGAGATTTACCAGGATGTTGCCTGGTTTGGAGAACAAGTCATATGAAGCAAGGTTAGCAGAGCTGGGACTTTTCTCTTTGGAGCATAGAAGAATGAGAAGGTCTTGATTAGAGGTCTACAAGATTATGAGAGGCATAGATAGGGTGGATAGTCAGTACCTGTTTCCCAGGGCACCAATAGCAAACAGCAGAGGGCATATGTACAAAATTAAGGGAGGGAAGTTTAGGGGAGACATGAAGGGTAAGCTTTTTTACACAGAGGGTTGTGAGTGCCTGGAATGACTTGCCAGGGATGGTGGTGGAAGCTAAAACATTAGGGGTATTTAAGAGCCTCTTGGACAGGCACATGGATGAAAGAAAAATAGAGGGTTATGGGGTAGTGTGGGTTTAGTACTTTTTTTAAGGATTATATGGGTCGGCACAACATGGAGGGCTGAAGGGCCTGTACTGTGCTGTAATGTTCTTTGGTTCTATGGTTCACTCCTGATCCTGGGTGCTGTCTGTGTGGAGTTTGCATGTTCCTGCTGTGACTAAGTGGGTTTTTTCCCCACTTCCTAAAAGTATGCAGGTTGGTAATTTACTTGTCCATGATAAATTATTCTTGGTGTGGAAGGAAAAGTACAGGCATTGATAACTGACTGGCAGAAGACAAAGAGTAGGAATAAAGGGGCCTTCTCTGCTGGCGACTAGTGGTGTTCTCCAGTGTGTGATGGGCATTCACTGTCCAGGGCCACGGGGCCGTTTTCTTTTTGCCAAGCTCAGCTTTCCAACACAGCAGTTGAAACTTCTAAAGATCAAAGAGCTGTTTTTGAGTAAGTTAAACTTCCAACCAAGATTCTTTGTTCAGCTTCTTGTTGGAAACAGGAGCTGGTCTTCTGTTTTTACTGTAAGTGGCAAGCAATAATCAGTCTGAAGTTAAAAGAACAGCTTTGGGCCCAGCAGTAGTGTAGCAGTTAGTGCAATGCTATTTGGGAGACAAAGTGAGAATAAAGGGGGCCTGTTCTGGTTGGCTGCCAGTGACTAGTGGTGTTCTGCAGGGGTCGGTATTGGGGCTGCTTCTTTTCACATTACGTGTCAATGATTTGGATGATGGAATTGATGGCTTTATGGCCAAGTTTGCGGATGATACAAGATAGGTGGAGGGCAGGTAGAATTGTGGAAGCAGAGATTCTGCAGAAGTACCTAGACAGATTGGGAGAATGGGGAAAGAAGCGGCAGATGGAATATATTGTAGGGAGGTGTATAGTCATGCACTTTGGTAGAAGGAGTAAAGGTGTAGACTATTTTCTAAACGGGGAGAAAATTCAAAAATCTAAGTACAAAGGGACTTGAGAGTCTTTGTTCAGGATTCCCTGAAGGTTAATTTGCAGGTTGAGTCAGTGGTAAGAAGGGTAAGAAACAGAGGATGATAGGTTCTTAATTAGTAAGTACATCAAAGGTTACGGGAAAAGGCTGGAAAATGGGGTTGAGAGGGATAATAAATCAGCCATGATGGAATGGCAGAGCAGACTCAATGGGTTGAATGGCCTGATTCCGTTCCTATGTCTTATGGTCTTATGGATTATAGTTGAAATCTGCAGCCATGGAAACGTGGCATTCCCATTAGGCAGGTAATTGAGATCAATGTGCCCTGAAGGCCAGAATTAAGGCTGTGGTAAGAAGAAACTGGTGGGAGGTTGGTCTGCTGTGACCTCCTAGAATAACAATCTCCACTCATTTAAGCAATGTAGAAATAAATTTCATTTCCTCATAAGATGTGTCAGAGTGAGCTGCACACCAGTATCAGGTTATAGAGAGGTTATAGCTGTCTTTCAATCGGGATTAATCTGTGGCTGTTATCAACAGTAGAAATGGCTTCACGTTGCAAGCTTGTGCAACATAAAACATGCAAGATGTCTCCCCATGTGCTGACTGTATTCCAAAGATTACATCCCTCAGCCCCCAACTACCATCTCCACCCAATTGATGCTTGCAAGGCAGCAGAAATGTAGTTTTATAATACCTCTGCCATTTTCCTCAAACATTCTGGTGCTTGTATGTTTTTTTTCCGACTGCAGTGGTGTTCAGTGGCTGGGGTAGAGCAAAGCTGTGACCAGATGTAAGAGGCCAGGGAGTTAGGGCAACCCATGGCCTTCAGGATCCATCCCTCCGGATGACCAAGCTATCTGGAAGTTTGGTGTCCTGAGAATGTTTGTCACAAATGTTGCTTGGAGATGTGGCATTTGATAGTGTTATTGCTGACTTCCCAAACATGTCTGGTGCTCATGCGTCCATAAAGGACCACCTTAATGGGAGCCCTTGTGAATACATGTGCACCAAGCATGTGTGGGAAGCCAGCCATGCTGGCAAATCCCACTGAATTCTCTGCGTCAACATTGAGGGGTGTGGCAGAAATCTGCTTCTGCCGACTGGAAAGATCCTGAGGTGAAGGTATTGAGTCAGGGTGGTCTTGACCACTGGCATGGAAATGTGATAGAAGGAGCATATTCTGTACCTCAGTGATAGCATCATTAATAAACCCAAGCATTGCTCTTTGAAAAGTTCCATAAAATGTGGTGTCTGAAGATACTGAGGGCAGACTGTCTGTCGATGGGCACATATCTGCCTCCTCAGCTGAAGCTCTTGACCCACCTTGCTGTGGCCAGTCATTGCTGTAACAATGCTTTCAGTAACTGTTCAGTGTGCTGTGACCCAGTTGAATGAGTAACTCAGCAGCTAAATGCTAGCTGTAATCACACACTCTGTAGACTTTGTAGAGTACTTGAACATCCTACAGTGAGTTCTGATGCTTCAAAGTTCCTTTAAGTAACAGAAAATGCAGCAAAGTAGTAGTTGTTGTACCATGATGGTAAATGAAGGTTGTAGGTAGGACCCAAAGGGTCCATTTCATACCAGCAAGGGCAGAACAAGGTGTCAAGTTCAAAGTACATATGTCACCATTTACCACCCTAAGATTCATTCTCTTGCAGGCATTCACAGTACAAAGAAGCACTATTGATTCAATGAAAAACTGAAGAAAACAAAAATAACCAATGTGCAAAAGAGAGCAAATCCTGCAAATTCAAAAAGAGAGGAAAAAATAATAATTAATAAATAATAAATACTGAGAATATGAGTTGTAGAGTTCTTGAAAGTGAGTCTATAGCTTGCGGGATCAATTCAGTTTTGGAGTGAGTGAAGTTATCCACTCTGGTTCACGAGCCTGGTGGTTGAGGGGTAATACCTGTTCCTGAAGCTGATGGCATGTGACCTAAGGCTTCAGTACCTCCTTCCCAATGGCAGCAGTGAGAAGAGAGTATGTACTGGATGGTGAGGATCCTTGATGATGGATGCTGTTTTCATGCAACAGCGCTCCTTGAAGATGTGCTCAATGGTGGAGAGACTTTACCTGTGACGTGCTGTGCTGTATCCACTACCTTTTGTAGGCTTTTCTGTTCAAGGGCATTGGTGTTTCCATACCAGGCTGTGATTCAATCAGTCAGTGTGCTCTGTACCGTGTATTTACAGAAGTTTGTTAAAGTTTTAGGTGGCATGCCATACCTTCACAAACTTCTAAGAATGTAGAGGCACCACGTGCCTTTGTTGTCATGGCAGATCGTCTGAAATGATAATACTGAGGAATTTAAAGTTATGGACCCTCTCCCCCTCTGATCCCCTGATGAGGACTGGCACCTGGGGCTCCGGTTTCCTCCTCCTGTAGTCAATAATCAGCTCTTTGGTCTTTCTGACGCTGAGTGAGAGGTTGTTGTTGTGGCACCGCTCAGCCAGATAGTCATTCCCCTCCATTATGCTGACTCAGCACCACCTTTGATTTGGCCAACAACAGTGGTGTTCAGCAAATTTAAGTATGGCACTGGAGCTGTGCTTTGCCTCACAGTCATAAGTGTAAAGCAGGTCGAGCAGAGGGCTAAGCACACACCCTTGCTGTGCACCTGCGCTGACGGTGATTGTGAAGATGTTGCTGCCAATCCAAGCTAACTGGGGTCTGCAAGTGAGTGACATTGAGTGACCAGGGTTGTCATTAGATGCACATCTGAACACTAATATCCACAAAATTGCCTGGTCCACTTTCCTGAATGGGCCTTATTTCATGTAGGAAAAATGATTAATGAAGTATTGGACCCATAGGCTTTATAAATAGAGAGTGCAAGAACAAGGCAGTCATGACAAACCTTTATGATATAAACATTGGATTGGCCACAAATGGAAGATCTTATCTGGGCACTGCACTTTAGAAAATAAGTGAAGGCTTTGAAAATAGCAAGATGCAAATCTAATTTTTTACAAATAGATTTATTTAGAACCTGGAATGTATTGCAGGTAATAGTGAAGGCAGATTCAATTGTGACATTCCAGAGAGCTCCGTAATTATCTGATGGGAAAGAATCTGCAGGTCCTTGACAAGAGGGACAAGCTAGATCACTCTTACATATGGTCACAACAGATTCAATGGGCTGATTAGTTTCCAGGATTGTAACCATTCTATGAAACAATAACCAAGGTGATGTAACCTGGGAAAAATTGTTCACATGCCTTTGAAATAAACAAGTGCTAAGGTAACCGATTTCTAGCCATGAGAGTGAAAGCTTTTTTTAGCAGGCATTTCTCTCAATCTGTGAAATTGTGACACTGATCTGCATTAGCCAAATATAGTGGCCTGCTTGGTTGCTGTGGTTATCATAGTTGTTGGCCAAGCTATAATTTGCATCAAAATCCACAGGGCTACAAACAAAATGTAATTGCGCCAAACACTGCAACCACAGCTGTTTCATAAAACTCCTGCTTACATTGCTGCCAGATGGGGGAGTCACAAGAATTTCGACTCAACTCAATAACATCCCTCCAGGACAGGGGTGTCAAACTCATTTTAGGTCACGGGCCGGATTGAGCAAAATGCAGCTTCATGCGGGCCGGATCAGTCGGACGCGTGCGAACGCAGCTTTCGTTGCCTCCGTTTTTTCAGCCTGCTCTCATGTGTCTCAGTCTCTGCAATAACTACAAAGTGTTTCACTTTACAAATTCCGTTTCTTATGAAGAAGACTGCCGAATAAACACTAAAAACCCTGAAAACCTGGTACCTGAATAAACTCAGCATTAGCCATATCATACGCCATAGGCGCTTCGATTACTGGGGCCAGCTTTAATAGTAATTAGATATTATCTCGTGGGCCAAAGATAATTCCACCGCGGGCCGGATTTGGCCCTTTACTAGAAAGTCACAGTCCTTTACTAGAAAGCTGGCTCTGGGTACATATTCTGCTTGCACTCTTGACCCTGGCTCACATTCCAGACTAATGGTTAAGCCATGTACCAGACAATTGGATACTGGATTATTAGAGTTTACAGTAGATTATCTGTAATTACTCCTATCTACAGGGAGACGAGAGGTTGCTTGAGTCCAAAACAAGATACAATGTCGCTTCTGGATCTCCAAGGTTTTTCCACCTCCTCTGATGTCTTGCCTGCTAATTAAATTTGTATAAATACAGTACTGTTGTCTATACTCACAGTGCAAGGAAGATCTTTCCACTTGAAAATCAGAAAGACTACAAACACTAGAAATCTGAAATAAAAACAGAAAATGCTGGAGAAACACAGCAGATAATGCAGCATCAGTGGAGGGACAAGCAATCTAAGACACCTCATCAGATTAATTGACTTAACAGATTAACATTATATCAGCAGGACATAAACTTTTCCTTTAATCAAACAATCCATCGATTTGTTCATGTAGTGGTGGTAATGCCCTATGTGTAACCTTTCCCCGCAGAATCACTGTAACTACTGCACCAACTTCACCACACCTGTTGGCGTATAACCCTGAATCTTAGCAGGTCACTTTTAAGATATTCCATCATGGACAGTCCCTTGATCTTGAAGACTAAGTTTTGGGCAGATCAGAAGATGTTTCAGTTTTCACTAGCCTTCTATAAGGTCATAAAATATAGGAGCAGAACTGGGCCATCCACCCCATCAAGTCTGCTCCACCATTCCATCATGGCTGATTTATGATCCCTCTCAACCCCATTCTTCTACCTTCCCCCATAACCTTTGACACCCTTACTAACCAAGAACCTATCAACCTCTGCTTTTAAGTACACCCAATAATTTGACCCCCACAGCCACCTGTGGCAATGCATTACACAGATTCACCACCCTCTGACTAACAAAATTTCTCTGCTTTTCTGTTCTAAAGGGATGTCTTTGTAGCTGTGCCCTCTGGTCCTAGACTTCCCCATTAAAGGAACCCTCCTCTCCACATCCACTCCAGTTAGGCCCTTCAATATTCCATAGGTTTCACTGAGATCCTCAACAATGGTCCACGTCTGACTTTTTGTGCTTGTTGGGAACTCCCCACAAAGCACAGTACAAGGAACACAGTAGTTTGGGATGAGCCATGACAAATACCATTGTAACTCTTTACAGATCATCTTAGAAATATTCCAATAGAGTTCATTGACAGTGTCAGACCCTTGACTGTGCATGAAGGATCAACAGCAGTGAAGCAAGGTGTTGTTGCTTGTTTCTAAGTCCTGTTAATGAGGCATTCTATCTAATGATTTTACAGTCTGTTTGTATGGGAATCATCATTCTCATTATCTTTCGGGGCCTTGAGGACATGCCTTGTTGACCACTGGCTTGTGGTCAAAGGTGTTTCTCTGTACAAATCTTTCTACAAGAGACAGTTGTTATGACCAGGTTCAAGTGAATGGAACATTTTATGGCAATATTGCCAGGTCCATCCCTCAACACCAGTACAACACTCCAGTTGGTAGTGGCACTTGGTGCTTGCATATCCAGAGTCAATATGCACCTAGATCCAGCCACATATAAGATAAATCATGATGGGTGCAGTTTTCCCATCTTCCTCTGGAGGTTCATGAATGCTTCTACAAGCATGAAAAAGCTTTGGTCTCCAGTACAGTGCAGGATCTAGGTATGGCCCCACATGCATCTCATGGAGTAACAACTAAAGCACCTCACTCCTGATGATCAGGGTCTTTCTTGCAATCAACAGGTAGCGCTGGTCCCACAATCACAGATTCTGCTTCTCTTTGGCTATATTTGCCACCCAGTTCTCAGTGAAATCACTGGCCCTTCTGAACTCTATTCCTAGCACCTTTAGATGATCTAACATGATGGTGGAGACCAGCTGCCAAAGAACAAGGCCTCACTTTCATTGTGATCCATTCTGGCCCCTGAGGGCATTTAAGATTGGTCACAGGTGCACATCAGTCTGTGGGCAGATTTTGCATCTGAGGAGGAGGCAACTACATCATCAATACATACTTCCCATTACATTGCTGGCATTTAGGAGGTCCTCCATCTCTGGCGGAGTTCAGGGCTTCCTTTCAGTAGCTTCCTCTCAGTTTTCACTACTGTCAGTCATTCAAGTCCTGGGTGGAGACTCAGGAATACCATTGCACTCAGATGCAGAAGGGTTCTTCACTGCTGTCTCTGCAATAATTTTGTTTTACCATTCAGAGTTGTTAGTCCTGAGGTGAATCCCCAAACCTAGAGGACTGCTGGACCACTCTTACTCTGGCCTCTATCCTTTGACCTTTTTGACATGAGTGACCCTACCAAGAGCCAAAGCATAAAGTCTTTCCACCCATGGATTCTGGAGCACTGCCAGTTAGAAGTTTAGCTGTAGGTTCCTCAAGAAAGTTATGACATAGCTTAATTCAAAGATTCAAAGTACACTTATTATCAAAGTATCTATGCAGTTTACAACCATGAGGTTTGTCTTTCCGCAGACAGCCACAAAACTGAAAAAGAAAACCATGGAACCCATTCAAAGAAAAACATCGAACCCACAACGCGCAAAAAAAAGAACAAATTGCGCAAATGGCAAAAAAATTAGTGAAAAACACAGAATAGAAAACTCCAAACCACAAATTATTGAACCAGTCCAGGTATATTCAGCTCTGCTCAGTTCAATCTAGCGCTGTGTTGTTCGCTAACTTTAGGCTGCAGAGCCAGTCTGCCCTGATCAAAATTGCACAAAATGGCAACAAAAAGGAGTGACCAGAAACGCATCAAAACATGAATGAACTACAGAGTCCAATTGACAAACTGCATTGATTGAACCTTTCCCAAGACCCAGAACTGCAGCAGCATTGAGCAAGAGGGAGAGAGGGACCATTCAAATTCAAGGACCTTCCTCTGAGTGCAGTGGATGAGAGGGAGAGAGAGACCATCACACACAGACTCCTTCCTCCAGCAGCAGTGAGCAGGAGGCTGAACACTCACTCGCCTTGATGTTTTAATCAGTGAGATCCGTGAGAAATGGAGTTGATCATAGGCTCACACCCCATCTCCAGGCTTCTTGGCTTCCAGGCCGCACACTTCGCTCGAAGCCTCACCAAACTCGCTTGGAGATAGCAAGATGCCAGATTGCTCAGTCGACCTGAAAACACAGCAACAAAATGTAGATTAAAGGCAGAACCACATTTGAAAGAAAAAGAAGTGAAAGAAGTAATTTCGTGAACCATCTGAAGGACCTCGTTTTGTGTGCTGGCACCATCTTCTCCAGAAATAATCTTGAAAAATGTTTGGGTTCAAATCTTTTGGCTGCACCTTTTAATATGCTAATTTTTACTTTCTTTTCGTTTCCAGTGGAAGGATTAAAGGTGGTAGAGATAGAGAAGTGTAAGAATGATTTGAAGACACTTAAGGATGAATTGTCTTTGGGAAACAGGTGAGAGACATCAATGATTGCATTCCAATTTATTCATCATCAGATTTCTGAATGGTCCATGAACATTGCCTCACTATTTTGCTGTCTTTTCACGCTATTTATTTGTTTATTTATGTTTCTTATTGGGACTTATAGTAATTTTTAAGTATTGTACTGCACTGCTGCTGCAAAACAACATATTTAATGATATATGTCAATGATAATAAACCTAATTCTGATTCTGATTCTGAATGATTATTGGGGGGGGGGGCAAAAACGAATTGCAGCAATGCTACAAAATGTGACAATGGGCTACAAATTAAACTGGCTCCAGAGAACTCCACGAATCACCTTCAGACGCTGATGTGAGACCTTGCACGTCCACCAATGAAATCCAAAGGATGAAACCCACACCAGTGCAGTGCTCCCACAGTACGACGTAGGAGTCTCAGTCTGCATGTTTCTGGAATGGGATTTGAATCTACAAACTCTGACTTGGAAAGAAGGATGCTTACATCGAGCCAGAGTTAACAACACACTGGACCACAGCTGAGGTTTTCTAATTCTATTAAATTTTATTTCTGCCAGGTCAAACACACCTTGTAAGCATACATTCATGGAGGATCCTATAAAGTTGACACCACAACGCGATGTTCCAAGATATCCCAAGGTAATTGCCCAAATATAGTAAATCTACTGGGATTCTGCAGGCACAATATGATGAGACTGCTTGTAATGAATGCTACCCACTGAAACTATCGCTGTTAACCTCGGCTAATCAGAAGGAGAAGTGTAGCAGGAAATTTAAGAATGGACAGTAAAGACCGAATATAGGCACAAGAGGGATTTACAGCAGGGGAAAGAGGGAGCAAAGTGTTTGAATCATTTTCTATGGAATGTGAAAGAGTGCATATCAGTTTTCTGTGTGGTTAATGCTTGTCTGCTTAGCTTGTTGACTTTCAGACTGCACAATATCGAAAACCTTTATCTCTGGGATACCAGTCCCCATCTCTGCCCCTTCACTGAAGTTGACGTTAGTTGAAACATGCTGAATTACCTATGTAGCTGGAGCTTAACCAGCATAAGCCCCACAAGCTAAGGGTGCAACATTCTAAGGGGTTGCCCTATGTATGGGGCACAGCGGCTGCTCAGGCCCTTCTGGAGTTCGGAGCTCAGTTCCGGTGCCGTTCTGTAAGGAGTCTTTGGACATCCTCCCCGTGGAATGTGTGGGTTTTCTCCGGATCCTCCCATTTCCTCCCACAGTCCAAATATGTACCAGGTAGGTTAGTTGGCCCATTGTAAGTTGCCCCATAATTAGGCTAGGGTTAATCAGGATTTGTCAGGGTCACTGGGGTGGCATGACGCAAAGGGCTAGAAGTGCCTACTCTGCAATATATCACTAAATAGATAAATATTTCCAGAATTAAGTGGGAAGAATCCTTCTGAGGAAATTGGGATTATTCCTTTGCAGCCGACGTAACCATCTTAGTGGTGTAGGAACTCATCAAAAGTCTATGGAGACTGCACTTTCAGGATGAGGAAGATGCATTAAAGAGGTCACATAAGGATGATTCGTGGCAGGATGTCATTATCTGCTTTTATTCCAGTGAGGAAGCTTTGAGCAGTGGCATTTGCTGGAATCATTGGCTTCCCACAAATGCTGACAACCATCTGTTGTACTCGTGTGCTCGTGAGAGATCCACTTACTCTTTTGTCAGAACCAAGCTAATCAACGTGCTAGACCATCAGCTGTTCATCATTGTCAATTCAATGTTTCCAGGCAGTACCCTTGATGCATTCATTCTTGGGTAGAGGTTGCTGCTGTACAGAGAGATAGATCCTAAGGAATGAGTTACCCTCTCTTCCCTGGCTTCTCCACTCTCACTGCTACAGAGCCCTTCTACAATGAAAGTCACACATACCAGAATGGTAATGGGGAATGTTGTTGGCAAGTTCACTGTACAATTCTGAGATCTCCATCAGTCAGTGTCCACTCCTGTGTAACCCAAACAGGTGTGCAGATTTCAGCATTGCATGTTAACTGTGGCACAGACCAGCTAAATGCAGGAAGCATCATCTTATGGCACCGAGGCTCTCTCCTCAAGACCTGTGGAGAGTGTAGGGGGATGAGGAAGAGGGACACAGGAGGAGGAAGCCATAAATGAGGACTCGTGGACCACCTGCCCCCAGGGGGACGCAGGAAGGCAACCAATGCAATAATGAAAATGGTGCACATAGAGGCCTCTCATTGCTGGACTGAGAAGTAAGTCTCTATGTGGAGTGGGACAGTAACTTTAAATTCCTTGGCATTATCATATCAGAGGATCTGTCCTGGGACAAGTTTGTATGTGTCATCACAAAGAAGGCACAACAATGCCTCTACTTTCTTAAAAGTTTGTGTAGATTTGGCATGTCATCTAAAACTTTGACAAACTTCTATAGATACACAGTGGACAGTATCCTGACTGGTTGCATCATGGGCTGGTATGGAAACACCAATGCTCAGGAATGGAAAATTCTATAGAAAGTGATGGATACAGCCCAGTCCATCACAGGCAAAGCCCTCACCATCCTTGAGCACATTTACAAGAAGCACTGTCACAAAAAAACAGCAGCAATCATCAATGACACCCGCCATCCAGGCCATGCTCTCTTCTTGCAACTATTGGGCAAGAGGTACAGGAGCCTTGGGTCCCACACCAAAGGTTCAGGAAGAGCTATTACCCTACAACCATCAGGCTCCTGAACCAGTGTGGATAACATCACTTATCTCAATTCTGAACTGATTCCACAATCAGTTCAAGAACCCAGCAACTCATGTTCTCAGTATGACCTATTATTTTATAATTATACAACTTGTCTTCTTTTGCACATTTGGTTATTTGTCAGTCTTTATTCATGTCTAACTTTCATAAGTCCTATTGCATTTTTTCCTGTGAATGCCTGCAAGAAAATGAATCTCAACGTAGTATTTGGTGTCATATGCGTACTTTGATAATAAATTTACTTTGACTTTGAATTCCAGTCTTAGTAACTCACCAAGATAAAGGAATTCCATACAATAAAAATACTTCCACAAGCACCTTTCTGCCAAATCAGTTAAAGTAATCACCCTCCCTCATCCTCCTTTTCCACCATTATGTACCAATCACGGAAGGAGTGCATTATCCACTTACTGCAACAGCTTTTGCAGAACCAGTTCCCTATAGACTGGAACCTAACAAATAGAGCAGGATGCTCCACAAAATTCTCCCTGACTGTTCCTCATTCCATGTCTATTCATTGTTTTATCTTTTAAGTTCATTGTACTGCTGATCAACATTGATGTTTGGTAGGAAACAGAGACCCATACAAAATAACAGTCTAACGTGGCAATAAATGAATGAGGACATCCCGAAAAAGTTCACATTTTCAGTTACAGTACACAAGTCTCTTAATCATCAATAAGATCAAACTTACCTGATTCCATTCATGAGTAATCTAAATCCAGGGATTAAGATGGATGTCGCCAGGACTTGAGTTATAGAGAGAGGTTGGGCAGGCTAGGTCTTTATTTCCTGGTGTGTAGAAGATGGGAGGAAATCTTATAGAGGTGTATAAAATCAAGAGGGGGGAATAGGGGGAATGCAGGGTTGGGGAATCAAGAACTAGAGGGTATAGGTTTAAGGTGAGAGGGACAAGATTTAATAGCAACTTGAGGGTCAACAATTTTTACACAAGGGGTGGTATGTATGTTGAATGATTTGCCAGAGGAGGTACAATAAAACTTTTAAAAGAGTTGGATAAGAAAGATTTAGAAGGATATGGGCCAAATGCTGACAAATGGGACTAGCTTGGATAGGCACCTGTTTCCGTGGTGTATGACTCCATGACTCAACTGCACAAATGGATCTTTTCATGGCGAGTGCGGTGTGGTGATGGTTGCGGATTCTAAATGGTGGAAGCAGATTACATCACACGATCCCCAGCAAAATGGTCTGATCAAAGCACTGTACTTCTGCTGCACAATCCACCTTTTAACACTGCACCTCTCACATGGGCATCTCCGTTTAATTTTCTTCCCAGAAGGAGCTCCTATGGCACACCATACAAGGTTCTGCAAGTGACCTCCATCATCTGAAAATGAAATTCTGACACCTTGCGCCTGAAAGTGGGAGATTGAGGTCTTAAGTAATCAAAGGTCTGAAACAATGACAGAGATATATAACAGAGATGAGGAGGAATTTCTTTAGTCAGAGGGTGGTGAATAGTGGAATTCATTGCTGCAGACAGCTGTGGAGGCCAAGTCACTGGGTATATTTAAAGCAGAGGTTGATAGGCTCTTGATTAGTAAGAATGTCAAAGCTTACAAGGAGAAGGCAGGAGAATGGTGTTGAGAGGGATAATAAATCAGCCATGATGGAGTAGCAGAGCAGATTTGATGGGCCAAAATGCCTAATGCTGCTCCTATGTCTTAAGGTCTTGGTGAGGGCCCCCATTGGTCAGAGTTGGCCATGGATATGTTGTCCTAGCAGTCTAGATACACAAGCCAGGGCATTTACGATATGAACGGACTATATTAACTTTTGTGTGGATGCCGTTGTCCCTGTTAGAACTGTTCGCTGCTATCCCAATAATAAGCCCTGGATCACTAGTCACATCAAAGGCCTCCTAAACCAGAAGAAGAGGGCCTTTAAAGATGGTGATCGGTTGGAGCTTAAAAGAGTTCAGAAGGAACTCAGAGTACAGATAAGGGGGGCAAAGGAGCAGTATAGGAGGAAGCTAGAACAAAAGCTGCAGAAAAAAAGCATGAAGGAGGTGTGGGATAGGATGAAGATCATCACCGGATGCGGTGCAAAGCGGGGGGCGAACATAAGTGGAGATGTGGAGAAAGCGAACCAGCTGAACAACTTCTTCAATAGGTTCGACAGCACAATCTCATCCTCACCGCAGAACTCCACACCAGGCTTACTTCCCTCACAGGAAAATAGCCACTCACAGGAGACCTTGCCCATGCCCAGGATTACGGCTGCACAGGTGGAAGGTCAACTGAGGAAGATCTGTACCAGCAAGGCGGCTGGACCGGATGGAGTTTCCCCATGATTACTGAGGGCCTGTGCGACTGAGCTGGGAGAACCACTACAGCGCATCTTCAACATGAGCCTGGAGCAGAGAAGAGTACCCAGACAGTGGAAAACATCCTGTATTGTCCCGGTACCGAAGAAACCACAACCAAAGGAGTTGAATGACTTCAGACCTGTTGCCTTGACGTCGCACGTGATGAAGACCATGGAGCGGCTGATAATACAGAATCTGAGGCCACAAACCAGGCACGCCCAGGATCCTCTTCAGTTTGCGTATAAGGAGAAGGTGGGAGTGGAGGATGCTATCACGTATTTGCTGCACAAATCCCTCTCTCACCTAGATGGGGTCAGTTGTGCTGTGAGGATTACATTCCTGGACTTCTCTAGTGCCTTTAACACCATCCAGCCCAAGATCTTAAGGCACAAACTAACGGAGATGGGAGTAGACTCTCACATGGTGGAGTGGATAGTGGACTACTTGACAGATAGACCTCAGTATGTGCGGTTGGGAGACTGCAGGTCTGACACGGTGGCCAGCAGCACAGGAGCGCCGCAGGGGACTGTGCTCTCTCCGATCCTGTTCACCCTGTACACATCAGACTTCCAATATAACTCGGAGTCCTGCCATGTGCAGAAGTTCGCTGATGACACGGCCATAGTGGGGTGTGTCAGGAATGGACAGGAGGAGGAGTATAGGAAACTGATACAGGACTTTGTGATATGGTGCAACTCAAACTACCTGCGTCTCAATATCACCAAAACCAAGGAGATGGTGGTGGACTTTAGGAGATCTAGGCCTCATATGGAGCCAGTGATCATTAATGGAGAATGTGTGGAGCAGGTTAAGACCTACAAGTATCTGGGAGTACAGTTAGACGAGAAGCTAGACTGGACTGCCAACACAGATGCCTTGTGCAGGAAGGCACAGAGTCGACTGTACTTCCTTAGAAGGTTGGCGTCATTCAATGTCTGTAGTGAGATGCTGAAGATGTTCTATAGGTCAGTTGTGGAGAGCGCCCTCTTCTTTGTGGTGGCGTGTTGGGGAGGAAGCATTAAGAAGAGGGACGCCTCACGTCTTAATAAGCTGGTAAGGAAGGCGGGCTCTGTCGTGGGAAAAGTACTGGAGAGTTTAACATCGGTAGCTGAGCGAAGGGCGCTGAGTAGGCTACGGTCAATTATGGATAACTCTGAACATCCTCTACATAGCACCATCCAGAGACAGAGAAGCAGTTTCAGCGACAGGTTACTATCGATGCAATGCTCCTCAGACAGGATGAAGAGGTCAATACTCCCCAATGCCATTAGGCTTTACAATTCAACCGCCAGGACTTAAGAACTTTTTAAAAGCTATTATTAATGCTTTTTGAGATAGTGATTTAGATGCATATCATATTTTTTACTGAGTTAAGTATTGTATGTAATTAGTTTTGCTACAACAAGTGTATGGGACATTGGAAAAAAAGTTGAATTTCCCCATGGGGATGAATAAAGTATCTATCTATCTATCTATCTATCTATCTATCTATCTATCTATCTATCTATCTAAGAGCAAGCTGTTGCCCATGTAGCAAGCTCCCCCTCTCCACGCAACCGATGAACCCAAAGAAACGGCAGAGACTGATACAGTTTGGTACCAGCAGCATCGCAGGAGTTGTCAGTCAACATTGAACTCAACGTAAGACTGCCTTAGGGACTCCAGCTCCAGATTTTTCCCTCAGGGTTTACTCCCAAAGCCTTCTCCAAGAGCGGGCATAGCTGCAAGGCAGCGGAGGTTTGAGATCAGAGTTTTTCTTCTCCTAGATGAGTTACCAACCACAGCTGATGATCCCCATCTGCCCGAAGGTCTTATGTCTTATATTAAATTATTAGTAAAGGAGTTTACCAACATATGAAGCCAGAAATTACTGGGAAAATAAATTAAAAGAGAGGACATAAAGAAGTGCTGGCAGATGTTTAAACTGGTTTCTTAGTTCTTAAATCTATATCCCACAGGGAAATAAAGATTGCCTGAGAAAGATGATCTGTTTGTGGCTAATTAAGGAATTTAAGGATGGATCAGATTGAAAGAAGAGGCAATTCTGGGAGAATTAGTGGTAGGTCAAATGAATGGGAGCAATTTGGAAGCCAGCAAATGAGGATAAAGAGGAAAAATATTAAGGATTATACAAACAATAAACATAAAACCAGAAAAAGCTCCTTCAAGCATATAAAGAGAAACAGAGCAGGTGAGGTAAATATTGGTCTCTCATGAGGATGAGAATAGGGAATTAATATTGACAAATAAGGAACAGCAATGACATTAAACAAACAGCTTGTATTTTCCATCACATTAGAAAATACTAAAAGAATTTTAATAATGGTAATAAATCAAGAAGGGATGGCAAAGGGGGAAAAATATTTACCAGAGAAGGAAAAAAATGGTCGGAAGGCTGACAAATGACACAAGGCTGGACCTGGTGGCTTGTATAATTTCACTTAACAGAATCAGTTGCAGAAGAGATGCATGCTTTGGCTGTGTGTAGAAAGTAAGGATTCTTGGATTTGTAGGAATCAGGTTGTAACTAGAGAGGAGCTGGCACTGTGGAGATTAGCAATCTATACAGTGGTCAATTTATTAGGCACACCTGTACATCTGCTTATTAATGCAAATAACTAATCAGCCAATCATGTAGCAGCAATTCAATGCATAAAAGCATGCAAACTTGGTCAAGAGTTGTTGTTCAGACCAAACATAAGAATGGGGAAGTAATGTGATCTATGTGACTTTGACTATGGAATGATTGTTGGTGCCAGATAGGGTGGTTTGAGTATCTCAGAAGCTGCTGACCTCCTGGGATTTTCATGCACAACAGTCTCTGGAGTTCACAGAGAATGGTGTGAAAAACAAAAAAAAACACATCCAGCGAACAGCAGTTCCTGCCGCTGTCTGTAAAGAGTTTGTATGTTATCCCCGTGACCATGTGGGTTTCCTCCGAATGCTCTGGTTTCTCCTACAGTCCAAAGGCATACTCATTGGTAGGTTAGTTGGTCATTGGAAATTGTCCTGTGATTAGGCTAGGGTTAAATCAGGATTTGCTGGGTGGCGCAGCTTGAAGAGCCTGTTCCAAGCTGTTAATTAATCAATCAATCAATCAATCAGTAAATAAATAAATAAAGTTCTGTGGGTGAAAATGCCTTGTTAATGAGAGACATCAAAGGAGAATGGTCAGACTGGTTCAAGCTGACAGGAAGGTGAAGGTCACTCAATTAACCATGCGTTACAACAGTGCTGTGCAGAAGAACATCTCTGAACGCACAACACATCGAACCTTGAAATGGATGGGCTACCGCAGCAGAAGACCATAAACGTGCAGAAATATACTCAGTGACCACTTCACCTGATAAGGTGACCGTCAAGTGTATATTAATAGCTTAGGTGAAACAGCCAAGGGCATTGTGGTAAGATTTGGTGATCATACAAAAGTAGATGGGGAAACAAACTAAGGAAATAAAACTCCTCGGTCTGTGAACGAGGCAGATGGAATATCATACGGGGAAACATGAAATGACCTCCTATGGTACGAAGATTGATAAAACATGAGGAGAGAATGCAGAAATCCTTGGTACTGAAAGATCAGGGTGTCTTCATGCACAAAACATAAAGTTAGCATGTTGGTATAACAAATATTTAGGAAGACAAACAGATGTTTGCCACCATTGCAAAGAGAATGGAGTATCAAAGGAAAGAATACAACTGTACAAGATATGGTGTGATTGCACCTGAAGCACTGTGCACAGGTTTGCTACTTAACTTGCATTAGAAGTGGATTATCTTATTTTATTTATTTAGCGATACCCCACAGAGGAGGCCCTTCCGGCCCTTCGAGCTGCACCACCCCAGCAACCCCAATTTAACCTTAACCTAATCATGGAGCAATTTACAATGGCCATTTAGCCTACCTGCTAGGTCTTTGGACTATGGGAGGAAACCTGAACATTCCATGGGGAGAACATAAAGAGACTCCTTACAGAGGACACCAGAACTGAACTCCAACCTTTGACGCCCGAGCTGTAATAGTTGAACTTAAGTTGAAGATGTTGCATTAGAAGTGGCTTGGAGAAATTTCACAAGGCTGATTTCTGAGGTGAAGGGGTTAGTTTAAAGGAATTCATTTGAGTTGAGAAGTATGAGGGGTGATCTTATAAAAACATTCAAGATTCTGAAGAGGCTTGATAAGGTAAATGTTTTCCCTTATAGGGGAATCTGGAACTAGAGGGCATGGCTCAAGATTAGGGACATGAATAAGGATGAATTCCTTCTCTGAGAGTCAGGAATCTTTGGAATTCTCTGCCAAGAGAACTGTTAATGCCAAATCGTTGAATATATTATACAGGCTGAAACGGGCAACTTGTAAAAGAGATGAGGGCTGTGAGAAAAAGGCAGGAAATGAAGCTGAAACAAGACTGGATAATGTTGAATGATTATTTTGGATATCAGGTCTCTCCTGATTTTGGACATGGTGGGAGAGAACTCTGCTCACAATAAAGTGACGTGTGTGGAGGCTGCATGTATCTGCCCCTGCTTGCGAGGGATAATCTCCCAAACACCCTGTATCACTGATGTCTCATGGGCCTTCCCTCTTGCTGGGCAGCAAGCTATTGGTGTGCTATGTCTGTTTGTGTGGAATAGTGAGCTGCCCACATGCAGCATCCATTCGCTCCAGAAGTGGGGACGATCTGCTCATGAGCCGTATCCCTGAGGCCAGAGAAATCAAACCGCTGCTCCCTAAGAATCGCAGTCTGACACAGGGCATCCCTCTGCTTTGGACTTCCTTGCAGCACCTCTCTGCTCTGTTAGAGAACAAAGTTGCACTGCTATAGAGCAACGATCAGATATCGAGCTGCATCAGGCAACCAACATTTGTCCTCAGAAAGTGTGACCTCTGTATCTGGCTTCAGTAAGCAGAGTGAGGAGGCTCCACACGACCTGTTGTACAAGCACAGAGATGGATGCCTACATTCCTTGCTATCTCCTGCATTCCGTCCAACCTGGTTGACAGTGTACTTACCGTCTCCATTTGCATGTGTGTCTTGCTAAGATGGCGCCTAATACTGACTCTCATGATTCATCCAAGCGAGTACGGATAGTTAGACTCTCCCTGTGGCAAACCACCACACATGATTTCTAGTTGCCTGCCAGGCTGTCACCCACTGGTGATTGGTCAACCACCATGTGACCTGCCACTCTCCATAGTAACACCTTGGTCCTTCCTGTTTCCATCCCCTCAGCACTAGGTGTGGGGCATCAGGCAAGGCAGCACAGGGATGGAGCAGCTGCCTCACAGTCCCAGCGAGCCAGTTTCAATCCTGACCTCCAGTGCTGTCTGCATGGAGCATTCGCCATGGAACTATTTTGGGGTTTCTTCAGGTACTCGTTTCCTCCCAAGTATAGCTTAGCAGTGATTGGTAACTGTCCACAGTAAATTGCATTCAGGTTGCAGGAGAGTGGTAGACCTGAGGAGGAAATTGATTGGAAAGAATAAAATGGGTTAGAACATAGAACAATACAGCACAGTACAGGCCATTCAGCCCACAATGTTGTGCCGACCCTTAAACCCTGCCTCCATATAACCCTCCGTCTTAAATTCCTCCATATACCTGTCTAGTAGTCTCTTAAGTTTCACTAGTGTATCTGCCTCCACCACTGACTCAGGCAGTGCATTCCACGCACCAACCACTCTCTGAGTAAAAAACCTTCTTCTAATATCCCCCTTGAACTTTCCTCCCCTTACCTTAAAGCCATGTCCTCTTGTACTGAGCAGTGGTGCCCTGGGGAAGAGGCTCTGGCTGTCCACTCTATCTATTCCTCTTAATATCTTGTATACCTCTATCATGTCTCCTCTCCTCCTCCTTCTCTCCAGAGAGTAAAGCCCTAGCTCCCTTAATCTCTGATCACAATGCATACTCTCTAAACCTTAGAGCACAGTCAGTTTAAAAACGGCTCGTTGATGGTCACACTTGCTGGGCTGAAGAGCTGGTTTCCATTTTGTATCTTTCTATAATAATGGCACTGACTTTCACTTTTCTCCTGCTTCTCCTTGTCTTTTCCCTTTCCTCTGGTCTTCACTCCTTCCACTCCAGAGCCCCCATTTATTCCTCACCTCCCTCCAGCATCCCCTCTGGCTCCTCCTGCCACATTTGTTTCGCCTTCACTACATAGGAGGTTGTCTCCCTCCTCCAAAAATATTGTGCAAAGACAAAATCAAGGATATATATTGATGCACCAAATGTGCTAATGTCCAACTTCTAAGCATCAGTCTCATGCTATTCTAAGGACATCAAATGTAATTGTGAAATGATATTCTTAGCAGACGAACATTCAAACCAATTTAAATTCAAGTTTCATCTTGGGCAGCTCCTTCTATAAGATTATAAAGGCAAAGGTAGAGAGGACAACCAGCACTCTTTTCCCAGTGGTGAATGGAGGAAAGTGTAGGGGAGATGTTCAAGGTAGAGCAGTTGTGTTTGGAATGCAGAGTTTGTGTTTGTTCTGGCAGAGGCTAATGCATTAGGTACTTTTAAGAAATAGGCACTTGGATGAAAGAAAACTGGAGGGTTATGGTTTTATATAGGAGGGAAGGTTAGATTGATAGTGGAGTAGGTTAAAAAGTTGGCCCAACTTCCTGGGGCAAAGGGGAGGACAAATAAGCCTTGGAGATGAGGATGAGAGCTTCAGTGTTGTGAAGTTTCCACTTCAGGAAGAATAGAAAAGCAGATGATTATTTATAAGGGTTGAGTTTCTGAATGTGAGTGTTCACACAAATCTGGGTATCCTTGTACGAAATGTACAGAAAGTTAATGTGTGGATATGGCAAATAAGTCGAAAGGCAAATGGGACATTGGCATTTATTACAAGGAGAATGGAATACAAATAGAGTTAGATTTTACTGTTATTGTACAGGGCCTTACTCACACCATACCTAGGGTACCCTGCATCCAGCTTTAATATTCATATATTTAGCCTGAAAGGTTGAATAAGCTTGTTGTTGTTCTCTCTACAATGTAGGAGGTTACAGGGAGACCTGATAGAGGTTTTTTAAATTATGTGATGCATAGCTAGGTTAGACAGTCAAAATCTTTTCTCGGGGGTAGAAATGTCAAACACCAAAAGACATGGTTTTATGACTAGAGGGGGAAGGTGTGGTAGGTGCCTGGAATAAGTTACTGGGAGAGTGGTGGAAGCAGGCAGTTTGGTGGAGATTAAAAAGCAAATATAGATAGACACATTAATATGAAGGGAATAGAGGCATATGGATGATACAAGGAAAGATATTCAGTATAAAAAATTGGCATCAAGTTCTGCACGGTGTCATACCACAAATGGTCTGTCCAGTGCTATACTATGCTATGTTCTAAATTTGAAACTAGCACTGAGATGGTTCAGTGAATTGATTCCAATGAGAAGGTTATCCTATGGTAGGTAGATAGTCAGATACAACAATATAAGGGCTTGACACAATCGATGCTGAGTGGATGCATCCTCTTGTGGGAGAGGGATGCAGATAGAACATGGTGAATAGTCTCCAGATAAGGAGATTGCCCCTTTTGGATTGAGATGAAAATAAATCAAATTTCTCAAAAGTTTGTGAAACATTTAATTTTCAATGCCATCTGTGAACATTGCATCACAAAGCAAACTTAATGCTGAGACAGAGTCTTAGAATTGAAGGATATAGGGATCAGGCAGGAAGGCAGAGATGTTGATTAGACTGAATGGTGGAGTAGACTTGTATGCCCTTCATTTGCTCCTATTTGGTTAGTTCTTAATGTTTCATTGATACCCCGCTGCCAATAGTTGTCAACTTCCTTGACAGCATAGTAGAAGTTAGAAATTTCTTCATCGTTCATTATACTGTTTGTGTATATTTGTGTGTTCTGACTTTCACAGTGACCTACTGCACAGAGTCATGAAGATCTGATGTTTTACTCAACTTCTTCAGCTCACTTAGCAATTGTGTTTAACCTGCATCCTCAGTTTTAGATTGGCCATGCAGTCTGGGATGACATAGAGTCGTAGAGCACTATAGCACAGAAACAAGCCATTTGGCCTAACTAGTCCTTGCAGAATTGTTATCCTGTCCAGTCCCATCGACCCACACTTGGACCATAGCCCTCCATACCCCTCCTATTCATGTACTTGCCCTCTTAAATGTTGCAATCAAACCCACATTCATCAATTCCAAAGGCAGCTTGTTCCATAGTCATACCACCCTCTTTCAATCTTTTTTACATTTTTCCTGTAGGTAGGTGACTAAAACTGCACGCAATGTTCCAAATCTGGCTTCACAAAATGTCTTGTACATCTTCAACATAACATCCCAACTCCTGTACTCAATACTCTGATCTATGAAGGCCAATGTACCAAAAGCTCTCTTTATGACCCTATCTACCTGTGATACTACTTTCAAGGGATTATTGATCTATATTCCAAGATCCCTTTGTTTTACTGCACTCCTCAGTGCCCTACACTTTACTGTGTAAGACCTACCCTGGTTTGTCCTCCCAAAGTGCAGCACCTCACACTTGTCTGCATTAAATTCCATCTGCCATTTTTCCAGCTGGTCCAGGTCCCACCACAAGATTTGATAGCCTTCCTCGCTGTTCACCACACCCCCAATATTAGTGTCATCCACTAATTTGTTGATCCAGTTTACCACATCATCATCCAGATCATTGATATAGATGACAAACAACAACAGACCCATCACCGATCCCTGTGGCACTCCATTAGTCCCAGGCCTCCAGTCAGACAGACAACCATCTACTACCCCTCTCTGGCTTCTCCCACAAAGCCAATGTCTAATCCAATTTACTACCTCATTCTGAATGCCAAGTGAATGAACCTTGGGGCTTTGTCAAAGGCCTTGACAAGATCCATGTAGACAACATCCACTACCTTGCCTTCATCAACTTTCCTGATAATCTTTTTGAAAAACTCTATAAGGTTGGTTCAACATGACCTAACATGCACAAAGCCATGTTGACTATCCCTGTCTATCCAAATACTTATATATCCTGTCTCTTAGAATACCTTCCAATAATTTACGCACTAGTGACACCAGGCTCACCGTCTTATAATTTCCTGGATTATTCTTGAATAATAGAACAACAGTAGCTATCCTCCAGTCCTCTGGCACCTCACCTGTGGTTAAGAACATTTTAAATACCTCTGCCAGAGTCCCAGCATTTTCTGCACCAGCCTCCCACAAGGTTCGTGGGAACACCTTGTCAGGCGCTGGGGACTTATCCACCTTAATTTGCCTCAAGACAGCAAGCACGTCCTCTTCTGTAATCTGGATACCATTCATGACCTCACTACTGTTTTGCCTTCGTTCTATAGACTCTCTGTACATTTCCCGAGTAAATACAGATACAAAAAAAATCTATTTAAGATTTCCTCCATCTCTTTCGGCTCTATGCATAGATGACCACACTGATCTTCAAGTGGACTAACTCTGTAATTTGCTATCTTTTTGCTCTTAATATATTTGTAGATGCCCTTGGATTTCCCTTCACCTTATCTGCTAGAGCCTTCTTTTAGCCCTCCTGATTTCCCTCAAGCGTTCTTTTACTCCTCAAGTGCTGCATTTATACCTTTGCTGCCTATACCCATCATGTACCTTCTTCTTCTTAACCAAGGCTTCAATAACCCTTGAAAACCAAGGTTCCCTAAACCTGTTATCCTTGCCTTTTATTCTAACAGGAACATACAACCTCTGTACTCTCAATGTTTTACTTTTGAAGACTTACCGCTTACCCCAAGCATGCCTTTGCCAGAAAATGACTTTTTCCAGTTCACACCTGCCAGACTCCTTCTCATGCCATCAAAATTGGCCTTTCTCCAATTTGGAATGTCAACCCATGGACCTGTCCTATCCTTCTCCATAATTATCTTGAAATTAACAGCATTATGATCACTAGATCCAAAGTATTCCCTTACACACACTTCTGTCACCTGCCCTATCTTGTTCCCGAATAGGAGATGCAGTACCATACTCTCTCTGGTTGGGACCTCTATATTTCGATTAAGGAAACTTTCCTGAACACATTTGACTAGGGAGTCCCAGTCAACATGTGGTAAGTTAAAATAGCCTAATATCAGAACCTTATTTTTATTGCAACTGTCTGCTACCTCCCTATAAATTTGTTCCTCTAAATCCCACAAACTATTGGGTGGTCTATAATATAATCCCATTAATGTGCTCATCCCTAGCTTATCCCTCGGTTCCACCCATCAAGCCTCAGTAGACAAGCTCTCCAGTCTGTCCTGACGGACCACTGCCATAACATTTTCCCTGACTAGTAATGCCACCCCCTCCATCTTTGATACCTCCCCCCCTCCATCATAAAACAACGGAACCCTGGAACCCTGAGCTGCCAGTCCTGCCTCTCCTGCAACCAAGTCTTATTAATGGTGACTAATGTCATAATTCCATGTGCTAATCCATGCTCTAAGCTCATCCGCCTTACAGTACATTACTCCTTCCATTAAGATAGATACAGCTCAGGGCATTATTCTTACCATGCTCAACCTTTTGGTTCCTGTCTTTGTATGTGGTCTTAACATCATCTTTCCCCACAACCACTCCACTTTCTGCCCTGGCACTCCATTTCTCATCCCCTGCAACTCTAGTTTAACCCTCACCCCCTGGAGCAGCACTAGCAAACCTTCCCACAAGAATATTGATCCCCTGCAGTTCAGATATGAACTGTCCCATCTGTACAGCTCCCACCTTCCCTGGAAGAGAGCCCAGTGATCTAAAAATCTGAAGCTCTCCCTCCTGCACTATCTCCTTAGTCATCTGTTAAACTGTGTTATGTTCCTAAGAAAGGTATAAGAATCTTAAAATATACTTGGAAACTATGTTCCCTCTAAGTTGTGCTCACATGCGCACGCACGTGTTTTTTAACCAGCGCGCAAAAGGTTAGTTACCTAAAATAATGTAGTAATTAATAATTATACTTATTGAAAATAATCTTTTAGCTAAATGTTTCTGTTAACTAGTTAGTTGGTTTTTCAAATACCAGAATGCACGTCGCTAATTTACATCACCTCATCTTTCCTGTTCCGGTTTGTACAGCTGCATCACGGCGGCAGCCATCTTTGGCAGACGGTGTTCATATCATAAAGTTTACAAAGATCTGTTTCAAATCCTGTAGTTAGCTTACTAAGTTTTTTCTGAAGTGTCATTTGGCAAGTAAATTGCATTTGGACGGCAATAATAAAAAATTATGAGGCACTGATCACATACTTTGAAGAAGATCAGTCAAATGACCCTGTGGCTAAGTACTGTCACAAGAAATTGATAAACATCACATACAAAGCAGTTTTGCAGGTTTTAAGTGATGTCTTTGATGAACTGGCTGCACTGTGCAAGATTCTGCAAAAGAGTGGCCAGACACCGATTCACTCACTTCATTTTGCGCGAGGCAAGATAAGAAACCAGTATCTGGGAGATAATGTTTCGTGAAGTGACAAAGTTTAAGTTTTGCTAAGCCAACAACGTGAAGAAAACATCACAGTAGATACAAGTTCGCTGTTGACTTTTAAAAATAGTCTTTGTGTTCACTTAGAAGAAAGGTTTCCTGAAGATGAGGTACAAGAATGGTCAGCTTTTGATTTCTCCGCAATTGCAGATTGTGACTTCACATTTGGCAATGAACAAGTTAATGCCTTATGTCTAAAATATCATGATTTTCTAGCTGAAAATACTGTAATAGTTAGGCAGTTTAATGATTTCAAATTTTCCATGCAAGAAAAAGTTAAATACAAACTGATTTCAAACTTTGCTCAAATAGTGGCATTTGTACTTCAAAATGAACAGTTTTGCGACCTTGCACAGTTGATGGACATTGGGGGAACCTTTCTTGCGTCTAGTGCAGACTGTGAGCGAGGTTTTAGCCTAATGAATCAACTCAAAAACAAGCTGAGAAACCGTTAAGGTGAATGTCATTTGGATATGTTAATGAGAATCAAAAGCTATCAATTGGATGGAAGTTCTGATAGTCTAGATAGAGATTACAAAGAATGGGTAAATGCCAAAGACAAGAGAGTGAAAAAATAACTGAGTGACTTAAATATGTATGTTATTTTGTTGTTATTCTGTGCAGTTTTATGTCAAATATTTTGTAAACCTTCATAAACTGTGCCATGTGTGCATTCACTGCGCACATACTTTTGTCACAGGAAAAAAATTTGCACAACATAAGGTTTTTGCACACACTGACTATTAAAAATTAGAGGGAACATTGCTCGGAAACTAAGAATTTTCTTGGGTTTTATATCAGCTTCAGGCAAAATTGCATGTTTTGTAGACAGGTGGTTGAATAAACACCCAGATATCTACAGATTAATGTTAAGAGGGAATATTCAGAGAAGGGGAAAAGGTCATTAAATGGTGCAATGTCCAATCGACAGCCTGCATCATGGAAAATGTACTCCTTAAATATGAATGTAATTTACTGTTTCCTCTTCATTTATTCAATGATCCTTTCTTAGAAAAGTTTTTAAAGTTTCTTATTCATTTGTGAACACATCTTACTAAAATTTATTTTTGATAATAATAACTTATTTATAGAGCACTTGTTATAGTTGAAATTGTTTTACAATCGGATAAAGTGCGAACATGAAAATAAAAAGACAACACGATATCAGTTAAGAGCAAGGTTAAATAATTAGGTATTAGGCTGTCAACTGAGTCTGCATCCCTTACAGTTTTAGGTACTGAATTTCACAGCTTATCAGCATATGGCTGACCTGCCAATTATCTTTTGTTTGAGATTGTTTAAATTTAAGAGACTGGCAGAAGAAGACCTGAGAACTCGAACAGTAATTATAAAACGAAAGCAATAATGAAGAAGTAAATTCTAATTGATATACTGATGGTGAACAGCTCAATTAAAGAGTAGAATTACTGCCGCCCACTTTATTTGTGGTTTAGATTAAGGAGGTTTTTATTTATAGATCTGAAGAATTCTTATTGAGATAGTTATTATGTTAAAACCACATTGAAAATCAAATGCAGACAGTGTGTCATTCTGAATTGAAATTCAGCTTTTAATTGAATTCTGCATCTTTGTTAATACTTTGTCCAATAGAGCCATGGCTGCAGGAACATCTTTATAAACTCTATGGCACAACAGAAGAGTTTATAATTGGAAAAAGGCCCGTAGGTGTCAAACATGCCAAAAGTCTCAATTGCACCTTCAGAATAAATGATCCAATCATTCTTTTATCAGAAAAGAAGATTATTTGAAAAATTACTGTCCACATGATGGTATCAGTAAATCAGTCCGCCAATTTATGATTGTGTGGAAGAAATTATTTCATCTTAATTTTAAATAATAGTCTTTGACTAATTTTTGTAGTTCATTTTGTGGTTTCTAAAGGAATGGAATAGTTGTAGTCTTTCAATTTTCACTATAATTTCTTCCTTTATTTGTAGACTTAAAAGTAATAACATCCTTAGCACCAGTTGGCCAGAATAGGATGCACTATACTGGATAGGGAATTTGATGAATTCCCTATACAACAATAATGCAACCACCTTAGTCTCTATGTTTTTGTCTTTACTGTAAACCTCTGCCAATACTTCAAAGCCATTGATTTTGAATTATCTGGTAATTTTGTTTTAATATTAACCACCCCTTTGTTGTTTAATTCAAGCTATTGAATAATTCTGTTCTTTAAGTGCAAAAACATAATTCATTACCTTGTAGTTTGATCTAACACTTCACATACCTCTGACTGCAATCATCATTCGAAGTGTTCTGGCCAGGTAGTCCTCCTGACCATCCCTCTTTTCTCCCATCCCCCTACTCTCTACAATACTCTTCTCACCCTGTCTCTTGGCTCCAGTGTGTAAAAAAACAGCTCTCCTCTGATGTGTCTGCAGTCGCTTGAATAACACTTGTGTTGCAGAAAGATCATGAAGAACATTTCATTGTTGCTGTACTTGTTACATTGAATCTTCACATTGCTTCCAATTTTATCTCCACTTACACAAAATCAGGGAAAGTGCCTTAGTGACATTTGTTTTTTGTTTGATTTTCCCCTACTTATTTTATCTAGTGAAGCAAAGTAGCCGAACACCAGAGTGAAGCTGCATTTGAGGAAGACAGGCCATAAAATGGACCAGTATCTAAGTTTCTGCCCTCCCATCATCTTCCTTTAGATAAGCACAATGTTCTGAAGTTCTTCGCAGGCGTGCTACTTTTGTTTAGAAAAAATTAGTCTCCAGTTTAGAACCAGCATAGAAGGAATCATATTGTGATGCTCTAGTGGGGGGGGGGGGGTGGTGGGGGTGATCGTGGTCGACACTCCTGCATTTCTAATGACCAACACTGTTTATCGTTCTTGTGTTAAAATGCTTTTGTGGGATTATGTGGGAAGTTCCAGTTCATTTATCGTTACATTTTAGCTTGGGTTCTACAGTTATTCACTTGTGTATTTGTGGGTCACCCTGACTGTAACCGGGGCGTGTGATGGTCACCTCCCCCGTCTGATGAGATTGGTTGGGTTCTCTCTCCGGGTCATGGCACCTTCTCTGTTTTGGTGTTTATCACAATAAAACTCTTGTTAGTTTCAAGAGTGTCTTCGTCTGTCATTATGGACCAAATGCTAGCCACAATATCTTTGTCTTCAGAGGTAACTGAGCTGCAAAAGTCTGAAAGCCGCAAGAGAAAATAGGATTATTTTTCTTTTATAGGATTTATTTTTCATGCTAGTTATTGTTTGGATCTATATCATCTAATCCATCAGGCTTTGTATTGTTTCTCACACACCCTCCGTACAAAATAAGATGGAGACCCTGGCAACACACACAAAATGCTGGTGGAACGCAGCAGGCCAGGCAGCATCTATAGGAAGAAGCACTGTCGATGTTTCGGGCTGAGACCCTTCGTCAGGACTAACTGAAAGAAAAGATAGTAAGAGATTTGAAAGTAGGAGGGGGAGGGGGAAATGATAGGAGAAGACCGGAGGGGGTGGGATGAAGCTAAGAGCTGGAAAGGTGATTGGCAAAAGTGATACAGAGCTGGAGAAGGGCAAGGATCATGGGACGGGAGGCCGAGGGAGAAAGAAAGGGGGAGGGGAGCACCAGAGGGAGATGGAAAACAGGCAAAGAGTGATGGGCAGAGAGAGACAAAAAAGGGAGGGGGAAAATAAATAAATCAAGGATGGGGCGTCCATTAGTAGGTATATGGGTGCACTGAGACTAATGAGAATTAAACTGAAGCTAGTTTTGCCTTTATGAGGGGTGATTGATAAGTTTGTGGCCTAAGGTAGAAGGAGTCAATTTTAGAAAACCTAGCACATTTATTTTTCCTACATTTATGCACAGTCCAGCGGTCGTGGAGTATACGGATCCCTTCTTTGTAGAAGTCAGTGTCTCGGACCTCCAGAAGTGGTCCACAGCGTGAGGTGATTGATAAGTTCGTGGCCCAAGGTAGAAGGAGATGAGTTATTAACTTCAAACTTTCTGCATTTTCACACAAAGAGTTGACCTGCACGGACATGTAACGGTAGCTGTATAACTCATCTCCTTCTACTTTAGGCCACGAACTTATCAATCACCTCGCTGTGGACACTTTCTGGAGGTCCAAGGCACTCTCGTTACATGCACGTGCAGTTCAACTCTGAGTGATAATGCAGAAAGTTTGAAGTTAATAACTCATCTCCTTCTACAGTTTGTACTTTAGGCCACAAACTTTTCAATTACCCCTGCTGTGGACCACTTCTACAAAGAAGGGATCCGTATGCTCCACGACCGCTGGACTAAGTGTGTACATGTAGGAAGGGACTATGTTGAAAAGTAAATGTGCTAGGTTTTCTAAAATTGACTCCTTCAACCTTAGGCCACAAACTTACCAATCACCCCTCGTATAAAACTCTGCTTTTTCACTCTGTACCTGCCCTTCCCTCTGATTGAAACATGGCTCTTTGTGTGCTTGGTACCACACTTAGGTGTCCATCTGTAGACTTAGACACTGACTATCAGCAAGTTATTTTAAGCAGGCAAAAAGATGGCAAAAAGTCAACTTCAGTTTAATTCCTTGTCAGTCATTTATTTTGCTTGAAGGAAGTACCAACTGGCACTAATAGTTCACACCTAGAGCAACACAGAAGAGGATAAATGAAGTATTTTAGAAATGTTGACAAACTTGCAAGGTTAAGAAAGGATGAGATTACATAAGATTTCTCATACATTTTCACTGCAAACCTCACCAAGGAGTTTAACTAGAGGCCAGTGCTGCTTATAGTGGAAAACCAAAGCATTCAGCATCACGTGCTTCCAGAGGATCAACCTAAATCAACAGCAATCAAACACTCTTCAATAATGCCCGACCCATCACCAGCATTTACTGCTGCAAGGTCAGAAAGTGGTCAGATCAGCAGAGTCTTCTGCTAAATTAGAGTGGGAATCTAGTCTGCTAACTTCTTTGCAGGACATCATCTCACTCAGACTCGCAAGCATGCTAAATTTAGTCTGACTTTCAAGTACAAGTGAGAGAACGGGAGGTGCCCTCTTTCAGCTATGATGTTAAGCAAAAGCCCTATATGCCCTCCGAGGTGGTTGTATAAACTTATAAAACACTATTTTGTGAGAAAAGCAAATATCTGCGGCATTTTGAGTCACGTTTATCCATCATATACTCATTATCAAACTGTTTTTGTGGGATCTTGAGTAACACACACGAAATGCTGAAGGAACTCAGCAGGTCAGGCCGTATCAATGGAGAGGAATAAACAGTTAACGTTTCAGGCCAAAATTCTTCATCAGGACCGGAAAGGAAGTGGGAAGAACTTTTGTGGGATTTTGAGGCTGTCATGTATTCTTCCATAAAGACCATGGCAGCACTTAAAAAGCACAGATAGGCTGCAAACAATTTGTATTTCCTGAAATGAGTGTGAAGGGTGCTAGATAAATCTATCATTATTTCTATCCCACACATAGCCAATGTTTCTGATCTACAAGACCACTAGCAAAGATTCCATGTTGCCCAGTGTAACAAAAACCACCACATCACGGATTCACTGTCAAATCACTTGCTTTGTCTTTTGAACAGTCGCTGTTCATACTGTGGCCACCCCATGGATTCTGATCACAAGCGCCAGTTAATTCAAATTGAAAATGGTTTGGCAAAATGTTAAGAGAAAGAAAGTTAAAGGCTCCCTTCACTGTAATTATTGCGGCTGTACTAAATCTTCAGCAGAACTTGTCATTCAGTTGCATTCTACTCTCTTTCCAAAGATCTGTATATTTTTCTTTCAAATATTTATGTGATTACATTTTGAATATAGGTTCTTAACTTGGACAAGAATATCTGCAGATGCTGGAAATCCAAGCAACATACACAAAACACTGAAGCATTTTGTGTGTGCTGTCTCAATTTACTTTCTCCACCCTTCTTAGCAAACACTATTATGTATTTAAAAAGTTATCCTCTTCAGTTAATCACCTTAAATCTGTATCCACTCTGGCTGCTGGCTATTCTGCCATGCATACATAGTCTCTTCTCTGTTTCAACATCTTCTTAGTGTTCTCTCTGAGATGCAGTGAACATGCTGTTGAGATACAGACTTCCCATTTACTTAATGGGGAAGACCCAAACAGTGGATTTTAATCCAGAAAGCCCGTGCCATTTTCCAGACCGTCACTGCACATTTGAAATTGGGAGTCCATCTCAAATACTAGTATCTGAAACACAACACTGATCTGCTTGGCTGCACATCACACCGCACAGAATAGAGGCTTCTTTTGGCAGTGTGATATTTTATAAAAGAGTTACACTGGAAGTGTACTGCACCTGGACAACACAAACACCTCGTTCATCGACTATAGCTCAGCATTTAATACCATTATTCCCACAATCTGGATTGAGAAGTTGCAGAACCTGGGCCTCTGTACCTCTCTCTGCAATTGGATCCTCGACTTCCTAACCGGAAGACCACAGTCTGTGCGGATTGGTGATAATACATCTTCCTCCCTGACGATCAACACTAGCGCACCTCAGGGTGTGTGCTTAGCCCATACTCTACTCTCTATATAACCATGACTGTGTGGCTAGGCATAGCTCAAATACCATCTATAAATTTGCTGATGATACAAGCACTGTTGGTAGAATCTCAGGTGGTGACGAGAGGGCGTGCAGGAGTGAGATATGCCAACTAGTGGAGTGGTGTCACAGCAACAACCTGTCACTCAATGTCAGTAAGACAAAAGAGTTGATTGTGGACTTTAGGAAGGGTAAGGCGAAGTACCAATCCTCATAGAGGGATCAGAAGTGGAGAGAGTGAGCAGCTTCAAGTTCCTGGGTGTCAAGATCTCTGAGGATCTAACCTGGTCCCAACATATTGATGTAGTTATAAAGAAGGCAAGACAGTGGCTATACTTCATTAGGAGTTTGAAGAGATTTGGCATGTCAACAAATACACTCAAAAACTTCTATAGATGTACCGTGGAGAGCATTCTGACAGGCTGCATTACTGTCTGGTATGGAGGGGCTACTGCACAGGACCAAAAGAAGCTGCAGAAGGTTGTAAATCTAGTCAGCACCATCTTGGGTACTAGCCTACAAAGTACCCAGGACATCTTCAGGGAGCGGTGTCTCAGAAAGGCAGCGTCCATTATTCAGGACCTCCAGCTCCCAGGGCATTCCCTTTTCTCACAGTTACCATCAGGTAGGAGCTACAGAAGCCTGAAGGCACACACTCCTAAATGGCCATTTAACCCTTGGACACTGCCTCACTTTTTTTAATATACAGTATTTCTGTTTTTTGCACATTTTTTATCTATTCATTATACATATACAGTAATTGATTTACTTATTTATTTAATTTTTTAAAATTTTATTTATTTTATTATTCTTTCTTTTCTAGATTATGTATTTCATTGAACTGCTGCTGCTTAAGTTAACAGATTTCATGTCACACGCCAGTGATAATAAACCTGATTCTGATTCTGATGTGCTTATTTCACAAAATGAGCTTCCTTCTACCTCGTAAGGCTGTGGAATGCTTATCCTGTACCTCAATTGCTTCTGAAAATGTTAAATCCTAATTCATGCTAAGCCCTGTATCCATTGATCTAATTTACTTCCCAGTTCTCCATTACATCAATTTCAACATTCTCATCCTGATTTTCACACTCTTTTTCCCTGCTCTACTATTCTCCAAAAGCACAGTGTATTTAACAAATTAAAATGTTCCATGAAATTTCACAGCACTACAAGTTAAAACTTGACATAGGTCTTCAGAAGAAAATCTTATGAGCATGAGGTTTTTTGGGAGCATTTTCAAGGGAAGAGTGAGGTGGAGAGATTTAGGGAAGGAATTCAAGAACTTGGGCCTAGGTTGTTGTCGAGGAAAATAAAGGATGGTAAGAGGCCACATTCTGGTTTGCCAGCCTTGATATAGTTAGTGATTCACCATAAGATGTACCTCAGTTACTATTTTAACACCTGGACGTTCCATTCATAAGTTGGGCACACTGTACAATGCAATAGTTCTGTGTAATGTGGTGAATCATAGGTTGTGGGAGAAAGTGATTGCTGACCAAATATTGTTATAATGTCCGTTCTCTGTTTTGCCAGTATACGCTATCCCAGGAGACCATCGAAGCACTGAAGAAACCAACATTTGATGTCTGGCACTGGGAGTACAATGAGGTACCTTGAAGATAACTTACTGGCACAACCAGCCACCAATACGTAGCGGCAGATCACTGAGTTAAAATGAAACTTTTCAAAACTTTAGTTAGGTCACAGTAGGAGTATTGTTTGCAGTTCCAGTCATCACATTACAGGAGGGAGGTGGAAAGGGTGCAGAAATGCTTATAAGGATGTTGCATGGATTAAAGAGCATTAGCTATAAAGAAAGATTGGACAAACTTAGATTGTGTCCTTTGGAGCATAAAAGGCTGAGGAGATCCTGATTGAAGTATATAAAATTGTGAGAGGCATAGATAGGTTAGACAGAGTATTTCTCCCAGGGTGGAAGTCATAAATACAAGAGGACATAACTTCAAGCAGAGAGGAGGCAAGTTTAAAGCACTTTTATAAAGCAAGCTTTCGTACACAGGTGTGGTAGGTGCCAGGAAGACACTGACAGGGGAGATGTTGGAAGCAGGTAATGCAGCAGTGGCACATGAACGGGCATGGAACGGAGGGGTATAAACCACAAACACATAGAAGGGATTAGTTTAAATTTGGCATCATGGTTGGCACGGACATTATGGCCCACATTGTCTGTTCTTGTTCTGATCACTTTATTGCCAAGACTGTTATCCCAAAGAAAAGACAGGTAAGAGAAGATTAAAAGCTGACGAATAATATTTTCTGGAGAATTTTCAGATACCATGTTTATATTGGGGAACAAAAATAATGCCAGCTTCTCGTGTTAAATTGCCCATTTTCTACAACAATTCAGTGATAATGATCATACTGATCAACGTATTTATATGTCATGAAGGTTATCTGGCCTAGTTAACCACATCTGTCCAGAATAACCTTCTAATTTCCTGACAGCTTCTTGCCTAATTCCACGGCATTCATTGCAAACTCACTGCCTGGAATCATGCAATTGATAAGCTTATGTAACAAACAATCTGCTGAAGGAGCTGTACTTAACAGGTCGAGTAACATCAGAACAGGGTGGAGGGATGAGGGTTAGAGGGGAGAGAGGAACTGTCAATGTTTTGGGTTGAAACCCTGCATCAGGACCTAGAGTGGAGAGGAAAGATAGCCAATATAAAGAAAAAAGAGGGAGTGGAGAGACAGGGGCAGTGGGTGATTGATAATGGGTAAAGGATACAGGCAGATCAAGGAAAGGAGGAAGAGAGGTGACGTTGGGGGACAGAGGCAGGAGGCTGATAGATGGAGGTGGATGAAAAAAGCCAGATGGAGCTGGGTAAATGTCGATAGTTCCTCTCCCGCCATAGATACTGCTTGACCTGCAGAGTTCCTCCAGCAGAGTGTTTGTTGCTCCAGATTCCAGCAGCTGTAGTTTCTTGTTCCTCCACTGATACACTTATCTTTCACTTGCACCCAGTTGTCCTTCTCATTTTGTTATTCTAAAGTCATTCTAAGCATTAAAATGGTCCATGATATTTGTGGTCTTGAAACTGTAATATGATATTTCAGATTGAAAAGCTCAAACCTATGTCATTTTATCATGAGCCTGGCAAATCTTATGAAGCTAAGTGCTGCAGCAATCATGGTACAAGGAAAGTTACTGCATAGAATAATAATAGAAACCATGGTAAATACACAGCAGGTCAGCAAGAACCTGTGGTGAGTGAAACAGAGTTAATTGTTCATATTGGTGATCCTGTACGTAACTCTAATGGGTAAACAGTGTAGATGCTGGACATCTAAAATAACAACAGAAAATGCTGGAAATTTTCAACAGGCCCAGCTGCATCTGTGGGAAGAGTAACAGGGTGAATACTTCATGTCGAAAATAAACTGTGAAGTTCATTGAAATCGAAGTTCTGATTAAGAGTCTTCAATCCAAAATATTAACTCTAATGTGGACTGACCTATTGGGTATTTCCAATGTTTTCTGTAACTATACTAGGTCAGTCCTGACATCAGCGTGTCCACACTTTCCCTTCCAAAATGAAATGGAAAATAGCCACTTGCATTGACTGAGGAAATCAATTTTATTCCCTGGGCCAACTTTATTGCAACTAATCAGCAAAAAATGTTTAAAAGAAAGGAATTGAAACTTCTTTAATTGACACTTTGATTCTGGGTTGCCTGTATCAGCATCCTTGAGTGAAGATTGGTCCTTAAATTCTCGAAGTGCCAGAGCATGCTTGGAAGGTTGGCTACTCTGTTAGCGGTGAATGTCATCTCCATTACAACCTCTGCATCAGCACTGTCAGTCAGCTTCAGGGAACAAAGGTGGCTTTTCGTGTTCCCATAGTTCTCCAGTAATAGAAGATGACCTCCAATAGCACCATTACTATCAGTAATGGTAAAGGATCGTTGGAGGTATTATAAATCACTTTTACATGATACTCCTTTGCTGGTTTAACCTTATTTTGAATGTCCCCGATGAAATATTAGGTTTGGGAATCCATATACACAGATATAACACATTACATGGGTCGCTCAGGTGTGTAGTAACTGTATTTCATGATCATTGGCAGATGCTCAGCTGTCTTGAGTATATGTACCATGACCTTGGACTGGTGGAAGAGTTCAACATGAATCCCATCATACTAAAACGTTGGCTGGTAAGTTTGCTGCTGTTAAGGCAGGGTTACTATTTATTGGTGCTTTTACAACATTACAGGTTTGGACAGACATGGAGCCAGAGATACATAAAGGCATCAGCATATCACAGATAAGCACTGTCTGCTTTAATTGCTATTTCCTGATGATGGAATGATGTAAGCAGGGTATGAGATTGTGCAGTTCATCTGGTCTGCCAGGACGAAACTGATGGAGGAGATACGTACAGTTTGATGAAGATACAGTGCAGAACAAGCCTCTCCGGCCCTTCGAGCTGCGCTGTCCAGCAACTCCCCAATTAACCCTAGCCTAATTACAGGACAATTTACAATGACCAATTAACCTACTAAGCAGGATGGTTTTGGACTGTGGGAGGAAACTGCAGCTTCCAGAGTAAATCCACGCATTCCATGGGGAGGACATAAAGACTCCTCACTGATGATGTCAGAATTGAACTCTGAACTCCAATGCCCCGAGCTGTAATAGTGTCACACTAACCGCTATGTTACCATCGTGCCCCTAACAGGTTTCAAATGGCACAACCCTCAACTGCATTGGGAAGAGCAGAAGGGAAAGGTGGAAAAAACTGAAAGCTTACCTAATGGAAATTCATTTTTTTTTCCATAGCTTGGGTTAAATTCCATTCCAAACATTCAGCTGTCAGTATTGCATTGGCTTAGGTAATTGAAAGTATTGGAGTTAAAGCAGGTTCTGCCTACTGCAGAAAACACACCATCGTGCATGTTAAAGAACACAGCATATAATTGGGGCAGCCTCTAACTACCCATCTGCAGAAGCTATTGCATTGAATCAGAATGGGATTCCGAATTGGGTTTATTATTAAATATGTTATTTGCAGTGCAAAGGAATAAAATTACTATCAACTACAAAATAAATAGTGTAAAAAGGTAATAGTGAGGTAGAGTTCATGGACCACTGAGAAATCTGATGGGATGTGCCATACTAAAGGTTCTGTTTGTGTAGACTGAACTGGAAGTAGTCAGCAGAGCAGTCAACACTTGTGGAGATAGAGATTAAAATGATTCATGTTTTAAGCAATGACTTCATCAGGCTCCGAAAAAGTTAGAAATCTCATATGTTTTAAATTGGGGAGAAACAGAGGTCTTTAAGTGTTATGTTGGTTTATTTGATTGTAATATTTTGTTTCCTCCAATGCTGGATGTTTGTTGAGTCATTATCTTTGAGGAACTCTAAGACTCTATCCTTTAAGTTATTTAGGTATTCCATAATGTTCTATTACTGCAGCACAAGGAATGGCTTTCCTCCCCTCACATGAAATTGAGTTCAATAGCTCTGTATATAAACTTTAATTGTAGCCATTTCCACATCAGTGAACATTTTCACCTACCTCCTGATTCCATTGGTTAACAAGAAACAAATCACACACAATTTATCAGTGTAGATATGGGTCAACTAAAGAGCTAATCAGGGGTCCATTATAGATCAGACATTGTTGGAGATAAAGAGTTCACATGAAGTTTATTACAGTCCATTACTTGACTGAGGATATTGATTAATCCTGCAGATTTTTCAAGGTTGCTGCCTTCATTGCTTCTTGCACATTTCATTACAGCTTCAAAGCCAATCTGTTGAAAAGCCCTGAATGTTACAAACAATTGCTCTTGTTGCGGAAGGAGACTCATAAACATAAGTGCAATGACAGACTGGATCATACCTTTATTTATAGGATGTATTTCAGAGAGCTCTCCTGAAGAAACTCATCCTACATTGATTTTATTTGTGGGTCACCTTGAATAGGTGGACTACGTTTGAGTGGTCATGAGCAGAATTTGAATGCCTGCACACAGTTCGAGAATTTTCTCCAGCCACAGGAGATACAACACCCGTCCCTTCACATCTTCCCTTCCCACCAAGAAAGTAATTAGACTTTCCAGCTGAAGCACTGATTCACTTGCATTCTTCCAAACTAGTGGACTGCATTTACTGTTCACAATGTGGTATCCTCTACGTTGGAGAAACCAAATTTAAGAGTCACCCTAAGGTTTAAGTAATTCACTCTTTTTTTCCCTCTACCAGAACCTGTCATCCATCTGTGATTTTGACTCATTTTTCTCTCTGTTAGTATAATCTGGCCTGCTGGGCACATTCCAAGTTGATATTAGCTATTCACAACCATGAGTTTAACTTTTACATTAACTGTAGTAGAGATTTTCTTTTTGTTCTATCTATTGCTCCCTGCTACTGCAAATAACTTTCTCTCTTTCCCTCTCAGACTTGAAACATTAATGCTCTTTCTCCTTCCTCCGATGCTTCCCAACCCGCGGAGTGTTTCCAGTATTTTTGGTTTTAAGTGGGCATGTGCAGATTTGATTTTCAAGGATGCCTCTGTAGTGGCATAGCTGCATTGTTTCAGCTTTTACTGAGTGACACCATGGAGTTTTAAGGAGATGTGGTCAGGAGCACTTCAGATGTCCGGGTGTGATGGAAACACTGTCCCTTGTTTCCATGGCAGCAAATATGCATGATATGTGTGTGGTGAACTACATATACCTGTCTAGACATGCCCCTCTGCTGACTGCTCCTGTGGCTCCTCCCACAGACCCCTGTATAAAGGCGATTGGAGGCACTGATCCTCCCTCAGTCTCCAGGATGTTGTGTGGTGGTCTCTTGCTGCTAATCGTGGTCTCTTGCAGCTAATAAAAGCCTATCATTCGCCTCCCATCTCCGAGAGTTATTGATGGTGCATCAATTTTATTAGCTGCAATTTTAAAACATGGAGAGCATTTTACAACCAGATAAATTGGACATTGATCCTCAATCTCCCGAAGCAGCCATTGCCTTTGAACTCTGGCTTGCATGCTTCCAATTGTACCTGGAAGAGATTTGCGTGACTGAGCCTGCTATCATGCACAGAGTTCTCCTCTCCAGAGTCAGTCTGAGGGTATTCTCCCTTATCAGGGACCTGCCGACCTATCAAGGGGCACTGGACACCCTCAAAAGACAGTACCTGCGGCCGGTGAACACCGTCTATGCAAGACATCGCTTAGCAACACGGCGGCAGCGGACCGGTGAGTCGAGTGCTGAGTTTGTCCGGGCCCTACAGACACTCGTGCGGGCCTGCAACTGCAGGGGACTGATGGCGGAACAGCATGCGGAGCTCCTGGTACGAGACGCCTTTGTTACGGGGATCAGGTGAGTGTACGTGCGCCAGCAGCTGCTGGACTACGCCGATCTTACCTTATAGTCGGCGATCGAGCTGGCCGACACGCTGGAGGCTGCTCTGCACAATGCTGATGCTGTCCAGCTGCACGATCTCCCACCAGTCCCATGGATGCTGCAGACCCCGCTACCCGCCGGCAAATCGGTCTCAGCTGCTGCCATTCGCGAGTCCGTGAACTCCCCGCAACCCGCCGGCAAATCGACCACAGCTGCTGCCACTCGCGAGTCCGTGAACTCCCCGTAACCCGCCGGCGAATTGACCACGGCTGCTGCCAGTCACAAGTCCGCGCAGTGTTACTTCTGCGGACTCGAAAAGCACCCCCGAAAATGCTGCCCGGCCCAAGAAGCTACCTGCTCCAGCTGCGGAAAGAAGGGCCACTTCGCCAAGGCCTGTAAGTCTAAACCACGAGCGGGGTCGAACAGTGCCGCGTGCAAGGCATGGGGGTCGTCATCTTGGTCGCCGCCATCTTGCCTGCCCGCCGCGTGCGAGGCATGAGGGCAGCCATCTTTGTCGGCGCCACCTCGCCCCGCCTCCGACCCACGGGTGCTTAGTGGGTACCAAAACGGCGATTCAACTCTGGCCTCCGTAACCCTCGACCAAAGCGCTCCACACCAGCTCGCAAGGTCAATGATGGACATCCTGGTGGAGGGGCACAGGACTCGCTGCCTGTTTGACACGGGCAGCACTGAGAGTTTTATTCACCTGGACACAGTGCAACGCTGCGGACTCGTGACACAGCCGGTAAGCCAGAGGGTCACCATGGCTTCTGGGTCACATTCCACAGACATCCGGGGGTTTGTGTAGCGACATTGGTGGTGCAGGGCACAGAATATCGGGACTTTGTGCTACTGGTCATGCCTCGACTGAGTGCGCCTGTGCTATTGGGGCTGGACTTCCAGAGCCACCTTGAAAGTGTGACAATGGCGTATGACGGGCCCCTCCCACCACTCACTGTCAGGAATCCTCAGTTTTGTGGGACTTCGTCATATACCCCGCTACTGACCACACACACACACCGACCCACACAACCCACCCAGCACCATGCCAACAGCCGCGCTACTGACACCACTTGCAGCCTCTCCACCCTCAAGATTCCTCCCCCACCGCTGTTCACTAACCTGACCCCCGACTGTAAACCTGTGGCAACTAAAAGCAGGAGGTACAGCGCAGGGGACAGGGCCTTCATTCAGTCAGAGGTGCAGCAGCTGCTCAGGGAGGGGATCATTGAGCCAAGCACAAGTCCTTGGAGGGCCCAGGTGGTCATTGTTCGGACCGGGCAGAAAAATAGGATGGTCGTGGACTATAGCCAGACCATCAATAGGTTCACGCAGCTTGACGCGTACCCCCTACCCTGCATCGCGGATATGGTCAATCAGATAGCTCAGTACAAGGTGTACTCGACCATAGACCTGAAATCCGCTTACCATCAGCTCCCCATCCGCCCGGAGGACCGCCCCTACACTGCCTTCGAGGTGGGCGGCAGGCTCTATCACTTCCTGCGCATCACCTTCGGTGTCACGAATGGTGTCTCTGTCTTCCAGAGGGAAATGGACCGGATGGTGGACCAGTGCCAACTGAAGGCCACGTTCCCATATCTAGATAACATCACCATCTGCGGTCACAACTGGCAGGATCACGACACTAACCTCCAACAATTTTTCCAAGCGGCCAAAGCCCTGAACCTTACTTATAACGGACAAGTGTGTGTTCGGAACCACCCGACTCGCTATCCTTGGGTATGTCGTGGAGAACGGGGTCATTGGCCCTGATCCCGACCGTATGTGCCCCCTGTTAGAACTCCCTCTTCCCACCACCCTCAGAGCCCTCAGACGGTGCCTGGGCTTCTTTTCCTATTACGCCCAATGGGTCCCTCACTACGCAGACAAGGCCCACCCCCGGTCAAGTCCACCGCATTTCCCCTCTCAGCTGAGGCCCGCGCGGCCTTCAGCCGCATTAAAGGGAACATTGCCAAAGCAACGATGCATGTGGTGGACAAGACCATTCCCTTCCAAGTAGAGAGTGACACCTCGACTTCGCGCTGGCTGCTACCCTCAATCAGGCAGGCAGGCCAGTAGCATTCTTCTCTCGTACCCTTCAAGACCCTGAAATTTGGCACTCTGCGGTGGAGAAAGAAGCCCAGGCCATGGTGGAAGCTATTAGGCACTGGAGGCACTATCTCGTCGGCAAAAGGTTCACCTTGCTGACCGACCAGCGCTCAGTTGCGTTCATGTTTAGCAACCAACAGCGGGGCAAAATCAAAAATGATAAAATTTTGCGGTGGAGAATGGAACTCTCCACCTACAACTATGATATCCTGTACCGGCCTGGCAGACTCAATGAGCCCCCTGATGCCCTATCCCGGGGAGCGTGTGCCAGCGCGCAGCTCGAGCGGCTATACGCCCTCCATGCAGATCTTTGCCACCCGGGGGTCACCTGATTTTACCATTTCGTGAAAGCCTGGAACCTGCCTTACTCCCTTGAGGACATCAGGACGATGACCAGGGACTGCCAAGTCTGCGCTGAGTGCAAACCGCACTTCTACCGTCCTGAAAAGGTGCAACTTATCAAGGCCACCTGCCCCTTTGAGCGACTGAGTGTCGACTTTAAGGGCCCCCTTCCCTTCACTGACCGTAATGTCTACTTTCTCAACATAATCGACGAGTACTCGCAGTTCCCTTTTGCCATCCCCGCCCTGATACCACTGCCACGTCCGTCATAAAAGCCCTGCACCAGCTCTTGACTCTGTTCGGATATCCCTGCTATATCCACAGTGATAGAGGGTCCTCCTTTATGAGTGATGAACTGTGCCAGTACCTGCTGGCTAGGGGCATTGCTACTAGTAGGACCACGAACTATAATCCCCGGGGAAATGGACAGGTGGAGAGGGAGAATGCCACTGTGTGGAAGGCCACACTCTTAGCCCTTAAGTCAAAGGGATTGCCGGTCTCTCGATGGCAGGAGGTCCTCCCCAAGGCACTCCACTCCATCCACTCCGTTATGCACGTCCATCAATGCCACCCCTCACGAGCGACTCTTTTCTTTTCCCAGGAAGTCTGCCACTGGGACCACCCTACCGGCTTGGCTGACATCCCCAGGGCCAGTGCTGCTCCAGAAACATGCGAGGAGCAATAAATACTCCCCAATGGTCGAGAGGGTTCACCTATTTCATGCAAACCCCCAGTATGCCTACGTGGTCTTACCTGATGGGCGGGAGGACACGGTCTCCATCCACGACCTGGCACCCGCAGGAGCACCAGACCACTACCCCAAACACTCCACGGTGACTATGAACCCTGTACCCACCGAGGTGTATACCCACGAGACACCGCGCACACCAAGCCCTACACAGACTCCTCACGACACTCCCATACCAGGTGCCTCACACACGCATGAGGGATCACTGACACCTAATGGGCTGACACCTCAAGTCAGGCCGGAGCCAGCACAACCTCCGTCACCGGTGCAATCACCGCCTGTGCTACGTAGATCGCAGCAACAGATTCAACCGCCTGATAGACATAACCTGTAAATATACTTTTAACCTGTAATTATACTTGTAAGAAACTTCGCCCCATGGGGACTCTCTTTTAAAACAAAGGGGGGGGGGGTGAATGTGGTGAACTACAGATACCTGTCTGGACACGCCCCCCCCCGCTGACTGCTCCTGTGGCTCCTCCCACAGACCCCTGTATAAAGGCGATTGGAGGCACTGCTCCTCCCTCAGACTCCAGGATGTTGTGTGATGGTCTCTTGTTGCTGATAGTGCTCTCTCTTGCCTCACGTCTCCGAGAGTTATTGATGGTGCATCAATGTGTGAATTATTATATTTGTGCTGGGTCTCAGGTGTACTCTGACAGTTTCCCTTCCATAACATGTGGTGTAGTCCTTGTTAGAGTGATTTTTGGGTTTAGGATACATACAGTTGAAGTCAGAAGTTTATATACACCTTAGCCAAATACATTTAAACTCAGTTTTTCACAATTTCTGACATTTAATCCCAGAAAACATTTCCTGTCTTAGGTCAGTTAGGATCACTACTTTATTTTAAGAATGTGAAATGTTGGAATAATAGTAGAAAGAATGATTTATTTCAGCTTTTATTTCTTTCATCACATTCCCAGTGGGTTAGAAATTTACACACACTTTGTTAGTATTTGGTAGCATTGCCTTCAAATTGTTTAACTAGGGTCAAATGTTTTGGGTAGCCTTCCACAAGCTTCTCACAATAAGTTGCTGGAATTTTGTTCCATTCCTCCAGACAGAACTGGTGTAACTGAGTCAGGTTTGCAGGCCTCCTTGCTTGAACACGCTTTTTCAGGTCTGCCCAGAAATTTTCTATCGGATTGAGGTCAGGGCTTTGTGATGGCCACTCCAATACTTTGACTTTGTTGTCCTTAAGCAATTTTGCCACAACTTTGGAGGTATGCTTGGGGTCATTGTCCATTTGGAAGACCCATTTGCAACTGAGCTTTAACTTCCTGCCTGATGTCTTGAGATGTTGCTTCAATATATCCATATAATTTTCCTTCCTCATGATGCCATCTATTTTGTGAAGTGCACCAGTCCCTCCTGCAGCAAAGCACCCCCACAACATGATGCTGCCACCCCCATGCTTCATGGTTGGGATGGTGTTCTTTGGCTTGCAAGCCTCACCCTTTTTCCTCCAAACATAACGATGGTCATTATGGCCAAACAGTTCAATTTTTGTTTCATCAAACCAGAGGACATTTCTCCAAAAAGTAAGATCTTTGTCCCCATGTGCACTTGCAAACTGTAGTCTGGCTTTTTTATGGTGGTTTTGGAGCAGTGGCTTCTTCCTTGCTGAGCAGCCTTTCAGGTTATGTCGATATAGGACTCGTTTTACTGTGGATATAGATACTTGTCTACCTGTTTCCTCCAGCTTTTTCACAAGGTCCTTTGCTGTTGTTCTGGGATTGATTTGCACTTTCTGCGCCAAAGTATGTTCATCTCTAGGAGGCAGAATGCATCTTCTTCCTGAGCGGTATGATGGCTGTGTGGTCCCATGGTGTTTATACTTGCATACTATTGTTTGTACAGATGAACGTGGTACCTTCAGGTGTTTGGAAATTGCTCCCAAGGATGAACCTTGGTCCACAATTTTTTTTTTCTGAGGTCTTTTTTTTGTTGGATTTTGTTTGTAAACTTCTGACCCACTGGAATTGTGATATAGTCAGTTAAAAGTGAAATAATCTGTCTGTAAACAATTGTTGGAAAAATTACTCATATCATGCACAAAGTAGATGTCCTCAACGTCTTGCCAAAACTATAGTTTGCTAATACGAAATCTGTGGAGTGGTTAAACAAAGAGTCTTAATGATTTCAACCTAAGTGTATGTAAACTTCTGACCTCAACTGTACATTTAGCAATTGACTTTGACTACCAGTCTTCACATCTGAAAATGTATTGTGGATTTAATTTGGAGTGCAGCTCTGAACAATGAGTTCCTAAAAGCTGTGAATCCCAGTCCAGACAATGCTGATTATAATTCATATGAATGTCTGTGGTGTGAAGGTTGTATGTAGCTTCAAAGAAAGCATTGTCCATACATTGTAAATACGGAGATGTCTTTTGATGTTTGACACATAAAGTATAGAGCCTCACGTTGGGTCAGCAGACCTTTCCACCAAAAGTGTCTCCATGTGATGCCTGCCGTACCTTGTTTCGTCGAATAAAAAAACTGCTCTGTATCTACCAGTTATTTTCTCCAGTGACTTCATCCATGCAACAACAGTCCTCCTCCAGTACGCCCATTATTCCTCTCCTCCTCCTGCTGATATTCTGGTTCCCATTGCTCCTCTAGCTAGAGTCCCTTGTGCAAGGGCTCTGCTCTGAGTTGTGTTGGGGGCAGAAAGTGATCGAGGATAAAAAGTCAAGCAAATAGTATGTGCTGGAAATCTGAAGTAAAAAAAAAACAGAGAATACTGGGACTAGCAGATCAGGGATTTGTACAAAATACTGATAAAAATATGAAAGAACATTTTAAGGTGGCAAAGTGGCACAGATAGAAGAGCGGCTATATTATAGTGCGAGAGATTTGGGTTCTGTGAGGAGCTTGCACATTCTCCTAGTAACTGTATGGTCTCCCCTGTGTGGTCCAGTTTCTTCCCACATTTGAATGGCAGGTGAGTTGGTGGCTTGACTGGTTGCTGTAAATTAATTGCCCCTAGTATAGAGATGGGTGGAAGAATTGGGGGTGGGGAGGAGTGAATTTTTAAAAATGGGATGAGTGTCTCTTTAGCATAAATGGGTGTTTGATAATCAGTGTGGTCTTGGGCTGAAGGAGCTCTTTCCAAGCTGCATGACTCGATGGCTTGAGTGAGTACTGGAGGATGCGGTTGACTGCTGCAGGCAGTGAAATCTTATCTTGTATGCTAATGGCATCATGTGCGTGGCCTAAATTGTAGAGTTACTTGCTGCAACGCTAGATCACGGTTAATTACAGTTCCCCCAAGATACCCTTATAGGACTGTGGCACTCCTGAGAGATGATAAGTAAGATTAATTGCCTAAGAATGAAGGAGGTGTGTGAGCTTCTTGGATAGCTGCCATTGGTCTCAAGAAAGATTTACTCATGGTAAACAATATCCTGCTAAAGGAGTTAAAGCTCTTCTGGATCACAAAGAGCTTCAATTCTGAAGGGGATATCCAAAATGTTAAATATGTGCATCTTATAGACCAGGGATGGCCAACCTATGGCGCATTGGATGATTAGAAGTGGCGTAATGAACGGTGGGAAAATGAGTTCTTATTTATAGCGGGTCCATCGGGAAAACCGCTGTGCATTGTTTGTGAAAACACTTTCTCGCATAATAGAAGACATGATCTTAACAGACACTATAAAACACAACATCAGACTGAAACAGAAGGAAAACTGAAGCTAGTGCTTGGGTCTGAGTTACGGAAAGAATATGTGATTAAGAAAAAGGAAGAAATCAAAAGAAGACAAAATATATTTGTTAAAAGTCTCATTGCTGTAAGTAATGTTTATCTTGTTTTTATATTAAATCAATATATCATGTAAAATGCTAAATATGTCTATATTAACATATTTTTACAAGAATTGAATGGGGGTACAAGAGTTGTATGGCACATCTGAACTCGTGCGTGAAAAAATTGACGCATGGAATGTAAAAGGTTGGCCTCCCCTGTTATAGACCATGTGAAACTTCTGGAAGCCTGTAGAATAGAAGGAACCACACAACTAGTCAGGATCATCATCTGTGCTGAAGGAAAATTGGAAGAAGCAAGCTGGAATAATGCAAACAGTAGGGAATTGAGTGTGACACTGACCTTGACCTTGGCTGACAGTTCATAGCATAGTGTGAATTGGAGGATTGTCCAAGGTGGATGTCTATATTCATGATAATTGCTTTAGTAAACAACGTTTGGAGACGTTGCTCCTCAGAGGGGTTGAAGCAGGACAGTGTGTGGGATTCAGGATTGTGAATGTCAATATTTCCACACTTCTTCCCTCAGGGTTTCCAGCCTAGTCAGCAGCATCTCCAATACTTACCCTGCTGCCCAAAATCTTCCAGCTGAAGTAAAAGGAGCCTCAAGATAGCACCTTGGAAAAGGTGTCTCAACTGCTTAAGTGCTAGTGTAGCTCAGTAGAATTACAGTATCTGTGCATAATAGGAGCAGGTTCCAGACTCAGTACTCAACTCCAGAGAATTCTGCTATGGACTGCATAAGATGGTGAGAATGGCTCTTTAAGTGATGAAGCTACAGACCGAGCTCACAGGCAGAGTTGTGTTGAGTGTCCAACAACTAATGTTGCTCAGAACAATGTGACTATTTCATTTGAAAAGACCTAAATGAGAAATTACGTCATTAGCTGCGCTACCAAAACAAATGTAAAGTGTGATTTCCGAGAGGAAGAGCCCAGATGAATTCCTGGTGTGAAGTGAAATGACCCAGAAAATGCTGTTATTCCGTTGACTCTATTAACCATCGATTGGCATTCACAGAGTGCTAAAAGGAACAGTTGAGCAATTGAATTTCTTGGCCATAATATTTTGAAGAAGTGTACTTTTAGAATCATACTGTTTAAAATTCAGCCACTGTGCTTCTGTCTATTCTTTGTAAGAGCTCCCCTTTTAACCCCACCTCCTCATAGTTGATGATACAACCATAAGAAATAGGAATGGAAGAAGGCCATTCAAGAAGCCTATGCCACCATTTTGAATAAAATCATGGTTAATCCTACTTTCCTCGTCCATGTCCCATCCTCTCTCCCCATTAACTTTAATTTCCTGACTCATTAAACACCTATCTTCCTCACTTGTGAATATATTCAAGGTTTTAACTTCCACAGCTTTCTCGGATAAGCAGGTCCAACAATCTAATAACCTTGTAAAGGAAGAAGTTCTTCCTCATGTCAGAATCAGAATCAGACTTAATATCACTGACATATGTCATGAAATATGTTGTTTTGCAGCAGCAGTACATTGCAATACATAATAAAAACTATAAATTACAATAAGATAATATAATATCATATAACATATAATTTAATTAAATTAAATAAGTAGTGCAACAAGAGAGCTAAAAAGAAACAAAAATAGTGAGGTAGTGTAATTGGTTTCGTTGTCCATTCAAAAACCTGATCGCAGAGGGGAAGAAGCTGTTCCTAAAGTGTTGAGTGTGTGTCTTCAAGCTCCTGTACCTCCTTCTTCATTGTAGCAATGAGAAGAGGGCTTTCCTGGGTAATGGAGGTCCTTAATGATGGATGCCGTCTTTCTGAGGCATTGCCCTTTGAAAATGTCCTCAATGCTGGGGAGGCTTGTGCCCATGATGGAGCTGGCTGAGGTTACAACACTCTGCAGCATTTTCTGATCCTGCGCAGTGGCCCCTCCATACCAGATGGTGATGCAACCAGTTAGAATGCTCTCCACCGTACATCTGTTTTCATGCTCAGACTCTGCCCTCTGATCACAGCCCTGACGATCTTCCCTCTATTTCTGTCCTATGACCCTTGAAAAGTTCTGATTTGTTTATGACTTTCATTTGTAGTAATTGGGCCTATTGTGTGTTCTATATCCAGCTCAGCATTCAGGAGAACTACCGAAACAATCCATTCCACAACTTCCGGCATTGCTTCTGTGTAACGCAGATGATGTACGGTATGGTCCATCTGTGCGAGCTGCAGGTGAGTAGAGATCGACAACTAGTCTGCGCTCTGGCATAACCACATCCACCGTCTGAAATTTCTTCTTTATGGTCACATGCTGGAAAGAATAGATCTACAGCACTTTACATGTCTGCTTCAGATGTAAAGGAGAGATTTAGACCTACAGTAACTTGTGATACATCCCACTTCCTATTAAGAGGTTCAAATGGAGTACTGGAGCATAGTGAAATAAAACAAAAATAAGTTATAGATGCTAATAAACACAATAAGAAATTTGTAAAATCCTATTTACTCAATGAATGATTACAATGTGGAACTTGTTGCCTTAAGGAGTGGTTGAAAGGCATTCAAATTCATTTGGGGGGGAATGGAAAACACGGTAATAGGAAGTAATGACAAGAAGGCTATTTTAGATTGGGTGTTGTGTAACAACCCAGATCTTATTAGGGAGCTTAATATAAAGGAACCCTTCAGAGGCAGTGATCATAATATGATTGAATTCAAACTGCAGTTTGAGAGGGAGAAGGATACGTCACATGTATCTGTATTGCAATGGAGTACAGGGAATTACAGAGGCATGAGAGAGGAACTTGCCCAGGTGGATTGGAGGAGGATAGTGGCGAAGATGACGACAGAGTAGGAGGTGATTGAAGTTTCTGAGAATAGTTCACAAGGTGCAGGATAGATATATCCCACAGAAGAAGAATTTCTCACATGGCAGGGGTAGGCAACCATGGCTGACAAGGGAAGTTAAGGACTGTATAAAAGCCAAGGAAAGGTCATATAAGGTAGCAAAAGTGAGTGGGAAATTAGATGATTGGGCAGCTTTTAAAATCCAACAAAAGGCAACTAAAAGTGCTATAAGAAGAGAAAAGATTAAGTATGAGGGCAAACTAGCCAATAATATAAAGCAGGATACTAAAAGTTTTTTCAGTTATATAAAGAGTAAGAGGGAGGTGAGAGTTGATTTTGGACCACTGGAAAATGATGCCGGTGAGGTAGTAATGGGGGGCCGAGAAATGGCAGATGAACTTAATGGGTACTTTGTATCATTCTTCACTGTGGAAGATACCAACAGTGTGCCAGAGATCAGTGAGAGTCAAGGAACAGAGGTGAGTGCCATTGCTATTACAAAGTGCTAGGCAAACTCAAAGGTCACCTGGACCAGATGGACTACATCCCAGAGTCCTGAGAGAAGTTGCTGAAGAGATAATGGATGCATTGGTCATGATCTTTCAAGAATCACTTGATTCTGGCATGGTCCAGGAGGACAGGAAGATTGCAAATGTCACTCCACGCTTTAAGAAGGGAGGAAGGCAAAATAAAGGAAATTATAGGCCAGTTAGCCTAACCTCAGTGGTTGGAAATGTGTTGGAGTCTATTATTAAGGATGAGGTTTCAGAGTACTTGGAAACTAATGATAAAGTAAGTCAAAGTCAGCATGGTTTCTGTAAAGGGAAATCTTGCCGAACAAATTGGTTAGAGTTCTTTGAGGAAGCAACAAGCAGGATGGACAAAGGAGAGGCAGTGGATGTTATTTACTTGGATTTTTAGAAGGCATCTGATAAGGTGCCACACATGAGGCTACCTAACAAGATAAAATCCTATGGTGTTATTGGAAAGATACTGGCATGGATAGAGGAATGGCTGACAGGCATGAGGCAGTGAGTGGGAATAAAGGGGACCTTTCCTGGTTGGCTGCCAGTGACTAGTAGTGTTCCTCAGGGATCAGTATTGGGACTGCTGCTTTTCACATTGTTTGTCAATGATTTAGATAATGGAATTGATGGCTTTGTGGCAAAGTTTGCAGATGATACAAAGATAGGTGGAGGGGTAGGTAATACTGAGAAAGCAATGTGATTGCAGCAGGACTCAAACAAATTGGTAGAATGGGCAAAAAGGTGGGAAATGTATGATAATGCATTTTGGTAAAAGGAGCAATAGTGCAGACTATTATCTAAATGGGGAGAAAATTCAAACATTAGAGATGCAGAGGGACTTAGGAGTCTTTGTGCAAACCCCCCAGAAGGTTAATTTACAGGTTGAGTCTGTGGTAAAGAAGGCAAATGCAATGTTGGCATTTATTTCAAGGGGAATAGAATATAAAAGCAAGGAGGTAATGCTGAGGCTTTATAGGACACTAGTCAGATCGCACTTGGAGTATAGTCAACAGTTTTGGGCCCCATATCTCAAAAAGGATGTGTTGTCATTGGACAGAGTCCAGAGGAGGCTCACGAGGATGATTTCTGAAATGGAGCGGTTGGCAGCTTTGGGCCTGTACTCACTGGAATTTCGAAGAATGTGGGGGGGGGGGGGGAATCTCATTAAAACCTGCCATATGTTGAAAGGACTAGATAAGGTGGATGTGGAGAGGATGTTTCCTTTGGTGGGGGTATCCAGAACTGGAAGGCACAGCCTCAAAACTGAGGGGCGACCTTTCAGAATAGAGGTAAGGAGGAATTTTTTTAGCCAGAGAGTAGTGTATCTGTGGAATGCACTGCCACAGACTGAGCTGGAGGCCAAGTCCATGGGTATATCTAAGGGGAAAGTTGATAGTTTCCTGATTGGTCAGGGCGTCGAAGGATGTGGCAAGAAGGCTGGTGTATGGGGTTGACTGGGATCTGAGATCAGCCATGATGGAATGGTGAAGCAGACTCAATGGTCTTATGCTCTTAAGAAGGACCTATTGATAGTGTTAGATGCAGGAGGATGGGAGGTGGTTTGTGTGAGCCTTAAACTCCAACACATACCATTTCCTACAGAATTTGGAGTACTGCCTCAGCATTAAAGTTACCTACACATACATAAATAATAAAATTCACGTGTACTATTTGAGCCAAACTTGTTTCTTCAATCTGATTCAACATTCCTTCAGTGAGAAGCAATGTCGCAACTTCTAGAAAATTGGGAGGAAAGGTTGCAAATTGTAGAAGTGAGAAAATTGGTATAAAAAAAACTGAAAATGACAGAACTTCTCAGCTGGTCAGTGAGCATCTCTGATAAGAGAAACAAAGTTAAATAATAAACAAAAGAAAGTGTGCAGATGCTGGAAATCCAAAGCAACAGACACAAGATGCTGGAGAAACTCAGCAGGTCAGTCAGCATCTATGGAAATGAATAAACAGTTGATGTTTCTGGCCGAGACCCTTCGTCAGGACAAAGTTAAATGTTACAGACATTTCTACAGACACTCTCCTGACTTGAAAGGGTTCCTGTATTTTCTCTTCTTATTCATAAGCTATAGAAACAGAAACAGCTAAACAGCCCAATGAGTCTGCATTGCAGCACAACCATGGCTGATTGATTTTCTCTCTCAACCCCATTCTCCTGCCTTTTCCCCATTACCTTTGATGTGCTTACTAATCAAAAACCTATCAGCCTCCTCTTTAATTATACCCAATGACTCAGCCTCCGCAGACATTTGTGGCAATGAATACCGTGGAGTCTCCACCCTCTGGCTAAAGAAGTTCAGGACAAAGAGGATTACAGTGACATGTAAACTTTGGACTGTATCAATACTCAATTGGAAATGATAGCACTAAGTAGTGGCCATCTTCATTTTTGGACAAAAGTTGAATTGGTATATTTATTCAGCCAGATCTATACTTTTGGAACCATATATTAATCTAATAACAAAGTATTGACTCATACATCATGAAGTGCTCTTTCAAACAAAATATTATTTAATCCTTGTGTACCTTTCAAACAACAAAGTCTGATATTATGTTTTCCTGAGTCAATTATAGGTCAAACCAGTTGAAAACGACATTTATTTTTTTCCAGCTTATTTTTATAATGTATCAGACATATTGCATTTTGTTCTGACCGTAGAAAATCCATAGCCTGTCTGACCAGGCTTGACTATAGTGATACAAAGGGATTTTAACGGATATTAAAGGGAATTGCATTCAAAAACCCAATCATGGATGGAGCTTTTGATTTGCTATGCCCACATGCATGGTGGCATGTTTACTCAATGGACTGTGCTTCCAAAGGTGCACTAATTCCATTACATTCATATTACCAGTGTTCTGAATGAACCTGCAATATAAATAACTCCATCTGTTTGTGGCATTTATTCTGCTGCCCTACTGAGTTTGGATAGAAGGTATCATCAGTCCCTGTGCCTTGCTGGAGCTGAATCTTGACTGCTGAAGGTTTCCTCAAGGGGAAATCTTGCCTGACAAATCTGTTAGAATTATTTGAGGAAATTACAAGCAGGATAGACAAAAGAGTCAGTAGATGTTGTTGACCTGGATTTTCAGGCTGCTTAACAAGATAAGAATCTATGGTATTACAAGAAAGATACTAGCATGGATAGAAGATTGGCTGACTGGCAGGAAGTAAGGAGTGGGAATAAAGGGGGCCTTTTCTGGTTGGCTGCCTGTGGCTAACGGTGTTCCACATGGGTTGGTGTTGGGAGTGCTTCTTTTTATGTTATATGTCAATGATTTGGATGACAGAATTGATGGCTTTGTGGTCAAGTTTGTGAATGATATGAAAATAGGTGGAGGGGCAGGTAACGTTGAGGATGCAGGGAGTCTGCAGAAGGACTTAGATTGGGAGAATGGGCATAGAAGTGGCAAATGGAATATAGTGTAGGGAAGTGTATAGTTAAACACTAACCTAGGAGAAAATACAGAAAACAGAGGTGCACAGGAAATTGGGAGTCCTCATATGGGATTCCCTAAAGGTTAACTTGCAAGTTTAGTCAGTGGTAAGGAAGGTATATGCAATGTTAGCATTCATTTTGAGAAGACTAGAATATAAAAGCAAGGATGTAATGCTGAGGCTTTATTAGGTATTGGTCAAACCACACATGTAGTATTGTGAGCAGTTTTGGGACCCTTATTTCAGAAAGGTTGTGCTGGCGTTGGAGAAGGTCCAGAGGAAGTTCATGAGAATGATCCCAACAATGAAAGGGTTTATGCATCAGGAGAATTTGATGGCTCTGGGCTTGTACTCACTGGAGTTTATGGGGGGGGGGGGGGTCTCATTGAAACCTATTGAATATTGGAAGACCTAAATAAAGTGGATGTGGAAAGGATGTTTCCTGTAGTGGGGGAGTTCAGGACCAGAGGGGACAGCCTCAGAACAGAAGGATGGCCCCTTACAACAGAGATGAGAAGGAATGTCTTTAGATAGAGGGTGGTGAGTTTGTTGAACATTGTTACAGATGGCTGTGGAAGCCAAATCATTGGGTATATTTAAAGCAGAGGCTGACTGGTTATTGATCAGTTAAGGCTAGGTTCTTGATCAGCAAGGACATCAATGGTTACAGGGAGCAGGCAGGAGAATGGGGTTTAGAGTGATAATAAATCAGCCGTGATGTAATGCTGGAGCAGACATGATGGGCCGAATGGCCTAATTCTGTTCCTACGTCATGTGGTCTTCCAATTTCCTATACTATCCAGTAACTGCGTTAACTTTGTTTTCACCACATGTGAACAGGAGAGGCTTACTCCGATAGATCTGGTGATTTTAATGACTGGAGCTATTTGTCATGACTTGGATCACCCTGGATATAACAATGCGTAAGTTTGAATGTCTTATGATTGTAAAATAACTATCTGTAGCTACTGGTAAGCTGAATCGTTAGGAATTCATTTAAGTAGAGGTATTAAACAACATAAATATTAGAAATGGAAGCAGATGGTTAGACAGCTCTTTGAATCTACTCCACCATTTGATAATATTGGAGTTAACTTTCTCACCTAATTCACAAAACCTTGTTTTTCTTCAAGCCCCAAAATCCATCAAACTCAGCCCTGAATATTCTGAATAACTGAGTACCCAGAGACGATTGGGGTTCAGAATTCCAGGTTTAAAATCCTTTGTTACAGGAGATGTCTCCCCATCTTAGCCTCAAGTCCTTAACCTTGATATTTTCATAGTCCTAGGCTTTACATGCTGAGAAAGCAGCCTCTCAGTATCTACCTTCTTAAGTTTCTAACTTTTAATACAAACTAATATTTTTATCCAAATTCCATGAATGTATGTCTATGTCTCTGCTCATAATTCAGCTTTCTCATCCCAGGAATCCGTTTCATGAACATTTATTCAAACTCTTCCAGCACAAATATATCCTTCCCTGGGTACAGACATTACTCCAATTGTGCCCATATCAAACTCTACATAACTGGTATGAGAAATCCTGCACAACTTTCAATCCCCTTTCAATAAAGGTAAACGTTGCATTGACCTTCTGTGATCAATGTATGACATGTCTAAATTCCTCTGTACCACAAAACTTACCAGTGTGTCACCTTTGAAGAAGTGTTCTACGCATACTGAAGTGAATAATCTTGCACATATTCACATTATTTTTCAGTTTTCACTTTCTTACCCAATCACTTATTTGGTCCAGATTTCTTAGTTGATGCAATCTTCTCCTCATCTCTTTATTTTTTTTTCTAGATAAAAGCATCATGATCAAACTTGGAAACTTTGGATATAGACATATAGTGTAATGACTGAGACCTGAGCATTGTTCACTACAGTATTAAACACTGCCTTCCTGACAATAAGACCTTCACTCCTAGATTTTTTATCTTTAAATTAATTCTCAAGTAATGCCAAAATTACATACAATTTGATCTGTAACAACTTATCTTGTGGTAACTTATTGAATGCTTTCTGAAAATCTGCATGTACGACATCTGCATGTACGACATACAATCTGCATGTATACAATGCTAGTTATATCTTCAGATACCTCCAAAGGATCTGTCACATAGAGCATGTTCATTTTCTGTGAACAAGCAAATTCTATGAAAACGAACATATCATATTATGATTTTACACATAAACAACTCTTTATATCACAGTTGCTGTGTGCTAAACAATGTCAAGCAATGAAATTACATTTAATTCACAACAAATGCATAAACAACTGAGGAACAAAATTACTGCCAACAAAATATATAATATGGTCAAGTGGATACTAAAGTTACTATTAGATTAGAAGGCTTATAATATGGCTAAAAGAACAATAAGCACAAGGAAAGAAGGGTTTTAAATTTCATCAAAGAATGAGAAGTATATTAAGAAGAAAATAAAATGTGAGTAAACTAGCAATATAAGAACATTGTGAAAGCTTTCAATAACAGTAAAAAGGAGAAGATTATTAAAGTGTAGGTTGGTAGATTCAGAGGTAAGAAAAAATATTTAGTGAGGAAAAAGAAAATTAGAAGGAAGAAGATTGAATGTTTAATGCTTTTCTTAACAATAAAAGGTGGAAAACATATTGGAAAGTTGATGCACTATCAATAACTCCAAAAGACTGGAAGTAGAGTAAATACTGAAAGGCTTTTATTAGCAGTAAAACGGAGCACATCCATGCTGGATGACTGCCCTGCACTGTGGAAGGAGCAGTGACACAATCGCCTTTATCCAGGGGTCTGTGGGAGGAGCCACAGGAGCAGTCAGCAGAGGGGCATGTCCAGACAGGTATACATGGTTTACCACAAAAGTGAAACAAATTAAAATAATTTATATTACTAAAATATATACAGGGAAAGTATTAAAATTCAATACTTCCCTTGGATCTTGCAGAATATTTTTGTTTCAAAAGGGCAAATACAAACTACTTGAAGAACTTATCGGCTGAAGCAGCATCTGTGGAGGGGATATGATACTCGATGTTTCTGGTTAAGATCCTGCATATGGACCTACAGTATGTCAGAAAACGTGAGAAATAGACACCTGATGCAGGGTCTCCACCCAAAATGTCAACTCTCCCTCTGCCTCCATGGACGCTGCTTGACCTGCTGATTACTTCCAGCAGTTAGTTAATTAGTTAGTTAGTTACCTGTCTGTTTATTTACTTATTTAGTGATATAGCATGGAGCAGGCCCTTCCAGCCCTTCAAACAACACTAACCAGCAACCCCCAACAAACCTGATTAACCCTAACCTAATCATAGGACAATTTACAATGACCAGTTATCCTACCTGGTATGTCTTTGGAAACCAGAGGACCCGGAGAAAAACTTACGCATTCTACAGGGAGGACATACAGAGACTCCTAACATAATAGTGCCAGAATTGAACTTCGAACTCCGGAACGGCTGAGCTACAATTAATGATGAAACCTTGAGTGAGGTTGCTGTTTGTTTTCCAAATACTGTTTAGGTATCAGATCAATGCACGCACTGAGCTTGCAGTCCGATACAATGACATTTCCCCACTGGAGAATCATCACTGTGCCGTCGCCTTCCAGATTCTCGCTCAGCCAGAATGTAACATCTTCGCCAATGTGGATCCAGATGTCTTTAAACAGATCAGACAGGTATGTGGTCATAGTATTTAGGGATATATTGTAAATCCACTGCAGGATTACAAGTGAATAAAGACAGAGGGTCACTTCTTCCAAATCTTTCTCATCAACTACAAGCTTTTAGATTTTGCTCTATGTGCACCAAATCCATTTTTTCCATAATGTCAATTATTCAGTCTGTTTCTCAGCATCATGACCTCTCCACTATAGTACTCCACACATTCATTGTCTTTTAATCTAAGTTTATTTTCAGAAAAGTCTCAATAAGCATCCTAGTGGCCATTGGGATGGTTTAACATGCTGCTCTATTCTATTCCAGATTAAACCCAAGTCTGCTTTCATTTACTTTTGCAGTTACATCAACAACCTTTTCTATGATAGTTCAGCATAGTAACTCCACTTTTTTCAACAAGTATACTCTGTTTCAAAGCATTACTCAATTATTGTTGAAAAGTCAGCATGATTGTAATTTACAGTCTTCATGATCGTACATCAACATCAGTCTGTGTTGACCATTTACAACACTCCCATTTTTAAAATTTCCCCACATTCACATCACCTCCCTCAAGCTCCATCCATGATCCAAGCTCTCAAAAGGAGCAATTTACAGTGATCAATGACTCTATCACATGTCTTTGGGATGTGGGAGGAAACTGGAGCACCCAAGAAAGGCCATTTGGTCTGAGAAAGAATATACAGACACCATCTATTCAGCATGAGATTGAACTCAGACTAGCCTGACAGTATATTCAGCACCAGATTGAACCCAGACTAGCCCTACTCCATATTTAGCACCGGATTGAACATAAAAACATAAGAAATAGGAGCAGGAGTAGGCCATCTGGCCCGTCAAGCCTGCTCCACGATTCAATAAGGTTATGACTGATCTGACCATGAACTCATCTCCACCTACCTGCCTTTTCCCCATAACCCTTAATTCCCCACTGTGCAAAAATCTATCCAACCTTGTCTTAAATATATTTACTGAGGCAGCCTCCACTGCTTCATTGGGCAGAGAATTCCACAGATTCACCACCCTCTGGGAAAAGCAGTTCCTCCTCATCTACTCCCCCAAGCCTTGAGGCTATGTCCCCTATTTCTAATCTCACCTACCAGTGGAAATAGCTTTCCTGCCTCTATCTTAACTATCCCTTTCATAATTTTATATGTTTCTATAAGATCTCTCATTCTTCTGAATTCTAGTGAGTACAGTCCCAGGTAACTCAAACTCTCCTCATCTCTAACCCCCTTATCTCTGAACTCCACCCGGTGAACCTCCTCTGCACCACCTCCAAAGACAATATATCCTTCCTCAAGTAAGGAGACCAGAACTGCACACAGTACTCCAGGTGCAGCCTCACCAATTCCCTGTACAGTTGCAATATAATGTCCCTGCTCTGAAATCCAATCCCTCTAGCAATGAAGGCCAACATCCCATTTGCCTTCTTGATCGCCTGCTGTACCTGCAAACCAACCTTTTGTGACTCGTGCACAAGCACTCCCAAGTCCCTCAGTACAGCAGCATGCTGCAATTTTTTTACCTCTTAAATAATAATCTGCCCTTCCATTTTTCCTTCCAAAGTGTATGGCCTCGCATTTACCAACATTATACTCCATCTGCCAGACCTTTGCCCACTCACTTAACCTATCTATATCCCTCCGCAGACTCTCCCTATCTCTGCACAATTGGCTTTTCCTTTCAATTTAGTGTCATCAGCAAACTTAGATACACTACACTCGGTCCCCTCTTCCAGATTGTTAATGTATATCATGAACAGTTGTGGGCCCAGCACCAACCCCTGCAGCACACCACTCACCACTGATTGCCAACCAGAGTAACACCCATGTATCCCAACTCTCTGCTTTCTATTAATTAACCAATCCTCTATCCATGCTAATACATCATCCCCAAACTCTATGCATCCTTATCTTATGGATAAGTCTTTTATGCAGCACCTTATCGAACGCCTTCTGGAAATCCAAGTAAGTAATATCCATCTGTTCCCCTCTATCCTCTGCACTTGTTATATCCTCAAAGAACTCCAGTAAGTTTGTCAAACAGGACCTGCCTTTGCTGAATCCATGCTGTGTCTGCCTGATGGATCCATTTCTTTCCAGGTGCCTCACTATTTCTTCTTTAATGATAGCTTCAAGCATTTTCCCAACTACAGATGTTAAACTAACTGGCCTATAGTTACCTGCTTTTGCCTACATCCCTTTTTGAACAGTGGCGTGACATTCGCCATCTTCCAATCTGCCAGAACCTGCCCAGAGTCCAGGGAATTTTGGTAAATTATCACCAAAGCCTCTACTATAACTTCTGCCATTTCTTTCAGTACCCTGGGATAAATTCCATCAGGACCAGGGGACTCGTCTATCTTCAGGCCCACAAGTTTGCTCAGCACTACCTCTTTAGTGATAGCTATTGTATCATGGTCATCACATCCATAACATCTCTCTTTGGCATGTCAGATGTGTCCTCCGTTGTGAAGACCAACACAAAATAGTAATTTAAAGTCTCTGCCATTTCCTCACTACCCAATATTAAGTCCCCTTTCTTGTCCTCCAAGGGACCTATGTTCACTTTAGCCACTTTATGTAATTATAAAACCTTTTACTGCTGGTTTTTATATTTTGTGCTAGTTTATTTTCATAATCTTTCTTCCCCTTCTTTATTGCTTGCTTAGTGGTACTTTGTTGCTTTTTAAAATTTTCCCAGTTATCCAGTTTCCCACCATTCTTGGCGACTTTTGTACACATGAGTTTTTAGTTTGATGCCTTCTTTTCCAAAATCTGAATCAGGTTTATTATCACCAGCATGTGATGTGAAATTTGTTAATTTAACAGCAGCAGTTCAATGCAATACATAATTTATCAGAGAAAGAAAATAATAACTAAGATAAAATAATAATAATAAATAAACAAGTAAATCAATTACAGTATGCGTATATTGAATAGATTTTTTTAAATGTGCAAAAACAAAAATCCTGTTTCTTAAGAAAAAGTGAGGTAGTGTCCAAAGATTCAATGTCCATTTAGGAATCAGATGGCAGAGGGGAAGAAGCTGTTCCTGAATAACTGAATGTGTGCCTTCAGGCTTCTGTACCTCCTACCTGATAGTAACAGTATATTAAGGGAAAAGGGCATGCCCCTGGTGCTGGAGGTCCTTAATAATGGATGCTGACTTAATGAAACACCGCTCCCCGAAGATGTCCTGGGTGCTTTGTAGGCCAGTGCCCAAGATGAAGCTGACTAGATTTACAACCTTCTGCAGCGTCTTTTGGTCCTGTGCAGTAGCCCCTCCATACCAGACAGTGATGCAGCCTGTCAGAATGCTTTCCATGGTACAACTACAGAAGTTTTTGAGTGTATTTTGTTGACATGCCAAATCTCTTCAAACACCTCATCAAGTATAGTCGCTGTCTTGCCTTCTTTATAACTACATCGATATGTTGGGATCAGGTTAGATCCTCAGAGATCTTGACACCCAGGAACTTGAAACTGTTCACTCTCTCGACTTCTGATCCCTCTATGAGGATTGGTATGTGTTCCTTCGTCTTACCCTTCCTGAAGTCCACAATCAGCTCTTTCATCTTACTGATGTTGAGTGCCAGGTTGTTGCTGCGGCACCACTCCACTAGTTGGCATATCTCACTCCTGTACGCCCTCTCGTCACCACCTGAGATTCTACCAACAATGGTTGTATCATCAGCAAATTTATAGATGGTATTTGAGCTATGCCTAGCCACACAGTCATGTGTATATAGAAAGTAGAGCAGTGGGCTAAGCACACACCCCTGAGGTGTGCTAGTGTTGATTGTCAGCCACACAGATTGTGGTCTTCCAGTTAGGAAATCGAGGATCCAATTGCAGAGGGAGGTACAGAGGCCCAGGTTCTGCAACTTCTCAATCATAATTGTGGGAATGATGGTATTAAATGCTGAGCTATAGTCGATGAACAGCATCCTGACATAGGTGTTTGTGTTGTCCAGGTGGTCTAAAGCTGTTTGGAGAGTCTTTGAGAATACATCTGCCATAGAACTATTGGGGCGATAGGCAAATTGCAATGGGTCCAGGTCCTTGCTGAGGCAGGAGTTCAGTCTAGTCATGTCCAACTTCTCAAAGTGTTTCATCACTGTTGATGTGAGTGCTCCCAGGCAATAGTCATTAAGGCAGCCCAAATTATTCTTCTTAGGCACTGGTATAATTGTTGCCTTTTTGAAGCAAGTGGGAACTTCTGCCCGTAGCAGTGAGAGGTTCAATGTTCTTGAATATTCCCACTAGTTGGTTGGCATAGGTTTTCAGAGCCTTACCAGGTACTCCATCGGGACCTTCTGCCTTGTGAGGGTTCACTCTCTTTAAAGACAGCCCAACATCGGCCTCTGAGACAGAGATCACAGGGTCATCAAGTGCAGCAGGGATCTTCACAGCTGTAGTTGTGTTCTCCCTTTCAAAGCATGCATAGAAGGCACTGAGTTCATCTGGTAGTGAAGCATCGCTGCCATTCATGCTATTGGGTTTCACTTTGTAGGAAGTAATGTCTTGCAAACTCTGCCAGAGTTGCCGTGCATCCGATGTTGCCTCCAGCCTCGTTTGAAATTGTCTCTTCACTCTTGAAATAGCCCTCCACAAATCATACCTGGTTTTCTGGTACAGGCCTGGGTTGCCAGACTTGAATGCCACAGATCTAGCCTTCAGCAGACGACGTAACCCCTTGTTCATCCATGGCTTTTGGTTTGGGAATGTACAGTAAGTCTTTGTGGGCACAAACTCATCCACACAGGTTTTAATGAAGTCAGTAAAATCTGCAGAATACTCATCCAGGTTCAAAGATGAATCGCTGAATACAGTCTAGTCCATTGATTCAAAGCAGACCTGTAAGTGCTCCTGTGCTTCCCTTGTCCATACCTTCTTGGTCCTCACTGCTGGTGCTGCAGTCTTCAGTCTCTGCCTATACTCAGTGAGTAGAAGTACATTTTGTTTCCTCAGTTATCTAAGGTTGGCTCTCCCCACCCTTACTGTTCTTTCTTTTAACTGGAATATACACTGTGAAAAACCTCTTTGAAGGTCTTCCACTTTCGTCAACTGTCCCACCATATAGCCAATGTTTCCCGTTTACACTATCCAAATCCTCCCTCATCCCATTAAGTCTCCATGGTTTAAGCATAATGCACTGGTTTTTGATTGAACTATTGCAGCCTCCATTTGTATGAGAAACTCAATCATACACTAACTACAAGATCACTAATTTTACCTGTCTCATTGCACAGGACCAGATCTAAGATAGCACATTCCTTTGTAAGTTCAGTAACATGCTGTTCAAGAAAACCATCGCGGATGCATTCTATGAAGTCCTCCTTAAGGCTGCCTCAACCAACTTGATTCACTCAATCTATGTGCAAGTTAAAGTCCCCCACAATAATTGCTGATCCATTCTTACATGCCTCAGATATTTCTGTTTATTGCCTGTGCCACTGTAATGTTATCATTTGGTGGCCAATAGGCCACTCCTACCAGTGATTTTTTCCCTTTACTACTAATCTCCATCCAGATGGATTCAACATTCTGCTCCTTAGATCTTATATTATCTCTCACTATTGTCCTAATCTCATCCTTGATTAAGAAGGCTACCGCACCTCCCACTACCTTCCTGCCTATCCTTCCGTATTACCTGATATCCTTGGATATTTAATTCCCAATCCTCTCCATCGTGCAACCATGTTTCTGTAATGGCCACTAAATCATACCCCTTTGTACTGATTTGTGCCACAAGTTCACTGACCTTGTTACGAATACTATGGGTATTCAGATAAAGTGCCCTTACACTCATTGAGCTTTTAAAATCTTGTAATCTTTTTCTCAGTTGTACTTGACGTTTCTTGCTTTTCTTTTTTTTATCTTTTGCCTTTTCTTTAACTTTATCCACACTTTTCTCTTTTACTTTATCCATACTACTCCGATCTGTTGAACCCACCTCCTCCCCCCCCCCCCCCCCGCCATTTAGTTTAAAGCCCTATCCTCAGCCCTAGTTATGCGATTCGCTAGGATCCAGGTCCCATCATGGTTCAGGTGGAGCTCGTCCCATTGGTACATCTCTCTCCTTCCCCAATGCTGGTGCCATTTTCCCATGAATTCAACTGCACTTCTGTCACACCAATCCTTGAGCCACGCATTTAACTCTCTAATCTTCTTGACCCAATGCCAATTTGCACATGGCTGTGGTAGTAATCCAGAAATTACCACCTTTTTGGTTCTGCTTTTTAATTTAGTCCCTAGCTGCTCAAATTCCCTCAGCAGAGCCTCTTTCCTCATTCTACCTATGTCGTTGGTACCCTCATGGACCATGACAACTGGATCTCCTACCTCCCACTGCAAATTCCTCTGCAGGTCAGATAAGATGTCCAGAACCCAGGCACCAGGCAGGCAACACAGCCTTCGGGACACTCTATCACCCTAATGTGAACCCAGACCAGCACAACTATATATTCAGAACCAGACTGAACCCGGACTAGCCCTACTATATATTCAGCACCAGACTGAACCCAGACTAGCCCAACTATATATTCAGCACCAGATTGATCCCGGACTAGCCCTACTAGCTGTACCAGTGTGCAGCTCGTCATGTTTCCTGGAGTGTCCTCATCTGCACAATGCATTATTCAGTTTCAGATCCAGTGTGATATGCTACAATGTGGTATCATGGTCAGTTACTCTAGAATACGGTGTGCATTCAAGACTGGTAAAATGCAATATACCTTGGATCCATGTTACAAATCAGGTTGATATTAAACAGAAAAAATAGAGATTTACTTTACGATATCAATGAATCATAGAACAATACAGACCCTTTGGCCTACAATGTTGTGCTGACCTTTTAACCTCCTAGGATCCACCTAACCTCTCCCTCCCATATAGGTCTCCATTTCCCATACCATCACCCTTGGCAGGGAGTTCCATGCACCCGTCACTCTCTATGGTGAAAACACTACCTCTGACACCTCCCTATTCTTTCCTCCAATCTCTTAAAATTATGCCCCCTTTTATTTGCCATTTCTGTCCTGGGAAAAAGTCTCTGGCTGTCCATTCAATCTATGCCTCTTATCATCTTGTACTCTCACACTTCTTCGCTTTGAAAAGAAAAACCCTAGCTCGCTTTCTAACCCAGGCAGCATCCTAGTAAATCTCCTCTGCACCCTTTCTAGAGCTTCCACATCCTTCTTATAAAGAGATGATCAGAACTGAACACAATAATCCAAGTGTGGTCTAACCAGTTTTATACTGTTGAGCTGCAATATTACCTCATGGCTCTTGAACTCGATCCCCTGACTAGTGAAGGCCAACAAACCGTACGCCTTCCAAACCATCCCATCATCTTGCACAGCAACTTTGAGGAATCTGTGAACATGGACCTCAAGATCCCTTCGTTCCTCTACACTGCTAAGAAAAGGAAGGATCAAATCAGTTTATAGCCAGTCCACGACTTTTGAAATGTAAACATATTTTTAACAAATAAGGCAACTAACTTTCCACTTCAGGACCAGTGGATGAAGAGTTATTTTTAATCATATTTATTTGTTACTTGTGGGTTCAATATTGATGAAGATTTTAAGAACCTGCAATTTTCTTTAAAAAGACTTTCTCTTTAGTTGACTAGCCAATGGCACAGGACTTACTTTGGCATGTCTAAACAATCTTCTAGAGTTTTCGAGGAGGTTTCCTGGAAAGCTCATGAAGGAAAGGCAATTGATGTTGTTTACATGGAATTTAGCAAGGCCTTTGACAAAGTCCATATGGGAGGTTCGTAAGAAGGTTCATTTGCTTGGCATTCAAGATGAGGTAGTAAATTGAATAAGAAATTGGCTACGTGAGAGAAGCCAGAGAGTGGTAGTAGATGATTGCTTCTCTGACTGGAGGCCTGTGAGTAGTGGAGTGCCGCAGGGATTGGTGCTGGGTCCATTGTTGTTTGTCATATATATCAACAATTTGGGCTTGAGGACCTGAATTACAGGGAAAGGTTGAATATGTTAGGACTTTATTCCCTGGAGTGTAGGAAGATGAGGGTTGTTGTTATATGTTTTAGAAAGAAACAATCTGGTGGAGGAACACAATGGGTTATGCAGCATCTGTAGGAGGAAATGTCGATGTTTCAGATCAAAATCCTGCAGCAGGATCTGCAGAAGTATGAGAAAAAGAAGGAACAGGTAAGCAAGCTCCATCAACTACAGCCACACTTCCTGAAAAAGGACAATTCAGAGGTCCAGGGATCGAAAGCTCCATTGATAATTCATTTCCCTCCACAGTCACTGCTTGATCTATTGAGCTCCTCCTGCGAATTGTTTGTTGCTCCAGATTACAACATCTGCAGTCTCTTGTGTATCTCATTATATTTTTTGTTGAATTTAAAAGTGAATGAAGAAGCATTTTTTTTCACACCCAAAACAGAGAAGTATAGAATTTATTACCTCAAAGTGATTTAGTTAATTGCATTAATTGCATATGTCAAGTTTATATAAATTGGCAAGATATTCTCCTATCTCAAACGGACATATTAGATGGCCATAATAGTGACTATTTCAGTTGTATTTCTCACAGAACAGCAAATTTTAGAAGCACCCGAGGCTTTGCTAGTGAAAGATGCTGCATTTATCTGCAATCCAAAATATATCAACTGGGCGTCAGGGTTGGCTGGGGAGAGGGGCAGCGATGAGGACAGTAACTGGAGTACAAGGATATGGGCCTGAGGTCTGGTGCTAAGGAAGTGGTAAGGAGATGAATTCAGAAAGCATTAAGGATGAGATCACAGGCTGCAGGAGAGTGGAAGTGTGGGAAGAAGAGGAGTCAGAGGTAACACTCATGTGGTTGGATCTTCTCCTAGGAGAGAATAGAAATTCCAAGGATGATAGCAGGATTTCAGGAGCCAGGAGAGAGATCCTCACTGAAAATCTGGGCTGTGAAGATGTTTTCACTGAAGATTTAAGCCAGGAATGCTATTGGGTCTTGGGGCAATTGTCGGATCAGTGCCATAGGCCAGTTGGAGGGCAGAAGATGATATTAGTAGATTGGAGAGTTATCAAAGAGAAGCAGGACCACTGAAGAACACAGAATCTGGGGCTAGAACTCACAAAGTCAAAAGTGAGATTTGGGATGTAGGGATGGGAGTTGTCTCTCCTGGAACAACTTTGTCAAAATTGCAATGCCTTAAAAGGAAAGAATGAGTAGAACAACAGCATCCGTGTGTTACTGACCTGTAACTTAAGTCAGCTGACTAAGTGGGCCTTATGTTGGGAAGAACTCAATCACCTTTCCTAACTTTATTGTGTTTCACTTTAAGATAAAGTCAATTTTCAATTGCATAATATAATAATAAAAGTAGTAATATATGAATGAATTTCTAGATTATGGAGCAACAAATAAATTGGTGGAGGAAGTCAGTAGCTTAACCTAATGGGTTCCTCCAGCAGACCGTTTGTTACTCCAGAGTTCAGCGTCTGCAGTCTATTATGTCTCCATTTTAAACAGTACTTTTTTCTTTGATCAGTTTATTGATGGATATGGATCAAAATCAGATATATTTGTGTGTACATGTGTAAACTGAGTTGTGATGCAGAATAGAATTATTCTAATTAAATGGCTGAACAGATTCAAGATATTGAGCATTTTATGTTCTTTCGCACTACTTCAAGGAATAGAATCTACTATAACAAATCTTTGATCACATGACGAGGAAGTTCATATCACTGTCTTCTAATATTCCCTGTTTATTCTTCTGTCATCCTTAAAGGGAATTATTACACTTATTCTAGCCACTGACATGGCTCGACATGGAGAGATACTGGACTCATTCAAACCAAAGGTTGATAGTTTTGACTTCACAAATGAAGAACATAAAATGAGTGTAAGTAAACAATCATCAGAGTAAAGATTAGTCTTTTTAGCTTGTAATGTAGGCATTACTGGTGTAGAAATTTCTTCTTTTTACTGGTGCTAAAACAGTATGAGAGGCCACAACTTAAGGAAACCTCAATTGCAAACTTCTCAAGTAAAGGCAAAGTGCGGTCACTTTCACCGTGTACTTTTTATTCACCTTGTTATGCCTGCAGCCCCCTCCTTTGTAAGAATCGCAAGATCACTGTTGGGTTGGGTCAGGGGGCCCAGGAAATGAGAGAGAGACGTGCGGAATGTCTCATTCCCCCGGCGATGTAAAGCTACGGGACATGGCCATTGTCTCCGGAAGGCGAATTTGTGGATTGGAGACTATGCTACGTGAACGCCCTCAGGCAAAGTGGGCTGGTTGAGGGAGGGATTGCATCACCCCCAACCTGATTGACATCTGCGACCCTGCGAGTCAGGATAAAAGAGGGTCTGTGGGAACAGCCCCTCAGACGCACCAGAAGAAACGTTAGTGATCCCGTAATAGCGGGAAGCCATTTGAAGGAGGCCACGTGCGTTCAGTTCCGTTGCCTGGGACTGGTGGCTGGTACCATGGAAAACGGCTTTTAGCTAACAACGGGGAAACCAACTCCCCCGACTCAAAGGATTGGCATCATAAAAGACCTGGGCAAGTTTAAACCGTCTCTCTCTTAAACCCAAAACGCTGCAGCTTGAACGAACTAACAGTGACTGTTATATTTCCATCGGACAATACATTATCCCCTAGACAACGATAGAGCTATTTCTTATTGATTATTATTATTCCCGCGCTTTTAGATTTAGTATTGATGACGTATATTATCTGTATGTTTGCATTAATCTTATTTTTGTGCCCCTTTATCAATAAATACTTTTAAAAATAGTACCATCAGACTTCAATGGACCTCTCTATCTTTGCTGGTAAGTGACCCAGTTACGGGGTACGTAACAACCTGCTGCAAGGTCTCACCGCATTAATTGAGGATGTATATTTAATTAGAAATTCTGTATCTCTGATGTGTGAAAAATAGTGGTCTAGAGAGAGCTGAATGTTGAGTTGAGGGAAAGACAACTGAAATCAAAGCAATATACAATACCAAATGTACGATTAAACTCATAGAAAACACGTCTTCTTTTCCCCAGCTGAAAATGCTCCTTATCAAATGCTGCGATATTTCCAATGAAGTGCGACCTACAGAGGTAGCAGATCCTTGGGTTGACTGTTTGCTTGAAGAGTACTTTACACAGGTGAAAGATGTAAAGTAACTTATCCTTTTGCAAAATGTGGAATTGTTTTCTTTTATTGAGAAATGGTTAACAGGTTCACAATGATGTAGAGGCGTGTTTGGCTAACAAGAGTGTGGTTATGGAGAAGGGAGCTGTATTCCCTACCTAATCGCATTTTCAGAGCCCATTAAATTGTGTTTCAAGGAGGAAGCCCGCCATAACAGTCACAGGGCATCTGTTAGTAGGCAAGGCGAAGGAGAAGCCACTCACCTCACTGAACTTCATCCTTTTAGTAGCTATCTCTTTTATTATAGTGTCTAGATTCCTTTCAGCTTCCATGTTTTATTCTTTGCTACTACATCTGGCATATTGCTCCAAACACTTACCATGTTTCAAATACATTGGTTTATCTAATCATCAGTTTCTTAATTAATTTTACAGCATTGGCTATGTTGACTCAGTACCACCTTGTAGCAAGTTCAAGGCCTAGCACTTGTGTTAAGTAGTAGTCTTATCATTTTCATTCAAATATTTTAGACATCTTTGCTTTTGGTAAAGCTAAAGACCATTTATTCTATAACTTTGTAAATTACATTCAGCTATCATCTTTGGGATATCTCTGGGAAGGCACAACTTTTTGCAGTCTAACCTGCAGACTATTTTTCTGACCTTACATATAATTCATAGAAAAAGGTGAAGCCTTTCTGATGTTTATTATCCATCCTAATCTCTTCATATGCTCCCTTTTCTAACCATGTTTCAATGTACCTTAACAACTTAAACGATGTTCTTCCTCTGTCACTGTTTTGGTGTAATGAGTTCCAATTACATAATTTCTTTATGTCTCCTCTAGGAATGTACTTTAGTCCTCCAAAAATTGGTCAAAACATGTTTGTATTTTTTGAGACTATTTTGAGATTTGGATTGGAGTATACAAAACTGCTATTTTGTCTTTGGTTTAAATTCAGATTTGGCTCTGAATCCCAAATGCAGCTGGAATGAAGAGATGCGTCATCCTTATATTAATTTTATATCCTAAACTAAGATTCAAATTGCTTCATATTGAGATTGAAATTGAGGTTATGGGTTGAAACTTTTTTTGTTAAGATCATGATAAATCAAGGTTTAGTTGGTTTGAGGGTAGACACTTATAGCTTCATATTTAAAATGAACTACTTTAAAGCTTGTCTTGAGAATATGTTTCCTTAAGCAAAACTTAAATTCTTTCTAAAAGCTTATCTATAATATTGTTACTGATGGTCAATTGCAGAGTGACAGGGAGAAATCTGAAGGGCTCCCAGTAGCCCCATTCATGGACCGGGACAAGGTTACCAAGCCCACAGCCCAGATTGGTTTTATAAAGTTTGTTCTCATTCCAACATTTGAAACACTAATGAAGGTAAGTTAATTTGGCAAAAGATTCCTCTAAATTGGCAATAGTAATCACAGGAAACATGGTCTAGAAATTAAATCAAATAGCTCAGTTTATTTCAGTGCTAAGTGATTGAAAATACACTTAATGTGAATTAAACCCAATAATACCCATTTCTGAGCTATTTTGCTTCACGCCAGAATTTGGCTGGCATTTCTTGTGCATCTGATACAGATACATCAAACTACATCGTTCCTATCACTGGCCGTTCCTGAGATAACTATGCTCTTGTAGCACTCTTCCTGTATTAGATATTCCCATCAAGGTTGGCATTTCACACATTGACTAAGAAATGCCCAGTAAGAATTTCTAGATATCATGATGGATCAACGGTGCAACTGTGTTCTAGATCAGCAAGTCAGATTAAAGCCTTGCTCCAGTCACAACCAAATAATCTATGGAGATACTGTATTTCAGATGTGATATTAAACAATAGTTATATTTATCCATATGGGGAGACATGAAAGATCACTTGTTCTTTTGCTACTTTGTCCTGTGTCAATCACCATGGACTCTTGCTGGGCCCTTTCTGTGCAAAGATGTCTGCTATGTTTGTTGGACACAAACACATGGAAACATGAAAATCAAAAACATAAACACGAGGAAATCAAAAACATGGCAGGTACTAGAAATCTAAAATATTAAAAAAAACAGAAAATGCTGGAAATAATCAGAAATGACAAAGGATTTTTGACCTAAACCATTAATTCTATTTCTCTTTCCACAAATGTGGCCTAACTTGCTGGATGTTTTCAGCATATTCTGTTTTTATTATACATAGGAAAATGCTGAATTTCTTTATAAATCTGAGTTTGTTTCCTTGCATGGTGGGGTGGAAGGTAAATTGCACTGTAGGAGCCATGCCTGCTTATAATTAGATTTGCTGCATATTTAGAGATGGCAATTACAAACGTGTAACATAAGAGGGAAGCAAGAATACTTTCAAAAAGATATTTCTTTGGAAGTCAATAACTTAAATGTCTTTGTAATCATTAGTTGAAAATAACTGTGCAACCATGTTTGGTTATTACTGGGCCACCATACACACTTGTAATGTGAATTACAGTACATTACACTAATCATTGTATATTTGCTGTTAGTTATTTCCACAGATTGAAGAAGCCACAGTACAACCACTGAGAGATTCCAGGGATCGCTATGAAGAGCTGAAGCAGATCGATGATGCCATGAATGAGGTAAATGGAATCAGGCAGCCAGCTACAGTTAATGAAATACATTGCAATTTAAACTCCACCACTGACTTTTTCTTTATATTTCACTTGGGTAGTCTACCACCCAATGGCATGGACACTGTATTTTCCAATTTTAGGTAAAGCTCACCTCCTGTACACCCTCCTTCCAATCCACCTCCGGTTGTCTCATTCTTTTTCTCTTTCCCCCACACCCCCTTCAGCCCCCATCGCCCATTTTCATCGCCCTCTCCCTCCTGGTTCCAAACAACCACTGTGTCCCCTCCCTCATCTGGTTTCATGTGCCCTTCATCTTTCCCTTAATGGTTCCCATTATCACTTTCTTCATGTATCAGATTCCAGCGCTTGTAACCTCCTCACTCATCATTATCCAACCTCTGTCTCCACCTTCACCAATGCCCCCCTACCTGACTCCTTCTGCCTATTTTCTCCCCTTGTCAGCTTCCAGCTATCACAAACCTGCCTCTGTCTCCCAACTCCACCCATCTTCCTTCGCAGCCTGGCTCCTTCTTCTTAGAAAGAAATCAGGAGGGCTAAAAGAAGGAACGAGGTTGCTCTAGCAGACAGATATGTCTTAAGAGCTTCTACAGATATGTTAAGAACAAAAGGATTGCAAGGTCCTCTGGAAGATCAGAATGGTAATCTATGTGTGGAGCCAAATGAGATGGGGAAGATATTAAATGGATTTTTTTCTCTGTATTTACTCAGGAGATGGATACAGAGTCTACAGAAGTGAGGCAAACAGCAGTGAGGTCATGCACCCTATACAGATTACAGAGGAGGAGGTGTTTGCTGCCTTGAGGCAAATTATAAAAACATAGAAAACATGCAGCACAATACATGCCGAACATGTCCCTACCTTAGAACAACCTAGGCTAGAAAAATAGCCCTCTGTTTTTCTAAGTTCCATGTACCTATCCAGGAGTCTCTTAAAAGACCCTATCGTTTCCGCCTCCACTGCCACCGCCGGCAGCCCATTCCACGCACTCACCACTCTCAACGTAAAAAAACTTACCCCTGACATCTCCTCTGTACCTACTTCCAAGCACCTTAAAACTATGCCCTCTCGTGCTAGTGATTTCAGCCTCGATGCCTCTCATTATCTTGTACACCTCTATCATGTCACCTCTCATCCTCTGTCGCTCCAAGGAGAAAAGGCCAAGTTCACTCAACCTATTCTCATAAGGCATGCTCCCCAATCCAGGCAACATCCTTGTAAATTATGGTGGATGAATCCCCGGGGCCTGACAAGGGGTTCCCTTGGACACTATGGGAGGCAAGTACAGAAATTTCAGGGGCCCTAGCAGAGATATTTAAATCATCCTGAGCAACAGGTGAGGCATTGGAGGAGAAGCTAATATTGTTCCGCTGTTTAAGAAAGGTTCTAAGAATAAACCAGGAAATTATAAGTTAGTGAGTCTGACATCTGTAGTGGGAAAGTTATTGGAAGGTACTCTAAGGTACAGGGCATATGAGTATTTAGATAGAAGGGGACTGATTAGGGTTAGTCAGCATGGCTTTGTGCATGGTAGATAATGTCTAACCAATCTTATAGAGTTTTTCGAAGGAGTTATCAAGAAAGTTGATGAAGACAAATCAGTGGATGTTGTCTACGTAGACATTAGCAAGGTATTTGACAAGATCCCGCATGGGAGGCTGGTCAAAAAGGTTCAGTTGCTTTGCATTCAAGATGAGATAGTAAATTGGATTGGACATTGGCTTTGTGGGGAGAAGCCAGAAAGCGGTTGGCTCTTTGATTAGAGACCTTTGACTAGTGGAGTGTCGCAGGGATTGATGCTGGGTCCATTGTTGTTTGACATCTATATCAATGATCTGGATGATAATGTGGTCAACTGGATCAGCAAGTTTGCAGATGACACCAAGACTGGAGGTGTAGTGGACAGTGAGGAAAGCAATCAAAGCTTGCAGTGGGATCTAGACCAGCTGAGCTGGAAAAATGGCAGATGAAATTTAATGCAGACGAGTGTGAGGTGTTGCATTTTGGGAGGACCTACCAGGGTAGGTCTTACACAGAGAGAGGTAGGGCACTGAGGAGTGGTAGAACAAAGGGATCTGGGAATACATGTTTATCATTCATTGAAAGTGGTGTCACTGGTAGATTAGGTTGTAAAGAAAGCTTTTGCAACACTACCTTTCATAGATCAAAATATTGAGTATAGGAGTTGGGATGTTATGTTGAAGTTGTATAAGATATTGGTGAGGCCTAGTTTGGAGTGTTGTGTCTAGTTTTGGTCAACTACCTATAGAAAAGCTGTAGATAAGGTTGAAAGAGTACTGAGAAAATTTACAAGGATGTTGCCGGGACTGGAGGACCTGAGTCATAAGGAAAGATTGAATAGGTTAGAACTATTCCCTAGAACGTAGACGATTTGAAGGAGGTATACAAGATTATGAGGGATATGGATAGGGTAAGTGCAAGCAGGCATTTCCCACTGAGGTTGGGTGAGACTCCAACTAGAGGTCATGGGTTAGGGGTGAAAGGTGAAATGTTTAAGGGGAACATGAGGGGAAACTTCTTCACTCAGAGGGTGGTGAGAGTGTGGAATGAGCTGCCAACATAAGTGGTGGATGCGAATTCGATTTCAACGTTTAAGAGAAGTTTTGTGTAGGTACATGGATGTTTCTATGCTGTAGTTTTCTATGACTCTATAAGAACAAAACAAAAATCCTTTTAGCCACATCAGTTTGTTACATTTGGGTAGTACAGTGGCGCATCTGGGAGAGCTGCTGTGTCTTAGCTCCTTAGCTTCTGAGTTCAGTCCTGACCTCTCGTGTTGTCCTTGTGGAGTTTGCATGTTCTCCCTGTGACTGTATGGGTATCCTCCCAGTGCTCCAGATGCCTCCCACATCCTAATCATTTATAGGTTGATAGGTTAGTTAATTGACCTCTGTAAATAGCCCCTTGTGTGTAGGTGAGTAGTAGAATGGGGTAAGGGGAAAGATGGTGATTGCTGCAATTGTGGGAACAATTGATCTGAATGAAATTAGTGTAAGATTACAGTCAATGAATGTGTGATGGTTGCCATAAACTTGGTAGGCTGAAGGACCTGTTTCTATATTGTATTACTTTATGACTCTGATCTGTGACATAAAACCTTCTGTTAATACTGCAGGTTAGCAAAATCTATCAGTTTTAAACTTAAACCAGCATCAATGGTTGTTTGCAGAGAAAGTTCCATATCAGCCTTTGCTTGTAGAACAGCTCCTTACTCCACTTCGGGAAAAAAAGAGCTCTCATTTTTGCATTGCATCCTCTTGTGTAAAGTACACCACAAATCAGAATTTGTATAATCTCTCCTTGTAATTTAGAGTTCAGGCATTAGAAACTTTATAGTAAATCTAAACTGCACTTCCTCCAAAGAGCCATATGACCTTCCTGGTGTGGGAATTCAAAAAAGCTCACAGGACTGCAGGTGTGAACTAACCAAACTTCTATTCGGCTGCAGCATATCTTTTACCTTTGTGTATTCTTGACTTTTAGATATTGTTACATTAGCTTTTTTCGTTATTTCCCCTACATATCCATGACATATGTTCATGTAAACTTAGGTGTCTGAACCTCCAGCTTCTAGGTTTTCACTATTTAAAAGATGCTCTGATCCAATCATTTTAGGTCCAAAGTGAATGAATTCATAGCGGTGTGCAGTAAAATTGATTTGTCATACTTTTGCTCATTATGTTAGTCCATTAGCACCTGTTGCTAATTCCATTAATTACCTATACTGGTGCCTGCCTTGGTGTTAAAGGTATTCAGAGCTACCCTGCATTCACTGTCTAAGTTATTAATATGTCTATAATTGATACCACAAACTCAGATTCTACAGCATACCAGTAGCCACATCTGTGATTATTAGCTCATTAGCATATTTCAGGTTTTCACCCATTAGCCAGTTTTCTAACCAGCTTAATACTGTGCTTTTCATTCTGAAATTCAACTTCAGCCAACATTTTCTGGTGAGAGATTTCAGTAAATAACTTCCGGAAGTCTACAAAATAATATTCTATAAAGTCCCATCTCCCATTCCATTTGCTGCCACTTCAGAATGTTCACTTGGGTTTATCATGACCTCCTCTTCATGAATCCATAATAGCTTGCAGAAAATTTTAATGGTCAGCATCCCTAACCATAAATGCAGATAATGGTAAGTTCCTGGCTGCAGAATTCTGGCTAAATTGTGTATAAGAACCTGTTCTTTCTCTCTCTCTCTCTCTCACACACACACACACACACACACACACACACACACACACACACACACACACACACACACACACACACACACACACACACACACACACACACACACACACACACACACACACACACACACACACACACACACACACACACACACACACACACACACACACCTTCCTAAATAGAAAAGTGAGCTGCACTTTTCAAATGAAAGGCAATAGTTTCAAATCAAGTCAAGTTGGGATGTTTCTAATCAGAGCATCTGAAACGTTCTCATCTACTTCCTTTACAACCTTGGGACTTCGGTAATGTTATTTGCTTCAGTACTGATACATTACCTAAAACAATTCCATTATGTCCCTATCCTTGATTCAGTATCCAGTCTCCTGGGGTTTCCAGAAGTTTATTATTTTCCTTTGTTTAACTAACTATTTATTACAATGTTTTAATGTTCAGTTTATTACATTCAAGTATTTGCATGCTAAATACTACAATAACTTATTAAAATTTAACTTTACAAGCTGCGGAAGAAAACAGAAAACATCCCTCTTGGCTGGAAGAAGAACTAATTTTCACAGTAAGTAGGTTTAATGTGTAGTCCTGCAGCAATAAAGAAAAACATGAGATGATATTAGTTTAAATGTTTCTGTTTCATTGTGGCAATTGAAACTATATTTGGCATCTACAATTGTTATAGAGCAGTCTCTAACAATTAATGGTATCGTGGAACCAAGCAAGATGGATGAAGGATGAGTTCAGAGATAGTTGGTTAAATTGATTAGCACTACTGATGAGGGGTGAGATATAAACATAAGGAGAAATGGCTTGAGAAGTAAAAGTGTGAATTATTATTAATACCAACAAGATAATGAGCAGGATCACGTGGGGAGGTCAGATGGGTGGAATATCTGACCTTGTAATCTGCAGCTGGATTCAGGACTAGATTCGCTGGTTGTTCCTAATTCTATTGAGATGAGGGGCCAGATACAATTTATAGTGTTAATATTTTATTAGAGCTATCCAATTATCCCCATATTCTGTCAATGGTGCTCTGGAGGGTTGCCCTTCACAAGTGTATAGCCAACTCCCTTAGGAAATTAGTAAAGGTACATATGCTTCATAAGGACTATCAGAGCAAGTACAACATCTTCCCATGACTCAGTTACTAAGTTTACAAAATGCACTTACTTCTAGTGTGATTTTGTGTAGTCAGGAAGGTTTTTGGTTCAATGTCCTGTTACTTAATCTTGCTTAGAATGTTGATAGTGAGTGCTACAATTGGCTTTAGTGTTCCTGCAGGGCGACAATAAATACATTAGCCTGAAGTCCTGATCAGGAACCAATTATTCTGCCGGGCATACTTGTTTTGAAGAATTGTTGGCCAGATTTGGCTATGACGCTCGCACAGATGAGTACTGAATGAGTACAGTGCTGAATTTACTGTGTGGAACCACAATTGGGACTAATCATTAGGCAACTTGCAGAAGCTGATCAGCACCCAGTGAACCAAGAAAAGAAAAACAATTCAGGTCCCTCAGCACAGGAAATTGTGGAGGGGAGGCATGGTAATTAAATGGAACTAATGGGGTTAATATTTGTTTCAATTATTGAAAACTAAATAGTATTTTTAAACTCTCTTTATTACAGGTTTTCAACATATAATTACTGCTGTGGATCTAACAACATTTGACTTGACAACGTTGACTGCTGATAGTGTAACATCTATCATGTGAAGTGAATTCACATCAATCTGCCTTCAGCCTTCATAAACAGGCATTCAGAGATGAGTTCATCAGAGAGTTACTGATTTCAAATTCTTCCAGCAAACTGTCATTTATGTTTTCACTCTTTCAGACAAAAGTAAATATTTTGCACTGAATATTTTAGAGCTCTCGGCTTTGTAACCCTGCTGACTCTTCAGAGTCTGTGGCTCAATTTTTTTCTATCTTTTAACAATGATTTATGAAATTCATATTTATTAGTCATTTGAATTAAATGCCTTTGGAACAGTTTAATTTTAACACTGGTGCACAGGCCTTAAATGTTGGAGAAACCCAAATCAGCTTCTCCAGAAACTCCCGAATTAAATGTTTATAAGAAACATAGAATCTACTTGTTCCAGTCCCTTTTCCCAAATTCAACAAAGAACAACAGCATTATTCAAACTGCAGGTATATTCTTTTCGGTATCATATGGTAAACTTCCATTATATTTGCAAAGACACCCTTCTCATTTCTGAGACAGAATTACGGGACAACCTTAAGCACAGTAAGTAATGAGTTTATTTTCTTTACCATTTGCATTGAAAACACCACACAGTAAAACTAATTGCTCAACTTCTAAACATTGCACTCACTAAACTAATCCTTTATTTACTGATAGTGCTCATAGTTTAAAGATTTATCACTATAAATGAAATTACTGATGATACATTTCGATCTGTTTTCATTTTACACATGACTGACAATTATTTACAAGACATAGTAATAACAGCTAATTCAATAAATTTGATGTAATTTTATTAAGTCTCTTGTTCTGAACACAGAGATCACTGTAACCCACACTGCACTTTCTGTTATAATCTACAACCTCAGTGTAATCAATTCTGTGCTGATACAAGATAACTATGACTAGCCTCTGAGTAGAGATAGAGACGGTAACAGCTATTCCACTCTATCACAACCAATTTTCTGTTCTATGTACAAATGTCAAGTGAGCATTGAGTTTAACTCAACTCATCTCCTGCTCCATTGGTCAAATTAAAAAATGGCACCATGAAATATCCATTAAAATGATGGCTTGATAAATGTCAGCCTCTTCAGAAGCTGAAGATAAATTGGGATTAAAGATATAATTAAGATGAGAGCTGGAATTTATCTAATGCAGTATGTTGAATAAGAAAGAATTTGAGGAAAGTGCCCCCTAATTTTAATATTCAATGTTTCAGATTAAAAACAGTGAAACCTGTAGAGTAACCCCAAAAATGTCAGCCTGATCTGGTATGGTTTTGCTTAATGATAATGCAGATTGGAGAGAGATTTTCACAATACAGAAAACTGGAAGCACCATAAGTTTGGCTCTCTGCCCTGGTTTCTGATCTGCAGTCAGATCAGACTGCACATCGTGAACAGAGATTTGTAATCCCAAATTTCCTGCTTTCCTTTTGCATTCTTTTACAATGTTTTTTTTAACTGTTGATGATATTTTATTTTAAAACACAGCCTTTGAAATACTTTTCTTGAGGAAGGAACCTCTTCAATACACAATGGCTCCGAAAAGGCATAATGCTATAATTGTTCACAGTTACCAAGGAGATAGGCGTGATATACCTCAGCAATGATCAAACCAGATTTTCTGATTTAAACCTGCTGCAGGAAATCACAGAACCTCTACTCAGGAGGTCAAATATCCAGCCTTGAGAAACTCCAATTCTTGTTTGCTAATCTTTCTTTCTTTTTAAATCTTTTTATTAATTTTTAAACAAACATAAATGAAACATGAATACAGAGGGTTTGAGAGTACATAATTAATAGGTTAAGTATACATTCAGATAGATAATAATCCATATATAATAACCTCCCAAACTCATAGTAATTGCAAAAAAAGGAGTAAATAAGAAAAAAAATCCCCAAAAAAAGAAAAGAAAAAAAAACCTAACCAACATGGGCCATTGCATTATGTCAAATATACACAGTAGCATCAATAACTCCATACCTCCATCCAAATAATTAAGGATAATAGAAGCAGGGTTTAGGAAAAGTCAGTTTAACTCATATGAAAATGTTGGATAAATGGTCTCCAAGTTTCTTCAAATTTAACTGAAGAATCAAAGACAACACTTCTAATATTTTCTAAGCTCAAACAAGAGATAGTTTGAGAAAACCACTGAAATATAGTTGGAGGATTAATTTCTTTCCAGTTCAATAGGATAGATCTTCTAGCCATTAATGTAACAAATGCAATCATCCATCGAGCTGAGGGGGATAAACAACTATTATCCACCATTGGTAAACTGAAAATTGCAGTAATAGGATGCGGTTGCAATTTGATATTCAGAACTGTTGAAATAATACCGAAAATATCTTGCCAATAATTTTGCAAACAAGGGCAAGACCAAAACATGTGGGTCAATGAAGCAACTTCAGAATGACACCTGTCACAGGTTGGATTAACATAAGAATAAAATCGAGCAAGTTTATCCTTGGACACGTGAGCCCTATGTACAACCTTAAATTGTATTAGGGCATGTTTAGCACAAATAGAAGAAGAATTGACTAATTGTAAAATTTTCTCCCACTGCTCAGTGGGTATAAGACAATGAAGTTCTTTTTCCCATTCCTTCTTAATTTTTTCTGATACTTCTGGCTGTATTTTCATGATCACATTATAAATGGTGGCTACTAAACCCTTCTGGGTTCAGAGCTAAAATTTTTCCCGTAATGTCCATTGGACATAATTTCGGAAAAGACTGTAACATACTATTCAAGAAATTTCTAACTTGCAAATATCTAAAAAAATGAGTTTTAGGTAAATTATATTTATTAGATAGCTGTTCAAAGGACATAAAACTATTATCTAAAAATAGATTACGAAAACATGTTATACCTTTTGTTTTCCATAATACAAAGGCTTGATCCATAAAAGAGGGCCGAAAAAAAAGTTAGATATAATAGGGCTTGATAAGATAAACTTATTCAAGCCAAAAAATTTACGAAATTGAAACCATATTCGCAATGTATGTTTAACTATAGGATTAGTTATTTGTTTATTCAATTTAGATAAAGAAAAAGGAAGTGAAGATCCTAAAATTGAAAACAATGAAAAGTCTTGTACAGATTTACATTCCAAATTTACCCATTGTGGTATATTGCTATAATCGATTCTTGTGTCCAAAATATTAAATATCAAATATTGACTGCCCAATAGTAAAATCTCAGGTTTGGCAAAGCCAAACCGCCCTCCTTCTTAGGCTTCTGTAAATATTTTTTGCCTAGTCTAGGATTTTTATTCTGCCACACATACAAAGATATTTTAGAGTCAATAATATCAAAAAAAGATTTAGGAATAAAAATTAGTAATGCTTGGAATAAATATAAAATTTTGGGTAACACTATCATCTTAATAGCATTAATTCGACCAACCAATAACAAAGATAATGGGGACCACCTGGTAACAAGTTGCTTAATTTGGTCAATTAAAGGTAAAAAATTAACTTTAAATAAATCCTTATGTTTCTTGGTAATTTTAATACCCAAATAAGTAAAATGATCTGTGACAACTTTAAATGGTAAGTGTTTATAAATTGGAACTTGCATATTTAATGGAAATAATTCACTCTTATTAAAATTCAGTTTGTAACCAGAAAAGCTACTAAACTGAGCAAGCAAGGACGAAATAGCAGGAATAGATCTCTTAGGGTCAGATATGTATAGTAACAAATCATCAGCAAATAATGATAACTTATAAGTCCCTTCCCCACGGGTAATACCCAAAATATTAGGTGATTCACGAATGGCAATAGCTAAAGGTTCCAGAACAATGTCAAATAGTAAAGGACTTAAAGGACAGCCTTGCCTCGTACCACGGAATAACTGAAAAAAAGGAGATCTTTGATTATTGGTAAGAACCAAAGCCAAAGGTTTATAATATATTAATTTAATCCATGATATAAATTTCAAGCTAAAATTAAAATTCTGCAAAGTATTAAATAAGTATGGCCATTCAACTCTATCAAACGGTTTTTCAGCATCTAAAGAAATGACACATTCTGGTATTTTGGATGAAGGAGTATAAATAATATTAATTAATTTTCTGATGTTAAAAGATGAATAATGATTTTTAATAAATCCAGTCTGATCTTCAGAGATAATTTGAGGTAATATATTTTCTAATCTAGTGGCCAAAATTTTACTAAAAATCTTAAAGTCCGTATTCAGCAAGGATATAGGCCGATAGGATGCACATTCAGTGGGGTCTTTATCTTTTTTTAAGAATTAAAGAAATAGAGGCATCATAAAAAGATTGTGGCAATTTACCTACAGTTAACACATTTTTAAAAATTTTACAAAGCCAAGGAGAGAGTACAGAGGAAAAGGATTTTAAAAATTCTGCAGTATAACCATCCGGACCAGGGGCTTTACCTGATTTCATTGAAAAAATTGTCTCTTTTATTTCAGTTTCCGTAATAGGTGTGTCTAGAAGTACACTATCTTCTGTTGTTAATTTTGGGATATTCAATTTTCTTAAAAATTCATCCATTATGGAAGAATCCTCAACAAATTCTGATTGATATAAAGAATTATAAAAATCTTGAAAGGCTTTATTTAGCTCTTTATGATCAATCGTCAAAGTGCCATCTCGTTTACGAATCTTAGTAATTTGTCGTTTAACCGAAGCAGTTTTCAATTGATTAGCCAATTATTTGCCAGTTTTATCTCCATGTACATAAAACTGGGTTCTAGATTTAATTAACTGATTTTCAGTCGAAGAGGATAATAACAAACTATGCTCCATTTGAAGTTCAACTCTTTCTTTATAAAGTTCTTTGCTGGGGGTCACTGAATAAGTCTTATCAATTGCTTTAATTTTATCAACCAATGTTAATATTTCAGAATTAGTTCGTTTCCTAACTCCAGCAGAGTATGAAATAATCTGTCCACGAATAAATGCTTTAAAAGTGTCCCATAATGTTGCACTACAGATCTGTTCTGTAAAATTTGTTGAGAAAATCAAATCAATTTGTTGTTTAATAAAATTAAGAAAGTCTGAGTCTTGCAATAAAATAGAGTTGAACCTCCAAGATTTAGCATTAGAAGATGAATCCATTGTTTTAATAGATAGCTTCAAAGGTGCATGATCAGAAATGGTAATGGAATCATATTTACAATCAATAACATCTGTAAGTAAACGATGATCAATAAAGAAGTAGTCAATTCTTGAATAATTATGATAAACATGAGAAAAGTATGAAAATTCTTTGTCATTGGGGTGTAAAAAATGCCAAATTTCGGGTTGTTTGCTAATCTTAGTTAAGTGCAAAGACTGGTGATGTGTTGGAGAAAATAGGACTGAACTGATTGTTTCTGTTATTGCTCTAAAAATCCTTGCTGCCAGAAACTAGTTTCAATAAATTAGTAAACCAATTCGAAAAAGCAGCATTTTTCTTGTCCATGGTCTTATTAAAAATATGCCATTATCAATTCTGTAGAAAGAAAGAAATATCAGAAAGACACATAAGAGATTCTGCAGATGCTGAAATCCAAAACACACACAAAATGCTGGAGGAACTCAGCAAGTCAGGCAGCATCTATGGAAATGAATAGTCAACATTTTGGGCTGAGACCCTTCTTTTTTGCTCCAAAAAGTAATATTGTACTCTTAAAATAATAATATCAAAAAGACTATCTTTATTTGTTGCATATACAGTTGAAGTCAGAAGTTTACATACACTTAGGTTGAAGTCATTAAAACTCATTGTTTAACCACTCCACAGATTTCACATTAGCAAACTATAGTTTTGGCAAGACGTTGAGGACATCTACTTTGTGCATGACATGAGTAATTTTTCCAACAATTGTTTACAGCCAGATTATTTCACTTTTAATTGACTATATCACAATTCCAGTGGGTCAGAGGTTTACAAACAAAATCAAAAGAATTCAGCCAAGACCTCAGAAAAAAAAAATTGTGGATCTCCACAAGTCTGGTTCATCCTTGGGAGCAATTTCCAAATGCCTGAAGGTACCACGTTCATCTGTACAAACAGTAGAACGCAAGTATAAACACCATGGGACCACGCAGCCGTCATACCGCTCAAGAAGAAGATGCATTCTGCCTCCTAGAGATGAACGTACTTTGGCGCAGAAAGTGCAAATCAATCCCAGAACAACAGCAAAGGACCTTGTGAAAATGCTGGAGGAAACAGGTAGACAAGTATCTATATCCACAGTAAAACGAGTCCTATATCGACATAACCTGAAAGGCTGCTCAGCAAGAAAGAAGCCACTGCTCCAAAACCACCATAAAAAAAAGCCAGACTACAGTTTGCAAGTGCACATGGGGACAAAGATCTTACTTTTTGGAGAAATGTCCTCTGGTTTGATGAAACAAAAATTGAACTGTTTGGCCATAATGACCATCGTTATGTTTGGAGGAAAAAGGGTGAGGCTTGCAAGCCAAAGAACACCATCCCAACCATGAAGCATGGGGGTGGCAGCATCATGTTGTGGGGGTGCTTTGCTGCAGGAGGGACTGGTGCACTTCACAAAATAGATGGCATCATGAGGAAGGAAAATTATATGGATATATTGAAGCAACATCTCAAGACATCAGTCAGGAAGTTAAAGCTCAGTTGCAAATGGGTCTTCCAAGTGGACAATGACCCCAAGCATATCTCCAAAGTTGTGGCAAAAGTGCTTAAGGACAACCAAGTCAAGGTATTGGAGTGGCCATCACAAAGCCCTGACCTCAATCCGATAGAAAATTTCTGGGCAGACCTGAAAAAGCGTGTTCAAGCAAGGAGGCCTGCAAACCTGACTCAGTTACACCAGTTCTGTCTGGAGGAATGGAACAAAATTCCAGCAACTTATTGTGAGAAGCTTGTGGAAGGCTACCCAAAACGTTTGACCCAAGTTAAACAATTTAAAGGCAATGCTACCAAATACTAACAAAGTGTGTGTAAATTTCTAACCCACTGGGAATGTGATGAAAGAAATAAAAGCTGAAATAAATCATTCTTTCTACTATTATTCCAACATTTCACATTCTTAAAATAAAGTAGTGATCCTAACTGACCTAAGACAGGAAATGTTTTCTAGAATTAAATGTCAGGAATTGTGAAAAACTGAGTTTAAATGTATTTGGCTAAGGTGTATCTAAGCTTCTGACTTCAACTGTACATTGAAACATACAGTGAAATGGGTTGTTTGATGGTGCTGGGCAGCCTGCAAGTGTTGCCACTGTTCCGACGCTAACATAGAATGCCCACAACTCACTAACCCTAACTATACATCTTTGGAATGTGGGAGGAAACCTAGACCATGGAGAAAATGTACAAAGCTTTTTCAGACAGTGGTGGAATCGAACTCCAAATTTGCAGATGATGCTGTAAAGTGTTGTACTAACCACTATGCTACCATGCCGCCTCAAGTGGTAGGGGAGAAGGATTGAGATAAAATATGAAATTGAATATAGCACTCTTAAATTTTGTGCTTCTGGGTATAAGGAACATTAAGATTTCAAAGCAGCATCATAATTGTGCCAAAAGGGAATGCTCTTAAAATAACAATTGGTACCTCATTCCATGATTCTGTATTTTGATTTCATTCCATTTGGGCATTTCCTAACAAAATGGTTAGAGTTGTTTAATAGATTGAACTTCTTTTTGATCAATAGTCCACCTTTTAAGTGTATGTCATTGTCTCTATTCTTAAGAACATAAGAAATGAGAGTGGCAGTAGGCCACACTGCCTTGTCTTCATTGTTTGTTGTTCATAAAACCAGGCCTTAGTTTGGTCTCAGCTCAACTTTTATGCTGTACCTGTAACACTTAGGTCACCGCAGTCAGAAAACCTCTACTTCTCAGCCTTGCATTTAATGGATCAGCATCTACAGTCATTGTGGATAAAAATTTCCAAATATTCACACAGTCTGAAATTGCCCATTGCCCATTCCAATGCAGAAACTCAGGCCTTAGTCCTAGATCCTTCACCAAATTAAACATCTTCACACCACCCCTCTACCTCCACAAATGCTGCTTGACCTACTGAAGGAAGAGACAGAGACAAAACTCAGTTTAAGGCAGAGATACTTCATCAGGACTGAGAGCATAGAGAGAAGATAGTCAACATAAAGAGGTGAGGGGAAGGAGCTGAGGCAGGGGCTGACAGGTTGAACCAGGTGAAGATGGAGATGATGGGCAGATGGAGCCATTGTTAATCCATTTTATTTATCCTGAAATTTTGGAATCTATTTACTTTTTCTTTCAAAAATATTAAGAAGCCTGTTGAAAGCCAAAATAAACCAAATGCTGGAAATCTCAAATAAAAATGGTAAGTACAAGAATTACTGAGTGGATCAGGCAGAGAATTGATGTTTAAGGTTAATCACAACTGGGAAAAAAAGAAATCGAAGATGTTCTAAGTTACTGAGAAGGGCAAGGGACAGGGAAAACAAGGGGAATGTCTGTGATGGGGTGGAGACAAGAAAGACAAGAATGATATGGTGCAGACTGAAAGTGGGGTGAAGGGTTGATAACCACAGCTGATCGATCTACAGGGATGTAAGTAGAAGGTGGAGACATAAGAGAATGCAGATGCAGAGACTGGAGCAAAACCAAATTGTTGAAGGAACTCAATGGGTTCAACAGCATTTGTCCTGGGACAAGAATTGTCGAGTCTTCTGGTCAAGACCTTACACCAGGACAAAGAGTGGAGAGGAAAGATAGCCTGTATAAAGAGAGGAGGAAGACGGGTCACAAAGGGGCTCGTAGGTGATTGCTTGACTGAGGAGATGTAAAGAATGACAGACAGATGAAACCAGGTGGGAGGGTTAAATATTAAGAAGTCTTCTGAAAGGTAAGAAGAAACACAGACTGGAAATGTTAAATGATAGGAAATTCTAGAACTATCCAATTAGAGAGAGAAAAATATTATAGATCGATTACCTTATATCAGAACTGGCCAGTTGTGACACAGAGAGGAAAGGCCTGTTTAATTCAGGGTTGATACCTAAGGGCTATAACATGTCTAGTTGGAAAATAAGATGCTATTCCTTGAGCTTATGTAGGGATTCAATGGAAGAGTGTAGGAGGCCAGTAACAGGGAAGTCAATATTGAAGCATAATAGGAAATTAAAATAATGAAGTTCAGGGTCGTACTTGTGAACTGAAAGAAAGTGATCATCCAATAAGCATTTGAGTTCTGCAGTTCAGCAGCAGATAATGCAGTACACTAAACTGGAATAAATGAATCACTGCTTTATCTTGGAGAAGTGCTTAGATCCCTAGATGATGGAAAAAATAACAGGTGAAAGGGCAGGTATTGGTTCTCTGGCACTTGAAAAAGATGGTGGCAGTTGCTGAAGATGGAAGAATGAACCAGAGAGACACAATCTCTTCATAGAGGTGAAGGGGAAGATGAGTATCATGGTGGCATCATGTTAAAGATGGTAGAAATTACAGAGAATGACCCACTGAAATTTGGAAACCAGTGGGGAGGACGGTGAAACTAATGATAACAGTGTTTGTCGTCTGGATGGGAGGAGGAGAGAGAACTAGAGCAGAGGTGCCAAAGACAAATCAGATACTGTTGAGAGCCCTGCTGAGTATTGTGAAGGAGAAAGGAAGACATCTTCCAGGTATTGGTGTAGACACTAGAACAGATGTGAGTGAGGCAGGAAAAATAAAACAGTGCTCTTCTGAAAAGTAGGATGGGAGGAGTTACCTGGAAAAGTCTGTATACTTTTAATGGATGTTGGTTACCAAGCTGTCTTCAAAATGGAAATAGAGATGTGAGGAAAGGAAGGGATGAACCACATTGAAGTGAGAAAGAATAAAAATTGGCAGCAGAAGGTGATAAAACTTTTGTATTCTGTACAAGTGAGGATGAAATGCTAACAGAGCCATCAATATAGATTGTAGTCCCAGGCTTTCCATATGCATAGAGGCAAAGAGCACAAAAGCAAGAAAATTATGGCAAACTTTTATAAACACTGGCTCAGCCACCTTTGGTATCTTGATCTAGGGACCACATTTCAGGAAAGGTGTAAAGGCATTAGGGAGGTGTTAGATTTTAATATTTTCAAAAAGTCACAGGTTACCTAAAAGGTCAATGAATAGAGTGATTTATTAGTTCACAAAGAAATGGTATTGCTGTAATTATCGCAGTATAATAATAGAAAACAGATGTATGAGCCCTACAGATGTTACAATTCTTTCACGGTGGATTGGTTAGGTAAGGAATAACAGTGTGGAATCTCAGCATCAGTCGTGGGTAAATAATACTCTTGTTCTTAGTCTCAATCTTAAACTAAACAAAGCACAGCCAAAACATGCCAAGGCTAACTTCAATTCCAGCTCAAAAAGCTGTGAGAACTATCTTATTTTTGCCCCTTTTGCATTAAAAAAAAACCCTATTTCAAGAGATTGGCTGATACTCTCAGTCCAATGTTATTTGAACCATCTCAGCCCATTTATGATCCAATCACAAACAGGATAGGTAATATTCTGATGTTACCTATCAAAGGGGTAATATAGTTTTCACCCTTCCTTATGACAAGTAGTCTTTTTATATCCTATATAAACAACTTTCTCCTAATTCCACTCTAATGTCATCAATTCAATTAACTGCTCAAACTTCAACACAAAATACTTTCTCTTCTACTTACTTGCCTTCCACTGAATATGGGTATTTATATGATTTCTCCAGAAGAAGTGTACAAGGACAATCTGTACCTTTAGAGCTAACATTCATTTAAGAATCCTTTCATCATCATTCTGCTTTTCTTCTCCTGTAATTTTATTATTGCATAATATATTAAATATTTTCCATCAACCTTTTTGAGTATACTGATAGCAATAAATCTATAAACTGACTGTCATCATACTCCAGGTGTTACCTTCAAAACCCAATACAGGGTACAGAGATTTACTCAAATGATTCTGGGATGAGGGACATTAATTCTATAGATAAATTGGAGAAGCTGGAATTGTTTGCCTTGAAGCAGGGAAGTAAGCGAGGGACCTCTGCAAATCATCTTCTACCCATCTGAAATGTCAGCTGACACTGCAGTCGATATACACTCAGTGGCCATGTTATTAAGTACAGGATGTACCTAATAAAATGGCCACTGAGTGTATGTTTGTGGTCTTCCACTTCAAGGTTCGACGTGTTGTGCGTTGAGAGATGCTCTTCTGCACACCACTGTTGTAACTCATGGTTATTTGAGTTACTGTCGCCTTCCTGTCAGCCTGAATCAATCTGATCATTCTTCTCTGACCTCTCTCATTAACAAGGTGTTTTGCCCACAGAGCTGCCACTCACTGGATGTTTTCTGTTTTCCCCACCATTCTCTGTAAACTTTTGAGACTGTAGTTCCTGAAAATCCCAGGGCATCAGCAGTTTCTAAGATACTCAAACCACCCCAGCTGGCACCAACAATAAATCCACAACCAACAACCAATCCACAATAAAAGTCACTTAATCACATTTCTTCCCCATTCTGATGTTTGGTCTGAACAACAACTGAACCTCTTGACCACGTCTGTATGTTTTTATGCATTGAGTTTGCACAGGATTGACTTATTTGCATTAATATTTGCATTAATGAGCAAGTGTACAGGTGTACCTAATAAAGTGGCCACTGAGTGTATGTCCTCTGCCTATATTCTAAGTCCAGACTTTAGAACAGAAAGCCACAAAATCCTTCTAAATTTATATTGGAATAAAATCCAAATCAGTTGGTGTTACTTGTCTGTATAAACTGTAACTCATCTCTCTTAGGTGCCCAAACCCTGGATCAAAACATGGTTGAAAATAGACCACTGAACAGAAACAAAATCATTGGTCAATGACTTACCTAAAGACTCAGAATCTCATTTTCTTATCCAAGAAGTTACTCAATAAATAATTACATGTTGCAAAACAAGAATATGCCTTTAATTAGCACTATTTACAACCTAAGGATGTGTCAGTGCTTTACAGAACTGAAGTACTATTGAAATGTCAGAAAGTAGAGAAACACATTGACTAATTTGCATGCAATAAGATTCCATGACCCATAAGGTACAAAGCATCAAATAATTGTTTCTCTGAGTCATTTGAGAATTAATGACAGCAGTGTTTTCCTTAAAGTATTGTTATGGATTTAATGACTCACCAGGAAGTCAATACTTCCAGCAGGGCAGTATTATTCCCTCAGCAGTACATTGGAGAGTCTTCTCAGACTGAATTATTCAATTTGCAGTTCAGGACTCAAAATCATAAATCCTAGTCTCAAAGAAGAGAACATCACCATTATTTTAAGGCTTATACCAAGTAACTAAGTATTCACTCAAACGCAGCCCAACATCCACCTACCTGTCCACCCCATTCACCCCAAATTTAAACATTCCTTCCATCTTGGATAGCTCATCCAATACCTCAATCACTTCACAAAAAAACCTTTTTAGCAGTACCTTATCATTCCATGAACCACTCATCTGTTAAGACCATAAGATATAGGAGCAGAATTAGGCCATTAGGCCCTTGGAGTCGACTCTGTCATTTCATCATGGCTGATCTAATTTCCCTCTCAGCTCCAATCTCCTGTCTTCCCCCGTATCCCTTCATGCCTTGACTAATTAAGAATTTATCAACCTATGCCTTAAATATACCCAATGACTTGGCATCCACAGCCACCTGTGACAACAAATTCCATAGATTCACCACTCTGTGGTTAAAGAGATACCTCCTCATCTCCATTCTAAATGAATGTTCCTCTATTGTGAGGCTGTATGCTCTGGTCTTAGACTCCCCCGTCATAGGAAAAATCCTCTTCACATCCACTGTATAAAGGACTTCCAACAATTGATAGATTGTAATTCAGTCACCTCCTCATTCTTCTGAATTCCAGTGAGTACAGGCCCAGAGCTATCAAACGCACATCATATGACAAGCATTTCAATCCCAGAATCATTGTTGTGAACCTCCTTTGAACCTTCTCCAATGTCAACACACCCTTTCTTAGATAAGGGGCCCAAAAATGCTCAGAATATCCCAAGTGAGGCCTCACCAGTACTTTATAAAATCTCAAAATTACATCCTTGCTTGTATATTCTAGTCCTCTTGAAATGAATGCTAACATCGCATCTGCCTTCCTCACCACCGATTCAACCTCCAAATTAACCTTCAGGGAATCCTGCACAAAGATTCCAAAGTCCCTTTGCACCTCAAATTCTTGAATTTTCACTCCATTTAGAAAATTAGCTAACCTTTTATTTCTTCTACCAGAATCCAGAATGCTTGGCCATACACTTCCTGACACTGTATTCCATCTGCCACTTCTTTGCCCATTCTCCTATTCTGTCTAAGTCCTTCTGTAGCCTCTCTACTTCCTCAAAACTACCTGCCCCACCACCTATCTTTGTATCATCTGTAACCTTTGCCACAGCCATTGATTCCATCATCTAAGTTTTTGACATATAACATAAAAATATTTAGTCCCAACATAGACCCCTGTGGAACACTACTAGTCACTGACAGCCAACCAGAAAAAGCTTCCTTTATTCCCATTCTTTGCTTCCTTCCAATCAGCTACTGCTTTATCCATGCTAGATTCTTTCCTGTAATACCATGGGCTCATAGCTTGTTAAGCAGCCTCACGTGTACCATCTTGTCAAAGGCCTTCTAAAAATCCAAGTACACAACATCCACCGATTTTCCTTTGTCTATCTTGCTTGTTATTTCCTCAGAGAATTCCGACAGATTTGTCAGGCAAGATTTTTTCTTGAGGAAACCATGCAGACCACAGCCTATTTTATCATGTGCCTCCAAGTCCTGAAACCACATCCTTAACAATCGGCTCCAACATCTTCTCAACTACTGAGGTCAGACTAACTGGCCTATAATTTCCTTTCTTCTGTCTCTCTCCCTTGTTGAAGAGTGTAGTGACATTTGTAATTTTCCAGTCCTCCAGAACCATGCCAGAATCAATGGATTCTTGAAAGAGCATTACTAATGTCTCCACAATCTCTTCAGCCACCTCTTACAGAACCCTGGGGTGTAGACCATTTGGCCCAAGTGAAGTATCTACCTTCAGAACTTTCACTTTCCCAAGAACCTTCATTCTAGTAATAGCAACTTCACACACTTCTGCCCCGACAGTCTCGAACTTCTGGCATACTGCTAGTGTCTTCCACAGTGAAGACTGATGCACAGTATTCCTTGTCCCCCATTACTACTTCTCCAGCATCTTTTTCCAGTGGTCTGATATGCACTCTCGCCTCTCTTTTACACTTTATGTATCTGAAGAAGCTTTTGGTATCCTCTTTAATATTATTGGCTAGCTTACCTTCGTATTCCATCTTTTCCTTCTTAATGACTTTTTTTTTTAAGTTGCCATCTGTTGGTTTTTAAAAGCTTCCCAATCCTCTAACATCCCAATAATTTTTGCTCTATTTTATGCCCTCTCTTTGGCTTTTATGTTGGCTTTGACTTCTCTTGATAGCCACGGTTGTGTCATCTTGCCTTTAAAATCCTTCTTTTTTGGGATGTATCTTATCTATTTGCTTCCAGAAATTCCAGCCATTGCTGCTGTCTTGTCATCCCTGCCAGTGTTCTTTTCCAATCATATTTTGGCTAACTCCTCTCTCAAGCCTCTGTAACTCCCTTTACTTCACTGTAATACTGATACATCTTCTCAAATTGCAGTGTGAGTTCTACATTATGATCACTTACCCCTAAGGGTTCCTTTACCTTAAACTCTCTAACCAATTCTGGTTCAATGCACAACACCCAATCCGGAGTAGCTGATTCCCTAGTGAGCTCAACCATGAGCTGCTCTAAAAAGCCATCTCATAAGCATTCTGGAAATTACCCCTCTTGGGATCCAGCACCACCCTGATTTTCCCAATCTACCTGCATATTGAAATCCCCAAGACTATTGCAACATTGCCATTTTCTATTTCCCAGTGTAATTTGTAGACCACATCCTTTCTACCATTTGAGAGTCTGTATATAACTCCCATCAGGTTCTTTTCACCCTTGCGGTTCCTTAACTCAACCTACAACGATTCAACACCTTCCAACCCCATGTCACCTCTTTGTAAGGATTTGATTTCAATTTTTACCAACAGAGCCATATCTGTCCTTTTGATTTAAAGTGTATGGTTGGATGTTAAGCTCCAAGCTATGATCTTTCGGCCATGATTTAGTGATGCCCACAACATCATACATACCAATCTGTAACTGTGCTACAAATTCATCTACCGTATTCCTTATACTGTGTGCATTCAAATATAACACCTTCAGTCCATATTTATCCTCTTCAATTTTTGCAACTCATCCTGGTGATTGCAATTTTACCCTATCATCAGCTTCTCCTTGCTAGTGGTCTCACTACACACTACCTCTGTTTGTAAACCAACTAACTCATCCTCAGCACTGTTACTCCGATTCCCATCCCCCTGCCAAATTAGTATAAACCCTCCCAAACAACTCTAGCAAACTTTCCCACAAGGATATTGGTTCCCCTCGGGTTCAGGTGTAGCCCGTCCCTTTTGTACAGGTCGTACCTTCCCCAGTAGGTCTAAATGGTCCATAGATCTAAGCCCCTGCTCCAGTTCCTCAGCCATGTATTTACCTGCCAAATCATCCTATTGTTACCTTCACTGGTGTGTGGTACAGGTAGCGCTCCAGAGATTACTACTCTGGAGGTCCTGTTTCTCAGCTTTCTACCTAGCTCCCTAAAATCTCTCTTCAAGACTGCCTTACCTTTCTACCTATGTCATTGGTGCCAATATGTACCAAGACTTCTAGTTGCTCGCTCTTCCCCCTTTAGAATGCCATGGACCTGATCTGAGACATCCCTGACCCTGGCACCTGGGAGGCAACATATGCGTCCACAGAATCTCATCTCTGTTCCCCTGACTAAGGAATCTGCTATCACCACTGCATTCCTCTTCACCTCGCTTCTCTTCTGAGCCGCAGCACCAGACTCAGTGCCGGGTACCCAGTCACTGCAGCTCCCCTCCTGGTAGGTTGTCCCTCTCAAGAGTGGTATACTTAAATAGGTAAGCCTTACTCAGTCAGATGCTGGAATCTGGAGCAAAAGAACAAACCACTGGAGGAATTCAGGAGTAAAGTAGAATCTGTAGAGGCAATAGGATGATTGAGGTTTTGGGTCGAGACCCTGCTTTAGGACTATGTCCTGACTTAATTTCTTAGTACCACAACCTAGCAAACACTCACCACAATTAAAAGATAGTTACTTGCTCATTTAATCATTCATTTGACCACTTTCTACAGGACTACAGGAGGAATGGAGACAGGCTAACCCCTACTGACATCAATGGATCTGGGGTTGAGAGGGTAAACAGCTTCGAGTTCCTCAGCATACACATCACCAAGGACCTCACGTGGTCCATACATACCAGCTGTGTGGTGAAAAAAAGCACAACAGCACCTCTTTCACCTCAGACACCCCCAAATCCTAAGAACTTTCTACAGGGGCACAATTGAAAGCATCCTGACTGGCTGCATCACTGCCTGGTACGGGAACTGTACTTCCCTCAATCGCAGGATTCTGCAGTGAGTGGTGCGGACAGCCTAGCACATCTGTGGATGTGAACTTCCCACTATTCAGGATCATTTGGGATCCAAGTCACCCCAACCACAAACTGATCCTGCTGCTACCATCCGGGAAATGGTACCGCAGCATAAAAACCAGGAACAACAGGCTCCGGGACAGCTTCTTCCACCAGGCCATCAGACTGATGAATTCATGATGATACAATTGTATTCCTATGTTATATTGACTGTCCTTTTGTACATACTATTTATTACCAATTACTATAAATTGCACATTGACGTAGACATAACATAAAGATTTTTTACTCCTCATGAAGGTGAAGGATGTAAGTAATAAAGTCAATTCAATTCAATTTCTTGTTGTCTCTCTTGTACTATTAATTAGACACTGAACCTCTGTTGTAAAAGGTTTTATCCTTTGCCACTCCCCCACCCCATTTTATTTCACTTAAAAGTATTGACTTTTGCTGTAATGGAGTTCACCTTCTTTAGCTAGCCCAGTTTTGATAATATATGCCTTGCCATAACCATGTATTCAGGCCTTGAAATGTTGATGTAGAATTGGACTGCTGAAAGCATCACAGCTAAACTGAACTTGTCATCACTGAATGCCCACACAAGCATAGTTTCAGCAGGGGTCTCTGATTAGTAATTTGGCACAGGAATTTCATACTGCTCAGAAGTACCAATGGCCATCCTGGTGCCCCAATTGCTCCCCCAGCTCTGTTCATTTTGGAATATTTCCTTTAAAGTTTCAAGTAAAACAGGCAATAACTCTAATCATGTTGTTTCTAAATTACCTGCATCCGGGAGCGATTTGCTTATTTTCCGCAGTAATATCACTAAAACGGTTAATGATGTGCAAGGAACACTACTGGGACATCTGTGGTAAATTACAGAATTATAGTTTCACTGGTCTTTTTCCATGGTACTTCATTCATAATGTGAAATCTCTTTGTCGGTGTAATAACTCTGAAAACATAATGGAATCGGAAATAAGGTAATCAAAGTGTTACCCTGTATACTATCCAGAGCTTAATTTGGAATAAAGTGGAAGATTTTTCAATGATGTTGACATTGAAGTGGATTAGATATAAAACTGAGGTTGAGCTCTAACATTTCTCTGCAGTATGATGAAATCAAAGTCCAATATCTCTGTAGACAAACTAGACAACTGACTTCTCATGTAAACACAATCCTTTCTTTGAAATGTGCTTTTATGTTACTAAGATTAATGAGATTTCCCAAACATCATGCTGGGAGTTTTACATTCTATAGATGCATTTTCCAAATTGGCTTTAAGCCTCAGGTCTGGCCTGTAGAACTCCAGCATGTGACATTTTCAAATCTGCTTTTCCAAAGAAATAAATTTTATGGCAATCAGTTTCTTCATTCAGTGACTGCAAATGTAGAATAAGACCATAAGACATAGGAGCAAAATTAGTCCATTCAGCCCATCAAGTCTGCTCTGCCATTTTATCGTGGCTGATCCATTTCCCTCTCAACCCCAAACTAATTGAGAACCTATCAAACTCCTCCTTAAATATACCCAATAACTTAACAATGAATTCCACAGATTTACCACTCCCTGGCTAACGAAATTCCTCCTCTTATCCATTCTAAATGGATGTCCTTCTATTCTGAGGCTGTGCCCTCTGGGTCTAGACTGCCCTACCATTGTGTCCTCTCCACAACCATTCTATCTAGACCTTTTAACATTCAATAGAGTTCAATGAGATAACCCCTCATTCTTCTAAATTCCAACAAGTACAGGCCCAGAACTATCAATCGCTCCTCATACGATAGCATTTTCATTCCCAGAATAAATTTTGTGAACCTCCTCTGAACCCTTCCCAATGTCAATACATCCTTTCTTAAATAATACTCACAATACTCTAAGTGAAATCTCACCAATGCCATATAAAGCCTCAACATTACATCCTTGCTTTCATATTCAAGTCCTCACAAAATGAATCCTAACTTTGCATCTGCCTTCCTCACCACCAACTCAATCTGCAAATTAACCTTTAGGGAATCTTGCACACAGATGCCCAAGCCCCTTTGCACCTCAGAGTTTTGAATTTTTATCCTGTTTAGAAAATAGTCAATGTTTTTATCTCTTCTACCAAAGCATATGACTATACACTTCCGGACACAGTATTCCATCTGTCACAGCTATGCCCATTCTCCTAATTTGTCAAAATCCTTCTGCAACCTTTCTTCTTCCTCAACACTACCTGCCCCTCCCCCCACTTATCTTTGTATTGTCCACAAACATGACCGCAAAGCCATCATCCAAATCATTGACATACAATGTAAAAAGAAGCAGTCCCAACATAGGCATCTGTGGAACACCACTGGTCACCGGCAGCTCACCAGAAAAGAAAGGCTCCCTTTATTCTCACTCTGACTCCTGCCAATCAGCCAATGCACTATCTATGTTGGTATCTTTCTTGTAATATCATGGGCTCTTATCTTGTTAAGCAATCTCATGTGCAGCACTTTGTCAAAAGCCTTCTGAAAATCCAAGTATACAACATTCACCGATTCTCCTTTGTATACCCTGCTTGTTATTTCCTCAAAGAATTCTAACAGATTTGTCAGGCAAGATTTTCCCTTAAGGAAACCATGCTGACTTTGTGTCAGGGCACTGGAGCAGGGATCCAATCGCAGACCCAGTACTATGTACACAGTGATATTAATTGAGTAACAAATCCCGAGGGGCAAACAAAGTTCACATCAAAGTTCAGGCAGAGATCAAAACATCCAGAGAAATCCAAAAACCAGAATCAGGAAACAGGCAGAGTCGATATTCAGATGGACAGAGTACAGACATGAATACTGGAAAGGCTCAGGAAAATTCACTGGCACGATCTGGCAACAAACAGGTGAAAGCACATGACTGAAATACACTGAGCAATAAACAGAGAGGCAGATGATAGGTGGAGCACAATGAGACAGAAGTGGCAGCAAAACAGGTAATAATGAGAAACAGGTGAGAGGCAGAGTACTCAGTAAAACAGGGGCCGGAGTAGAGCATGGGCGGGGACAGGACCATATGGGGCATGAAAACAAACAAGAACACATGGCAATACAAAACCTCAGACTGACGGCTAGGGAGAAACACACAAAAAGACAAAGTTCAACTGGAGGTACTGACACTTTGGCCTATTTTATCATGTGCCTCCAAGTACCCCAAAATCACATCATTAACAATCAACTCCAACACCTTCCCAGCCACTGAGGTCAGGCTAACTGCCCTATAATTTCCGTTCTTCTCCCTTACTGAAGAGTGGAGTGGCATTTGCAATTTTCCTCCAGAACCATGCCAGAAACTTGTGATTCTTGAAAGATCATTACTAATGCTTCCACAATCTCTTCAGCCACTTCTTTCAGAACCCTGGTGCATAGTCCATCTTGTCCAGATGACATATCTACCTTCAGACCTTTCAGTTTCCCAAGCACCTTCTCACTTGTAATAGAAACTACACTCACTTCTGCCCCCTATGACTTTTGAACTTCTGGCATAATGCTAATATCTTCCACAACGAAGACTGGTGCAAAATACATAAATTGTTTGTCTGTCATTTCTTTGTCCCCCATTTCTACATTTTCCAGCAATCCAATATCCACTCTCGCCTCTCTTTTACTCTTTATACATCTGAAAGAACTTTTGAAATCCTCTTTGATAATTGTTGGTTATCTTAACTTCATATTTCATCTTTTCTCCCCTTTTAGCTTTTTCAGTTGCCTTCTGTTGGTTTTAAAAGTTTATGAATCCTCTAACACTAATTTTTGCTATATTATATACCCTCTCTTTTGCTTTAATTTTGGCTTTGACTTCCCTTGTCAGCCACAGTTGTGTCAGCCTGTCTTTAGAATACTTCTTCTTTGTGATGTATCTATCCTCTACTTTCTGAATTGCTCCTAGAAACTCCAGCTATTGCTGCTCTGCCATCATCCCTACTAGTGTCCCCTTTCAATCAACTTTGGCCAGCTCCTCTCTCATGCCTCCGTAATTCACTTTACTGCACTATAATACTGATATATATTATAGTATATATATATATCACTATATACATCTGACTTTAGCTTCTCCCTCTCAAATTCCATGGTGTATTCTATCATATTATGATCACTGCCTCCTAAGGCTGCTCTCCCTCATCAATTCCAGTTCATTACACAACACCCAATGCTGACTAGCTGATCACCTGCTGCGCTCAACCACAAGCCACTCTAAAAAGCAATCTTGTAGGCATTCTACAAATTCTCCCTTTTGGGATCAAGCACCAGCCTGATTTTCCCAATCTACCTACATATTGAAATCAAGCATGCCCTTTTGACATGCCTTTTCTATCTCCCATTGTAATTTGTAGCCCATATCCTGGCTATTGATTGGAGCCTTGTATATGACTCCTGTCAGGGTCTTTTTACCCTTGCTGTTTCTTAGCTCCACCCACAAGGATTCTACATTTTCGGATCCTATGCCACCTCTTTCTAAGGACTTGATTTAATTTTTTTACCAACAGAGCCACCCCACCTTTTCTGCCTACTTGCTTGTTCTTTTGATACAATATGTATCCTTTGATGTTAAGCTCCCAACTATAATCTTCTTTCTGCCACGACTCAGTGATACCCACAAAGTCATACCTGCAGACTCTAACTACGCTACAAGATCATCTAATTTATTCTTTATACTGCATGCATTCAACCATTCAACACCTTCAGTTCTGTATACAAGGATCTGAGCCAGCACGAAAAGAAAAGATTTGTTTTGTCAGCCTTTATAATTAACCAATTTGAAAATCTTATTACCTACTTTGAATTCCCATCAGGTTGTGGAGTAGAATATAAAAGCAAGGATGTAATGCTGAAACTTTATAAGGCATGAGTCAGACCACATTTGGAGTACTGTGAGCAGTTTTGGTCCGATATCTAGGAAATGATGTGCTGGCGTTAAAGAGAGTCCAAAAGAGTGCAATGGGAATGATCCCAGCAATAAAAGCAGGATCAAGCATTTGATGGCTCTGGGCCTGCACTCACTGAAGTTTAGAAGCATCGGGGGAGGGAGTAATCTCATTGAAACCTAGCAAATATTGAAAGGCCTTGATAGAGTGGACATGGAGAGGATGTTGACAGTAGTGAGAGAATATAGGACCAGAGAGCACATACTCAGAATAGAAGGACGTCCCTTTAGAACAGAGAAGAAGGAATGTCTTTAGCCAGAGAGTGTTAAATCTGTGGAACGCATTGCTACAGATGACTGTGGAGAACAAGTCATTAGGTATAATGCAGAGGTTGATAGGCTCTTGATTAGGAAGGACATCAAAGTTTACAGGGAGAAGACAGGAGAATGAGGTAAAGAGGGAAATTGATCAGCCATGATTGTATAGGGGAACAGACTTGATGGGCCAAATAGTACAATTGTGCTCCTATGTGTCTTATGGTGTTATGGTAATTAACGTACTTTGATGACAGACAGGTGGCTTCCCTATGGTAGAGAAAACAAATGCATCAAGTATTTTACAAAAATCAAAAGAGTTATCCAGTTATGATGGTCACAACACAGCAGTGCAAGGCATTCATATTCAAATTTTGAAGTTAGATACTGGTTATTCACATACTGAATAGAATGTACTAACTAGCTGTCATCATTAACTGCTCATTAATATACCAGCATTATCCCACAGCATCTTCTCCCAAATCAGGAACAATGATTGACTGATAACATCTGCCCCTATTGCTACAGGCATTTACTTAACAACTGACTTGCAAATTTGTGCTTAAAACAGAATATATCACAATTACAGTACTTAACAAAATCCCACAAATTATTATGTCGCATTTATTATTCCCTTCCCCGAGTGTTTTCTTTAACTGCACAATAGAAAAAAATACGTTTGAACAAAAGATGAAAAGTAATGCCTTTTTAATTGATGAATCCTACAATTATTTAGCAACCCTTGTTTCACATTAGCTAGTTTATTTAAAACATAACGCTTGAAGTGAAATAGGACAAAGCTCTGCAGCAATTTTAGAATGAAGATGTAGTCTTGGAAAGCAGAGACCTTTGAGGATCTAGGACATGGGGTGTCGGTCTGGTTTGTAGCTTAGAGGTATAACATAAGGGTTCAGTCACCAATTTAGTTCAAATGAGTTGCATTTGCTGGAGGATGAAAGCTGGATAATTTATTAAAACAACAGTGAGAAAATAACAATGTCACCAGTAGTAGAATTGTAGGTGATATTAGATAGTGATGAACCAAAGAGGAGAGAATTGGTTAATATTTCAGCCAATGGTGAAGGGTCAACAGTCGCCACTGATACCAAAGAAACCTGCTCACAAAGTCTCAGAGGTTCTGTGATGTGGAATTCCCTTTCCTTGACAGAATGTTTTACATTTGTATCTCATTGCTAAAATTTAAGTACAAAGGTTCAGTTGACTCTTCAGTACAGACATTTTGATTTGAAGAAAATCAAGTGATATGACATTAGTGCAGGAAAGTGGTTCTAAAATAAAAGATCAGCTGTGATCTTGCTGAATGGTGAAGCAGATGGAAGGAACAAGTGGGCCTACGCCTGCTTCTAGTTCTAACATTGCAGTGTAGAAATGAGTAAGTACCATATTGTTTCTGCTGTCCTCATAGATGGATACAAATAATCCCATGACAATAGTTTGAGGATCATAATCAATATTTGTCCTTCAGTCAATATTATTGGAAATAAGTTACCTGTTAAGTTTTTGATTTGTTTCTAATCTTCCGGCTGATAACTATTCAGTTCCTAATTACAGAGTCATGTGCTTATTTGTGTTTTAATATTATCTTCCACCACCCCAATCACTCTGCCGGTAGCCATCATCAGCCCTGCTCCAACCCCTTTTTCCCAACATACACATGAAATAATAACCAAAAGTTATTTCCAGTAACTGTAAGAGGAGGTCCCAGATCCCGGTCAATTTCTTTCCATATCTAAGCATTGTAAAGTTCAGTATGGCAGATTTGCTTGTTTCGCCTTCCGATAGTTTCTCACTTAATTACATATTGCTGCACTGTTGGCTGAAATTAGGAACTCAGGTCAGTTTTCGTGCTTTATTCAAAACTTATCTTTTCTCTATGAGCCTTTTCCACCTTACGACGTGGAAAGATTGCACGAACTTTGATCGATGTATTGTGGTTATAAATCATAAGTATACCAAACGAAAAAAAAATGCATTCAGCTTTGAAGAAGAAACCCTCGACTTTAACTCTCTTTCTCCTTCCAATGTTGCTTGCTAACCTGCTGTTTCCAGCATTTTCTGCTCTTGTTTTGCATTCAGGCTAACTGTTCTGCATTGCGAATTATGTTTCATGTGATCCAGTTTCTTCTGCATTTCATCTCACTGTATCAGCATAACCTTCTGCTTTCTCCTCTTGTGTTTATTTAATTACCCTTTCTATCTTGCCATATATCATACAATGGAATGTTCTCAAAGTACATCACATCCAATAATTTACCTGATGTAGCTCGTTGTGGCAGCCAATTTGCTTTAATTAACCAATGTCATCACAGTTGCAAGCCGTCCTGAAAAGTAGTTCTTACATTAGATAGATCACCTATCACTTCTGAGTGTTCTGAACAGATTGTAACCTCAGCTAAAATAACACACATTACTGAAAAAGAGATTTGTAATTGCATAATGCTTTCACATCCCAAATGCAGTCAGTGATACTTTTGAAATACGATCAAGGTTGAAGTGAAAGAAGCAAATAGGAGGTCAGGAAGCTATGACAGTACTGAGTAGGAAACTGGAAACATTGGGATGGAATCAAGATCAAATATTTTTTGTCTTTCACGGGAATGGAGGTAGAGAACAAAGTAAGCTGGTTTGGGAAAGATGCAACTAAAGGGAGGATGGTAGGGGGGCATGGGGAATAGGAGTATGGTGTGTTTGAAAGCAAGAGATGATGGGGGACAGAGCTCCAAAAACTAAAGACTAAAGGTGAATGAAAGATCATTGTGGAGTGGAGTAAATGAGAGGAACAGAGTTGAACACTTGATAATGTACATCCAAAGCAAATATAAACCCCTTTCAGCATATAATATTCCACAAGTTGCTCTGTTAAACAATCTGAGACACTGCCTTAAGGCTATACAAAGGAGCAGTGGCATTTTTAATGAGAGGTGATTCCCATAATGATACGATAAATCAGAACGAAAACTGTGTCTGTGAAAACTTCACAGCAGTACAAAGCTGATCCTTGCCCTCTTAGTGGCTTATAAAATATCTAACATACCCAATTAATGAAAACAGGAATTTTGAACAAATCTGAGAGACTGGGGACTAAGGTTTATCACTCTACAGCTACATTTAGAGCTCAGCAGAATCTTTTTATGTATTTTGCAGCTAATAACTGTACTACCTTGCCCAGAAGCAGGCAAACTAGCAAGTGGGCACCATGGTTTCCAAGACCAAGACATCTTTCATATACAATACTGTTTTCTTTGTTTAGTAAAACTGTAATTTTCAAAAAAATCATGTCTAATATCCATGTGCTTCAGCTGAAGTAAATGTAAATTATGTCATTGGGGTTTTGCCTTTAACCCAGATGGTGGTCCCATTGTAGTTCACAAGAATGAAAATACTTCATGAGTTGGAGGATAATAAACCTGCCAAAGGCAAAACTAAATTAGGTATGTTTCGAGAAAGCGCTTAAAAGTTGGGTTTAATTAGTAATAAGGAACGACGGACATTGACAGACCAACAGGAATTAAGATACTGGAAGTTCTGTCATCAGTTATGGAATAGAGAGAATGGGTGAAGAGTACAGACATTGAAAATCTGAAATAAAAACACAGGGTGCTGGAAATTCTCAACAGGACAGGCATTTGTGGAAAGAAAAATAAAGTGACCTAGAGAAAATGGAGGTGCACAGAAGGCCAGAGCTCAAACAATTATGGGCATCAGAGGAGGGAGTCTTGGTAGCAAGATGAGCAGGATTATCAGGTAATTATGGTAGTAGAAAAAGGACTTTAAAAATAAGAAAAATTAGATCAACAGTCAGTAAACAAAATAATGGGTAAAAGATGCAGGATATGAAAATGTGAGGCTGAAAAGAAGGGTTCAATCTCACGCTGATGGGGCAATAGAATCACAACTACCCAAAGGTTGTGCAGGTGCTGTTTAGCTCCAGAATCTCTGTGGGTTCAAGTCTGGTCAGTAGTTTCTTCCCCCAAAATACAGAGTTATAGCTCTAAGAGTAGCTAGCAATGATGCATGTTTTCTCATGTAGTGAAAGCAAGAAGACAGGATCTGGAAAATTTAAAAGGAGTTAGGGATCTTGCACTTTTAAGGGAAATGGTCGCAGATAATTTGTGCAGCTTTGGCTCGGTTAAGTGTAGTCTAAATAGGTCTTATGGGATGGTCTGATGCTGCAGCAAAAGGAGGTGAGCACGGGGAACATGTCACGAGGAATTATTGAACTCTATTAATTAATCTTAAAGGAAAGGGGAATTGAATAGCCCAAGGGAGACAATGAGTAGAAGAAGTGGTATCAGAGCAGAAGAGTAAACATTGGTGTGTAAAGATCTTTCCACCTAGTCACATCCTTGAAATGCTTTCTGTGCTAGGTTCATAGTATCAGGATCAGACCTCTTCTGCTCATTTCCTCCTTCTAGACTTCATTATTAGCAACAGCTTCCTCTCACCTTTGAGGAAGAGTCACAGAGAAATACAGTAGCATAACAGGCCTCATGGACTATGTAGACAAGTCAACAGTGACCAATCAACCTACTAATCTGCATGTCTTTGTGATGAAACCAGAACACTCGGAAGAAACTCACATGGTTATCAGAATAATGTGCAAGATCTCAAACACGAGGAAATCTGCAGATGCTGGAAATTCAAACAACGACACACACAAAATGCTGGTGGAACACAGCAGGCCAGGCAGCATCTATAGGAGAAGCACTGTCGACGTCTCGGCCCGAAACGTCGACAGTGCTTCTCCTATAGATGCTGCCTGGCCTGCTGGGTTCCACCAGCATTTTGTGTGTGTTGTTGCAAGATCTCAAAGTCAGGATTGAACCCAGGTCTCTGATACTGCCATGGATCTGGTGTGCTCGATCTCTAGGCACTGGCTCTTCCAGCTGTGCCACAGTGCCACTTCTCCTGGCCCTTGCAAAGACCTTCAAGAAGGCATCAGAGAATCAGGGAAAATTACTTTCCTCTATTTCTACCACTTCACAGACATTCTAGTGTCTATATCTATATACACACAGTGGCCACGTTATTAGGTACGCTTATCTAAGCTAGTCATATTTGCCTGACGTTGACCCATATCCTTCTAAACTTTTCTACCCTTGCACCTGTCCAAACATATTTTTAATACTGTAACCGTACCTACCTCTACCCGTTTCTCTGGAAGCTCATTTATTTATTTATTGAGACACAGTGTGGAATAGGCCCTTTGATCCATGCTGCCCAGCAACAGTTGGTTTAACTCCAGCCTAATCATGGGACAATTTACAATGACCAATTAACCTCCTAACCAGTACATTTTTGGACTACAGGAGGAAACCACGGTGAGGACATATAGACGCTTTACAGATGATGTTGGAATTGAACTTCAGGCTGTAATACTGTCACGCTAACCGCTATGCTACCATAGCTTATTCCACATAGCAACCACCCTGCATGTAAAATTTGTCCATTTAAGTCTTTATGCTCTCAGTTTAAATCTACACCCTCCAGTTTTAGAGTCCTCTTTCTGGGGAAAGGCAGTGGCTATCTATTGCATTTATGCCTTTCATGATTTTACTTATATTTATAAGGTTACTTTCCAGCCTCCTTTGCTCCAGGGAAAACAGTTCCAGGCAATCAAATCTCTCCTTATAACTCAAGCCCTCCGCACCAAGAAAGATCTTTGTGCAACACACACAAAATGCTGGAAGAACTTTGTAGGTCAGGCAGCATTTATAGAACTGAATAAACAGTCAATGTTTCAGGCCAAGACCCTATTTAACACATCTTTGTGCTTCTTTTCTGTATCTTCTCTAGCTTAAATGCATCGTCCTGTAGTACGGTCACCAGAACTGCACACAATACTCCAAGTGTGGGCAAACTAATATTCTGTACAACTGCAGCATGACGTCCCAGCTCTTTTACTCAATGCCACAGACAACCCTTATTCACCACCTTGTCTACCTGCATTGTCACTTTCAAAAAACTGTACACGTGTACCCCTATGTGTCTCTGTTCAACAACATTCCCCAGGGCCTGCCATTTACCATGCATATCCTGCCCTGGTTTATCTTCAAAAAATGCGTCACCAGACTTGTCTGAATTAAATTCCATCTGCCATTCCTTCGTCCATTTAATTAATCTATATCCCATAAATTAGATTCTTGTAATGGCATGGCACTACCATTTTTGGAGTCATCTGCAAAGAGATGGGCTGAAAGGGCTTGGATCAATGCTGTATAGTTCTACAATTTTTAAAATTTTGTATCTACACTAAGCCACTGTTTATTTACCTGAAAGTTATGGGGAAATGGCATAATTAATGTAAAGAATACCAATTCAACCACAGAATGAGCAGTGAGAGAGAAAAGGGTGCTTTGTTTCTCTTTCACTGGCATATAGAACCATAGAACATTACAGCACAGAAACAGGCCTTTTGGCCCTTCTTAGCTGTGCCGAACCATTTTTCTGCTTAGTCCCACTGACCTGCACCTGGCCCATATCCCTCCATACACCTCTCATCCATGTACCTGTCCAAGTTTTTCTTAAATGTTAAAGTGAGCCTGCATTCACCACTTCAACTGGCAGCTCATTCCACACTCCCACTACTCTCTGTGTGAAGAAGCTCCCCCTAATGTTCCCTTTAAACTTTTCCCTTTTCACCCTTAACCCATGTCCTCTGATTTTTTTCTCCCCTAGTCTCAGTGGAAAAAGCCTGCTTGCATTCACTCTATCTATACCCATCATCATTTTATATACCTCTATCAAATCTCCCCTCATTCTTCTACACTCCAGGGAATAAAGTCCTAACCTATTCAACCTTTCTCTGTAACTCAGTTTCTCAAGTCCCGGCAACATCCTTGTAAACCTTCTCTGCACTCTTTCAACCTTATTAATATCCTTCCTGTAATTAGGTGACCAAAACTGCACACAATACTCCAAATTCAGGCTCACCAATGTCTTATACAACCTCACCATAACATTTCAACACGTACACTCAATACTTTGATTTATAAAGGCCAATGTGCCAAAAGTTCTCTTTACGACCCTATCTACCTATGACGCCACTTTTAGGGAATTATATGTCATGAGATTTGTTGTTTTGCAGTAGCAGTATAGTGCAATACATAACAATTTATAAATTACAACAAGAAATATATATATATATAATTAAGTAAAATAAGTAGTGCAAAATGAGGGGTAAAAATAATGAGAGAGTGTTCATTGGTTGGTTCATTGTCCATTCAGAAATCTGATGGCAGAGAAGAAGAAGCTGTTCCTAAAACATTGAGTGTGTGTCTTCAGGCTCCTATACCTCCTCCCTGATGGTAGCAATGAAAAGAGGGCATGCTCTGGGTGATGGGGGTCCTTAATGATGGATGCCACCTTTTTGAGGCATTGCCTTTTGAAGACATCCTCGATGCTGAGGAGGCTAGCGTTCATGATGGAGATGACTAAGTTTGCAACTTCCTGCAATTTTTTCCAATCCTGCACAGTGGCCCCTCCATACTAGATGGTGGTGTAACCAGTTAGAATGCTCTCCATAGTACATCTGTAGAAATTTGCTGGAGTCTTTGGTGACATACCAAATGTCCTCAAACTCCTAATGAGATATAGCCCCTGTCATGGCTTCTTTGTAATTGTAACAGTATGTTGAGTCCAAGATAGATCTTCAGAAATATTGACACCCAGGAACTTGAAACTGCTCATCTTTTCCATTTCTGATCCCCCAATGAGGACTGGTGTGTGTTCCCTCAACTTCCCCTTCCTGAAGTCCACAATCAACTCTTTGCTCTTACTGACGTTGGGTTAAGGTTGTTGTTGTGACACCACTCATCTAGCTGATCTCACAACTGCACACCTCCTCATCACCATCTGTGATTCTGCCATCAAGAGTTGTATCAGTGCCAAACTTATATATGTCTTTTGAGCTATGCCTAGCTAGAAAGTTGAGAGTGTAAGAGAGATTAGAGCCGTGGGCTATGCACGCAGCCACTAGGTGCACCAGGCGTTGATTGCCAGTGAGGAGGAGGTGTTATTTCCGATCTGCACTGACTGTGGTCATTCCATGAGAAAGTCAAAGATCCAGTGCAGAGGGAGGTACAGAAGCCCAGGTTTTGAAGCTTGTTAATTAGTATTGGGGGTGTGATGGCATTGAATGCTGAGCAGTAATCAATGAACAGCAGCCTGATGTAGGTATTGCTGTCATCCAGGTAGTACAAGGCTGAGTAAAGAGCCAGTGAGACTACATCCACTGCAGAACTATTGTGGCAGTAGGCAAATTGCAGTTGGTCCAGGAACTTGCCCAGGCAAGAGTTAATCCGAACCATGACCAACCTTTCAAAGCACTTCATCACTGTAGATATGAGGATGATAGTCATAGAGGCAGCTCTCCCTGCTCTTCTTGTGCACTGGTATTATAACATTTTTGAAGCAGGTGGGAACCTCCAACTGCAGCAGTGAAATATTGGAGATGTCCTTGAGCACTTCCGCCAGGGTTCATCCTCTTGAAAGATGTTCTGACTTTGGCCTCCAAAACAGAGATCGCAGGGCCACCAGATGCTTCAGGTATTTGCACAGTTGTAGTTTTATTCACCCTTTCAAAGCATGCATAGGTGTTCAGCTCATCTGGGAGTGAAGCTTAACAGACATTCATGATATCAAGTTTTGCCTTGTAGGAAGTAATGGCCTGACAACCCTACCACAGCTGACTTGCATCTGATTTCATCCCTAACTTCAATCAGAATTGCTGTTTTGCCCTTAAAATAGCCTTCTGTAGGTCGTACCTGGACTTCCTGTATAGTTCTCATCACCAGCCTTGAGCGCCACCGATTTAGCACTCTACAGACTGAGAATTTCACAGTTCATCCACAGCTTTTGGTTTATGTATGTCCAGTATATTCTTGAAGGCACATATTCATCAACCAGGTCTTGATGAAGTCAGTGACAACTGTGGCGTATTCATTCAGATTCAAAGACGAATCCCTGAATTTGTCCAGTCCACCAATTCAAAGCGGTCCTTTAAGCACTCCTATCTCATTTAAAAGGCATTTTTGCCCACAGAACAGCTGCCCAATAAATACCTTTTGTTTTTTGCACCATCCTCTGTAAACTCCAGAGACGGTTGTGCGTAAAATCCCAGGAGATCAGCCGTTTCTAAGATATTCAAACCGCCCTGTCTGGCACCAACAATTATTCCACAGTCTAAGTAATTTAGATCACATTTTTTCCCCATTCTGATGTTTGATCTGAATAACAATTGAACCCTTGACTATGCTTTTATGTTGTGAGTTGCTGTCACATGATTGGCTGATTAGATATTTGTAGTAGCAAGCAGGTGTACGGGAGTACCTAATAAAATGGCCACTGAGTGTATTTTAAGTATCAAAATCTAGTCTTTCAGGTGAGATACCAAACCAACATCCTGCTTACTATGTCCAATGGATAAAGGATCCCATGGATGATATCAAAGAGCAAGCAAGATATCCATATTGTTCTGGTCAATATTTATTCTTCAACCAATATCACTAACAAAACTGTCATGAAAGCACTGCTATGTGGGGGAGCTTGCTGTGCACAAATTGACTACATAGCATGAGTTGGGACAACCAGTCATTGCCATAGGTGGCATATAATGCAAGCTTTATTTTTTTTAATTTACAAAACAGCTGCAATAGTATGCCATGACGTCTTGACCCTGCATTACCATTCAGTGCTCACAGCTGACATTCTATCTCCTCAGTTTTCCTGCACTAACCCCGATATATGATGTCAGATCTCATTTACTTCCAGATAAAAAAAAGGTCAAGGATATTTAATGATGACATTTTAAATTAGATTGTGTTTGATCGTGTGAATCAAACTATGTCTTCTGGTTGGAGAATCAATAACTGGAGAGTATTAATTTAAAGGTGGCACTAAATGAGTGAGGAAAGGTTAGTACAGCTTTCTTTCTGCATAGTAGTCAGGAGCATGAAAACCTTGTCATGGGTACTAGTTGAGACAGAGAATATTGCATCTTTAAAAGGGAAAGTGTATAAATATTTAAAGCAATCCATAATAGAAGCTCAATGAAGAGACTGCTGGGCAGCAGAATTATATTTGGATTATTTAAACTAAGATTGACATAGATATGATGGGTTGAATGTCTTCATAAATGTTTCAGCAGATCATTTTTTATGATTTATCTTGAAATGTGATGCTTGTTGTAACACAGGCCAGAAGTTGCAACAGACATTCTGCAAACAAAATAATGCAAATAGGAATGTGATTACTGAATAGTATGCCTAGTTTTAATTACTCTCTCCACAGATACTGCCTGACACGTTAAGGATTTTCAGCTTTTTGTATTATATTTCAGATTTCTAATGTCTGCATTATTTGCTTTCAGTTTTATTGTACTGGATGCAGAAGTAACGTTGCCCATGACATCATGAAAACATATTGTGCCTTGAAAAGTGTAAATGGCTTCCAGTTGATATCTCAGTAGATCAATGCACTTGATCTCTCATCTAAAGGATAGCACCAATGCTATATTTACCCAGATACCTTTGAGCATCAGCTTGAATGATAAAGTCTGGGCTTTTCTGACTCAAAACTAACAGCCCTAAACACCAAGCAAAAGTGAAGAACCACAAGAAAGTAGGAGCAGGAGCAGGCCACCAGTCAATACTTCTATGGCTGATGTGCTTCAGGCTTCAACTCTTCTTCAGTGACATTTCTATAGTGCCCATAAAAAATATTCACACCCCCCCACCCAGAAGTTTTCATGTTTTATTGTTCTACAACATTGAATCATGGTAGATTTAATTTGGCTTTTTTTGACACTGATCAACAGAAAAAGACGCTTTCATGTTGAAGTAAAAACAGATGCAGTGAAGCATCCCCAGCATAATGCAGCCACCACCATACTCCATGGTATGGATGGTGTGCTTTCGATTATGTGCAGTGTTTGGCTTACACCAAACAGCATTTAGTCTGACGGCCAAAAAGCTCAATTTTGGTTTCATCAGACCATAGAACCTTCTTCCAGCTGACTTCAGAGTCTCCCACATGCCTTCTGGCAAACTCTAGCTGAGATTTCATGTGAGTTTTTTGCAACAGTGGCTTTCTCTTTGTCACTCTCCCATAAAGCTGCGACTCATAAAGCACCCGGTCAACGGTTGTTTTATGTGCAGTCTCTTCCATCTCAGCCACTGAAACTTGTAACTGCTCCGAGTTGTCTCTCTCACTAGTCCCCTTATTCCACAGTCACTCAGTTTTTGAGGATGGCCTGCTTTAGGCAGATTTACAGCTATGTCATATTCTTTCCATTTCTTGATGATTGACTTAACTGTATTCCAAAGGATATTCAGTGACCTAGAAATTTTCTTGTATCCATCTCCTGACTTGTGCATTTCAATAACCTTTTTGTGAGATTGCTTGGAGTGTTCTTTTGTCTTCATGGTGTAGTTTTTATCAGGATACTGACTCACCAAAAGTTGGATCTTCCAGAAACAGGTGTATCGATTGAGACGCTTTGAGTGCACACAGGTCTCCAAAACAGATCTCCATTTAACTAATTATGGGACTTCTAAAACCAATTGGCTATACCAGTGATGATTTGGTGTGTCATATCAAAGGGGGTGAATACTTATGCAATCAATTATTTTGTGTTTTATATTTATAATTAATTTAGATCACTTTATCGAGATCTGATTGTACTTTGACACAAAAGTCTTTTCTGTAGATCAGTGTCAAAAAAAGCCAAATTAAATCCACTATGAATCAATGTTATAAAATAATAAAACATGAAAACTTCCAAAGGGGTGAATATTTTTTTATAGGCACTACTCCATCACCTCAATTCTCCACTTTCAAAAATTTATATACCTCCTTTTTATATATCTCCATTGATTTAGCCACCAGTCCTTCAGTCCACAGAATTCCAGAGAAGAAATTCTTATGTATCTCAATTTTAAATGGCTGCCTCCTTATCGTCTAATAATTACCCTTCCTTTGAGGCTTTCCACTGATGGAAACATCACAACATCTTCCTTGTCATGCCCCCTTAAGATCTTGTTTCAATAATATCACCCTTTGTTCTAAACTGCAAAGAATATAGATCAAACCTTATATTTTGGTCATTGGTGATGGGACAACCCTCTCATCCTAGGAATTAGCCCAGTGTATCTTTTCTGGACTCCTCCAATCTAATACATCCTCTATGGGCAGCACAATGGCTCAGCAGAGCTTCTGCCTGACAGCTCTGACAATCCGGGCTCAATGCTGATCTCCAATGCTGTCTGTGTGGAGTATTCAGGTTTCCTTCAGGTGCTCCAGTTTCTTCCCACATCCCAAAGATGTCAATTATGCTGCCAACATGCACAACTCTAAATTAATTGCTCCCCAGTGTGTGGGTGAGGGGTAGAATCTGGGGGGAGATGATGGAAATGTGAGGAGAATAAAATAAATGGGACTGTAGAATTGGTTTGAATGGATGGCTTATTGTTGGTGTGGATTACATGGGCAAAGGGCCTGTTTTCATGTTGTATTGGTTTATAAATAAGAGACCAGAACTGCACATAGTTTTCCAATTTTAGCTTCACCAACACTTGTTACAACTGAAAAATTATTTGTCTGTTTTAAAACTCAAATCCCCTTGCAATAAAGGACTCATTTGTCTTCTTAATCACTTGCTGTACCTTAATCCTAACTTCTTATGTTTACTTGCACAAATTACTCCACTAATTTGCAACCTCTCTCCAGATAATAGTCTACCTTTTGATTCCTCGTATGAAAATGCATGGCCTTATACATTCTTATATGAAACTCCATTCAGTGCTTATTTTGCCTACTGTTGTAGAGTCCAAATATTCTCATCATAACATTCCCTCCCACCTATTTCTGTGCTATCAGCTATCTTACACTCGGTGAGATTCACTCCTTCAATCCATTTAATTAGATCAGGGTTCATCTGTACTTTATTTCCATTTACACCTCTATTAATGTGTCAAAAAGGGGAAAATCTTGAAAATCTGAATTATGCACAGGAAATTTAGACACTTTATTATGCATTTTTAAAGAAAACCTTAGAGACCAAGCAATATGTACATTACATTTAACATTGTGGGTTTTGATTGTTCCCTGTGTGCTTTAAGTTAGTTTGCTGTGCTCTGCAGAACATGAGGGAAAAGACATATCAGAGAAGAAAATTAATCATATAGGAAGAATACCTAATCACATATGGCAAAATAATTCTGTCCCATTTAGATTAAATTTAACTATAACTATTAAACAGAACTGCTATTGTGTGTGACATCACAACATATGCATTATATTTCTTTACCTTGATTTATCTTTATTCTTTCATGCTCCATTTACTTTATGGTTTTCATTTAGAAATTTGTTTCCATTCTTCCCATTTTTAGCTACAACTGCAAAATATTTTCTTGATAGTTCTTAATTTTGGTCTCTAGGTGGCATTGCAATGCCACCTAGTGTCACATTCTTCATCAAACATCAATGGGAGCAACAGGGAATGGGAGCAGCAAATTCCTTGGAATTCAGGATTGAGTGTTAGGCTCAGATGTGGAAGTTTAAACATTTTTTTATTTAAAAACTTCAAAATGCACTGATTTGTATGTGTTTTAATTTTTTTAACAAATATGTGTAAAGCTGCATGGAAAACAAATTCAATGCAGGTACTCAAATCCAAAACAAAAACAGAAATGCTGATAAAACTCAACCAGTCAAGCAGAATCTATGGAAAGAAAAACTCAGAGTAGTTAAGGGTCATTGACCCAAAACATTAACTGATTTCTTTCCACACATGCTGCTTGGCTGCCTGAGTCCTTCTAGCATTTCTGCTTTGGCTACATAAAAGTGTACATTTACCAGAAAATGATCATTTATAGTAACTACAAAATAATATGCTTAAAATCTGAAAAAATATTAATGTATCCAAAATCATGTTAAATAATTAGCTGTGAAAAATCTTTTAAGATTGGGATGATTGGTGGGTTCCACAATGTTGCTGAGCCAATCATTTCTTGCACAGCCCCCTTCGTTCACGGGAAACAATGTCCAGTAAAGCTACACGTACAAACAAGTTGGATGAACCCAGCAGGTCAGGCAGCATCCGTTGAAAGGAGTAGTCAACGTCTCGGCCCGAAACGTTGACTGCTCCTTTCAACGGATGCTGCCTGACCTGCTGAGTTCATCCAGCTTGTTTGTACATGTTGATTTGACCACAGCATCTGCAGTGTACTTTGTGTTTATTATCCAGTAAAGCTAGTTTGCTTCTCCCCATAGAAAGCAGAAATGAATTTTGTTTTTAATAGAATATGGAACAAGGCTGTTCATCCCAATCAGTTCACATGAGCCATTCCAATCCACTTGCATTTTCTACTTCATAGAATTCATGGTAACACGCCAATTGGCTCAATTCATCCATGCCAACCATTGGGAACCTTTCTGTATTAATTCCTATCACCAATCACTCTGCCCATAGTTCTCCATGCCTAAGCGATTCATTTGTTCATTTATATACTTAACTATTTTCAGCAACCCAACTCTCAAATGTTACAACAACCTGTGCTTCAATCAGACTCATAGAATCCCAACTGCGTAGATCTCCATTTTGTCTCTCAAAATTTATCTACCCCTAGTGCAACACCCTGATCTTAACATTCTAATCCGTGTTTTCAAGTAATTCCAGGCCTAATGCAATTTTATCTATGTAATCTCTAATTCTACAACCATTTGTGGTATCTTGTTCTTGAATGGCAATAATTTTAACTATTCCGTCAGTAGCAGCCATGTCTTCAAGTTTATGAGTTCACTCATTAAACTTCTCTACCTCTTTACTTGTCTCTAAGGTGCTTGTGAAATCTACCTCTTTAACCAAGCTTCTGGTCAATTACCACATGTTTTGGTGTCAATTGATTTTATTAACATATACCTGCAGAGCCTTGGGATATTTTACTATGTTAAGGACACCATATAAAAGTACGTAGCTCCTCTAGTGAAAAGAGTCTACTTCTGTTTAATCTGGTATGTTCAATTGTTATTTTAAACTAGCAGATAGCCCTTAACTATTATTTTACACAATTTTTTATTTTGTAGTTTATAATAATTTTATGTCTTAGCACTGTACTGCTGTCACAGACCAACAAATTCCACGTCATGGAAGACAGTGATAATAAACCTGTTTTTGACTTTGAAATTTCTCTATTTAGGTACCAGTTGGCAAACAGAGAAAATCTGCCTTGTCTGCTCTATTGCCTCTGCATCAAGAGCTGTAGAAGCCAAAATTGCAAAATTTCTGTGGTTTTATATAGAAGCACTAAATTCAACCCTTAGGTAGACTTTCATAAGTGAATAAGAATCCAGCTGTGAGAAGGCAAGATGAGACACAAATATCTGTTTAATCTATCTCATATGTTCTGATATTTTATATGCAACTCCACATCTGTTTTGACCTACATATTAGGAATTAGTAGTGAAGGAAACAAAATATATCCCTCATTTCTCCAATATTCTTAAAGACTGAACAGAATGGTTTCTAGTCTGGCCTTCTGGTTCACCATTCCAGAGCTAAAAGAAAAATCTGCTAGAATGGCAACATCAGATCAGTATTCACTGGCACTGGTTGAAAATGTATGTTAACCTTGGATAAAGTAAATGAGATTTGTCTATTTTACCCAAATACAGTTAGCAAGGATTGTTCAGAATCAAGTGTTTCAAGTGGCCACTTGGTATGGAAGGACAATGACCAGTTAGACTCTCCATGGATTTACAGAAGACAAAGAGGGGCAAAACTGATCATAAAATGTTTGTATATCCCAGAAATTACCTTATTTTGTGGTGACATTTCTATGAATTTATAGTTATTTTCTCCTAATTGATACATGTCTTCAATACTAATCCTTCTTCTACTGAAATGTTGCTCAATTCAATGAAAATCTTTTCACTTCCATTCGAACATAACAACAGACCCCTAGGAAATGGCAGAAAAATAAAAACAGGCAATTCATTTAGATTTTTTTTGTTTAAAGAGGAGAGTTTGACCTTTAAATTAATACTTATCTATTATTCCTCAGCAAATATTTCAATATCCACTCCATAGTTTTCATGGAAAGAAACTTTTAGGTAAGTTACAACACTTTCACGGATAGAGTTCAGGGACCTTCTGGATTGCTTGTCAGAAGCTTCGAAAGGGTTTTGAATCTCTCTGTTCCACAATGTAATGAGGAAATAGTAGAACCAAGCCCGCCAGAAATGCTACAATCAATAAACACAAGAGACAATAGCGACCGATGAAGAAATTGTCGAAAATCTGAAAGATAAATGAAAAATAGTTACAACTTCTAGTACTTTCTCCCTCCAACTGAACAAGCAAGCAATTTGCTTATACTTTTAATGTAAAACAATTAAAAAGGAATAAGAGAATAGCCTTGGCAACTTCTTTGCCTCTCTTTCTGGGAAAACCTCAGCTGCAACTAAGTGCCTCCCTCTATTAAGACCTATAGATTATGAACTGAGCCTATGAACAAAATCAGATCTTGAATATAACATCTAATAATGCTCATTTGCATCAAACAATAAATAAATGCTGCAATAATATGAAGCCAAATACAATCTTTTCTTCAGATCATCAAGTATGTGATACAGCATGGTTCTGAGGTACTAAGATCAAAAGGCCAAGGTTTTGATTATCAGTCTGTGCTGAGTTAGTTTATCTGAATTAAGATGAGTGGAGCATCAGTACAAACAGACTCAGTGCCCTAAACTAAAAACACAAGGATATCTTCAGATGCTGGAAATCTAAAGCAACACACACAAAATGCTGGAGGAACTCAGCAGGCCAGGCAACATCAATGGAAAAAAGAAAAACAGTTGACGTTTTGGGCCGAGACCCTTCTTTAGGACAGGATCCTGATGAAGGGTCTCAGCCCAAAACGTCGACGATTTACTCTTTTCCATAGATGCTGCTTGACCTCCTGAGTTCCTCCAGCAATTTGTGTGGTGCCCTAAACTAAAGATGGGAAAAAACACAGGACTCTCAGTCTTGAATGCTATCTGGTGATATCCTACTTTGCAGATGAAAAAAGGTGCCTGAAGTAATTTTATGCTGAGAAGAAACTACACCATAAGTGTAAAAAAAAGGGCATTTAATTAGGTTCCCACATTCCTGACAGTTAAAAAAGGACAGAATAACTTTCAGTGTCTTCATGATATAACAAAATTATGGACTGTCTTCAGGCTACCTCGATACGGCATGGTTTTGTAAATTCCCTCCCCACTGAGTAGAGAGGAGAAAAATTATTTTAAGATCTATTGCACCTGAAGAAATCTTTTAATAGTAAATCTGACAGCAGCAAATTTAATAGGCACACAATTAAAATAAATGTGTCAATACAGCTTAGTTATTTGGGTGCTGATATGCTTCTTATATGATATAGAATAAATGCCTAATAAAGGTATTCTGCCCCCCAACCCTTTGTTCACATAAATGAGCATTACAACCAAGGATTTTGATCAATCTGAGAACTTATATTTGTGAATCACATGTTCCTTTTATTTCCATAGTAGAGCCCAAAAATTCAGGGAAAATTGTAAAGCATAAAAAACAAAAAATTCAAAATCTATAATGTCAGCAGTTCAAAAGTATTCATCCCCCATTACTCAGTACTTAGTTGAAACAACTCTTGCCACTTTTACAGCCAGTAGTCTTTTAGAATAAGTCTCTATTAGCTTTGCACAATGTGATGGAGCAAAGTTTGCCAGGTTAGTTGAAAAGTGGCGGCAGACAGCAATCTTGAAGTCTTGCCAGGGTCGTGTTAAGGTCAGGACTCTGACTGAGTCACTCTGGGACATCAATTTTCTTCATTTGAAGCCACTCTGGCAGTATGGTTTGGGTTGCTGTCCTGCTGAAAGACCAACTTCCTCCCCAGTTTAAGCTTTCGGGCAGAGTCTAGCAGGTTTTTAACCAGGAGATCTCTGCATTTAGCAATATTCACCTTCTCATCAATTCTGACCAGATTTCCAGTCCCTGCTGCTGATAAGCATCCCATAGCATGATGTTCCCTCCACCAAGCTTTACAGTAGGGATGGTGTTACCTGGCTGATGCACGGTGTTAGATTTACGCCACACGTACCGCTTGGTGTTAAAGCCAAAATTTCCAATTTAGTCTCATCCGACCACCAGACTTTCCACATCTTTACAGCATCTTCTAAGTGGTGCTTTGCAAAGTCATTACAGGCAAGGATATACTTCTTGCTTTAGCCAGGGCTTCTTCCTTGCCACTCTTTGAGATTGTGGAGTCATGAACCTCATCTCTAGTTGCAGCCACTGACACCTGCAGCTCACTCAGAGTGACCAGTGGCTTCACAGTAGCCTCTCTTACAAATACCATTCTTCTCCAGTGACTAAGTTTGGAGGGGTAGCCTGATGTAGGCAGTGTGGCTATGATTTCATATTTTTTTCCAATTTTTCATGATGGACTGCACTGAGCTCCAAGGTATGTTCAGTGCCTTTGAAATGATCTTGACCCTCCTCCAGATTTGTGCTTTTCTATTATCATTTCCCTGATTTGCCTTGAATACTCTTTTGTCTTCATGTTGGTTTGGTCTGTTGAAAAACTACCATACTGTTGGACCTTACAGAGAGGGGGTATTTATTCTTATGAATTTATTGACAGCAGGTGATCCTCCAATTTTCTATATCAACAGATTGGGTGACTTGGTACTGTAATATACAGCATTGCACCTGAGGAAAGGTAGTGTAGTAATTACAAAGGGGATGAACACCTTTTCAGCCTCAGAATTTTGATTTTTAAGTCTTAGTAAATTGTTGACAGGTTTTGGAATTTTTCTTTTGACTTGACATGATGCATAATGTTATGTACAGCAGCTCAAAAAACCTTTATTTTCAATTTAGAAAATGAATAAGTAAAATGTGAAAATAGTTGTGGGGGCTGAATACTTTTTAAGGCACTGTATATCCAAACATTTTTGCTAAGTCATCAAGTTGGAAAGATGTAACCTGGTTAATAATAATGTCTGCTCTAAGTAAGCAAAGCAAACCACTTATGTACCAGTCTGCTATGTTGATTCGGTGCACACAAGTACTGTACCAGGAGCTCAAGCTTTATGCAATAACCATTCAAGGGTCCTTTAGTTGCCTTTTTGCTAGAAGTGCCACACGACAGAAAGAACGAGCTAGAACTACTACAAGAATGACTATGAGGAGGAGAAGGGTTCTCAGAGGGAGGCAATATCCACCCAGGGTCTTCAAGGAGAATTCCTGCTTAACTGAGCAGGTGCTTATGTTTCAGTGAGGTTAATTCATTGAGAACTGCCAAATACTTCAGCTGCAATTTTGATTATAATCATGCGAACATTGGCTTATTATGATTGTGATACCTCCCAGGTACAAGCAGAAGATAACTGCAGAACATGCCAGCCTGCAGTATCCTATTGCTTATTGTATAAGGGATGGGGGGGAGGGGACGGTGGGAAGGGTTTGATGGTCACACACATTTGTGTTCCAAGGAATCTAAATGCATGTCATTCACTATCCAGGCACTCACAGATGAAGGAAAGAAATAGTTCTGTTACAATCAGTGGGTTCCCCATAGTGCAGGGAGCTATTAACTGCAGTAAATGTCAGTATAGAGTTATATTACAATCAAAAGGAAGACTACCCGCTCGCTGGGAAAATGGAGACACCCCTTCTCTCCCTTATTAGGGAAAGAGAGAATGTGCGGTATGTCGAATGCTGGGTGAAATGCAAAGTCTTTGGGGTAACTGCAAGTCTGTGCCTTTGCTACTGCTTTGCTCAAGCTGAGTACTTGGTGGCGGTGCTGGTGGAGAGAGGGTGGATTGTTGCTCGTTGTCGCTTATGTGCGGGAAGGAGGGGAGCTGGGGTCACTTTGGGGTTCTTACATTTACCTGTCATTCATTCTTTAGGGCACTTCTCTGTTTTCGTGGATGTTTGCGAAGAAAAAGCATTCAGGATGTACATTGAATATTATTCTCTCTGACATTAAATTGGACCATTAAACCTTTGAACTCCTTCTATGACCAGATGGTATATGACCATATGAAAGGAAACATGCAGTTATTGCTCACTATTCTTGCAGCTGTCAGGATACCTTCATACTGTGGCAGTCTACATAGCACTCATTTACATGTGCATGTAGAGTCTGACCCTTACACTAAATAGCTGGAAAACATGTGTTCTCTGTACCTTGTCTCCACTACACAACACTTCCCAAAATATCAAATCCATGGTGAAACTTAAGAAAACATGGATCACATTCCACATTTCAGGAGCAACTTACCAGTGAAGATAAAGATCAATAACAAGGTTTCATCAACTATCATCTCCAGTGACCCAACACATTTGGCTAATGAAGGAAAATAGTATTCGAAGAACTCAAGGCAAAAGCTCACTGTCTACTAAACAGCAGGGATTTCTGCCCTTTTATAAGCTTCAAGGACATGTACTGACAACAACTTTAAGCATTACAGAAGTAACATACATGCTGCCTCTGCAAAATCTTCCAAATCCATTGGCAGAATGTCAATGTCAGTTTCTTTCCTCAGATTGATATCCCCAGCATCAAGGCCCTATTCATGCTTCGTAAGCTTGGGACTGGAACACATTGCCACATGCCAACACTGAATTCCTGAAACAACAGTCTAGCTCCATCACAACAAGAGGTTTCTTGGAGGACAGAGAAAGCTTTAAGAACATTGTTAAAGCCTCCTTGAAACAGCCCTACTGACTCATGGGAAACCCTGACCTACATCCACTTAAATGGACATGAGCATCCACGAAGCCACTAATCAATTTGAGACTATGACATGAACAGTCAGATGTCATGCTTTAAAAAAAGACACCCCTACCTATTCACCAACCCTCCCCATCAAACACCAGCTGCATTACCAGTAGTTGTATTTGCACCTCCCTAAGGGCTCTTTCCTGAATTCAGAACCAAAAAACTGGGAGCTTATATAGAATTTAAAGAGGCTATAGGGTGATCAGGACTATCTTCGCACTATATGGCATTTGACTGTGCTGCTTAATTCACACAGACAAAAAAAAAACCAGATGTTACAATGATGTCATGTGCAATATGACAGAATGAACCATCAGTATGCTCTGCTGTGAAGGAACTGTGCAGTAATCAATAGATCAGGACTCTAGATTATTGACAGTGTGTTGTGCACACAACAAGTTAGCAACCATGAAGATGCTATCCTTGTCATCAGCTGAATGACAAGCTGCTTGCAAAGCCGGAAGAGGAGGATACATTCTGGATAGTCCTTGCCATCTTCTTGCTGCTGCCATCTGGCAGGAGATACAAAAGCTTGAAGTCCAACACAGCAAGTTCAAGAACAGCGGCCTTCCTTCAATCATCAGTTCTTGAACCAACCAGCACAATCCTAATCACTACTATTTTTAGCAATACCATGACCACTTTGACCACCTGGCACTAAAATGAACTTTGCTTTTTTTCATAATAATTCGATTCTTTCTTGAAAAAGTTGTTTATAATTTACAAACCCCATTTCCAGAAAAGTTGGGATTTTTTCCAAAATGCAATAAAAACAAAAATCTGTGATATGTTAATTCACGTGAACCTTTATTTAACTGACAAAAGTACAAAGAAAAGATTTCCAATAGTTTTACTGATCAACTTAATTGTATTTTGTAAATATACACAAATTTAGAATTTGATGGCTGCAACACACTCAACAAAAGTTGGGACAGAGGCATGTTTACCATTGTGTTACATCACCTTTCCTTTTAATAACACTTTTTAATCATTTTGGAACTGAGGATACTAATTGTAGTAGATTTGCAATTGGAAATTTTGTCCATTCTTGCTTGATATAAGACTTCAGCTGCTCAACAGTCCGTGGTCTCCGTTGTCTGATTCTCCTCTTCATGATGCGCCATACATTTTCAATAGGAGATAGATCTGGACTGGCAGCAAGCCAGTCAAGCACACGCACTTTGTGTCTACAAAGCCACGCTGTTGTAGCCCGTGCAGAATGTGGTCTGGCATTGTCCTGCTGAAATAAGCATGGATGTCCCGGGAAGAGACGTCGCCTTGATGGCAACATATGTCTCTCTAAAATCCTAATATACGGCTCAGAGTCAATGGTACCTTCACATACATGCAACCCACCCATGCCGTGGGCACTGATGCACCCCCATACCATCACAGATGCTGGCTTTTGCACCTTTCGCTGATAACAATCAGGATGGTCGTTTTCATCTTTGGCACGGAGAACTTGATGCCCGTTTTTTCCGAAAACTAGCTGAAATGTGGACTCATCTGACCACAGCACACAGTTCCACAGTCTTTCGGTCCATCTGAGATGAGCTTGGGCCCAGAGAACTCGCCGGCATTTCTTCATAGAGTTGATGTATGGCTTCCTCCTTGCGTAACACAGTTTCAAGTTGCATTTCTGGATGCAGCAATGGACTGTGTTAAGTGACAATGGTTTTCCGAAGTACTCCCGAGCCCAGGTGGCTATAATTGTCACAATAGCATGACAGTTTCTTAGGCAGTGCCGCCTGAGGGCTTGAAGATCACGCGCATTCAACAGTGGTTTCCCACCTTGCCCTTTATGCACTGAGATGTCTCTGAATTCTCTGAATCTTTTCACAATATTATGTACTGTAGATGTTGAAAGACCTAAATTCTCTGCAATCTTGTGTTGGGAAATGTTCCTTTTGAACTGACTAACAATTCTCTCACGAATTTTGGCACAAAGGGGTGAGTCACGACCCATCCTTGCTTGCAAAGACTGAGCCTTTGATGGACGCTACTTTTATACCCAGTCATGATACCTCACCTGCTACCAATTAGCCTGCTTAATGTGGAGTCTTCCAAACCGGTGTCACTTGAATATTCTGTGCACTTTTCAATCTTAATTTAACTCTGTCCCAACTTTTGTTGAGTGTGTTGCAGCCATCAAATTCTAAATTTGTGTATATTTACAAAATACAATTAAGTTGGTCAGTAAAACTATTGAAAATCTTTTCTTTGTACTTTTGTTAGTTAAATAAAGGTTCACGTGAATTAACATATCACAGATTTTTGTTTTTATTGTATTTTGGAAAATATCCCAATTTTTCTGGAAATGGGGTTTGTACATTTTTCTTGTGAATACTGTTTTGATGATGCTATGTACCTGTGATGCTACTGCAAGTAGGTTTTAATTAAACGTGTATACATGCAGTTGTGCATTTCATAATAAACTTGACTTTGACATTGTAATCAAGGTGTCTAAGGAAACTTTAAAAGATTTGTGTTATAAATAAACACAACTCTTTTTCTCCATTAATCAAGTCTCTATCATACCTTTCTCTAATTCCAGCTGTCATGGGTTGACGACAGTGCCAAATGCCAAACTAAATGTTGATCTAAATTTGATATACCAAATCAAGTTTATAAATCAAAGCACAATATGTACCACACAAATTTCCACTTATTGCCAGGCAGATGCAATTTTGAACAATACTATCTTCACAAATTATACTGAAATTGATGAATGTAACTGGGCCTGCTGAAGGGTCTCGGCCTGAAACGTCGACTGTACTCTTTTCCATAGATGCTGCCTGGCCTGCTGAGTTCCTCCAGCATTTTGTGTGCGTTCCTTGAATTTCCAGCATCTCCAGAGTTTCTCTTGAATGTAACTTAGCCAACAGCTTTAGACTTGCTTCTTTTGGGTGGTAGGTGGAATGAGCATACTCATTTGTTTACATCCATGAGCTACAGAATGGGCTCACATGTTGTAATCTGTTGGAACAATTTCCCTAACTTCAATGTTTCATTGTCAGACACAATACTAGAGGACTACAATCAATCTGTTTACACTACGACAAAAAGACAAAGGAAGACCATAAACCCTTGTGTACTATAACCAGCAGTATAGTGCATGAAGGGTCTTGGCCTGAAACATTAACTGTTTATTCCTCTCCTGGTTTGCTGAATTCGTCCACCATTTTGTGTGTGTAGTACAGTAGTGCAGTTAGCACAGCCACTGAGTTCCAATAGTTCCAGCAAACTGGGTCAATTCTGAACTCTGGTTTCAATGGTGTAGAGTTTGCACTTCTTCCTGGGATCATGTGGATTTCCCCCGGGTGCTCTTGTCTTCCACAAACCAAAATTATACCGGTTAGGAGGCAAATTGGCCATTGTAAAAATGTCTGCAGTGTGTAGGTTAGTGGTTGAATCTGGAGGGAATTGAAGGAAATGTAGGAAATAGATTATAGAGAAAATTAATTGGGGAATAGGAATGGATAGGCTTGTCAGACCAACTTGTCCTCCTCCTATGTCTTAAGAAAATATGGTAAAACATCACGTAAGGTGTGTAAAAACAGAGAATGAACATCTGCTGGAACAGACTGTGCAGATAGATGGTTGAGTGCAGGACATGGCCTTCTTTAAAATGGAATAATGAATCTATATTTCAGAACAATGAGAACGAATAAGTGGATGAGCCTCAGTTATTCAGAAATATGACAAAATAGCAGTGAATTTACTTATCAGCATTTATATTTTGTGATACAAATTTACATACATCCTAAAAAACTTAACTGAATTTTATAAGAAATCATCAGCACTGAAGTGCCTGTACCATTTTGATCATATATCTTTCATATGATTGACAAGCACAGATTTCCATCAGCATTTACATGTGACTTACCAAAGTAAAATTAGTGCTATGCTTGCAATCTGTTTTTAAAGAATGCTTTATCTGAAATTTCTAAGTAATGTTAACATGCAAATCTGCAGCTTCATGTGCGGTCTAAAATATTAATTAGATTTGAGAGCAAAACAGCCAAAAAGAGGCAGAGACAGAATGCTAACGAATGGTAATCATTGCCCCTCCAGGAGAGATTGGCTGTGTACTTTAGTGCAGCAATACAAGGAACTTGATTCACTACAAAGATGCTGAGAAAGAATAAACTCCACCTCAGCGGCAGAACAAAATCTCCTGTGGACTAGCAGGGTGCTCGTTTAACACACCTCATTCTTTAATGAGCCAATTAGTGGGGCCTGGTACTGTGAGCAGTACACAGAGCTTGGTCTATGTAATATTAATAGCTCATTGGTTCGTGAGCAGAGGTCTTGCCCTGTGCCCTGCTAATTGGTATCCTGGTAGTTATTATTTGATCATAGGTGGAAGTTAGCTGACGCTCACTGCAACATAGTTCCGTTTTAATGTCAGGTTTGTAAAATCTCACATCTGATCAGTTGGGGGTGGTGTTGCAGTCAGCTAGTGAACTGCATTAGCAAAACTAAATTATTCCCAAATTAGGGAGCTATTATTTTTAAGATCTTGTCTATCTATGTATGTCACTCTGTCCATAACTCATTGCTTTTATTGGTGAACACAAATACCAAACAGGAACAATCAATAAGCAAAGAAAGCATGCACATTTCCTTCCATTAGCTACAGCTAGCCCTAGGTGCTGTATATATCTACATATTGCATTGTTGAAATCATCAATACCAATAACATGTCAGAAGGTAGGTTTCAGTGCCTCCTCTGGGAAACAAACTACTAGTAATGTTTGTGAACTGAAACCACTGTAAGGACTAACTACAAAATAACTTTCAAAGCTGAAGTAACATAAATCTTTTGAAAAAAAAAGTCATTTTCAATTAATCCTCTACATTCTGGTTCTAAAGTACCACTAGCTAAAAATTATGACAAAAATACTTCAAGTAGTGGAGATTTACCCGCATGTTGCCTGGATTGAAGGACTTCTCTGGGGAGAGATTGGATAGGCTGGGCTTGCTTTCCCTAGAGCAAAGGAAGCTAAGGAGTGTCTTGATATAGAAGTACAGTGGACTCCCGTTAATTGGGCCATTGGTTGATTGGTGCAGCCACTTATTTGAGACAACTCTTAAAGAACAAAAACAAATTGAGGAAATAGTCGGGATTCCCTTCATTTATTTAGGATATTATACCGCTTAATTAGGGCAGGAGACTGTTGTCGAACATTTTCTAACTAGTGTCAATCACCCGCACATTGTGTGGCCATTAGACATTACAACGAGCTTAGAGCAAACAGTTTTTAAATAGCACCACTTGCATATTTGTGTTCAAAAAGCATTGATTTTTGTCACTGATAGTTGGAGAGTAATAAATAGGAAGATAATTTAAGAACTGTTTTTCCCACTGCAGTTTCAAGCATTCAGGCTTGGAGATGCCAGAAATGGCCAGGAGTGAAAATGAAATGATTTCACTGCTTCAACAAGCTAAGAACTATGAAGAATTTGAAGGTATCAACAATCATCTTGAATGTTACAATGAAAATAAAGATTTGGAGGATGCAATAATCAAAAGCACTGTTACAAAGGTAGTCCATTATCTGCATTAGGTGTCTGTACTGAATCTGTTCATTTACGGTCAATCACAAGAACACGTCAGCATACACTGAATGATTTCCTTTATCAATGACTATACATAGTTTTATAGTCCTGTATTGGTCGTGTTCTAACTTGTTCTGCACTTCATTTAAATACATAATTTGTTGCTCAGTTTATCTTTGTTACATCTTTTTAATTATTTCCAAGAAACTTCGGCTAATTGGGGCAACCACTTAATTGGCCCAAAATGTACTAGTCCCGATGTGTTCCAATTAACCAAAATCCACTGTATGTAAGATTATGACGGGCAATAATAGGGTAAATAGTTAAAATCTTTTTCCCATGGTACGGGTGTCAAAAACAAGAGGGCATGCAGTGGTTATAGGGAAAGTGGCAGAAATTTTAAAGAGGGTTAAGTTCTTTTTTACAGAGAGTGGTTGATATCTGGAACACACTACCAGAGGATGTAGTAGAGTCAGATACAATTACTATGCTTATGAGACATTCAGACAAGCACTTAAATAGGGAAGGCAAAGAATACAAACTTAATGTATGGAAATAGAATTAGAGTGGATGGACAAAAAGGTCAGCATGATGCAAGTCATCAAAGGGCCTGTTTTTGTTCTTTACAATTGTGTCTCTGTGGCAGAGTTCCCAAAAAGTGAGAGCAGAAGCATAAATAAACGGAGATTGATTTGAATCTCCAAGGCAACTAGCTTTGTTTGAAACTGACGTATTGGATTACAGAAATATGATTACCAAAAAGGTTTTTGGTACAACCACATTATTAGTCACATTCTGCATTTTTTAAAACACTCCTGGAAATGTGCCCACAAAAACTTGTTGATTCCACTGTCATCAACTTGAACAACTCTGGTGTTTCCCACCGTAGCCTACAAGTAATTCTAAGATATCTTAGCTAGATTTCCTTTCAAAGGAATTCCATATCTGTTGGACAATTGGCATTTAGCTGACCATACTAGGTCAGATTTTTCCCAGGCTCTGTCACTCTGTTCCTTTTCAACACCAATGAACTCTACTCATCATGCAATTTAATCTTATGTTTCTAATTCTACCTTAGGTTTGTTAACCTCTTTGAAACCATACATCATCCTCATTCCTCTTCAGTGCAATTACAAACTCTTTGTAGTTAAATATTTAATTTTTGAATTAAACAAGTAAGTAATTTAATGGTTTAAGAAAACTCTAGATTCCTTCAGTTTCCTTATCTCTAGCATAATAACCACAACCTCTTAACTTCGATTTCTCAACCCTCATACTGGCTTTGGAGATAGTACAGAGGAGGTTCACCAGGTTGATTGCAGAGATGAGGGGTTAGCCTATGAAGACAGATTGAGTCACCTGGGATTATAGTCTCTGGAATTCAGAAGAATGAGAGGGGATCTTATAGAAACATACAAAATTTTGAAAGGGATAGATAAGATAGAGGCAGGAAAGTTGTTTACACTGGTGAGTCATACCAGAACTAGTGGACGTAGGCCTCATGATTTGGGGGAATAGATTTAGGATAGAAATGAGGAGAAAATGCTTCTCCCAGAGAGTAGTGAATCTGTAAAATTTTCTGCCCAGAGAATCACTACTTCTAGAAATATTACTCCTAAACTTTAAATACTTTATGTCCTGCTTTTCTGAATCTTAGGTATTTTGGAACCTTATATTTCCTACCATTTGTTTTTCTTCCCATGATATATTAAAAAAACAAGTGTGACATGACTTAAACTCTGCCTTTTCCCTTCTCTTTTTTATCTTTCTTTTATTGTGGCATTGGATTGGCCTAAGTTTCACTATTTTAGAAACTGAAAATCATCAGGGAAAAATACGGGACAATAAAATTCTGATCCTAATATGAAGCTCTAATATGCTGACATAATTTATAAATCAAAGATTAAAGGTCATATCAGCTCAGGTGACCTCAATAAGAGAGCCTTGATCCTTTGGCCAGAGGACTACATGGGGGCCAGAAACATCTCTCTGTAATTAAATGGATTGAGCGAAGGAGTGATATAGTGAAGGGAATTTATTTTACTGCTGGGGTTTATTTTGTTTTTTACTTTAAACCTTTGACTTATTCTTTTGGGAGTTTTCTTGGATTTATGCTGTAGGTACAGTACTTCATCTTTCACTGAAATCAATATATTGTGCACTGCATATGTGAAAAATGAGATTGCCTGAGGCTTGATAAAGTTCTGTTGCCTGCACACAGTTCATTGTTTTTAATAAAAGCACAGAGGAAGGTTATAAAACTACAGATACAAACACTGTTCTTACCACTTCGTCAGTCACTGGTTCAGGTGTTTCCTTGGCTCGAGGAAAAAAGATGAGGATCATGGTGATTATCAGTGCCAGGAAGAAAACCAATACAATCGAAAGCCAGCTGCATAAAATAACATACAAGATATTTCTATTGATTCCATATTGCAGTACAGATGATATTGCAGAACACCTTATTTCAGAGGTTTCTCAACTACCTAGGAATGCAAGGTGTGTGGAAAACCAAAATTATTGAGCTGAAGATACATTTACTTCAAAGGTGGTCCTATGTTGATGTACTAAATCTTGATCATTGATGGCAATTTATCTATTTTAATCAAGTCAAACTTATGTGTGTTTAGTTTTATTTTGTATGATTTCATGGTCTGTTCTCTAAAATCCTTCCAAACTCAGGCCTACTCTTGCTCAGTCTAGATGTTCATTATGCAGAAGCCCAATCCCTGCCCTGTTTTGTATGTTCTTTCTACTGCCTTGACTTACACCATTCTGCTCTCACTGTGTTTCTTTAAAAGCTCAACTGCACTCGTATTCGCTACACACAATGATCAATGGTTTAACCCACTCCGATACATAAAGCACCATAGTTAGATATAGCTAGATGTACCTAACAATTTATTATTAGTAAATAACAAAGCCCCATTTATACATATATTAATACTTTATGCAATTATTGCTCCATTTGTATGGCAAAAATCTGTGTGTGTGTGTGTTCATACATGAAATAACAGATTAAAATAAAAGATTATTGTGAGCAATTTACCTCTTGAATACTGAATAGTGGTAAATGAATGAAATACAAGTACTTTAAAAGTACTCAGAGAGTATATTAAGGAGCTTTTAAATGAAATTAGCACAAACAGCGAAAACAGTGCTGTGTAGCCATGTTTAGTGCTAGTTAGCAACATTTAATGGCATGATCTATTATCTCCCATTCTCTATTTGTAATCTGTGGCCTGAATTCTCTCATCTTTACTATGCTCCTTGTTCAATGATGTGGTCTATTTACTCCCACTCTCTCTGCCCATTGTTCCATGACTAGATCCATTCACTTTTGCTTGCTGATTGTAACCTAAACACCTTTCAAGACCCTTTCACAAAAGTCAAATGAAGAAGAGATATCTGACTGAAGGAGAAATGATATTCTGTTTTCCCTTATGTTTCTATACAAGTTTAAAACAGAAATTTAAAACAAATGAGATTCAAGGTGAAAAAAATGATAATCATTGGTCATTTAGAATGAAACTAGTTCAGTGTAAAATTTGGGACTTAGTCCATAGCCTCAGACTCCCAACAGAAAAATTGTTTCAGGCATTCATCTCAAAAAATGAGTGGACTAAGTTTGATGCAATTACACTCACCTGAGGGCAAGGTTCTAGAGTAATTATCCTGAGAAGGACAACACTTTAAATGAGTAATATCTTAGTTACCTGAAAGGTTTAAGTAGTGTACAGTGCCTTACCTGACCATGCCTCCTGACCGAGATAGCAGTTTACATATCAGAAAAGACAAAGCCCAAATAAAAGCAAGGATAATAATCCCTGGTCCTATCCCCATCTTGGCATCAGTTGTTGTAAAGATTGCTGCAAGTAGAGGAAATAGCATTAGCTTCAGAAAGAATTCAAAAATGGCAGTTGATAAGATTACAGCCCAGCCTCACTATAATATTTATCCATCTTTTCAGAGGCTTCCTTTTTCCCCTCCATTATGTTTTAATTAAATAATCTCTCTCTTTTCCTCAAATTACTTTATGCAATTCACTATTACTTAACTAACACAGATCTAGCAAACAATGTTGAGAAGGCTAGTGAGTGGTGTGCCAAACCAGCCAGGTATGTCTCCTCATCTTCCAGATGCTGTAAACAAACAGTTCACTCTGAAGGAAAATGTCTACAATGAGAATAAATTTGGCTACAAGGTTTTTACAGAAAATATATCTTGATCCTCATAAAAGAACATGTATAATAAAATACTGATAATTCTGTACCCTTGATGGTGCGAGGCTAATATACTTTTTGGATTATTGAATATTAATATTAAAATTATTTATTTTTGAGATGCTCTACAGTGGTATAAATTTTCAAGTGAAACAGGTGACATTAAAAGGACGGTATTAAACAGAGCCCTGCCGAGTTTAACAAAAGCGTAGGAACTGGGCCCCAGTGGGTTTAGAAGGTACAAGAGAAACAGGTCTGCAGTGTGTTTAAAGGGAGCACAAGAGCTAAGACCTGAGTATGTTCAAATAAAGTACTGGAACCAAGGCCCCAGTGTGTTTAATGAGAGCATGTGACAGGACCCCAGGATGAACTTAAAGGGAGTGCAAGAAAGAGCACCCGATGAGCCAATTGCTGAATCATCAGTATTTCCAAACAAGATAACTGATTATTGGAGTTTTCTTGTACTTATAACCTGAAAAGTATTTGATTGTGTAAGTCTGCAAATGCAAGAGAAAAAAGTTTGATAGAAGAAATTACTACTTTGAAAATATGTAATTCAGTTTGACACATACAAGGCAGCAAAAATATAGAAACTTCAATCAAGAGACACTTTATGTTTGCAGAATAATTTCTGGCCTACTTACAAATTAATTAATTTAATGTGTTAGAAATTTTTAAAGCTTTTATTTGAAACACTAATTCAATAAATTCTTCAACATGATAGGGAATGCATGAGTTGTTAATTGTAGAATCTTACAGCACAAGGTCATTCAACCCAATGCATTCACACTAATTAATCAGTCCTGTACTTGTTTCCACATTTTATATGCTAAAGCTGCAAAATAATTCCATCCCACCCATTGCTATTAAATAGGTTGAGACACTCAAAGCAGGAGATAAATGCATTTTCCAATCCCCTGGCTGGGTTGTTTTGAACTAGGAGTTACAATCTCAAACTCAAGTTAGCCATTTCAAACCAAGATGAGAAGAAATTGCTTCACCAAAAGGGGGGTGATTCTTTGGAATTCACTACCCAAACCAACTGTGGAGACTTAGTTGTTGAACATATTCAAGACAGAGATTAATTGATTTTTGGATAATAAGGAAATTTGAGGATATGGAATTAGTGAAGTAAAGTAGTAATGAGATGAAAGGTTGGTCATAACCTTATTGAATGGTTATTATTATTACTGTCACATGTATCAAGATACAGTGAAATCCTACACAGTGCATTGAACTAGAATCAGGTAAAACAGTAACAATGCAGAATAAAGTATAAAAGCTACTAAAAAATGTGCAGTCCAAGTAAACAACAAAATGCAAGATAAAACTCAAGGTGAACTGCAGGGCCAAGAGCCCATTTTATTCAAGAAATCCATTCGAGAATCTGAAAACAGTGCAGTCCTTGAGCCTAGTGAAACCTGCTTTCATGCTTTAACTACCTGACGGGAGAGTGGAGAAAAGTGAATGTCTAGAATGGGTGGGGTCTTTGATTAAGCTAGCTGCTTTACTAAGGCGGCAAGAAGTAAAGACAAAGTCCATAGAGAGCAGGCTGGTTCCGGTGAGCTGAACTGTTTCCACAACTCTTTGTTTCTAGCAGTCATGTGCAGAGTAGTTGCCATACCAAGCTGTGAGGTAGACAGACAGAATGCCTTTTATGGTGCATCAATAAAAATTGGGAAGGGTCAACAGGAGCATGCCAAATTTTTTAGCATTCTTTAGTAGAGGCATTGGTGAACTTTCTTGGCTGTGACATCAACGTGATGCAATTTGAGAAGGAGAAGCTAAAGACAGATGTATTATAATTACGGTGGAGTAAAAGGAATTACAGAGGCATGAGAGAGGAGTTGGCCAAAATTGACTGAAAGGGGACACCTGCAGGGATGACGTCAACACAGCAATAGCTGGAGTTTCTGGAAGCAACTCAGAAGGCACAGGGTAGATACATCCCAAAGAAGTAGTATTCTAAAGGCAGAGAGATGCAACCGTGGCTGACAAGGGAAATCAAAGGCAACATAAAAGCCAAAGAGAAGACATATAATAAAGCAAAAATTACTGGAAAGTTGGAGGAATTGGAAACTTTTAAAAACCAACAGAAGGTAACTAAAAAATTATAAAGAAGGAAAAGATGGAATATGAAGCTAAGGTAACCAATAATATTAAAGAGATACCAAAAGTTTCCTTGGATATATAAAGTGTAAAAGAGAGGCAAGAGTAGATAACAGAGTGCTGGAAAGTGATGCTGGATAAGTAGTAATGAGGGACGAGGAAATGGCAGAGAAACTGAATTAGTAGTTTGCATCAGTCTTCATTATGGAAGACACTAGCAGTAAGCCAGAAGTTTGAGAGTGACAGGGGGCAGAATTAAGTAAAGTTACCATTACTAGGGAGAAGGATCTTGGGAAACTGAAAGGTCTGAAGGTAGATAAGTCACCTGGGCCAAATGGTGTACACCCGGAGTTCTGTAAGAGGTGGCTGAAGAGATTGTGGAGGCATTAGTGATGCTCTTTCAAGAATCAATTGATTCTAGCATGGTTCTGGAGGACTGGAAAATTGCAAATATCACTGCAGTCTTCAAGAAGGGAGAGGGACAGAAAGAAAGGAAATTACAGGCCAGTTAGTCTGACCTGTGGCAGGGAAGATGTTGGCGTTGATTGTAAGGATGTGGTTTCAGGGTATTTGGAGGTACATGATAAATTAGGCCGGAGTCAGCATGGTTTCCTCATGGGAAAATCTTGCCTGACAGATCTGTTGGAATTCTTTGAAGAAACAGCAAGCAGGATAGACAAAGGAGAACCAGTGGATGTTGTGTATTTGGATTTTCAGAAGGCCTTTGACACATGAGGCTGCTTAACAAGCTACGAGCCCATGGTATTACAGGAAAGATTCTAGCATGGATAAAGCAGTGACTGATTGGCAGGAGGCAAAGAGTGGGAATAAAGGGAGCCTTTTCTGGTTGGCCACCAGTGACTAGTGGTGTTCCACAGGGGTCTGTGTTGGAACTGAATCTTTTTACCTATATGCCAATAACTTGGATGATGGGATTGATGGCTTTGTGACAAAGTTTGCAGATGATACCAAGATAAGTGGAGGGGTAGGTCATTTTGAGGAAGTACAGTGGCTACAGAAGGACTTAGACAGAATAGGAGAATGGACAAAGAAGTGGCTAGTGGAATACAGTGTCAGGAAGTGTATGGCCATGCATTCTGGTAGAAGAAATAAAAAGGCAGACTATTTTCTAAATGGAGAGAAAATTCAAAAATCTGAGGTGCAAAGGGACTTTGGAGTCCTTATGCAGGATTCTCTAAAGTTTATTTTTGCAGGTTGAGTTAGTGGTGAGGAAGGACCCTAATGTTAGCATTCATTTTGAGAGGACTAGAATGTAAGGAAGTAATGTTGAGACTTTATAAGGCCCTGGTGAGGCCTCACTTGGAGTATTATGAGCAGTTTTGTCCCTATGTCTAAGAAAGGATGTTCTAACACTGGAGAGGGTTCAAAGGAAGTTTACAAACATGATTCCGGGACTGAAAGGCTTATCATATGATGAGCTTTTGTTGGCTCTGGGCCTCTACTCACTGGAATTCAGAAGAATGGGGGGGGGGGGGGGGGTGACCAAATTGAAATCTATCGAATGTCAAAAGGCCTCAGTAGAGTGGATGTGGAGAGGATGTTTCTTATGGTGGGTGAGTCTAAGACCAGAGGACACAGCTTCAGAAGAGGAATGTCCATTTAGAATGGAGATGACGAGGAATTTCTTTAGCTTGTAGAACAGAATTTGGCCACATAGTCATGAGTGCACAGGCAGTAGAGTAGGGGGCTGAGGATGTAACCTTGTGGAGCACCGGTGTTTAGAATAATCAGAAGTGTAATAAGATTCAGTACCAACACAGACCCCTGTGGAACACCACTAGTCATTGGCAGCCAACTAGAAAAGGCTCCCTTTATTCCCACTCTTGCCTCCTGCCAATCAGCCACTGCTTTATCCATGCTAGAATCTTTCCTGTAATACCAAGGGCTCCTTACTGATGGCAGTCTATTGGTTAAGAAGTCAAGGATCCAGTTGCAGAGGGAAGCATTAACTCCCAAGAGTCCTGAGTTGCTGATGAATAGCAGAGCAGACAGAATTTATGTTCTTACATTTACTTTCTTAATTAGAGGATATTTTGTAAGCCTTTTAAAGAGTAAATGTCTTTAAAATAAATGTACTGGAGAGAGTAAAATGAATTATTTTACATAGTAATATCAAATGAAGTGAATGTGATGTATTTTGAAGTAATTTCTTATTTCACTTAAGTAAACAATGCTAGAACATAGGGGAAGACCCCATCTTTAAGATTCAGACTGTCAAGACAATAATTTTTCTGTTTTAACTTTGTTTTATTTGATAAAGCTCTGTTTTATCACCCACTCAACTTAATTCTTAATTTTAACCCACCCACTTAATTCTTACCTAGCTACATCCTCGTCTCAATCTTCAGGAAAGTATATTTAGCCCCAATCATCTGCTTATCCTTGAAGATGCATAATACAATTTTAATGTGTTAAATTAACTGCAGTGAACAATCTGTCAGTTATGTACTCTACAGGCTTTCTTTAGGTACAAATAAGAAATAGCTGACCTGGTATTGCCTAATTACCATGTTTGAATTCCATCCCTAATAGCTTTCTCAAATCAATTCACCTTTTGGTTAGACAGCAAACTGCTACACTTATAGAAACAAGCTACTCTTGCCTTTTGGTATTTTAATTATATTATTAAATATAATTAATATTTTAATTCTAGGATTTATTCATAATTTTATTGTATTTACAATGGCTCCCTCAATATTTCTTCTTTCTCTTATCCTTATCTACAGAATTGTATTCATTAAGTTTAAAATTTTGATCCATCCCTTACATTGCTCAGGGTATCTCCTCTTTTAATTCACTGTCACGATTTGACTCTTGTTACTACATATGCAATAGCTCAAAACTGCATTGGTTTTAATATTCGCATTTCAAGTTTCTCCGCCACCACTGAATCGGTTCTGCTCATATCAACATTATTTTATTATCGTTCTATTAGCTGCATTTCTCCTCACGGCTCCATCCCAGCCCCACAAGCTTCGCCAATTTATTTTGCATCACCAAATCTATTCTGAAGCTTTCCTATATGTCGGAGATGTAATACCATATTTTCGACAGACACAAGATAATGCAGGTACTGGAATCCGGAGCAATACATAAAATGCTGGAGGCACTCACCAGGTCAGGCAGCATTTATGAAAGGAAATGAACAGTCGACATTTCGGGTCTATAGATGCTGCCTGAGCTGCTGAGTTCCTCCAGCGTTTTGTCAGATATAATATTTCAGGTCGATGATCCTTAATATATGGTACAGTAGTTTCTTTAAATTCTCCCACGCTCGTAGGAGCCAATATCAATAATGCCAGACTCGAACTACACACTGACATTCTCTCATTCCTCAATCCCTTCCAACGGGTCTGCTCACCTTTCCGTGAGGGAGAATGGTGGCCCAGCGCCTCAGCCCTAGCAACACGCTGCCGCACTTGTAAGTAAGCACTGCTACTATTGGTCAGGACGGCACTACAAGCAATAGCAATCGCCGATACTGACGAGTTAAGGAAGCTCTTAGTAACGGTAGGAGTCTGAGCAACAGGAAAGGGAGCGGAGAGCTGATTGGGGTTGGAGCAAAGGAAGTCTGCTGTTGGAAGTTTTCTCTCAGGCGGGAAGCGGGATAGAAATGGCAGGTAGCGACGAAGGTGGTAGTGGGGGGATAGTTGTATGGAGGAAGGCAAATGGAAGGTTTTTGGGAAACGGAAAAATAGTGGCTGATTGAGGATTGTAGTGGATTATCGTCCAGTGATGGAGGCAGTAGACATGATTTAAATTAAGGAAAAAAGAATTTAAGGTTTTGTTGACTTTTGAATTGTACTGTTTCTATCTAAATTTTAAGATGCAAGATTATGTTGATATAAGTCACAATTGGAAAATGGGTAATAGAGGAGGAGTGACTACTGTCAAAAATAGGATAGCACATAGAGTTTTGGAGTTTGGGGTTCTTTGAGTCAATTGTGGTTGAAATTTGGGGAAAGAACATTTTTATAACCCTTTTGAAAGATTAACACTGGATACATTGGAAAGTGTGGGTGGAATTGGGGGAAAAATAAGATTGTGTGGGAATTTTAATGCTCATAGTACTATGTCGGGTTGTAGTGACACAAATATGAATGGGACAGTGGAAGACTTTCTGAAAGAAAAAATGTTTGTGCTTGAATGATGGTAGGAATAACAGGATAGATATATTTAACATCACTATTTCTGCTATGGACCTTATGCTGTATCTGAGGATGTAGCAAGTGTGTCTAACTGAGAAGTGTATAATGGTACACACAGTGGGGAGTGATCATTTCTCCATTATCTGTACAATGGGAGTAGGTGTGTATCAGAGGAAAGGTTCTCATGTCCCCTGATGGAATTTTTAAAAGGTAAATTGAGGATTTATGTGAAAGTAGATTTCCTGATCATTTGGTTTTGGAGGATATGGAGTTGAGTAATAATACTTTGTGCTCTGTTCTCAACTCAATAACTAAGGAATCAATTCCCCCAGATTGTTGGGAGATAATAAAAGGAAAACTGTACCCTGCTGGACAGATGGTTTGTTAGAGAGCTGTGAAGGAGCAGAATAAAGCTTTTAGGAAAGTTAAGCAGTGTTACTCTAATTCATCTTTCATACAATATAAATGAGCTCAAGCTATAGTTAGAAAAGTAGTGAGAAGGACAATGTAAATGTATTGGAGAACATACTGTGACAGCATTGGGAAAGAGATCCAGGTAAGGGAAGATTGGGGTATGACACAGAAAATAGAGGGAGTTAGAAAACTTGATGTATTACCATTTTTATATGGTGGGGAGAACGGTACAGTTACTGACTCTGAAAAAGCAGAATTATTAGCAAAGGCATATGACAGTGTACATAGTTCAGCCAATTTAAGTAAAGAAGAAAGGTCTTGTAGAGAAACAGTTCTGACAAGCAAACCTCAGATTGTTGAGAAAAAAATACACCCAGTTCCTGCTTGGATGTTGAATTTAGATTGAACTTAAAAAGCCTATTAATGCTGTTGGTCATATATCACCTGGGAAAGATGATATTTGTTATAATACATTTACACGGTTATCAGATTTGAAACTTGTGCTGGTTTTGAAATTCCTTAATACAGTATGGGTTGAAGGGTGACTTCCTGCTTCCTGGAAATTAGCAGTTGTTATCCCTATATTGATACCTGATAAGGATCAATCAGATCCTTCCAGTTACAGACCTATATTGTTAACTTCTCCTGTATGTAAGATAATGCAATGAATGATTATAGCAAGGCGTTCTTATGTTGTGGAAAATTTGCTGTATACCAATCTTGATTTCACAGAGAGGGAATGTTAAGTTTGGAATTGGATATTTGTAAAGCTCAAGTTAATAAAGAATCAGTGGTAGCAGGTTTTTTTTTGATGAAGAGAAAGCTTATGATATGTTATGGACACAAGGATTGCTGCTTAAACTGGAAAAGATGGGAATAGGTAGTAGAATGTTCAATTGGATTCAAGATTTTTCTGTGATAGGAAGATACAAGTTAGAGTGGGAACAACATTCTCTAAGGAGTATGAGATAGAGAATGGGCCCACAGAGAAGTGTATGTAGCCCACTTCTGTTAAATATTAATGATATTTTCTTAAACGTTGGCTCAATCATTTCCAAATCATTATATGCCGATGATAGTGCAGTGTGGAAGAGAGGCAGGAATATAAATAGGAAAATGCAGGCAGCTATTAATAGAGGAATGGGGACGTCAGTGTGGGTTTAAATTTTCTGTTGCAAAGACTCAAGTTATTTGCTTTTCTGAAAGGAATATTACATCCACAGTTGATCTCAGGTTATATGGTAAAGCTCTTAAACAAGGGTCGGTGGTAAGGTTTCTAGGTATGTGGATGGACACAAGGCTAACATGGAGGTGCATGTGAATAAAATGCTAGAGAAGTGTAAAAATGCCCTTAGGGTTAGGGTCAGGGCTGAGTTGTTTGTGATTGTGGTGAGAGTAGGAGGTCACTTAAACATGCATACAGGTGTGCACCGCTTGACGTCCATTCGGACAACGTCCGATCGCATATACATCCATAGTCCCGATCGGAGAACGTGACTTAGCGGACGTAACCAATCTCGTGTATTGCGCGTCTCTTGAGTGTAGTAGCGTTATCTCTCTGTTTAACTTTCTTTCGGAAATATTACCGTAAAGTGCATCATGGCTTCCAAACGCAGCAAAACCACTCCTAGTGATAGCAGCAGAACGCATCATGGACGTTAAGCGACGCATACCTGCTTTAATCAGACTTGTCTTTGATTATGGGTGTGTTGCTTATGGATTGGTCTCACCAGCGGTCTTAAAGCCTGTAGACAAAGTTCAAGCTCAAGCATTGAGATTAAATTGTGGTGCTGTTAAACCATTGCCAATTGCAGCATTACTGGTAGAAATGGGTGAAGTACTTCTACATCTAGGCAGTTACAGTTAGCAGTGGTTTATTGGGTTACAGTAAGAGGACTTAAGGTTGGTCATCCACTATTGGCGATGTTAGTAGTGTTGGGAGCATATATATTCGTAAGGTCTTCAGTTTTGGGTGGATGGGAAATGAATAGGCACAAAATCCTGGGTGGTTTAATGTGTATTATGGCCCCGGGATACCCCTTTCTGCCAGTTCTCCATAGTTTTACCCTTTGCCTGTGGTTGATTTAGGTCATTAGGAAAAGATCAAGATGAGGATCCACAGTTGATCTCAGGTTATATGGTAAAGCTCTTAAACAAGGGTCGGTGGTAAGGTTTCTAGGTATGTGGATGGACACAAGGCTAACATGGAGGTGTATGTGAATAAAATGCTAGAGAAGTGTAAAAATGCCCTTAGGGTTAGGGTCAGGTGCTGAGTTGGCACAGGAAGGTCAGCAATATATGCAAGGCAGATATAATGGCTTCTTACATATCTACACAGATGGTTCGAAGCTCCAGTGACAAATCATTCAGGTTTTCCAAAGTTTCAGGTGACAATTAGGAAAAGATTATCAAAGTATCAGTATTCACATCTGAACTGGTTGCTATCATTTTAGCCTTGGCATGGATTGAAGAAGTACTTTGGTGCTCTGAATTGTTCTCAGGTTTGACATCTATTAAAACAGGTATTTCAAATTGTAGACCTCACATTCTTCTTGAGGTTGGGCAACATCTGTTGAGGCTGCAGGGTCTAGCCGTGTGTCTGCATTTCATAGGGGTTCTTGCCCATTTTGGGGTTGAGGGAAACCAGGTGGCAGATATTCTTGCCAAGAGATCACTTAAAATTAAGGAAATAAATGTAGTGGTGCCTTTGCATAATGGGGAGATGAAAGCCATCATTAAGAAGTCTGTTCAATCACTGTTACAACAAAGTTGGGATAAGGAAAAGAAAGGATGGTATATATATATATATATATATATATATAATTCAGAGGATGATGGAAACTCAACTGGGAGATGGGCATAAAAGGAGGGAAGAAATTATACTTACACATTTATGTATTGGATATAGTATATTGAATAATCCCTTGTTCAGAATTAATATGTATGATATGGACATTTGTAGAGAGTGCACGTCATGAAATGATGCAGCATATATTGTTTGATTGAAATTCCTATGAGGTACAAAGGAAACATCTAATTGCTAAACTGAGATTTTTGGGACAGACCAGTTTAACATGGAAAGTTTGTTAAGATTTCACTGCCATCATGATGTTTATAAATGCGTATTTGACTTTCTGAAAAGCGTTAGACTTCCTGATATTATTTGAGGTGTTTTTTGGGAGGAGGGAATTTAGCGGGTATACTTTATGCCTCTGCTCCACACTTCAACTCGTTAGGTGGTAGTAACATACCTTATGTTGGTCTGCAAACCATCATTAAAGTTTACAAGCAGAAAAAGAACAAGAGAGATGGCAGCAAAATGATGAATTACTGAGTTCTATAGAATGACCTAACATGCAGTATATTCTCAGCTAATATCTATAATGATGTGATATGTCATGAATTAATATGTAGCATCTTAATTTTTAAACAGAAGCTTGGGCTCCAGGATGAATTGCTTCCATTTTTGAAGAACTTCGATTTGAAATGTCGACTTCAGATGTTCTGTCTCTACAGATGTTACCTGACCCAATGAGTCCCTCCAGCTGTTCTTTTTCTGCTCCACATTCTAGCATCTGCAGTGTCTTGTGTTTTCCTCTTATTTACAAACATGTAAGTTTAGAACTGATGGAGGGGTTAATGTGGGAATGGCAGACTCTGCCACAGTTGGACAGGGGGTACTAGGGGATGGGATAGACTGGTGGTGGATGGGTATGTAGTTAGTGAGTTGGTTGCCCCTTTTGACTTTCATGCTGGTCTACACTTCCCAACGCACATGGAGCGGAGGTCTGCAGATTCTTCACAAAAGCATTGAGTGGTCATTTGCCAGAGTTTCTCTGAGGAGAATAGAAATGCTGTATCTTGGACATGGAATCTTTTCCTTTGACTGCCTGCCGGTCTCTTCCCATTATGGAAGTTGGAATAGAATTCTTTTTCAGGATTCTGTTGTAAACATCCAAATGATATAGCCTTTCCACCAGTATCAACTAATGATAATAAGAGGGTTCTGTAATATTGGTGGTATCTTTGTCCTGCCTCCAAGTGCCTACTGCAGGTTATCCAAATCTCAACAACATAGGATCACTAATAGCATGATAGAACTTGAGTATTGAGGTAGCTTGAGGTCTCATTCTTCTATTATTTCCTTCCTCAGTCTTTAAAAGGCTATGCTGGTGTATTAAAGGTAAACCTCATCATCAGCACTTAGTTCGCAAAGAGTGGCTCCTGAGATATACTATGTTGCAGAAAAGTTTCAAGGAAATATTTTAAGAAATAGAGTGAATAAGTATTTGGATAAATCTATAAGTAGATACATAATAAATTTTTGGCAGTGTCTCATTTATTGTTGTCGGCAGTGTTGTACAACAGGGCAGGTTCGTAAAGGCTATTGGCCCTGAGTGTAGTACTCAGGTGAGCATGCTTTATTGAAAAACCCAACACTGTATTGGAGACCAATAATGAACATGGATAAATGCAAGCTACAATCATGCACTACAGTTCACTAGGCTTCTCTTGAACTGCTTTCTCCCAGTAGACGTTCCTCGTTAAATCTCAGGGTGGCTTCTGTCCACAGAGAGAGATGGGTGATTATGTTTGCACTGTGCAATAGGCTGCAAGAGAAATTCAAACACAAGTTTATTATCACTGACATATGTCATAAAATTTTGTCATTTTGTAGCAGTACTACATTGTAAGACAAAAATTATTATAAGTTACAATATAAAAGTAAATAGAGCAAATGAAGGATTGCAAGGTAGTATTCATGGGTTCATGGAATATTCAGAAATCTGATGACAGAAGGAAAGAAGAGTTAAAATGTTGAGTATGCAACTTCAGGCTCCTGTCCTACCTCCCTAATGAGAAGAGGCCATGTCCTGGATTGTGAACGTCCTTTATAATGGATGATACCTTCTTGAGGCACTGCTTTTTGAAGATGTCTTCAATAATGAGGAGACTAGCGTCTACATCAGGAGTTCTCAAACCTTTTTTTATGCCATGGATCGATACCATTAAGCAAGGGGTCTGTGGACCTCTGGTCTGCAAACTTCTGCAGCCTCTTTCAGTCCTGGGCATTAGAGCCAGTCAGAATGCTCTCTGTGGTACATCTGTAGAAATTTACTAGTCTTTGGTTACATACCAAATTTCCTCAAATTCCTATGAAGTCTAGCTACTGGTGTGACTTCTTTGTGATTGCATGAATGTGTTTGGCCCAGAATAGATTCTCTGAGATGTTGATGGCTAGGAACTTGTAACTGATCATCCTTTCTACCACTGACCCCTCAGTGAGGAATTGTGTGTTCTCCTGCCCTCCTCTTCCTGAAGTCTACAATCAAGTCCTTGGTCTTGCTGATATTGAGTGTAAGACGCAACCCACTGATCTATCCTCATCATCACTATCTGAGATTCTGACAACGGTGAGCAGCATCAGTGTTTCAGCTGTGCCTAACCATGCATCTTAAGTGCGGAGAGTAGAGCGCACATTCTTAAGATGCGGCTGATTTGTTTGTCGGTAAAGACCAGAATCAACTACCGTGCAAGGCCACCTTTGACCTCGCTGCTGACTTTGATTGGTTATCAGGAGAGAATGTAGAGCACCTTCCTCAGATTCTTCTGCTCACCAAAATTAAACATCATCTTATGCTTGTTTCATGATGCCAAAAAAGTTATGGTCCTCAGCATGGGTTCACAACACAGCCAATTTCAATGGATGACCTGGTATACAAACTGGATGCAAATACAGAATGTTCTAGTAATCAAACTGACAGACATATCCAAAAACTGTATGCCAAACAATGTGAGCTGATATATAAACTCATGTTGTATAGGAAGAGACAATATAAAGAGCAATGGAGTATGTAGACTACATACAAGCTTACGTAATTTTTAATATGGCCATTTCTAGCCATAGATTATAGCAAGTGACTTATGTACTGCATAAGCTTAAAATGAAGTAATACATCAACTTAATATTACAGGATAACATATTCATGTTATTTAATACTGTCTATATCTACAGTGTGTAGTAAAAATGTACAAGCAAACATTACTACAAACGTAAAATATATAGGGTGGCATATAGTGATAACATACAGTAAATTAATATACAGAATTATAATGTTTCTAAATGTGCAAATGCATTAAAATCCAAAGTTATTTACTACTGCATGTTGTAGAGAAGTTACTGGGAAACATTTTTTAAAAAGTGAAGCCACAGAAAATCTGGAGCAGAAAACAAACTGCTGGAGGAATTCGATGCAGCATTAAGTAGAATGAATGAGTACTTAGATAAGTAACAACTGGTTGGTGTGAGCTATCTTTTAAAGGGCAAGGGGATAGAAGAGAATGCAGATGCAGGAATCTGGAGCAACAAATAATCTTCAAAGTTCAAGTTCAAAGTAAATTTATTATCGAAGTTTGTATTTGTCACCATATACTACCTTGACATTCATTTTGTTGTAGGCTTCACAGTAAAACAAAGAAATACTATAGAATCATTGAAAAATTACACACAAAGACTGACAAACCAATGTGCAAAAGAAGGTAAGCTGACCCAATACAGAATAATAATAATATTGGTAGATAAATAATACTAAGAACATGAGTTGTAGCGTCCTTGGAGGAACTCAGCAAATAGAGCAAAATCTGCGAGGGAAAGGAATTATCAACATTTTGAGTCAAAACCTAATGCCGGATTTTGACCTGAATTCCTTTCCTCCAACAGATGCAGTTCATCCAGCTGAGTTCCTCAAGCCGATTGTTTGTTGCTGTTTAAATGGTAGGTCATGTGTGACTAAGCTAGCTGAGTATTCAGTGGAGGTAACTATACAAGTAGAAAAAGATGTTACAAATATGGACTTCTAGAAGATATTTGATAAAATCCCATGCAAGATACTTAATTAAAATGAACGAACATTTAATTGGAAGTAATCTCTAATGAATAAGAAATTGTTTAGGAGGCTGAAGAGAGACAAAAAGGATATGTGCCTTATTTACAGGATTGACAAATTGTATCCCTCATGGGTCTATACTGGTGTTATTATATCTTTTGTATTATGTTTATAAATGACTTGGACAATAAAAAACTATTTCTAACTATTGTCATCTAGAAACTGGAATAGCGTAATTTAGATGTGTAAGTCCAGAAATCATTAAAGAAAGCAAGTTGCCAGGTTAAAAACAAGGTTACTATTTATGTTACAGTCATTGGCATGCAAAGGTGTAGGAATAATATATGACAAAAAATACTTGATTTCTGTTTTTCTGCATGTTTGGAAGATCATAATGGTGTTGGAAGAAATGATTCATTAAAATTATACCAGATTTAAAAGAGCTAACTGATGAGGACAGGCTCCATAGACTATTCTTGTATTCCCCAGAGCATGAAAGGTTAGTGGGTGATCTAATTGAATTGAAATGATTAAACACATTGTATGAATAGACAGAAATTATTTTACCTTGTAAGTCAGTCCTGAATAATGTGCTATGGCCTTAAAATTAAAACAGGGCTAATCAGACATTATATATGGAAACTGTTCTTTAAACAATGGGTAGTAGATGTCTGGATAGCTCTTTCCCTCAGAGCTGTTGATGCTAAACCAATTGACAATTTTAAAAGTGAAATTAATGTTTTATTGGGTCCCTTTTTCCCATGATTAGTTAAATTATGCTGGAGACAGCCGATGATTCCCTTATGTTCCTATGTACAGTGTACTAAGACAAGCAGTGCCATAATAGATAACTGACGCTAATGCATACATGCAAGGGGTGATTGATAAGTTTGTGGCCTAAGGTTGAAGGAGTCAGTTTTAGAAAACCTAGCACATTTACTTTTCAACATAGTCCCCTCCTACATTTACACACTTAGTCCAGCGGTCATGGAGCATACGGATCTTGGACCTCCAGAAAGTGTCCACAGCGGGGGTGATTGATAAGTTCGTGGCCTATGGTAGAAGGAGATGAGTTATACAGCTCTCGTTACATGCACATGCAGTTCAACTCTTTGAGTGATTATGCAGAAAGTTTGAAGTTAATAACTCATCAGGGGTGATTGATAAGTTCGTGGCCTAAGATTGAAGGAGATGAGTTATTAACTTCAAACTTTCTGCATAATCGCTCAAAGAGTTCAGCTGCTTATACGTGTAACGAGAGCTGTATAACTCACCTTCTTCTACCTTAGGCCACGAACTTATCAATCACCCATCTGCAGACACTTTCTGGAGGTCCAAGATCCGTATGCTCCACGACCGCTGGACTAAGTGTGTAAATGTAGGAGGGGATTTTGTTGAAAAATAAATGTGCTAGGTTTTCTAAAATTGTCTCCTACCTTAGACCACAAACTTATTAATCACCCCTCATATATACACGATGCACTAATTCTATAATCCTAATTTAGCTGCAAGATACTAATGTACAAAGTGACCTGATACCTGATATACTCTATATGTAATGCTTTGTATATTTAAATTAGTAACCAAGTGTGTACAATATTTCAAGGTAGTTGCAATAACATACTATGTTAAACTGCCAGTCACACCACGGCTTAAATGAACATTGGTTTTAATATTGTTGGAAAAAAATGTAGTGTGCAATCCAAACATGATTTAGCTAAATGCAAGTTGGATTGTTCATCATTTTGGGTGAAATTGCACCAATCACAAAATTGGGCAAGGAACTTCTCATCATCATCCATGTTATTTCAGTGGTAGGCAAATTATTGGAGAAGATTCTTAGAGGCAAGGTTTATGAACATTTAGAGAAGCATAGTCTGATAAGGGATAGTCAGCATGACTTTGTGAGGGGTAGGTCATGCCTCATGAGCCTGACTGAATTCTTTGAGGATGTGACAAAGCACATTGATGAAGGGAAAACAGTGCATGTTGAATATGGATTTTGTAAGGTATTTGATAAGATTCCCCATGGTAGGCTCATTCAGAAAGTCGGGAGGCATGGGATCCAGGAAAATCTCGCTCTGTGGATTCAGAATTAGCTTGCCCTTAGAAGACAGAGAATGGTTGTAGATGATGCATTTTCGGCTGGGAGGCTGGTGACCGGTGCTGTTCTGTGGGGATCTGTTCTGAGAACCCTGATCTTTATGATTTTGATAAATGACTTGGAAAAGGAAGTGGAAGGGTAATTAGTAAGTTTGCAGATGGTATGAGGGTTGATGGAGTTCTGGATCATATAGGAGGTTGTTGTAGGTTACAAATGGATATTGAAAAGACACAGACTTGAGCTGAGGAGTGGCAGACAGTTCAACTTGGTAAAGTGTGAAGTGATTCACTTTAGATGGTCAAATTTGAGGGCAAAATACAGGGTTAATGGCAGGATTCTTAGCAGTGTGGAAGAACAGAGTGATTTTCTTGGTGTTTTCATTTCTCAAAGTTGCCATGCAAGTTGGTAGGGTTGTTAAAAAGGCATATGGTATGTTGGCTTTCATTGGTTGGGGGATTGATCAAGAGCCATGAGATAATGTTGCAACTCTATTAAACCCTGGTTAGACCACACTTAGAGTAATATGCTCAGTTCTAGTAGCCTCATTATAGGAAAGAAACTGGAAGCTTTAGAGGGGATGCAGAGGAGATTTACCAGGATACTGCCTAGATTAGAGAGCATGTCTTATGAGGATGGGTTAAGCGAGTAAGGGCTTTTCTCTTTGGAAGGAAGGAGGATGAGAGGTGATTGATGGAGGTGCACAAGATAACAAGAAGCATAGATTGAGTGAATCAAAAGAGATTATTTTCCCCAGGGGACAAATGGCTAATATGAAGGGGCAATATTTTAAAGAGATTGAAGGAAAGTATAAGGGGGATGTCAGAGGTAATTTGCTTACACATAGAGTAGTGGGTGTGTGGAAGGCCCTTCCATAGGTGGTGGTAGAGGCTGGTACATTAGGGACATTTAAGGAACTTAGATAGGCACTTTGATAATACAGAAATGAATGGCTATGTAGGAGGGAAGGGTTAGATTGATCTTGGAGTAGGTTAAACAGTTGACACAGCATCGTGGGTCGAAGGGCCAGTGCTGTAGTGTTCTATGTTAGTATTTCCCCACCATCCAATCTGCACCTAATGACATGAATCAATGTGCAACATATGGTTCAATACTTCCAGGTATAAGCTGGAGTTCCCACCCCCTTATAATAGTTACAATAAATCAAGAGCACAATGCCCCTCTTTCTTAATTTAGGATCCATTTTAAGGGTTATTCTACTTGCATCAGAACACTTCACAAAGCAGGTCCAAAGCTAAACACAGACTGTCCATATACTTATTTGCACAACCACTTTCTTCGGTTATAACACATCAGGAAATCAATCTCTGCTCCTTTTACTTAAATATCTTACTTCAGGCCGAGAGTGTATAGAAGCGCCAGGGCCAGGTCCTAGAGTGAGGAATGACCTGATGTTTTGATGATGTAAATGCTGAGCCGGATGGATTGAAAAGGTAGGGTGTCGGGAACTGAGGTGGGGGTGGGGGATACTGCTGGCTGCTCCAGGACGTTTACTGCGCTCTGCACTGAGCTGAGGCTGTGGCCTGCTCTGGGCTTTGTCTCTGGGCTCCACTATGTTTATTCAGCTCTGTGCTGCAAAAGTTAGGGAAGTACACAGAAGAACTTTCAGTTCATGCCAATGAAGTGCACTCGCAATCAGCCAAGAGTAAACTCATACGGAGTTCCGTGATATAGTTGAAGCCATTGAACCAACAGACTATTTTGAGATACACATTGTTGAAGTCTCCAGGGAAGAATGATGTTTAACTCTATTGAGGCCAGTATGATCATTCTACTTTCCTGCTTGAAAAATCACTTCTGAATGAGGCAAAATTTTTTGCTCAGGTTACTCTTAAACCTGGGCACAAGTGACATTCTTAGATTAGGGGCAACATTGAGCGAGTTCTATTGTTCTGGTCATATGCTTTAACCTGTCATAGGATATTCTTCTTCACATTGTACCATTAAAATTCTCTGAAAAATCTCACCAAATAAGAGAGAATTCCTTGAAAACAATCAGTTGTGAATCAGAGATCATTCTGATGAAGATTTGATGAGCATTCATTCAAGGCACAAGATTCAAAGATGAGAAAATCTGCATATGCTGGGCAATCCAAGCAACATGCACAAAATTCAAGATTGTTTAATGTCCTGATGAAGGTTCTTGGCCCAAAACATCAATGGTACTGCCGAGCGCATTATTGGAGCCTCCCTGCCCTCTATTGTGGACCTGTACTCTTCCAGGTTGAAGAAGAGGGCGGGGAACATCATAAAGGACTCCTCCCATCCTGCGCACGGACTGTTTGATTTGCTTCCGTCTGGTAGGCACTTCAGATCCCTCCAGACTAAGACTAATAGGCACTGGAGAAGTTTTTTCCCTACTGCGGTCACTTTGCTGAGCAGTTAACTGCCGGTTAACTGTCGGCTAACTATTACTTGGATTGCACTACCTGTATGTATAATTTATATTTTCATTTATATCTATCATTATTATTGTTATGAGCAGAGAGACAACATCTGCCGGAAGTAAATTCCTTGTATGTGCATAGGTACTTGGCGATTAAATTCTGATTCTGATTCTGATTCTACAGATGCTGCCTGGCCTGCTGAGTTCCTCCAGCATTTTGTGTGTGTTGCTTGGATTTCCTGCATCTGTAGATTTTCTCTTGTTTGCTTAATGTAATTTCCTGTACATAAGTGTAAAGGAGAACAAAATAATTGTTACTCTGGATCTGATGCAGCACAAAAAAAATACAAAAAAAGAACACAATAAGGCCTCTTCCAAGTGATCTTCCCATGGGACTGTCAGCTCCAGCATCACCACCTGCTTCGTAGACTCAGACACAAGGACAATGTCTGGTCGCAGGGTGGTGGCTGTGATATGGTCGGGGAACCTCAGCTGCCGTTCGAGGTCCACCAACAGTTGCCAGTCCCTTGCAGAGGTCAGGATGCCTGCAGATGTTCTTTTGGCGGGTATTGGCTGCTCCCCAGCTCTTACAACAAAGGCAATGGTCTGCTTGGAGGGTCAGGACCGCTTCGCCCACTCCACTAGAAGGGTAGGGCCAACTGTACTCTCTAGGAAAATCCTAAATATTGAGCTGTTTAGGTGTGTGAGAACAAGATCAATTAGTGCTTAATTATAACTCAGCAGACACAATGATAGAGCATTTTAAACACAAAGTACACTGCAGATGCTGGGGTCAAAACAACACGTACAACAAGCTGGTGGAACTCAGCAGGTCGGGCAGCATCCATGGAAATGAGCAGTCAACGTTTCGGGCGAAGGGTCTTGGCCCAAAAGGTTGACTACTCGTTTCCACGGATACTGCCCGACCTGCTGAGTTCCTCCAGCTTGTTGTACATGATAGAGCATTTGTCTGCCATATCCATTTATCTGTGTCACTCGAACTTTAAAGAGCAAAGATGAGTTCTGTACCAGTGAGAGCATTCTGACTATAGTTTAATAGTCCACAAAGCTGACAGCATTGTGAAGGACCCCACACACCCCTCATACAAACTCTTTAACCTCCTGCCATCTGGCAAAAGGTACCGAAGCATTCGGGCTCTTACAACCAGACTGTGTAACAGGGTGGAGAATAAGCAATTTATGGCTTTACCTATGATTGACATGGTGGCAGTGAGAGAATGGACATGAATATAGTTTGGAGAGTTTATGTAGAAAGAGGGATTAAGAGTAAAGGGGCAGAAAATAGAGGAGAAGAGGCACTGAATTGAAATAGGGACTACAATACGAAGATGAAAAATGAAGTTACTTCAAGCTTTGAGTTTATTACATGTACATCAAAGCATACAGTGAAATGTGCTGTGAAATGTGTCATATGTTTAACATCATCTTAGATTTTATAATTACTTGCTGAGTAGAAAAATATCTTGGAAAGAGTATGAGGACTTTTCACGAGAGCTAAAAGGACTGAAAAAAATGTTAAATGCTTAAAGAAGCAGAAAGTGCCAGAGGAGCAAAGAAGTCAGCAGACTATGACTGGATGACAAGTGCAAAATGCACCTGCAGTGCGCCGAATAATTATTCAGAATAAGCTCTCAATTTACTTGTGAATGGGCAAACAGATGTGAGGTGGTCATAGGTCACCTAATGGCAGAATCCATGCAATAGGAAATGAGTCAGGTGAGACAAATTTGATTGTAAACACAAGGAAATCTGCAGATGCTGGAAATTCAAGCAACACACACAAAATGTTGGTGGAATGCAGCAGGCCAGGCAGCATCTATAGGGAGAAGCACTGTCGATGTTTCGGGCTGAGACCCTTCGTCAGGACGAAGGGTTGATTGTAAACTTGGTATCCTGTTTATTCTACGCTGTGGTTCCAAACTCTTATTTCAATACTAAATAATTGGCTACTTCCATCTCTGCAATAGTGATTACCCCAGTTCGACTGCTCCTTGGTCATTTCTAGACTCAACAGATTCCATTACCTTCTTGGCTGACTCCTGTTTACCAACCTCAACTTCAGCCAATTCAAAATCCTTTATCATTATTCTTCAACAAGTTTCATTTGCCATTCATATTTAATCTTGATGACCTTCATTCATTTTTGCATTCAAAACATATTTAAAATTCTCAAGCTTGTTTTAAGTTCTTTGTGTTTTTACCACACATTATATCCTTTATATCAATTATATCCATTGCTATATTAACATCCTGATTCCACTGATATTATGCATTAATAGATGTGTGGACGTGTTATAATACTTATTGCAGTACTGCAAGACATCGCCAAGGCCAGAAGCTAATCGAATTCATAAGAATGCCTGCTGCCAAAATATTGGCTGCATGAATAAACAGATGTAAATACACACAAGCATAATTATATACAAATGATATTGATACAAATATGATACAAATTATTGGCTGTGCTGATAATCTGGCTGTTCTGACAACATGGATTATACAAATAATATACCCACTACACTGACATTATAACTAAACTTACACTGATTTCTCTGACCTAGGTAACATCACCTAGAACAATGAGTCAAACCTTCTTATGTTCTTCAATGACAACCATTTTCCCTTTGCCAATGTTTGTAAATCTGGTACTGTCAAAATCCTGGATTAACATTATCTTCCAATGCTTCAACAAGACTGAAAATTACTGTTAGTTCACAGCAGTATGTGTACTCCAGCTCCTGCTTCCCCTCATAGTTGCTCAGTGCAACTGAACCCAACTATGCAGAACCATGCAGTTATGAGTTTCCAACGCCACATTTGATGCACCACGAAGACTGCTAATGTCTTCTTCCACAAATCTGCCAATCAATACCAATTCATAACCACTTTGATCCTCATCTATGCCTTCCCTTTTAATTGATATGTAGTTGTACACAGACACAACATCAATCCTTAAGTTCCTCACTGCACTGACTGCATTATATTCTGAAAGCTTCAAAATGCTGATAATGGACAGATTGATTCTCCAGCTCCATTGATACATGAATAATGTGCAAGTAACTAATAAGACAAATTGGCGCATTAATAAATGCTGATAAATTGATTTGCTGACTTTAAACTGGCTACATTGGTCTACTGTAATATAATAACTTACTAACCACATCATTACATTAGTAATATCCTAACCTTATTAACTGCTTCATCCATCATTGGAATGTGGGCCTTGATGGAGACATCAACATTTGCTGCCTATCCTTAGTTGCCCTTGAGAAGATGGTAGTGATGCTAAGCTTCTTTCTTGAACAGTTACTGTCAGTTAGTTTGGGGCTGATCCAGCAGCAATGAAGGAAAGGCAATAAATTTCAAATCAGAATGATGTGTAAATTTGAAAGTCTTCTCATGTACATACCACACTTGTCATTCTCGGATATAGTTTCCAGGCTTAAAGATTACATTTAACAAAGGTTTGGGTGGTTACTGTTCTGTCTTGTGTGTGTGGTATTTGCTAGAAGCACAGTGGATGTTAAGGCAGATGATGAAGTAGCAAACATCAGGGCTATTTCATTCTGGTGTTATTAAATTTCTTGAATGGTCTACTGCTCTCACAGTGTGTCTCTACACAGCTATGTCGCGAGTTAAACACCTTCTCAAAAATCGCCTGAGATGGAAGCTTTCTTCAGGGTTTGTAATGAGATCTTCCTTGTGAAACTGCAGAAAGTTAAATTACAAACATATAAGATTCAATACAGAATTGACATGCCCCTGAATATACTAATGCTGTCAATTATCTTCACAACCGGTGTTAACCAAAGTAATTCACAAATGCAACACTCCATAACTATGCCATGGAAATAAAAGCAAACTTGAGGCACAACAGTAAACTTTGACGTAACACTTCCTTCAAAAAAAATCTATTAAATATTTATAAATAAAGTGGATTCCAGTTAATTGGGCATCAATTAATCATGCAGCTGTTTATTTGAGACCACCCTTAAAGAATAAAAACTAATCAAGCAAAGAGCCGGGATTTCCTTCGTTTGTTTGGGACAGCTTTGCCTCTTAATTGGGACAGGCAACAGTTGCTGAACAGTTTCTAACAAGCGTCAGTCAAGTGCATTTACTTAGAGTGAACAATTTTTAAATAGCATCAATTGCATGTGTTTCTGTTCAAAAAACAAGCGATTTCGTCACTATTAATTGGTGAGAAAGAAGCAGTAAGACAATTCACAACTGTTTTGCTCGCTGTGGTTTCAAGCATTGAGGCTTGGAGATGTTGGAAATGACAGAGTGAAAAAGTAAACAACTTCACTACTCCAACAAGTTAGGAACTACAAAGAATTTTAAGGTATCAACAATAATCTTGAATGTTACAATGAAAATGAAGATTTGGAGGATGTCATTGTCAAAAGTATGAAGGCAGTCCATTATCTACACTAAGTGTCTGTGATGAATTTGTTTATTTACAGTCAATCAAAAGAACATGGCGGCATACACTGGATGGATTCATCCATTGTTAACTATTAGGATCTAACACATAGCTTTATCATACTGTCGCATTATTGGTAGTGTTCTAATATGTTCTGTATTTAATTGAAATACATATTTTATTTACTCAGTTGAACGGTAGTTTGTCTTTTTATATCTCTTTAACTATTTCCATGAAACTTAAGCTAATTGGGGCAGCCTCTTAATTGGGCCAAAATGTACTGGTCCTGATGTGTTCCAATAAACCGCCATCCACTGTATTACCAAAAACTTAAGACTCACAGATATTGCTGCTTCAAGGGCTAATAAAGAGTGGATGGAGATGAATGTCTTCCCATCATGTGCTTCAAATCAAATCAAAATTAACTTGTGCAGGAAATGATATAAAAAGCACCTTTTGTATGAGAAGTGACATTCATACAAAATGTCAAACTTAACTACTGAAACTAAAAGTCAAATAATTATTTCACTAAGTTTTTGGTAAAAGAAGGATAGTCTCAGAAACTGGTCTTGAAAACAGTCTTATTCTACAGTCTTTGACTGTTTTCACTTTGAAAATGCCGTCCTTGATGATATTTCTGGTGGAGTTTAGGAAGAAATGATGAGCTGGTTAACCATGAGGAGAGAGTAAACTGATCAGCTTGGAGCCCTCTTGTGGCATGACCAGCCAGGTTGAGGTCAGGAACATACTGTAGTTCCATTGGCTCTTCTGGGTTGATCGCCTGAAATGTTGGATCCTATTATGTACATAATCATAGTTTCTCTTTGTTTCATTAAATATATAACTGAGCATAATCTTGCTGTCAATATGAACTTGATATCATCTAGTTCTTTGGTTATCATCTCTGCCATCTCAACTGCTAGAATAGCTGCACCAAATTCAAGCCTTGGTATGATGAGTTCTGGTTTGCGAGCAAGCTTTACCTTGCCCAGAATGAATCCAGCTTCAATATATATCCAGCAGCATCTGTGACCTTTAGGTATACAACAGCAGCAATGGCTTTAGTTTTTGCATCACAATAGATGCGGACCTCTTTCTTTTGAGCTGTAGATAGTGGAATTGTGTAAGTTCTTGGAAGCTTCAAGTCTTTCAGATCCTGAAGAGAATACCACTATGGCCACTGTTAATGTTTCTCTTTAGGGAATGGGACATCCCATCCACAAGTGTCTGAGGTCAACTTTCTTAGCATGAAGTGTCCTTCGATGCTGACAGGAGTAGCAAATCCAAGAAGGTCAAATGGGCTGTTGATAGTCAACAGCATGCCACGACACATAAAAGGTATTTCGGTATCAGTGACCTGGAAAATAGAGTGGCAGTTAATTAGCTCCATCCAAGGCCCAGACTGCACTGCATAGGAGGGTGGTCCTGTCCAGGATCCAGATTCTGTAGACCTTTGGACAGATCTTCAGATGGGAAATGTTGCATGTCCTCAGTACTGTTGCAGTCTGTGATTAGACTACACCACCATGTAGTGCGCTGCTTTCAGTATGCTGACTGCTTCTTCTGCACGAAAAAATGATTTAAGGTCATCATCAACATAGAAAATGCTGATATTTGTGCAGTGTGAAATTACTTTTGCAACTCAAAAAAAAATGTATCAGTCAAATCTGTATAGGACCAAGACAACTGTGAAAATATATCTGTAACCCTGAAGTCTATGAATTTGTAACTTTGGTAAAATATAATGGAGTCTATAAAATCTCAAGGTGCTTTTCAGGTATACGGGCAAAAACTTACACAAGTCTATGCATTTTATGGGAGGAAGCTTTTTTATGACAAGCGATTTGTTTTGTGGCTGGATGGGATGTTTTGACAACAGAGGAAACAGGATAGAGCTTCTAAAAGAACAAATGTGAGAACGAGGTAATGGAGCAATGTAATGTTATGGAATAGAGCAACTTAATTACTGTTCCATTGTTAAAAGATATACGAAGTGCTTTGGTTGAAACATAAGATCAAAACTATTTTTCCAGACAAAACTTGACTGGAAATATACCTTCCCTTGCAAGTAAAATAATGAACACATTAATAATATGATCCACTCTGAATTTGTTGCAGTTAGTTTCTGTATAGTAAAAGGCCTGGCTGAATGGTACACAACACAACATTCAGACATGGGTTTATGTGAGAATTGCTATTGGGACCACTAAACAGCCATCTTCAATGAGAGAGAATCTATACACCATGACATTCAAGAGTTTCAGACATATGGGGACACAACCACCTGCAGGTTCCTTTCCAAGTTGTACAACATGCTGACTTGGAAAATAAATAGCTTGTTATTTAGAAATGCCTTTGTCCAAATCCTTAAAGGTACTTGTGAATTCCATTGTGGAATACCTTCACCAGAAGGATTGCAACAGTTCAAGAAGGGGACTTACCTAAATCCTTTCAGGAACAATTAAGAATGGGCGATAAATGGTGTTCTTGACCAAGAAAGCTAATTCCTAAAAGAAAGAAAGTGTTTGTAGAGTTGGCAAAATTACATTACAATGTTTTCAATGCATGCCATTGTTTACAGAGCAATTTTGGAATATCTTAAGTACTATAAAAGTGTAAGTTCTTTCTATTTTTTAAAGATCCTGTAATCAGATAGTTGAAAGTTCAAACATTTTCAAAATTTCAGCTAATTAATTTAAACTGGTTTCCAGTGGCTTACTCTGTCTTAAATATTAAAACCCTTCACCATTATTACAATGAAGTTGCAATATATACCACCTAGAATATCTACCATGGAAACTTACCAAGTTAGCTGGCTCAACAATAATCAGAACCATGCACTTCTTGGGATTAGTCCTGCAGCCATTCCTGACCTCCACTAGTTGCCTACTGCTATCTCCATTGGTGTTCCATCTTCCTGCAAGAGAGAGGCAATATCTCTATAAGTGCTATGCAATTTGTATGAAGTGACAGCTCTAGTGGAATAGCTGACTGTATGCAAGCTGTGAGATTTGGGTGTGCAGCCTGTGACAATGCTAAATTTCTGAATGTAAGATGTACCTATAAATACAGGTGGACGTCAGCCAGTTAGAACAGCGAGAAGAGTTTAAAAGGAGACAATTATTCCTTCAGCAGTTTGATCAAGGCACGACTGCACAAACACGTGGATGTCAGACAGTTAGAACAGTGAGCAGAGTTTAAAAGGAGACAGCTTTATAGAGCGGCCGAAGAGTAGAAGGAGACAGTAGGAGGGCTTTGGCGATAATGCGTCGAGGCGAGATAAGTTGCCTCTGTAGAATACAGACAGGAAGTATGTGTATGAGGCCAGTGTTCTATGCTCAGTGTAAGATGTGGGAAGTCCTGAAGACTCCCGGCCTCCCGGACGGCCACATCTGCGCCAGGTGCGTCGAGCTGCAGCCTCTTAGGGACTGCATTAGGGAACTGGAGATGCAGCTTGATGACCTTTGTCTGGTCAGGGAGAGTGAGGAGGTGATAGAGAGGAGCTATAGGCAGGTAGTCACACCAGGGCCTCGGGAGACAGATAAGTCAGGAGAGGGAAGGGCAAGAGTCAGATGCTAGAGAATACCCCTGTGGCTGTTCCCCTTAACAATAAGTACTCCTGTTTGAGTACTGTTGGGGGGACGGCATACCTGGGGGAAGCAACAGTAGCCGCGCCTCATGCACAAAGTCTGGCCCTTTGGCTCAGAAGGGTAGGGAAAGGAAGAGGATGGCAGCAGTGATAGGGGACTCTATAGTCAGGGGTCAGACAGGCGATTCTATGGTTGGAGGAAAGGAACACGAATGATTTTTACTCATGTATATGAAGGATGTAAGTAATAAATTCAATTCAATTCATTCTCTCATCCTAGTCTATCTGGATTAAGTAGTCAAGACGACTGGAGATAGGTCAGGATGCAGTAGCTGACCAGGGCAATCTATGTGTCTTGCTGTGCTCTTCACACTTCACAGTGCATGCTGGGAAATGCCTTCCTGCATGTTGAACCAGCTGGTGGTTCCCTCCATGCAGTCTGCCGAATCCAGTCTTCACATGCTTTGGGTAGACAAGCCTGAAGTTACCAAGGGTTCAAGAAAACCCTGACTGCTACTCTCACCTGGTTTGGCTCACCTGTCAAAGCCGTTGCCCACGGTGTGGCCACTGTCACATGCAAACAGCTTACTTGGAGCCACAGGTGAGAGTTGAGTGCCAGGTGAGGACCAAAGGTGTAGCACCTACCTCAGAAGGTACGACAAGTCTTAACACCAGAGGTGCTACCCCTCTCTGACACCCCATACACCCTGGATTGTGGCTAGGTATGTGATGAAGATGTCTTTGAACAGCCTTTGAAGGTATTGGTACTGTTGATAGGATGTGGCATTTGAAGGTGCATTCATTGTCCCTGATTATTGCCTGTGCAGTCACTGAACACTTACGCATGGTGTCCATTCTTAAGCAACACACAGCTGGAGGAACTTAGCTGGTCAAGCAGCATCTAAGGAGGGAAATAGATAGTTGTTATTTTGGGCCAAAATGCTTCCTCAGGACTGGAAAGAAAGAGGAGAGATAGCTGGTATGAAAGGTTGGTGAGAGGGGGGTTGTGTGAGAGCTGGTAGGTGTTAGGTGAATCTGGGTGAAAGGGGGGAAGGTAGAGAGGTGGGGGAGTGGGAGATTGGGAATGACATAATAAACTGGAAGCTGATTGGTGAATATGACAAAGGACTGAAGAAGATGGAATCTAATAGGAAAGGGCGGTGGAATGAAGGAGGTGAGGGGAATGTTAGGGAAGACCGTGTGAGTAATGGGCAGATCAAAAGGATGTGGGAGGGGAAAGAGAAGGGGTGCTTGGGCTAGTGGGATAAGGGAAAACAAAGGGGGGACAGAGGGCTTTGGTTACCAGAAGCTAGAGAAATTGATTTTCATACCATCAGTTTGGAGACTACCAAGTAGAATAGAAGGTGCTTGCAGGAGGGTGTGGCAGTGTGTGAATAGGAATTGGAGTTAAAATGGCTGGCAACTAGGAGATCCTGGCTGTTATAGCAAATGGAGCAAATGTGCTTGACAAACATTTGTTGCATCTCATTGACGTAGGAGAGGCCACACTGGGAGCACCAGATGCAGTAAGTGACTCTGATGGATTCACAAGTGAAGAACTGCCTCACCTGGAAGGGGCCTTAGGACCCTGAATGGTGGTGAGAGAGGAAGTATCGTGGTGGTTGCGGTTGTGCATCCAATTCTTAAGAGTTTCTGCCTTTGGCATTAGGCAATACAGCTATCTGGTCCCATTGCCCAGGGGTTTTTCTTGGCTCCCTGTGGAAAGAGCACTTTTTCCTTTTACTAATGCTTCCTACGTTATCTCATGTAAAATGGTACCTCTGAAAGTACAGAACTCCCTTGGTGCCATACTGATATATCTGTCTGCCTGGATTATGTACTTATGCCTTTGGATTAATAATCTTCTGATTGACATACATACGTGCTTTTATTGAAGCATGGTAACACCTAAAGAAGGCATTTATCATTTAAGAAGTGCGAAAGTTGGCAGTTTTTTTTATTGTACAATGAAGTGTTACTCAGGGAGTTGTATCTATTTTGAGTTCAGCACATTTTTTCAAAGCTGCTTCTTTCAGGGAGAGACAACTTTGTCCATGATGTCCAAATAATCCTACATTTATTGTTTTTATCCCAACCCACATTAACTGAACCAATTGGAAGGAAATTACCCAGGTCACTCAACAATTTCAGCTACCCTATGTCAACTGTTCTGGGATTAGTGATCCAGCAATGTAAACAAAGAATAGTTGCTTATTGTTCTTTAGGTTTTTACTGGGAACAAAGTAGTAGAATCAGGAAACAGAATGAATCTTAACCTCACAAATATCACAGAATGACAACAAATAGATCTGAAGAAATGTACATTTATCAGCGGCTCGTTAAAATAAATGTGAGTTTCAACAATGTTTGTATTTCACAGGGAATAAATAGTTCTTTTCAATGATGTCAAAATTTGTTGGGATCAAACAAGATTAATAAAATTACCACCTGTCAGTAATAATAAAATTAATTGGAACAGATGGGATGGAAAATTATAAGAAGCAACAAATGAATGAAATTTTATATTTCTGTGCCATTGGGTACATATTAATGTGGCAGTGAGCTTTGACATCTGTTGATGCCATACATATACACATATGTACTGTATATGTAAATTTACCTATTTATTTATTTATTCATTTAAATCTTTAATTCATCCATCCATCCATTTATTTGTTTATTTATGTATTTCTTATTTGCCTAATTATCTATTTATTTATTGAAAAATTGCATATCTACAAGTCAGTCAGATGTCACAAATGGGTCCAATCTCCTAAGGGAGGATCCCACTGGGATCTTAATGGGACTGGGCAGTCAAGGAGATTCTGATCTGCTGTGACCCAGACTACACAACTACTCTAGGAGGTTTCAGACCAGTGCTACTTGTACAATCAAGTCACACAAGGCAGCTGTCTGTTCCCCAAACACCGTAGTTAATTTTTGGAAGTCGGTTCCCTAGTACGCCAAGAACAGCAATGTTCTCCCAGTGGAGAGTAATTGTTTCCCAGCTGGTACCTTGGGTATTCTTTCAAGTCTGCAGTATATTCCAGGGCAGTAGCACTGCTCTAATGGGATCAGCCTGAATCTCTACAGAGAAAAAAAAGCTTTGAATAACTTCTATCTGTGCCTTCTTGGAAGCTGCAACATGATCCATCAGCTGCTACAGGCTGGAAGTACAGTATAGCTGTGCAGTGTGTGCGTGGAGGGCTGGGATAGTGGTGAATGCATGTGTGGGAGAAAGAATATGTTAACGGGTGAGAAAACAACTGAAAAACAAGTACATTTTTTTGAGCTTTCACCTTGACATTTTGTGAGTTTATGATACATCATTGCTGCTTTTGGCATTGGTCAATGCTCCTGGAGATTATGTATCTTGTGTGCCTCCTCCTTTCAGCCCTTTCCAACTATTGTCCTTAAAAGTCCCATGGAATAAAGAGGGCCTTCCTCCAGTAATGAATTGAAATTGTTAATATTTCAAGTAAATGGATAACCAAGAGTCTGTTCCAGATCTCCATCCTTTCTTTCCACCATCCCCTCAGAAACTTGGTGTACTGTGATAGGATTTTGTGCCAACTGAGATTTTAAGTCCTAATTTTTGGCAGCTAAGAGAAATTAGTTTGGTCACAGTGATTGTAAGTACAGCTTTCCTTATTAGATAGTGCTACCTCATGAAGAATTATGCACATTGTTACACTAGGGTCATGATTGAAAATTGCAGCCCTCATGCTACAAACTTGAAACAGCATAATGAACTTTTAGGCTGACTTTATTTATTGGAAAGGCCAATAATGAAGGAAAAAACTTAAACCCAGCAAAGGCAAAATTCAATTTTTGAAACAAATGGTAGTGGGAATTTGCAATCTTCTTCTTGATAACTCCATGAACATAGTGAATATAGAGGTTGTGATTAAATTTGTGCATAAGTGATAAAAGGCACATTTGCTTGCATTCTTTGAGGATATACAGGGAAAGATGATCAAGGGGAACCTATAGATGTAATGTATTTAGAATTTCAAAAGACATTTGACATAACAAGGGGCCACATAGGAGACTGCTGCATAAATTAAAACTGTATATCAGAAGTGTGTTAGCATGGACTGAAAACTGATTGTCACATTGAAAACAGAGATGGAATAAATGATTCTTTGCAAATTGTTTAGATGGAGGTTACTAGTGGAGTACAGTAGAAATTAGTTATTGGTCTGTAATTGTTTACCATTTGCATCAAACAACTGGAGAAAAGAACAGTATGTAAGATTTTCAAAATTGCTCATTATACAAAAATAGGTAGAAGGGCAAGCTGTGACAAGGATAGAGATAGATTGAGTGTGTGAGCAAAAGACTGTCAAAAGTAATTTAGAGAGAAGTGTGAGGTCATGCAATTCTGAGAAATCAAAAGGAAGATTATTACCCAAATGGAAAAATTGAACTACAGAGGAATTTAGCTGTTCTCGTGCATAAATCGGAGAAAGCTAGAAGGCAGATCCAAAAAATAGTTAAGAAGGGAAATGTTATGTTTGCCTTGATTGCAAAGGGGTTGAAGTATAAATTATGGAGGTTTTGGTGCATCTATATAGGATAGAGTAACATTAGAGGCAGTACAAAGTACAGACCAGACTATTTCCTGCTATGAGAAGATCCTCCTATAGAGAGAGACTAAACTGTTTGAGCCCGTTGGAGTTTAGAAGATTGAGGATTATATGTCTGACCTCATTCAAGCATATATGATGCTAAAAGGGTTTGACAGAGTAGATATTAGGATAGTTTCATCAGCATTAAAGTTACAAATAAGGTGACATAACAACAAGTTAAGAACCTGGTTATTCAGAATTGAGGTATATAAAAATTTGTTCCATCAGAGGGTGGTGAATCTCTGGAATTTTCTGCCCAGTCAGAATCAGGTTTAATGTCACATACATATGTCATGAAATTTGTTGGTTTGCGACAGCAGTACAGTGCAATATATAAAAAACTATAAATTAGAATAAGAAATATACTGTATGTGTAAAAATTATATTAAGCAGTTAGTGCAACAAGTGAGAAAACAGAGTGAGGTAGTCTTCATGGGCTGGTTCATTGCCCTTCAGAAATCTGATGGCAGAGAAGAAGAAGCTGCTCCTAAAATGTTGAGTGTGTGTCTTCAGACTCATATACCTCCTCCCTGATGGTAACAATGAGGAAAGGGCATGTCCTGGGTGATGAGAATCCTTAGTGGTGGATGTCGCACTTTTGAGGCATCACCTTTTCAAGATGTCCTTGATGCTGGAAAGGCTAGTGCCCTTGCACTGACCCCTCCAGCAGAGATGCTGTCCATAGTACATCTGTAGAAATTTGCTAGAGTCTTTCATAACATACCAAATCTCCTCAAAATCCTAATGATATACAGCCCCTGCCATGTCTTCTTTGTAATTGCATGAACAAATTGGGCTCAGGATAGATCTTCAGAGACGTTGGCACCCAGGAACTTAAAACTGCTCACCGCTGATACCTTGATGAGGGCTAGTGTGTGTTCCCTTGACTTGCCCTTCTTGAAGTACACAATCAATGCCTTGGTTTTACTGATGTTGAGGTGGGTACTGAAAGCTGGGTAATTAGAAGCATTTAAAATGGAAGTGGGTAAATCTTCGATAGACCAAGGAATAGAGTCGTATGCAGAAATAGCATAGAGGAGTTAGCATTGATTAACCATATTCTTATTAAATAGTGGGGCAGGAATGAAGGGACTGATGGCCTACTCCTGCTCCTGGTTTCTTGTGTGTTTTTGTGTAAAGGCAGGTTGATAGATTTGAGCTGCAGGGTTGATAGAACTGAGGTACAGTGAGGTGTTTAACTGGGTGGCAAACAAAGCTTTAGAGGCTGAAAGGCCTATCTGTTCATGGTCCTGTCATCTGACTGCAACAGGCCACTTGGCATATCTCTGAGATGGCCCAACTAGCGGTTCTATGGTAACCTAACAATCTTATTTGGGTAACTAAAGATGAGTAAAGAGTCCTGGCCTTGCTTGCAATCTTCACAAGTTGAGAATGAGCAATTTTTTGTGCACTTATGACATGGATTTTTTTGCTAGCCAGCAGAAATTAGGGGCAGAGTTGAAATATATGCAACAGAGTTGTCAAAATCCACAAATGTGGCACTTGGTATGAATAAGACCCCATGGTATTACAGGAAAGATACTAGCATGGACAGAAGATTGACTGACTGGCAGAAGGCAAAGAGTAGGAATAAAAGGGGCGTTTTCTGGTTGGTTGCCACGGGCTAGTAGTATTCTGCAGGAGTCAGTATCGGGGCAGTTACTTTTCACGTTCTGTGTTAATGATCTGGATGATGGTATTGATGGCTTTGTGGCCAAGTTTGCAGATGGTGGTGCAGGTAGTGTTGAGGAAACAGGAAGTCTGCAGAAGGACTTAGACAGATTTGAAAAGTGGGCAAAGAAGTGGCAGATGGAATATGGTGTAGAGAAGTTTATGGTCATGCACTTTGGAAGAAGGAATAAAAATATCAACAATTTTCTAAACAGAGTAAATTCAGAAATCAGAAATGTAAAGGGACTTGAGAATTCTAGTGCAGGAATCACTAAATATTAACTTGCAGGTTGAGTCAGTGGTAATATTAGCATTCATTTTGTGAGGACTAGTGTATAAAGGCAAGGATATAGTGCTGAGACTTGATAAGGCATCGGTTCAACCACATTTGGAGTATTGTGAGCAGTTTTGAACCCGTATCTAAGAAAAGATGTGCAGGAATTGGAGAGGGTTCAGAGAGATATGGAGGGATTTCTTTCGCCAGAGGGTTGTGAATCTGTGGAATTCATTGCCACAGACGTTATGTACATCATTAGGTATATTTAAGGTGGAGGCTGATAGGTTCTTGATTAGTAAAGGTGACAAAGGTATGCGGAGAAGGCAGGAGGATGGGGTTGAGAGGGATAATAAATCAGCCATGATCAAATGGCAGAGCAAACTTGATGGGGCAAATGCTCTAATTCTGCTCCTATGTCTTAATCAGTAAGAGTGCAATAAGAACTACCCCTTCACCTATTTCTGTAATTTCATATTGATCATATTGCATAATATTTATCTTCCAGTTCAAGAACAAAAATTTTATGTGTTAAAAGTGCAATGGAAATTAAAAATTACAGATTACTTGTTTATTACTATTTGTTTTTAATAAGCATTTATTATAATAACAGTGGAATTTTGGACCAATATGGTGGATGTTTGTCATCTGTAACTGCTAAATGATAGAAACGTAGAACATGGAACATAGAAAGTGACAGCACGGTTGAGCCCCTTTGCCCCATGGAATTATGCTGATCTTTTAGCCTGCTTTAAGATCAATATAACCCTTTGCTCCTGCATAAACCTCCCTTTTTCTATCATCCATGTGCCATGTGTCCAAGAGTTTCTTAAATGCCCTCATGTATCTGCCTCTGCCACCATTCTTGACCAAGCTTTCCACGCATCCACCACTCTCTGTGTAAAGTGTTACCTCTGACATCACCGCTATACTTTCCTCCAATCACCTTAAAATTATGCTCCCTTGTATTATCCATTTCTACCCTGGGAAAAAGTCTCTGGCTTACTCTACTTAATGCCTCTTATCACCTTGTACATCTCCATCAAGTCACCTCTTATCCTCCTTTGCTCATTTTAACATTTTAAAAAAATGTTCACAGTGCCCAGCAAATTGATTACTTTCTGAAGGAGGGAGGGTGGCAAAGGTTTGGTTAATAATCAGGACAGTTTCAAAAGATTGATTTCAATTATATTGACATTGTTTTTCTGAAAAAGCTGAACAGTAAATGTCCATTTTTAAGATTGCATTAGCTCTCAATTTTGCTATCCCTTGGCAATTTCTGGCCTTTCTTAGTTCTGGGGCAGGAGCTGATGCAATAATAAACCACAGTGGGTAAACACAGCCCAGTCCATCCCAGACTCATTACTTCCTTCTATTCGGTTAATATTCATGGTATGTTGCTTCAGGAAGTCTAATAGTATCATCAAGGATACTTGCTACCTTGGCCATTCCTTTTTTTTTCCTCTTCTACCTTCTGGGAGAAGATACAGGAGTTTGAAAGCCCAGATGTCCAGACTGAAGAATAGCTTCTTCCCACTGCTGTCAGGCCTCTGAAATAATCACCCCTTTCACATTCTCCTCCAGTTGGTGCTGCCATGATGTCAGTCTCTTAATAATCTCTCTCAGTTATTGTCACTTTAGCATTTCTTTTGTACTTCTACAGATTGTACAACTATTTTTGCAGAATTTTTCTGTATTTTGCACCGTTCTGTTATTGGTCTGTGTATTTATTATTACCATATATACTGTTTACCCTGCAAGCTTTACACAAGCAAGAAATTTCATTGCACCCCAGTGCATTTAACAATAAACTAAATGAAACTGAACATTTTGCCCTGTCAGAATTATTACATTAAATTGTAGAGCTTGCAACTAAGATGTGATATGCTTTTTTAATGAAGGGAATTTTATTTGTAAATTACCTACTTTTGGTTTGGTTTCTACAATAGCTGAAATTTTTTGATCAGAACTTTTGTCCTCTTGAACCCTAATACCGTATCTCCTCAAACTGTGACCTCTACCACCAAGAGCAGCAGATACATAAGAACACCAGCCAGCATTAGCAAGTTTCCAATCCAGTCATATGCCACTCAGACACACATTGCTACTCCATCACTGACACTAGGTCTAAATCTTGGAGCTCCCAACCTAGTACACGTGAGAGTACCAACAGCAAAGGGACTGCACTATTTCATAACTGCAGCTCACCCCACCTTCTCAGAGACAATTAGGGATGGATAATGTATCCTTGCCTTATCAGCAACACAGGCATCCTAAACAAAAAGAAAAATAGACTACTTTTTTTAAAAAACAATGTTGTAATAAATTTCAAATTGGTAAAAATGTACCAAATATATCATCAAAAATAAAAACTTTTAGAAGTAATGGTCTTCAGAGGCCAAAAAAAACTTATACCTACAGGATTCACTCCGCCCATCAGTATATTCGAAATCAATCTTTGCAACACACACTAGCTCTTCTCAAAATCATAAAAGTGATGGATTGGTGAATACATCTATAATTGGTTGATAGCAATCTCACACCTCTCTGTACTTAAAAACTAACTTTGTCTTCATTTATATAATCGGACTGTAACTCAGTTTTCAGTTTGATTGCTGTGCCAGATTTTTTTTCTTGTAAGTTACTGATTATCTTTTGTTGATTCTCTACACTAACACATATGGAAGACTCAGCATCACAGCCATCTGTCTCAAAACTATGTCTAAACTAAGCCATCATGTTCCCAGATGTGCTGTTATTTTCAGTGGCTCAAAGTCAACAAATTCACTTAAATTCCTGGAGAAATTTAGCGGCAACTTTCACAGATCAGTTCTTTGGCAGGTTGTTACAGAGCATCCACACCTGGTCTGCTGTAACTTTCCACTAAATGACAGACATCAAGTGCTAGGCTGGATTAACGTGTTGTGATCTGCAGCGGACACAGTGAATTTTTCCCGTTTGTTGCATCTGAAATATTGGAAGGCAGCAGCACTGAACTGGAATTTAGAATGTAAAACCCTGGCAAAGTTCTGCTTGACAGGTAAAATGAACTGTGATTTTCCAGGTATATACACTACCCGGTACAGGAATCATACTGGGTCTAAATGAGCTGGATAAGTAACAGCAGTTTAATAGCCATATTGGGACTGGTGTGCAGACAATATGTAGTGATGAAAACATATCGCACGAGTTGCGAATTGCAACAAGTTGCCAGATGATTTGCACTGCTCTGGAAAGAGAAAAGGCTGGAAACATTTAACAGATTTAGCAGTATCCATGAAAAGAGAAGCCAAATTAACATTTTAGATAGATGGCCATGCAGATGTGCCACTTTGCCGTTAGCCTTGTGAGAATGTGATTTTTCTATCAACTGCCTCTGATGTTGAAGAAATTGCTGCGTATGTGCTATTAAAGCAAATTAAGCTTACTTAATTAAGCTTGCTGTACAAAGCAATTGCTGATATTTAACAATATATGAATTATTTTAATGATGAGATTTATGTTGCTGCAATGCTACTTAATCTCGCAGTCCCAGAAAAATGAACCATTGAAAGTGTGGATTCTCAGTTTGTATGGTTGGAGATTCTTACTTGATGTTTTTAATTCCATTTCTTCTTTCAATCCTATTACATCCTCTTTATGCTATTTATTGTTCTATTACTAACTTCACTCTGACTCTATAATTCTCCATTGTTCTGTTTCTTTTTTCTCAAGTGTTAGAATGACTATAAACAAGACCAAATTTTACTTTGATTCCTGATGGACCTGAAGCTGAAGCTGTAGAGTCACACAGCAGGGAACCAGGCCCTTCGGTCAATTCATCCATGCTAGCCAAGATTCGCATCTGCACTGTTCCGATTTGCCCAACTTTGGCCCATAACATTCCAAACCATTCCTATCTATGTACCTGCCACGTGCACGAGAAAATCTGCAGATGCTGGAAATCCAAGCAACACACAAAAAATGATGGAGGAACTCAGCAGGCTAGGCAGCGTCTATGGAAAAGAATAAACAGTCGACGTTTCAGGCCAAGACCCTTCATCAGGACTGGAAAAATAGATGCAAAGTCAGCGTAAGAAGGTGGGGGGAAGGGGAGGTAGAAGTATAAGGTGGTAGGCAATAAGTGAAATCAGGAAAGTGGGGGAAGAGCTGGGATGTTGATTGGTGAAAGAGATAAAGGGCTGGAGAGGGCAGAATCTGATAGGAGAGAACATTAGGCCATGAAAGAGAGGGCAGGGGGAGGAGCACCAGAGGGAGGTGATCGACAGGTAAAGAGAAAGATGAGAGGGGGAAGTGGGAATGGGGAATGGTGAAGGAGAGTGGGGATCGGGGGCAATTACCGGAAGTTCGAGAAATTGATGTTCATGCTATCAGGCTGGAGGCTGCCCAGATGGAATATAAAGTGTTGCTCCTCCAACCTGAGTGTAGCCTCATTGAGGCAGTAGAGGAGGCCATGGACTGACATGTCAGAATGGGAATGGGAAGGTGAAATGAAATGGGTGGCCACCAGGAGGTCCCGCTTTTTCTGGCGGATGGTAGCTGTCCACCAGTAAAAGGTACCTGTCCACGTACCTTTAATTGTTAATGTACACATCTTAAACACTTCATGTGACAGCTTATTCCATATGTTGACTACTATTTGGCCCCTCAAGATCTAGTTAAATCTCACCTTGAATACATGCCATCTCCTTTTGATTCCTCAACCTTCTGAAAAAAGACTGTATGCATTGATGTTTTTCAGTGTTGTTCATGCTTTTGGACACCTCTATAAGATGACCCCTCATTTTTCAGTGCTGCAATGAAAAAAAATTCCAAGTTGTCAACTTCTCACCATAAGTCTGTCCCTCGAGTCCTGGCAACATCCTCATAAATCTTAGCTACAATGTTTCCAGCTTAGTTGCATCTTTCCTTTGGAAGGATGATCAAAACTGAACACCATATTCAAACTGCAGTCTCACCGAAGTCTTGTGCAAGTGTAACATCCCAACCTCTGTACTTAGTGCTCTAAATGATGAAAGGCAGTGTGCCAGAAGCCTTCTTCACCATCTACAAGTTCTTCCAGAAAAGAAAGCTTCTTGAAGAAGGAGTTCTTCTTGCTCTAATACTTGGCATTTTAAACATTTTGTCAACTAACAATATGAGTTCTTCAATGACTGAAACACTTCCATGGCCTGTAAATAATTTTGGCAACAAACAAAATTCACAGGAAGTTGTCAAAGTCAGTAAATCTACCTGGAAACCAATCAGCAGTTGTGTCAAATGAGTGCCCCATATAGGAGCGTGAGTACGACGGTCAAGGAATCTTTTGGGGGAGTTCTGTATAAAACGTGAATCTCTTCAAGAAATCCTGAAATATTAAAAACATCAAACTGGATGTATCAATACCCTGCAAAAGTAGAAAATAAGATGAATGGTAGTGTCTTTATGTAGGTGTAATCCTATGTTGTTGCTTCACCAGGAGACATCTAGCTCAAAGGTAAGAGCATCTGAATATGCTTACATAATGCATATCTTGAGAGAATAAAATATTATTATGAATAATCTACATTCACTACTTATTAATTCTGAAAGCTTCCCACTCCCCATACTCTGGCAATTAAAATCACTGATTTCATGTATTTCATTGGATAGAGCTTTTTTCAGATAAATGCCAGCTGGATTGTGGTGCTTGGTACCTTTAGCCTCATTACTCTATCGTTATTAGTGGTGGACAATTAAGCAGCTAATGGGTGGAGGGGGCTCCACAAAAATCTCCAACCTCAGAGATGACAGGACATGTGAATGCTTATGATGAGGCTGGGTCCTTGAAACCAAGTTCAGCCCGAAGTGCTGGGTGGATGATTATTCCTCACTTCCTCCTGAGCCTGTCTTCAGGCAATTCAATTTACCCCGTGTGTGCTAAAGGAACTGCTGAGAGTACTTGATACAGCAAAGTCCTACAATGTTATTGTTTTATCTTATTCTACCTCAATGCTCTGTGTAATGATTTTATCTGTATAAACAGTATGTAAGACAAGCTTTTCACCCTATCATGATACATGTGACAATAATATACGTACCAGTACCAATGGCCATGAGACCAGACAAATCCTGGCTGTAGAGCCGAAGAATTAATTGGTATCACCTCAACATTTGTTTCCTGAACCAAAGCCTTGTGGCTGCATTACATACCATTTCCGTAGGTACTGTAGTTATCCACTGAGTTTGCTCACAAATGAGTGACCCCTATCACAAGAGCAATTCCATCACTTGCATGTTCCCTTTCAAGTCACACACCTCCCTGATTTAGAAGTTCATGCATTGCATCTGGATCTAAATCCTGGAACCTTCTATCCAATAGCATTTGAGAGAGGACCTTCGCCTGAAAGACATCAGGGGTTCAAGATCGTGATTTATCACCACCTTTCAAAAACAATTAAGGATGGGCGATAAATTCAAGTCATATCTCAGAAGAAGAACATTCTAGTGCATTAAAGGCTGTAAAATGTACTCAGAAGCATTAGAGTTCTGAAGCAGGGTCTCATCCTGATGCATCAACAATCCCTCTTCCCCCTATAAATGTTGCTCATCCTGCTGAGTTCTTCAAATAGTTTGTTTTTTTTGCTATTAAATGTACTCACAGCTGTAGAGTAGAGCAAAATGGCAAGATATTTTCACACCAGAGTAGTTCAAAACTGTAATCAAATAAATTGCTATATTTAAATATTAGTAGAAATAGATATGACAAAATATACTGTAACATACAATTGAAATAGATGCATAGGCATTGACCATTTATGATCTGGTGATAAGGCTGTAGGATAGATAAATATACAGGAACTCTGTCTGATTATCCTGTTGCCATCTCTGTCTTTCAGATATAATTCCTATTTCAGGTGCTCAAGGGTTAGCTTCAGGGAAGCCAGCTGGAACTGGTTTGCATTTCTGATATGCAAGGCAATAAATGAATGATGGCACAACCTGTATGAATATGAGCAGCCTGCAATATATCAGCAAGACTCAATAATATTTTATTCAGTATACATGTCAATGTGAACCAGAAACATTACAGAGTATTAATGTAAGTGCTGAAACTACTGCCTAAGCTTTCATCCCATCATCAGGAAACTTCTAAGAAGCTGCATGTTTTCCCTTGCTGATCAAATACTCCATAGGCATTGGAATTCTTTTGCTTTTATATGAATATTATTTTCACAAATTTGAAAGGTAATCCATGTTTCTGTTTTATGTGATGTGCCTCAGATTGTAGTCCATTATCGTTTCACATTCACACTTTTAAAAGGTTAGTCTGCAGTATGGATAGATTATACAGTTGCTGAGAACGTTTAGTTCCTTGAGGTAACCTATATCTATAACAAGTCATAGGAAAGCTATTATTGCCTTCTGTACTTCCTTACCTACCTGCCATCAGAAAACAAGTCAAAAAATAAGAATAAGATAATTGAGGTTCCATTATTTTTAATTGACCTTGACCCTTCTTAATATGTTTAAATATTGTCTTGAGGTAAAATGGTGAGTTTTATTGAACTAGGAAAGGAAAGGTACTCCTATGATTTTACATTTATATGCACTCAGTGGCCACTTTGTTAGGTATACTTGTGCATCTGGTCATTAATGCAAATATCTAATCAGCCAATCATGTGGCAGCAACTCAATATATAAAATCATGCAGACATGATCAAGAGGTTCAGTTGTTTAGACCAAACATCAGAATGGTACAGAAATGTGATCTAAGTGACTTTGACTGTGGAATGATTGCTGGTGCCAGACTGGGTGGTTTGAGTATTTCAGAAACTGCTGATATCCCGGGACTTTCACCCACAACAGTCTCTAGAATTTACAGAGAATGGTGCGAGAAACAAAAACCAAACAGGGAGCAGTAGTTTCTGTGGGCAAAAAAATGCCCTATTAATGAGAGAAGTCAGAGGAGAATGCACAGATTGCTTCAGACTGACAGGAAAGAGACAGTAACTCAAATAACCACGCGTTACAACAGTGGTGTGCAGAAGAACATTTCTGAATGCACGATACATCAAACTTTGAAGTGGATGGGTGACAGCAGCAGAAGACCACAAACATATGCTCAGTGTGGACAGTGTAAATATTTTTCTTGAGCTTTTTCTATGAATACAATAATCAACATTGAGAAACACCAAGCTTACTTCATTACAGTATGTTTCAGGTGCTTTTGGTGTACTTTTAAAGGGAATGCAAAGTGACTCGGCAAAGTTAACAACCGAATTGGCTATTACTTGTACATTAGCTGCTGGAGAAATATTGACAGGACACTGGGAAGAGCTCTCTGCTGTTATTTTAATTTGTGCCCTGGGATCTTTAACTCTACCTGTGAGGGTAGGTATGGCCTGTGGTGAACTACATATACCTGTCTGGACACGCCCCTCTGCTGACTGCTCCTGTGGCTCCTCCCACAGACCCCTGTATAAAAGCGAATGGAGGCACTGCTCCTCCCTCAGTCTCCAGGATGTTGTGTGGTGGTCTCTTGCTGCTAATCGTGGTCTCTTGCAGCTAATAAAAGCCTATTGTTCGCCTCCCGTCTCTGAGAGTTATTGATGGTGCATCATGGCCTTAGTTTAATTTCTCATTCAGAAGATTCCATTTCTAAGAGTGCAGTACTGCAACTGGAATGTCAAACGGGAATTTAGAGCTCAAATCTTTGGAGATTAGATTGGTTGACTCAAAGGCAACAATGAACCAAGACTATATGTACTGTATGCTTCAATATCGTGCCTTCAATTTCTGAGTCAAAATTACTTATGAATATTTTATTTTTATTTAGAGATACCGTGTGAAACAGGCCCTTCCAGCCCATGCAGCAACCCATCTATTTTAACCCTAACCCAATCACAGGACAATTTACAATGACCAATTAACCTACTAACCAGTACGTCTTTGGACTGTGGGAGGAAACCGGAGCACCTGGAGGAATCTCATGCATACACAGGAAGGAACATACAAACTTGCTTACAGAGGACTTCGGAATTGAACTCTGAACTCCGACACCCTGCTGTAATACAGTCATGATAACCACTATGTTACTGTGGTGTCCAAATGGAAAGTATCAGATATACTTTAATTCCCATCCTATATTTACATTCAAAGGTTCAAAGGTCCAATTTAATGTCAGAGAAATATAAACAATTAACATCCTGAAATGCTTTTTCTTCGCAGCCATCCACAAAAACTACTGCTGTTCAGGAGGCTTTAAACTAATGTGACGGGGGATGGGAACAAGTGCAGAGAGACAGAGGGGTGTAAAATGAGGGTAGAAGCAAAAAGTAGTAAGGTGAAAAGTAAAAGCGGCAGGCAGGCAAATCCAGGGCAAAAAGCAAAAAGAGCCACTTTTCAACATAATTGTACAAGGGCTAAGAGTGTTGTGAAAACAAGCCTGAAGGCTTTGTGTGTCAATGTGAGGAGCATTCGTAACAAGGTGGATGAATTGAATGTGCAGATAGTTATTAACGAATATGATATAGTTGGGATCACAGAGACATGGCTCCAGGGTGACCAAGGATGGGAGCTCAACATCCAGGGATATTCAATATTCAGGAGGGATAGACAGGAAAGAAAAGGAGGTGGGGTAGCATTGCTGGTTAGAGAGGAGATTAACGCAATAGAAAGGAAGGACGTTAGCCTGGAAGACGTGGAATCGATATGGGTAGAGCTGCATAACACTAAGGGGCAGAAAACGCTGGTGGGAGTTGTGTACAGGCCACCTAACAGTCGTAGTGAGGTTGGGGATGGCATTAAACAGGAAATTAGAAATGCGTGCAATAAAGGAACAGTAGTTATAATGGGTGACTTCAATCTACATATAGATTGGGTGAACCAAATTGGTAAGGGTGCTGAGGAAGAGGATTTCTGGGAATGTATGCGGAATGGTTTTCTGAACCAACATGTCGAGGAACCAACTAGAGAGCAGGCCATTCTAGATTGGGTATTGAGCAATGAGGAAGGGTTAGTTAGCAATCTTGTCGTGCGAGGCCCCTTGGGTAAGAGTGACCATAATATGGAGGAATTCTTCATTAAGATGGAGAGTGACATAGTTAATTTGGAAACAATGGTTCTGAACTTAAAGAAGGGTAACTTTGAAGGTATGAAAGGTGAATTAGCTAAGACAGACTGGCAAATGATACTTAAAGGGTTGACGGTGGATATGCAATGGCAAGCATTTAAAGATCGCATGGATGAACTACAACAATTGTTCATCCCAGTTTGGCAAAAGAATAAACCAGGGAAGGTAGTGCACCCGTGGCTGACAAGGGAAATTAGGGATAGTATCAAGTCCAAAGAAGAAACATATAAATTAGTTTTTAAAAAAGTGGCACACCTGAGGACTGGGAGAAATTCAGAGACCAGCAGAGGAGGACAAAGGGCTTAATTAGGAAAGGGAAAAAAGATTATGAGAGAAAGCTGGCAGGGAACATAAAAACTGACTGTAAAAGCTTTTATAGATATGTGAAAAGAAAAAAATTGGTCAAGACAAATGTAGGTCCTTTACAGTCAGAAACAGGTGAATTGATCATAGGGAACAAAGACATGGCAGACCAATTGAATAACTACTTTGGTTCTGTCTTCACTAAGGAGGACATAAATAATCTTCCGGAAATAGTAAGGGACCGAGGGTCTAGTGAGATGGAGGAACTGAGGGAAATACATGTTAGTAGGGAAGTGGTGTTAGGTAAATTGAAGGGATTAAAGGCAGATAAATCCCCAGGGCCAGATGGTCTGCATCCCAGAGTGCTTAAGGAAGTAGCCCAAGAAATAGTGGATGCATTAGTGATAATTTTTCAAAACTCCTTAGATTCTGGATTAGTTCCTGAGGATTGGAGGGTGGCTAATGTAACCCCACTTTTTAAAAAAGGAGGGAGAGAGAAACCGGGGAATTATAGACTGGTTAGTCTGACATCAGTGGTGGGGAAAATGCTAGAGTCAGTTATCAAAGATGTGATAACAGCACATTTGGAAAGAGGTGAAATCATCGGACAAAGTCAGCATGGATTTGTGAAAGGAAAATCATGTCTGACGAATCTTATAGAATTTTTTGAAGATGTAACTAGTAGAGTGGATAGGGGAGAGCCAGTGGATGTGGTATATTTAGATTTTCAAAAGGCTTTTGACAAGGTCCCACACAGGAGATTAGTGTGCAAACTTAAAGCACACGGTATTGGGTGTATGGTATTGATGTGGATAGAGAATTGGTTGGCAGACAGGAAGCAAAGAGTGGGAGTAAACGGGACCTTTTCAGAATGGCAGGCAGTGACTAGTGGGGTACCACAAGGCTCAGTGCTGGGACCCCAGTTGTTTACAATATATATTAATGATTTAGACGAGGGAATTAAATACAGCATCTCCAAGTTTGCGGATGACACGAAGCTGGGCGGCGGTGTTAGCTGTGAGAAGGATGCTAAGAGGATGCAGGGTGACTTGGATAGGTTAGGTGAATGGGCAAATTCATGGCAGATGCAATTTAATGTGGATAAATGTGAGGTTATTCACTTTGGTTGGAAGAACAGGAAAACAGATTATTATCTGAACGGTGGCCGATTAGGAAAAGGGGAGATGCAACGAGACCTGGGTGTCATTGTACACCAGTCATTGAAGGTGGGCATGCAGGTACAGCAGGCGGTGGAAAAGGCAAATGGTATGTTGGCATTCATAGCAAAAGAATTTGAGTACAGGAGCAGGGAGGTTCTACTGCAGTTGTACAAGTCCTTGGTAAGACCGCACCTAGAATATTGTGTGCAGTTTTGGTCCCCTAATCTGAGGAAAGACATTCTTGCCATAGAGGGAGTACAGAGAAGGTTCACCAGATTGATTCCTGGGATGGCAGGACTTTCATATGAAGAAAGACTGGATCGACTAGGCTTATACTCACTGGAATTTAGAAGATTGAGGGGGGATCTTATTGAAATGTATAAAATTCTAAAGGGATTGGACAGGCTAGATGCAGGAAGATTGTTTCCGATGTTGGGGAAGTCCAGAACGAGGGGTCACAGTTTAAGGATAAAGGGGAAGCCTTTTAGGACCGAGATGAGGAAAAACTTCTTCACACAGAGAGTGGTGAATCTGTGGAATTCTCTGCCACAGGAAACAGTTGAGACCGGTTCATTAGCTATATTTAAGAGAAAGTTAGATATGGCCCTTGTGGCTAAAGGGATCAGGGGGTATGGAGAGAAAGCAGGTACAGGGTTCTGAGTTGGATGATCAGCCATGATCATACTGAATGGCGGTGCAGGCTCGAAGGGCCGAATGACCTTCTCCTGCACCTATTTTCTATGTTTCTGTGTTTCTAAAAACAGAGGAGTGCCTCAAAGAATGAATGACAGTTAAATGTTAGAACCCCAAAGATCCCCCCGCTCCTCTCCCTCCCACGCGTAAGCAGCAGCAAGTAACAATCCCCCCTCTCCCCACCAGCAATAAAAAGCATCAGTACCCGCCACCAAGCACTCAAGCATGAGCAAAGCAATAACAAAGACACAGATGTGCAGTTACCCCAAAGTCTTCACATTTCACCTGGTATGCGACATACCACAAGTTTGCTCTCTCTCTCTCTCTCCCTAATAAGGGAGAAGGAGGTGTCTCTATTTTCCCAGCGAGCGGGGAGACATAACAAACAACTTGCTGATTTACAATGTTAAAAGTCTGTTATGTTTCTTTTTTCAAGCTCTGTCCCTGAAGATCTCAAAGTTCTCGGGTCTCCAGGCACACAGCCATAGATATTTTGACTCCCCCGACGACACACAGGTCTCCTGTCGAGACACCAACGCTCGATCCGCCCGTCTCCAGAGCCCTGAGATCCTAGGCTTCCAGATCCGAGCCGGACTCTTAGGCTGAGCCCTTGGCGTGCCAAATAACGGCCAATTATGAAACCCCGTAAGTTGGTCCCATTCCCACAAGATACCAAAGTCAACGTGTAACTCCAGGTCAGGGTCTTCAAAAGAACCTTGAAAGGGAAAAATAGAGATGTTAAAAATGGAATTAGAGCTGTTTCCGAAGATGCAAGCAAAGGAGTTGCCGTTTAGCACCATCATTACTCTGCTCCACCTCCAGAAGGATCTGATATCATCAACTGATATCCATTATCAAACCATTCTACCATCTGGGATTTGAACCTCTGTGCTCTGATCTCTGACGTGGGGCTCTTATGCCTCATCCTGTCAAAGGCCTTATATTGATACTGCCTTAAAAATAAGAATTAAATATATTTTATTTTCCTTGTGGTAAGGAAGATGGTTTGCACAATTAATTCCATTGAAGAGAGATTGTGATTACTGCTTCTTGCACTGAATACATTGTGACCAAAACAGGAATTACCATGTTCCAATTCATCTATGGCTGTTGTAGCCAAATTCCCATGAGTAGCTGTAAAGAATCAAATTGCTAAGTATAAATAGTTTGAAGCAAAATGTGTAAATGCATGCACCCATTGCACAACCAGACTGACACTTAACCATTTTCTGGTCTATAATGATCTGATGGTACAAACTTTGGTAGTGCACCATATAATAAAATGTTCCATGATAATTGGTCACAGATTACAGGAAGGATATTAATAAGGTTGAAAGAGTGCAGAGAAGGTTTACAAGGATGTTGCCGGGACTTGAGAAACTGAGTTACAGAGAAAGGTTGAATAGGTTAGGACTTTATTCCCTGGAGCGTAGAAGAATGTGGGGAGATTTGATAGAGGTATATAAAATGATGATGGGTATAGACAGAGTGAATGCAAGTAGGTTTTTTCCACTGAGGTTAGGGGAGAAAAAAACCAGAGGACATGGGTTAAGGGTGAAGGGGAAAAGTTTAAAGGGAACATTGGGGGGGGGGGGGGCTTCTTCACACAGAGAGTGGTGGGAGTGTGGAATGAGCTGCCAGATGAAGTTGTAAATGCAGGCTCACTTTTAACATTTAAGAAAACCTTGGACAGGTACAGGTATGGAGGGATATGGTCCAGGTGCGGGTCAGTGGGACTAGGCAGAAAAAATGGTTCAGCAGAGCCAAGAATGGCCAAAAGGCCAGTTCCTGTGTTGTAATGTTCTCTGGTTCTATAATTTGCTAAAAATAATGTAATGTGAACCAGAAGTATTGAAAATCCGAAGCTGAATCCGTTGTTGCCTGATGATTTGGATAATCTCAGTCAGGCTAAAAGAAGAAGTGGTATAGTTGGTTTCAGTCATTATGAGCTAGACAGGAGTCTGGGTACAGTTCTGATATCTAATTGCCATCCAGTGGCTCCTATGGATTTCAGGTGAGGATAAGAGCAAAATATTTTAATGACACATCCCCACCCCATGAAATATCTCCAAGTGATCAGCAATCTTAGCAAAGAAAGAGAGAAAAGAGAACATTTTTCTAATTTAAAACTTACTGATTTTTTTTTACCTTTGCACACCCTCATACTGAGAGAGTATTGCAGTAACAATGATGACGTCTCTTGGATGAGGAATTCAGCCATGACTGTCTGCCCTCTCAAACACGTAGCTGCTGTCTTATCACTATTGGGTCTTTAAGCAAATTACCTTGTTGGTATATTAACTGTTCTGCACTTCAGAAATATCATTGTAAATTTCTTTCTGATATTCCATGTGACAGGTGCAATATAAAGGCAAGTTTTTTTTTCCGTTACAGTTGAGCTGAAACAAATAAATGGAAGAATTATACCATAAAAATGGGCAAACAACCAATTTTATAGAGCATTTGGAATAATGACTAATGAGCAAACAATAACAAGCGTTACTTCTTCATCAGTTTACACACTGAGAGTTATTTTTAATGTTTACTGAGTGTTGATTGGACCACCTATGAAGTATTGCGTACAGCTCTAGCGCCCATGCTACATAAATGATATTGACAGACAAGAATGTTATCGGAACTGGAAAGAAATCAATGTTGGGTCAGATGAAGCAGACTGGGCTGCTCTCACTTACTGATCTGATGATAGTCCTTAAAATTATGAAAGGGTTCAACAGGTTGCCCACAGTGAAACTGTTTTCATTTGTGTTCTTGGGAGCAGAACAGAAGATAGCAACAAACAGATCAACCAAAAAAGAGTTTACACAGATGATTTCTGTAAATGGAGAGTGGTTAGACTGTGGAACCCAGTAAATTTGAATCAGAATCAGTGTTACTACCATTGACATATGTCGTGAAATTTGTTGTTTTGCAGCGGCAGTACAGTATAATATATATAACTTTAATATATGTGAATTACAATAAGAATTTTTTTTTAAGTGAAAAAACCTTGAGTTCATGATCCATTCAGAAATCTGATGGTAGACGGGAAGAAGCTGTTCCTAAAACATTGAGTGTGGTTCTTCACGCTCCTGTACCTCCTCCCCGATGGTCGTAATGAGAAGAGGACACGTCCTGGATGGTGAGGGTACTTAATGATGGATATCTTATTGAGTCATCACCTTTTGAAGATATCCATAATACTGGGGAGGCTAGTGCCCATGATGGCGCTGGCCAAGTCTACAACCCTCTGCAGTTTTTCCAATCCTGTGCATTGGAGCCGTCATACCACAGGAGGTATCATTGGCATTAAAAATAATTAGTGCAAATAGCAAGAATATATTTAAAGGGGAAGATTGAGAAGAGGTAATTTGAGTGGGCACGACTGATAGTGCCTCTGCCTCAGTCCCTGGTTCCACCCTGACTCTGGGTACTATCTGTGCAGTGTTTTCATGTTCTTCCTGTATCCGTGTGGGATTCCTGCAGGTGTCCAGGCTTCCTTCACATGCTAAAGATGTATAGGTTAATATGTCAAATGGCCACTGTAAATTGCCCCTACTCTGTAGATAATGTCTGGTTGAACTCAGGCAACAGGACCATGCTGTATCTGTATATGGCTCTATGACTTCAGCTCATGTGGAGAATAGTACCAACAAAGATTAGCTGTGCTCTGTACTGTAAATCTGATAGCAGAGGGAAAGAAGACTACTCCCGCCACCTTCCTGGCCATACACTATTCTCATTGCTGCCATTAGGAAGGACCCACACCACCAGGTTCAGGATTTGTAATTACCCCTCAGACATCAGGATTTTGAACCAGAGGGGATAACTTATCTCAACATTGCACTGTTCCCACAACCTATGGACTCGCTTTCAAGGACTCTTCATCTCATGTTTATCCATTTGTTATTATTATTTTGCTTGATTTTTTTTGTTTCTTTGTATTTTCTGTGAATGCCCACAAGAAAATGAATCTTGTGGTTCTATATGGTGACATGTATGTACTTTGACCACTGTAGAAGGCATTTAGAGGAAAGTCAACAAGCACCTGCAGAGGTGGCTGGGAACCCCCCCCCCCCCAAGTTTTTCTTCAGTGGGGCTTTATATAAGATCAGGCCAACTATAGCTCCAGTTGTCATCGGTAGTGGAGGAGTTTAAGGTGGCAAAATGTACAGTTGTGTAACACTGAGGGGCTCCGATGACAAGCTAATACAACAAGCAGGAGTCACAACAAGATGGGGCCGCAAGTGGGCTGCCAACTCAGCCATAGACCAGGCAGTGAGCTCCCTGCAATTGAGAGACATCATTGGCAACCCATGCCTTGACTTTGCACACTTCCAGTGATGGAGAGTGCATTTGCAAGAGATAGGCATGACATGGTCCAGGCAGAGGTATGGAATCGCAAGGATGAAAGCTGGCTATCGAAGGCAGTGGAGTTGGGGGTCACAGGGCATTTAGATGAAATGGGATCTTCCCAAGGCCAAGATCACATGGGCAGAGCTTTGGAGACTGGAGCCCTTCTGCATTTCTTTCCTCCTGCGGTCCGTGTACGGCACTCTCCCTACACCAGCACAGCCGCACACATGGGAGCTGAGAGAGGACCCCAAATGCAAGCTTTGTGGTCAGCAGAGTTCACTGGCACATATACTATCAGGATGCAAAACAGCTTTAACACAAGGATGGTATAGGTGGCACCACGACAAGGTCCTGCTGCCCCTTGCTGAGACACTGGAGCAGGAGAGGGGTAAAAAGAGACCAGCTGGCAGAGAGGAAACAGGCCAGTCATTTCCATCAAGGAGAGGGGCCATGTCAGTCATATCAAAGAGGCCTAAATCCATTCTGGTGCCAACTCCAAACCATGGGAGAAGAGGGTGGATGTGGGGAGGAAGCTGCAGTTCCCAGAGGTGGTGCAAACCCACACTTTGACCAAACTGTGGTCCACCAAAGACAAGAAAATCATCCTGGTGGAGCTCCCAGTACCATGGGAGGAAGGATGCGAGGAGGCTCACAAGAGGAAGCCCCTGAGGTGCCAGTTCTTGGTCTAGGAGTGCAGGGAGAAATGATGGCAGATGTGGCTATTCCCCGTGGGGATGGACTGTAGAGAATTCCCAGCAAGGTCAGCATGGAGGTTGCTGTCTGCACTGGGCCTTTGATGAAAAGAGCAGGAACCAAGCAGCTCACGGGGGGAGGGGGGTTGGTGGGGAGGAAGCAGAAAGAGCCTCTTACTGGATATGGAGTGGGTGGGAGGAGTTGAGCTGGAAGTTAGGAGCAGATGGGCAGTGACTTGGCCACCATTGCTGACCCAGCGACTGGAGAGTGTAATGGTTAACAATCAAAACACTCTATGAAGGTTGGGCACCACCTGACAACATCTGCTCCTGGCCAAAGGCTACGGTTACTTCATCAGGTAACTGAAGAGAGCACCCCAGTGTATGATGCAAACTTAGAACAGTAAAGCCATTTCTAAAATGTTAAGTGTGTGGCTTCACGCTCCTGTACCTTTTACGTGATGGTAGCAATGAGAAGGGGGCATGTCCTGGGTAATGTGGGTTGTTAATAATGGATGCCACCATTTTGAGGCATCGCCTTTTGAAAGTGTCCTGGAGGCTGAGGAGGTTAGTGCCCGTGATGGAGATGGCTGAGTTTGCAACCTTCTGCAGCTTTTTTTCCAATTCTGTGCGGTGGCCCCTCCATAAGTGATGGTGAAGCAACTAGTTAGAATGCTTTCCACAGTACATCAGTAGAAATTTGAAAGTGTCTTTGCTAACAAACCAAATGTCCCCAAACGCATAATAAATGGTAGCCTTCTTTGTAACAACATCAATATGTTGGGCTCAGAATAGATATTCAGAGATGTTGACACCAAAGAACTTGAAACTGCTCACCTTTTCCACTGCTAATTCCTCAATGAGGCTAGGTGTGTGTTCCCTTGACTTCCCCTTCCTGAAGTCCACAATCCATTCCTTTATCTTACTGACATTGAGTACAAGGTTGTTGTTGCAACACCACTCAACCAGCTGATCTACCTTGCTCCTGTACGCCTTCTCATCACCATATGAGATTCTGCCAACAACAGTTGTACCATCAACAAATTTATAGATGGCATTTGAGCTGTGCCTTGCCGCACAGTCAGAGAGTGTAGAGAAGTGGGCTAATCATACATCGTTGAGGTGCACCTGTTGAACTTGCCAGTAATGTCCAGATTCAGGAAAAAAATTATTAATTCAAATCGATTGGCGCAAACAACATATGCCATATTTAGATAGACTTACACATAATTCACAGTATAAAAGCAGACGTAAGATTTATGAAATTAAATAAAATATGATTGAAATTAGATAAAATTAAAGCTCATTTATGGTAATCAAATATTTAAACTAATTGAATGTATTAGCTTAAAACTGTGCAGGCAAAAAAATGTAAAATATTCATGACTGTCTGAAATGTGTGTATAACAGTTTAAAATTCAAGAACCAGTAATTATGATATCCTTATGATGGATGTAAGAGCTTAGCATTAGAATTAAGGAGTTTTCTTGACTTTTTCTCCTTATTTAGAAGCTTGTCTTAATGGTCAATATTGATATCCTCTCAGTTCTGATTATGTGATTTTTTTCTGCACTTTCTTCTCAGGGTTGCTTATAAAGTGCCTGGTCTCTCTCCAAAAGCTCACCAGGGTGGGAAGATGGTCATCAGGGGGGAATGTTTGTGATGGGATAAATACAAAGAGACTGGATGCACGTTCAGACTAAGAGAGGATTTGTTACTCATATCTGTTCTGTCCGTAGAGCTTATCAATTGAAGGAAATGATTGGAAACTGAAAAGGAGAGAGAAAGATTAACAGAAAGTTCTACAACAATCTGATATATAATAATACAGATGCTGGAAACCTGAAATAACATAGAGGATGCAAGAAATATTTATCAGTTAGGTAGGAGCTGTGGACAGCAAACAGGAAGAAATAATATTACAAGTTGATGATCTTCCCTTAAAAGTGGCCAGTTCTCATACAAGCTCATACCCGATTCCCTGAAATGACTGAATTCTCTCTAAGTTTTTAAGGTAGTCTGTTAATCATAAGTTGGAACAATTTGATACGTACTGAGAAAAATGGTTTAACTACATAACTCCTCATAGGCCTGATTTTATTCTCACAAATCAATGAATATGTTGTAAAAAAAGATCACTCCCTACTTGTACATAGTTTTCTCCTTTCGCTTGTTCTTTCTTTCCTCTCTTTTCTATAAGTGTATACCTCAGATAAATATTATGTGGAGATTTGTGGCATATATGACTATATGATATATATGTACAATATCTGAAATACATCTTATGGAAATGTTTGTTTGATGATGAACTTCAATAAAAAATAAATTACAAAAGAAGGTAGTAAAATCCGATGTAACCTCGAGAAACAGTACCTCACCCTCTAATGCAGGGAAAGGCTGAATTCAACAATTTCACAAAACTAGACTTTCCAGATTATATCAGAACCAATCAGTTCCAGTTGAAGGTCATAACTTTTAATGGTAGCTTTGTTTTACACCTTGCCAGATGCTGTTTGGCCTGCTGAGTATTTAAAGCAGTCTCTTTAATTTCAGTTTTCCAACATTTGCAATGGTTTTGGATTTACAACTGTGTCATTCTTCTCTTCTCCTTCACTTACCTGTTTTCATTACTTTCTTCGATTGTCGCCTCCTCATTCAGATCAGTCATCATTAACAAGTTTCACTATCCTTTCTCAACCAAAATCATTAACAATTTGTCATTACGTGTCTCGTCTCCTACCTTTCCCTGACATTCTCTTTGCTGACCCCATCCCTCTTCCTTCAATATAATGTAAGATATATTTGAATTCTAACTTCTCGTGGTTCTTGTGTTTTGCATGTCACAGATGTTGTTGTCTTGTTCAACATTCATATCATGTTTTTATTTCAGATTTCCAGCATGTTCTGATTTTGCTGAGGGACAGCTCAAGCTGGATATATTAAGAATCTCATGAACATTTTGACCAGAATCGTAGGGATGCAAAATCCTCTTTAATAGGCTGTTATCCTTCCTAGCATATGGAGAATGACTCTTGAGTTTGCCTACATCATTAGAAATTTGGTAGATTTGTTGGCAGTTAGGTCCAAGTCAGAAATTGTTCAACAGATGGAAATTTACTGGGGGGATTCCTAGAACTGACGCTTATAAAACAAAATAATCTGAAATATCTAATTGGTTTTCTATACTTTCAGGCAGGTTTAAATTAAAAAATATATCCTTTCATTCCCGTTCGTGAAAGCTGGGGCCCTAAGTGCATTAACATGTCACAAATTCTTCAAAATTTCACAGTTATGAATATTAATTATTTAGAACGGAAGCTCTTGTGTGATGATTGAGTGACAGAGCTGTTACCCAATCATAGCAGACACCTGAGGAGGTGGGGTTAATTTGAACCAAAGGGTAGCCCGAGTGGCTGCACTGTGGGAAGCGGTGGGCTAGACGACATAATTGGCCGTCCCCTTTCCCTGTCTCTTGGACACACCTCCTTCCACTGGAGGCGGTGCAAACCCCAAGAACGTCCAATCACCGTGCGACATTTCCTTCCCGCTCGTATTGGATGCTGAGCAGGTAGCCAATGAAGACAAAGAGGCGGGTTGAGGGGGAGAGTCCGGGGCGTGTTGACGTCATTAGGATGTATCGATGTGAGCGCGTGGCGGCGCCGCGGTGGTGTCAGTCTGATGAAGATTGGCATGAAGGTAAGCTGTCATTCACAGGGAGACAGAGTAACCGCGGTGCAACAGTGTATCACGGGGCAATACAGTGTAATCAGCGGCGCACACGGATACATTGCACACTGTGGCTGCAAATGCTGCTGCAGCCGCTTCATTCAGTCAGTCATTGTCCCAACCGGAAGAAAAGACGCACGTTTAGATTGCTGTGTGTTTTGCTTCTCCCCTCTGCATTTTCCACCTCTCTTCTCTCCACCTCTTTTCCTTCCTCTCTCTCTCTTAGATTTTACAGCTGATGGGGGGTGGTTGTGGCGGAGAAAGTAGCTGCATTGTTAAGCGATGAGCGGGTAGCCGTTCTGTTTGCTTATGGAATCCCGTAGTTTTCCACATAGCTGTCTGACAATTGCATCGTCCTGGGCACTCAAATCTCAACTTCTAAACATTTTCTACTTTTTTTTTGTAAACAGGGCAACTAATGGATGATATATTTTAAGGAATTTTCTGAGTGTATTTTGTAATGTTTTGATATAACACGTTTTGTTTTGTAAGTCTTTCATAACAAATGCACTTTCTAGATGTTAAAAGCGAGGAGATTCATTTCCGCAACGAAGGAATAAGCTTCGATTTAGCCTCTATTCGGTTTATCTCTTTACCGCCACCTCGACTCCTTTTTTTCTTTGATACAACTATTGACCTGATGTACTTTTCGTGTTTCTCCCACACCCCTCCCCCTCTTGTATCACGAAGAGCCTGGTACTAATTAAAAGGGACACTTGCTCAGTTACAGTTCATTTAATTTGTTATTGTCAGCGCTTAAAGTTCAGCTTTGCAAAATATTTTTTTTCTTTTCGAATGTAGTGTTCTAAGTACTTCTGAACAGACTTTGAGGCTGTGATATTTTGAACTATGCCGACAGTCCTCAGGTTTTGTATTCCTGGATTTTAAATGTTACCCTTTTTTGTTTGTTGTGCTGGTAGATCAAGGGGGAAATTTAGTACATGCTACTTTTCGGCTATTTCATTTGTCTTTAGTGTTTCATTCAATCCATTAGTATAGTACGAATGTTGCGACGTTTTTTATGATCTCATATTTACTCCATTGTAATATTACTGAGGAAATCGAGAAGGAAAGGAAACATTTGGTTTCTCAGATATTTTGCATTATGGATAAGAGGAATGGTTTATTTTGGCTTGTATTCTATCGTTAAATTCATTTTAATTTGATGCACGGACTACATTTAAACCATCAATTGAGAGGCAAGAAACCCGATTTCGATCTTCTCGCGATTCAATGTACAAACCCCTTCGCAATTCGGTTTCCAAAATCTGCTCGTATCTTTAACATTTGGCTTTTTTTTTGGAGGAAAAAAGCGTGCAGCCCTTTGCAATCAAGCGTATACTTTAATTTGCCAGAACGAGCTCCGGTTGTTGACTTAGATTCTTAACAATGTCTTCCCTTTAAGAATACAGCATATATCCTGTCACAGATGTGCTTCCAGGATCGCGTCTCCGATCAGTAGGGTTATGGAATTAACCGGCCAGTTGCGGCTGTGTCCACTACAGGCCAGTCCCACCAAATGCAGAACTAATTTCTTAAGAATTTTTATGTTGCTGTCAGGGTTATGCTGGGATTGCAATGATATCTATGGAATGGGAGTAAACGGGAGCGCCGTAGTGGAATTCTGTACAGGAATCAGGTATGGATTTGGGCAATTAAACTGTTCGGTTGATATTTAAAACAGAAGTACACGCTTTTTTCTTGCTCCTCTCGTGAGTTGTAAATTAAAATCCTGTCAGTGTGTTTGCGTTCCATTGAAGCAAGTTTGCTGTGCAATTCCACTTCTGTGTTTTGTTGTTGCTAGGCATGTTTGTGCGATAATTCCAGCTGTGCTTCTGTCTGCCACTCTGATCCTGGGTCATCCCATGGCTCGGAATCTTTTTACGCGTAGGAATTAAGGAACTACAATCAAGAAAGAATGTATATTTCTACAAACGTTAACTCAGCACCGGCGATTAAATTAACTCTTAATTTATATTGAAACATCACCTAGAAGGAATTTGAGGGAATCAGTATTGCATTTAGATAAGGTGAATTAAAATTTCAACTTTGGCTTACAATTTTTTTTGTTGTACAGTGAGACGCTTGTTCAGTTGGAATGCAAATCATTCTTTCTCATTTTGTGTGTCGATGTTTTGCGTCATTTTTTTAACGAACAATTTGTAATCAGTTTTTCCCAGTGCGCTGGCCAGGACATCGTCAAGTTTGCAACTACTTCAAATCTGAAGAGCTTCTATATAAACTTCATGTTCTAATTTCTTCTCTATATTTTGTTTTGTGTTTATAGAAATTTGAGTGTTAAACCACTAGCTGAATTATTGAACTGTTTTAAATAAATATTAGGGGTAACGAAAGATGCACAACGTGAGAAAAATGTTATGTTTTGTCAGCCACTATCTTGAAAAGGATTTTAGCAATGAAAAGTAGAAATGGCGTGGCAACCGCCAAAAGGATGATTTAAAAAAAAGAAAACAGAAGTTGCCTTTAAATATGTTTCATTTTGTTTTAAACGGCGTGGGGAGATTTTGAGTATGGCATTCTGGTTGTGAGGTAGGAATGGATCTATAAGAGAAGTTAATTAACCTAAAACATTGGAATGAATTGCAGAATCATTCTGTTAGTGTCCAATCCCATAATTCCTGTGCAGTTTATTTATGCCTTGACTGGAATAAATCTTTTCCACGTTTTGGAGATAATTGGAGCTTGTTTACTTCGTTTTTAAAAACAACACATTCTGAAGTAGTGAATGTTAACTGCACGATGCATTTAAGGAGAAACTGGATTAGAGTAAAAGGAAAATCATAGAGCAGTGGGGTGAGGATGCTTCAAGGGAACGTAAACAGCAACTTCGACTTCTGTTTACATAGGCAGGACACCAGTACATGTTTGCCCTGTGTGTAGCTCAGACTGACATGTTCTCTGCAGCTTTTTTTAAAACATGATAATTCAGTGATCATTTTCAATGGTAGTCGTTCAGGAGCTGTGACTAAGCTCTTTGATTGGCTGGATGATTTTCGATTTTGTAAACTTTTTCAGGGAGAATGTTGTTGAAGTAGCCGAGCACAAAGAACAGTGCCGGTCAAGCTGATGGTGCCTTATTTTTGAAGAGTTGGCGTGTCCTGTGGTAGGGTTGAAAGCCTACCTGGGTTGAATTGCTCTTAGCTTTCAATGTGAACTAGATGAATATGGGGGTACAGAGAACATTCTGTGGTATTCCAAAGGTTATTTATTTAGAGATACAATACGGAACAGGCTCTTCCGGCCCAGTGAGCCACATTGCCCAGCAACCCACCTATTTAACCCTAGTCTAATCACAGGACAATTTACAATGACCAATTAACCTACCAACTGGCACATCTTTGGGAGCAACCAGAGGGAATCGGCGCGGTTGTGGGGAGAGCATACCAACTGTGCAGGAATTGAACTCTGAACTCCAATGCCCTGAACTGTAATACACTACCGTGGTGCCTGTTATGCCTGAGGGTCCTGCTTAATGCCAGCTGTTCAGCAAAGTGCTGTTAGATATTTCTTAGTTTGCATACAACTTTTTCTCTTGTATCTTTCAAAGCGACATTTCAAAAAAGTCTTTTTATTTTTGTTCTGTATGGCATAATTTTTAAAAAAAGCTAAGTTGCTGTACATCAGAAACTTTTTGAATTATTAATTGTTTGAAGTTTTGGGGCTTGTTGGTAAATTTTGGCTTGGATATTATGCTATATTTAACAAAAAGGTTCCATTTTCATTTTATTTCATACTATGGCTCCATTGTCTGTATTGACATATAATTCAGCTGGTTCCTGTCTCTCATCCATTCTCCCCTCTTCCCATGCCAAATCTTGTCTGGATAAATTTCAGCTCCCTTTTTATCCATCTTCCCTCTAAATCTTACGTATTATTGAATCTTCACTACTTGTCCTTGGGAATGCACTCCAGACCTTCATTGCTCACTGTGTAACATAAATTTTCCTCAAGTCACTCTTTTTTTGGGTTGCTTGCCGTCTGCCTTTTTGATCAGTGTGCCAAAAGAAAGAATTTTTTAAAAAATCTACCTTTTTTGTGTGCTTCATGATTTTAAATATCTCTTTTGAAGATAGCAACCTGATGTTTGAAGTGCTAGTAGATACTTTGTCTCCATTCTTATCTATCACAGTGTTGTCACATAACTCAATTCCTTCATCCCTCCAATCATTTTAGTAAATCTCTTTTACACTACCTCTTAAAGACTTTATATCTTTCATCAAATGTGGCATCCAGACTGTGGACTATGCTGTGGACTCCATCCATGACTATGCTAAAGTTTCAAGGTTCAAGGTACATTTATTCTCAAAGTACGTATGCAGTATGCAACTCTGGAGATTCGTCTTCTCCAGATAGCCACGAAAAAAGACCATGGAAGCTGTTCAAATGAAAAGCATCAAGCCCCCATGCACAAGGAAAAAACAAATTGCGCAAATGGCAGCAAGAACATCAACCTCCCCACCATGCGCAAAAAAACATCGCACAAGCGGCAACAGGGACATAACATCCCCCCCCACCCCCCCCCCCAGCGCAAAAAACAAATTGAGCATTTGGCAACAAGTTCATCAGAACTTTTTTGCTCTTGTATTTCTAAATCCCAGGTTCCAAAATGTTTTTTTGAACTGGCTGCTTTGGCTCTTTAATTGAACCATGATCTTTCTGTTCTTGTATCTTTTCAATATGTGACCTCCAACTTCTATTTCCTCTTATTCTTTACACCAAATATAACACCATGTATCCTGGCATTAAATTTCATCTGCCTCTTATCTGCCCATTCCATCAGCCCGAGTATATCTTCTTTAAGTCTGTTACTATTCTCCACCTAATCCCTCGTGGCTCCAGGAGTGGGCCAACTGCAGATCTGGAGATTGTGTGCTGTAATCCAAATCCAAGTCATTAATATACGTGGAGACAAGCTGTGGTTCTGGTACCGATCCCCAATGGACGCTACATACTTCTGTCCAAAGTAACTAAAGCAACCTTTTTCTGCTACTATTATCAACTTCTTTGCCAAATTTCTATGACGTTTCGTGTTCATTGTAATTTGCTGCAGAGACTGGTTGTTCAGCCATGACTGATCTAGATACTGAGGCCATCATGTTAAATCAAAGAATTGTAGGTGTTGGATATTTGAAGTAAAAGTGTTCACAATGTTCAGCATAATTGTTAGGCCAGGCTGTGACTTTTAGAGAGGAAAAGGCAGTTAACATTTTTGATTAATCGGAATTGTACTTAACCCAATAAAGACATGGGCAATATAAAGAACAAGCCTTTTGTTTTTGTTCTGAAAATCCATTTAAGATGAAAAGGCACTTTCTGTGATAAGCTATTCAAATCAGTTTTCTTTTAGAACATAAAAAGGGAATTTCCAGCTCAGAACATAAAATTGTTCTGAGGCGGGAAATATAGACTAAAACAAATCCTGGAAATACTCAGTAAGCCAGGCAGCATCTGTGGCTAGAGATATAGAATTAATATTTCAGGTTGATGACCTTTCATCAGTCTTGAAACATTGTCTCTGGCACTTTCTCTTTCCACAGGTACGACCTGCAAAGTTGAGTGCTCATCGTTTTCTGTTTAATTATGTGAACTTGTAAACTTCACTGTTCTTCAATATCCCTTTCCTTCTCTTTTTCAACCTCCTGCCCCCAAGCCTCTCCTACTCCTAGCAAATTTGTATTGAAACTGGGGTCTCTGTGCATCTGAAAAGCATTGTAAATTCATAATATGTTTAATATCATAGCTTGGGGAAGTAGAAAAAGATTGGAACACCTTAATTATCTGTATTTGTTATTTAAATAAACCAATAACACCTGATGTGGTTTTCAAATTTCAAATTCAAATTTGAGACAGTGGCACAGTTACACATTTTCAGAGAGCTGTGAACTTGCACCCCAGGGTCCCTGTGGACATACAGTTAGAGAGCAACACAGTGTGGAAACAGGCTCTCCAGCCCAACCTGTCAGTGCTGATGAAAGATAGATAGATAGATAGATACTTTATTCATCCCCATGGGGAAATTCAACTTTTTTTCCAATGTCCCACACACTTGTTGTAGCAAAACTAATTACATACAATACTTAACTCAGTAAAAAAATATGATATGCATCTAAATCACTATCTCAAAAAGCATTAATAATAGCTTTTAAAAAGTTCTTAAGTCCTGGCGGTAGAATTGTAAAGTCTAATGGCATTGGGGAGTATTGACCTCTTCATCCTGTCTGAGGAGCATTGCATCGATAGTAACCTGTCACTGAAACTGCTTCTCTGTCTCTGGATGGTGCTCACCAAGCAAGTCCCATTTACCTGTGTTTGGCCCACAACACCCTAAATCTTTCCTATCCTTGGACCTGCCCAAAACACTTAAAAATATTTTTATTGTACCTGCCTCAACCACTTCCTCTGGTAGCTTATTCCATATATACCCCTCAGGTCCATTTTTACATCTTCACCTATCCCACTTTAATCTAATTTTTGATTTGCTTTCTTCTGGGGAAGAAGAATATGTGGATTTGCCCTATCTCTGCCCCTTATGATTTTATACACCTCTTTGAGGTCACCCCTCAGTCTCCTATACTCAAAGGAATAAAGTATTAGCCTGCCCAACCTCCCCCTTAAACTCAGGCTCTCGAACATCAAAGCTCCTAAGACTCCTGCTGTTTCCTGTATCCGCCTGGCCAATACAGTATTAGACAACTGAAGCCCACACTCATTTCGATTAAATTCCACCTGCTGTCGCTCTGCAACTTTCCAGTTGTTCTACAGTACTGTGCAGAAGTCTTAGGCACATATCTATATTTAGGGTGCCTAAGACTTTTGCACATCACTATAGTAATTTTATATATTTCACTGTACTGTTGACACAAGAAAAAAATTCTTGATGTGAGTGATGATAAACCTGATTCTGATATTGGTCTCTGTTGTTGTCTGAGATTGGGAAGGGGACAAGGAGATGGGAATTATGGATGGGGGAAGGGAGTGGGAAGCACCAGACAGACATTCTGTGATGATCTATAAACCAGTTGTTTGGAATCAAATGACCTTGCCTGATGTCTCAGGGCTGGGTGTGTCTGCACCCCTGCTGCTCCCATCCCTGGCTCTCCTCTGACACCTGTCCCACACCTCTCTCGCAGTGCTCCACCCTCACCATTCCCAACATCCTTTGCTCCCACCAGATTTACACAGCTTGCTCTCTGCTCCATGTTGACAAATACAGTACTGTGCATATATATACTGTATATGCTTGTGCCTATACTTTTGCTAGGTACTGTATGTCACTCTGTATCCTTGGGCAAAATCCTCACTATCTCCACCAATCATGGTAGCATCAGCAATATATTCTGATGTTTCAGTTAACTGCATAAATATCCAGTATGTGAGAGCACCTTGGGATAACCATCCCATCCCTGTGTTCACCTCTCCAATGTCTTGCTCTTTATTTGAGCTTTGCTCTAGTGCATACTCTGAGAAAGTTGCACATTGGAATTCAGTCTTGTCCAATCCTAGCATCAATGCCCTCTTATAATTTATTTCCTAGTATTCAGCCCTTCGCCTTAATACCCTACCAAATGATGACACTGAAATTAAAAAAATAGCAGAAATCACACTAAATATTTCTCCATCCTTCCTAGAAGAAAGTTGACGACTTGTTTGTCTGTTCAGGGTTTTGGAGGTCATCCTTGCATCACCTACCTCACCCAGAATTGTTGCTAAACCTGAGCTCCCAGGTAGTCAGTGCTGTTAGCTTACACGATCCTATCTTTTACTTGTGTCTATAAACACTTATGGGAATTCCATTTGACTGAAGTGAGCTTGCTGATTTTTAAACATAGATCAGTATTCTTGTCTTCGTCTATTGCTCTACTCAAACTGAGGCTTAGTATATGTTCAACTGCCACAAGTTTGGTTCAACATCCAAAATAAATCAGATTGGGATCTGCATTTTGTGGTGAATGGAGTCATAGAAATCTACAACACATTACAGGCCCCTCAGCCCACAATATTGTGCCCACCATGTCCTTCCCATTTCATTCAATTGACTGCAAGATTAGGCACAAAATGGAACTTGCTCCACACCACCCCACCACACTCATCCCTCAAGGTGCTTCCTTATAGTGTCAATTTTCTATTTTCTCTACCAAGACACCGGAGAAGATTTTCCCCTGGTAAGTAATAATCCGTAGTGGTCTAAAATTTATTAAATTGTCATGAGGGAGAACACTTTTCAACTTGCATGATAACTGAATGCAGATAACCAGAGAAACAATCCTCCCCATTAGTGTGGTAGACAGTTACAAAAAAAAGAAATATTTCATAAAAGAGATAATTTCAGGAGGAAATCTTCAGACAGAACATAACCCAATTTCTATATGCTAAATGTGATGCAGCATTTTCTTTTGGAGAAGGAAGTCGGAGGATCAGAATGGGAGTGCGGCGGGAGCCAGTTTGATTTTTTCTTCCTCTCATCGGAGTTAAGAGAGGCGGGACTGCACAGGCGTGTGACGTCGGGCAGTGAAGCAGGGAAGATTTAAAAAGGACACAGCCTTATACAGCGGGCAGCGTCGTTTGCGGTCAGCAGAGTGTAGGCTTAAGGGCTTTGGCTCAACGGGCCTAGGCGGAAGCAGGCGAGGCAAGATAAGTTTAGGTTTCAGTTTTTCCTGTTATTTGAGGAAAGTGGAAGTATGAGTGTGAGGGCAGCTTGTTGTTCTCGGTGTCGGATGTGGGAGGTCCTAGTCTCCTGGATGTCCACATCTGCGCCAGGTGCGCCGAGCTGCCGATATCCTGAAGTGGGAGGGTGAGGAACCAGAGGTCATGGTACATATAGGTACCAATGACATAGGTAGGAAAAGGGAAGAGGTCCTGAAAGGAGAATATAGGGAGTTAGGAAGGCAGTTGAGAAGAAGGACCGCAAAGGTAGTAATCTCGGGATTACTACCTGTGCCATGTGACAGTGAGAGTAGGAATGGAATGAGGTGGAGGATAAATGCATGGCTGAGGGATTGGAGCAGGGGGCAGGGATTCAAGTGTCTGGATCATTGGGACCTCTTTTGGGGCAGGTGTGACATGTACAAAAAGGATGGGTTACACTTGAATCCTAGGGGGACCAATATCCTGGCGGGAAGGTTTAATAGAGCAGTTAGGGAGGGTTTAAACTAATTTGGCAGGGGGATGGGAACCAGAATGATGGAGTGGAGGAGAGGGAAAACAAATAGATCTAAGGTAGTGAGCAGTAAGGATGTCAGGAAGGACAGGCTGGTGATGGAGCAAATTTGCAGCCATTGGGATGAGTTGCAGTGCAATCAATGCAAAAAGTACCAAATACTGGACTTAAGGTGTTATACTTAAATGCACGCAGCATAAGGAATAAGGTGGATGATCTTGTTGTACAGTTACAGATTGGCAGGTATGATATTGTGGCCATCACTGAGACATGGCTAAGTGATGCATGTCTCTGAGAGCTGAACGTCCAAGGATACACGGTGTATCGGAAGGATAGGCAGGTAGGTAGAGGGTGTGGCATGGCTTTAATGGTAAGAAATGAAAATAAATCATTAGAAAAAGTTGACATAGAACTGGAAGGTACAGAATCTTTATGGGTTGAGCTAAGAAATCGCAGGGGTAAAAGGACCCTGATGGCAGTTATCTACAGGCCTCCAAACAGCTGCAGTGATGTGGACTACAAATTACAACAGGAAATAGAAAAGGCTTGCCAGAAGGGCAGTGTTACGATAATTGTGGGGGATTTTAACATGCGAGTGGATTGGGAAAACCCGGTCGGCACTGGATCTCAAGAGAGAGAATTTGTAGAATGTCTACGAGATGGTTTTTTAGAACAGCTTGTTGTTGAGCCCACTAGGGGATCGGCTGTACTGGATTGGGTATTGTGTAATGAACCAGAGGTGATTAGAGAGATGGAAGTGATCACAACATGATTGAGTTCACTGTGAAATTTGAGAAAGAGAAGCCAAAATCCGATGTGTCGGTATTTCAGTGGAGTAAAGGAAATGACAGTGGCATGAGAGAGGAACTGGCCAAGGTTGACTGGAAAGGGACACTAGCGGGAAGGATGGCAGAGCAGCAGTGGCTGGAGTTTATGCGAGAAGTGAGGAAGGTGCAAGACAGATATATTCCAAAGAAGAAGTTTTCAAATGGAAAAAGGATGCAACCGTGGCTGACAAGAGAAGTCAAAGCCAAAGTAAAACCAAAGCAGAGGGCATACAAGGAAGCAAAAATTAGTAGGAAGACAGAGCATTGGGAAGTTTTTAAAAACTTACAAAAGGAAACTAAGAAGGTCATTAAGAGGGAAAAGATGACCTATGAAAGGAAGCTAGCAAATAATATCAAAGGGGATACTAAAAGCTTTTTCAAGTATATAAAGAGTAAAAGACAGGTGAGAGTAGATATAGGACCGATAGAAAATGATGCTGGAGAAATTGTAATGGGAGATAAGGAGATGGCGGAGGAACTGAACGAGTATTTTGCATCAGTCTTCACTGAGGAAGACATCAGCAATATACTGGACATTCAAGGGTGTCAGGGAAGAGAAATATGCGCAGTCACAATTACGACAAAGAAAGTACTCAGGAAGCTGAATAGTCTAAGGGTAGATAAATCTCCTGGACCTGATGGAATACACCCTCGTGTTCTGAAGGAAGTAGCAATGGAGATTGTGGAGGCATTAACAATGATCTTTCAAAAGTCGATAGATTCTGGCCTGGTTCCGGAGGACTGGAAGATTGTAAATGTCACTCCACTATTTAAGAAGGGGGCAAGGAAGCAAATAGGAAATTATAGACCTGTTAGCTTGATATCGGTGGTTGGGAAGTTGTTGGAGTTGATTGTCAAGGATGAGGTTATGGAGTACCTGGAGGCATATGACAAGATAGGCAGAACTCAGCATAGTTTCCTTAAAGGAAAATCCTGCCTGACAAACCTAGTGCAATTTTTTGAGGAAATTACAAGTAGGCTAGACAAGGGAGATGCAGTGGATGTTGTGTATTTGGATTTTCAGAAGGCTTTTGACAATGTGCCGCACATGAGGCTGCTAAACAAGATAAGAGCCCATGGAATTACGGGAAAGTTACATACGTGGATAGAGCGTTGGTTGATTGGCAGGAAACAGAGAGTGGGAATAAAGGGATCCCATTCTGGTTGGCTGCCGGTTACCATTGGTGTCCCACAGGGGTCCGTGTTGGGGCTGCTTCTTTTTACGTTGTATATCAATGATTTGGATTATGGAATAGCTGGCTTTGTGGCTAAGTTTGCTGATGATACAAAGATAGGTGGAGGGGCCGGTAGTGCTGAGGAAACAGAGAGTCTGTAGAAAGACTTGGATAGATTGGGGGAATGGGCAAAGAAGTGGCAAATGAATTACAATGTCGGAAAGTGTACGGTCATGCACTTTTGTAGAAGAAATAAACGGGCAGACTATTATTTAAATGGGGAGAGAATTCAAAGTTCTGAGATGCAATGGGACTTGGGAGTCCTCGTACAGGATACCCTTAAGGTTAACCTCCAGGTTGAGTCGGTGGTGAAGAAGGCGAATGTAATGTTGGCATTCATTTCTAGAGGAATAGAGTATAGGAGCAGGGATGTGATGTTGAGGCTCTATAAAGCACTGGTAAGACCTCACTTGGAATACTGTGAGCAGTTTTGGGCTCCTTATTTAAGAAAGGATGTGCTGACATTGGAGAGGGTTCAGAGAAGATTCACTAGAATGATTCCAGGAATGAGAGGGTTAACATATGAGGAACGTTTGACTGCTCTTGGACTGTACTCCTTGGAGTTTAGAAGAATGAGGGGGGACCTCATAGAAACATTTTGAATGTTGAAAGGCATGGACAGAGTGGATGTGGCAAAGTTGTTTCCCATGGTGGGGAAGTCTAGTACGAGAGGACATGACTTGAGGATTTCAGGGCGCCCATTCAGAACAGAGAGGCGAAAGATTTTTTTTAGCCAGAGGGTGGTGAATCAATGGAATTTGTTGCCACGGGCGGCAGTGGAGGCCAAGTCATTGGGTGTATTTAAGGCAGAGATTGATAGGTATCTGAGTAGTCAGGGCATCAAAGGTTATAGTGAGAAGGCGTGGGAGTGGGACTAAAGGGGGGAATGGATCAGCTCATGATAGAATGGCAGAGCAGACTCGATGGGCCAAATGGCTGACTTCTGCTCCTTTGTCTTATGGTCTTATGTTTTAAAATTGTTTTTGTTTGAATTTTTGTTTTCATTCCAATTTTCTACAATAATTTCATCTTTCCTGGCCTTCAACCCATATTAATTAGATGTTGCAGAATATTTTATAATCTTTATGACATGTTGGTCTGTCTTTATGATAATATTATACTAGCATCACTTTCATTTTTATGTTGCATTTTACAATGAAAACATTTCACAGCTTAATCAGGCAAAACTTGACACTGACCAAAGTTAGGATAGATGATCGACTGCTTTAAGCTGCATTTTAAGCGAAAGAGATTAAGTGCATCAAGAAATGAAATTCAGTTTGGGGCATGGGCAGCTAAAAGTATGACTGTTCCTGTTGATGTGAGGCTGGGAGGTGGCATTGGCTGCTGTTGAAAGAATGATTCTTGATTATATGGTTGAAGGAGATTGCAGAAATGGGATTTATCATTATCTTAGTCTCAAAATTCAATGTAAATTTATTATCAAAGTGCATATGCTGTTTGTCACCATATACTACCCTGAGATTCCTTTTCTTGCAGGCTCTCACAGTAGAACAAAGAAAAACAATAGAATCAATGAAAACCTACACAAAACCAAAGACTGACAAACAGCCAACCTGCAAAAGAAGACAAACTGCAAATGCAAAAAAAAACAAATACATAAATAAACAACAGTGAGAACAGGAGTTGTAGAGTCAAGTCAAGTCACTTTTTATTGTCATTTCGACCATAACTGCTGGTACAGTACATAGTAAAAATGAGACAACGTCTTTCAGGACCATGGTGTTACATGACACAGTACAAAAACTAGACTGAGCTACGTAAAAAACAACACAGAAAAAAACTACACTAGACTACAGACCTACCCAGGACTGCATAAAGTGCACAAAACAGTGCAGGCATTACAATAAATAATAAACAAGACAATAGGGTAGTAAGGTGTCAGTCCAGGCTCTGGGTATTGAGGAGTCTGATAGCTTGGGTGAAGAAACTGTTACATAGTCTGATCATGAGAGCCCGAATTCTCCGGTGCCTTTTCCCAAACGGCAGGAGGGAGAAGAGTTTGTATGAGGGGTGCGTGGGGTCCTTCATAATGCTGTTTACTTTGCAGATGCAGCGTGTAGTGTAAATGTCCGTAATGGCGGGAAGAGAGACCCCGATGATCTTCTCAGCTGACCTCACTATCCGCTGCAGGGTCTTGCAATCCAAGATGGTGCAATTTCTGAACCAGGCAGTGATGCAGCTGCTCAGGATGCTCTCAATACAACCCCTGTAGAATGTGATGAGGATGGGGGCGGGTGGGAGATGGACTTTCCTCAGCCTTTGCAGCAAGTAGAGACGCTGCTGGGCTTTCTTTACTATGGAGCTGGTGTTGAGGGACCAGGTGAGATTCTCCGCCAGGTGAAAACCAAGAAATTTGGTGCTCTTAACGATCTCTACCGAGGAGCCGTCGATTTCAAGCCGTCCTTGAAAGTGAATCCATAGGTTGTTGAATCAGGTCAGTGTTGAGGTGAATGAAGATATCCATACTGGTTCAGGTGCTAGATAGTTGAATGTTAATAACTATTCCTGAACCTGGTGGTGTGGGACCTGAGGCTCCTGTACCTCCTTCCCGACGGCAGCAGTGAGAAAAGAGCACGGCCTGGATGGTGGCGGTCCTTGATGATGGATACTGCTTTCTTGTGGTATTGCACCTGCAGATGTGCTCAATGGTGGGGTGTATCCAACACTTTTTGTAGTCTTGTCCGTTCTTAAGCATTGGTGTTTCCATACCAGGACATGATGCAACCAGTCAGGATACTGTCCACTGTGTATCTATAGAAGTTTGTCAAGGTTTTAGTTGACATGCTGATCTGTGCAAACTTCTGAGAATGTAGAGGTGCTGCTGTGCCTACTTTTCAGTAACATATACAGCATGTGCAGGTCCCATGATATATCTTGTGATAATGCCAAGGAATTTAAAGTTACTAACTCACTCCACTTCGGATCCTCTAATGACTCAAGGACTCCCCCGGTTTCTTCCTTCTGTAGTCAATAATCACCTCTGGTTTTGCTGGTGTTGAATGAGAAGTTGTTGTCGTGTCGCAATTCAACCACAATTTCTATGTGCCAATTTGTCATCGCCTTTGATTTGGCCAACAACAGTGTCGTCAGCAAACTTACATTTGGCAGCGGAGCTGTGCTTAGCTGCTCAGTCAGAGGTATAAAGCTAATAGGGTAAGGTGCTAAGCATACAGCCCTGTGGTGCACCTGTGCTGACGGTGGTTATGGAGGAGACGTTGCCAATCAGAACTGACTGGGAGGTATCAAGTCTAGGTCTTGGGGCTTACTGATAGAAAGGATGATAATATTAACTGCAGAGCTGTAGTCACTGAAGAGCATCCTGATGCACATATGCAGCTTTATTGTCCTGAGCTGAGCAAACAACCAATGAAATGGCATCTTGCTGTTGACCTGTTGTGACGGTTTGCAAATTGGAGTGGATCCAAGTCACTCATTGGGCAGGAGTTGATGTGCTCCATAACCAACCTCTGAAAGCACTTCATCACAGTGGGCGTAAATGCTACTGGAAGATAGACATTGACGCAGTTTACCACGCTGTTCTTGGGTACTATTATGAATGAAGCCTGCTCAAAGCAGGCGGGTACCTCTAATGCTGAAGCATGAGGTTAACAATATCAGTAAACATTGCAGCCAGTTAATTAGCACAGGTCTTGGCCAGACGCTTTCCATGGGTTCAAAGAAGGATACTCTTACGTCGACCTCAGAGACTGTAATCACAGGGTAGTGAGAGGCTATGGGAGCTCATGGAGTTAGAAGTTTTCAAGTTCGTATGCAATACTTCCCCCAATCTTCATTACTTTCAAGCCAATAAGAAATTACCTTTTTTTTTTGTGGGGAAAAAGTTCATTGGAAAAATATTACCTATTTATTTTTCCTCTTTCCTTTTTCAGCTTTAGAGCCATAGAAAAACACAGCACAGAAATGGGCCCCTTTGGCCCATCTAGCCATGCTGAACCATTTAAACTACCTACTCCCATCGACCTGCACCGGGACCATAACCCTCCATACCCTACCATCCATGTACCTATCCAAACTTCTCTTGAGCATTGAAATTGAGCTCACATGCACCACTTGTGCAGGTAGCTCGTTCCACACTCTCACCATCCTCTTGAGTGAAGAGGTTTCCCCTCATATTCCCCTTAAACTTCTCACCTTTCACCCTTAACCCATGACATCTGGTTGTAGTCCCACCCAACCGCAGTGGAAAAAGCCTGCTTGCATTTACCCTATCTCGATCCCTCATAGTTTTGTATACCTCTATCAAATCTCTTCTCAATCTTTTACGTTCTCAGGAATAAAGTCCTAACCCTGTCTTTCCTTATAACTCAGATCCTCCAGACCTGGCCAGGTTAATTATTCCTTTTTAAGACCAAAGGTGTTTCTATCTCTCCAGCTGGAATGAGAGCTCTCTCGGGGGACTTGAAAAATGTGGCAGCAGTTTCCAAACTTGACATTTCACTAAGAAACGGGGAATATAGGGTCCCTTCATGTTATTTGTGACCTTACTTGCGGAAATCGCAAACATATTTCAAAAACATTTTTCATAATAGTTATCAGAATAACAAAATGTTTCATGGTATTATTGATGAGATATACATTATATTCCATTAAGTTAATTGTGGGTAACGCTGGGGAGAATATTTGAAGAAATGAAAGGATTATAGGCTGTAGAGCTATAGGAAAAACATCTCTGACTTGCAGACAAATCATCTTACGATTCTCAGGAATGGAACCCTTATGTAACCCAAGGACTGCCCGTACTGTCTCGATGGTGAGCAGCTGTGGAGCAGTAGGAGTTGAGTTTTCTTTTTGGGATGAATAGCTGTTCAGAATATTGAATGCAATTTTTGTTTTTGCCTAATAATATTTTTGGTTGGCATGCCTTCAAAGTATTTTCTCTTTGAGACTGATCTGTACTTTCAGCTGATTTATTACATGACATGTTCACATCAAGGCAGTCTTTCAGCCCACTCGGCTGAAGTATGTGCTGAGATCCCACAGCTTTTCCCCCATCACCTCATCTAATCTTTTCTATAAAGTGTTTATTGCTTTCACAACCTTCCTGTAAATCCATTCCCTTTGATGAGATATTTACAGATCCTCCTAACACTGGATTTTAAATTTACCTTTTTACCAGTTGAATCATTTGTCATGCCGTCATACAAGAAAGATTCCGTATCATTTGTTTTCTTTTGTTTTCCACATTGGTTTTACAGTCATTTTCTTTTAAGGAGGTAAGCTGAGATGTCTCCAGTGTTCACCCTGTTCAATCTTTTAAAACATTTTGAAGTAATAAGGTTAGTCTTAACTAACTGGAAAGTAAAGCTCTCTTGACACTTGCCTTATTGAGTGTAAGTTGTTCAAGATTAAAGCTTCAACATTGCTCCCGGTTCAGATACTAAAAAAATTGTAAGATGAAGTTTTATATGGGTATTACCCACATAAACTTAGCCTTGATAGAGGACCTGTGATCATCAGTGTCCTTGTTCCACTTAGTACAGTAGCGATCTTTGTTGCCTGTCTGCTTGAGATTGTGAACTTCCTATTGTGAAGTGTATAGTTTTGTCTTATGGACCAGTAATGAGAATGCAATTATTTAAACCTTTTTTATGGGAGTTTTCATCCGTTCAGCTCGACCTGAGTTCTGCAGAGATCTCAGAGATGGAAGCGCCATCTTGAACCCACTTCACTCAGCAAAATGGTCATAATGCAAATATAGTACATGAATTAAAGATGTTTCTTTGTGTAGCGAGTTGGGAGTATAGTGGAAATACAATATGTATACTGTTTCGCAGTAAGACAAACGGAAGTGTACGGTATGCAGGCCATCCTTGGGTTAAGAACACTCTACTTTTAGACAGCGATGAGCTCCCACCATATTAAATTCAAAATTCTGACAGGCTTACATATATTTGTTCTTCTGAACGGCAGAGCTAGTTTCTTCCCTCTCTCCACCTTTTGTAATTGTTCTTTATCATCAAACCTGTGTGGTTTTGACGTCATTCATTTCAATATTGTGGAGTTAAGGTGACCAAATCAAGTGATTTTGGTTTTGGGCCAACTCAAAACGGAACCTATTCATTATCTTGGACAGGCCAGTATATCAATGCTGAAATAAAAGGCTTGGTTGTATTGGGGATCAAGTGCCATTTTTCAAACACTTTTATTAAGTTTGAAGGAAAATAATTTGTTAAACGTGCACTGTCCTCCAGCACTGGGAGTTTTGCACTTGTTAGCCGTGTTCTCAGTGGCTGGGATATATCAGTCACGACACACGTGTGAGGACTTGGTGTACTTCATGTCAAATAATGTGACCTGGGCAACATGTACCCCTTCAACTACTCTCATTAAAACAGGTAATTTTGCTGGTCCCATTTTGATTTGTGCATTTTTACTGTTAGTGTCTTGCATTGCAGCAGATTTCGGTTCCAAATTGTTGGCATCAGCTTTGGGCTATCCAGAGGTTCTGAAAAGCAGTGGGGAAATGCAAATTCCTTTTCTCTTTTTTTTTGTATATAATGTATCATTGTGAAATGTTTTATTTGGGCAACATCAATACTGACTGAGTGACTTCAAGCACAGTGTGAGTTGTCAAACTTGAACAGAGATTGCGTACTGTAGATCTTGACCATTTGTAGATCTTTGTAAAAATGCTCTTCTGTTTCCTACATATGTAGGTGTGTATTCTAACTTAATGCCAGGATTTAGTATTTTCAGCTATTGTTGGAATAAATTTATACTGTGTCTACATTATTTTGTTCAACTTATAAGCTGTACGTTTCTAGAGCTGAAATCATATCTGAATGTTGACTTTTGCTTCTCTTTCCTTCCCTTTAGCTGGCTTGGAAACAGCCTAGGAGGCCCTACTGAAATGTGTTTCATAATTTGTGTCCCGTTCATCTTTGTTTGCCACACTGAACATGGTGATCGATCATAGATGAGCAGCCTTTATAACCATATAACAATTACAGCACGGAAACAGGCCATCTTGGCCCTTCTAGTCCATGCCGAACGCTTACTCTCACCTAGTCCCACCGGTCCGCACTCAGCCACAACCCTCCATTCCTTTCCTGTCCATATACCTATCCAATTTTACTTTAAATGACAATACCGAGCCTGCCTCTTCCACTTCTGCTGAAAGCTCGTTCCACACAGCTACCACTTTCTGAGTAAAGAAATTCCCTCCTCGTGTTACCCCTAAACTTTTGCCCCTGAACTCTCAGCTCATGTCCTCTTGTTTGAATCTCCCCTACTCTCAATGGAAAAAGCCTATCCATGTCAACTCTATCTATCCTCCTCATAATTTTAAATACCTCTATCAAGTCTCCCCTCAATCTTCTACGCTCCAAAGAATAAAGACCTAACTTGTTCAATCTTTCCCTGTAACTTAGGTGCTGAAACCCAAGTAACATTCTAGTAAATCTTCTCTGTACTCTCTCTATTTTGTTGACATCTTTCCTCTAATTCGGTGACCAGAACTGTACACAATACTCCAAATTCGGCCTTAGCAATGCTTTGTACAATTTTAACATTACATCCCAACTCCTATACTCAATGCTCTGATTTATAAAGGCCAGCATACCAAAAGCTTTCTTCACCACCCTATCCACATGAGATTCCACCTTCAGGGAACTATGCACCATTATTCCTAGATCATTCTGTTCTACTGCTTTCTTCAATGCCCTACCATTTACCATGTATGTCCTGTTTGGATTATTCCTACCAAAATATATCACCTCACACTTATCAGCATTAAACTCCATCTGCCATCATTCAGCCCACTCTTCTAACTGGCCTAAATCTCTCTGCAAGCTTTGAAAACCTACTGCATTATCCACAACGTCACCTACTTTGGGAGGCCTTTCATCCACTTGTTCCACATTTATTCATCTTCTCCCTTGTTTTCAACGCAATGTGTGGCCGTAGGTCCTCAGACACAAAGACAGGCTTGATCAGGAATGCTGAGTAATGGCTTTGACTTGAAAACAAGGTCTGCCATATTCCACAGAGCATGAGCCATGAGATGCCAGCAACAGTCCTTGCACATTTCTTTCACATACTTCCACAGTTCCTGTAGAGTGGGCCACATAGCAGCTGGCGTGACAGAGAGAATGACAGGCAAATGGATTAATGCTGTGGGTATCTAAACTCTGGCTCATTACTATCATGTTTACTCGGTAAGCTTCATGCAGGCAAGGAATTTCGTTGTACCCTAGTGTATAAGACAATAACCAAATTTGAATCTGAATCTGCTCACCAACAATGGAAAGTTAAATAAGTCACCTATATAGAAGGAGCCAGATGCCTTCAATGCTGGGGAGATTTATAGGTAATACAGAGAAGAATGCCCTAATTTTCCAGTTAAAACCTGCTTCAGTGTTTGAGGCCTGCGCCTGTCCAGGGTTTTATAAATGCAATCAGATTTCCCAAATGATATTTTTTTAATGGTGTGTGTGTTCAGTGGGTTCAGAATTTGGTACATTGAAGTAGCACTGTACAGGATCTGTACATTGAAGTGGCAGCAAGAATTTTGACCACAGTCTTTTGCTTCAGCTTGAGCGTGGCTTAAATCCCAGTATTTGGGCAGCCTTGATCTGGGCTGACAATCCAGTACACCACTCAAGGAGTACTTCCTGATGGTAGTGACGCATGCTCTAAGCCATCAATGCTGGCATTCAGTTTGACTCTCTCAGATATCAAATGTGAGCTAATCCTTTCCTTGCCCTCACTCAGAAGCAAAGTCTTTCTGATGAGATTTTTCAAAAAGTCTGTTTTCCTTTCAATGCAGGTGATAGACGGAATTGCAAGACTTTTCTTTCTTTGCAAGTATCAGTTACTTTGTCCCAAGGAACTTTTTTTTATTAGATGTTTGGAAATCTGTTCTTGAGGACTATCATCTACTGGCAAAATAGCACTGGGGAGTCAGTTCATCCTTCTGACTGCGTCTGAAATCTGTTGGAATTCAGTGCAGAGATGGACGGTCTTAGTTTTGTATTGATATGGTTTTTTTGGCAAGCGTCTGCATTCCTCCAGATAAATATAGAATCTGATCCCAAGGCAAGTGCTTTAAACTCTGGGTTACTGACATACTGTATACTCTTATATTGTCTGCTCTTCTGATATACAGTTCAAAACTTTATTTGTCTTACTGAAATTACTGCAGATGGAAATGTTAAAAGTTACATCTGCTAATTATAATGCTTAAACAGTAGTGACAATTTTGGGGGGAAAAAAATCAATTGTTTCTGCTTAAAAGAGGAAGGAGTTGCAAATTAATTAAAGCATGCAAAAATCAACGACCCCAATGTGAAATGCCATTTGCCACCACCACTCCTCCACAATGCACCAAGTTCAATAAATCCGATACTTTTACATTTGGTTATTCTTTTATCTACCTCGACAGGGCCATATACTGTTCAGGATGTTTTCTATCTGTTCCATTGTTGAAGGCTCATATCACTGTGTGTGTAAATCTGGATAATTTAGTTGCTACCCATCCTACAGAAATATTTCCTTGTGAGATTGGTTCAATACATTCTCTAAAGTTTCAGTGCAGCTTTAATGTACGATGAAGGGAAGGTCCCGTAGTCTAAAGTAAAACTGATAGGTTATCTGTCGTATCTGCTATGATGACAGACTTGTGCAGTTCTTATGTGAACGACACAAAGAAATCTGTGCAGGTGAGTTTTTCAAAGTGGAAAAGCTGTTGCACTAGGGCATTTCCACTCTCTTGACCTCGGAAATCTGGGTTCATAAGTATGAGTAGTCATCGCAACCGGAGTCTTTCTTGGTTGCAGTGGACGACCATAACTTCTGTGCCCTGTCATGCCTTTCCTAACCATGGAGCGTTACAGAACCGCCTTCCTTGCTGTTGGATAACACTGTTGACCTTGTCCATCCAGTCTGCTGGAGATGACTTTGCGTGCTAGGGTACGAGGCCTGCCAGTTACCCTCACCTGTTTTAAGTCACCTGTCGAAGCATTGCACTGGGGTGTGACCGCTGTCACATACAAGCAGCTACTTGGAGCCACAGGTGAGAGCTGAGTGGTGGGGACCAAAGGTGAGTGAGCTGCCCCAGAATGGACATGACAACACTTGCACCAGAGGTGCTACCCCTCCCTGGATACCCCATATAAAAATGGTGGCCGATTAACTTGGTTGATCTTCACTGTGGTAGAGCTGATTTTCCACTGAAGGAACAGTCGAAATGTATAGGATATTTACTTCCAAATTGTGTGTGTGTGTGTGTGTGTGTGTGTGTGTGTGTGCATTATATACATATTTTGTTCCGTTGAAAAGAGATCAGCTTGGAGGGGGAGTGGAAGCTGGATTTGTTCGAGGTTATGTCTTTATCCAATCTTTCTTTAAATTTTCTAACTTCCATAAACTGTGCACAGGAGCTGCAGTAACTGAAGCCAGGCATTGACTACACATTTTTATCTCCTGACAGTGTTGTTTTCTTTAATAGTTGTGTGCTATGGGAGCTGGTTGGAACAGCGAAAGAATTGTGCTGTTTCCAGACTCAGCACGGCGGACCTAGACTTCTAACAGCTTGGAGGCACTGCTGGAGATGGAGAGTGTTTGCTGGAATATCCACTGTCAGATTCTTGATCCATGTGATGTGCAGATGTTCACCTTAAAGGTGTAACATTTAACAGTCTTCTACTCAGCAAGTCTTGATACAAAGCTTTTTTTTGTTTGAGTATATCATACCAATTCTATTGCCTAAGCACTTTATTTTTACAGAAAATCCACTTTCTCTTCTTTAAGGGCTGTTGAACATCATCTTTGTTAGGAGTTTGAGGAGATTTGCTATGTCACCAAAGACTCCAGCAAATTTCTACAGATGTACTGTGGAAAGCCTTTCTGACTGGTTGCATCACTGTCTGGTTATGGGGGTGTCGGGGCCTACTATGCAGGATCAAAAATAAGCTGCAGAGAGTTGTAAAATTAGTCTGCCCCATCATGGGTACTAGCCTCTGTAGAATCCAGGACATCTTCAAAGAGCAATGCCTCAAAAAGGCGGTGTCCATCATTAAGGATCCCCATCACTCAGGACATGCCCTGTTCTCATTGCTACCATCAAGGAGGAGGTGCAGAAGCCTGAAGGCACACACTCAACAATTCAAGAACAGCTTCTTTCCTTCTGCCATCCGATTTCTGAATGGGCACTGAAACCATGAACACTACTTCACTACTTTTTTAATTTCTAATTTTTGCACTACATATTTAATTTAACTTATACTTACTGTAATTTACAGTGTTTATTATGGATTGCAATGTACTGCTGCCGCATAAGAACAAATTTCATGACATATGCTGGTGATATTAAACCTGATTCTGATTCTAATTGTGATTTATTATCATATTTTACACAGTTTTCTGTATAAGATCTTTGTGGAGGGTGTTGTAACGATCAGTCAGGGATTTCTAAAGTGATTTGGAAGCCTTTTGAGAGAATAATTTTCAGGGCAATGGGTAAAGGGCAGGAAATGTGATGAGAATTGCTTCTACTAGGGTCTGGCGTGCTCTAGATGGGCCAAGTAGCTCCTTCCTTTGTCTTAATTTTGTGAGAAGCCATACTATGGTAGCTAGTGACAATTGGATAACTTTTTTTCAGTCAGATCACCTGCTGGCTATATAAAATGGGTTTTCATTGACTCACTAGGATACCACTTGTTATTCTGCCACAAATTCAATAGCTTTCCTTCTTAAAACTGAAATAATATAAGCACATTGTTGAATGGCTATCATCTTTTCCAATGCATTCACCCTCATGCGTGAATCTCTTTAATTGGGTTTCTTTTCTTGTCACAACACTATCGCGGATCACTGCATCAGTTTTCTTTTTCATCTGACCTGTTCACCATTTCTTAGAAGGGCTCCCTGTTGTTCAAAGTTCAAAGTCAAGTTATTGTCAAAGAACATATATATACCATACACAACCCTGAGATTCATTTTCTTGTGGGCATACTCAATAAATCTATCATAGAATAATAACCATAATAGAATCAATGAAAGACTGCACCAACTTCGGTGTTCGACCAGCGTGCAAAAGACAACAAACTGTAAATACAAAAAGAAAGAAATACATAATAATACACAAATAAGCAATAAATATTGAGAACATGAAATGAAGAATTCTTGCAAGTGAGTCCATAGGTTGTGGGAACATTTAATGAAGGGGCAAGTGAAGCTGAGTGAAATTATCCCTTTGGTTCAAGAACCTGATAGTTGAGGGGTAATAACTGAACCTGGTGGTGTGAGACCTGCGGCTTCGGTACCTTCTTCCTGATGGCAGTAGCGAGAAGAGAGAATGACCCTGATGATGGATGCTGCTTTCCTGCGACAACGCTTCATGTGGACGTGCTCAATAGTGGGGAAGGCTTTACCTGTGATGGACTGGGCCATATCCCTACTTTTCTGTAAGATTTTATGTTCAAGGACATTGGTGTTTCCATACCAGGCTGCGATGCAGCCAGTCAGTATACTCTCCATCACACATCTATAGGAGTTTCTTAAAGTTTTAGATGTCATGCCGAATCTTCACAAACTCTTAAGAAAGTAGAGGTGCTGCTGTGCTTTCTTCGTAATTGCGTTTACGTGCTGGGCCCAGGACAGGTCCTCCGAAATAATAAGACTGAGGAGCTTAAAGTTGCTGACCCTCTTCACCTCTGATCCTCCGATGAGGACTGGTTTATGGACCTCCAATTTCTCCTCCTGAAGTCAATAATCAACTGCTTGGTCTTGCATTGAGTAAGAATTTGTTGTTATGGCACCACTCATCCAGATTTTCAATCTCCCTCCGACATGCTGGTTCATCACCACCTTTGATTTGGCCTATGACAGTGGTGTCATCAGCAAACTGGAATATGGCATTGGAGCTGTGCTTAGCCTCACAGTGATAAGTGTAAAGTGAGTAGAGCAGGGGGCTAAGCACACAGCCTTGTGGTGCACCTGTGCTGATGGTGATTGTGGAGGAGATGTTGCCAATCCAAACTGACTGGGGTCTGCAAGTGAAGAAATTGAGGATCCAATTGCACAAGGAGGTATTGAGGCCAATGTCTTGAAGCTATTGATTAGTTTTAAGGGGATGATGGTGTAGAATGCTGAGCTGCAGTCAATTAAAAGCATCCTGATGCATGCATGTTTGTTGAGCAGATGTTCCAGGGTTGAGTGAAGAGCCAATGAGATAACATATGCTGAGGTCTTTTTGCTCTGGTAAGCAAATTAGAGTGGATCCAAGTCGCTTCTCAGGCTAAAGATGATATGTTTCATCACCAGCCTCTCAATGTTGACTCCCACCCTGTGGTGCTTTCTCCATCAATAGTGCCTCTATATTCTTGTTGAATTAAAGCCAGATTCTAATGTTCCTCATATGAAAAAGACCTGTGCTTTTTTTTAATCCCCAGGGTGGCAATGGCTAATACGAGAGGGCATAATTTTAAGGTGATTAGAGGAAAGTATCGGGTGCATGTCAGAGGCAGGTTTTTTGCACAGAGTGGTGTGTGTGTGGAACACATCGCCAGGGGTGCTAGTAGAGGCAGATACATCAAGGGCATGCAGGAAAAATCGAGGGCCAAGTGAGAGGGAAGTGTTGGATTGATGTTAACATAGAAAACTTATAGCACAATACAGGCCCTTTGGCCCATAACGCTGTGCCGAAAATGTACTTACTTTAGAAATTACCCGGGGTTACCCATAGCCCTCTATTTTTCTAAGCTCCATGTAACTATCCAGGAGTCTCTTAAAAGACCCTATTGTATCCACCTCCACCACCGTCGCCGGCAGCCCATTCCACGCACTCACCACTCTGTGCATAAAAAAAATTTACCCCGACATCTCTTCTGTACCTACTTCCAAGCACCATAAAACTGCCCTCTCGTGTTAGCCATTTCAGCCTTGGAAAAAAACCTCTGGCTATCCACACGATCAATGCCTCTCATCATCTTGTACACCTCTATTGGGTCACCATGCATCCTCCGTCGCTCCAAGGAGAAAAGGCCGAGTTCACTCAACCTATTCTCATAAGGCATGCTCCCCAATCCAGGCAACATCCTTGTAAATCTCCTCTGCACCCTTTCTATAGGTTAAAGTAGGTTTTAAAAAAAAGTCAGCATAACATCATGGGCTGAAGGTCCTGGACTGTGTTGTATATTATGTATATCACTGCTTGCACTGCTTGTTCAGGTTTTCTACAGAAATGGGTCAGGTTGGGTCAATGAGTCTTAGCATGCAACCTCTGTTCATGGCTTTACTATGATGCTGTCCCGAAAGGTCCACTGCCCTTTAGTTAAATATCCACGCCTTCGTCTTTGACTGCTAGTGCCAAATCTGTCTGATAGCTAGACTTGACTATAAGTCCTTCTGAACCTTTGTTGCATGTTGAAGCAGATACCTCTGGGCTGAATATTCTTGATGAGATCCTCTATTCTGTTCCTTCTCTTGAAAGATATTTGCAGGCTGTTCTTCCCCCCTCCCCTGGCCCAAAGTAAAAACATGTTCCATTTGTACAGACGTTCATGAGTGAATTTTTGTCTGTAAATTGGAAACTACACAAAAAGTCACTCAATATGGCACCATACCTCTGGAGAGGGATTTCCAGCTTTTTTATGCCATGGGCCAATGGCATAAGCAAAGGGTCCGTGGACCCCAGGTTGGGAACTCCTGCTCTATAGTATTGCAATGAATGGCATCAAACTCCCAAGTAAAAACAATTACTGAAAGCAATGGGAGAGAGAAATCTACTGGTACGGCTCACAGGAATAAGCATATATACGTCTGCTGGATTCTTGAATTTCATAATATACTGGGAGCTCGTTCGTATGTCAGCTGTTGGTAACCCATGAAGTCACTCATCCTTCATGCTCTAAACATTAGCCCTTCCAAATCCTTGTGTATGCACCTACTGTACCTTGTGGCTTGCACAACTGTCCTTGACGTCATCTGATGCCAAGGTTTTCATGATTTTGCTGTTCTTTTAATCCCTTATAATCTATAACCTGAACTAGCTCAAGAACATCTCTTGAATCCTTTGTCTACTAAGTAATTGTTTCTCTGGCTGTTCTGTTGTGCAACATCTCTCTTCCTACTTTGCTGTCTAGCATTAAGCTAGACCCAAAATCCTTCCACCTTTCAACTCTAAGTAACACGCACAAACTGGAGGAACTAATCAGGCTAGGCAGCACCTATGGAAAAGAGTACAATTGACGTTTCAAGTCGAGACCCGTCAGCTGCACCCACTTTGATTTACTTGGATTTCCAGCAGCTGCAGATTTTCTCATTTCTGATTGGTTCACCTTTCAACTTTGCCCACTTATTTTAAGCCCCTGTTTAACAAACCAAGCTCCTTCGATTTTGCTTCTAAATGGCATCTGCAAAGTCCTTTTGGACTTCTTTTTGTTTCCAGTGCAGTTACATAAATTAGCTAATATTGGTCCATCCATTTTTTTTCATTCAAATTGTCCCAATCAGCGATTGCCCAGTTATTTCTGGAAGTTGACCTGACTCTGGTTTTGTATCAACATAAACTGAAACACAATTTTCCGCAGGCTGTTAGATCACACAAAATACCCTAAATTCCAAGTAGCCATTGTTCACATGTACCAAGTCTCAAAGGCAGTCTATCGCAGGAGAGACGGCAACTCAGTGTTTCTTCTCCTTTCTAAGTGTACTTAAGCCACGTTCCCTAATGGTGCTTCAGTACAGATTTAAATTCACAGGTTAAAGCCAGGCCAATTTCTCCCGTGTTTGGGGCAATTAAATTGCTTGAGTGGAGGGTAATTTCACTGGGAGAAGTTTTGTTTTCTCTGCTTTGGTTCAATTGGTTGGTGTATGGATTGCAAACAAAGGATTGTAGGTGTGAGCCCCATTCTAGAGATTTGCATCCATTAATCCAGTTTATCAGATAACTTACAGCTGCATAAAATTGTCGCTTTGTGGATAACTTGGGGAGCATTGCACTGTTGATGGTGTCATCTTTTGGACAAGGTTTTAAACTTAAGGCTGTCCGAAGTAATTCCGAGCACTACTGCAAATAAAAGCAGGGATTTCTCTCTCATTCTGCACAAATCCCTCAATGTCTTAAAGAAGTAACCATTTGTTTGCTTCTGTTCTGGTTATGCACAAATTGATCTCAGAGCTTCTTGCATTATTGCAATGAATATAGTTCTAAAGAACTTCACAGCCTTTTTGGACATCTTGAGATTACAAAAGGTGCTGTATATAGTATTAGTATATGCAAGTTCCTTGCTACAAGGTTGACCTATTCATGGTCCTTCAATTGAAGCAGGTGGGAATTTGTCATCTCTCTTGGGCATGCACACCTCTACCTGCCCAAATTTCCTGCATTTCTGTGTTTAGGAGCCAAAGCCCAATGTTCAAGGGCAATTAAACTATCCAATGTTCATTTTAAGTGGATGTTGATAGTCAACGAGTTGCCATTTTCTGCCCCCTCATCTGTTGATGGATTATGTTTGCAGTTTAAAATTTTCATAGGTGGCCTCTGAGGAAGAAGTGCAGGGTTTGAGGACCACACTCATTTATATGGCAAGACCATCAGATCTCCATGTGACGTCTTTGAAGGTGATTATGGATAGCCCCTTAACCAGTTCAATCAAACAAGCCTTGGTCTTATTTATGGATTTCCCTCATTCAAAGTGTCAGCCTGATATGTTAACTTTTAAGCTCGGACTTGGCTGCTGATTACCCCCTCGAGTCAGCCGTGGATTGATGTGTGTAATGAATGCAGTCTGAAATTGTTAACCCATAAATCCATGAGTTCATAAGAACACTCCTGTCAGTTACCTGATGAATTTGTGGAGAAAGATTTTTTTTTGAACTGCAAATAAACTTTTATATTTCTGAGAGAGCCTCTTCAGTGCTGTTCAGTCTGCTTTTATATATTCTTGGAGGTTTCATTCTGTGACCTTCCTGTAATGACCCCATCTAATCACGGCGACTTGCCCATCCACAGTACCCTGATAGCTGATGAACAAGTGTGGGGAAACATAATGATAATTAATACTATTAAAATGCCACTGTGATTCCTGATCAATTTGATCATACAGTCCTATGCAAAAGTCTTAGGCACATATGTAGCTGGGGTGCCTCAGACTCTTGCACAGTGCTTTAGTAATTTTATGTATCGCTCTCTACTGCTGCCACAAAAATAACAGATTTCATGACATATGTGAGTGATGATAAACCTGATTCTGATGTGGGTCTCTGTTGTGGACTGAGAGTGGGAAGGGGGCAGGGAGAGGGGAATCGTGGTTGGGAAAAGGGGAAGGAAGAGGGAAGCACCAGAGAGATATTCTGTAATGATCAATAAACCAATTGTTTGGAATCAAATGACCTTGCCTGGTGTCTCGGGACTAGGTGTGTCTATACCCGCGCCACCCCTCCCCCACCCTGGCACTCCTTCTCTGCTATCTGTCCCACACCCCTCATCATTCTCAACAGCCTTTGCTCCCACCAGATTTAAAAAACTCGCTCTCCCATCCATGTTGACAAATACTGTAGTCTGCAAAAGTCTTGGGCACTCTAGCTGTATATATGTGTCTCAGACTTTTGCATAGTACTGTAGTAGTGCACTGCAGGCCAGTCTTTTATTCTGAGGGATCTTGTGACAATTCTGCAGACTTTAGAATTATCTGCATAATCTTGGGGGATTGCCAATTTTCTTCCTCTCCCAACAAGATGCACCAACCCACATCGACGTTTGAAATTTCACATCAGGAAATGGAAGCTGCCACCTTTCCTCCAAAATTTGTGACCACAGGTAAAATTGTGGGAATACACCAATCTGAATGCACGGGTTTCTGAAAAAGGCATTTTGTTAGCACATGGAAAGCATTAAGTCTTTGCTGGTGTTTTTGCACAAAGGAACTCCAGTTACAAGAAACTTCAGACTTGGGCTCTTGTCTGTAATGATTTGAAGAGAGAAAGAGAAGGGAGAATTCTTCAGAGCATAGTGCATTGCTTTTCCTGAAAAGTGATGGTGAATGGCTGCTGGTTAAAAATAAAGTTGGCATTTAACTGATGTTCCAGATGATTAACAAGTGACATTGGCAAATAGGAAGGTGCATCATTTGGACATCATGCTGGAACACCAACTTCCAGTTCAGAAATGTGCAGTGAATTCTGTATTTCTACGGTAGTGATTGAAATATCATTTCATGGAATTATAACTCTGTCCCTTATTTATTGAGAGAAAAATAATTGTGTGAAACACTCTGTTTTTTGTTCTTCCTCCTTGTGTCTCTGAAACTTTCAAATTTTTCCCTGTGAGCTTATGTTTTTTTTTACCAGTTTGGTTTTCCTGAAATGCAATCCATTTTATCCATGGTTAACTAATGCTCTAAATATGGATGCAAGAACCTTGCGTTCACTTCGCCTGGTTTCTAAGACAATAGATGCTGAATTTTATAATGGCAACGATATTGTTTTGAATGCTTATTAAGGATTGGCTAAATATCTTTCTTGAAACATTGCCCAGTCTTCATGTAAGTAACTGCAGTTCCCATTCTGTGCTTTAGAGGAGATCCCAAGGGAGTTAATCTACACGCTATGTATTGGTGTTCCTTAGACTTGTAGAAAAGAATAAGCTTGCATTAATAAAAATATTCCAAACAGCCTAACAGTCACTGTTGAGCTATTGGAAATGCATCAGCCAGTTTAACCACAAATGTGCTGATAATTAAATAATCTATTTTAGTTCTGTTGCTTGAGGGAAAATTATTGCCAGGAGACTCATTCTCTTCCTCGAGTTGAGCCCCGGGATGTTCTGCATCCACCTGAGGCAATCGATGTCCCATCTGAAATACAGCACCTAACTCCATATCGTTATCTCTCATGCCACATTAGAATGCCAGCCTAGAACTTGGGCTCTCATCTCAAGTGAAGCTTGAAATCCTGACCTGCCGACTGGAAGGTAAAAGCACTATCAAGTGAGCTGCAACTGAAACTGCTCCTCAGGGTTACGTGCTGAACTTTTAAAAGTGCAATGAGGTTGCTGAAGGAAAAAAATCCATCTTTGAGATTCGTTAGCGATTGTTTCAGCAGGTGTGTGTGGGAGTAGATGGGAGAAGGATTAATATTTTCCCTTAGTCCCACTAGGTAAGAAATGCCATATTAGTTAGCATTCAAATTCACATTTATTGTCATATCATACATGAGGTAGAAATGTCATGAGAATCTTATTATAGAAAACTTTTACAATATATACAGTAAATATATTGTAGTTTTGCACCCTTGGAAATTTCATGGCACTAAACATTTGGTAAGTCTGTGATACAATCATTTGTGCTGAGCTAGATATTCTCTGCTGAGTTCATCATTCTCTACCTTAAAACAGGACTCGTGTAAATAGTGGTTTGTCTAATGCCTTCCGTATTGGAGTAGCTCCTAGATGCTACAATAAGGGTGACACGGTGCTGGAATTCAGTTAGGACCTGTGGGGCCTTTTCCAGAGAGAGGGCTAGAGAAGCAAAAGACCAGAGAAAATAGGAGAGGGGTGTGAATACCACAATTGAGCACATCTACAGGGAACACTGTCACAGGAAAGCAGCGTCCATCATCAAGGATCCTCACCACCCAGGTCATGCTCTCTTCTTGCTGAAGAAGCTATAGAAGCCTCAGGAGCCAGACCACCAGGTTCAGGAACAGTTATTACCCATCAACCATTAGGGTCTTAAACCAGAGGGGATAAGTTCACTCAACTTCACTTGCCTCATCACTGAACTGTTCCCAAAACCTATGGACTCACTTTCGAGGACTCTTCATAATTATTGCTTATCTATTTATTATTATGATCATTATTTCTTTTTTCTTTCTTTTTGTATTTGCACAATTTATTGTCTTTTGCACGTTGGTTGTTTGTCCTGTTGGGTGCGGTCTTTTATTGATTCTGTTGTGTTTCTTGCATTTACTGTGAATGCCTGAAAGAAAATGAATCACAGGGTTGTATATGGCGACATATATGTACTTTGATATCAAGTTTACTTTGAACTTTGAATAACTGTCTGATTTTTGTGGTTGAAACTTTTGAAACATGCTAGATTTCATTGTTGTGGATTTAGCATGATGCAACAAAGTTTTTTCACTGTTTGACTATCATAAACTACTTAACAATTTTGTTTATGTCTTGCTTAAATCTCAGCATTTTGATGTCACTGAAGGTTTAATTTGAGCATGGCTGGAGCAGTTGTTGCCGTTTTTCATGAGCAAGTGTGTACGAAGGTTGCTTGGCCTCTCACAGACGAGGGGACTCGGGACAGTAAGTGAAGGGAGTGTAACTTTGATCACCAAGGGAAGTATCTTCAATATAGCTGCAACTGTTTGCCCTTGTTAAGTGTGCCTGTGGAAAGCTTGACAGGAATTTCAAGTGCTTTAGGTTAAACACTGTTAAAATTCGTGTGTTTTGTTTTAGAAAAATGGGAACGAACAACGACCTCTGGAGAAGGTCTTCAGTAACAGAAAATAACTCACAATTGACCTCGGAATGTCTCAATTAACCTGTAATTGATCGTGGTATTAGTGGCTCTGGATGTTGTAGAATACGGCTATGTTTCACGTAACTGCATCGTTAGTAATAGGATAATGGAATGTGTTCTTCTTGATGATACACTATGATATAAAGTACCTATCTTTATTTTCCTACCAAGGCCAAGGAGATCTAGTATTACATTTACAAAGAACACTTCTATTTCTGGTACTGGAAGGAAATCAGCCCTCTGCAGTACTGCTCATGTTTCCACGCTAGGCAAAGAACCAGAAGAGAAATTCCCTTCTCCTTTACCTATTAGACTGCTTTAAATTGGATATCCATATCGACTCTCAAGAGTCCTCTCTTTAATATATAATTTAATTGACTTTCATTTTTCTGTCTTGCCTTGGCACACCTGTGCAATGCAAATTTTTCTATATATGTAATTTTAAATTCATAAACAATACCAATCGTAGTTGAGCAGACAAGGGAATTGCTAATGAGAAGTGGTCAAGATTCTAAGGTGATCACCAATGAAAATCCAGCACGAACATAATGAAAGCGCTCGCTGAAACAGGTTTACTTCAGTAGATTTAATAATTGAAGAACAACGTTTTCCTATTTCAGGAGCCATTCAGAAATCAACGCTGTCTCTGAGCGTTTAGTTTTCAAATGTTTTCTTTTCCAGATACTTTTAATAAAAATGCACAGATGAAGACCATTTTTCTAAAACAGGAAAAATAAATTAGTCCTTTTTAATTTTGCATGCTCCAACCCCAAGCCAAATCAGTTACCCATCTGAACATCAAACAGTTTAATGCTGATTGATGTTGTTTATTTAATAATTGTATTTTGCGATCTTGAAGGGATATTGTTCCACTTTAATTGCTGTATAATAGGTTCGACTTTACCTGGTGTAACTTCTCTATTCTTGTGTTCTTTGACGTGCAAGCAGAAAATTGCCTCATCTTTGTTGTAGAGAGGCATTATGGGTTGTCCTCTGTACTACTTTCCCAAGGGCCCACTTCCAATGTGAAACTGGGAAGATTTGATGTTTCATTCCTTTCTTTATTTGCGTAGAATGGGGTCTGGGCAATGGACTTTATTGTCATATTGTGCCTTGTGTAACAACAATTCTCCCTCAAACAACATTCTAAAATGCCTCATAATCATGTCCATGCTTTAGAAAACTTGCTCTGAGCAAATTGATGAACATATTTCCTACATTACAACGTTGTGACCTTTATTTTAGGAAGAAAGCTTATTGCTTTGGCTGCAAAGATCGCTGGAATATGCTGAGATTACAAAAAGCCAGCAAAGTAAATGCAAAGATTGCTTGCTTATTTACCCCTTCTTTTGCCTCTTTTCAATTGGAATGAAAATTCATCATATTGTCCTCTGCTACATTCTCTCATGATTTATGAAGTGTTTTTGGGAGGAGGTAAAACAGTAGCTGCTGCATGTAAGAAGCATTTTTGGAAATAAATGGATTCTATTTCTGTTAAAACTTATGCATGGAAGTTACATAAGGGTTCCGGTCTATATTTTTACAAAGTAATAACAAAAACTTAACTACTGAGTTTGTAAATGAAGCATGGCAAATTAGCTTTGTGAAAAATATTCTTCAAAACAAAGTAATCAGGAGGATAATGCTTAAACGTTTTAGTCAAATTGGTTCATGTCTAAAGGGGTCCTTGGTTGCTTCGAGATGCAAAATTGATGTTTTCAGCCAGAATTCTGTTTTATTAAATTTGCAGATTATGGATTGGCCATTAAGGTAGAGATTAGGATCAAATACAGTGTGACAGAGACTACCGAGCAATCAGCAGGAGATAGAGGAATAGGTATGTAGGCAAATAGCAAAGTGATGTGATTAAAATAGAGTATCAGGGGAATTTCAGTCTCCCGAATATTAACAGGGATTGCCTTAGTGTAAAAGGCTCAGAGGGGATGGAATTCAAGCTGTAGAAAGGCGTAGTATGTTGGTAGACCAATGAGGGAAGGAACGTCACTGAACCTTGTCTTGATGAATGTTGTTGGTCTGGTAGAGGGAGCGAGAGTACTTTGGAGATAGTGACCACAACTCTGTGCATTTCAAATCAGCTATGGTAATAGATAGAGTTAAACCAAAAATAAAGATCTCAAATCGGGGTAAGTGTGGACTGACGATATCTATCTACAGCTGCACAATAAGAAGCATTTAACGGGTGAAAGCCAAGGGCAACAAGTACCTCATTCCCTAGATGTTGAGAACTGTTGAGGACTTGATAAAGATTGAAAAAAGAAGCAGTAACATGTATAGATAACTGGAGACAAGGGAGGCACCTCAGGAGTATATGAGGTCCCACATGGGAGCCTGGTCCAAAGGATTAAGCACCATATGATCTAATACAATTGAAGTATTGAAGAGTTGAAGTATTGGCTGACTGGTGGTGTTCCACAGTGACTGTTGCTGAGACCCTGACTGTAATGTTTGAATGATTTGGAGGCAGGAGATATGATCAGTAAGTTTGCAGATGATACTTGGGTTGGTGGAGTTATTGACAGAGTGGAGGGTCATCTTAGGATGACATGGATGTGTTGGTGAGTGGGCTGAAAAACAGCAGATGGAGTTGAATATGAGGTGATGCATTTTGAGAGTATTAATGAGATTAAGGCGTACATCATGTATGATGATGTTATAGGGAATGTTGAGAAACAGGGACCTTGGCTTGTAAGTCTGACGATCCCGAATCAAAGAACAAGGAGGTTGTGCTCCAAATTTATAAATCATTTCTCAGACTTCAGATGGATAATATAAGCAATTTTGGTCACCTCTATAGGAAAAATGTGATAGCTGTGGAGAGGGTGCCGAGAAAGTTCACCAAAATGTTGCTTAGGATGGAACTTTTCAGTTATGAGGAGGACTGAAGAAACTAGGTCAATTCTCCATGAGGTAGAAGAGGCTATGTGGGAGTATAACTGAGGTATCAAAGGTTACAAAGAGAATGAGTAGTGTGGATTGTGGCAAATCATCCCCATTAGAGGTGAACAAAAATAGAGGACAAGGATTTTGGATAAGGGGTAGAGACTTAGAGGAGAACTGAGGGGACCTTCTTCCACCTGGAAGTGGTAGGTACTTGGAATGTGCTGTGAGAGCAATTGGTGGAAGCAGAATTACTGACAGCACTTAAGAAGGCTACTGGCTACATTCTGCAAGTTGGGTTTAATATGGACAGGTGCCCATCAGTTGGCATGGATGTGATGGACTGAATGGCCTGTTTCCATACTGTGTAACTCTATGATTCTAATTTAAGGTTGGCATTTGAGTGGAAGCTTTTACTAAATGTTTTATTGTAAGATATACATTCAGTGGCCTTTTTATTAGATACAGGAGTGGAACCCAGTGTGGCCTTTTGCTGCTGTAGCCCATCCACTTTAAGTTTCGATGTGTTGTGCATTCAGAGATGCTCTTCTGCACGCCATTGTTGTAACTTGTGGTTATTTGAGTTACTGTCACCTTCCTGTCAGCTTGAACACGTCTAGCCATTTTCCTATGACCTCTCCCATTAACAAGGCATGTTTGCCCACAATCTGCTCACTGTTTTTTTTTGTTTTTCACACCATTCTCTATAAACTCTAGAGAGTGTTATGCGTGAAAATCCCAGGAGATGAACAGTTCCTGAGATACTCAGACCACCCCATCTGGCACCAACATTCATTCCACAGTCAAAATCACTTAGATCACATTTCTTATCCATCGTGATATTTGATCTGAACAACAACTGAACCTCTTGACCATGCCTGCATGCTTTAATATATCGAGTTGCTACCACATGATTGGCTGATTAATTATTTGCATTAATGAGCAGGTGTACCGAATAAAGTGGCCACTGAATATTTGTGTGTACCTATATACTACTAAAAGTCTCATGCTCTGTCTGTCTGTTTGTTTGTGACCTCCAATCAGCGCAAACAGTGCAGTAGAGCGGCACTTTTTTTGGCTAAATCGACTTAAAATGCGCTAACTTACAGAATGCAGGCAAAGTTCAGGGTTATATATTCGTATAAAATTGCTCATTTGCCAAAATCAACAGCCCCGCTTTCACCCGAGAGCCGATCTGCCATCATGGAATTCGGGACGCAACACCACAACACATGCGCACGGCCAGCCTCAGCAGCGACACCAAGCGGAGCAAAAGGGCAGGGCAGGGCAGGGCAGCTCTATTTCAATTCTCTCAAAGGGTGCCCCAACGGGTCACCCCGTTGTCTAGTGTTAAATAAATATGTTATTTATATATGTATATTTATATACATATATACACTTTGCTTCATGTGTTGGATTTCACTTAAGCTTCATTTTCTTTTGAATTGTAGCTTGGGTTGAGGGATAAAGCAGGGATTGAATAAGCAGTTGGCCTCTTGTGTGAAACAACTGATGAAAGGGTGATGTTTTCTATTCTGTACAGGACACCTCTCAAGTCTCTGATTGGGGGATATGCACCCGGTCCTGTTCTGAACATATATATCCTTTAGTAACATCTGTATAATTATATTAGATTGACCATTATTGCATTAATATTCAAGTTTCAGGAAGTGCTGGTTATCAGTAAGTTTGCTTGTTCTTTGTGAAGTAGTGTCATTCGGTGCACAGGTGCTGCATTTCTAGTGGATGTACTGTCGTTTGCAACCATATAGTTTCCTCTTGTGAGAAGGTCTGAAAACTAGTGGACGCTATTTTAAAATAAGGGATCATCCATTTAAAATGGAGGAGGTGAGTTAGAGGACTTTTCCTGAAAGGATAGTGGAGGAAGACTAAATATTTGTTTAGAGATATTTGGCAAAGGAGGATATAAAATATTGCGAATGGTGGATAGAAAATAAAGTTGAGGTTACAGTCAAAGATTATTCAAAAGGCAGAACAAGCTAGAGAGGTTGTGGCCTACTACTTTTAATATGTATGTTTGACTAAAAGTTACTGCTTTGGTGATGGTCTGATCATATGACGGAGGTAAAAGAACAAGAAAACACTAATGTTAGAAAATACTGCGATAAGGAAGCCAGGGAAGAAATTGCTGGAGCCCTGGCAGAGATTTTCTTGCCTTCCTTAGCCATGGGTGATGTACCACAGGACTGGAGGATGGCTGTTCTTGTGGTTTTATTTAAAAGGGGCTGCAAGGACAACCCAAGAACTACAGGGCAATGAGTCTTGTGTGAATGGTGGGAAAGTTACTGGAGGGGATTCTGAAAGACAGGTTAAGTTTGGAAAGGCGAGAACTGGTTAGAGATGGTTAGCACAGCTTTGTGCGTGGGGAATCATCTCATGAATTTGATTCAGCTTCTTTGAAGTGTTGATCAAGAGGATTGATAAGGGCAGATTAGTAGATGCTATCTACGTAGACTTTAGCCAGGCTTTTAACAAGATCCCGTGTGGTAGCCTGGTCAAGAAGAACATATGGGATCCAGGGTGAGCTAGCCAATTGGATAAAGAAATTGTTTGATGGTAAGAGGTCGAAGGAGGCAGTGGACTGTTATTTTCCTGTTTAAAGGCCTGTGACCAGTCATAAGCTGTAGGGATCAGTGCTTGATCCTCTGGTGTTTGTCCCATATTAATAATTTCAATAAGAATATAGGTGGTGTGATTCATAAGGTTGCAGATGACACCAAAATTGGTGGTGGGGTGGACAGTGAGGAAAGCTGTCTAACGTTAAAACAGGATATTAATCATTTGGAAAAATGGGTTGAAGAATGCCAGATGAAATGTACTCAGACAAGTGTGAAGTTAACAATACACAATGAATGACAGGGCCCTGGGAGTGTTATTGAACAACAGGGAAGAAGGTGTGTATGCCATGCTTGCCTTCCTTTGCTGTGACACTGAGAATGAGAGTTGGGATGTCATGTTACTGTTGTACAAGACATTGGCTAGGCTTGGAGTATTGTGTGCTGTTCTGGTTGCCTAGCTAGAGGAAGGAAGTCATTAAGCTGGAAAGGGTGCAAAAAGATTCATAAGGATGTCACTGTGACTGGAGGGATTGAGTTATGAGCAGAGACCGGATGGATTTGGACTGTTTTTCTGGAGCAAAAGTGGCTGAGGGGTGGCCTCACAGAGATTTATAAAATCATGAGTGACATAGATAGAGCAGGTAGTCAGTCTTTTCCCCAGGGTAGGGGAATCTAAAACTAGAGGACATAGGAGAGGGAAAGGATTTAGAGGAGATCTGAGGGAAAATGTTTCCACAGAGTGTGGTGGGTATACGTAATGAGCTGTCGGAGGAAGTGCCAAAGGCAGGTACAATTACAGTGTTTAAGACTTCAGCTCAAACAAATACCAAAAGTCACAGCACATAATTGCTTCAGAAGTGCCCGCAATTCAGGAAATAAACATGGAAGCTATTTGTCTTGAAGGCATCAATTACAGCTTGTGTTGCAAGAACATAGCTCTCTGTTTCTGAGGTGGTTGCAGGGCTATAAAAGGATAAATTGAGCAAGGTAGTCACCATTGACCGAATCATTTCCAAAAGATCCCTGACAGGACCAGATCCTGCTCCTGTTCATACACAAAATTTTACCAGGTGACATGCAAAGTTCATTTCCATTCTTGAATTTGGGAAGCCAGCAAGAAGACACAGCTTTGGACTAATATCCCACTTGTGCCCCACATATAAACTAAATGAGGGAGTACTGCATGAGAGACCAGAGTGCCTGAACAAACTAGCTTCTGAAGCAGAAGGTCAAGTGCTTCCAATATTGAAGCAGGTTTCCTGCTAAGATATACAACAGCAGCAACTTTCATGGATCCAGCAGCCTACATCACTGTGGCAAGGAGGCATGAGAAAGCTTCAAGAAGTCGATTTAATGTGTAGGCTGACAGTGTGTTGACAAAATGGTCTTCCTCCAGTGCTATGTTTGCTCTTTTTATTTATACAGTTGACATGCCATCAATCGTAACTGAAAAATTAGCCTCTACTTTCTACCTTTGCCCTAATGTTGTCAGAACACTTCATAAAAACAGTGTGACCTCCAGGCCACACTGAAAGCCAAGGAAGTGTGGTGAGCCAGGCCAAAGTAGCAGCTATCATTGAAACTAAGGATCAAATGGATGAGAAGAACAAATGCAAGATCCTGAAAACTTAACTTTTTTGCCATTCCAATGGAATTGCAGGTGATTTACTTCCACTGCACTTCAAGTGATGAAGCCAATGTGGGAGCCACTAACACTTTGACAGATGGGGAAGATGGTGACTGAACAGGTAAGCATGTGGGCAATTTGTGAGGTGGTTCACTTCTTCTGATGCTTCTGCATGGCTGTTGTGTTCTCCCAGACTGAGAACTCCGGGTCTCAAGACCGTTCAAGTACTCCTTGTTCAGGCCCGAGATTCTCAGGAGTCGGTGGGGGAGATGCATTCCTTAAAGGAAACTTTGAGCATGTCCATTGATCTTCTGTCAGCCTATAGGCATCTTAATCAGAGCTCTGTGTGAAGGATGTGACCTGCCTTGTGCAGCAGATGAAGTGTAATAATGGCTGAAGGACTGTGTTAGCTTGGGAGAGGACATCAACATTGGCACTCTTGCTCTTCCGCTGAATTTGCAGGATTTTGCGAGACAGTGTTGGAGACACTTAAAAGTGATGAGATAAAAGTAGAAGCTTTCAGTTGAAAGAATAGTGAGAGACTACTAAAGGTTGGTGTATAGAGACAACATATCAAAAGGGTGCAGATGCACATTTTGTACGGATGAGATTGATATTGTTGTTGTCACGAAGAAAATCAAAATAGGGTTGGAAAATGGTCCAGGCAGAGGATCAGGCATGATCTTTCTGACATGCAAAGCATGCTTAATTACCAATTAAACTATTTAACTTTCTTGTGCTTCTAGTTCTTACGTCCCTGAATATAATTAACCAGCAAGACTAAAATCAAAGTAATTTGCAGGCACTGTGCAAAAAATGATTTGGGTAGTGATTGAAAGAAAGGGGTGTATTAAAGCATTGGCACAAATCTTGCCAAAATGGATGCCCCCAATTTTGGAGATTGCAAGGGGCTTGGCTTTTTATTTAATCAGTATGACAGGAGCAGGAGAATCATATTATCCAGTGAGACAGAAATATTTCCATGATAAGCTTCTGTTATGATGTATTGGAGTTGCATTGGATTGCAGTCTCTCTTAAACAACATCTGAGGAATGAAAAAAAACCTTATAAGCCAAAACAGAATGGATCAACTAGTTGGCATCAACTGTGGATGTGCTGCCAGAGTAAGCACAGAGACTCTCAAACTTATGAATTCAGCAACTGAGGACTGTGTGTCAATTTTAGCTCGATGTTCTTGTAAGCATGTTCTATACCCAGCTAAACGATGCTTTGCAGGTAATCAGTGCTGGTCCATAAATTAGCAGTTCTACCATGACCTTCACTACGAATGAGACAAGAAGGTGTAATTCTTGGGAAATGTGACAGATTTTGAGCCAAATCTACCCCTGCCTTTGCCATTAGAGCTTGTTTCAGGTGGGCCCATCTTGGTACTGTTCACAGGTTGTTGACCAGAAGCCTTGGGCTGACAGAGATGTGGATGAGTAGTTGGAGAGAGACATCTATGAAAATGTTCAGTCACCAATCTGATGACAGAGCCTTTAGGTTTCATTCTCCTGCGGAGGGTTAAGTTACCATTAGCACGCTGGGATAACCCATGAAGATCCAACAGTTATGTATCTGTCGAAGTTGATGAGCAACACTAACTGCAAATGCAAAGCCATTCAAATAATCAATAGGCTTCAATAAGCACATTTAATGTCAGAGAAATGTATACAATATATATCCTGAAATTCTTTTTCTTCACAGGCATCCACAAAAACAGAGGAGTGCCCCAAAGAATGGATGACAGTTAAATGTTAGAACCCCAAAGCAAAACTCCAAAGTTCTAACCCCAAAGTTAGAACCCCGCTCATAAGCAGCAGCAAAAGCAATGACCCCCCAACAGCAAAAAAAAACAATTGCACCCCCACCGAGCACTCAAGCATGCAGCAAAGCATCAATAAAAACACAGACTTGCAGTACCCCAAAGACTACTTGTTCACCCGGTAATTCGACATACCACAGGGTCTCTCTCTCCCTAATAAGGGAAAAAGGGGTGTCCCCGTTTCACAGTGAGAGGGGGGACATAACAAAGCAACTCACTGATTTATGGTGTTAAAAGTCTGTTGCGTCGCTTTTTCCAAGCTCTGTGCCCAAAGAACGCAGGTCTCTGGGGGCACAGTCAGCAGCTAGCTCGCTTACGATGTTCCATGTATTCCCATGACACATCAGGCGGCAACACCGGACTTGAATCAGCCCGTTCCCAGAGCCACAAAAATCCGGCACCCTGAAGGTGCGCTAGTCTTCCAGGCCGCATCCTTGGCCGGTCATGAGACCCTTAGAGCAGGTCCCATTTCTGCAAAGAACCGAAGTCAGTTTGTAACTCCAGGCCATGATCTTCAAAAGAACCTTGAAAAGGGAAAAAAGAGATATCAAAGATGGAAATGGAGCTTTTTCTCAAGATGCAAGCAAAGGAGTCGCAATTAGGCGCTATTGTCCTAAGCACTACACAATGGATAATTTCTATATTTGCTCTTAAATAGGAGATAACTTTTAAGAGTCACTTGAGCTTCACTGTAGATGGGCTCTTAGGAGAAGAATTTGGATTGTTGGGTCTTTATTGATCAAGCAAATCATTGGATTTTCCTCAGGGCTTAGACACCTTGGCAGATCTGACTCGCAAGCACTGCTGGGTTTGAAGTATTAACATTGACTAAGCAGGAACCATGTGGTAGCATAGAAATGGAAAAAGAGTGAGATGTGAGTCCTTGAGAACTGATCCCATTTCCCCCTGGAATGCTGCAGACATTTCATTGGTGATGGTTTTTGTTGTAGAAACTAAGTTTATAATGCGGCTATTTAGGAACAGTGCTGAAAGAAACATTGGTGGCATGGACAGATGAGCTAAAAGGTATGTTTCTTTACTCTATGACTCGAGGTGTATCGTTTGTAAAGTTGATTTTACTGCGAGTTGGTTTACGAACTCCTTGATCTGCAATGTTTTAATCTGCTCTGTTCAGTAGCCATGTTTGAGAATTATTCAATGTGAGAGGAAAATAATTTAAAATGTTAATTCCACATTTTGTCTACTGGTTTAGGGTGGTTTCTACATTTGATGTGTGGTGCACGGTTCATGTCTATGGCTTAACTAGTTGTGTATGGTCCTCTAATTGTTAATAAGGTTGGCCAATTGCTCATTGATGCTTCTCAGCTTAATGTAATCATGGCAATGTCTGATACATCCAATTCAATAGAAGCTTAGAAATTGGATTTTTCCCCACACTTTTTTTTGCACTAAATGGGTTTGCTGACACCAATCAAGTCTCAAATAAATGTACTCAATTTGTTGAAGGGAGGAAGTTCCGATCATTCCAGTTTTCTCCTATTTTCGTGTTAGAAACCATGTCATGTGTTCGTGGAGAGCAGCTGCAGCCTGTCACTCTTTTTCTCCCCAGCATCCACTCAGGCGTGACATAGCCAGTGGAGTGGGGGGCATAGGGCACTGAGAAATGGAGGGAATTGGCGTGGGGCAGAGCAGAAGTGAGAGTGGGGGATGGAGAAAATCAAGGAAGGGAATGGTTTGGTAACAGGCTCCCCCTTCCCACATAATAGGACAGCCTCAATAGACCCCGTGCTGTTGATAAGTCTGAAGTTTATGTTTCTTGCTTTGATGATGTTATCATGTGTGCAAAATATGACAGAAAAGAAACATAATTATTAGTGCAAATAGCAACAGGAAGTGATTATTACAGTTTCCTGATGGCCCAGGAAATGGGCACAAACATCAAAACATGCTCCAAACCATTTTTATTCATAACCTATCCATAAAAATGGCACAAAATCTCATTAACTAATCCAGTTTCTTGACTTGTATGGTTTTCATTGCTTTCTTGAGCAGTGTTACGACTGGAGATGGTGCATGTTTTCCTTCAGTGCGGTGTTAATCTACGTTTCTATGTTAACTTGCACTGCACTCTCTCAAAGCTCACTTATTCAGCAAGCTGTGCGAAAGCTCTCAACGTACAGCTAATGCACTGCAGAGATTGTGTTTCTGAGAACTTGGCAAGAGAGAACACAAGGAATTTTTAGAATAGACATTTGGTTCGCATGTCATGAGCACTTAATGATTACATTCCGTTGTTTTGCTTGTAAATAAATCGACACTGTCAATTTAATCTTTTTGAAGCAGTTTAATACTTTCCTCCATTCACATTGGTGCACTGTGTTAGTGTGCATCCCACGTGCTCCAGTAAGCAATTTTTGATGGTGGTTATATGTTAGACTGCAGGGATATTGATTTGGATGCAGCAGAGATTAACAGTTACAGTTATGTCACTTGTTGAAAACTTTCTGTAGTGACTATGGTTCAAGGAGGGACGCTGTTTATATCCTAATAAATTAGCAAATGCTCTGACCATACGGAGTGAAGAAGTAAGTTTTCAATTCCATCTTTGTCATGGTTTTTAGGCTGCAAAATCAGTTTGTTGGGATTTTTCTCAGACCCAAGTGAGAAGCTGCAGTGTTTCAAGGCAAATATTTGGATGGTTGTGTTCCTGCACTTCCAAATGTATTTCAGTGTTGTGACCCCAAGAGTATTGACCATTACCACCTGCTCTGATTAAAACGGGCACAACAAAAACATGCTTACTGCCTTATGTGAAGATTTAAAATTTCTGAATTCTTGCATTTTTGGATTTCAAAATCACTCAGTTCTCCCTGTAAACTCCAAAACTCTTGGGGACATCCATTTTGCTAAGATTTGTGTTAATACTTTGTGGCATCCCCCCTGTTTGTGTCCATTATAATTGGATTTGTGTTTTGCAAGCTGTCTGGATCTTCATCTTCCAGGTCAGTTCTGTTGAGGAACACCAGAACTAGAGGCTGAGTGCTAATATTGTCAATAGGATGCTGACTCCTATCCTCTGCCTAGCCCATGTTCCCACCCTATCTCCATGTTTCTTGAAACCCCACCACTCTCATCCTTACAACTGAGCCTCCACACCCCTCTGATATGTTGCACTCTAGATACCTCTGTATCCCAGCATTAGCTGGTTTTCCACTATACTGTATTCAGAGTGGAGCAGCACAGCATGGGAATGGAGTCTGTGTTGATCATAGGGTAGTCCAAACTAATCCTATCTGCCTACAAATGGGCTATGCCTGCCATTCCCTACCTCTTCATGTGTTGAACTAAATGTCCCTTAAACATTGCTCTCATATCGTCTTCCATTACTTCCCCCGGCTACATATTCCAGACATCTGCTACATTGTATGTGTGTGTAAAACAATAAATAAAATTACTTGTAAATCTCCTTTCTGCCTTTCCCCCTCTTGCCTTTAACCTGGGACCTCTAGTAATTGAAATTTCCATCCTAGGAAAAACACTATTTAACCTGTCTCTGCCACAAGAAAGCAACATCCATCAAGAACAAGCCCCGCCATCTTGGCCATGCTGCCTTCCAGCTATTATCATCTGGCAGGAGGTTCAGAAGCCTTGGATCTCATACTACAAGGTTCAGGAACAGTTATTACCCGACAACTAACTGTGCCCTAACCAAATTTTATATAACTGAAAAATAACTTATTGCCGTTTATGTTGCATGTTTATGATGTAAAGCTCACTGACCAATAATTTCCTGGTTTGTGTCCTAACGATTTTCTAAAACAGCAGAACAACATTGGCTATTCTCTGAAATTGAGATCTTGTCTGTGGCTAAGGAGCCTACAAAGATCTCTGTCAAAGCCCCAGCATTCTTCTTTCTTACCTCTCAATAATATATTCCTATTAAACCATGGGGATTTATCCATCTTATTGTTCTTAAGAGCCCTGACACCAACATCTTGATAGAAATGTACCCTAGAATACCAGCATACCCCTGTCTCACTATCCTCCATGTCCTTCTCGTTGCTGAGTACCAATGTGAGGTCCTCGTTTACCTCACCCATTCTGGTTCCAGGCAAAAGTTCCTTCCTTTTCGCTTTAGTGGTGGCACCCTCTTCTGAGTCACCCACTTCTTTTCAATGTATGTATAACACACACGGGATTCTCCTTAATCATATTTGCCATATATATTTTATATTCTAGATCTTTTGATTTCCTGTTCGTTTTTTCATACTTCCTTTATATTCCTGAGAGGCTTTGTTCAATTTCAACTTTCTAACCATGTATATACTTCCTTTTTTTTCCTTTTGACTAAATTTGCAAGATCTCACATCATCTAAGGTTTCCAAACCTTGGCATCCTTTGTCTTTCTTCCTCACAACATCATCTAAGGTTTCCAAACCTTGGCATCCTTTGTCTTTCTTCCTCACAAGAACATGTTGGTCCTGAATTCTGAGCAGCTGCCTGTTAAACAATTTCCACATACAATATCAGATAGGGTCTTCTCAGCTCTTGCCTGATAATAGCTTTTCTCCAATTTAGCATATTACCCCAAAGTCTAATGTAGTTCTTGTCCTTAACTATCTTAAAAATTGCAGAGTTAGGAACACTATTCCCAAAATGTTCTTCCACTGAACTACCAGTTACCTGATCAGGCTCATTTCTCAATACGAAGTCTGGTATGGCCCCTTTCTCTAGTCAAGAAACCCTCTTGGATGGACCTTACAAATTCTATTTCATCTAAGCTTCTTGCACTAAGGGAGACCTACTCAATATTGGGGATTTTAAAAAAAAACACTGTATACCCAGTCAAGAACAAACAAAAGAAAATCTGCAGATGCTGGAAATCTGAGCAACACACACAAAATGCTGGAGGAACTCAGCAGGCCAGGCAGCATCTATAGAAAAGAGAAAACAGTCAGCGTTTTGTGCCGAGACCCTTCAACAGGACTGGAGAAAAAAAAGATGAAGAGTAGATTTAAAAGGTGGGGGAAGGTGAGAGAGAAACACAAGGTGATAGATGAAACCAGGAGAGGGAGGGGTGAAGAGCTGGGAAGTTGACTGGTGAAAGAGATACAGGGCTGGAGAAGGGGGAGTCTGATAGGAGAGGACGGAAGACCATGGAAGAAAGGAAAGAGGGGAGGAGCACCAGAGTGAGGCAATGGGTAGGCAAGGAGAAAGAGGGAAAAGGAGATGGGAAATGGTGAGGGGGGCATTACTGGAAGTTTGAGAAATTGATGTTTATGCCATCAGGTGGAATAAAAGGTGTTGTTCCTCCAACCTGAGTGTGGCCTCATCACGATAGTAGAGGAGGCCATGAATTAACATTGCAGAATGGGAATGGGAAGTGGAATTAAAATATATACCCTGTTGCTTTTTATGTATTTTTTCATAATCTGCTTACATATGTATTCCTTTATCTCTCACTGCCTATTAAGAGGTCTGTAGTATAATCCCATTACTGTGATTGCTCCTTTCATATTCTTAAGCTCCACCCATATTGCCTCACTGGATGAGCCCTCCAGGATGTCCAAAGTACCAATGACATTCTCTCTGATCAGTGGTACAGGCCCCCCTCCCCCTGCCACAGTTCTTGTATGTCCCTTTCAATCACATCTGTTTCATCAGAACCTCGGAATGCTGAGCTATCAGTTCTGCCCTTCTCATAACCAGATCTCTGTAATAGCCGTTTCCAATCAAAAGCTTTCATTTCTTCATATGCCTTCTTTTTATAAACTCACTTAATCTGCCTATCTCCCCCTCTACATTGCTCCCATGCTCCCCCCAGCCTGCTTCACCACCAATCTTTGCATTTGCCAGCAAACCTGAATATGTTTGTGGTTTTTCATCTATGTCATTAAATTGTGATTAGCTGAGGGCCCAATGCCAATACCTATGACACCCCACTAGTAAAGGTTTGCCAACTGGAAAATTGCTACAGCTCTCTCTGTTTCTACCCTTTAATTATTCCTCTGTCCATGGTAATATATTACCACGGGAGCTCCTGTGTGACATTTTTGTGGGTGCATTTTTAGAAGTCCAGATGTTGTGTATTCACTGGTTATCTGCCTGTGTTTCCTGCTAGCCACATCACTAAAAAATGTAGATTTGTCAGACGTGATTTCATTTCATTGATCCATATTGACCTAAGGTTCTTGTCACCAGCATTTTCTGATAATGAACTGGTTTGTGGTTTAGTTTTTTTCTTGATCGGTGGTGTTCCAATTGACAGCTTCAAATCCATTGAGACTCTTGTTACACTCAGGGAATTTTGGAAGATCATCATTAATGCATTCGGCCTCCAAATCCATTTCTTTGAGAGGCTTGTGATGTCAACCTTCATGTTAAGGTGATTTGTATTTAGTTTCTTGAGTATGCTTTATCATTATTGATTACTTTTTAAGTTCATCATTTTCAGTCAACCCTTACTTGCTCCCAATTTCCAGAACAACCTGTGCCATGAAGAAAGATTTAAAAAAAATGTTTAGCATCTCAAACTTTCATTCCTCACACTTGCTTCTGCCATTTGAAGACCAATATCTATCTTTACTGCTCCTTTTTATGTCAAACTGCCTTTCATCCATCTATCTTATAAAGCGTTTTGCATTCAGATAAAGCCATTTAATGTAATTTTACCTCGATTGACATTGTTTGCTGCAACACAGTGTTAATTTAGTTTCCCCTCTTTATTTATCATTGTCCAAATTTCAAAAACAGCTTTTTTAGTTTTTGTGCAGTCCAGCCACATCTATTTAAATCGATTCCACTCTTCAGTTCTCTAGGTGGACAACTCCTTTTATATCTTTTCTATTGTCCTAGTTAAATTTGCCATGGTTTAAGCCTCTTCATCATGCTCTCTTTGATCTGGTTTTAATTCTGTCACTCCCCCCCCCACCCCTTCATATAAACCTCTCCTTTTTTTTTATCAAGCTCTTGACTCATGCTGTTTACCCCAATTTCATGGACTGATGCATTCATCCCTGGCCCTTGTTCTCTGCTCTAACCATCTGAACTTGATTTTTTCAAATTGGTTGTGAAAATTTTCGATTAGAGATGTACTTTAAATACTTCTCTTTGCTTCCTTCACTGCATAAATGCACCTTTGCAGAATAATTGAGATTTTTTTTATTTTGCTTAATTTTGCACGCTTGATATTGAAGGATGTTCATTCACCATGCCAATTTGCGGTCAGTTTGCAAATTTGCTGCATGTAAATGAATGCCAAATTATCATAGAACAACAAGCAGCAGATTTTTTTTGCTGTAAGTCGCATCGTTACTGAAATACTTAGATTGCCGTTGAAGAATACAGGCCCTTCCCAGGTTACGGCAACGTTCTGTTTCTGCGAACTGTCCGCAACCCATCATTCTCAAGTCTTATGCATTCTGTAAGAAATTCTTGAGGAAGTGTCGATAAGTGGCATTATCGAACTGTTCGCTGGCTGGAAACGTGGCCATCATCCAAGTTTCCCCACGGCAGAAGATGCCTGCAGCCCCACTGCAGATGGCAAATCCATCGAGTTGGTCTCCAAAGTGCTCATTCGCATGCACTTTGGGCATTGATTTGCTGGGGAGGACCTGTACCTGTTATTTTTGATAAGACTAAACCTGGTATTATGACCATGAAAGAAGCTTATCACCCACAGTGCCAGGGCTAAGTTTGAGCCACAAAGAGTCTATTCTGCTGAATCCTTTCATCACACGGGATATAATTGTCTCATGAAACTTCTGCAAAACTGGACCATAAGTTCAGAATTAGATGAGACATTGTTTCTTCTCTGCATATGTAAATGAATGCAAAATTATTCTGGAAAAACATGCAACATTTATTTATTGCTGTAAGACTAGTAGTTCCTTAAATACTTTTATTGCCATTTGAGGGGTTCAGGTCCTCCCCACGTTACAACAGGGTTCCATTCCTGTGAGCCCTTCTTCACCTGAGGGCAGAGTTTGCATTTGATGCCATCACTAACCCTCTGAGGAGCAGGTGGAGCCTTAAAGAATTTGTTCTCTCTTGGCCACTTATCGACACTTCCTCAAGAATTTCTTACAGAATGCATAAGACTTGAGAATGATGGAGGGAAAGTCAGGAAGAAATGCAGAAAGCTATTTTTGTGATTTAATAGAACAAGAACAGAAATTGCCAGAAATGCTCTGGAGGCAGGCAATGCTGCTAGAGAGAGAACTAGTCAATGTTTCAGGTTAATGATCTTTTATCGGAACTGGACTAGTGAGAAAGCAAGTGTGTTGTAAGTTGCAGAGAGAGGGGAGGTGTGAGGAGAATAAAGGAATGCCCATGGTAGAATGGAGATTAAAGTCATCCAGGTAATGAAATTGCTTCAGTGCTAGCAGTCAGAGAGGGAAATTGAAACAAAAGAATCTTTCTGGAAATCTGAAACAAAAAAAGAAGCTGGAAGTACCCATCGTATCAGGAAGCTTCTCTGGAGAGTGGGGAAAAACTATGTTAATGTTGCAATTACTGGTGGTGCTGATATGAACAAGAACGGCTGGTGGAATTGTTAATTCAGTATCAAATTCCAGATGCTGTGGTGTTCCTGGATAGAAGGTGAGATGCTGGTCCCAGATTTGACACTGGAACCAAAGCCACAGAGGTCGATGTGGGAGTGGAATAGAGAATTTAATTGAAAAGGAACTGGGGTGGTTGGAGTGTGAACTGAACAGAGTTACTCTGCAAAGTTATTCACTGTGATAAATGAAGTAGAGCTGGTTTTCTATTACATTTTTATATGTTTTAATACTACATCCGTAAGTGGCTTGCTTTATTCACTCAACATTGCTATTTTAGAGAAATTCGAATTTTCTTGAAGTGATGCCTCAAGAAGGTAGCCTCCATCATGAAAGGCCCTCCCATCGTGGACATGCCCTCATCTCATTACTGCCACCATTGAGGAGGTACAGGAGCCTTCAACATTTCAGAAACAGCTTCTTTAAGGACTGAGGTCCTTTAACATCTGCCGGACGATGCTGAGGATGTTTGACGAGGCTGTGGCGGCCAGTGCTATCATGTTTGCTGTTGTGTGCTGGGGCAGCAGGCTGAGGGTAGCAGACACCAACAGAATCAACTCATTCGTAAGGCCAGTGATGTTGTGGGGGGTGGAACTGGACTCGCTGACGGTGGTGTCTGAAAAGAGGATGCTGTCCAAGTTGCATGCCATCTTGGACAATGTCTCCCATCCACTCCATAATGTACTGGTTAGGCACAGGAGTACATTCAGCCAGAGACTCATTCCACCGAGATGTAACACTGAGCATCATAGGAAGTCATTCCTACCTGTGGCCATCAAACTTTACAACTCCTCCCTAAGAGTGTCAGACACCCTGAGCCAATAGGCTGGTCCTGGACTTATTTCCACTTGGCATGATTAACTTATTATTATTTAATTATTGTTTTATATTGCTATATTTCTTCACTATTCTTGGTTGGTGCGGCTGTAACAAAACCCAATTTCCCTCGAGATCAATAAAGTACTTCTGTCTGTCTGTCACCCTTTGCTATCAGATTTCTGAACAATCTATGAACCCATGGGCACTACCTTTATTATTTCATTTTCTTTTTGCGCTACTCATTTTTTATATATTCTTATCATAATTTAAAGTACTTTTTATTTATTGCACTGTACTGCTGCTGCAAAACAACAAATTTCATGACATGTGTTCAAACCAACACACACATAATCGTAGCGTAGTGGTTAGCACACACTTTCCGGTACCAGCGACCTGACTTCAGTTCCCATGGCTGCCTGTAAGGAGTTTGTATGTTCATCCCGTGATATAATTTGAGATAGTTTCTACATTTATGTCCATGTAGACAATACTGCCTTGGCTGATACATGTTTCTAGGTGGTTCAAAGTACTTTAGCATCCCCCATATCTGTTATTAGCTGAATACATGGGGCCACGAAACAGGGAGCAGAGTACTTTTGATTCTGTTATATTATAACTGTGGCTTTTGGGAATTTACTTCATTTTGATGAAATAACTTAGGAAGTGGCTTTGGCTGGAACAAGTGCATATTTCCTGTTAATATTACTTTATTTGCCATCTGTTGACTATTCCCAGCTCTGGGTATATGGGAATATAAGAAGTTAATTTCTTTGATTTCATTGATGTGTCGTAATGACTATTTCTAATAATCACTGATGATTAAATAATAATAACGTATATGCAAAGATTCCTCTTGTCCGTCCCTTCGGAAGAAGATACGGAATTATGCGAACATGTACCACCAGGCTCGAGAACAGCTTTTATCCCACTACTGGATGTACCTCTTGTGTGATAAGGGAGATTCTTGACCTCACAATCTACCTCATCATGGTCTTTGCTCATTATTGTACAGCTCCTAACTGTCCCACTTACCTTGAGTTCTATCAACACTAAAAAATCTGCAGATGCTGGAAATGCAGAGAGAGAGAGAGAGAGAGAGACACACACACACACACACACACACACACACACACACACACACACACACACACACACACACACACACACACACACACACACACACACACACACACGCACGCAGCTCAGGCGGCGTCTATGGAAATGAATAAACAGTCAACGTTTCGGGATAAGACCCTTCTTCATGTTTGTCATGAAGAAGGGTCTCGGCCCGAAATGTCGACAGCGTTTTGTGTGTGTTACTTCTGAATTTTATTATTCCTTTTCCCTTTACTACACCAATGTACTGATGTGACACAATGATCTGTTGTATGTTTGGCATGCAACACCAAGTTTTTCATTGTACCTTGGTACAATAATAAACCAGTTGCCAGTAACTAAAATGACTTGTAAACCACTTTAAGTTGAAGCTATATTTGGTCCAACACCTTGTTTTGTGATCACTTCCCAACCCCTAAGGATCTGGTTCAGCTTTTGCATCATTCCATCTGGGAACATCTTGCTTATCAGAAGAGGTAGTTGCAATATCTATATTGGTTTTTGTTGATCAGATGGAGATGCACAATTCTTCTGTAAAAGCAAAACAAGAAATAAGCTTAAAAATGTGTTTTGATAACTAGAGGGGTGACTGGCAGTGAACCACTGATTTTACAGGCAAAGCTGAGCTCACAATCTGGCCTGACCTACTGAGTATTTCCAGCATTTTGTTATTATTTTGCACTGACAAAGTTCCTAGTTAAATACTTGGAACACATTCAATTAGCAGATTCCAGCCTTTTGGCACTAGGTGTGTGCATTTGGCTTTAATGTCTATAGATCAGGAAGATTAAACTCAAATCAAGTTTTCTTTTTGAAAAGCATCCAATAATCCCAGTGAAATATGCCTTTGAGGATAATTGGGGGAGTTGTCTAGTTTGTGATGCTATTCCCACAGTCAAATAGTTCTGATGCACATTTTATTGGAAACGGCTCGTGTGATGAGAGGACTGGGACAATTGTGGGACCATGTTTTATGATAGTCAAGGTCTGTCAGGAAGGAGGAGTTAGGAACAGTGACAGAATGCCTCAAATTATTCTTGATTTTGGTATTAATCTCCATTGTCTGATGAAGTATCTCTTGTCTGGGGGGTAGTCCTAATATGCAGTAACTCCTGGCAGCTGTACAGAAGGGACGAATGGATTTTTCTTGGGAAAGCTTCGGGCTTTATCAGCACAGTGCAGTCAGCAGAGCTGCTGGTTCGCCACCCCAGGGAACAAGGTTCAATAGTGATCTCAGGGTCTGCCTGTATGAAGTTTGATCCTATGGTGTTCCTCAGGTGTTCTGGTTTCTTCACTCATGCTGAAGATATGCAAGTTGTTGGGTTCACTGGCCACTGTAATGTACCCCTGGTATGCAGATGTATAAGTGGAAAGAACAGAAACACGGGATGAGTATAAATGGGTGCTTGATAATCCGAAACAGCCTAATTTCATGCTGCCTCATTCTGACTCTTTGATGTAAAAACCTGAAATTGCATGATCTCTCAGTCGCGGATACTGCAGTTCTTGACTGTTCAATGTGAATTGTCTTGTGACATCTTCAAAGCTGGTCAACAACCAAACAAGTATTTGTGTACAAACTGTAATCCATAAGTTTTTTTTTAAAACACAGAGAATAGTAGGTGCATGGAATGGGTTGCCGAGGTGAGTGAAAGGAGCAGAGATAATGATTGCATTTAAGAGTCTGTTAAATAGATCCATGAATATGCAGGGATGAATCATGCACAGGCTGAAGAAATTTAGTTTAATTTGGCATCGTGTTCAGTGCAAACTTTGTTGGCTAAAGGGGTCTGTTTCTTGTGTTGCTGTATTTTTTTTAAAAATCATCACATTTGCAAGAGTTAATGTCTTATCCTAGGAATGAGTTGCCTATTAAAGTAGATCTAGTGTACCTCAGATTATAGCTTAATCAGTTATCCTGCCTCAGGTTATAGTTTAAAGATACACCGACAATTGATAGCAGAAAACCCAACATACACTGATTCAGCCAAACTTAAATACGTAGCAGTTGGGATTATTCAATTGATCATTCTACAGGGTATGTAAAAGTCAATTGTCTTGGCAGCAGAGCTGTGGTATTGGAAAGGATGGAGAGAGTTTGACTAGGATATAGTTGCACCTGTAGTTCCTGGCACATTCAAGAATACTGAAAACAAAAGAAAACTTGTAAAAGAACAAGAATAGCACATGCATGTAATTGGCTGTTCAATATTGTGTTTACCATAATTTCCTATTTTAGAAGAATATTGTCAAGTGTAAAGATACTTTTCTCATCTCTACCTCCCGGGTGCCAATTTTTTTTTTACAAGATTTCTTGCACATTATTCAAACTTCAGCATCCCATGCGCAGAATATTTCCTCATGCATTTCCTCGCAGTTTCTTCCCTGCATTGCGTCCTTCAGTTCTTTGCATCTGAACAAACCCGGCTCAAATGTTAGCTGCTGCTTTCCCACAATAGCTATTTTGTGCTTTTTATATACAGGTTGTGTCAGGCTTTTGAGAGTGGGGAGACTGATGTTACTTTAGCTTTTCCCCCCCATCTTGCAGAGGATGTGGAATAGCAGGTAGGACAGTGTGGGTTAGTACTGAGTTGCAGCACACTGAATGATCTGTGACACTTTTACAATCTATAATTCTCTCATCTTTCTGTGGCGATTGCAAGGTCCATGAGTACCCACAAAGAGTATTTTTTTGTGATCATGAAGTTCCAGCAGGTTTTCATTCCAGTTTCCTTTTCTTTGTGAGCTAGGATTCTTCCTTAATGGCTTCACCTCAGATACCATCTTGGCATTGAAGGAGAGGCTTGAGGGTTATCTGCCTTTTGCAGAAAAATAAAACAAGATCTTGTCCACCATCTTGCTATTCAGGTAGAACACTGATTTGATAGATTTTGCTGACTGGACTAGTGCAAGTTGGATAGTAATTTTCCAATCAATGTGTGTCATTTTGAACCTTCTATTAACTTTCAGTGGCATCGATACTTCCTTCGGCAGTGTAGTATTGACAGAACCTCTTTAACCTAGTGTGTTGCATGTTGCGTACAGGTCAAGTTTTCAGATGGCAGTTTGTTACACTGGGTTATCTTTACTCGGTTGCCAAATTTTGTGGTTCTTTTGTTCGCACTTTGGAGAGAGAAGGAAATAAAACCTCAGTAGTGCAGTATTGTTGTGAGCAAGTTACTAGATTATTACTAGGGATAGGATGATCACACATTTCTAGGACAAGGATCTGGACCAAGAGATCTGGACCAAGAGATCAGCTTGGGTACAACATTAAGACTCCATATAAGCCTAAGGATTGTAAATCTATTTTTATGCTGCCAGATTCAATCCTTACCAAGAATCGACTCCTGGCCCTCGAATACAACACATGCCCAACTATCCAAATGCAAATATCCTCATCCTTTCTGTCTCTGTCTCCAGCTTTTAAAACTTTGCCCCCAGCTCTTAAGTGTGAGCCTGTTGATTGATGCAGTGCTGGCAGCTGTGGGGCTAGTCTGGCATAACATGATACAATGCGAATCCATGGGCCTACAGTTTTGCTTTTGAAAAACTGGCTCATGAAGTTGGATCACTTCAAACTCATAGCAGGTAATTAGGCACCACTACATAGATTTGTAGAGCAGGTCATGGCTAAAGAATCTAACTGGATTTTTTTTAACTTAGTACTAAATGTGATGGATAAAGGAGTATATATAGATTTTAATTTTTGACTCCAAAAAGTGTTTAATAGGATGCCATATGAGACATTATGAAAATAAGGGTTTTTGTAATTGGAGGACAAAAATAGTTTTGATCGGCAATAGTTACGAGTTATAAGATGGGATTTAATACTAAAGATGGATTCTGCTCTTGGCAGGATGTTTTCAGTTTTCTCTCTAATTATAAATTGGTTGAAGGAAAAGGCATCACGGTTGGCATGAGTAACTTGGGTCGTAACCTGTGCCATATAACTAAAACTAAATAAATACATGGGAACACAAAGTTGCCAAACAAATTAATATATCAAGTGCTTGAGCAAGACTGTAGCAAATTTCGATGCATGAAAATGTGAGAGTTTTCTTTTGTGTCTGAGAAGGACAGATTGGAGTATTATTTAAATAGAAGGAACTAAAACGTAGAACAGTACAGCACATTACAGGCCCTTTGGCCCACAATGTTTTGCCAACCCTCAAACCCTGCCTCCCATATAACCCCCCACCTTAAATTCCTCCATATACCTGTCTAGTAGTCTCTTAAACTTCACTAGTGTGTCTGCCTCCACCACTGACTCAGGCAGTGCATTCCACGCACCAACCACTCTCTGAGTGAAAAACTTTCCTCTAATATCCCCCTTGAACTTCCCTCCCCTTAACTTAAAGCCATGTCCTCTTGTACTGAGCAGTGGTGCCCTGGGGAAGAGGCACTGGCTGTCCACTCTGTCTATTCCACTTAATATCTTGTACACTTCTATCATGTCTCCTCTCATCCTCCTTCTCTCCAAAGAGTAAAGCCCTAGCTCCCTTAATCTCTGATCATAATCCATACTCTCTAAACCAGGCAGCATCCTGGTAAATCTCCTCTGTACCCTTTCCAATGCTTCCACATCCTTCCCATACTGAGGTGACTGGAACTGGACACAGTACTCCAAGTGTGGCCTAACTAGAGTTTTATAGAGCTGCATCATTACATCGCGTCTCTTAAAGTCTATCCCTCGACTTATGAAAGCTAACACCCCATAAGCTTTCTTAACTACCCTATCTACCTGTGAGGCAACTTTCAGGGATCTGTGGACATGTACCCCCAGATCCCTCTGCTCCTCCACACTATCAAGTATCCTGCCATTTATTTCGTACTCTTGCCTTGGAGTTTGTCCTTCCAAAGTGTACCACCTCACTCTTCTCCGGGTTGAACTCCATCTGCCACTTCTCAGCCCACTTCTGCATCCTATCAATGTCTGTCTGCAATCTTCGACAATCGTCTACACTATCTACAACACCACCAACCTTTGTGTCGTCTGCAAACTTGCCAACCCACCCTTCTACCCCCACATCCAGGATGTTAATAAAAATCACAAAAAGTAGAGGTCTCAGAACAGATCCTTGTGGGACACCACTAGTCACAACCCTCCAATCTGAATGTACTCCCTCCACCATGATCCTCTGCCTTCTGCAGGCAAGCCAATTCTGAATCCACCTGGCCAAACTTCCCTGGATTCCATGCCTTCTGACTTTCTGAATAAGCCTACCGTGTGGAACCTTGTCAAATGCCTTACTAAAATCCACATGTAGATTACATCCACTGCACTACCCTCATCTATATGCCTGGTCACCTCCTCAAAGAACTCTATCAGGCTTGTTAGGCATGATCTGCCCTTCACAAAGCCATGCTGACTGTCCCTGATCAGACCATGATTCTCTAAATGCCCATAGATCCTATCTCTAAGAATCTTTTCCAATAACTTTCCCACCACAGACGTAAGGCTCACTGGTCTATAATTACCTGGACTTTCCCTACTACCTTTTTTGAACAAAGGGACAACATTCGCCTCCCTCCAATCCTCTGGTACCATTCCCGTGGACAACAAGGACATAAAGACATAAAGATGCTCTAACTAGTCAGAGGAAACTAGATTCACCAAATGCTGTTGGATGGGTAGTAAAATACATAATGGAAAAATTAGTCTTCATTCTGAGAGGTTTAATGCAAAAAGATGGAAGTTTTCAAATTTGTATCAGTGATTCACTAATAGGCTCCATTTCTATTTTTGGTTTTTCACTTCTGGAAGAATATGTTGTTTGCTGAGGGGATGTGGAGATGATTTGCCAAAATGAAACAATGAAAAGGGATAATCAGAAGATCACAAAATGAGAAGATGAACATAGGATGGTTAGATGGTCACCTACTCTGCTGTTCAATAACATCATGGATTATATTTAGCAAAGCTATATGTTCCTGCACTTACCAATATCCCTGCACTTCCTTACTATCGAAAGATTAGCTTTATTTGTCATATGTACATCAAAATTTTGAAACACATAGTGAAATGCATCATTTACGTCAATGACCAACACAGTCTGAGGATGTGCTAGGGGCAGACTGCAAGTGTCACCGTGCTTCCAGTGCCAATGTTACATGCACACAGCTTAGTAACCCTAACCTGTACATTTTTGAAATGACTGGGATCACTGGCACTAAAGTGTTACACTAACCATTATGCTGTCATGCCACATACTAAAATGCTATTCAGCTCTGTTTTAAGTACAACAATGTCCACAGTCCTCTTGTGCAGACAATTTAACAGAATTATTACCTCTTGAGAGAAGAAGTTTCTCCTCATCTCTATCTCATCTCATTTATGGCTGACTCCATATGTTGACATTGTGAAACCTGGTTCTAGCCACCCCAGCCTGGAGAAATGTCAGTTTTGCTATAATAGTGTCAGTGGCTCGTGTTCAATCCTGCTTCTGTCTGTAAGGAGCTTGTATGTTCTTTCCATGACCGTGTGGGTTTCCTCTGGGTGCTCCAGTTACTGCCCACATCCAAAGATGTTCTGGTTAATTGTTCACAATGGAGTAATTGGCCAGATTGGATTTGTTGGTCCGTAAGGGTCTGGTTCTGTGCTGTAGCTCTAATAAATAAACCTTATATCAGCTGAGTCTGCTTAATCTCTCTTTATAGGACAAATCTACCTTTGAATCACTCTGATGGATCATTACTGCATTTCCTAACACAAGCATATCCTTTTTTTTAGGTAGCGAAACCAGACAATATTGCAAATTTGATCTCAGCAGGGCACTATATAATTGGAGCAAGATGCTTTTACTCTATTACTGCGAATTGGTTTGCCCAGTCTTTACATAGATTAAAATGCCCTGTGATTATTGTATTACCTTGATATACGTTCCTCTAATATCCTATTCCCTAAATCAGCATTACTGCTTGAGGCAGAGAGACAAATTCTTCCAATGTTTTCTGCACTTTGGCATTTCTTAGCTCCACCTAATCTAATTTTTATTACTTGTTTTTCTGAACTCCGATCAACTGCCTTTATTCCACTCATTGCCACCCTGCCGCATCTTCCATTTTGAATATCTTTCTGAAAATTAATTGCAGTGGAATATTTAATTTCCAACCCCGAGGGACAGCATATTAGCACAAACAATCTATTTCCCCTTCATAACTCTGGTGGTGTTTGAATGAAATATCTAGTTACTAGGAGAACAGAGTGGCTTTCATTTGCTTAAATATGGAATTGAGATGTTTACAAAGATTATGAGGTTCTTTAAGACTTGAAGAGCTGATTGGGAATGCAGATTAAAGGCTTTACGAGATTGTCGGAAAACACTTCTTGACACAGAGGAGAGAACAACTTTGTTTTGCTCCCTGATCGTTCTCTGTGGCAAAGTCTGTCAAAAGAGGATCCAGTTATAGGTAGATGTTGTATTTATGTGGTATTAAGGGTAAACCAGGTTAACGGATCACTCATAATCTGCTGCATGGCAGTGCAGGTGTAGGATTTCTTGCAAAATTGCCCAGTGTATCCACACTTTGACTGCAGTGGACAGAAAGTTTGGAAGCAAAAACTGGGCAATACATCATTTGAAACACACTACTGAGCCTGGAGCAGTTTGATGGACTATGCTTTTAATTGTATGTTTAAAGTCATGCCTATTAGTCGCATGCAAGGTGATACTTGTCTCAATCAAAATGGATTAATTTATTTTCTCCCTACCAATCGTGATCTACAGTTGTGAGAACTTAACAATGTGAAACTGTTGGCTCAGATTCTTGAATCAAATTAAATCATTCCACAATCAACACCCCTGGCAGTCACCTCTAATTTGTTCAGTTCATTAAGACTTTATTTTTGAGAGGACTTGGCTTAAATGTTGATATCTTGGTAGATGAGGAAGAGAGGTGATGCTTTTGTGGAATGCATGGAAGTATATAAAATGAGAAAGACACATTGATGTCTGGCCAATTGTGAATAAACTTTGATAATGAATATTATGAATTCCAAGTCCCCCTCTGCTATCAGATATAATATATGTGTGTGTCTCAGCGACTCGGGTTCAATTCCCACCAGGGGTTGTAAAGAGTTTGTACGTTCTCCCCATGACTGCATGTGTTTCCTCCAGGTGCTCTGACAGTCCAAAGATGTACCGGTTGGTAGGTTAATTGATCATTGTAAATTGTGCTGTGATTGGACTAGGGTTAAATTGGGGGTTGCTGAGTGGCTCGGCTCAAAGGGCTGAAAGGGCCTGTTCTGCACTGTATTTCAATAAAGATAAATAACATATGTACGTATATGCATGTATATGTATTTATTTGTGTGTATATGCATTTATTTGTGTATGTGTATATAAACATTATATGTAATGTGCATTGTAATTTACAGTTTTTATTATTATGTATTGCATTGTACTGCTGCCGCAAAACAACAAATTTCATGACATGCCGGCAATAATAAACCTGATTCTAATGACTACCTGAAGGGATCCAGCATTGAATATCTTTAATAGGCAGTCCTGTACAAAATAAAACCAATTTGGCTGTATTTGCCAGTTACTTAGGATTGATGGCAAAGTCAAGTTTATTGCCATGTGCACAAGTTCGTGTGCGCACAGCAATTAATGAAGAACTTAGTTGCAGCATCATATAAGCAGCATTCATGAGGAAGACATAAATGAAACATACATTAAAGAAATGTTTGCAAGAGCACAATTGGAACAAAAGATAATAAAGTCTATTTTAGTGCAAGGTGATCAAAGAGGTTATAGTTAGAGTTCCTGAACTCTATGCTGTGCCTGTTGGTGCAAAACTGAATGGTTGAAGGAAGTTGCTGTTCGTGAGCAACACACACAGAACGCGGAGGAATTCAGTGAGTCAGACAGTATCTATTACTTACTTACTACCTGTTACTCCTGCTGCATTTAGGGCATCAACGAAGGTTCTCCATCTCTGATGGTGTTCAGGGCTTCTTTCATCATGTCAGTAGCTTCCTCTCAGTTTTCACTACTGTCAGCCATGTGAGTACCTGGTTGGAGTCTCAGGAATACTGTCACACTTAGATGTAGAAGAACAGTCAGGGTTGTTAGCCCTGAGCTGAACTCCCGAACCTGGAGGATCGACTGTCAGTCGAGCCTCTGTTTGACATGAGTAATGCTTCCAAGAGCCAAAGCATAAGGCCTTGACTCCTGCCAACATAGCTCTCTGGGTCATTGGGGCACACAAGCCTCCAAACCACAAGGTTATCGTCCTCTTGGAGGAGACGGTATCTATGGAGGGGATTAAATTGTCGACATTTCAGGCCTATTGGGACTTCAGGCTTCTGTACCTCTTGCCCAATGGTAGATGCAAGAAGATAGCATGGTTCAGACAGTGAGGGTCTTTAATAATGGACGTTACCTTCTTGAGGCAGTGCCTCCTATCAGTACTACTGATGATAGGGGGAAGGATGTGTCTGTGATATATTGGATTGACTTTAACAAGGGAAATAAACCTTGTTCTCCCAAAGTTGAAATTGCATTGTTGGTCTAGAGTGGTAGATACTTTCATCTTCATTTAACCATGGTATTTAGCACACATGATTCATATTGTACCCTGGGTCCCTCTCCGCAGAATGGCCACCCTGAATGATGTCCTACTCCTCCTGTTCTCTTTAGGGAACAGTATATAAGAAAAGGATGGGCAAAAAATATGAAGTATATCAAGGTTACCCTCTTCCAAAGGCATTGCAGTCTGTATCCTTGGACCCTCCCCCCCCAGCCATAATACTGGGAGTAATCTGGAGATAAAATGTCCACTCCCATGTTCATTGCTTCACTTCTTCTGTGTGGTACAAGGCTAGACCTTGGCCCTAAGTGGCCATGGGCTAGTCTTCTCTTACTGTATGGTTCAAATGAGGGATGCCTGAAGTTACAAGTAGTAATCTATTTGAATAGTCTGGTGAAGTCAAACTAATTTTTCAGGTTTCTGGTCTGATATAAAATTAATCAAAAAGAAGTAAAAGAGAAAATGCCAGACATACTCAGCAGATTAGGCAGCATCCATGAAGAGAGAAACAGAGTAAATATTTATGTTTGTTGTGGATCTCTTCTTGTGGAAAACCTTTCTGCTCTGTGTTGTTGATGTGCTTTGCCTTCCAAGGGTGCATGAACTTTATTACAACAAGCAAATAATTGTGATGTTCTGTAATTCCAAATTTCAAGGCCAAGAACAAAAATGTCGACTCCCTATCACCTACATATGTTTGCATAAGATGAATAAAAGACAAACAGATAGCAGAGATTTTGAAAACAAATGTATTTTGGAGTTCCAAATTTTGCACTCAAGTTGTCTGTGAAACAGTTGCTCATTATTAGAAGCATTTGTGATGTGGGGCCCAGAGTAATCAGCAGTGGTTGTGATATAATTCTTCACCAATACAGCTGGTGCTGAGGGAAAAGTTTTGAGATCTGTCAGCTTGCATCTGCGCCAAGAATCTCTTTTTTTTTATCAGCCTCATCTATGCAGAAATTGTTCCCTGGACTATCATTCCCTAAAGAGAGAGTCTTTTGTCTTTTGGAAGTGCCTGTGGGGAAGAGGGTGTCTGATGTCCATAGCAGTGCATCTAATGGACATCTGTGGGGTGTGTGAAATTACAGGAGACAGCAAAGCCTGCCGATTTATAAGGGTATCATTTTTAGGAAGCAGTAAACATACGTAGGTCGATCTTTATAGTACAATAGTTAAATCTTGTTCGTGTGCGAGATTGGAATGGCAGAGTTTGGGCTTTTCCTACTTCGCTGCCTTAAAGAGCAAAGAACTGATCCTTAACACAAGCTCAGTATACAACTTCTGCCCCTTTCCCCACCTTGAAGGTCTTGACTGAGAACAGTGCTTCACGAAGCAAAGCCAGTTCCCTTTTCAAAAAGAACATGATAAATTAAACCGCTGAACTTCAATCTCTCGTGTGGGCAATGGATGTGGTTAAGCATCATTCGCAAAAGATGAAATGCCCCTGCACTGCCTTATGTGTCACCGTGTGCAGTGAAAAGCAGAGTTGGAACTACCAAGAAGGTCATAACTCAATGGTTATTAATGGTAAATGACAAAAAGATGCAGAGGAGAGATGAGATTTATCTGGGCATGGAACTGATCTGGAATGGATCATCCAAAAAGCTGGTGGAAGTTAAATAGCAGCTTTCAAAAAAGAGCTGAAGATGTAATTTAAAAGAAAACATTGATTAAGCTATGGAGAAAGTAGAGGAGTTAATTAAATAGCTTTTGAAGAACGTTTGTGTCTCCAGTGTTGTATGAATTGAATTCACTCAGGTGGCAGTGACCAGAAATAAGTGGTAATGTCAGAAACCTCAAGTACCATTGTGGATTTTGAATTAAAGTAGAAAACAAAACTGAAGATGTTGGAAACCTGTGAAACAAAATACTGTGAACACTCATCAGGCCAGGCAGCATCTGTGGAGGGAGAAAGAATTAATATTTTGGATTGAAGACTGGCACTTATCTCAACTACAGTAACTCCCTGTCAGTAAGGATTTAATTTCATTCTCTCAATTCCTCCGTCTCTGTTATATTTGTTCCAGTGATGAGACTTTCCACAAGGGTGCCTTTGAGATCTTCCCCATCCTGAACCACAGCTTTCACATTATCATGGTTCGCAGAGTTCCTGACTGCATCTCAATTATTTCCTGTGTTTTCTCTCCCATTTTCTCTTCTCCTGTGCAGACCAAGAATGCCATTCATCTGGTCTTCACCTTCCATCCACTGAGTCTGCATGTTCAGTGGATCATGTTTGTTTTTACTCTCAGCTTCAACCATATTCCACAGTTAAACATTCCCCTCTTAGCACTTTGGAGGGGCCATTGCAATGTGCTGGTTGATTTTCTTCTGTCAAGCACAGCTGTCAGACATAGACTGTTTTGTCGAAAGATTTTGAGCACAGTGTGGTCGTGGTGCCTGTACAGCAACTCCTGCATGTGAAGGTAACTGTGTGCCATTAAATGGAAGATGCACACTGACACAATAGGACTTATTTCCTCGCATAAGCCCCAGGTGAGTAGCAGACTGCTGGTGTTCTATTGCTCATGACATCGAAGAGGCTATTTGGTCCCATTACGTCTATGCAGGCTCTTACCTCAGTCTCATTCCCCTACCTATTTCCCTTCAAATGCACATAAGTTCCACTCCGACCCTTCTTTTACCCACCTATGTTTGGGGTTAACCTGCCAACCAGCGTGTCTTTGGGATGTGGGATGAAATCCAAGGGAAATGGTGGAGGGAGCGGATGCAGTTGATGGAAGAATGTATAGATGGGACTGGAGATCAAGAATGAACCCAGCCTACTGGAACAATGAGGCAGCAACACCACCTGCTGCTTTTCTATCCCTGTTCTAAACTGTTAAATGAACATCAAATTGAACAGTTTAGGACAGGGATAGAAATGCAGCTCTTTGGGAGTTGTGGTCATTTGTACGAAATATGTCTGTTGCCTGCCTGGTCATTTATTGCTCTTGGGAAGTTGTAGAATTGCTGCAGTCTTTGTAATGAAAGTACTTTCCTCTGCTTTAGGTTTAAGGGCATTGATGTTTCCATACCAGGCTATGGTTAAGTACCATATGGAACTTGTTATGGAAACACTCATGCCCTTGAACAGAAAATTCTTCAAAAAGTAGTGAATACGGCCCAGTCCATCACAGGTAAAGCCCTCCCCACCTATTAAACACATTTACATGGAGTGTTGTCACAGGAAAGCAGTATCCATCATCAGGGACCCCCACCACCCAGGTCGTGCTCTCTTCTCACTGCTGCCATCAGGAAGAAGGTACAGGAGCCTCAGGAGTAACACCATTATATTCAGGAACAGTTATTATCCCTCTACCATCAGGCTCTTGAACCAGAGTGGATAGCTTCACTCGATTTCACTTGCAGCCTTCATTGAAATGTTCCCACAACCTCTGGACTCACTTTCAAGAACACTTCATCTCATGTACTTGATATTTATTGCTTATTTATTTATTATTATTATTTCTTTCTGTGTTTGTAGTTTGTTGTCGTTTGTATACTGATTGAACACCCATATTAGTGCGGTCTTTCATTCTGTTATGATTATTATTCAATCATGGATTTATTATGCCTACAAGAAACTAAATCTCAGGGTTGTATATGGTGACATATATTCTTTGAAATAAATTTATTTTGAACCTTACTTTGAATTTTGAAAGTATTTTATTTCAAAGAAACATTCTTGGAATTAAACCTGGAGAAGAAGAAGTCTACAGTCGTTATATCAATTTCCTTTCTTGGCAATGAATTAGCTCACGTGTAGCCTCCTTGAGAAATGTTCTCAGTTGGGTTTCAAAAAGAGGCCTACATGTGACAGGATGTTTTTTGGACATGGACCATGTCTTCGTCCTCATGGCTGCTAAAATTGCATTTATATGTTTCCATTAAAATATGCAGATATCACAAGACCACGTCAGTGAAACATAATGAGGTAAAGCTTGTATTGCAGGAATGATGAGAGTCAGGGACGTTTTAAAGGAGTTCGTTCAGGGAAGAGGAAGATGCAAGGCTCATTAAGTTATGAAGGATGAGCTGATAGTTCTGACGTATGTAATAGAGATTTTTAGTTGAACCAAAATTTACCCAGAGGTTTGTAAAGATGGAGAGTATTATTGATGTGAGGAGGATCCCTCCAGGAATTAAAAGGTTTAAACGTGATGCTTTGGGGAACATAATACCATACAAACAGTTAATGAATGCAGGTTTTGAACAGCAGTACATTAGCAGAAGTTTGTAGAAGATGGAGGTGCAGAGCCAGCCAGGAGAACTTTGGGAATGTGCCATTGCTCTGTCCAATATGATTTTTGTTTTCTTCCTCAGCAAGGAATTTGGACTTGATTATTTAACCTCCCTTGTCCACGTAGCCCAATTTCAAACTGGTATTACTAACTAATGCATGGAAAGATTTGTGTGTTTTGATTTGAATGTTGACTATTACTTAAGTGACTGTTTTGAGTTCTTTATTTATTTTCTTTTTGGGATCTAGGTATTAGTGACAAGGCCTATATTTATTGTCCTCCCTATTTCCCCTTAAGGAAGGTGGTAATGCTCCTCATTCTTGAACTGGTGCATCCCTTCTGATGAAGGTATCCCACAATGTCGAGTAGTGAGTTCTAGAATTGAGACCCAACAGTGAAGGAATGGCATTGTATACCTGTCAGAATCGTGTGTTGTTTGGGGAGGAATCTGCTAGTGGTGGTGTTCCCATTGGCTGTTGTCCTTTCTATTCATTCTGATAGAGGTGACTGGTTTGGGCGATGTTCTTCAGGATAAATAATTGCACTTCATTTTGTAGATGGTACACTCTGTAGCCATAACAATGCAGTGGTAAGGGGAATTAATGTTTAATTTGAGGAGTAGGGTGTTGATCAAGTGAGCTACTATGTCCTGGATAGAGAGTTAACTCCACACTGGTCCAGGCAAGTGGAGATGATCATGCCAGCACCTTTCTGACTTGAGTCCTGCCAGTTGTGCAAAAGCTTTGGAGTATCAGGAGCTGAATCAGACTTTGCAGACATCCAGTCACTGACCTCTTCTTGTACCATTTCGGTAACTACTTCAGTTGATTCTCTGGTCAATGATGGTGTCTAGGATCTCAGTGATGAATATCAAGGATAGATGGTTAGATTATCTCTTGTTGCAAATGACCCATCACCTAGTATTTTTTTGGTACGACATTGCATGGTGGTTGCTACTCCATATGGGCTGGAGTAGAAGGGCTCATTTTCTGAGGAATCCTGAAAGGAATTAACATTTTTTCCAATCAGAGTAAACACCTCCATTTCTGACATAATCTAAGGGTATTAATAAAGCTGCTGTAGAAAGTTACATCTAGGGCACTGTTCTGAGGAAGCCCTGGAATGCTCTCAATTGACCACAACCACCTTCCTTTCTGCAAGGTATTGTTACAGTGTGTTTTAATACTATGTTGTGCAGCAACGTCCACAAGCATTTTGTGTGTTACTGGCTCATGAAGTAGAAGATCTTAAGGCAACTGCTCTGTGATGTTCTATAATCAGTATACTCTTTGACCATTCTGACCCACAGTCCCGCTAGTGAACCCAAATTCAGAACAACAGTTTCCACCAATCAGAAACATTGATCAATAAGCTCCTGTTAACCAACCTTTATGTATCATTTCTCTCTGTAGACGTAAGATGCAAAAGAGGAACAATATTAGAGATATCCTAAAATTAGTTGCCTTTTAGCTCTTGAGCTTGTGATCATGTTGCTCTATGTTTCAACGTATACAATATACTGAACTGTTTGTTGCTTTTCACATGCATGTCAAACCAATACTGTTAAGTGGACATTTAAAAGATGAAAGAATGGCAGTGCAGAATGGAGCATTCTCAACATTATTAAGTGTTATTTTAACAATGGATTATAGTAATATTTTCATTTTCCCTTTACTGGTCTTCTCAAGAACTATGAACACTCGCAAAGATTTTATTTTAGGCATGTGCGGAAAGAGCACTTTGGTCTGTGCAATACAAGACTGGTGTGCAGGAAGTTAGAAGTTTGTTATTGCAGGTAGTGGTGCGAGCAATACAAGGCACCACCTAGTCACAAAATATATAGTATTGAATATCTTCCTGCGTTTAAGTGGTAAGTCAAACCGTGGCCTTCCCCTACACTGTTTTGCCTCACTTAAACTCATCCACGCCCAGACTCCCATCATCTACTCAGTGCTCATCATCCCGATAAAGGGTCTCAACCAAAAAAGGCAACTCTTAATTTCCCACCATGGATGCTCCCTAACCTCTGCTGAGTTCCCTATTTTACATGCGTTGCTCAAGATTTCCAGTTCTGCAGAACCTCTTGTGTCCTATCATTTACTTGCTCAGTTGGTTTTGTCGTTCTCTTATCAATATGCCTGGTATGGGTTTTCTTGCTGTCATTGGACTGATGGTGGGTACCATCTTAGTTAAACTGTAAAATGGCACCTTTGACAATGCAGCTGTCCATTGGTACCGCTCTTACTTTTTTGACTCTGTTGTGTTGCCATCTGAGGTGAGTCTGCTGGTGAAGAGAGAACCATATATAATCCTAAACACATGGGCCTAGATGTTCTCACCATTATTCTCTAGGTCAGGGGTTCCCAACATTTTTATACCAAGGACCCCCTACCATTGACCAAGGGGTCCGTGGACCCCAGGTTGAGACCCACTCTATCTCTTTAATGCAATTTCAAAATCGACTTCAAAAGAATTGTGATTTTAGTTTGGGTTAGTTTCAAAATAGCCCGTAGGCTCCTCTTAATGGTACTCTGGTTTGGGAACAGCTGGTGTTAGGAGTCATATTTCCTATCAAAATCTTTCTTCACGGCGCTGACCTTAAGTATATCCTAATGGGCTACACACCAGTATTGTCAGCACTCTTTAAGCCACTGGGGAGTTTTGATAAAGAATGAGCACACTCCATAGAGGAAGTAGGAAGGCATTTTTGAGCTTCTGAACAGTACGTGGAGGAAGGGTGCTGCTGCTTGCAAGGGGTTGCTAAGGAGGAGTTTTGACAGCGTAAGTGCCCTTCATGGATGCCTCCATTTTTGGGAGACCTGCAGAGAAGCAAAATCCTCCATCTGACATAGAACAGTACAGCACAGGAACATGACTTTCACTGTGAAAGAACCATTGACCAGAAGATGACAGTGCCATTTTGATTATTTTTACTTCTGCAACTCAGCTGTGATCAGCAGAGATGTGGTAGCGTATAATCAGCAAGATCCTACAAATAGGTTGACTGTGAGGTTTACTCTGGCTTTAACTCTGAGAGCATGCAGGCACCTATGAATTGTAGAGGCAATTGAAAATTACTACAATGAGCAATGGATGGGCACTGACCACCCCCCCCCCCCCATAGAACCTGAGTGAGATATTTTTCAAAGTAAATTCATTATCATAGTATCTATATGCCACCATATTCTACCTCAAAATTCATTTTCTTGCAGGCATTCACAGTAGGATAAAGGAATACAATAGAATCAAAGAAGAACTACACACAAAGACAAACAGCCAACGGGCAAAAGAAGACAAACTATGCAAATATGATAATAAATGCAGTAAATAATACTGAGAACACTGAGCATCCTTGAAAGTTAGTCCATAGGATGTGGAGTATAAGTTCAGAGCTGAGCTGAGTGAAGTTATCCACTCTACATTCTTCTTCTTGTCGCCTCTTTTGTCAGATACCTTTCAAATACTTTCATTCTTTTCTGATCTGATGCTCTCATGGGGAATTTGTTGATGCTACCTGTGTCTGTGATGGTTGGGGTCCCAGCTTGGGTTGGTCTACTTGAGAGTAGTTTTGCAGGGGGTAGAGAGGACCCCGACTGCAAGGGGGCAATCGCTCTTGCCCTCTAATGCCAAAAGCTCAAAGTGAAACATTATTAAAAGTTGGTTCTTCTGGGAGCGAATAACTTCAGCTATTCAGACCACGGTGGTGTAAAATGATGCCAGAAATTAACTTTGGACATTACTACGCTATCTATGTCACCTGAGTGTCCTGAAAGCAAGAAAAAAATGCTGGGGGCATTCAGATCTTGCGCTATGTCCAGACGCCATTGTAATTGAGGTTCATTCATCCAAAAAATGTTAGTAATATGATTTTATCTACATATTGCTGCTTATTTTCCTGTTGTTGTGATAACAAATTTCCTGGCCAAACACTGGGGCATCACTGCTCCTCCAGAGCTCCAGCAACTTGGGTTCAGTCCTGACCTTGGAAAGCAATCTGTCTCTGGAGCTTGTATTTTCTGTCTGTGGGTTGAGGTTTCCATTTCCTCCAAGGTAGCAAAGATAAGTAAATTGGATACTGTAAGTTACCCCTAGTGCAATAGGGTGTCAGGAAAATCAGGAATTGGAAGTGGGAATTGATGTGAACATGCAAGGGAATGGGTTAAAGGGAAGTCGGTGGGTGAATGGGACTCCTCAAAGAGCTGGTTTAATGGTCTCTTCCTTTGCTGTAAGAAATTACAAGCATCTGCATTGGTTGCACAGTGATCATGTTTCTGTACCACTCTCTAGAGGCCTGGACTATTTATCCAGAGTAAAGTTTAAATCTAATACAAAAGGGAATTTGAGTCAAAGACACTGCAGATTTTTCAGGATTTTATTTAATGGTGACCATGAAAGTATTGAATTTCTGTAAAAACTGCTCTGGTTCAGTAATATGCCTTGGGAAAGTAAATCTGCTGTGTTACTTTGGCCTCCCTGTGACTGCAGAGCCGCCAATACTCTGAGTTACCCTCTAAAATAGTGCCTAGGTGTGGGGGAGGGGTGGTCCGTTATGAATGGTGTAGTTCACATCCCATGAATGAAAAAGATGGGTGATCTGAATGTACAGAATTCGATAAAATATGTCAATGTTTTGTGAATTTCATGTCTTGAACATGAACAAAGTCACTGGGTTAATCAAGAGAGAAGCTGGGGAATATTTCTCTCAAAATCCAGAAGAGCTGGAGGTTACTCTCGTTCTCGCACTCTCACACCATTTTTTTGGAATTATAATTTAAATTTCCCAGTGTGGAGACAAGATGCCACAGAGCCAAGGTTTATATGGGACTGAGTTGAAATCCTCTCTCTGGGTCTCTGTCAAGGATTCGTGCTCAAGCCTTAGAGGATAAAATGTCAATTGAAAATGATACCTAATGACCTGGCATGTCTTTTTGAAATGTCAGATCTCTATCTCTCTATTCAGGTGAATCATGGCATAATACAAGGGAGGGCATGGAGTTCTTGTGTGTTGGGCAATATTGCTCACCCAACAACTGCAGCTGAGTTCCTTTCCTAGTAACGAGAGAAGAGGAGATCTTCTATTGTGCATTTTGGCTGCTTATTCCCAGAGAGCATGGTGTTTAACTTTATTCTGTCCCTTCAGAGCAACTTGCCTAAATTTTCTGATGTAATATGGTCCTCAAATTCATGTGTGAAAAACAAAACAATGGTATCTTAATTTTGAAGGTCACGCTTCCTTTCACGCTTCTGACTTGTATATTACTTACCCCTTCAGGGCACTGAATAAGGTAATTTCAGACAAAATGTTTGCCTCTTCTGATTACACTTCCTCTACCATCTATCTTAGATTATGAACTAAAGTGGGGAATTATGGACAGTGGAAAATCAAACTTTCCAGTGTGTCGATGAAGAAGAAGAAATGTATAGTGGTTAGCGTAATGCTTTCATAGTGGCGGTGGCCTGGGTTCAATTCACCACTGTTGGTAAGGAGTTTGCATGTTCTCCACATGCAGCATGGGCTTCCAAAGACATACAGGTTAGCTGGTTAATTGATCACATGGGTGCAATTGGGCAGCACAGGCTCATTGGGGCAGAAGGGCCTGTCACCATGCTATATCTCTAAATAAAAATAAATAAATAAGTGTCCCCAACCTCTCATCAGAACAAGAAAATGCATCAAGGCTTGGAGAGAAGGATGAAAGACCAGAACAGTAACAATAATCTGCGATTGAACTGACTGAAAGGAACAATTAGATGATTTAAAGGATGAAGTTACAAAGTGAATGGAGCCATGGGGTGCCATGGTTGCTTAGCGGGTTAGTGTGACGGTATTACGGCTTGGGGTGTTGAGGAGCTCAGAGTTCAATTCTGGTACTGTCTGTAAGGACTTTATATGTTATTTCTGTGACCGCATGTGTTTCCTCCCACGGTCCAAAGATGTTCTAGTTAGTAGGTTGATTGATCATTGTAAATTGTCCTGTGATCAGGCGGGTTGCTGCGTTGTGTGCTTGTTGGGCCAGAAGGGCCCACTCCACACTGTATCTCTAAGTAAACAAATCTTATCAGAGCAAAAAGGGAGGTTTGAAAAGAGCAACAAAACCATTATCTGAAATTGTTGGAAGTCTGAGTCCACAGTCAAGAGTTGAGGAAATGTTCCTCAAACTCAAGTTTCCTAGCAACAGTGCAGGAGGACACAGAGTAGAGTTGCACAGTTAATGAAAATATAATGAACCATAAACGCTAGAGATCCTGTAGATGCTGGAAATCTTGAGTAACACACACAAAACGCTGGAGGAACTCAGCAGGTCAGGCAACATGGAGACCTTTCATCAGGGTCTCAGTCCAAAACGTTGACTGTGATGGAGTGGAACCTTGAGGACAGAGTCAGATTTGAAGACTGGGTGGAGGTGTTCTGTAAAACTGTCTCTTAATCTGTCTGCCTTCCTCAATGCACTAAATGGAAGAAAATGAAGGGAAATTGTTTCAACCAGATCAGGTTTGGGACCCTGGATGATGAGAAGGAGGTTAAAAGGTAGGTGCTGTCTGTCTATCCCAGGGCAAACCAGATTGTACACTCAGTGGCCACTTTAAAAGGTACACCTGTACACTGTTTTAGGTTACCTATCTCGATGACTATCGTCCAGTAGCACTTACATCCACAGTGATGAAGCGTTTTGAGAGGTTGGTGATGAAACACATCAACTCCTGCCTGAGAATCGACTTGGATCTACTCCAATATGCCTGCTGGCACAACAAGCACACCAGATGCCATTTCATTGTCTCTTCACTCCACCTGGAACATCTGCTCAGCAAAGATGCTCTTTATTGACATATCGACGTAGCATTCAATGACATCATCCCTTCAAAACTAATCAATGAGCTTCAAGACCTTGGCCTCAATACCTTCTTGTGCAATTGGATCCTGGATTTCCTCACTTGTCAGTTCGGATTGATAACGGCATCTCCTCCATGTGATATCAATTAGCATAGGTGCACCCCAAGGGTGTGTGCTTAGCGACTTGCTTTAGTCACTACACCTATGACTGTGTGGCTACGTATAGTTCCAATGCGCGTGGCCAAGTGGTTAAAGTGTCGGTCTAGTGATCTGAAGGTCGCTAGTCCGAGCCTCAGCTGAGGCAGCGTGTTGTGTCCTTGAGCAAGGCACTTAACCACACGTTGCTCTGCGATGACACTGGTGCCAAGTTGTATGGGTCCTAATTCCCTTCCTTTGGACAACATTGGTGGTGTGGAGAGGGGAGACTTGCAGCTTGGGCAACTGCCGGTCTCCCATACAACCCTGCCCAGGCCTCAGTCATCATCGAAAATCAATGGACAGCCGAAGCAGATAGTTCCAATGCCATATTCAAATTTGTTGACGACATCACTGTCATAGGCCGAGTCAAAGGTGGTGACGAATCAGCGTACAGGAGAGAGATTGAAAGTATGACTGAGTGCTGCCCTAACTACTCAATGTCAGCAAGACCAAGGAGCTGGTTATTGACTTCAGGAGAGGGAAACCAGAGGTCCATGATCCAGTCCTCATTGGAGGATCAGAGCTGCAGAGGGTCAGCAAGTTCCTCAGTGTTACCATTTTGGAGGACCTGTCCTGGGCCCGGCACGTAAGTGCAATTACGAAGGAAGCATGACAGCGCCTCTACTTCCTTAGAAGTTTACGAAGCTTTGGCATGGCATCTAAAACTTTGACAAACTTCTATAGGTGTGTGGTGGAGAGTATATTGACTGGCTACATCACAGCTTGGTATGGAAACATTAATGCCCAGTGGATGGAGCCCAGTCCATTACGGGTAAAGCATTCCCCACCATTAAGTTCATCTACAGGGAATGTTGTTGCAGAAAAGCAGCATCCAGTATCAGGGACCCCCACCACTCAGGTCATGCTCTCTTCTCGCTGCTGCCATCAGGAAGAAGATACAGGAGTCTCAGAACTTATACTGCCAGGTTCAGAAATAGTTATTACCCCTCAACAATCAGGCTGTTGAATCAGAGAGAATATCTTCATCCAACTTTTCCCATCACTGAACTGTTCCCAGAACCTAGGGACTCACTTTCAAGGACTCTTCATCTCATGTTCTCGATGTTTATTGCTTATTTATTTATTATTATTATTATTATTTTTTTTTTCTTTTGTATTTGCAATTTGTTGTGTTTTGCACACTAGTTGTCCGCCCTGTTGGTGCAGTCTTACTTTGACTCTGTTATGGTTATTGAATTTCTTGAGTATGCCTGCAAGAAAACTAATCTCAGGGTTGCATATGGTGACATATATGTGCTTTGATAATAAACTTACTTTGAATGTTGAACAGCTTGTTAATACAAATATCAATCAGCCAATCATGTGACAGCAACTCAATGCATAAAAACATACAGACAGGGTCAAGAGGTTCAGTTGTTGTTCAGACCAAACATCAGAATGAGGAAGAAATGTGATCTAAGTTGCTTTGACCATGGAATGGTCGTTGGTGCCAGACGGAGTGATTTGATTATCGAAACATCCAACGAGTGGCAGTTTGTGAGTGAAAACAGCTTGTTAATGAGAGAGGTCAGAGGAGAATGGCCAGGCTTGATTCAAGTTGACAGGAAGGTGATAGTAACTCAAATAACCCCAAGTTACAACAGTGGTGTGGTGAAGAGCATCTCTGAACGCACAACACATCAAACCTTGAAGTGGATTGGCTACAGCAGCAGAAAGCAGTGAACATACATTTAGTGGCCACTTATTAGGTACAGGAGGTACCTAATAAAGTGCCATTATTTGATTCAACTTTTCTCTTGGAAACTACTGCTTTTGCCTTAGCCTGTGCAGTTGCAACCCATTTATGTCCCCAGAATTGCCTGCTCTAGTAATTTTCTGTCTGTCCATTCTTTCTGTATCCTCCGTAGACTTTGGCTCATCCAAAACCATTCTACCAATAACTTCCTATCATTTTGCTGAATAATATTAAATTCCAGACTGCGTAGGTCAATTTCAATGGTAGCCTTATAACATCCCAGCCACTCTGTTCCTCTTACTTTGTTATTGAAACTCCCTCTCTTTCTCTTCCCACCATTGGTAATGTCGAAGCCTCCATGGACACTGCTGGCACTAAGTCTCCCTTCTAAATCTCACCTCCTTGACAAAGCTTTCAGTCCCCGTTCCCAAGATACCCCTGTTGTTCCCTTGTTCTTGGAAAATGAAATGTCAGTTGAGAGCAGAGTAGTTGAGAAGTGCTGGCAGCCCATCGTCATATTTTTAGTTACTGCTATCATAACAGTGTCTTCAAATAACGATAGAGTGAATGAGAAGACATGGCAATGTTTCTATAGTGGGCCTTTCTCGGTATGTACATCTTTCTGAAGTTTGAACTCTGAACCTTGAGGGGTGAGATGGAAGTCTTTTAATCAATTTCTGATGGTTCAAATCATATTGGAGATGTGAATTATTTCTAAATCTTGAACAAGACGGTGGTGAATCTGTATAATTTGTTGCCACAGATGGCTGTGGAAGCTAAGTCATTGGGTATATTTAAATCAGAGATTGATAGGTTCTTGATTAGTAAGGGGGACAAAGGTTATGGGGAGAAGGCACGAGTATGGGATTGAGAAGAATAATAAATAGTCATGATGGAACAGCGGAGCAGACACAATGGGCTGAATCGCCTAATTCTGCTCCTGTGACTTATGGTCTTGTGTCTTAAAAACATTGAAGCACCAGTTAAAAATATAACCTATGTAATTCTCTCACTGGGCTCATTTACAATCTCGGCCTATTAGCTAACTCTGCTAACGGCCACATGACTCAGCGGTGAAGAGGCCACCTTTCATAAACAACATACATCTAGGGTCGGTATGATTTGGGGTTCAACCAAACAGGAATGTCATGATGTTCTGACTAAAGAAACCTTGATTTGAGTGAATGCTGTGTAAATAGCGCCCATACTCAATTATTGTTCAGCAAGAAATAACAGATCGTAAAATCATAAAGTATATTTATCAATCTCAGCTTCATGAAACAGTTATTAAGAGAAAGAAAAGAAAGCGCCCATTATAATTAAACCTGTCCAATGTGCACATAATCACTGGAGCTCATACTGGAGTATTTGGGGGTGTATCTCTTGCTCACATGCTGGACCTATAGCACCTACCACATTCTGAACTTCCCTTGAAGACCATCTCGAACAAACTGGCTCTCTCTCAGGAGGATTGGCCCTTCCTCCTTGGAGCCATTCATCTGCACAAGGCACTTCTTCCATCAGGGACTCTCCTTCCTACGGCATTCTGCTGCTCTGCAGCTCCTGCCAAAAGACCCCAAACCAGACTACTGTCCTTCAGAAGACTCTTCCCCCCCACAGCGCACTAGAATGTTCTCTCACATCCCACAATCCTGATTGGCTGACTCACATTCCTTAGTTGGACAACATGGGTCCTTACCTTAGCTGAAGCCAAAACACACTTTCCAGCATGGTACGCTGCTTTTACAGAAAACGGCTAATACAAGCTACTTCACAGCATAGCAGTAGAAGTCTTAACCAGGGCTTTGCAGTTACAATAAGCAGTATAAAGTGTACTGGTAAAACTTTGGCATTTCATTGTATGCAAATCTATTTTTAAGTGCCTCTCATAAGAATGAAAGGGCAACATAATTAATAAATGGAATGGGACTGGGTGTCCAGTGAGGCTCCTTGGGATGTGTATATATCATTGAAATTCTGGAGGCAGTACCAGAGGGTAATCAAGAAATCTAATGGACTCCTGGTCTTCATATTTGGAAGGCTGGAGTACGTTATGTTGTATTCCAAACCCTGATTAAACCACATATGATGTGATATGGGTGCTATGAATAGCTCATTGGCACTTGCTAAATTGTGATTGGAACTCAGGTGATGAAAAATCTATTGCTACTGATGACTCTGGCCCCCACCTTTCCAATTGAACAGTCTGCCAACACTTGCTCTTGAAAAATGACTCATTCAAACATACATAACTTCCTTTGGAAATAGTAATTTCTTTCACCTATGATAAACCTGCAAAGTAAAAAAAACATTAATTCTCTTCTGTAGCCTGTTTTCAAGCAATAAAGGAAACCTGGTTTGCCTTTTTGAGGCAAGTAGCAACAGTAAGACAGAACATTTGATTTACCGAAAGTGTTTTTAATTCCTTGCAATGGCTATGCTGTAATCTGGAATGAGTAACACATTTCTAACATCATTAATCCTAGTCAGAAGCTAGGTTTTCAGAGAAACAGAATAGATAATTACCTGTGAATTCCCTTAATTGGTGCTTTATGAATATATTTAAAATTTTAGAAATGCAGGCAGAAGCTAATTGTAGTGAGGAAGACAATGAGTATACTCTGCAGTTTCATTTTAGCCTGATATTGTTTTTGAAAGATACTCTGAATCCACCTCTGTCTGTTCTCTTTATATTTATTAAATGCATTTTAGCTATTATCAAATAAGGTTTTCAGCCTTGAGTTATGAGGTGAAGTTCTACTCCAGGCTCCCACATTTGTGTCTTCATTAACACAGCACATTTTCATTACTACATTGCAATGAATTCTGCCCCCCCCCCCCCACATTACCTCCAGTTTTCACTACCTGCTGGTGAAAACTGATTTCATGATGATAATATTGAGAGCCTCAGGATGGGCAGAGGGCAGCAGGAATCCAGATTCAAATTGAAAGAAAAGAATGACATAGAATTGGAAGGTTCCAAGCAGATCTAAAACTCAGGCCTAAAATTCCAGTTACGCTTCGACACTGCTTTAACCTGACACAATCTGAAATCATGTTTGTAGGAAGGAATTTGTAGATAAGGTGTCTTCATTTGAGCTGATCTCATCTGCAGTGTGTTTGGGCAGTGCTGCTGAGTTTGGGAGAGGGAACACCCTGCATCTGTTCAATGACAACCCAGTGGAACGTGCACAACGCTGATGGACAAGATTCGATAAGCTATTGTTTTCACGCTGCTCTTATGCTTCATGGTCAAAAGGAACGTCACATTTATTGCAGGCTCGCATATCAATAATGTCCCTTCATTGGCAGGATAAATTAGGGTTAGTGTTTAGGGTGAGGATGAATAACTAAACTATTGGAACCATAGTTTCATGTTTAAAAGTACCCTAGAGGAAAGCAAATTTGAGAGTACCACTTTAGTAACATCTGTGGTGAATTGGAGACATGTCCAATGGTTTTCTTTTTATTTTTAGTTATTGTTGTAGGAATGAAGCATTAATTTGTGTACCATACATACCTAGTCAGTGGCAGGGGTTAGTAGTTAGTATGTGCGCTTTTTGAATAGAGGTGGATTGATATTTCACCATCTATCCCAACAGCCTCCAAAGCACATGTACCCCCAGTTACCATAGTAGACGTAAGGTCCATCTTCCAGAGAGTGAACTGTGGAATGCATCTAGCCCAGATGGTGTCCTTAGATCCTGAACTGATCAGCTGGCAGGTGTGTTTGCAGGCATTTTTAATCTCTCTTTGCTTCAATCTGAGGTTCCCACCTACTTTTAAAAAGACTTAAGAGAAACAAGGCAACACACTGCCCGGTGATTCTTGGCATCTACATCTACCATGATTGCTCTGAGAGTCTCGTGATGGCTTGCATAAACTCCCAGGCAACATTAGCCCACTCCAATTTTGCCTACCATCCAAACAGATCTACAATAGATGCCATCTTCCTGGTTCTACAATCATCCATGAAGCATCTGGACAGTAGAGACACCTACGTTAGGCTGTTGTTTAATGACTATAGCCCCGCCTTCAAGCAAACTCATCTCCAAGCTCCTGGAGCTGAGACTCAACAGCTCTCTTCCACCAGCATTTTGTGTGTGTTGTTTGGATTTCCAGCATCTGCAGATTTCCTCGTGTTAGCTCTCTTTGTGGCTGGATCCTTGGCTTCCTGACCAACAGACTGTAATCAGTGAGGGTAGTCAGCAATGCCTCCACTACGATCATTCTCAACACTGGTGCCTCAATAGGTTGCATTCTTAGCCCTCTCCCCTACCTTCTATACACTCAGAATTGTGGCCAGGTTTTCCTCTAACTCCATCTACAAGTTTGCAGATAATACCACTGTAGTGGGACGCATCGCAGCTTGGTACGGCCGCTGCTCCGCCCATGGCTGCAAGAAGCTTCTCTCCACACACTCAGTGTACACTTCTCACTGCCTCAGTAAAGCAGCCAACACAATCATAGAGCCCTCCATCCTAGGAATTCTTTCTTCTCCTTCCATCGAGCAGACGATACAAAAGCCTGAAAGTACATAGCACAGGCTGAAGGACAGCTTCTGTCCTGCTATTATAAGACTATTGAACAGTTCTCTGGTACGACGAAATGGACTCTTGACCTCACAATCTACCTCATTATGACCGTGTGCCTTAGATTTACAGGTACAGAGAAAGTGCACACTGTACTACCTCAAAGCAAGTTGTATTGAATTGATCTGTATGGAAGGAATGCAAGGCAGGTTTTTCATTGAATCTCAGGACAGTAACAATAATAAAACAATTTACCTCTTTTTGTGATGCACTGGTTTCTTAGGCAATGTATATCACATGCAGAGATGTAATCTCAGATTGTAAGATCATATCTCACATTGATTTAAGTTGCAAGTCGTATTTGATTACTTACTGTTCTGCTAAAAGTGACCATTGAGTGGGAGCAACTCAGTCAATGAGAACTCTTTTAGAACTCATTCACGTGTTATTTGGTGCTATTTATGACAATGCTATTAATTTGATTCCGTAATAAAGTACAGGCATATAGAGCATCTCCTTGTTCTTTCCTCACTATATCTCTTAAGTTCATCTATGTTTCCAACACATATTTTAATGTTTGTACACGTTTAATGCATTAGCAAGTGTTTTAATCTCAGAGAAAGGGGCAAATGGTTTACCCTAACCAAGATGTAGTAATCATAGATTTGAAATCTGGTTGCAACAACATTTTGGATTGAATGTTCGATATTTCCATTAGCCATTGCAGAAGTCCTTCCTGACCGTGCTATAATTTTATGGCTTACCCCTTTGGAAGAAAGTCTTTTCTACGACAGTGCACTTTATCTTCTTAAACTTTGAAGAGGAAAAAGTTCACGGGGCGCCATGGTAGTGTGAAGCTATTGCAGCTCGGGGCGTCAGACGTAGGAGTTCAATTCTGACGTCATCTGTAAGGAGTCTGTACATCCTTCCCGTGGAGTGCATGGGTTTTCTCTGGGTCCTCGGGTTTCTTCCCACAGTCCAAAGGCGTTAGTAGGTTAATTGGTCATTGTAAATTGTCCCGTAATTAATTTAGGGTTAAATTGGGGGTTGCAGCTCGAAGGACCAGAGAGGCCTGTTCTGCACTATATTTCTAAATAAATAAGTAACAATCTCACTTCTATTACCTTTTGATTCATCTTCATTTGCGCACAGTCAGTCCATATATCACGTCTGATCCAAAGATGAGTTACTGCGCACAGTTCTGCTCCATCACCAGTGCTCCTAATTTCACTTCTCTAACTGATTTCGACAACAAGTCAGCTTGAATCCTAAAATGCTTTCTCTAGAACATGTTATCTTCATGACATTACAATATTTCCTAGGTGGCCTGTACCTTAAATAAACTTGACATCACAAAAATTTTGGCTGGTTTCCAAATCTATATGTTGTCATTTCCAAAATCAGAGTTATAATTAGGTTTATTATTGCTGATATATGTTGTGAAATTTGTTGTTTTGTGGTGACAGTGCAGTACAAGACAAAAATTACTGTAAGTTACAATAAACAAATAATGCAAAAGAGGAATAGCGAGGTAGTGTTTGTAGACCATTCAGAAATCTTTAAGCTCCTATGCCACTTCCCTGATGATAGTAATGAGAAGACCATAAGACATAGGAGCAGAATTAAGCCATTCAGCCCATCGAGTCTGCTCCGCCATTCAACTGTGGTTGATTTATTTTCCCTCTCAACTCCATTCTCCTGCTTTCTCCTCATAACCTTCAATACCCTTGGTAATCAAGAATTTATCAGCCTTCTCTTTAAATACACCCAATGTCTTGGCCTCTACAGCCATCTGTGGCAACAAATTCCACAGAGTGATCATCCTACGGCTAAAGGAATTCCTCCTCATCTCTGTTCTAGAAGAGGGCATGTCCCAGATGGTGAGGGCTCTTGATGATGAATGTTGCCTTCTTGAGGCACTACTTTTTGAAGATGCAATCAATGGTGGGTAAGTTTCCACCTGTGATGGAGCTCGCTTAGTCTACAACCCTCTATAGCCTGTTTCAATCCTGTGCATTGCACTTCCATATGAGGAGGCGTCAAATCTCATTGGCAGTTGCTTTATTGTGCTTTAACACGAGTATCACAGACTTACACTATCTGTTTCTTCATTACTTGATCTCCATTTGTAAATGCTGCTCTATTTAAATGACAAATCAATGCTCTGGTTAGCCTTCTGAGGTTTAGATTTCATTTAGAGTCATTGAACACTACAGCACAGGAGCAGGGCCTTTGGCCTATCTAGCCCATGCTGGACTACTTATCTGCCTAGTCCTGGACCATAGCCCTCCATACCCTTCCCATTCATGTACCTATCCAAATGTCCCTAAAATATTGAAATTGAACTCACTTCCACCACTGGTAGCTCATTCCACACTCTCACCATCCTCTGAGTGAAGAAATTCCCCCTCGTGTTTCTTTTAGCATTTCACCATTCACAGTTAACCCAGTTAACATAGCTCTAGTATTTTCCAACCTCAGTGGTTCTTGCATTACCCTAAAGAAAAGCATTTCAGGATGTATATTGTATACATTTCTCTGATATTAAATTGTACCTTTGAACCCCTTATTATTTTGTATCCCTCTGTCAAATCTCCCCTCATTCTTCTATGCTCTAGGGAATAAAGTCCTAACCTATTCAACCTTTCCCTATGACTCGGGTACTCAAGTCCTGGCAACATCCTTGTAAATTTTCTTTGAACTCTTTTAATCTTTACCTATTTTTAAGAATTTACCTAAGAATACTTTGTTTTACTTCCCTGTCCGTCCCATTCGTCCCGTTGTTCGTGGTTCTCTGCTCATGCATGCACTCATGAACATCTCCCTATCTGATTTGTATTAATGCAAAAGCACGTGGATATTCCTCTTGAATGACTATATTGTTAATATGCTGCATGGTTGCCTACTCAATAGGATGTTATAGGGGCAAGATGAAGGCATGTAAGAATCCAAGAACATAAGAAATAGATCTGGAGTAGTCCAGATAGGCACAGAAGTCTGTTGTGCTATTCATTAAGATCATTTACCTCAACATAGTTTTCCTGTAATATCCTAGCATCCCTTGAGTCCCTTAATAACTAGAAATCAACAAAGCTCTGTTTTGAATAAGCTGAATGATCAAGATGCTACAATCCTCTGCAGTAAACAATTCCAAAACTTTTCAAAAGCGCTCTCATTTTCCAAAACTTCCTAGAATACCAACTGAGTCAACTCAGTCTCTGATGCCAGCACGTGCAGTTTCTTGTGTCTCAACCCCATCTCTGATCTTTGGCTATTTGGCCACAGCATTTCACTACCCAGTCCAGAAATCTGTCAACCTATGTCAGTTTTAGTTCAGTCATAATTGTATAACCATTGGTATTTGGTGAAGCTTTGGGGTTTCTTGCCAAGAATTCAAGCTTGACAGACTTGGTTGAACTAGAAGTTATTTGGAAATAACACCCTAACTTTTCCGTCAGGAATTGTTTGGTATATGCGCACTTCACTGATTTCTATTGGCTCTTGATTAGCGACACCTTATGTTTATGGGTCCTGTGTTGGCTTTATCATCTATTGGTGGTCTTTCCATCCCTTATCTCCACATATTCCTCCAATTTCATCCCTCCTATCTAATATTTCCCTGTCTGGCTTGGAGCCAATTTCCTTTTACCTATTTAGAGCTCTTTGAAGCCTTTAGTTACATTGCAGATATAAGTTGTATTTATGCTGTTAGCAACTCTCGTGAGCAATTGGTTAACTTGACCACCATGATACCTTGTATTTCCACAGATGTGTCAGCGGGGCGTTTGAAATTTTCCTGAAGACCTTACTTCACGGAGAAATCGCCATTGTAAGTAATGTTGAAAGTCTTGTGACACTTTGCTAGCGAGATGACTCCAGAAGCTTTGAAACACGTTGACTAAATGCAGAATTGTCAAGAGTATAGTTGCTAATTCTGGTTGGACTTGTACTTCAATGTTTTGGTACTTGACCTTCAGTCACTCTTGCGTTATTGGTTGCCTGGCATGTCCATCATCACAGTGCATGCCTTCCACTTTTATTTTCTTCCCTTGTTAATGTTTTCATAATTAAGGAACAAAATTCTTTAAGGAAGATGATGAAACACTTTTAAAAAGAAAATATTCTTTGATTCTAACTTGTTAATCTTTAATTCCTGGATACTATAGGACAGATACAGAGTGTTGGCAACCCTAGTTAGAGCTGAACATAGTTGAAGGTGATAGTGATAAAACCTGATTGACAGTGTGATTTGAATGAAAAAAAGACCAGTACAGGTATGTTGGATTTGGAAGTTCTCAACTGCCGTTGTTTTCTTATTAATCATATTCATATGACCTAATTCTGATTTGTGTGAGGAGGATTACTAAGATCTTGCACCATTTGGATAGCCCGTTGAAAGCTTGTAATGAAATTGATTCTAGTGCATATTGCATGTCCTGGAGATGGCTGAGAATGTTCTCTAGGTTGGTGTATGATGTAGGCAAAGAAAATTAGTTCCTGCACTGATGGTGTGAGGCACTTGGTCAGTAGCTAGTTACCTGCACACGATTGGAGGGGAGCAGACCAAGTGATTGTAACAATCAAAGTTCCCTCTGAATTTAATTTAGAGCAGCATGGACTGATCATTGCACTGAGCAGGAAATTTTTACACAGCCTGAGAACTGCGCGGTACTTAAAATTTTTTTTTTGTAATATGCACATCAAACAAACAAACCATGTTTCATGACACAATTATATGATGTCAGGTAGTCAAAACAACTGACAAGCATAATGGCAAAAGTAAAATATTTTGACTGGATGGCTTCGGCGTTCAGTGGGCTGGTATCAATGGAAGTGTACCAGTTCATAGAAATGGAGGGAGTTCGGATGGAAAAACTTCATAAGATATTTTATTACACCCTCTCAGAAATCCCATTATGATAGTAACCTCCCTGTTTGCTGGAGAAATTGTGGAAATCGAAATGCAAACTATTATCATATTTTCTGGGAATGCCCCGATATCAAAGACTATTGAAGTGGGATACACAATGCCCTACAAGACATCTTTAAATGTGAAATACCCTTAGAAAGTAAGACCATATATTTTGGGTATATACCTCAAGAATGGTTGAAAAGAGATAAATATTTAATGAATATACTACTGGTTGCTGGTAAAAAGACTCTTACTAGGAAATGATTATCACAGGAGAGCCCAACCTTAAATGCATGGATGGAAATTACAATGGACATTTACAAAATGGAGAAGATAACAGCATCTGTTAATCATAAGTTGGAACAATTTGATTCATACTGGGAAAAGTGGTTTAACTACATAACACCTCATAGGCCTGATTTTATTCTCACAAATCAATGAATATGTTGTTTAAAAAAAAGATCACTCCCTACTTCTCCATAGTTTTCTCCTTTCGCTTGTTCTTTCTTTCCTCTCTTTTCTATAAGTGTATACCCCAGATAAATATTATGTGGAGATTTGTGGCATATATGACTATATGATATATATGTACAATGTCTGAAATACATCTTATGGAAATGTTTGATGGTGAACTTCAATAAAAAATAAATTACAAGAACAACAATGAGCTACCAATGTCCATTCTGTGTTTATTGTTACAATTCGTAACAAATGTTGTAACTTGCAACATTGACAATGTAAATAGGTTGAAGCTCTAAATGTTTCAAAATAAAGGCTGTGGTATGTTTATCATTTAGAAAATTTATGGATTATATTTATTAACACATAATTACAGGGTATTTCACAATTATATTAACATAGATTTTAAATTTATGTTAGCATAATTTCAAAATTATATTAGCATGATTTCAAAATTATTAGCATAATTTCAAAAATACATTAACATAATTTCAAAATTATATTAACATTATATAAAAGAAAATTCCAGTTGTGCAGCAACAAAGGCTATGTGTGTGGGAGTACTTCAGTTACTGCACGGTCATGCATCCAGGCAGGTTAGAGGGAACACTAGTTACAACTGGGAAAAAAATAGATTTTGTATTTATGAAACAAGGCTACTTATCTTTCTGGTGACCTTCCTACTTTTTGGTTATAAGAAATGCTATAGCTGGACTTCTTTATTCAAAAGAAAAGCATATAATTACTTTTTTTAGCAACACACAAAACGCTGGAGGAACCCAGCAGGCCAGGCAGCATTGATGGAAAAAAGTACAGTCGATGCTTCAGGCCGAAACCCCCCCCAGCAGGGCACAAAGCGTCGACTGTACTTTTCTCCATGGGTGCTGCCTGGCCTGATGAGTTCCTCCGGCGTTTTGTTTATGTTGGTTAGATTTCCAGCATCTGCAGATTTTCTCTTTGTTTGTGATTTAATTATTTTTTTAATTCCTTAAGCCAGTTTGAGGATCCTTGAAGTGTAATATTTCCAATGAAGCAACAGAAAGACATGAAAATGCAAATAATCAGCAGGTAACTATAACTGAATCTGTTGGGACCATTACAACTGAGATACTGCTGTGAGGATAATTTATCAAAGTAAGGTCAGACACTGCAGATGATAGCACCTTTGCTTCAGTGGTAATTGGAGAAGTAATTGATATGAGACTGCTGTCAACGAAGAAGCTTTGGCCAATCAGTTTTGGTACCAGGCAGGAGACCAGAAGCAGTACAGGTGCCGATAATCACCATTACTTCGAGTGACAGGTTAACTGTAGGTATGGTCAGGGTCAGTTCAGCAGCCAGCAAGTGTATCACTACTTCCTGAGTAACCATCACAGGATCATGGCATTACTGCTGTATTACAGACAGACATAGCAAAAGCAAGAAGTCAAAGAAATCGGATTGGGAGTTCTTGGGTTAGGTAGCAGGGTCTGTTGACTCTGAGTCAGAAAGTTAAACACTCCAATTTCTGCTCATTGACATTGAAATACAATGTAGTACTAAATCATGCTCATTCAAGAAGTGTTGTCTGTAAGAATATAAGATGTAGGTGCAGAATTAGGCCATTTGTCCCATCAATTCAGCTCTGCAGTTCAATAATGGTTGATTTATTTTCCCTCTCAACCCCATTCTCTTGCCTTCTCTCAGTAACCTATGACACCCTTACTAATCAGAAATCTATCAACCCAATAACTTGACCGCCACAGTTGTCTGTGGCAATGCATTCCACAGATTCACTGTCCTTTGGCTAAAGAACTTCCTCCTCATCTCTGGTCCTAAATTTTCCCATGATTGGAAGTATCCACTCCACGTCCACTCTATCCAGGCCTTTCGATATTTGATAGATTTCAATGAGAACCCCCTCATTCTTTTAAACTCCAGTGAGTACAGGCCCAGAGTCGACAAATGCTCCTCATACGTTAACTCTTTCATTGCCAACTCATTCTTGTAAATCTCCCCTGGACCCTCTCCAATGTTGGCATATCCTTGTCTTCAAAAATGACCATATGATTTTGATAACACAAGTGAATCTGCAGATACTGGAAATAAATAAAAACACAAAAACACAAAAAACCCTTCATCAAGGGTTTCGGCCCGAAACGTCGTCACTACCTCCTCCCATAGATGCTGTCTGGCCTGCTGAGTTCTGCCAGCATTTTGTGTTTTTATATGATTTTGATATACCAGTTAATATTTATTACAAAAGCTAATTCTCTGGTAGATGTCATACCACTGTGTACAGGTTGACCATTGGCCTATATTACTAGACCAGCCATTGGCACATGCTGCCACAGTCACTGCTGCTTCATTGTTTTTCCTGATGGCAGGCTGTCGGTCACTGAATATTAACCTTCTACACTTTCTCTAGTAAAACTGGTCTCTTACTGCATTGTGGGCAGCTGGAATCTATGAGGCTTTTCATTGGTGGGCAAATTCAGCTGCTGGTGATCTAGACTGCTTTGAGATTCTTTTAATGAGGCTGCACCACTGAATGGCCATATTCGTCTGTTTGAGAAACTAACCCTAAGACGGAAAAGAGGCCTCTGATTCATTCTGTTTCTTGAACTGAGGGGAGGAGGAGGGTTGCTGGTTACAGAGAAACAGCTGCAGCTATAGCTACAGCTGAGAAAAGCCTGCTGCAGGCCATCCCTGAGTTAAGTTTTCACTACCTGTGCATACCTGTGTTTGTGCATATGACAATAAACTCGCCTTTGAGTTTTAACTTTGAGAACAAGTTCCTATCAGATTATTAAATTCAAAAGTCTGACTTACTTACATACATTCATTCCTAGAATGGTAGCACTGGTTTTCTCTGTTGGTAGAATCTCAGATGGTGAAAAGGAGATGTACAGGAACGAGATAGATCAGCTGGTTGAGTGGTGTCGCAACAAGAACCTTGCGTTCAATATCAGTGAGACCAAAGAATTGATTGTTGTCTTCAGGAAGAGGAAGTCTGGGGAACACACGCCAGTCCTTATTGAGGGGTCAGTAGAGGAAAGAAGGCACAACAGCAACTATATTTCATTAGGAGTTTGAGGAGATTTGGTATGTCACCAAATACTCTAGCAAATTTCTACTGATGTACCATGATGAATATTCTAACTGGTTGCATCACCATCTGGTATGGAGGGGCCACTGCACAGGATTGGAAAAATCTGCAGGGGGTTGTAAACTCTGCCAGCTCCATCATGGGCACTAGCCTTCCAAACATGAAGGACATCTTCAAAGGGCAATGCCTCAAAAAGGCAGCAACCATCATTAAGGACCTCCCATCACCCAGGACATGCCCTCTTCCCATTGCTACCATCAGAGAGGGGGCCAAGGAGCCTGAAGACCCACACTCAATGTTTTAGGAACAGCTTTTCCCCCTCCACGATCAGATTTCTGAATGGAAAATAAACCCGTGTGCTCTACCTTACTTTGCTCTCATTTTGCACTACTTATTTATTTTTTTATATTTATTTCTTGTTATAATTTCCAGTGTGTTTTATGTACTGCACTGTACTGCTGCCGGGAAACAACACATTGCATGACAGTGATAATCAACCTGATTCTGATTCTGAAAGTCATAGGAAGGTTGTTTTGTTGCTGGATACAGGAATCAGGCATGAAACTCTTCATATGCAACAATGCAACAAGTGTGATACAGGATTCTCGAGAGCGAGGAACTCTTTATTACCATCACTGAGGTTTGCTGACTAGTGTGGTTTGTAGTTAAAAAAACAGGAGAGCAGCAGGTCAGATGTTTATTGATTAGCATGTGTATCAGAATGACAGAAAGCTGTAAGTGGAGTTCTAGAAGTGCAGTTTTGTTTCCTGTGAATTCATCTCCCTGCCTGAACCTGCTTTCATGTGTAAGTGGGACAAGACAATCCTGCAGCAAAATAATCCACCAAGTGCCAACCAGGGAGCATAAGTATAAATGGTAAATGTTTTTAGAAGGGCATAATGAAGAATGGTTTGACTGAAATACTGAAAAATATTAGGTGTAAACTGCAAAGTAAAACATCATCCAAAAAATTATGAGGCTTCAATATATAGTGTGCGATTTAATGAATGAGTTGGGTAATTTAGCTCATCCAAGCTGGGCCTTGATCCTTCAGTTTCTTAACTGAAACAAAATTGCTTGTTTATTGGGGTTGGGGCTGTGTCACAGACCTCCTCTACCTCCTTTGATAAATATGTATCAGGGTCTTTAAATCAGTGTAGTAACAGAGAGAATTCTGGATAGTTGGTCTGGAGATATGTGTTTGAGTTCCAACATAGCAACTAGGAAATTTAAATTGAAATAATTAAATAAGCCGGGAATGAAACAAAGGCTAATTTTGGTAAAATCAATTATGAAAGTGCAGTCATGGTTAAAAGCTCACCTGGTTCATTACTCTTGTAAGATTCTCGTAAATATTTACAGATGTATTGTGAAGAACATTCTAACTGTTTGCATCACCGTCTGGTATGGAGGGGCCACTGCACAGGATTGGAAAAAGCTGCAGAAGTTTATGAACTCAGCCAGCCCCATCTTGGGTTCTAGCCTCCCCAGCATCCAGGACAGTTTCAAAAGGCGATGCCTCAAAAAGGCAGCATCTGCCATTAAGGACCCCCATCGTCCAGAACATGCCCTCTTCTCATTGCTGTCATAAAGGGGATGGTACAGGACACACACTTAATATTTTAGGAACAGCTTCTTCCCCTCTTCCATTAGATTTCTGAATGGGCAATCAACTCATGATCACTACCTTACTATTTTATTCTCTTTTTGCACTACTTATTTAAGTTACTATATATATATATATATATATATATATATATTTGTAATTTATAGTTATTTTTATTATGTATTGCACTGTACTGATGCCACAAAACAGCAAGTTTCATGATGTACAGTATGCCAGTGATGTTAAAACTGATTCTGAAACTATTCTTCAAGGAAGGAAATCTCCAGACTTCAGAGCCACCGGTGTGGCTCACGCTCTGAACTGAGAATGCAGATAGCGATGGACACTAAATTCTGGCATTGCCCATGAGTTCCAGGTCCAGTGAATGAGAGAAATGTAAATGGAGATACAGCTAATAATACCCTTGGAGCTAATTAGCTTCTGCACCTTTTGTAATTTAGCACACAACTGTGTGGTATCGGGGTCTAAACAGAGGAAGATTCAACTCTGCATTAATTTTCTTGAAAAGCTAATTTCAAAATGAGAAAAATATTTTAAAATGGATTTTCAATGTTCTTTTGTACTGGCTTTCTTTTAACTGTATGTTCTGACAAGCTCTGTCCAATTACCCTATCTAATTTATGTTGTGCACTAGTTGCTATTTTTTGCAGTTCTCTCATAGGGGAAGTGCTGTGCACCCCCCCCCCCCCCCCAGAAACCTTTAACTTAATAACAAAATTGTCACCACTGAGTTGAAAGGTTGATCTTGATCATTTCACTGGGTACTATTTGTGCTGGCAATTCACTGAGGACCCAGGTTATTGTTAAACTACCTTTCAGCCGGAGCATTAAATTGAGGCCTCATTCTTCCTGTACATATATGGCAATTTTAAGTGTATATATATATATATATATATAAACAAGAAGAATGAATCTTATACTATATGTAAGATTCTGCAGCACTGTTACAGCAGAGCTCTCCCTGTTGTCCTGGCAAAAGTTTATTGTGCAGCCTCCATCGTCAGGCCATCTGTTTCTTTGTAGAATGTGGGAACCAGCATTTCATGCATTACATCAGTGGATACATTTCAAAATGCTCTTCGCTCTCTGGGATGGTTCATTATTGCCTCTTCTCCAAATGAGTTGCTATTGAAGCCTTTCTTCCACAAGTGTGAAGCAGTGACATGAGCCCTGACATCCTATTCTGTATTTTGAGTTCTTCAAGTTGCGGGATGGTGTTACTAAATAATGGAACACATAACAGCCATGCAATTATCAAACCTTCACAGGCTTGACCGGTAACACCAATTGCTGTGATATTTTGTTCCTATAGCAATTGTCTCTGGGTAAAAATAAGAATAGGATGGTGTCCTGTCCAGTCCTGATGAAGGGTCTCAGCCTGAAACATAGACTGTGTATTTCCCTCCAGTCCCAGCCTGGCCCACTGAGCTTCTCCAACATTTTGTGTGTGTTGCTCAGATTTCCAGCATCTGCAGAATCTTGTGTCTGGGATTATAATATTTCCAGGTTTTCTTTGTTGAGCAAAGGGCCATGATGTCTGGAACACAATCCCAGGAATTTGCACAAACCCTTTCAACCCATTTAGATGGTTCAAGTGAATGTCTTGCTTTGATATATGGACTAAAAGTGAAACGTTTTAACATGCTTCACTCTCTGCTGTGGTGCTGGACTTTGGATATTCCTCTGTGCAGCTTTTGGGGTGACAATTTTCAGTACGTAGAACAAAATAGAGACAACTCTATAGTACAACCTCTTCCATTTCCCCATTGGGCAGAAAGGTGTAGAATGGAGAAGTTAAATTTAAATAATATGCATGGCTCCAATTAGCTTTGTACACCCAAATGCAATAAATGTACAGGAAAGACAGAATTTTTTATTAAAATATTTTAGCCCAACTCCCTCAATGAAGCCATGGGTTTGATTTAAATTTAGTAGTTTTTGCACTTGGTTCCCTAACAGCTTCCCACTAGAAGCATCTGGTTCTAGCCTTGGAGTATTGCTTGTAGGAGCTAAATCATTATGAGATTACCGGTAGTCATTTATTTCTGCTCTGATTTACATGGATTAACTCAGCCTCTGTTCAGCAATCCCATGATCCCAAGTCTAATGCAGCAGTCTCTTGTGTTCCCCCATATCAAATTCTCCTGGCGAATCCAAAAACAACCGTCAGTTTTCCTTCATATTTTTCATTCTAGATGCAGGTTTTATGGAAATGGGTCACAAAGTTGCAGGGTTTAAAACCATTAAAAAAAAAATTATCCTCCCAGCCCCAAGTCCAAGGATGGTTGATGTCTTTGAGAAACCAAGTACCTCAGGCACAGAAATTTCGAATTGAAAATGTTGTAATTAGGCTAGGTAGCTAAAGTGGAATAAGCAAAACAATGAATATTTCAATTAAAAGCCCATTTGGCAAAGGCAATGTACGTTGGGGAAGGGATGATGTGGAAGAGAAGGCCTGTGATTATGTAGGAGCAATTAAAAAGATGCTGGTATAATGATGTGGAGCTAGTATTGTGATAGGTAAAGATACAAGACAATACAGACAATACAGGAGGAGCTGTAAATAGTAACATGGATTAATTACCAGCACCTGTTGCCCAAAGAAATGAGAATAGCGGCTAATGACAAACTCAGGATTGAGTCTAAAAGACTGAAGTGCCTAATGTTAATATTCTGTTTGCATATTGATTTCAAAAATAGCTTTGTATCAAATATATTCCACGGAATAAATATTTTGGGCTTCATCATTGGTCTTCATTTCAGTGGTTTGCTTGAAGATTCAGGATTTAACAAGTACACTATTCACTTCAAAGCCGTGTATGTTATATTTAAGAATTATGAGACACAACAGCTTTCTAAAGGAATTATTAATTTCCAAGGAGCTGAAGTTGACTGGTTCATTTGTTTTGATTGAATTCTATAATTCTGGTTCATGTATTCTACCTTTTGCCTATGGCTGTTGCTTTGATGTATGAGTTCTTTAAACAAACCATTCAGCTTGCACAAAGTGTTTAACTATTCAAATGAAATGGAATGCGTGTGGATCATCATTTGCCAGTGAAGTGACTTGCCTCAATGGATCGTTTGTTAGACCTGGTCGACAGTAATGCTAGTGCTACTGTTGATGGATTCCATCTCCACCAGTGCCACTGGGTCCTGCTGCTCTTCCTCCACTGCACCCCACCTTTCGCTTGCCTCTCATGCCAACCCCCATCTCTCGTCCTCCTCTTACTCTTCTGAACCCTCATTTTCCCATCTCCTCACCTCCCCGAGCCTTCTGCTCTACTGTACTCCTTCGATCCCACACGAGAACCCAGCTTTAACCCTGGCAGTGTCGTCACCATTCCTTCTCTTGAGGCAGTACAGTCTGACGTCCGCATATGCTTCACCTTAGTCCCTGCACCCTCACCTCAATATGTTTCAAGCCTGCCATGGTGTTGACTCTTCGATGCAGTAAGTAAAAACTAGCTCGGATTCTAATGAGATGTTCCTCATAGAGTACGATTCCTTGGTTTAATTTGGTTAATTCAGGCAATGGACAAAGACTCCTTGAATAGTCTATCTGGGGAGAAAATTGGGCATAAGAGAACGACATGGTCGTTTCTTCATTCTGTTAATCAACTATTTAGTAGCCTCCAAAGAAAATATCTCTGGAGACAAGTCTTGCCACTTTTATATGGACATTGGAAATTTTCCAGTGTGTTGCTGCTGGAGTTTTTTTTTTGTTTGCCTGAATAAACAGAAATAGAAGCTTGCAGTCGAAGTCCAACTGACACTCAGTCTTCCCAAATGGATTTGGCTCAAATTTTTTGCAGATCAAATATTTCTAGTTTTACAATCAATGCAAATCATAAAGCAATAAATGCTGATAATTTGAAATAAAAGAGCAAGTGCTGTAAAAACTCAGTAGGTCAGACAACGTCGATGGAAATTAAATTTGCGTTCATGTTTCAGGTTCTATAAGAACCTTTTTTGTTACATTTGGAATGGCTGTTTTTCTTTATTTTTGTTCATTTTTGACCCCACGTTCCTAATAAAGGGAAGATAAGGGACAGTAATTTATCTCTCTTCAGGAATGGAGTATTTGGACATCTGATCATCAGTCATATAAAGGCTCTGATATGGAGAATGGTTCCATGCTTGCGGACTGTTTATTAAAAGGATTTGTTTCCTATGTTACTGCAGTAAAAGTGATCATTGTTTTGAATGTGTAGGATTAGCTGTTTAACATTAACTGCAGAACATTTTTAAGAAGATTTTTAAAAACTCTAATGGTCTTATGTTAGATGTAGCATTTGCACGGGCAGTGACCACCTTCAACAAAAGAGTGTCTAACCACCAGTCCCTGACATTCAGTAACATTACCATTCGTTGCAGCCTCATCCACAATATTCTCGGACTCACTGTTGACCTGTGATCTCTCGCAGGAAGAAGGGCAAAGTTGTTTTTGCAGAATACCTCTGACCCATTTTCAAAGATTCAATATTACACACCGGGTGTGGAAAAATCAAACAAGGCACCAGGTGTTAGAGAACCCTACTATTGACAGCTGCTCACCATCCTGAGTTTTAAATATATCGCCAGCCCTTAATTGAGTTCAATTTAAATGGTGGAACTCTCTGAAATAGTGAAATAGTAACCTTCATCAGAAGGACATGAGTGTGGCTCACAATGATAGATGATAAATCCTGGCCTTGTGGGTATCTGCAGGTGTCTAAAAGTGAAAAACTTGTTAAAATAATGTATTAGTCCTCTGTCCTGCAATGGCTCACACAACATGGTCACCACTGCTTTGACGACACTTCCTAGATTTTTGGGATTTCTGGAAGAATGTCTTGCATACAAAGATGGATTATAGAACTACTGGAATGAAAATACTGTGAGTAAAGAAATGATGGAAAAAACCCATTCAAAGAAAATAATTATTACCAACTGTGACGCTGCACAGTAACTGGATTGTAGGGATATCTCATAGGGATTTATGGATGAACCTTCGGTCAATACTTTCAGTGTTAATGATACAGATCTTCTTTCGTTTGGTAGTAATTCTGTTAAGTGCCTTAGAACATTTTATTAATAGTTCCATACAAAGGCAAATTTTTGTTGTTGATAAATATGTTGGGGTGATGAGCACGGATTTGATTCATGTTCCTGTCTGGACTCTATATTTAAACAGCTGAAAGCAATCTTCATGTGTTAGTTAGGGGCCAAATATTTCTTGAAGACCATTATCTTCTGAGAACTGTATTTAGGGCAAGACCAATATTAAGCATCTTAACACCTTACAATGAGCAGAAATGAAGCCTGTGGTGAGAAAGGATGGTGATTAATGTCTTAGTCTATATCCCTCAGGGTTCATAGCAAGGTCACAAAGCTGTAGCCAATGCAAATAGATCTAGGCTGCTATCACGAGGTTATTCATTCCAACAGGAAGCGTGCCACTTTGTAGTTGCTGAGCCCTCATTGTAGACTATTCAGTTTTCCATACTTGGTTTGTAATATTGAATCTTTGAAAGTGGGTTAGAAGTGTTCGACAAAAATAATTTTAGTTCTGAATATTTCTGCAACTCAGATTATGGTTTAAAAGTTAGCTTTATTTGTCACACAAAACTTAGAACATTATAGCTCAAGTCAGACCCTTTGGCCTATGATGTTGTGCTGATCTTTTAACCTATTCCACGATCAATCTAACCCTTCTCTCCTGATTTTTCTATCATCCATGTACTGTACATTGAGATATCAAACCATCCGGTGAAATGTGTTGGTTTAGCATCAAATCAAATCAGCGAGGATTGTGCTGGGCAGCCCACAAATATCACCATGCTTCTGGCGCCAACATAGCATGCCCACAACTTACTAACCCTTTGAAACGTGAGAGGGAACCGGAGCGCCCGAAGGAAGCCCACATGGTCACGAAGAGAATGTACAAGCTCCTTGCAGGCAGCAGCTGGAATTAAATTATGACCGATGATTGCTGGTGCTGTAAAGTAATGTGCTAACCACTACGTTACCATGCCACCCCTTAACCTGAACACCTTAAAAGATTTCAGTTTTTATTTAAGCCTCAAGTAATTTGATTAAAGTCTAAAATTTTAAAAGGCTGACAAGCTTAGATGAGGTCTAACTACTATATACTCAGCATCGCCTCAGAATAGCAGTTCTCCTGATTGGCAACTATTGTATCACCATAAACATTCACTCTTCCACCAACAATACGCCTCGTCTACAATGTGTACCATCGATTAAATGTATTGCAGTTAATCACCAAGGCTATCCTGATAGAGCCATCTCACTCTCAAAACTGATCTCAAAACATGATCTCATCACAACTGGCAGGTTCCCCTCCAAGTCCAAAGCTTTGGGGAAAAGTATTGCCATTTCTGCTTTAAATCCAAGAATTCCCTACTTTCAGTCTTCGCCAGAAAGACTGCAGTATATTAATGTGATGGCTACCAAATACCTTCTCAAAGGTAGTTGAGAATGGACAAGAAATCCTGAGCTTGCCAGCATTTCCTCCATTCTTAATTGAATAATGAAAGAAAATATTAGACCATTCTGAGATCTCAATGCCATGATCTACCAAATGACCATGAGGTATTTTGTGTACTTGCCTGTGACCAGAATATTGAAATGCTATACATAATCTGTTACATTGGCGTGTAGCTCTTTTGTCTTTGAAGCATGAGCTTGAATCTGTGCTGTGAAAGAAATTTGATGCAGTCTGGGCCTCATTCCCAGTGGGTGTGATGACAGCAAGAAGCTATCTAGAGTTCAATATAATATTGGCACTTCGTGGTTGCCATGGCCACAAAGATGGGAGGTGTGGGAAATGGAATTGTCACTTCAATAAAAGGTGTTGTGAACTTGGAACAGAAATGAAGCTTTACCGTGCATATAAACTGCAATATCCAACCAAGTATATCATTTAAAAACAGCATTGCATGCAAGTATGCATGGTGCCTTGGGATATAAACGTTAAAAATAATCTGCAATAACCAAGTTTCTGTGTAAAAGCCAACATTTTGGAAACTGCTTGAGGCAGGTGGGAGACTGTTGCTTTGGCAGAGCTATCCACACGTTTGCAATATGGACACAAATATTTGGAGGTCATGCAGTGTTTTTAATACTACCTGAAAGCAACTTAATGTCTACCTCCTCTTCTTGCCTGTTGCCCTCTGTAGACTTGCTTGTCAGTTCACGTCTCCATTGTGTGAGATTCCACCAGAGCATATCCAGTCACAGTTGAAAATTAAGAAATGAGGGCATCAGAAGGAATTATTAAGGTCACAGATTGTCTTTCCTTCCAGCTTCCAGAGGAACAGTATCTGGCATCCATTTGGCTTTTGCATGTGATAACATGGTTGAAAACTTGCTCACTCAAAAGTATTGGCTAAAATGAATCCTCCCTTTTAGCTATTGGCTGACCACACCAAAATCTATGCATGTTAAGTTTGGAAAATGGTCTTCCTCTCCTGTTGCTGGATTGGTTGTCATCTAATTGGTTTAGGGAGGCATCTGAGACATTAGAGAATGAACGGATTGTGATCAGGGTGGCTGGTGTATTTTGGACAGAGGGGGTTGGGGAGGCTGACATCATTTTTTTTTAGAAGGACATTATGCCAACCAGCTGAAGGTATAAAGGGTTTGCTTCTCAGACCTCGTGGTGTCTTCATTAACTATGGACTTGCCATTTTGGAGCTGGTCTGGATGGAAGTTTGAGAGACCATGTCATGTGAGGAGTTGGTACAGGAAAAATTGATATGTTTGGACAGGAAACAAGAAAGGCAGGTTGGAAAGGGTTCTGTAAGGTGATGGACATACTGAAGAATGAATCTGTGTACATATGGTTTACCATTTGTCCATTCAGTTTTTGCAAGTAATGGAGCTTGTTAAATTGCTTGTACTGCTAGCTTTAGAGCAGAAACTGTGCAGTATATCAGGCTTGTATATTGAATTTTTTAAAGAAATTTTGAATCTATCTAACATCTTACAAAACCTCTTGACTTGCTAAAGTGTCTGTATTATTTTTAATTATAGTCGTGCAACAAGGAGTGTAATAAACAGTGGGAATAACCAAGGCCTACAAGCAGCAATGCCAGTCGTGTAGGGGCATCAGCACTGGACTCTTAAGGCAAATGGTCCCGGGTTCAGATCTGGCTTTCCATCCATGCTGGGTTGAGTGTTGAGCTCATAACCTGACTTTGTAAAAAACAAATGCTATGGAAATGGCAAAGACTGCTGCCCAATGCACCGCAAAGCATGAAAAGGAACAACACCAACATCATTTCTTGGGCAACGCCAATGGGACCTTGTTTAACACCATTGTATAGCAATTCTAGTGTACCTTGGAGAGGCACAAAAGTGTGGGAAAACAATTGTCATTGTCATTGTCTCAACAACTCAAAGTTCATTGTCACTCAGTAAAGGTTAGTGGGGCCCTTGCAATCATTGGATAAATAAATTATAAGCAGAGGAAGATATGGAGGCCCTAACTTCAGTATTTTAATCCACTCCATCTGTAGCAGGGGTGGGTGGGGAGCAGACGGTGAGGGTCAGGATCTGGTGGCATTTTGGAAGGTGATGTAGTGGGGCTTTGAGTGGCGACCCAAGAAATCAGACAGAAATTGTTTCTCACTCGTAGAGTCAAACATTTTTCAATTGCAAGGTGGAGGAAAATAGAGTATTCTGCCATCAAATGTCCAAGTCTGCAAAATGGATTAACAGCTTTCAACAGCATTGTTTAATGAAGATATCTGCATACTGACTGGCAGTCTGTGTCTAGGTTTGAACTGAAGACGTATAACACCTGGGGGAAAAGAGCAATCATCCCAGACCATAAAGTTCACTATCATGGGTATACATGTTTAACATTTGTAAATTCTAGAGCTTTGTGTTATTTCTGCTGAAGAATTTGGTTCAAAACTACTCAAAGTTGTACCACTCCTCAAGACATTGAGGAGTGGTACAACTTGGGGACAACACTGTGAATAGGGATTTCTGATTATTACTGTGATGTTATGATGTCCACAAATGAGGCTTTTATATGTGAGTTTCAGGCACTTTACAAGGAAAGAAATGGGCTTCCTTTTAACATTCAGCACTGTTACTATGACCAAGTTCTAGATAAGGAATTCAACTGGACTAGCTGTAGTTGTTCTGAGTGTTACCATGACAATGCACAAGTCCGTATTGGGATAGATCAATCCCAATTTGCCTGGTTGGGTGCAACTAACTCAAGGATTTCAACAGTCTGCCTGATTGACACTCCATTCACCAAACTGCCTCTAAAGGTCTGCTAACTTCTAGCATCAAAACCTCATTTCCATTTATAATTTTGGGATCTTCGCTCGTATTTGCATCCACAATTTGGGCAGCTGCTTTTGTATGAATTGGCTGTCATTTGAAATGTCAATAAATGAGCAAGGAAATCACATGAATAAGTTTAGTGAGTTCTGACACTGAAGTCTTAATTTAGAGTTTATGTTAATACAGTGGGTTTCGGTTAATTGGGAAACATCGGAACCAGTACATTTTGGCTCAGTTAAGCGGTTGCCCCAATTAGCTGAAGTTTCATGGAAATAGTTAAAAAAGTATAAAAAAGACAAGCTACCGTTTAACAAGGAGTCCTCATGAAGAGTGTCAGCCCGAAATGTCAACTGTTTTCTATAGATACTGCCTGCCCTCTGAGCTCCTCCAGCATTTTGAGTGTGGCGCTTTGGAATTCCAACACTTGCAGATATTCTCATGTTTGTGAAACTACCATTTAACTGAGTAACAAATTGTGCATTTAAATGAAATACAGAACAAATTAGAATGCTATCAACACTACTACAGTACTTTACAACTGTGAATTAATTCCTAATAGTTATCAACACGGAAATACATCCTGTGTATGCGGGAGCTGGAGTGTTCTTTTGATTAACTGTAAATGAACAAAATCAGTACAGACACCCAGTGTAGATAATGGACTAACTTCATACAATGGTATCGATTATTTCATCCTCCAAATCTTCATTTTCATTGTAACATTCAAGATGATTGTTGATACCTTCAAATTCCTAACTTGTTGAAGTAGTGAAATTGTTTTATTTTCACTCCTGGTCGTTTCTTGCATCTCCAAGCCTGAATGCTTGAAACTGCAGTGAACAAAACAGTTCTGAATTGTCTTATGGCTTATTTATCAGTGACAAAAATCACTGCTTTTTGAACACAAGCACACACAACTGATGCTGTTTAAAAACTCTTCACTGTAAACAGGTGGTGATGTGGATACTATAGAGAGAGTGCAGAGGAGATTTACAAGGATGTTGCCTGGATTGGAGGGCGTATCTTATGAGAATAGGCTGAGTGTACTTGGCCTCTTCTCCTTGGAGTGATGGAGGATCAGCGGTGACTTGATCGAAGTGTATAAGATGATGATAGGCATTGATCGTGTGGATAGCCAGAGACTTTTTCCCAGGGTTGAAATGGCTGAAACGAGACGGCATAGTTTTAAGGTGCTTGGAAATAGGTACTGAGGGGATGTCAGGGGTAAGTGGCGGGTGCGTGGAATGCATTGCTGGCGATGGTGGTGGAAGTGGATACAATAGGGTCTTTTGAGAGCCTCTTAGATAGGTACGTGGAGCTTAGAAAAATAGACGGCTATGCGCTGGGGAAATTCTAGGCAGTCTCTAGAGTAGGTTACATGGTCAGCACAACATTGTGGGCCAAAGGGCCTGTAATATGCTGTAAATTTCTATGTTCTATATTCTATGTTCTAAACATGGTGTAGTGCTTAACTGCCACACAAATGCATGTGACCAACACTAGTTAGAAAATCTTCAGCAACAGTCTCCTGCCCCAGTTAGGTGGTATAGTGTCCCAAATAAACAAAGGGAATCCTGGCTATTTTCTGGATTTGTTTTTGTTCTTTAAGGGATGGTTGTAGAAGCATCGAACACTACAGCACAGAAACAAGCCCTTTGGCCCAACTGGCCCATGCCAAACCATTAATTTACCTAGTACCATTGACCTACACCCATAAAATCATAATTGTCCCAAATAAGTGGCTGATCCGATTAACCGATGGCCCAATTAACTGGAATCCATTGTATTTCCCACTTTGAGTCTATCTGAATGGGCTGTATCAAGTCTTGATCTTCATACCCTTTGTTTAAAAAATTCACTGGGCATCAATGTATTTTGTTCCACTGGCTTTGTCCATGGGCCTTCACCAAATTGAAGTAATTTTGGATAATATTCTGCTCTCTGCTGCTATATTTCAGTTGAAACTCTTGGGTATTCATTTTAATGTACGGACTGCACAATGACATATGCCTTGGTACTATCAGCTATTGATTCTTACAGTGCATTAAACTAGATAAACATTGACCAAACTGAAATGTAAACACTTAATGATGTGAGCGTTTCCCAGTCTAAAGCATGAATTGTAGATTCAGCTATTTCATCTTGGTTTTTCCTTTGTTCTCAGTAGAAAATGTTACAGGTATTCTTCATGTTAGGCAGCACCTGTATAGCAACAAGCAGAAATAATTTGTCAAGTCAATGACACTTGGCCTTGTGTAATCTTTATAATGCAGAAACAGTGCACGTGCATACTTATTTAGGTTGGGATGGCAAGTTACCCACTTTCAAGCATATCGATGAGCCAGTCATTCTAATATTCTCGCTGTTTCATGCACATCTCTCCAACAAATTCTAAAATTACATTTTCAGATATGGAATAATCTTTATACACCTTTGGAATTGGTTACTGCTGTCAGGAAATGTAGAGGAGGCTTTACCCAAGAGCAGGGTGGTGGAGACAATTTAGCAGTAAAACAATATTAATGAACTGTAAAATAACAAGCCATGGGAGGTCACAAAACAAGAGAGAACAGATACTTAACCTGACAAGACAGCAAGGTAACTGAAGGCTAGGGTCAACTGATTGAGGCTGGCTGGTTTGATGAACAAGCAAGGGTTGTGGATGAGAGCTGGGTTTAAATAGGCTGCAGATGATGAGTTGGAAATGAGTGGCAGGTGGCTCCTGTTAGCTGGGTGGAGACTGGAAGGTGTCTGCCTATGCCAGCCTAACAGGACACCCCTCAGCATTTCCCATCAGCCGAGGACTCCATTCCTCCAAGGCCCATTTGATAGCAAGTAGCCCCTGTCTCCGCGGTAGAGGTTGGAGAAGCCCCTGAAGCGCAGTGGCTGTTAGAGGGAGCATAGTCGGGGCTGGTCAATAACGGCCCACCCTTTCTCTGGGTCCATGGTTATGCCTTGGGTAAAAGGACGTAACCTAGAAAGGAAATGACTGGGGTGTGGAACTGGCATTTTTCTAACTTGCAGTACAGTTGGTTTTTAAGGAGACGCTGAAGAAATGAACAGATAACCAGATGTGTTCTTGAGGGTCCTTGGAGAAGATGAGGATGTCGTCGAGACAAATGAACACATACCTGTGTAGCATATCTCAGAAGATCTCATTGATGAAGGCTTGGAAAATGGCTGGACTGTTGGAAAGTCCGAAAGGCATCACTATGTATTCATAGTGGCCAGAGGGTGTTATGAATGAATGTCGTCTTCCACTCATACCCCTGGCAATGAGGATCAGGCTGTACGTGCTCTGTAGATCCAGTTTGGTGCAGATTAGAGTGTTTTGAACACACTCTTCATCAAGGGGATGGAGTAGCAGTTTTTAATGGTGATTTTGTTAAGTCCATGGTGGTCAAAGCAGGGACAGACATTCTCATCTTTCCTTTTGACAAAGAAGAACCCTGCAGTGGCTTGACTGAGATAGTCAAATGAAGCTGTGCTATATCGCTTTGGCAATGTAGTTGTTCATGGCTTTGCTCTCAGGAGAGGAGAGGAGAACAGATGGCCTTGGAGAGGGTTAGTGCCCAGGAGGAGGTGAATCACACAGTGGTGTGGTCTGGGAGGCAGTAGAGTGCTGGCTTCTCTTTTGCTGAAATCAGTGGCTAAGTCATGGTATTCCTGTGGTAGTTTGGTGAGATCGAGGGTTTCCTCCGTCGCCAAGGATCTCTGGTGTGAAGCCAGCTGAGGTTTCAGGCAGGTAGTCCGGCAGGTGGGTCCCCAACTCAGCAGTGAAGTGAGGGTCATGAGTGGAGAGCCAGGGGTGACCCAAGTTGAGAGGAGTGTTGGGTGAGTCGATCAGGAGGAATTGGATGGACACGCGGTGCTCTCAGATGCTCATGTGCACAGGCTCTGTGTGCCCTCTAACCAACCCAGACCCCAGTGAACGTCTGTCAATGGCCACGATGCAGTAGGGATGAGAAGTAGGCTCAGTATGGAGTCCAAGTTACATACACGAAGTCCGGTCCAGAAAGTTGCCTTTCTACTAGATCTTCCTGTGTGTGTAGAGCCGTCAGGGTGTGGGGAGGTCAGAGACAGTGAGTGAATCTCTGGTGCTGGAATGAGGAGCTGGGAAGGGCTTACCAGACAGATGGCTTCTCGTCTCTACCGGGTGGTGCCGTTTCCTGGAAGGAGTGGGCATTTGTTGTGTGGATGATCAGTGGCTCTGCAGTAAGTGCAAAAGTTGCCTCTCCACCAACAATCACACTCTTGGAGCGGGGATTAAGGGAGCTTCCCCTACCCGTATGAGTTCTGGATGTGTTAATGACTGGGTGCTGCATCCTGAAGTGGTTCTGGGAATGGAACTGGGGTTCTGGCTGAAGATCTGGAGGGCTGTTCCATAAGATGATTGTCAATTCGGAAGTCCAAAGTGATGGGGCTTCTCCTGGGTAGACAACTCGTCTTTCAAGCACTCCAAGAGGCCGCAGTGGTAATGGGCCAGTGGCATTTCTGCATTCCCGTCACATTCTGCCACGAGGGTCCTGAATTCCACGGTGTAATCCAGCACCCAGAGTGAGCCTTGATGCAGGCGAAGTGTCCGATCCACTGTCCCCATTCCACTTCCCAAATGGTCAAAAACTGGTGCATCTCAGGGGTGAATTCCTCATATTTATTGTAGATGGTGGTTTCATTAGAGCTCGCCCAGTCAGGAGAGAGATGAGGAGGGTGATCTTGGCTTGATCTGTAGAATACAGAGATGGCTGGAGCTCAAAGTGTGAGACAAACTAGGAGAGAAATTTATGACATTCTGGCTGGACATCTGTTGAAGCATTTCGGCACGGGAATCTGGGACTCTGAGGGAGGAGGTTCACTGGCACGGGGTTGCTCTATAAGACGGAGAGCTGGTTGAGAGTGTCGAACAGAGACCAATGATTTCCTGCTGCTTCAGGATCGTGTGCTGCTGTCAATGGATGCCATCCTTTAGGCGGGTGTACTCTGCTGGGTCAGTCGTTGGTTCACTCATCCTGTCAGATAACGTTGGAGGAGGCTTAACCCAAAAGCAGAGCGGCGACAATTTAGCAGTAAACGACATTTTACTAATAAACTGCAAAATAACAAGCCAGGAGTTGTTTTGCACAGAAAGAAAAACAGTAGAAGCAGATAGAGTAGAAATGCTTGAAAAGCATATACACAGATGCAAGAACAGGCAGAGAGTAGGATATGACCCTGGTGCAGGCATGTGGCTTCCATTGGCATCGTGGTCAGCACAGACATTGTGGGCTGAAGAGTCTATTCCTGTGGTGTACTGTTCAATGTGCCAAGTGCTAAATAAATTTGCATTTGCCTAATGACTGAGATCAGTTAACTCGGTGCAGATAAGAAAAAATGTTCACTGTATAATTCATTTTGCCAGTTTTTTGTGCCTTCTCTGAAAATATACTGGGGAAGGATAAAATTACATTTTCTGCATTTCTGAAGCTGATTTATTTAAGGAGACATTTAACATTTTAAAAATGCAGTCACTTGTAGTCAGACTTCATATGTAAAACCTAAATGAGACTTGCTAAACAGCAAGAAAAGCTCTCTTGGGTACTCGTGACCCTAATCAGTTGCCGGATCAACTTTTTAATATCTTTTGAATGAAGTCATCAAATCCAGTTTTCATTAAAATTAGATGTTTCTGTGTGAATATTCCATCTGCAGGCTTGACTACTCCTATTTAAATGAATGCTAATATTGGGGGAAGTGACCCACTTTGTATTTATTGTTATTTTGTATTACAATAAAGTACTTGATTGTAAAGTTATAATTTTAAAGTCTGAAGTTTCATACTTGCTAATAACTGCCAAGATCTAATTAATGCAGGGTTCAGGGTTTTAGTACAGTTAATATGGAAATGAGAACTGTTTCAAATGTATAAAATTCTTACAGGGCGTCCGTCAGGAGAGCTGCAGAGTTGTTTTTTTGACACGTCTAGAACCAGTGGTCACAGTTTCAAAATAGGAGCCAGTTAATCGGGATAGAAATGAGAAGCAATTTCTTAATCTAGAGGGTGGAATCCTTCGATTTTCATCGAAGCCGTAGTCACTAAATTTATTCAAGACAAAAACTGACAAATTTTCATACACGGAACATTTTTCGGCATGGCATGAGAGCAGAAAAATGATGCTGAGGTGAAAGATCTGCATGATCTTATGGAATGGAGGTCTAGTAGAAGGGTCCAAATAAGTACAAGAAATAGGAGACATAAGAAATTCTGCAGATACTGGAAATCTTTAGCAATGCGCTCTCTCTCTCTCTCTCTCTCTCTCTCTCTCTCTCTCTCTCTCCCTCTCTCTCTCTCTCTCTCCCTCTCCCTCTCCCTCTCCCTCTCCCTCTCCCTCTCCCTCTCCCTCTCCCTCTCCCTCTCCCTCTCCCTCTCCGCCCTCAGTAGGTCATGCAGCATCTATGGAGGGGTATAGACAGTTGATGTTTCAGGCGGAGAGCCTTCATTTGGGACTCATTAAAGCTGAAGGGTATCAGCCCGAAACATTGACTGTTTATTTCCCTCCTTTGATGCTGTCTAGCCAGTTAAGTTCCTCCTGCATTTTGTGTGTGTTGCTATAAGAAACAGGACTCAGCCATTTGTCTGCAGGGTCATGAATGGTTTGTTACATTAACCCCACTTGCATTTAATCCCTAAAGTATTTCCTGAATTCTTCCACCTTTTTTGACTCTTCAGGCAACATTTAAACTGCCTTTGTGAACTTTCAACACCAACCTAGTTTCTGCCTTTTTTCCTGCATTTGTGAAGACCATGCTAAATCAGATATTAAGTAAAATCTACTACATGCTGTTTGTGTCATTGTTATCAAAGTTAGAGACTGAAGAAGAAGCTAAAACAGGCATTAAATTCAGCTGTTTCCTGACTCTGTTTAGAAAAGAATAGATAACTAGATCATAGATGGAAAATCTTCCCATTTAGTAAATCTGAGAATCTGCTCCCACACAATAGCCAATGAAAAGGATTTGATATGATGAGAGGATATTTATTCTTTGAATAATTTAATTTGGTGCTTTTTTTCCCCCCAAATTATATTTCACCAAGTCAATAATCCTCCTCATGAGGGAGTTTACTTCCTGATTTGGCACTTGAGCAGCAAGAGTACTGACCGAAGTGCTGGCCTTTGACCCTGGCCTGTACTAGCTTTATGGTCCCAGCCAGCAATGGCACTTAGGATGATATCAATACACTACACTTACTGGAGAAACTATGGAAAGAGAAATAGTTAAAGTTTTTGGTCTGGGGCCCTTCATATAGCATTTGGCATAACCTCTTGATTGCTCTCTAGTGAGCCCTGGATGGAGTTCAGGGCAATCTAGAAATTGGACGTGACCTTCATCACAAGGAATAACTTGCCATCGTTGCTCAGTAACTTGGGTGTGACAGGTTATTGGAGGACAGATCACCCCTTGAAAATCTGATACAGCTGCAATCTCCAATAAAGAAGCAAAATCTTTATGTCATTAGTTGCTGTGTTAAGTAGAAACTGAGCATAAAATGGAATGGGTAAACCGTAGCACAATTTCAGCACTTATTGTCACTTTATAGACACACATCCTTTTCTATATAGAAACAACTGGTGTACTGATCAGATATGAAGCATACAATCTCTGCTGGTTAAGAGCACTGAGATTGTGAAGTATGAGAGTCAAGGAAGTGTGTGTTTAATCCCTGCCGATTGGTTCCCAATTTTGTTTAGATTTACTAAGCCTCCCATCTGTGCTCAGTCCCTGAATATGTCTCTCTTTCTGACCCTAAAGGGATCGTCGAGTGAAAGCCAGATGTTGTTGAGTAATTGACGTTGCTGTCTGCCACAAACTCGATGGCTATTGGGTTTCTGACCACCTGTTGTATGTCTTCAGCTGTTGGCTTAAGACCGGCACTGACTGAGTTGGAACAAGAGACAGAGCTCTTGCATTAAAATGAAAACATTTCAATCTTGCTTCATTACATGTCCTTTTCTAAGTTGTGAGTTAATTAGATGGAGCCAGGGAATTCTGCCACGTGACACTTCAGGGATAAGCTTGTACGCATTTTATTTGAAAAACTTTTAATTAACTTTTAGAACTTCAAACTAGTTTTTATTGGCTCATTTTGGTGAATCATTATTTACCCGGTCTATGTTTGGGAACCCCCCCCCAAGAAAAAAAATTTGTTTTTAATTGTATAGTCACATCTTCATGTTTCTCTGTACAGAATAATTTCTTTTCTGGCTGTTCTGTCAGGGAGAGAAGCTCAAGGTAGGTGCGAGGTGTTTGTGTGAAGAAAGAAATAATAAAGGTGGTCACATCACGATCCGGGATTATCATCAGGCATCCTGTTTAGGATCTTACCAGAATGGGCACTTTATTATAGAAGTGTTCAGAGTGCAGATAGAGGGGAGGACACAGACCAACAGTTCAAGGGATCTCCTCTTTCCTTATATGTACAAGGCTTCTTGGAACCAGGATTTCTAGCCAAGAAGAACTGTTAAGAGATCTAAAGGTTGGGGGTTGAGAGGAAACAGTTGATGATGTGGAGGCAGTGTTGGTAGGCAAACTAAGTTTGAATATGTGGTGCAACAGATATTGGTTGATGTTAGTTTGAATCCAACCTGGAAGGATGAGATGAAAATTGCTTCTACTGAAAGGATTCCTTGTGAAATATATTTTATTGGATTATCGACGTGGGAACTCCATCTAAAACCTCCTCATTCACAGCTCACCAGCAGTCTCACTGACAGCATAGGAGATAGGAGAAAACGCTAGGGTTGGTTCTCCTGAAGTTAGTGCTGAGGTATCTGTTGAGAAGCATTCCATCCTTTGGATGTCTTCGGCAGGTTCTCGTATTGTACGATAGAATTTGCGTTGATATTGCATCAATGTGCTCAAGGGATGTGGGTGCCAATGGCAAAGCCAGCGTTCATTCTCCGCTCTGATTGTTTGTGAACCTGAGTCTTTGGCTAGGTTAGAGTTCTCACTGAGTACTTGAGCAACAGTGCAGCCGAGACCCAGGTTTTAAACCTGACCTCTGGTGCTATCTGTGCAGAGTTTACATGCTCGCCCTGTGTCGGTGCATTTTTTCCTCTGGTTTCCTCCCACCTTGTAAAGATGTGCAGGTTGGCAGGTTATTTGGCTGCTGTAAACTGCCCAAGTGTGTAGTTGAGCGGTAGAATCTGGAGGGTGTTCGTGAAAATATGGGGAGAATACTCATGGGATTAATGTAGGATTTGTGTGAATTCGAGCGTGATTGATAGTGTAGACTTGATGGGCTGAAGGGCCTGCTTCCATGCTGTTTGACTCTATTTTGTGGACGTTTGAGTTCACCATCTTTGTCGTCTGAAGGCACATAGACCAGGTTGAGTAACAACAGCAGTTTTCTTTCCCTAGCTAGGTTTTAAATAGCAATTCAGTAGTTTTATTGTCACTGTGACTAACATTTCATTCTAGTCTATACAAGTAAGAACTAGTGGTTTTACTGCCTAATATACCTAATTAATTTTAAGTCAAGAGATCAACAGTACCTGCTTTTGCAGAGCATCAGACTTGCAGTAACCAATGGGATTTGATCTAAAAATCATACCACTTGGATGGTCCCAAAATCACAACAGGCATAGCACCAGCTTATGAAATAATAAAGCTCCAGCTGGGAAGGTCTGTGTATGTGGCATGCTCCTTCCTCCCTGTATTGCCACAATGTTGAAATGAAGCCTTACCTCAATGATTATGATTTTAATAAATTTTCCAGAATTTCAAAACTCCTACATTTCATTATTTTTCTGTGTTCCCATATTTGGATGGTTTATTGGCCTTTAAAGACAGTATTTCATGCTCCCTCGCCATTATTTCTTGTTTCATTTAGGCCTCTGTTAGTCAATTTTCAATATTGACGCGTTGTACCATAAGATCTTATCCATCAATTAACTTTGACACCTTGAACATTCTGATTAAGTGAAGTCTCTTGCACAATGGATTGCAAGTTTGTAACATGTCATAAATAAATCTGTCAAAATTGTAGTGAATGTCATGTTGATTTTTACAATCTTTATTCCCTGGTCGTTTAATTTGGAAGTTGACTGTGGACTGTTGTGAATTTATAGATCTCCTGAACTGCATAAATACTGAAGTGGAGTGGTATGGTGAAATGGTAGCTTCAGAGACGTACAACCTTTACAGTTGTCTCTTTTATGGTGAGAATTGGGGAAGTTTTTTTTATATATTTAGCAAAATCCTGCATTTTTCCTTTTTATTTTTCTGATGGAGCTTAATTCTAATTATGTTGATTTGTTTTTTGTCCCTGTTTGAAATTTATTAAGCTGAATATTTTTTATTTATTGCCATTTTTGCTGGCTCTTGCCAGCTTTTCCAATTACTGCAGTATCTCCTTGTAATTGCTTCTGGTAATAGCTGTGAACAATTGCGCAAAATGAGCTGCCTGGATGGCTTGTGTGATTCACTTCATTAAAAGCTAATGTATTCCAACTTAAGCAGTCTGTGCTAGTCATGAGAAAAAGAACAAGTAAATGTTTTCTCCTTTAGCGTTTTGGTTTAAAATTAATTTTAATTCAGATTCTGATTTTTTTTGACACTACTGTGTTCTGTTTGAAACAGAGTAAGTATGGCCAAAACTATTTTTTAATCATAAATAGCACAATTAGGATTAAAACGTGGGAACCAGTTGTTATTGTACGACTTTACAGGATTATTTTTGTTGGATTCTCTCAGAGTGCCTCAGCTGTGAACCATGCCAGAGAGAAGAGGAAAGTCAACTGTAGGGTTTTGCCAATGGAATGATAAACCCTACCACTAGGGAGTGCATGGTTCTAGTCCCTTGACTGATCCTTAGATTCTCTCCTTCCCTCTTGAGTTTTGTATGAGTTGGGAAGCCAGTGGTACGGTCCAAGTGCCCACCTTTGGTCACCTAACACATCTGCAAATCATCCACTAAGTTGCCTTGTTGCCAGCTATTTGTGGTCTTATGCTGTAGTTAATTTGTACAAAACAGGTTTCGGGTCAACCATGAAATCTGATTAAAATCAGTCCAGTGTCTGGCAGCTTGCATCCTGTATGTTATCTATCTTTTTAAAAAATCTATAACCAGGACAAACCCTAGGACATATATCCAGCACACGCGTTTTTGTCACCCAAGTTGCTTGCATATTTTGAAATATCATGAATTTGGATTTTTTTTTTCTAGAACTTCTGGGATAAACCCACATAAGGCAGCTCCTTCATTTTAATGAATTGCTTTAATGTCAGTTCTTTTGCTCCCTGGTTCCGAAAAACATTGTCTCATTTCTATATACATTATATGGTTATATACAGTACGTTATATGCTGTATATGGTTAAATGACAATAAACTTGACTTGAGTACTGTAGTTTGAATCATTGTGTGTGTGCGTAATATAACTAAATAATTTTATTATTTTATTACAGTGATTGCAAATAAAGAAAATATATTTTTCGTCAACTCAAAAGCATTTGTTGGAAATGTACAGGAAGTTATATGATTGAGTGACAACGTCTTCAATTGCCTGGAACCTGTAAAGTACCCAAGTATTTCTACACTCTGTTGCAAGGTCAGGCTGTCCTTTGAAAAGACTAGTAAACTTGCTTTTCTTTTTTTCTCTCATACTCAATTGTGCCATAAGTGATATATCTTGAGTTTAGAATATTGACAAAAGCATCTCATCATACAGATAGGGAGGAATACCCCTATTCCTGTACAAATCCTGTCAGGTAGCAATCCAGTTAGTTCCACGCTGCTGCTATTTCTTGTAGACTTCCAAGCTTGTCCTCTTCAGATATTTGACAGTATTTGAAAATTACCATTGTATCTTCTTACAATACCCTTTCTGGCAATAAATTCAATTGTATTTTATTGAATTCATTTCAACTTAAAGTTCTCATTTTTCTGCAATCTCTGTCAAAGCCCTTGTTGTCCCCGGAGCAGATATGATTGATCCCTACTTACCTAATTTCTGCAGGTAACTGGTCCCCCATCCATATTATAATTTCTAGTAATTCTCTTTTGTGCTCTTTCAAATGCCTTGATATCTTTCCTACAGTGTAGAGTTCAGAACTGAGTGCTCATTTGGGGTCTAACCTGTGAATTAATGAAGTTGCACAGCATTATTTTACCTTTGTACTCTTGATACTCCAGTATAATAATCCCAAGTAGTATCTTCAGCTTGTTCTAAAGTATATCTGAGCTACCAGATCTCTTGAATTTTGCAGCCACTTAAAATTCTTTTTCTTCATTCTTCCCCCTTTATGCCTACTCTCCATTATGCCTTGTTAGCCGTGAATCAGCCTTATTTTTGCAGGGCTTTATTCATCCATTTGCTATATTCTCAAATCTGTCTCTTCTGTAAATTTCAAAAGTATATCCTTTATATACAGAATCAGGACATTGGGCTATATCATATGAACAGTGATCTTTGCACCAGTGTCTGGAAAATCTACTTCTTTCTCCATTGCCCTACTTTCTTTTCCTTACCCATTTTTGTCTCAATTCTGCTGATCCTTCAATTCATCAGGTGTTGGATTTGCTAGTGTGTCAGTTACGTGGCACTTCACCAGAACACCATCTGAGAGTCAAGGTCGGCAGCCCGTGCAATAATGGGAGGAATTTGCAACTGAATTCTCTCCTGGTGTCATCCGACATCCAAGCCTCCAGAACGGGGAAAATGGACTCTGTCATTGGAAGTATGCCAGTTGTCTCTTTAATACAGCGGCAGGAGAACTGGGGCCGGTGAACGCAGGGCAAAGGGCAGCCCAGCATGGTGCATGTCCAGTGGTGTGTGTTCCTTCTCCATCCTTGTGGCAGCTCATAAAAATGTAGAGTTCCAGGGACAGTTGTCAAAGTTGAATATCCTTTCATTTGTGAGCGCTCTAAATGAATAAAGGTGAGTTTATGCCCCATCCAATTGGTGCCTTTGACAGAGGGCACTAATAGAGTCGGGGGGTGTGACCCTTGCTGATTCCTTTCGTATCTGGTGAATCTGTCTTACCCCTACCACCGTCTCAATGGTGTTAAGCCTGCTTGGAACGGGCTATAGCTTCAATTTGGGAGGACCTATAACAGTTTGATATCCTAACCCACCAAAATTCTTTGCCAGATTAATTTCCTAAAAGGGCAGATCCATGGAAGTGAATCGACAAAAACAGAAGTTGGTTAGAACCTCTTCAAAATTATTATTCTCTGTGTTTGAGCTTATGTGGTGAAGGTAAGCTTTTTCAATCTGGGAACCGTCACTGAGCCTGATCTTCTTGCCCTGTGGCAAAAATGACCGTAAGAATTATTATATGTTGATTTTTCTGTGGCGAGACTTGAAATTTTTAACATCCTGGAACACTGGAGTTAACTGTGCTGTGGAACAGGAGAGTTGTGGCGGGTTCTTTCACGTCTGGTGCTGCGTTTCAGTTAATTCTGTCCCGGAACTTAAAAGTGTTTCTGTTTCTTTGGGTTTGTTAAATAGTGATTGTGCGTTGTGCCAGGTGGCTGATGTGTTGTCCACAGAACTTGGTTGTAGAGGTGAAGGTGGCCAGCCCAGTGAATTATTCTGAGGCACGCTGTCGTCTCAGGAAACAGTCCATTTGCTATCCGCAATAGCGTCCTTCTGCACGCAGAAATATTAATAACTTCACTGGTATTTGCAAGATCTGTTTATATTCTTTTTTTTCTATCCCAACATTCACAGCAGTCCAGACTAGAAATTCAGCAGTGTACAACCAGCTGTTTAAACACTTAACTGGCCTCGTATTACTGTGGAGAAGTGTATTACCCATCATATTGGATTCAAGATGAATTGGCAGCAAAGGCACATGTGTAACATTTAAAACCCAGAATAATTTGTGTAAGTTATGCCCGAGCATATCTTGTAGGTCCAGTTTTCAATGTCTCAGTCTTCTCATCTCACTGCAGGCTGAACTCACACAGCAGGCATGAAGGCGTCTGAGCCTCCCTGATTAATAGGGCAACAGTGCAGTTCTGATGAAGGGCTCCATGCATATTATGCTTGATTTTCTCCCTCTTTCCCCTCACCTATGTAAGGTAAAGTGAGGCCTTTGAGAAATCCACAGGGGATGTAGCTGCTGCACGGCGATAGAGCTTGGGTCAAGAGCAGAAACAAAAGTGATATTTAGATGAGAAACTATATTCCTTCTCCAGTAATTCTGCACGTCCTTGTGCCACAGAAGGGAAAAAGCATGCATTTATGTAGTCATAAACTGCTGGAGGAACTTAGCAGGTCAGGCAGCAGCTATTTGTCAGGATGAGTCCTGATGAGGGGTCTTGGCCTGAAATATTGACTGCTTATTTCCCTCCATAGATACTGCCTGCCCTACTGAGTTTCACCAGCATTTTGTGTGTGTTGTTCAAGATCTCCAGCATCTGCAGAAACTCTTTTGTTTGCCTTCATATAGTGTATATATGTCTCTTTAAGGATATTCCATTATGGGTTAGTGACAATATAGGAAACAGCAACAAGCACCGTATGTCACAAGGCAATAGGTCTAACTCCATCTGCAAGCTTGCAAATGATACCACTGTGGTGAGACGTAAAATATGATGAGTGAGGTCAGGAAGGAGATAGAGAGCTTAGTGACACGGTGTCAGGACAACAGCATTTCCCTCAATGTCAGCAAAACAAGAGAGCTGGTCATTGACTTTAGGAAAGGGGGCGGTTTACAAACTCCTGTTTACGTTAATGGTGCAGAGGTCAAAGCGGTTGAGAGCTTCAAGTTCCTCTGACTGAACATCATCAATAGCCTGTCCTAGTCCAACCACGTTAACGCTGTGGCCACGAAAGCTCACCAATGTCTCTACTTCCTCAGGAGGTGACATGACCCTTTTGACTGACACCAAATTTTTAAATCGATGCACAGAAAGTATCCATCATAGCTTGGTATGGCAACTGCTGGGCAAGAAATCGCAGCTCACCACATCACAGAAAGCAGCCTCCCCTCTGTAGGTTCAGTGTAAACTTCTCGCTGCCTCAGTGAAGCAGCCAGTGTAATCAAAGACTCCATTTACCCTGGACATTCATTCTTCTGTCCCTACCCCGCACCATCGGGTAGAAGATACAAAAGCCTGAAAGGACATACCACGAGGCTCAGGGACAGCTTCTGTCCTGCTGTTGAGCAGTTTCCTGGAATGATAAAATGGACTCTTGACTTCATGATCTGCCTTGTTGTGACCCCTGACCGAGATTTATGTACAGTATATGAAATGAGCTGCCAGAGAGAGTGGCTGAGGCAGATACAGTATTTAACAGCATTCCAACGACATTTGGATAAGTACATAGTAACACACAAAATGCTGGAGGAAAACTGCAGGTCAGGCAGTATCGATATAAAGAATATGCAGGAATAAAGAATCGATGTTTCGGGCTGAGGCCCATCATGGTCCGCAGATGTTGTCCGACCTGCTGAATTCCTCTAGAATTTTGTGTGTAATTCTCTGGATTTCCAGCATTCGTAGAATCTCTTGTGTTTACGGGTAAATACAGAAATAGGAGGGGAAAAGGGCTGACATGGGCAAATGAGACGAGCTCAGCTATGCACATTGGTTGACATGGATGAATTGATCTGAAGGGCCTGTTTCTAAGCTGTGACTCTATCACTGAGTCCCCGGTTGGGTTTGAAGTGAGGCTTTTGATTCTGAGGCAAGAATATGGGCAGCAGTTAAAACTGGCTGCAGTGGGCAAACAGCTCTCCCCCTGTCCCACCTCGGAAAGTAAACTTTAACCGGAAGCATGTTTTCTTTGTTATTAAAGGTTTAAAGTAGTGGGTGGGGTGTGCGAATAGTGATGCAATCATTCCAGTTCATGTTTTGGGGAGTGGAGCTGCAGTGTTGTGATAATATCTGGTACAATAACACTCGTCACACAGCCATTTACACAGTCAGATTAAATCCAAGCCGAGGAGGTAATTTCCATCAGATCAGAATTAAATGGCTCTGTGTAAACAGGTCTTTAGAGAGGCTGGGAGCTGTGTTGATTTGATAATGATTCTATTAAAAAGAGATGCTGTGGGCACTGGCAGTGGCACCTCACTGCTTTGCTATCCGAATGTAAACTTTTAAAGCGATTGGGAGGCTGCGGGAGGCAAAGATAATTGGCCAGGCATTTGATTGGGTGATTAGGCCTAGGCTATGGTGGTGATTCAATTTGCATTATTTATTCATATAGTGTCAAATCACTGCTTTTAGACACTATGCATTTTACATTAGTCGTATAATGAAGTGAAATTAAATGAAATGTATGCGTATATTTGAAATGTGTTAACATTTGAAGCATGAACACTATAATTACCAGTAGCATTTGTGCCTATGGAAAGCACATCTACTCATAATTCTGTCCTACAGGCACCCTTGGGGGTGGGGGTGGAGGTGGTTGGGGGAAGCGGTAGAGTTGATGTCAGGGAAGTGGGTGACAATGATGCTCTCATACTAATCATTCTCCTCCTAATGTGGTGTCAACGGGTAGCAGTCTTGTCAACGTCACCCAGAATCTAAGCTTGCTTCTTGACCACTTTTTGTCCGCAAAGCAACACACAAAGGACTGGAGGACTTCAGCAGGTTAGGCAGATCTATGGGGGGAAATGAACAGTTGATATTTCAGGTCAAGGCCTTTCATTAGGACTGGAAAGAAGGAGAGGAGATAGTTGGTAGAAAAAGGGTGTGGGGGAAGGGGAAGTGGCAGAACAAGGGCTGGTGGGTAATAGGTGGATTCAGGTGAGGTGGTTGATAGACAGTGACCATAGAATGAAGGGAAGGAGGTTACTGAGGAACCTGTGGGAGGAGTGTGTGGGTGACAATCAGATGGGGGGAAATAAAGGAAGGGAAAATAATGGGGATGCTGAGGGCCAGTGGGATCAGGGGGAAAGGGGAAGTAACAGAGGAGAATGGTTACTGGAAAGCAGAGAAATTAAAGTTCATGCCATCAGACTGGAGACTACCAGGGTGGAATATGAAGTGCTGTTCCCATAACCTTGACTTGGCAGTAGAGGAGGCTGTGGGCAGACATGATGGTGTGGGAATGGGAAATGGAATTACGATGGCTGGCCAGTGGATGATTCTGGCTGCTACTGTGGATGAAGGAAAGGTGCTTGACAAAGTAGTCCTCTAATTCTAAAAAAGTCTTGTATTCTCGGAGTTACTATACTTCGGGCATGACACAAAATTTACTTTCTGATTAGCTTGCTTGGGTAGGTGTTAAAGATCCAAATAAGATTATGGAGAGAAAAGAACTGCTGGCTTTCTGAAACTGCCAGTAGCCATTTAAATGTTCCTGTGTAATAAGGCAGCCACATTTCCTTGTACAACCTCCTGCTTTGACGACGTGGCGATTCTTATGTAAACACCAATATTATTTTCGACTTTAAGTCTTCCACATTACCTAGTTCTAGTTGGGTGGAGGATGGGAAGATGCATGGTAGATTGCTTTAAAATAGTGTTGGCAAACTGCTTGTGTTCTGAGGAAGTGAAATGATGAGGTAGGGAAATATTGGCAGCTTGTCCATCTGAACTGTGAATTAGCAACAACCATTCTCCAGGAGGAACTCAGTAGGCAGAGCAGTATCTGTGGTGTGGGGGGGGGGGGGGGTGAAGTGGTTACTGATGCTTTGACTCAAAACGGTAACAATTCCTCTCTCCCCCCCACCAAACACAGAAGCTGATTTACCTGTTGTGTTCCTCCAGCAGATTGTTTGGACAGTGACAGGTCTGCTGGGTAAACTTGCTAAAGCCCCCCCACCCCCCCCAGCTCTTGGGGTCCTTAACACTTCATGTCTGGCATGTCTGCTGGCTTTGTCCTATTCCATGTGTGACCACTGCTCAAGGGGGAATGTAGAAAGAGTAAAGTAAGAGGTGAGTGATAATATTCCTGTTCGGCTCCAATCTCTTTAAGATTGAACTCTGCTTTAGCCATTCCCAGCAAATGGAAAATGGAATCAAGAACTGACATCGAGATCATAAGAATCCCAGTAGGAACACTGATGGTTGGGATCAAGATGACCAGTTCGGAATGCTTTGCACACTGGCGCAACACTGGGAAGTGGTTGGATGTGGTAACTGACCCCAGCAGTGTGAAGAAGATGGGTACCATGGAAGATCCAGCTCAGGGTAGTATCCTTATCTCTTAAAATGAATCTTTAACCAGACTGTAGTGGGGACTAGAGGCTAAAAGGATCAGAATAGTGTTCATGAGCAACGGTGGGGGGGGGGGGGGGGGGGCGGGGGTGTGTGTGTGTGTGCATGCAGCAGAACAGCCCCAGCAGATCTTGGTTTCTAATTACCTTGGACCATCTTGGCATTGGAGATGTTGCTCTGTCAAGACTACGTGGTAGCTGATATGTGATGACCACCCATTTTGATGGAAATTCTTGCATCATTACTCAGTAATGGAGAGTCACCCACAGCCCTGACGGTCTGCCAGAGAAGGGGGAGGTAATGAAGAGAGGAAACTTGGCTCAGAATTTTCCAACTGCGTGATAACTGTTTCTTATGAGGAAGAAGTGTTCTGGGATGGATGGTACATTGTGTCACCCAGCTGTGGAACAGGTAGCTTTCAGTTTGTGTCATTGTGACCTGTTCATCAGTGGCAGAGTTAAGAATGAAGCCTTCCTCAGTATTCAGATTTGAGTCAGTCTTCTTGTTTGTTGTGGCCTGAAGAGTACACAAGACATCTGCTCCCCTCATTAGGTAAAAGACAACAGCATCAAAAAGACAAAGGAACACAGTGGGAATTTCTACCTGCTGTAGGACAATTAACAGACTTGAAGGCCAGAATTTGTGACCATCTCAAGTAAGAATATTGTCCAGAAATCCATCTCTGGTTGAATATGCTACTTTCTCTGTGTCATGTGACTGAGCTGCACTCCCTCGTTCTAAATTGAAGTATTTGGAAGGACATTTGACATGTCAATATGGTATTTGGCATCACTGGAGTGAATGGGGATAAATTTCAAACCATGGGAGGTAAAAGGACACAGGTTAGAAATACAAGAAAGCAAATTTTGATTGACACCATATAGCTACTGTACTCAAAAACAGTTATAGAGTTGTTGGGTACTACAGCACAGAAACAGGCCCTTTGGCCCATCAAGTCCATGCTGACCTGATCTTCTGCATAGTCTACTTCCACCTGGAAATTATCGCTTCAAACATCCATGTACCTATCCAAACTTCGCTTAAATGTTACATTTGAACCCACATTTACCACTTCCACTGTCAGCTTGTTTCACTCATACCATCCTCTGAGTGAAGAAGTTCCCCCTTAGATTCCCCTTAATATTTCACCTTTCACCTTAAACCTATGACCTCAATTCCAGTCTCACAGAATCTGAGGGGGGGACAGGGGAAGCCTGCATGTATCCATCCTATATATACCCCTCATTCTCTTGCACTCTGAGGAATAAAGTCCTAACCTATTCAATCATCTCTGCACTCTGCTTATTGATATCATTCCTGTGGGTAGTTGAGCAGAATTGCACACAGTACTGCACATTTAGCCTCACCAATGTCTTGTAAAACTTCAACTCAACATTCCAGCTCCTGTACCTAATGCCCTGATTTATGAAGGCCAATGTGCCTTAAGCTCTCTTCACGACTCCTTGTAATACCGCTTACAAGGAATTATGGGTCCCTTTTTCTACCACACACCTCAGAGCTCTATCAGTTTTAAGTACATTTGTAATCTGGGTAGTTTAATGGAAGGAAAATGCCCCCCATTTAAGCTTTGGCAGGCAATTATATTTACCATTCAAAGTAAATTGCTAGTTTGGAGGGATGAAGGCTAAGTGTTTCGTGAAATACTGTACACAGTTATTGGTCTTTTTATTTAAGGAAGAATATTAATGATTTGGAAGCAGTTCGGAGAGGATTTGCCAGATCAGTGCCTGGAATGAGAAATGTTGGATGTGTTGGGGTGGTGACTGGATTGAAACATACAAGATCCCAAGAGGATCACAGAGGGTGAATGGTGAAACTAGGTTTTTCTTGTTACAATGTTCAACCATATCAATAACTTGAATTATATTTCACCTTTAAACTCAAAAAATAATTGCAAATTCTTTAAGTGAATATAGCTAATCAAAATTTAGCATGGAAATAAATAGCAGTGAGATGATGAAAGCACCCTAATGATTATTAAAATTCAGAGACATGGAAAGCATAGAGGTAGAACTGCTTAGGGAGGGAATTCTAGGTTGTGCTTTGGCAGCTGAAGTGGCAAAATGTTGGTCATTTGTGGAACGTGAAGAAGATACAGAGGGTTTTGAAAGCTAAGAAGAGGTATTGTCACACACACAAAATGCTGAGGGAACTCAGCAGGCCAGCCAGCAACTAAGGAAAAGAGTAAACAGCTGACGTTTTGGGCTGAGGCCCTTCATCCTGATTCCAACTGATATTTAATATCAGTCAGGGAACTTCAGGAAGATTGCACTAAATTAAGTTTATTTAAGAACAATACTTGCAAGTCAATGTCCTGTGGGACAATTTCAGAGCTATCATTTTTACAGTTAGAAGTTTTGAGGGGGTGGAACCCAGTCATAACTATGTTGAAATAAGTTTAGGCCTTGCTGTGAAGGCCTCTGGGTGAGTGTGTTATGTGTGTCAGTTGAAATAGCACAGTAACCTGATGTGTTAGATTGTATAAAACAAACTCGCTAAAGTCTGATTAGTCATTTCAGTACTTTATGGAGGTGATTATGTTAATTGCAAATTGGCATCCGTTTTCCATGCTGTTTTCGGGAAAGCTGGAGGCTGCTTCCTGAAAACAGTGAATATGAAGAAGTTCAATGTTTACTAAGTACAATGGATTTTCAATCCCAGCTATTTTCCTCAAGTTTTGAAAAGAACTAGAAAATGAAGATTTGAAGGCAAGATCTGTGATACCACTATCTCTCTTTGAAGTTGCACTCAGCTCCAGCTTACAGCCTGATATAAAATAAAGTGGATTCTGGTTAATTGGGCCATCGGTTAACTGGGCAGCCACTATTTGGGAAAACTCTTAAAGAACAAAAACTAAATTGAGAAAATAGCCGGGATTCCCTTTGTTTATTTGGGACACTATGCCACTTAGCTGGGGCAGGAGACTGTTGCCAAGCAGTTTCTAACTAGCATCAATCACGTGCACTTTGTGTGGTCATTAGACACTACACTGTGCATCGAGTGAACGGTTTTTAAGTAGCATCAGTTCCTTGTGTTTGTGTTCAAAAAGCCGTGATTTTTGTCACTGATAGTTTGAGAGAAATAAGCAGTAAGAGAACTGTTTTGCTCACTGTGGGTTCAAACATTCAACAAGTTAGGAAATACAAGGAATTGGAAGGTATCAGCAATCATCTTGAATGTTACAATGAAAATGAAGATTTGGAGGGCGCAATGTCGAAAGCCAGTGCATTATCTTCGCTGATTTTGTTCATTTACAGTCAATCAAAAGAACACGGCAGTGTACACTGGATGAATTCCACCTATCCCTGCATGGAATTGTGTCTGCGGTTTCTGCCTAGCCATCTGAAATGAAGACTATTAGTCCTGCTGTCCCAAAGCACCTTTGGACTCCAGCAGCGTGCCAATTGTAGGAGCAGCCATTATTGGAGTGGACAGATTAGAGTGGGGGACTGAGGCTTTGAGTCTCAAGTGAGAAGAGATGGAGGCCAAGGTCCACGATGCCATTTTGGACCAGCCAAAGGGTGTAAGTGGATTAGTTGAGGAGTCTTAAATTCTGAGGGTTTGGCTCAAGAGGTTTTGGCAATGAAGCACGGTGAATAACAGGTAAAAAGAGCTAAGTTTTTTTTCATTTAGGAATTAACTAAAACTACATCAAGTTGCACTCAGACCCCGCTTAACACTGAGGATGTGTTTCTTGGAGGTGGAGAGCTATGCAGGGTTATTATAACATTATGTAAATGGACATATGTGCCTGATTTTTAAAAAAATCAAACCTATATATGATATATTGTTTTATATATATACACACAGTAATTTGTGGAGTAACGAACACACAAATAGGCCTAACTTGTACATCAGTGGAGCAACAACACATCACAGCAGCAGCAGCAGAGGGAAGCGGGTAGTGATTACATCTTAGAGGAGGGACCAGGCTGTGGGTCCTCCTCTAAATTTGACTTCTTCGAGTAGGCATCAAGATTTGATTGCCTTTTCTTAAGTTTCCTGTCATGAAACAGTTCTTGGTAGCAGGAAATTATGCCGAGAACACATCTCTTTGTCTTATTGCTTTGCTCCCAGTCAGGCTCAATATCGATGAACTTGTCCATGATTTGTGTGATCGTGGTGGTGCTATTGCTGAGGAATTTTGTGGTGAGGTTTCTTGCTCGTGTTTCCTCTTCTCCATCCGCGTCCACAGATTCACCCAGGATGCATTGCTCTGTCGATTCTTGAAGCTGTTTGTTATTAAGGCTCTTGCTGTCTGCATTAGCCATTTCACCAGAGATATGTATGCTCTGGAGGTTACTGGGCTGATAAATCTGTCAAACCAACCTCTGCTGGCTGTGAATGTTACCAACTTTTCTTCTTCTTCTTGAATATGATTGAAGATGCTTCTTGTCTTTTCCATTATTATCAGCTGGCTTACATGTTTCGTTGTGTTTGGCCATCCACCCATATATTTAGTCTATTTTCCATTTTTTTGATAGATAGATAGATAGATACTTTATTCATCCCCATGGGGAAATTCAACATTTTTTCCAATGTCCCATACACTTGTTGTAGCAAAACTAATTACATACAATACTTAACTCAGTAAAAATATGATATGCATCTAAATCACTCTCTCAAAAAGCATTAATAATAGCTTTTAAAAAGTTCTTAAGTAGTTTACCTAAATACATTAAATACAATCAACCCCGGCACTTTAACATATCTTACTCCTGGCGGTTGAATTGTAAAGCCTAATGGCATTGGGGAGTATTGACCTCTTCATCCTGTCTGAGGAGCATTGCATCGATAGCAACCTGTCGCTGAAACTGCTTCTCTGTCTCTGGATGGTGCTATGTAGAGGATGTTCAGGGTTTTCCATAATTGACCGTAGCCTACTCAGCGCCCTTCGCTCAGCTACCGATGTTATACTCTCCAGTACTTTGCCCACGACAGAGCCCGCCTTCCTTACCAGCTTATTAAGACGTGAGGCGTCCCTCTTCTTAATGCTGCCTCCCCAACACGCCACCACAAAGAAGAGGGCGCTCTCCACAACTGACCTATAGAACATCTTCAGCATCTCACTACAGACATTGAATGACGCCAACCTTCTAAGGAAGTACAGTCGACTCTGTGCCTTCCTGCACAAGGCATCTGTGTTGGCAGTCCAGTCTAGCTTCTCGTCTAACTGTACTCCCAGATACTTGTAGGTCTTAACCTGCTCCACACATTCTCCATTAATGATCACTGGCTCCATATGAGGCCTAGATCTCCTAAAGTCCACCACCATCTCCTTGGTCTTGGTGATATTGAGACGCAGGTAGTTTGAGTTGCACCATATCACAAAGTCCTGTATCAGTTTCCTATACTCCTCCTCCTGTCCATTCCTGACACCCCCCACTATGGCCGTGTCATCAGCGAACTTCTGCACATGGCAGGACTCCGAGTTATATTGGAAGTCTGATGTGTACAGGGTGAACAGGACCGGAGAGAGCACGGTCTCCTGCGGCGCTCCTGTGCTGCTGACCACCGTGTCAGATCTACAGTCTCCCAACCGCACATACTGAGGTCTATCTGTCAAGTAGTCCACTATCCAATCCACCATGTGAGAGTCTACTCCCATCTCCGTTAGTTTGTGCCTTAAGATCTTGGGCTGGATGGTGTTAAAGGCACTAGAGAAGTCCAGGAATGTAATCCTCACAGCACCACTGACCCCATCTAGGTGAGAGAGGGATTTGTGCAGCAAATACGTGATAGCATCCTCCACTCCCACCTTCTCCTTATACGCAAACTGAAGAGGATCCCGGGTGTGCCTGGTTTGTGGCCTCAGATTCTGTATTATCAGCCGCTCCATGGTCTTCATCACGTGCGACGTCAAGGCAACAGGTCTGAAGTCATTCAACTCCTTTGGTTGTTTTCAAGCAATTTTTTCAAGCAATTGGCTCCTTGAACGAGTCACCTTCATTGATGATAACTTTGAGGAGCTTTTATCTTGTCTGCATTTTTGTTTATAATTGTTCTGATCGTCGATGTGGCCAGTTTCAAAGAGGTGCCAACATCAACCTGATGCTCAGCAGCTTCCAAATGCCGTATCACTTGCAGTTTCACATCCATGCTTTTCCTAGACATCTTAGATGTACTCCCTTCACTGGAAGTTTTCCAGACATTATGGATGAAAAAAATTGGAATAAATTGGCGAGGGAGCAAGAACGTTTACACACAAGGGTGAGCCAGTGCATGATTGGCTGTAAGTGGCTCAGAGCACATGTAAAGTGCTCTCATTGGCTGACTGAATGTTTACAGTAATGTTTATGCTCTTGAGAAGCTTTAAATGTTGTTTAGAATGAATTTTTCTCATTTAAAAACATTTCAATAAAAAAATTGAATAACCACATTGAAAGGAATCAGCACTTTGTGGGCTGGTGTTATGTGGGGTCTGAGTGTACAACAAATAAAATAGTGATTCAGGATGAGGTGATGTGTTGTCACTGCATGATGTGGGAGCTGGTGGACGCATTGTGGTTCCTAGTGACCACATCTGCAGTAAGAGTTGGCTGCTCGAAGAACTAGGGCTCAAAGTTGATGATCTGGAATCTGAGCTTCAAACACTGTGATACATCAGGGAGGGGGCAAGTTACCTGGACACTGTGTTTCAGGAGGCAGTCACACCCATTAGATTAAATACTTCAGGGGCAAGAGGGTGTGATTGTGAGTGAGGCAGGTAGGGGGATCCCGCAGGCTGAGCCTCAGCTCTTGAGCTTGCCCAAAGGCTCTGAGATTGTTGCTCCCTGTGAGGATGAGAGTGGGGTCTGTGGGCAGCAACCAGACTGTGGCACTGTGGTTCAGGGAGCCATTCAAGAGGCGGGAGAGGGAGGTTCTAGGCATCTCATCTGATCTGCAGAGGAATTTGGAGCAGGCGGGGAAGGGTCCACTTATCTTGATCCATGTGGGTACCAATGGCAGAGGAAGAACAAGGAAAGATCTGCTGAGGGATCTCTGCTGAGCTGAACGGCCTAATTCTACTCCTGTGTCTTATGGTTTTGTGGAATTTTAGCAGTTAGGGTCTAAATTTAAACACAGAACCAAGAAGGTAATTGTTACCTGAGGAACATGCAAATTGGAACAGGGTTAATAAGATCATAGAGTTAAATGCGTAGCTCAAAGGTTGTATGGGAGAATTGGTTTGTATTTGTGGAACAATGGCACCAGTTCTGAAGAAGGAGGGAGCGGCTCTGATGGGACAGGCTCCACCAAGGCCCTTAAAAATTAAATAACTAGAGCTGTGGATTGTCTTTAATAGTAGGGGTTGGTTCAACAGCTTGGAAAAGTATGAGTAAAGGAAAAGATAGTGCAAGAGAGTTTAAAGAAATCTCAAGAATAAAAAATACATAAATGCTAGAAAGGGATAAGAATTTAAATTAGTGTAACAGGGAAACAAAATCGAAAAGGGTGGTGAATACAGGACTGAAGGTGTTATATTTGAATGTGCACAGTATACGGAATAAGGTAGATGGTCTTGCAGTACAGTTAGAGATTACAGGCATGATATTGTGGGGATCACTGAATTGTGGCTGAAAGAAGGTCATAGTTGGGAGCTTAACATCCAAGGATACACATTGTATTGAAAGGACAGGTAGTTAGGCAGAGGGGTGTGGTGGCTCTGTTGGCAAAAAGTGAAATCAAATCTTTAGAAAGAAGTGACGTAGGATATAGAATCCTTGTGGGTAGAGTTAAGAAATTGCAAGGGGCAAAATGCGCTGATGGGAGTTATTTATAAGCCTTTGAACAGTAGCCAGAATGTGTGGTACAAATTACAACGAGAGGCAGAAAGGGCAATGTTACAATAGTCATGGGGGATTTCAATATGTAGGGAGATTGGGAAATTCAGGTTGGTGCTGGATCCCAAGAGGGTGAATTTGTGGAATGCCTACAAGGTGGTGTTTAGAACAGCTTGTGGTCGAGCCCACTTGGGAAAAGGCAATTCTGGATTGGGTGTTGTGTAATGAACCAGATTTGATTAGGGAGCTTTAATTTAAGGGAACCCTTAGGAGGCAGTGATCTTAATATGATAGAATTTAACCTGCAAGGAAATTTGAGAAGGAGAAGTTAAAGTCAGATGTATTGGTATTACATTGCTGCAGAGGCATGAGAGAGGGAGTTGTCCAAAGGTGATTGAAAGGGGGCACTAGCAGGGAAGCTGGCAGAGGCAATGGCTGGAGTTTCTGGAAGTAATTCGGAAAACACAGGATTGGTTCATCCCAAAGAAGAAGAGCATTCTAAAGGGAGGATGAGGCAACCATGGCTGATAGGGAAGTCAAGGACAGCATAAGTGCAAAAGACAGGGCATATAATATTGCAAAAATTAGTGGGAGAGGTAGTAACGGGGGACAAAGAAATGATGAACAAATCGAATAAGCACTTTGCATCATTCTTCACTGTGGGAGACACTGGCAGTATGCCAGAAATTTGAGAGTTTCATGGGGCAGAAGTGAGTGTAGTCCCTACTGCTAAGGAGAAGGTGCTTGGGAGGCTGAGTGGTCTGAAGGTAGATATGTCACCAGGACCAGAGGGACTACACCCCTCTGATGTAGCTGAACAGATTGTGGAGGCATTAGTAGTGATCTTTCAAGAATCACTAGATTCTGGAATGGTTCCAGAGGACTGGAAAATTGTAAATGTCACACCACCCTTTAAGAAGGGTGGGAGGCAAAATACAGGAAATTATAGGCCTGTTAGCCTGACTTCAGTGGTTGGTAAGGTGTCCACTATTAAGGATGAGGCCTTGCGATACTTGGACGCACATGATAAAGTACACCAAAGTCAGCATAGTTCCTTAAGGGGAAAATCTTGCCTGACAAATCTATTGGAATTATTTAAGGAAGTAACAGGTAGGATAGACAAAGGAGAGTCAGTGGATGGTGTTTACTTAGATTTTCAGAAGGCTTTTGACAAGGTTGCTCACAAGAGGCTGCTTAACAAGATAAGAGCCCATGGTATTATGGGAAAGGTACTAGCATGGACAGAAGATTGGCCAATGGGCCAGGTTCAATTCCTGCTCTGTTTGTAAGGAATTTGTATGTTCTCCCTGTGTCTGTGTGTGTTTTTTCCAGGTGCTCCGATTTCCATTCACATTCCAAAGACGTACGGGTTAGTAGCTTAACTGGTCATGTGGGTGTAGTTGGGTGGCACAGGCTCGTTGGGCTGGAAGGGCTTGTTACCGTGTTGTACCGCTAAAAATTAAAAGGGTTAACGAATGAAGGGCGTTTGATAGCTTTGGACCTGTGCTCACTGCTGTTTAGAAGAATGGGGGAATGGGAGGGCAGGGGGATCTCACTGAAACCTACCAAATATCGAAAGCCTAGAAAAAGTGGACATTGAGAATATGCTTTCAATAATGTGAGAGTCTCGGACCAGAGATGAGGTGAAATTTTTTTAATTTGAGAGTGATGAATCTGGAATTTATTGCCACAGATGGCTGTGGAGTCCAGATCATTGAACATATTTAAAGCAGAGGCTGATAGGTCCTTGATTAGTCAGGATGTCATAGGTTACGGGGAGAAGGCAGGATAATGGGGTTAAAAGAGAATAAATCAGCCATGATAAAATGGCGGAGAGACTCGATGGGAAGATTGGCCTAATTCTGCTCCTTTGTCTTATGGTTTAAGTAGTTTGAAGACCAACTTGTAATCTTTAAAAAGTAAATAAAAAGTTATGCACGTTAAATTGAAGTGAAACAATAAACTTAACTTGCCTTTCCCTATTGCCTCTTTTATTGAGCCAATAAAATAAATAGGGTCTAACCTCAGCCAGGTAATTGTGAACTTTTGGATTTATTTGGCTCAGAGAACATTATTTTTATTTAACTCTCTCCAATATTTGATTGCTGCCAAAAGTGGGTTCTGCTTAATTTAAAAATGCAGTGAAAAGCGTTTCTGTTTGAATTTTCTTCTGACAAAGATCATTCTGGGGAGTTTTAAGGCTTGCTCAGTTATGCAGTTTATTCCCAACCAGAGTAACTCAAAGTAAATCCCTCACTTCAACACCCTCGGGTCTAATGGAAACGTAAGTACAACAAACAGAACAAAACACATTCAATTTGCTCATGCAGTTTCTTCTTAAAGAAGTGCATATTCTGCGGTTATAGCGGCAGTAATTTCTTCTTGATGACTTGTTTTGATTGGATGTAAGAAAGAAAGTTGCTTTCAGATATCTCGAACCAGGATTTGTTATAAATAATTATTGAATCAACAGCATGAACTGCAGTACATGCTCTATTTTGTGCAATATATCACAAAGGAGATCTGTGAGATTTTGTAAGCCCTGGGCATATTGTAGTTTGCACTGGAAGAGTGATTTGCATTTCTACATGCTAAATCCCGCTTCTCTTGGGAAATTGCACTGCCAAAAACAGTGGCCTGGAATTGTTCTTGATAGGGAAGCTGTGCACGTAATTTTGCGCGTTGTATTGGTTGCCCCAAGCATCATGCAAGGCGGAACAGGCCCAACACCATGAACTTTGGGCTTTCCTCTGCAATTTGCTGATATTGTGGAAGGTGTAAACACAGAGAAATAACTGGCTGTGGGGAGTGTATGTCACAGGGATTGAGTCTGGTGAATAAAGAGGATTGGGTGAGAAGAGGGGAGGAGGGCACAGGCACTAAGAGCAATTGCTGCACAAAGAACTTACCTGGATGGAGAGGGACTCTGGCAGTTGCCCAGGAAGTCCAGGTGCTCTTTTAAAATGCTAATGCAGACCTCTAACTTAGCACGCTGTGAGGCCCATGTCTGGTTGCAAGGCACAGGTTTGCTCTAGTACTGTTAAATGAGTGCTTTGTTCCCTTTTGACATCTCCATCTTTTGCTTCCCTCATCTAATTTCAGATATGTGCTGCCAGCACAGTCACCCAATCACACTGCACCTTTAACCTCCTCCCATTAAACTGACTGTTGCTTGTATTTCATTGGTCACTCAGGCTCTGTCAGTGATGGTTCTTAAAGGATTTGGGAAGATTCAAGATGGTTTGTTGTCATTCTTCAGTACACGAGTGTAAAGGAGAACAAAATAATTGTTACTCTGGATCTGAGGCAACGTTAAAAAACACAATACGCATAAAAATACAAGAAATACAGAGGTAAAAGCAATCCTATAACACACAATGAACAAGTAACGATTGAGTGTGTCTGTACGTCCATAAGATTAGCTTATTTACAAGACTGATTGTCGGTACATTAAGTGACACTACATGCAGGACTATCTAAGTATCTCTGACAGGAAATGATAAAGTGGCTGATGCGGATACTGGGGTGGTGGGGTGGGTTAATGGGTGGAGGTGTTGACCCAGCTTGATGGCTTGGGGGAAGTAACTGTTTTTGAGTCCGGTGATCCCGCTGTGGATGTTGTGTAGCCTGTTCCCTGATGGGAATGGGAAAAACACTCCACAAGCAGGGTGGGTGGGATCTTTCATGATATTACTGGCTTTTTTCCCTGACATCTTTCTGTATATCTGTCCTTGATGGCGGATTGGCTGGTTAAAATCCTTCCTGCCCACCACAGTGCAGTCTCCATTGGCAGGTAAGTTTTGTTATCTGCCAATTTGCTGTTTCTTGCTCATTGTCTCCCAGTTTCCACCGTTAATAGAGAGCATAAATCAGGTTCCTCAATCTGGTGAGTAGTTTCCATGCTCACCAGATGCTGGGATTAGTAAGCGAGCAGTTGCCGTTTGCTTCCATTTATAACATATCTGATGGGAGCCAACAGCTACTAGATCTCCTGCTGTGCAGTACAGAGTGAATTCCCCATCTGGCCTTTTTACCTGCAAAGAGCAGTCACCTGGAATTCACCCTAATGTTTTTAAAGACTTGTTAAAATGTATCAATTGCCAGTAACTCCATACATCATGCAGAGGTTACAGGTATTGTGTGTCAGATTTTCTGCACACTTTGAGCAGAAAGATTTTAATCTGTACTAGCTGACCTCCATTTTAAGACTCCATCCTTCCATTCTTTCATTCTCTGGTGGAGGAGATACACTGAGTGGTCTTATACTCAGTGTACCTCATTAACCTACGCATTAATGCAAGTATCTAATCAGTCCATCATGTGGCAGCAACTCAGTGCATAAACGCATACAGACTTGTTCGAGAGTTCCAGTCGCTGCTCAGACCAAACATCAGAATGGGAGAGATATGTGATCTAAGTGATTTTGGCCATGGAACGATTGTTGAAGTTCAAGTTTAATTGTCATTCAGCCATACATGAATACCCATGAGTAAAGCCAAATGTAACAGCGTTCCTCCAGGGCCAAGGTGCAAGGTCGGCTGGTGGTGCAGTGAGATCAGCGCCGGGCTCCAGTGACAGGCCGCTCCCGTGCCGGGTTGATGTTGAACTCGCAACTCAACCTCGTAACCAAAAACACTGCCACCTCCAGTTTAAATTCCCACATGGAATATTGTGGAGGATCAAATACCCAAACCCAGCACAGTCCCCACGGTCATACAGAGCACATATAGCACATGCAAGATAGCAGTAAAATACAGTCACACAGAAAAATATATGCTCCAAGTCCCTGAGTCCATGAATGCTGCAGCACTGCCTCACCTCTCTGCCTCTGGCACCTTTCTCTTGGGCTGCTGCAAACAGGCAACAGTGCAGCTTGAAGCCTAGTCCTTGCTATGACAGAGGCCACCTAACTCCCCTGCCGTTCTCCATTAAACCAGTGAATCAGACTTGTAGCATTCCTCATTATCAATGTCCAATAGGGTCCTGCAATCGCAAGAAAAGTGACTAAGTCAATCACGGACTGTTGGACTGCACATTGCCTTCATGCATCGATTCCAGTGCAGCAACACATTCCGCACAAAGTCCAGCTCCTTTTCCACCAACTGAAGTGACCAGCAATCGTAAAAAAATAAGTTTTAAAAAAAATACAATAACACCTTTGGTTGGTCTCGTAGAAGCTGCTGTGTTCGAGCAAGCTGTCGTCTTACTGGATGCCAGTTGGGTGGTGTGAGTGATCTCCTGAGATTTTCATGCACAACTGTCCCTAGGGTTTACAGAGAATGGTGCAAAAAACAGAAAGCATCCAGTAAGTGGCAGTTCTGTGGGCAAAAATACCATGTTAATGAGAGAGGTCAGAGGAGAATGGCCAGACTGGTTCAAGCTGACAGGAAGGCGACAGTAACTCAAATAACCACGTGTTACAACAGTGGTGTGCAGAAAAGCATCCCTGAATGCACAACGCGTCGAAACTTGAACTGAATGGGCTACAGCAGCAGAAGACCATGAACATACACCCAGTGGCCACGTTATTAGGTACAGGAGATACCTAATAAAGTGGCTACTGAGTGTAGTTTCTCTCAAAATACTCTTGCCAATTCATTCAGTGTTTTCAAATACGCTGCTTATTTCCCCCTCTCATGTATGAAGGGGATTCTTCAAATTAGGTTAATTGTGAATGAAGCATCCAAGTAATGGTTGGGTAAAAAAAATATAATGGTCCATACCATCAATTATCTTAGCATAGATTAAAGTATCAGAGTTGAATGTAACCTCTGTCAAGTTGCTGAATGTAATTTTTTGAAGAATTGACCATTCCCATTCCCGTGCAGTTTTGGTCCTTTTGCAATGTTTCGGTGGGAGTTACTTGTGCAAATGGTGAGACTCTTGACAGTGTGGAAGATCGGAGAGATCTTGGGGTCCATGTCCGGAGGACACTCAAAGCTGCTGCACAGGTTGACAGTGTTGTTAAGAAGGCATATGGTGTGTTGGCATCCATCAACTGTGGGATTGAGTTTAAGAGCCAAGAGGAAATGTTACAGTTAAAAAGACCTTGGTCAGATCCCGCTTGGAGTACTGTGTTCAGTTCTGGTCACCTCACTGCAGGAAGGATGTGGAAACTATAGAGAGAGTACAGAGGAGATTTACAAGGAATTTGCCTGGATTGGAGAGCATGCCTTATGAGAATAGGCTGAGTAAACTTGGCCTTTTTTCCTTGGAGCGACGGAGGATGAGAGGTGACCTGATAGAGGTGTATAAGATGGTGAGAGGTATTGATTGTGTGGATAGCCAGAGGCTTTTTCCCAGGGCTGAAATGGCTAACATGAGGGACTTAGTTTTAAGGTGCTTGGAAGTAGGTACAGAGGGGATGTCAGAGTTAAGTTTTTCACACAGAGAGTGATGGATGCGTGGAATGCACTGCTGGCAGCGGTGCTGGAAGTAGATACAATAGGGTCTTTTAAGAGTCTCTTAGATAGGTACATGGAGCTCAAAAAAAAAGAGGGCTATGCAATAGGGAAATTTTACGCAGTTTCTAGAGTAGGCTACATGGTCAGCACAACATTGTGGGCTGAAGGGCCTGTAATGTGCTGTAGATTTCCATGTTTCTATGTTCTAAATTTGATGCCATGCGGATGTATGAAAGAGAGAAGAATTTTATTCTTCTATAGTACCTACGGCTTTAGTATGGTCTTAAGTGTTTTTACAATCAGTTAAATGCTTTTGAAGTACAATAATTTTAGTAGTTTAGAAAATAAGATAGCCAATTGTGCATAGCCAGGTCCCATAAGCAGCAATGCGATTATGAGCAGATTATTTGCTTAATGATGATGTAAGAATAAACATTGGCTGGGACATTATTCTCAGAACAATGTCTTGGATTTTAAAAAAATATACAAAGCAGAAAAGGTTTTGGTCCTATATCACACATTAACTGGCAACTCTATAATAATTCAGCAAAATATTGAGATGTACCATTAGCCTCGGTCTTCGGTTGAAGCCCCCCAGATTAAAAGATGATTCTTCTAATGTTCTAACTAAAGCTGATAGCTGTTGCATTCCATGGTGTTGTGGGTGATTCACTTTCTGTCTGTATCTTCTGGGGGTGGTGGGGGAAGAAATTGGTCTGAATTTCTGTTTCTACCTTCTGAGTATTAGCGCACAATATGGATGTGTACAAAATGTACGCTTACTGGGAAGATCATTAAATTCTCGACCCCACCTTTTTAATCAAGAAAGCACCACAGTGTCTCCACTTCCTGAGGAGATTGACATGAGTGAGTGAGGCTCCCATCCTTCCCCCTCCCCCCATTCTGGCCAATTTTTACAGGAACACATTCGAGAGTGTCCTGACCAGCTACGTCATTGTCTGGTACCCGAATTGCAAGGCATCTGACCACAATACCCTACAAAGGATTATGAGGATCGCTGAGAGTATCATCATGGTCTCTCTTCCACCCATTGGGGATATTTATCAGGAGTGTTGTAGGCTCTTGGCATTTTCAATGATCTCTCCCATCCATCCAACAATCTCTTTGATCCCCTACCATCAGGCAGGAGGTACCATCGCATTCAAACAAGGACTTTTAGGATGGGAAACAGCTTCTTCCCCAGGCTGTAAAACCACTGAACTCCCTGTCACCACCCAGGTCTCAAAACATATGAAGCTCCAGTAGCATATACTGTTTACTTTCCAACTTGTATATGTACCTTATTATTTGTTAATTTATTTGTGGTAATATTACTTTACATGTTATGTGTGTAAGTTACAGTATATGTACTGTGTGGTGCACCTTGTTCCAGAGGAATGTTGTCTCATTTGGTGGTTATACATATGTACAGTTAAATGGCAATAAACTGAACTTGAACTTCTATCCTCGCACTTGCTCCAATCTACACCACCATCTCCTAAAGTTCAATCTTTTAACAGCCCACCCCATCCTTAACATTTGGCTCTGATCTGACTAATTGTCCTCTCTCCTCAAGAACCTCTCACTTTACCAAAAGTGTGCCTGTCCCTTTATAATGGAATAGTATGGAAAATGGGCTGATTATGATCCACAGTGACATACCTTTTGCACTTCTGACTCTCTGAGCTTTTAAGCAGTGGGGTCATCCTCAAAACAGTTGTTCGCATATCATGATGGATTTACTTGCCCTTGTAGGTGGTGAGGAATTTTTAGGCCACTGTATGTACAATAATGCCAAATAGTCCAGGTGTTGGGGAACTGAAGGAAAGGGTTGAGATGAAATTTCAGGTGGAGTGCATAGGTTATGTCTGCTATTGTAAAATTTCAATAATTCTAGAATAAATTATTTAATTCCAGGCTCTGGTTCTGATGTGATTCTGTTTATTGTATCAAGTGAGTATTTTCATTTTTAAAGAAAAAGAGTCTATTTAATAACAACATGGACCATTTTGAATTTGTAACTTTAAGCATTCTTTATTGGATGTCAGAATTGTGAACTACTGGACAACATGAGCCATTTTGAGTTCTGTAACTTTAAGTATTCTTTCATTGGACGCCAGAATTGTGAACTACTGTGCTGGACTAAGTCTGACTCTCATGGTTTTACTCACAGCTGTTCCCTTAAATTGGAGTAGCAGTTTACGAGGTTCTCACTTTAACAACTGCTGCATGGACCTCTGCAAACATTTGATATTCGGTGCAATTTGCTGTGTAGCAGCAGGTGCGAATAGCATAAGAAATATTGTGCTTGAGGTTATTTGCTGCTTCAGTAATGCCTGAAAAAGTCAATGTGATACCAGGAGTCCTTAGACCTCCCTCATCTCTTCAATCTCTGAACTGTGAAAGTTTTCCACTTCTGTTGTGTTTCAGTATAAACTGCATCTTACCAAATCCAAACTTGGCACTTTTAGATTCCCATGTCTTACTATCATCTCCTTTCCCGCAGCTTTCACTTTTATTACTTTCTTACCAGATTTTTCATAATTTACTGTCAAATGGAAATTTTTCATTGTTCAGAGGCATGGCCGTACATTCACAATGCTCCACAAACAGCTTAGTAACCAAAACAGCAGACACAAAATGCTAGCGAAACTCAGCAGGTCAGGCAGCGTCTATGGAAATGAATAAACAGTTGACGTCTCGGGCCGAGACACTTCTTCAGGACTGGAAAGGAAGAGGGAAGAAGCTAGGGTGCAGAATTAATTCCGGTATGTGGGAAGACCCTTCCTTCCTAGTCCTGATGAAGGGTCTTGGCCTGAAACTTTGACTGTTTATTCATTTCCATAGACACTGCCTGATCTGCTGAGCTCTGACAGAATTTTGTGTGTGTTGCTATGGATTTCCAAAATCTTCAGAATCTCTTGTGTTTAATAACCAAGACCTGTTTTTGTTTGCTGGTTTAGAAAAAGACATTGGGATTAGGCTTCCTATTCTTCCTCAATGTTGTTATGGTGGCTTTCAGATCCATCTAGAGTTAGAGAGTTCTTCAGCATAGAAACAGGCCCTTTGGCCCATTGTCTCTATGCTGACCATCATGCCTATCTATACTAATCCCACTTACCTGAATTAATTCTGCATCCTTCTATGCATTGCTTATCCAGTTGCTTGTCCAGATGCCACTTAAATGTTCTTGCTGTTACCTCAGCTCTTTCAAGACATAAGCTACTCTTTGTGTGGAAAAACTTACCCTTCAGAGTCCCTTTAAATCTTCTCCCTCTCACCCGTGCCTTCTAGTTTTAGATGCTCCTACCATGGAAGACAGATCTTTGCAATCTAACCTGTCTATGCCTCTTGTAATTTTATATACCACTGTCATGTAACCTCTGTCTCTTTTGTTCTAGGGAAAAGAGACCTTGCCTATCAAATCTCTCATTATAACTCAAAACCTCCGACCAAGGCAGAGCTCTTGTGATTCTTTTCTCCACCCTCTCCAGCGTAGTCACCTCTTTCCTGTTGTGTGGTGAACTGAACTGCGCACAGCACTTCAAATGAAGCCTAAGCAATGCATTGTATAAACAACATGACATTCTAAATCATCCTTCCAGCTATCCTTCTTTCCCTCCCTCCACCTTTTTATTCAGGCATCTTCCCCCTTCCTTTCCAGTCTTGATGAAGGGTCTTGGCCGGAAAGGTTGACTGTTCATTTCCATGGATGCCCACTGACCTGCTGAATTCCTCTAGCATTTTGTGTGTGTTGCTCTGGATTTCCAGCATCTACAGATTTTCTTGTGTTTATTGTAAATTGTGTACTCAGTGCTTTGGCCAGTGAAGATAAATATGCCACATACTTTCTTCACCACCCTGTCAACCGGTGTTACTGCTTATATCTAAAAGGTCCTGCCATTCATTGTGCACGTCGTGCCTGGTTTAACTTCTCAAAGTTAACTCTATTGCACTTGCCTGAGTTAAATTCCATCTGCCATTGCGCTGCCCATGTTCCAAATTAATTTTAGACACCCCTCACTGTCCACCATGCCACTAATTTAGGTGCTATCTACAAACATGCCAACCATGCGACCAACACTCTTGCCTCAGTCAGTGATAGACATGGCGAACTACAGAGGACTCATTACTGATCTCTGTGGCACACGCCTGGTCACAGGCCACCAATCTGAAAGACAATCCTCCCCTACTAAGCTCTGCTTCCTACCACCAAGCCAATGTTGTATCCGTTTGGTTAGGTTGCCTGGGATTAAGTGTTCTAACCTTACAGGTCACTGTCAAAGACCTGGTCAAAGGCCTTGCTAAAATTCATGTACGTAGACAATGTCTACCAGCCTACCCTCATGAATGTTCTTGGTCACCTCTTCAAAAAATAACTCGCCCAAATCCATAAGCCATGTTGGTTACCCCTAAACAGTCTTTCTAATTTCAAATAAATCTTGTTTCTCAGTTAAGTTTCATCAAGCTATTGTAACTATCTTCCAGTAACTTTTCCACCAATGATATAAGGCTCACTGGATTTTAGTTTCTCGGCTTATTCCTACCGTCTTCATTAAATAAAGGCACAACTATCCCGTTGAATACCTCAGCAGCTGAAGTGTTGATCCTGTCTAAAAATATTGCAATGCATCTCAGATCTTAGGTTATGGCTTGCTTTGGTTTGATGGGCTATGTTCTTCATTGATCTTAAATAAATTTAAACTGGTGACATTGTGTGACATCATTACATGTACCTGCCGGCCTCTGGTTTGGTAAACTGCGTATGGATGAGGAACCTAGATTGAATTTCTGGAACTGTGCTCTACCTGTAAAAAGGTCCCAATTTTGTTCAGTGATTGGGTTTTAAATAAAATTCACTCATGTAGCGCACAAAAATATTGCACAGTTACAGGAGATAGTCTGCCTCATGATGCCTCAGTGATTTGAGTAGCACCAGTGAAACCTCATTCGAACAAGTGCACTCTGAGCAACACCAAATGTCTCACAGAAAGCAGGTAGCTCTAGGGCCGTGGTTCCCAACTGTCTTTATGCCATGGGCTAATACCATTAAGCAAAGGGTCCATGGACCCCAGGTTGGGAAGCCCCGTACTAGAGGCAGAGCAGAGCCCTTGTCATTATCAAAAAGTGCACGACAAATATGCTGGTAAGTTTTGCCACCCCGATCCATAATTACTGTCCAAGCATTAAAGGGTTAATATCAGAGCTGTGAGCAACCTGAGGACACAGGGTGGGGCTGGAGGAGGGAGCTGGGGGGAGTTTTCTAACATATTGCTTTCTGAATTTATCAGAATGTTGAGGACGGAAGGTGCTGTTTGACTAGAAGTGCAAAGCCCAACCAGAGTTGGCAAGAGTCAAAGCTGGGGCTGTCACTGTATGTGTTGGTGCTCTGTTTACATTGATTTAACTAGGTGGGATGTTTATAGCCAGTTTGAAGTTATTTGCTGCTCTGATTATTCGGATCTCAGTGTGCAGTTAGACTTAATGAAAGCTGCATTCAGCCCACACACAGTACCCTTTAACCCCGTCTCATTTTACAGGATCCTGGCGACAAGATTAACATTGATTGACTAATGCGCTACCTTTTCAATAGCTGAAATTTAATTTCAGCTTCAATACCCAACCATAATTCATGGTTGATGGTCTCAGATTGAGATCACTAATTTACAATAAGTTATAACGAAGAGAACAGCCTTTAAAAGTGGAGACGTGAGAGACTGCAGATGTTGGAATCTGGAACCTTGAAAATTGTGTGGACTGTCATCACAGGTTGCTTGGATGCTTAGGTCAGAGCCAAAACATTCAGAAGATACTAGCCTTTTTAGAAAAAAAATATGCGTAAGAAATTCAAAGTAAAATCACTACCATTTCAGTTTGGTCCCAATGTGCACGCATGGATGGCAGTGCTTTATTACTTGATTGTTAAACACTATTTATTTTTCTTAAAATATGAGCCAATAAGTGAAGATGAAGCTAGTAGTCTAGAATGTGCATCTGAAGAAGATGGTGCCAGTGAACAATGTGACCAAAGGCAACGTCCTTCAGACTGTTCACAAAACTGCTTCTTTTATTTCTTCTTCTTTCAAATTTGATTCTGCTACCATTGGAACCTGTGATCTATATCTTGGTGGTGTGTTTTTGGGCTGATTGAGCGATCTGGCGCTTTGCTGTCTCCGAGGGAGTTCAATGAGCTCAAATATTCTCATTCATCTTCATTCTAATTACTGAGGAAATGCAAGCAACCTGCATTTTTCCTCCCTTCCATTGCAAGTATTCAAGGTATCTCCTGATCTCCTTGTGGGTTCAACCTACTGATTGCTTTATGTCTATGTTGATGGATAGAGACCACTGAAACAAAAAAAATTTGAATCTCCTTCCGCCACAAAATCTCCACACAGATGGGAAATGGAAATCAGCCAAGCTTCTGCACAACTGCAAGTAGCTGTTTTTTTTTTGAAAAGCTGTGGAGGAGTAGAAGTTTGGCCTGATCAGAATGGGTGGACTTGACTGATGCAGGATACTTATAATATTGCAAAGAGAAGATGGTCCTTCATTAATATTGACATAGATGTTCAGCAACTATGAACGTAGATCATCTGCTCTTCAATGTCCCTGTCACTATTGTGAGGTGGCCTATAGAATACTTCCAGTAGAGTGATTGCTCCCTTCCTGTTTCTGACTTTCACCCACACTGACTCAGCAGATGATCCCTGCATGACATGCTCCCTTTCTGCAGCAGTAATGCCACTTCAAAGTTGAAAGTAAATGCGTTATCAAAGTACATATATGTCTCCATATGCAGTACTACCGTAGGATTCAATTTTTTGCAGGCATTACAATAGTCAGTGAAAAACTATAAAGAAAAAAAGACTGACAAGCTGCTACTGTGCAAAAGAAGACAGACTGCAAATAAAGAATGAAAGAAAGAAAGAGAACCTGAGTTGTAGAGTATTGAAAGTGTGTCCATATGTGATGGAATCAGTTCAGAGTTGAGGTGAGTGAAGTTAACCACACTGGTTCAGGAGCCTGATGATTGAGAGGTAATAACTGATCCTAAACCAGGTGGTGTGGGCCCTGAGGCTCCTGTACCTTCTTCCCAATGGCAGCAGCTAGAAGGAAGCATAGCCTGGATGGTGGGGGTCCTCAATGATGGATGCTACTTTCCTGTGACAGCGCTCCTTGTAAATGTGCTCGTGGCAGCAATTCCTAGGACAGCAGTGGCTGATATCAGAGGGCATCCTATCAAAGTGGGTGGAGGAAAGTTTTAATGGAGGCATCAGAGGTAGGTTATTTTTACACAGAGTGGTGGGTGCTTGTTCACCACTGTTGAAATGGTGGTAGAGCCTGATACATCAGGGATATTTAAGAAAGATAGACCCATGAATGTAAGAAAAATGGAGGGTTATAGACTGTGTAGGAGAGAAGGGTGAGATTGATCACGGAGTAAGTTTATAGAGGTCGACACAACATTGTGGGCCGAAGAGCCTGTAGTGTGCGATACTGTTCTGTGTTCTACAGACATAGATCAATACAGCACAATACGGGCCCTTTAGCCCAGAATGTTGTGCCGAACTCTATAAATCCACTCTATGATCAATCTAATGTCTCCTTCCTGCCTATAGGCCTCCATTATTCTTACAACCTTTGAGTAGGAAGAACAATTTGCTTCAAAAATTGGATAGTGATAATGCCTTATACTTTTGTGTAACTTGATCTGATTTCGCTCAAGTAGTTTAATCAAGGATGATGTCGTACAAGTGCTTTGGCACCCAGTGAAAGCTGCTCATGTGCCTGGACTGCACTCTCTGTTGCACACTTCCACAGCAGCAGGATGGGACCTGGCTAACTCCCTGACATCCCTGTCCATCCACACATCTTCACCAAGTGCATTCCTTTGCTTGAGCCAGGAGCCATGCCGCCCCTCATCCTGCCCACTGATCTGTTGTTCTACCTCTGGCCCCACTCCCAACTGTGATAGTTCTGACTCCATGTTGTTGATCACTGTACTCCTCCCAGCCATCAATATCTCTTCCTTATTTACCAGCTTCACTTTCTTTCCACTGATCTTCGCCTCCCTCCAATGACCATGGATTCTACCCCACTGACAACTAATCTTGACGAAGGGTCTCGGCCGGAAATGTTGACTGCTCGTTTCCACGGATGCTGCCCGACCTGCTGAGTTCCTCCAGCGTGTTGTACATGTTGCTTTGGCCCCAGCATCTGCAGTGTACTTTGTGTTTAATCTTAACATTGTTCCCTGTCAGACTAACTTTCTCTTAAATACATGCATCTCTCCCCTGTGACTCAGTGACCCTGGATTAAACCAGATTACTTGCCTTGCCATTGTCATTGAGAACATTGTATGGATGCTTGTCCCATTGTAGAAAGAACAAAGGAATTCTTTTTAATTTTATACTAATTTGTTGAGTAGTTCACTACACTATAGGCTTTGTGTTCCACTGAATTTCCCACCTGTAGGCTCTCAAATAAAATGTTTATTGGCTAGCTGAGAATGAACTGCTTAATGCTTTACAAGGCACTGACTGCTTTCTGTGGAATATGCAAAGTGCATACATAAAATGACGATGGGTTGGGGTGTAGAAGCGGTCTTCAATCAAATGTACTGTCTATAGTTGTTTAGGTGCCTGTTTATGTTGAGGGTGGGGGTGGGGGAGGGAATGCACTCCATATGGGAGTCTTGGCACTCGCCAGATGTGGCTGGAGAAAGGGGAAATGGTAATAAATGATTTAATTTAGGGAAAAAAGGGTTCTGAAAACAAGCCATTCTTCAGTCTAGTAAATGTTTAACTTGATTGATACAGATGTGCCAATAGAGGCATATTAAAGGGCTTCTGTATGATCATGGCAGACTTCCAGCTGCGTCGTTGAAGAAACACTTCCCTTTTTGCATCGTTGTGAAACAGAGCTTTGCATTTAAAATAATGGAGTGAGGAGCTAATTTTGGACTAATAACCCTGAAAAGATGCAAGTAAATCTGGAGTATATACCTGCAGTGTGAAAAGACCACCCTAAAATGGGCAAGGGTGGGAACTCTACAATGGGAACTCAAGAACCGGATACACATAGAAAAATAGAAAACCTACAGCACAATACAGGCCCTTCGGCCCACAATGCTGGGCTGAACATGTACTTACACATGCTGGAAATGTACAGAGTGGCCTGCTAAAAGCAATAAACATATTAGTTTTTCAGTTATCAGCAATCTTTAGGAGTTCTGAAATAGGGCTTTGGTAGGAAATACTGCCGGTCCCTTTGTGGTGTTATTTGCATTAGTATTTTTTATTTCCTTGTTCACTGTTCCCCACTTTGTTCACATTCAAGAAATTCTTCCCCATGCCTTGTTTGGCGCATCGGGCGGTGACCTTGCCGTTTCTTTAGCGTTTGTCTTACAAGGTCCAGTTGCCAGCTCAATCCTCAACTCAACGTGCAAGGAGCCAGCCAAATTCAAACCCGGGACCTCCCGCTCCGAGGTCCAGTGTGGATGTCACTACATCACTGGCTAATCACATTCAAAGAAACTGGGTTTAATACATGTTCTGCTGAATGAAGGTATGTGGCTGATTGAAACATGTGCGTGCGCTGATGTCCTCAGTGCCCATCATCAAAATCCTCACCTTGGGACATCCTGTCAGTTTAAAGAACAGAGCCAGTGCTAATGGAGATCTTCAGTAATAAACAGCTCCAGCAGAAGATGGGAAGTTCTGTGCATTTCTGTGCAATGTTAGCATGGAACATACTTAATTTGAAAATCAGTTCAGATACTTAAGAAGTTTGTTTGTGCAGTATTTATGTTGTATTTGCAATCTGAGGCTGAATTTAGAAGCATATCAGTTATCATTTCTGCGTACTCAAGTGATCCAATGATACCAGTGCACTATTTTGAAGAAGAGGGTTCAGAACCAGAATCAGGTTTATTATCACTGGCATATGTTGTCAAATTTGTTGTTTTGTGGTCGCAGGGCAGTGCAAGACATTTAAAATTACTATACGTTACAAATATAAATACACAGTTCAAGAGGGGAATAACAAGTTTGTGTTCATGGGTTCACAGACTGTTCAGAGTTCTGATGGCAGATGAGGGGAAAAGCTCTTTCTAAATCGTTGAGTGTGGATCTTCAGGCTCCTGTGCCTCGTGACCCCAATGGTAGTCACGAGAAAAGGGCATGTCCCAGGTGGTGAGGGTCCTTGGTGATTGATGCTGCCTCTTGGAGTGCCGCTTCTTGGAGATGTCCTCAATGGTGGGGAGGGTTATGCCCATGATGGAATTGGCTGAGTCTACAGCCCTCTGTAGCCTCTTTTGATTCTGCGCATTGGAGCTTACATATGAGGCTGAAATTCAACCGGTCAGAATCTTCTCCACCATACATCTATAGAAACTTGAAAGAGTCTTTGGTGACTTACCAAATCTACTCAGACTCCTAATGAAGTCAAGCCACTAGCATGCCTACTTTGTGAATGCATTAGTGTATTGAGCACAAGTTAGATTAGTGCCCAGGAGCTTGATACTGCTCACCCTTTCCACTGCTCTCCCAACTTCCCCTTCTTGAAATCCACAATCAATTCCTTAGTCTTGCTGACATTGAATGAGAGGTTGTTGTTGCGACACCATTCAACCAGCTGAACTATCTCACTCTTGTATGCCTCCCGTTGCCATCTGAGATTCTGTCAAGACAGAGGTGCCATCGGCAAGTTTATGGGTGCCATTTGAACTGTACCTAACCACACAGTCCTTTATCTTCTAGGCAATAGTGCAGAAGGTATCGGTTCATACTTGCATTGTGCATGGTTGCTGTGTGTGAATTAACTGGCTTGTTCCTTGCACTATAGCTAAGCACACCTTTAGGGCTTCTTATGTTTCAGAAGTACAAGTTCTTTCTTTGGTCATCTAATTTGAAAACAGCAAGGCCAACTTGACAGCTTCCAGATGTCCATCTATATAATGTCTGTAGGTAATCTCCATTCACTAATATAGGCATCAGTTCAAAAAATTCAAACCAGATTTAAAGCATGCCTTGATTTTACGAAGTCTACTGGATCCCCACGATCAGCTGAAAATATTTAAGGATTCCATCACTTCAGTTCCAGGAATTTAACCCACTGTAAGTGTGTTACCGTCAATGGTTTCTGAGTTTGCCCTTTCCACCATTCTTAATCTATTGAGTGACATCTAAGGGAACGTTTTTGAATCAGAAGCATGGAATGTTACAGGGTATCCACAAATTTTTTCTAGATTTTTTTTTACCACATTTTATGCATGGAAATCATCCATTTCTGGGAGTTTATCATTCTTTCAGCTGTTATTTATTTCATTTCCATTGTGTCAAATTCTTCCTTGATTTGGTGTAAACCTCCTTGCAATGTTATCTTCTGCTCCAGGTGCTAACAGAGTAATCCTTCAACATGCCTCTCACCTGTTTTCCATTTGTAATATCACCATGATTGTTTACAAGAGGTTCATCTTCCATCTTCCTCTTCTTAATATGTACCTGTGTCCATCTTCCTCTTCTTAATAGCCAATGTGGTATGTTGCTTTCCTTAACTTTCTTATCTCCTTTTTAATACCTCTTAGCATCTTTATTTATCACCATTTACTGTTTTTTTTTGTGTCTCTGTCAGATACCAGGATTTATGCTAGTCTTTGCCTTTAGTTCTTCATCCGGTTTCTAGTTCTAAATTCATTCCATTTTCCTTATTTCTTGTTAATTTTGTGGTCAAAGTAGTTTCAACCTTATCCCTGATGGCTGCTCTTCCTTCACAATTTGCTCTATATTTCCTCTAGTCAAAATAACCTGGTGGATTTAATTTCCAGGCCTGATAATTTTGCATGTCTCAGTGAGATCTACCAGGTTGAATAATCCCCTGCGATTCATTTAATTTGACCCTTATGCTCTGTGGTTGTATTTGTATTGGGAGTTATTTGGATTTCATGTGTTTCTCTAAGGTTTAATGCTCAACTATCTTAGTTTATTTTTAATTTTTGGGGGGATCTGAATATCACTGGTCAGACCAACATTTATTTGCCATTCCTGATTGCCCTCGGAAAGCTGGTGGTTGGTGAACAATTTGACTGACTGCTGTCTTTCTGTGAAGGTACACCTACCTCACTGTTGGGTAGAGAGTTACAGGGTAACAGGATATAGTGGTGGAGTGGTTAAATTAGTGGTCTAGCAGCCTGTGACATGGGTTTGAATCCCACCATGACAGCTGTGGAATTTAAATTTGGATAACTAAATAAATCTGGAATTAATGCCGGTCTCAGTAGTGTTAAGCTTGAAGCTCCTGCATTTTAATGAAAGCCCACCTGCCTCAATACTGTTCCTCCGGGAATGAAATCTGTCATCTTTGCTCATTTAGACTATACATGACTTCACACCCAACAATATAATCGATTTTGACCGTTTCCTCAGTTCAGGTGCATTTAGGGCTGGGCAATAAATCAATACCAGTATTGCCGGTGAGGTCCACATCTCATGAGGGAACAAGTATAAAAGTTATAAGGTTATTTTAATACAGAATGTATCTGGATGAATATTGGTAAGCTGTGGTGAGTGTGGCAGCAGTGATCTTGCCTTGTGGGTCTCCTGCAAGGGCCCAAGTTGGTTGGATTTATAAATTTTGCAGAAGTTGTCTAATGTGAGGTCTTCCTTTCCCTAACCCATTGGTGATGCGGGAAACCAGTATCCGCCTGTTGTCCTGATCCAGAAGTTTAATTAAAAATCTTTAATCAGACCCAAAATTTCAGGAGAACCACTAGCCAACAAGTTTTATCTGTGGCAGGGAACAGGAATCAATAATGCAGAAAGAATTGCCAGTTCTGTTTGCCAATTAGTGACTTTGATCTTTCCAGTACCTTCCCATCCAGAAGTCGGTCTTTTTGTGTAAAATGTCACAAAGTTGGCGATTCTTTCCAAAGTGGCAGCTAGATATCCCTTTCAAGGTCTCTGAGTTTGAGTTTAAAATATTTAGTTTTTAAATATTCACCTAAAGTCAATTATTATTTTAAGGGAATATCTGAACTTGTGTGAAACTGAATCCTAAGTTAATTTTTTCATTGATTCACCTGAAAATTTTTGGAAGGCGTATTTTTTTTCGATCAGTTGAATTATTCAGAGTTTCATTTATTGCTTGAAGCCCCTTGGGTGGATGTAGCCTGGTTGTGTGAAAGTTGCATAGCTACCCTACTCAAGAGAGTCAAAATAATAATATAAAGGATATTTCTGTGGGGCATGCCTATCTCTGGAGAGTTTCAGGTTTAAAATCAGGTTTAAAAGCGCACCACTGGCAAGAACTAATCTCCTTGAGGCAATAATATTTTTCTTTAAACGTTTTCTTGCAAACAATCAAATACCAACATCCTGTTTTTGTGACATCCTAACCCTGGCGTTTTAAAACTAAGTGAGGATTAGCAGTCTGTGTGAACTTGGTTTACTATTTATTTTACAGTTGGATTTTGTTTAGCTGCCGGTACTTTGGTAGTGGGTAGGGTGGGAGAGAGCGGGGCATTTTGGGAGCTGGAATGATACAACAGCTGCAGAGCAGCTGCGAAGAATCCCTGCTGGGACAGAACGTAACCCTCCTCTGGGGTCAGAGTTATGGTATGTCTGTCGCCGCGGCAACCAACCAGAGGTCTGCATTCTCAGAACAATTCTGCCTCAGAGCTGCGGGCCAGTGTGTTCAGCAGAAGGGAATGTAGTGTGTGCTCTAAAAGAGAATAAGGGTAGTCTGTCCAAAAGAGATGTGGGCCCAACAAGAAAGTATTTGTGGCTATAACATTCCCTGGTCTGGGGCCTCAAATATATAAGGGTTTTTTCTTTCTTCCAAAACGTCCACCACTGGTTACTTCTTCATAGAAAAGACAGCTTGCTTTGTGTTTTTTGTTCAGTCCTTCCTCCCTTCTTTACTCCTTTAGTTTTCATGCTCTCTTTCTCTCATCACCTTGAACTTTGTCTTGGCTTTCTCAGTAGTGGTGGGTTGATGGGTGGGGGCAAGCAGGAGAGTTTTGTAACCAGTTGAATCACAAAAGTAAAAGTCACCTTTATGCATTCCTTGCTTGATGCTCCTTAGCACAGCCCCCCTGGTGTCTGTAGAATGACTGATAAACTTTCTGTGGAGAGATTGTAGATGAGAGGACAACCCCAGGTTACCGTGGGCCGAGGAGGCCCATCTTTAGCACAAACATGAGTCTTCACCAGCTCAACAAACAATCTGCTGGAGAAACTCAATGGGTGAGAGGAGAGGAATTGTCACTGTTTTGTTAAAACACTGCGCCAGGACTCTAACAGATTGTGTGTTGCTCCAGATTCCAGCATCTGCAGTCTCTCATGTTTCCTTTCTTTACTGTTTGAGTGACTGACACCAAGAACACTGGTGGAGTGACAGCGGTGTCAGCCAGAAAGATAACAGACTTGTGCTTTGTGACTCGATTGGCTGCGACGCCCCAGGATGTCATCAGCTACCAGAGTAATCTAAATTGTTGGACTGCTGTTATATTCTCCAAGTCTTTTGAACATTTAATCCACAGCCATGAACCAAAAGATGATATTTCATTCTTGCAGTCTTGGTCAGTCCATGAGAGACTGCCGACTGACCGATCTGATGTTGTGACATCAGATACAGAAGTGTTCAGATGGAGCTGGCCACCTTTTCCAGCTTCGAAAAGGCTGGCTCGCCTGCTCTGCATGAAGTTCTGGTGATGTTGGTTCCAGATTTTTCCACGTTCTTCAACTCGGTCCCCTTTTTGGCTGTCACCATCATGTGTTTAATTGTGTTCGCCTATCAGACTCCAACTCTAGACTATCTTATCAAAGTCTTGATTTCAATCTTCTAATAGACTGTGTGTCATCCCCTTCCTCTAGTCAGCTACTGTGTGTGGTATATTCTCCCTGGCTTGTTTGACGGCCATTTTACTCAGTGCCTTGGTCACAACCTCTAAGCTGATGCCAAGGTCAAATCAGGCACTGTTGCATCATTCCCGTCTACTTTCCTGCGTACGATACTTCGCTACTGAGGTAACTAAAAGGAGAAAGATGAGAGAGCAAGGTTGCAGTGAGGGGAAGGTGGGGGGGATTAATAACACCTGAATATTTTTGCAGGCTGTAGCTTGTTTGTGAGAGGAGATGCAAGAAACTGCAGGTTTTGGAAGCTGGAGTTAAAAGCTCAGGGGGTAAGTGGGGACAAAGGAACAGTGGGCACTGCTCATCAGGTCAGCATGGAGAGGGAAGATGGCCAGAGAAGACGGATGGGGTGAGAGAGAATGGTAGGTGATAAGTGCAACCACATAAGAGGTGGTGTTGATGGACAGCTGGAGCCAGGTGGGGGGGGGGGGATTATTGAGATGGAGGCTGCTGGGTGATGGGAGGAATGAGATAAAGGAGGGGTGGGTGGAACCAGGTGGGGATAGAAAAAGAACCAGGCGAGAAACGCAGGTGGATAGGTATGTGGTTGACATGTTGATGGAATCAGGTTAGGGAGTCGGGATGGGGGTGGGGGGGAGGTGTCACGACAGGACAGGAATATAAAAGGTAAACAAAAAGCAAGAACCTGGGAAGACGAGAGGGAGTCAAAAAGGAACACGAGGGTAGGACTTACTGGAAATCGGAAGATTTACTGTTTGTGCCGTAAGGTACCCAAGTGGAATATGAAGTGCAGTTCTTCTAGTTTGATTTTGGCCTCTCCCTGGCAGTAGAGAAGGCCGAGGACAGACAAGTTGGTGTGGGAGAGGAAAAGGGGAGTTGAAATGTCAGACTGCCATTGAAATGAAGCTCAAGACTGCCACTGTGGACAGAACACCATGTGAGAAGAGGAAGTGGGATGTGAGGGCATTTGGTATGAGGATATTGTTACTCTTAATGGTTTCAGGCACCTTAATCACCAGCTATACTGCTGGCAATAAAATCAGGCTTCGTTCATATCCAGGATGGGAGTTGGGGCATTCTGATATGTCTGGATAGCCCTTGCTGCCACTGTCTGGTGCTACAAGAGGGACCAACGTGAATTAGCATTGTAGCTGTCATAATTGAAAACTGGCACGTGTGCAAGTAAAGGGAGTTGGCCGTAAGCACATGAGGATGAGGGAAGTGTATAGCTGGGATGTCGAGGTAGTGTAGCAGTTAGCGCAATGCTTTACAGCAGCCAGCTGTAAGATTGGGGTTCAATTCCTGCTGCTGTCTGTAAGGAGTGTGTATGTTCTCCCTGTGATTGAGTAGGTTTGTCATGAGGTTTTGCAAATTACTTTACTGACCTTCACCTGAGTAAAGTTGACGAAATTGTGACGTTTCAGCACGCAGGTCCTTGAAGACAAAATTCATTGCATTGATCTCTATATTCAGCTCCTCTTTCCTGTCAGAAGTGGTACCTCCGTGATTGACTAGCTCTTGGCACTTGAGTTAGTGTTAGTTAGTTGTGGGTACGCTATGTTGCTTCCTGAAGTGTGCTGACACTTGTGGGCTGCCCCCAGCACATCCCCGATGCAAGTGACACATTTCACTGTTTCAATGTACGTATGACAAATGAAGCCAATCTTATTTATTGATGCGTGATTCATTTTAATGCATATTTTGATGTACAAATAATGTGACCTTGTTTTGAATGCTTTTAATTTCTAACTAATAAAGTGATTATGAAGTTTTAATCCATAAAGTTACCTAAAAACAAAACTTCCAACAGCTCTAATTTTTACAAGCCATTTTTTAAAAATTAGGACTGCCTGTTAGCTCCAATTTTGACAATTTTGTTTGAGGCAATGGAGAAACTCGAAGGGAGGCCAGGTGGCTCCCCGGCACATGCACTCTTTTGATGGGGACTCTCCTGGGTGATGTCATTTCCTTCTACATCCCAAAGATGCGTAGATTGATAGGTTAATTAGCTGTAGTAAATTGCCCCTAATGTGCAGGTGAATGATAGAATTGGGGCAGTTGATGGTAATAAAGTGGGTTGGTGCAAGAAACTTGATGGACCGTGCAGACTCAGTGGACCGAAGGGCTTGTTTTTGTCCTCTCAGACTCTACAACAGGGGTTACCAACCTTTTTTATGCCATGGACTCCTACTATTAACCAAGGGGTCCATGGACCCCAGGTTGGGAACCCCTGTTCTACAGCTTAATGGATGTCTTAACAGGAAAGTGTGACATGTGACCAAGCATTTGTTGCAGTAAATTAATCAATTCCAGTTCTTTAATCTTTACTATCATCTTGAAGTGTATATGTCCGTCATCATTACTGGGCAACAAAGAGACTTGAGACTCTTGCTTGTCTAGTGAATGAGGTCAGTGTGATACAGGCATTTACTTGATTGAATTCAAGCACCCTGTTGCCAGTTTTGCCACCACTATCTTGCAGTTTTATAAGGCACATTCTACATTTTAAAAACATTTCCTAGGCTTTTTGTTTCAGGCATGTCACCAATCAAATTTTCTTTTGCCATAGGCAAGAAGTGAATGTTGGGAAATTGGTATACTTCAGGAAATTATAGACCGGTGAGTCTTATGTTAGGCAGTTGGAGAGGGTTCTCAGGGTTGGGATTAATGAGGATTTGGAAAAGCATGGCCTAATTAGGGAACACATACAAAATGCTGGAGGGACCCAGCAGGCCAGGTGGCATCCATGGAAAAGAGTAAATAGTCGACGTTTCAGGCCGAGACCGAGGATGAAATTGTGCATGGGTGGGTTAATAACCTTGCAGATGAGATGAAGAATTGGGGGTGGGGGGCATTGTGGCTCGTATTGGAAGACTGCTAAAGGACACAGTGGGATATTGATTAGTTGCAGATATGGGTAGAAAAATGGCAGATGAAGTTTAGTTCATCTAAAGTATGAGGAGATCACACGTTGAGGGAAAGTACAGAGGGATCTTCGGAACAAAGGCCATAGCTCACTGAAAGTGGCTGCACAAGCCATTAGGGTGCTAAAGAATCATATGGCATTCTGGCCTTTATTAATTGTGGCATTGACTTCAAGAGTCAGGAAATTGTGTTGCAAGTTAATAAAACTCAAATTAGGCTGCATCTGAATTACATTTAATTCTGGTCCCCACATTATAGGATGTGGAAGCTTTGGAGAGGGTGCAGAAGGGGTTTACCAGAATGCTGCCTTGATTGGAGGGCATGTTCTATAAGGAGAGGTTGGATAATCTTGAGTTGTTTCCCCTGGAGCGGCAGAGGCTGACGAGGGATCTGAAAGAGGTTTATACGATTACGAAAAGCGTAGATGAAGTAGACAGCCAGTATCTTCCTCCCAGAGTTGATATGTCTAATACTAGAGGGCATGCGTTTAAGGTGAGAGGTGGAAAGTTCAAATGAAATGTATGGAACAAGTTCTTAATTCAGAGTGGTGTGTGTCTGGAATGCACAGCCTGGGGTGGTAGTGGAGACAGATACGATGGCAGCATTTAATAGACTTTCAGATGGGTACATGAGTATGCTGAGAATAGAGTGACATAGGCTGTGTGCAGGCAGAAGGGATTAGGTGTCATTATCTTAATTAGTGTGACACAGCATTGTGGGCTGAAGGGGTCTGTTCCTGTGCTGTGTTCTATGTTCTGTTTGATGCAAAGCCACGGATTCTGGCATTTAATCTAAAACTGGGTCAAGGGGTAGGTGTCAAGGAGCATTAATAAAGAAGAAATAGAAATGAAATGGCAATGTTTTAAGGTTCTGGTTGGTTGGCAGATTAGGTGCAATTCCAGAGCTTGTATATTCTTACAGAGTAGGTAAATTTTCAGTCACCGCTGACATTTAGAGTTGTCAGCTCTGGTTAGGTGCCTTCCTGGAGGCAGCTTCACATGATCCCCCATTTTCAGCATACCTGCTCAGTAAAACAGCCTCTGCAAAGACTATTAAGTGAAAAGGTCTTAACAGGAAAATAATCATGATTTTTAGTGTGTCTGTGATCTTTCGTTTTTTCAATCTTTACGGTTTTTTTCTGATTAACCTTCAATTTTGGGAATGCCTCCAGGGAAATGCCCTGTCAGCAGTGTTTGTGCCACTTTTAAGCCATGTAGGCCACAGGTCCCAAGTGTCCCACTAGAACAGGGCAAACAGGCATAGAGCTGCTGAATGTGTATTGCTAGTTTGATGTATTACTGTTACCAAGTGCTATTGCCACAGATTTTTGCCTGTTTCCCATGCTCTAATGTGTTTTGCTGTAATTGTCACATTGGTTCTTTTTACTCTAATACACTAAGTTGGCATTTGGTGCTAACTGAGGTGGTGATTGCTTAGAGAAAGAAAATATGGTCATATATTGTGCTTAACCAATGACAAAGTATCCTAAAGCTCCAGAGTGTTACAGACTTGAAGTGTACGTTCTGTGGTACACCCTATCCTCGTTATATGCGTCTCCAGACAATGCGGATTCACAGTTATGCTTCGGACATTTTTCTACCAACTTCTCCCTATATGCGTCCAAAACTCACAGTTATGCGAGGCTGTTGGGACGAGAAGCAACGCTTTCCCACCAATACAAGTCACGTGTGCATGCCTCACAGTCTCACTCCCGCCAGTCTCGCATTGGTTTTGGCAGTGTGTGGATGTGCAATCTTGTGCTCTTAAACTTTTGTTGTTATTACCTACGCTGCACTGATTTTGCGCTTGAAATATTTAACTATGCCTCCTAAACGTCCTGTGTCAAGTCCTGGGCCATCAGCCAAGTGGCAGAGAACCGCTTTAACACTTGAAAAAAAGCTGGAAATTATAAACAGGGCCGAGTCAGGTGAAGGTAGCACAGCTCTGGGACGCTACTTTCACCTGGGTGTGTCCACGATCAGGAACATAAAGAAAAACGATTAATCACAAGTTTCATCAAAGATTGTTACCAAAGTGCATAATCCGATTATGACAAAAATGGAGAAGATGTTGAGTTTGTACATTGAGCATGAAACAAAGAAAAAAACCAACACTCAGTTCCGATCATCTTCGTGTGAAAGCTTTGGAAATTTATGGTCGCCTTTGTTCAGAGGCTAGTGAGGAAGTGGCAAGGATTATTGTTAGCTTTAATTCAAATAGGGGATGGTTTTCTAAGTTTGTTAATCGTCACAAGCTTCACAACTTAGCTGTGTGTGGTTTGCAAGCTAGTGCTGACCACGAAGCTGCTGAACGCCACCCTGTGCAGTTGCCGGCCATGATAGCTGAGTTAGGCATCACACCAAACCAGGTTTTTAATGCAGACAAGACCGGACTTTTTTGGAAGCTTATGCCAAAATGCACTTACGTAAGTAAGGATGAAAAGACTGCGTCAGGTTTCAAGACAGCAAAGGATACCTCATCCATGTAAAGCTGCCCGATACCACTGCACAACCATTCATCTCCCAGAGCCAACACACCTTCCACCGTTGGTGAGTACTGTACACCCTAGTATGTTAACTGTCTATGACTTATTACATTGAATATTACCTTAAATTGATGAAATATAATACAAATATTGCCTTGTACTGCTTTTGTGTTGTATTGGTATGAAAATGTGAATAAATTACATATTTAGGAAGCCCTCCAGAACACATCCCTATTTGAATAATTATTCACATTATGCGTTTCCATACTATGCGTCGACTGCGAGGAATGTATCCCCTGCATATAACAAGGATAGGGTGTATTGTGGGAAATGCTGAAACTAGTATGGTTGGACAGCCTTTATGAAAAGAGATACAGCAATGCTTTAGGTTTGCTTTGGCAAAGCAGGGAAAGGGAGAGATGCAAGTTAGGTTACAGTGGGAAAGAAAATGGGGGAGGGGTATTTAGGGGTATCTGTGGTACGATGAGTCAAAACAGCTTGCACTATTACAAGCATCAGAGTTTAACTTATCTGAAAGATAGCTCTACCAGTACGGCATTAATATCTGTATAATGTCGAATAAACTCTTCTTGGGCTTCCAGCTGGGTACAGGTATCAATTATAACCTATGTTTCAATGACAAACTCTGCCACCCTCATTAGGGATGATGCCTGGGCATGTCTAGTCCAGTGGCATTTATACCCCCCCCCCTCCCCCCCAACAGTCCATCCCTCCGGATTCGATGAGGACTAACCAATCAGGTTTCTGCTCTCCCACCTTGTTTATAATCTAATTCCAGTTTTTACTTAGAGCGGGACCTTCATCTTTGTTAAAATTCTTTTCCTCTAGCTTTATTTCAATGGCTTCCTTTACCAGGCGGTCCCAAAAGCCAGTAGTTTTGTGCCGTCGAAGTCAGTCCTATGGCCATTGTGAAAACTGTGTTTTGCTACTGCAAATTTTCTGGGTAACCCAAACGGATACACCTCCTGTGCTCCTGTCTGCATTATGAGTTCAAATCCCTGAAACGTAAATGTGCACCCTTGTCTGCTGGAGATGTAATGGGAACCTGGGTGTGTTATTGTTCCCATGTATTTACGTGTGCTCTTTGTCTTAATTCAAAATGCAGTCTTGAGGGGCTTTTAGTGCACTTAGGTTGGACTATACTGTGTGATTTATGCTGTAGGACAGGGGTGTCAAACTCATTTTAGGTCACGGGCCGGATTGAGCAAAATGCAGCTTCATGCGGGCCAGATCAGTCGGACGCGTGCGAACGCAGCTTTCGTTGCCTCCGTTTTTTCAGCCTGCTCTCATGTGTCTCAGTCTCTGCTATAACTACAAAGTGTTTCACTTTACAAATTCCGTTTCTTATGAAGAAGACTGCCGAATAAACACTAAAAACCCTGAAAACCTGGTACCTGAATAAACTCAGCATTAGCCATATCATACGCCATAGGTGCTTCGATTACTGGGGCCAGCTTTAATAGTAATTAGATATTATCTCGCGGGCCAAAGATAGTTACACCGCGGGCCGGATTTGGCCCGTGGGCCTTGAGTTTGACATATATGCTGTAGGGTGTAGAAAGTGGAGGAGTGAGAGGTTGAGTTGTGAGAAACTACTATTGGTTAGTAGATTCTGGACTGTACGTCTAGCCCCAGAACTTCCTTGCCTTCTTTTTCTGAGTGAGGACCCCACTTGTACATGTGTAGCACACCGATGCTTGATGACATTTCGGGGCATTACATGGAGATGTGTTCAGGATCCCAGAAGATTGCTCATAGCCCAGCAACTCATATTTATTCTTTAGTAGATTTTTGGTGAATTTCCAAATTTTATGGAAGGCTCTTCAGTGTTTCACTCCCCATGTCACCAACCCCTTGGGGATGGATGCACACCCTGTTGGGATGGTCTAGCCCGATGAGCCTTGGAACCTTGAGGAGTGCTCTCCAGAAGTCATAAGAAAATCAACAATGGAGTATCTTGTACATGAAGATAGGCACAAGGAGCATGCAGTGCAAACTGAAACAGAGACTAAAACACCAACACAGGAATGTGGAATGCAAAGAAAGAGTGAAATGACTTGCAGACTTGAAAGGGATGATTTAAGAATAGTGAAGAGGGTTAAATGAATGGGTAGTTGGAAGCAAGTTGTTTTGAGCAGCTTCAGGGTCAAACTACAAATATTATCAAAAAATGTATAAATTATACAACCTTAAGATTTGTTTGCTTACTGGTAGCCGCAAAGCAAGAAACTCGAAAGAACCCAAATTAAAAAATTTTAAAAAAAGACAAACACCCAATGGGCAAGAGAAAGGGACAATAAAACACAAATCATGCAAACAATTGAAGCAAACAACAACCACCGAACCAAACTGAGACTTCAGCTTCGAACCCCAGAGTAGGCCAAAAGCCTCACTTATCAGTTCATCATGTTAGCAGGCACAGAGTATGGTAGCTGTGGCAGTCTTCATAGCCTCAGCATTATGGAGAGAGGAGTGACTATTGAATAGAGTGAGCGAAACTGGCTCTCACCTTGGATCCTGTTGCCCTGTCTTTTCAGTCTGTCTGGTCTGGTGTTTATATTGACCAAACAACGGAACAGCAAAATGCTCCAGCACCCTGGAGAGAGGAGTGAACATCGCGGAGAGCGAGTGAAATCAGCTCTTGCCTCCTATCTGGGCTGCGTATAAATTGTCTAAACATCATATCATACCGCAAAGGGCTCGAGATGGAGACCACGCTGCCCAGCAACTCACTTCAGGCCCAGATTTCACCGCCTAGTCTGAGTTGCTCTCAAGCTCGGAGCCCAGAGCGATCCAACCAATTGTACGGGTATCAGAACTCCTCTGCCCCGGCCCCGACTTCTCCTCTCTGAACGGCTCAGTCCATCCGTATCAATTCTGCAGCATACTGTCTCGGCTCATCCCCTAGAACTAGCCTTGCCATTGCTCACCCCCTCACTGTTTACAGCAATAATTTAACACAATTTACCTCAGAAAATGTTTTTAGTGATGTTTTTAGTCAGATTTCTCAACTTTTTAACTACCAGTGAACTGTTGTATGCATTTGGTCGTGCTATCTTAACTGGAAGTTTTAACTGGAAATTAAGAGGTCACAGAGCGGAATTAAATTATTGATTTATTCACAAGTTGTTACATTAGAAACTGTGTAGGTTATGGAAAGCAAAGACATAACAAGACACAGCAATACAATAGAGAAATGTAGTTAGATATATTTATGTATATGTAGTGTAAGCAGACGTCCCACCCTGCAAAAACTCATTTCAGGGAGGTGGCACCACCACCTCTACCCCCCACAACCCCATATCCCCCCTCCCAGTCGAACCCCAAGGGTGTATGTATACAAGACATTTGATTATAAAAGAGCACAACAATTTATTTGATCACATTTTGAACCTATTTGTGCGCGTGCACACACACACATTCCTTGTTGAGTATTTTGTTGGCAGTCTCAATGCTTATTGCTAAATGCTAATGCAAATAGCTTTTCTATTTCTTTTGCAAACTTTCCTTGTATTGTGACATGGCTTGCTTGACAGATTTGAGCATTTTGCCGGATGTATCAACCTCATAGCAGTCTGTGTCAATGAAAATTTGTTAAATTTTGCAAGACATCAAATTCACGATTGTTTTGTGAGACAGCTGACTTCTGAATTCTGTCTTGATGTGCCGCACCATGCTGAATGCCCTTTCTACATCACAATTAGAATTTGACAGCACCAAAAGCAGCTTCATCAACCGGCAAAGCTCTTTGAATCTCAACTGCCCTGTGCTCACAGATTTTACTTTGGACAGCTTCCCCCAGAACTCATCAGCTGGCAAACTTTTGTAGTTTGGCACCAGTCCTTCAAGGTTAGTTGAGATATAATCCAAGACTTCCATGTGGAGCTGTTCTCTTGCGTCTGCCTTGATCACATTCGGAAATCTCTCTGCCAAAGTCAAAATCTGCTCTTGATTCACCTCACCTTGGCTCTCTGTATTGACCACTGACAGATTTTTCAAGATTTGGTCTCTCATTGGGAACTTTTCCAAGATTTTTTGAAAGCATCTGAGAGTGAATACTCTAGCATCTTTGAAGAACTGCTTTGTCTTGTAAGGAGGGATCTCTTGTGCTTCCTCGCTTAGCAACTGTCTCCTTGCCAGGTACCCAGTAAAAAGCTCTTCATCTGGGCGGTGAATTTCAGGGTTGCTCACATCGATCTCCTGGACGTTCTGTTCTCTCAATACCTTTGGCTCAATAAATCAGCTTGCTATGTCATGCAGGAGCTCTTCTACACTCTGATCCAACTTGAAGAAGATAGGTACCTTGTTTTGAAAAATCAAATTGAAATTGTCAAAACATTGTGTGACGTTATGGAGAAAGCCTGTTAAACTCACCTCAACATGTCTTTGACAGTCATTTAACCCACAATGGGCAATAGAAGAGTCACTGTTGCAAACAGTGCAGCGAGCAACACTGTCATTATTTTTTACCTCTATTAGGCAGGGGTACACTTTAGTGTAGTCTGGGGTGAAGTATGTTTTATATTTTTTTGGAACACTCTGCCATGGCCCTGCAGGACACTAAACTGAACTGATGGACAATGAAAGAGAGAGAGAGAGAGAGAGAGAGAGGTCGACTGTAAAGCCCGCCCACAGAGAAAACTGATAGGTCTACTTTGCACAAAGAGAGACCAATCAGGATATTCTCTCTCTCTCTCCTCTCTCCTCTCTCCTCTCTCTCCCCCCCTCTCTCTCTCCTCCCTCCCTCTCTCTAAAACAAAATCGATTTCCGGGATTTTGTATATAATTTGCAGGCGCCAGGGAGCCTCCCGCAACTTCCGGGAGAAGTGGGATGTCTGTGTAAGTGCCAGTGGATATGATGAGATCGAATGTTCCTATTACCCCACGGAAGGATATAATGCAGAAGTCAACTATTTGGTTCATCTCATTTTGTTATCTCACTTCTGTAATTCGCATATAGATGATGGGATGACCATTTGAAGGTTTTGTAGAGGGCTGCATTGTAGTGAGTATTAGCTAAAGCAACTTCCAGACTTACAAAATCCAAATTTAGCTCTATGCCTTTGGGACAATTTTTTTTGTCAGTTAGAGGTTTAATATTTATGAAAAACCACCAGCATACATTGTATCTCTGAGTCAGTCTGTTGACAAATGTGTACCTAGAGGCATTCTTGGCAGACCTATGGTTTAAGGATCTTTATAAATGTGCATGTGGGTATTGTCAGATCTTAAACAGCTAAAGCTGCACAGTTATTAAGCCAAAGCCCCAGTAAGTCTCCTAATGTTTGTCCAGGTGGAGATGTCCCATTTATTGGAGTAGTTTTTGGCATGGACATCTGGAGCAAAGAGGGAGGAATCCTAATATCCAGCTACAATTAATCTGCTAGGTGTAATCAGCACTGCCCTAAGAATGTTTATCTTACTTTTCAACAGAAGGTTGACTTGGCTCCTAATATCCACGACCATCTTGGAATTGCTGCAACCCTCTTACACATTTGGCTTGAATTTGTTTCCTGTGATATATGGACTGATGTGAATGACGTTTGTACAATAGCATTATCAGAATGGTAAAAACACACATGCTTGCATTGCAGAAAAAGCTAATCAGTCAACACTCTCTTTTCTACAGTTATGTCTTTCCAGTTGAATTCTAATTTCTTCAAACACGATTGGATGTGTTTTGCTGTGTGTGTACTGGGTATTGATGGTGCTCATTTTACAGAATTTTTTTGTGGGCTTGGATATACCACTCGTCTCTGCTGCATTACTGGTTATCAGAAACTGTGCACTGATTTTCTGAGGGCAGTCCAGTGAAAGTTTCATTCGAGGGAGGTTTAACAAAAACAGTGAATTGATAATGGAAATAAATCTAAGCCGAGCACTAAAGTTCACAATAAACCAATTAACAGTTCAAAAAGGAAAAGACGAGTGAATTTTTAAAAATTGCAAGTCCATCATTGACAGTGTGAGTGAGCGTAACAGGAAGAATGTGGTGTTTAGCTAAACTTTTGGTTTTGAAACCACCATTCATTTTCAGGAGACTATGACCTACATACCCTGTGATCCTGTGTTCTATTGCTGCTCATTCTCTGAACCTTTGGCACAGTACTTCCCTAGGGAAAGACAGGTGAAAATGAACATCTTGTGCCCCCAAGCTATTCACTGCTAACAACTTTCCTTTAATGTGCTACAACCATAACTGAGGAATCAAAATCAAGCTTAACATCACTGGCATATGTCATGAAATTTGTTGTTTTCTGGCAGCAGTACAATGCAATACATAATAATAAAAATATAAATTACAATAAGAAGTCTACATTAAAAAAAATTAAATTAAATAAGTCATGCAAAAAAGAGGGGAAAAATAGTGAGGTAGCATTCATTAGTTCATTGTCCATTCAGAAATCTGATGGCGGAGAGTAAGACTCTGTTCCTGAAATGCCTTCAAGCTCCTGTACCTCTTCCCTGATGGTAGCCATGAGAAGAGGGCATGTCCTGGGTGATGGGAGTCTCTAATAATGAGTGCTGTGTTTTTGAGGCATCGCCTTTTGAAAATGTCCTCAGTGCTGGGGAGGATAGTGCCCAACATGGAGTTGGCTGAGTTTACAACTTTCTGCAGTTTTTCCCAGTCCTGTGCAGTGGCCTCTCCATACCAGACAGTGATGCAACCAGTACATTTGTAGAAATTTGTAAGTGTCTTTGGTGACATACTAATTCTCCTCAGACTCCTAATGAAGTATAGCCACTGTTGTGCTTTTTTTGTAATTGCATCAATATGTTGGGCCCAAGATAGATCTTCAGAGATGTTGAGATCAGGAACTTGAAACTGCTCACCCCTGATGAGGACTGGTGTGTGTTCCCATGACATCCTCTTCCTGAAGTCTACGATCGATTCCTTGGTCTTATTGCCATTGAGTGCAAGCTTGCTTCTATGATAACACTTTAACCAGCTGATCTATCTTGCTCCTGCATGGCTCCTTGTCGTCACTCGAAGTTCTGCCAATGATAGTTGTGAAATCGGCAAATTTATAAATGGCATTTGAGCTGTGCCTAGCCACACAATTGTCGGTGTGGAGAGAGTAGAACAGTGGGCTAAGCACACATCCTTAGCTGTGTCAGTGACGATGAGATGTTATTTCTGATCTGCACAAACTGGTCTCCCACTGAGGAGGTTAAGGATCCAGTTGCAGATGGAGTTACAGAGGCCCAGGGTTTGGAGTTCGTTGATTAGAAATGATGGGATGATTATGCTGAATGCTGAGCTGTAGTCAATAAACATAGGTATTGCTGTTGCCCAGGTGATACAAGATCGAATGGAGAGCCAGTGAGAGCCTTTTGTGGTGATAGGCAAATTGCAGTACTTCCAGTTCCTTGCTTAGGCAGAAGTTGATTGTAGCCATGAGTAACCCCTCAAAGCATTTCATTTCATCACAGTAGATGTGATTGCCACTTGGCGTAACAACAAATTTGACCTAACAAAATCACACAATAACTCTGTTACCCAAAATCTTCAGTGTTCTGACTATAAAAACAAAAAAAAATGCAGTAAGTACTCAGGTTACTGTGGCATTCATAATAGTGGTTGCAAAATAATGAAGGCTTTTGCCATTTAGATCTAGCTCACTGTTCATTGATAGTTTCAGAGGCCATATATAAAGGTCCTATGAAGGAACTATACACATTCTGTGTACTCTGTTGTGGATTTGGTTAGACATCAAGAACCCACTGAGTACAAATTCTTTAAAGTTGGGGAGACGACAAAAGGTTAATATTTCAGGTCAAATGCCTTTCACTAAAACAGGAAAAATCAATGGGTAAGAAACAGTTTTTAAGCATTTACAAAGTCTGTGAACATGAGAAAAGAAAACCTGCTGAAGCCTGTGAGGTTGCATGTTGAAAGGAATAATTGTGCAAGGTAACAGGAGAAGCAAAAATAAGATTGGTCTGGTCGAGGTGTAAATGGGATTTAGTGGACTCAGTAAAAACAGCTGCTGCCTAAAAATACGGGGACTGTGCTTATGATTTTCAATAGCTGCTCCTCTTATTATGGTGTCATGGGGCCTGTTATGTTTGTCTGAATGGACTGATGTGACTTTAGTGTAACCTCTCATTCAAAATATGGCTTATGTCCAGCGATGTGGCATTTTCTTTGTATTGTATTGAAAGATTAAGCTAGATTATGTGTTAATTTATTTTATTTAGAGATACAGTGCAGAACAGGCCCTTTCAGCCCTTTGAGCCGTGCCGCCCGGCAACCCCCAATTTAACCCTAACCTAATCACAGGACAATTTACAATGACCAATTAACCGACTAACTGATACAACTTTGGGAATATGGGAGGAAACCAGAGCATCTGGAGGAAGCCCATGTGCTCATGGGAAGGAATGTACAAACCTGCTTACAGAGGACGCCGGAATTGAACTCTGCACTCCGACGCCCCGCGCTGTAATACTGTCACGCTAATTGCTGTGCTACTATGGTGTTCCAGTGGAGAAGTTTTAACCAATGATGTTTCTGATAATATTCTTTTTTGTTTTGGTCGCTTTTGAATGCCTTGCCTCCATTACATTCCTGAAAATGTTGCTCATGTGCTGTCTCAAAGGTACTGATACTTCTCCCTAGCAATTGTTCATGTTGTGTAACTTTAGACAGTAAAGGACAAATAATGGTTACCTAAAAAGGGTCAAATTGTTTCCCTGAAAAGAAGCTCCAAGGTACAACTTAGAACTGTCTGTGCCATAATCTTAGCTGTAACAAATGTAATGTAAGACCATCCCATCTAATCCTTCATGCCAGCTTTGCCATTCAATAAATGAAAGTTGATCCTATGCTGAGTATATTTACCTATTCAATCCTTATCCGCTAGCTCATTCATTATACAAATAACTGTCACTCTTAGCTTTAAATAGCCTCGACAACTGAGCAACCCCCCTATGAGGTAAATTGTATTTTTTGCAAAGTAATTTCCTGTCATTTCACTTAAGTGGCCAGCTCTTAAGATTGTCTCCTAGTTGTAGATTCTTCAAAGCTAGAAGAACCTATCTCTCAGCATCTATTATATCAAACCCTACTGAGTGTTATACATTTAATAAGATCATCTCTCATTTTTTAAAGATCCATTTAGCAAAGGACACATCTCTGATTACAGAGAGCTCCTTCATTCCAGGAATCAACCTGATTCTACACTGACTCCATGCAAGTATGTTTTTCTTTAGTTATGGTGATCTCAATGACAGGCAATGTTGTAAATGGGCTTTCACCAGAGCCCTATATAATCTCAGTAAGACATGGCTTCCAATACTGTTATCAAAAATACCAGTGTACCATTTACCTTCCTAAATAATTGTTATATATGCTTATATACTTTGCACAAGCACATCAAAATCTCTTTGGATATGAACGGTCTTGAAGGCATGTCTGCAGTCTAATGACCAACTACCATGAAGCATAGATTTTTTTCTTTAATCATTCCATTCCTCGTGGCATCAGACGGAAGCTGTGTTCATCTTGGTCCTGCAGGCTTGCACTAATGCATGGTGACCTGCAGCGAAATGACTCCTGATTTCCACCTTTCAGCTTGGGGCATCAGGGCACCTTTATGGCCATCTCTCCAGCTGAGATCGAATATCTCTGCAGAATGGAACCTACAGATCCGGGCATAATGAAACACTGATGTGTAGCTGTTAGTTTTTTGTTGGGAAGAACTGGATGCTTTCAAAAGATTGACTGTCTGATTACAGATTTCTAGGCAGTGTCTTCAGAAACATCTGTTCATGGTGTTGGCTCCTGAAGTGTTGCTAGGACTCCTGAGAGTTTACGGTTAAGAGATTTCAAACTCTTATGACTATGGGAGGCCCGGGGACATTGATTTAATATGACTCATTGCCTTGATATTTGAGTGGGGTCTCCTGGGGATCCCCACTATAATTTGACTGGATTTGTAGGCTTTTTGAGACTTTGAAGCATTGTGCTACAGCAGAGGGCTTCAGCTCATTTAGGAAAATAACAATATCCTGGGGTACAGCTGGCCCAAAACATTTGCTTTACGATGTGTGGTGATGAGGATTCACAGAAATGTAACGAACCGGATACTGAAACAGAGGCCAGTTTATGGCGCCTGTTCCCTTTTCTCTCTTCTCATAGCCCTGGTGTATTTCTTGTTGTATGCCGTTTATACAGTCTTAGTGAGTGACTTTGTATGTGGTGGGTTTATATGTTGTTTGAATGTATACAGGTAAAAGATGGCCTACATTTTAACACTTGTGTATTGGTTTCTGTAAGTTCATGTATGAGGTGTGTGTGTTGTGTATGTATTGGAAATCATTTGCCTGTGGGTGCATTTATGTGAGATTGTGTATGTTTGGTTATCATGTTGTGCTAGTATGTGTACTAGGCTGTGGAATAGTATATATTTGGGGTGATTTATGGGGCGTGTTTAAGTCTTGGCTTAGATACTAAGCCTGGCGGAACCATTTCTACTGACTGGAGATGGGGCAAAGACTGGTTACTGGCACCTTAAAACCAGTCGCTTCGGGCAGATGGGGCACGTCAGCCGTGGTTGGCAGCTCATTTTGGAAAAGGAAAACTCTGATCTCAAACTGCTGCCTTGCGGCTGTACTCGCTCATGAGGAAGGCTTTGGGAGTAAACCCTGAGGGAAAAGTCCAGAGCTGGAGTCCCTAAGGCAGTCCCACATTGAGTTCAATGCTGATTGCCAACTCCTACGATGCTGCTGGTACCAAGCTGTCTCGGGCTCTGCCGTTCCTTTGGGTTCATAAGTTGTGTGGAGAGGGGGAGCTTGCTACATGGGTAACAGCTTGCTCTCCATATTGTACTGCCGTGGCTTGCGTATCTCGGCAGCTAGGACGCAACATCCATAGTCGACCGTGAACAACGGAGGCTTCAGATACTCAGGAAGGTTTAAGTCTTGCTTTTTGGAAGAGTTTTGATTTTGTGTCAGCTTGCGAACGTGTGCAGTGTGATATCTTTTGCATTTGGCTGTGTGTTATCTGCATGGTTCAGCAGTATATGCTCATACAGCCTTTCATGTAATTTGATATTTGCATAAGAAATGTTTTAATTATAATCGAGCAGAGCCATCACATGGTGCTCTCGTTCAAACCAAAATGAACTCTGAAACTTTAGGTAGGCTTCTGTAAATTTTCCATTTTGACAGATATTGATTCCTGTGTGTGCTTTTGCACATTTGAAGTGTCATTTGAACTTTGAGCTATTGGGCTTTGTCACAGTCTGGTTGTGCGAATAACCTTTCTTTGCTGTGCCTCTGAAACCTTCAGTTGTGAGGCCTGCTCCCCCAACCCCTCCCTAGTGTGTTCTGACATAAACTTGGCAGTAACTTTCTGTTAGATTGGACTTGTGTTAAACTTTCTTATTGAAGAAAATTATGGGCGCCATGGTAGCACGATGCTATTACAGCTCGGGGCGTCGGAGTTCGGAGTTCAATTCCAACGTCATCGGTAAGGAGTCTTTATGTCCTCCCCATGGAATGCTTGGGTTTTCTCCAGGAACTCCAGGTTCCTCCAGAAGTCCAAAGATGTACCAGTTAGTAGGTTAATTGGTCATTGTAAATTGTCCCGTGATTATGCCAGGGTTAAATCGTGGGTCGCTGGGCGGTGCAGTTCGAAGGACCTATTCCACACTACATCTCAATAAATAATATATTTTAGGGCATCTGATCGCAAGTCCCGAGAAAAGATTGCAAGGAGTGCTGACAGGTTCATCAGGGTCTAGCTTCCTTCTGTTAGAGATGTGTATCAGGAGCGTCGCTTGTGCAGGGCCCTAGGCATTGTCAATGATCCCTCCCATCTGTCCAACAATCTCTTTGACCCCCCCCCCCCCCCCCCAGCATCAGGCAGGAGGTACCGTAGCATTTGGACAAGAGCAGTTAGGATGGGAAACAGCTTCTTGCTCCAGGCCATAAGACGATTGAACTCCTTGCCAACACAAGATCTCTTCACGTATGAAGCACCAGTAGCATTATACTGTTTGCTTTTTAGCTTAGATCATGTATGCACCCTATTATTTGTTAATTTATTTGTGGCAATATTACTTTGAGTTATGGGTGTGAGTTATATGTACTGTGTTGTGCACCTGAGTCCAGAAAACGTTGTTTCGTTCGGCTGTATAAATGGTTACGGTTGATTGGCAATAAACTGAACTTGAACTTGACGTCCCACCTCTGATACCCCAGGACACAAGTTCACAATCCCACTTGGTGTTGTACTGACTCGTACGGAGCAACGTTGGGCAAGGTTCAGCCACTGGTATTTACTGGTCTCACCTGAGATGGATGTGACACGGTGATGGGCATTCCTCTGTCTGGACTAGAAAAAGGGAAGTTACTCTCAATGCCTGATGATTGCATGCTTATGGTAGGTGACATTGAGTGAGCCATCTTTCTCACTTCTAATTCCTGCTCCAGCCATCCAATTCTACTGAACAAATTAGCTCTATGACCAATGTATCCTAGAGATTCATGGACAAATACAGACAAATTCAGTCCGCTGAGTCTGTGTCAAATGTTAACCACTCATTTACACTCATCCTATACCACTCACTTTTCAAACTTCTCATCAACTCCTCTGATTGTACCATTCATCTACACACACTAGGGCAATTCTATGTTGGGTAGCTTTAGGCTGCCAATTAACATCCCGACCCACTTGCCTAAGGCATGTGGGAGGATATGGGAGCACTCTCCAAAGTAAACCCACATGGTCACAGGGAGAACCTGCAAGCTCCACATGGACGGCATCTGAGGTTAAGATTGACCAACCCCCACCCGGGACCCTGATGCCATGAGGCAGCGGCTGTACTAGCTGCCCCCACCCCTGAGCTGCCCAGAGGGAAACACAATAAAATAAAAAGCAAGATCTAACCTTGCAAATCATGGCCGTTTATAACTACCCCATCATTTCCCCATTCTGGGTCTAATTCTAGAATATTCCGTGATCTGCATGTTCAGTTTTTCCTACGACTACTGTAAGCCCTGAGGGGTGTGGGGGTCTGTTAGGATAAGGAGGGGAGTGGCTAGTGATTCCACATCAGAATCACAGCCACAACAACAAGTCTTCTGGCATGATTATTTCCTTTCCATAGTGTAAAATAAGAGTTAAAGTCGAATACTACTTTTACATTGAGTCATGGAAATTTATACATAGATATAAATAGAGAGCATTTGATCTGTCTTACTCGTGCTAGTGAAGGAATCATATAGGCTCTTTAGTCTAACTCATTTGTGCTGACCAAGATGTCTATCCGAGTCAGTCCTATTTACCTGCATTTGGCCCATATCCATGTACGTGACGTTTAAACATTGGAATTGTACCTCACCTCTACAACTTCCTCTGGCAGCTTGTTCCATGTATCCATCACCCTCTGTGTGGCAAAAGTTGCCCTTGGAGCCCTTTTTAAAAAAAAAATCTAAATGAGAGCCAGAAGAGAAGAACCCTCACTATAGCAGAAAATGTTGGAAACATTCAGCAGATGTCTCATGTCTCAGACCTTTAGTTAAAATGCAATCTCAGCTCTAAATTTTCTTTTCATAGGCATCGCTGTGTGATTCTGGCACTTTTTTTTTTGTTTTATTCATTGCTCGTTTTCCATGATGTTCACTCCTCTCTCTCCAAGGCGCTGAGGTTATGAAGATTACCCTGGCTGTTGTGCTCCATGCCTGCTAACTTAATAAACTGATAATTGAGGCTTTGGGCCTACTCCAGGCTGCTCCAGAGTTCGGATCTGAGGACTCATTTTTGGTTCAGAAGGCTGTCGTTCGCAACGATTGTTTGCGTGACTTGTATTTTTCCCCCTTTCTTGATTTTTTTTCTTTAATTGGGTTCTTTTGGGTTTCTTGCTTTGTGAGCAAACAAATCTCAAGGTTGTATAATTTATACATTCTTTGACAATAAATGTTCTTGGAATCTTTTTGAATCTTTGATGTAGCGGTGAGGTTGTTAAAATACTGTCCCACAGCATTTGCTGGGTTATTCCTTGCCAGAATTGCTAAGTATAACCAATGCTACGAAAAGAAGGAGGAGGCCAACATGAGAATAGAATTGTGTAATGCAGCAGACAGTGAGTTATTCAGTGAGTCCCAGGGTATCAGTTGCTTTATGGGAGCCGTACATGGTTTGATGGTTTGGCATTTGAGATCCTTGTTCTAGTTGGGCTTATAGTAAACTGGTCACACTTGAATTTACTTTACCTTGCTGTAAATGAAAACTGATGCAGCTTCCAGCATTGTGAATTTTGACAGAAAATTATGTACAGTCTGTGACCAATTTTCTAGAATTGATTGATTGGCCCTGGAATTGCATCCTTAAATGTCTGGCCTCTCTCCTCTCACTTAGACTTCCCTCCTTTCCAAGTTATTTTAGTTTTTTACCTTTCTTTGGCTCGGTATCAACTTTTGTCTGATAATGCTTCTGTAAAACGCCTTGTGATATTTTTACTCAATTAAGCAGCCCTCGTAAAAGCTTGCTATTGCTGTGAGATTTGGCCTGCCCCTCCTCACGTCTACTCATTCCCTCCTCCCCCCCCCCCCCCCCCCCCGGTATTGGCAGCCCTAATGGAATGCAGCATTAAACATTAAGGGAGTTAGCAGATCTCCAGTATTTCGTCCAATTGCCTCATCTTTATACATGAGTCTAGACCTGCTTCAGAGTGTGGCATACTAGTGCGAGCAAGAATCGCCATCCTCGTTTGGAATGAAGGTGGAGGTCCTACTGGCTTGACGTTGGGAATGCAAATCCTGCAGGCATTAATGTTGCTGGCACAAGAGAGGTGAGTTGGTAGGTAAAGTGGCTACTGTAAATTGCCCCTAGTGTGAAGGTGAATGGTAGAATCTGGGGTTGGAGGAGAGTTGATGGGAATGTGGAGAGAATAAAAAATTGTAGGATTAACATAAATGGGTGCTTGATGTTTTGGACAGGCTTGGTGGGCTGAAGGGCCCATTTCTGTACTCTGGCTATGAACTTAGCACCATGTATTCTTCTAAGTAGCTAGGAATGACACAATGCATTGCAGATACTCTTTGAGCTTTGAATGAATTCTGCTTTCTAGCATTTCAGTGTTACAGTGATTACCCTAAAAATACTTAATTAGCTGTGACATACATTGGGATGTTCTAAGGTCAGGAATTGTACTGTGTGAATTGAAGTCCTTATCTTTAGTTATCAGTTTGTATCATTGCTATGCTGATGCCCCTGAGGGCAGAGGACAACTTGTACTCCTGTGGGTTCTGAGCTTGTTGACTGCTGTTGTCGTTCACTTCAATTCTTTGCATGTTTTTTAAATTTATTTTTCTTTCTCTTGCACATCGAGTGTTGGTCTTTTTTTCTTATTTGTATTCTTTTTTTCTTAAAATTGGGTTCTTTCGGGTTTCTTGCTTTGTGGCTACCTGTGAGCAAGCAAATCTCGAGGTCATATACTTTACACGCTCTTTAATAATAAATGAATTTTGACTAATGAGACCTTGCCGTAGGTGAGGTGAGAAAAAAGTTGGCAGGACTGCCTTGCCTAAGCACCTGAACTGGGCTTATGTGCTTCATATGTTTAGATTCAAAGTTCTCAATAAAATCCCAAACGTTGCTCCTCCACTTTGAGTGGTCATTGATCAAGATTCCCAAAAGTGGGTGAAAATGTTAAACTCTTGCATATACTGTATGTTTTATCAGAATCCTTGACTCTTCTCCTCTTTCTGCTTGGTAACCTCTCGACGTAGTGGAGCTCAGAATCAAATCTGTTTTGGGACTTGTGTCATGCATGTAAGCATCATGTCATTCCCAATGGCACTGACTGAGTGTAATTAGGGCATCAAATTAGAACCTCATTGTTGGCCCAGGGGAAGTCACTGCTGTTGGCTTGCTTATTCCGTGAGAATCTGGAGGATTTTGCAGGAGGTAGCACAGTTGAAGCCACTGTACTTTGAGGTGCCTGCTGTAGGTAGCTTGTGTTTCTGAAGGGATGCTGCCTGTCAACCTTGAACTTTGTGCAGCGTTTGCGACCTTGATGTTTTTCTCGTCAGACAACGGCTTTGCTGATGCAACCTCTCACTCAGCGTCAGCAAAACCAAAGAGCTGATTATCGACTACAGGACAAAGAAACCGGAGGTCTGTGTCCCAGTCCTCGTTAGGGGATTGGAGGTGGAGAGGGTCAGTAACTGTAAATTCCTTGGTGTTGTGCTGCTTGATGGATAGAATCTACACCACAATTCAAGATGCAGCCTTTCAGCCTCTATTCCTTGAGATAATGCATCCTGTGGAAGACAACACAAAACTCCTCTGTAGTTGCCACAATCAGATTTGTCACTTTTCCCGAAGATGGTCACAATTAAAGCATATCTGAGATCTCCGGAACAGAAATTGAGGTTCTGAATTTAAGACCTTTGTGTCAAATTTGAGAACACCTCCTCCTGAGGGCTTCAGCTGGCCTTATTGACTTCTGGATTTCTGGGCTTTAGACCTGGGGCATTTCATTGGAGAATAGTGTATAAAGGGTGAGGGATTCTTCACAATTTTCCTTTTAATGGATGCTGAAATGTCTCTGTTCTTAGTAAGTTAATTTACAGACCCCTTGTGATGTAGTTTCTTGGGTAGTTGGCCTTCATAATGCTGAATAATCCACATACACCAAGATTCTCACCAAGTTGCTGGATATCTGTTTTTTTGACATACACTAAGATGCATATCAGCCTGGAAAAGTTCATTATTCGATTCCATGGGTAACTCTTCTGATCCGTAAATATGTATTATGTGGAACTGAGCCATTCCAGAAACATTCTAGATTGGATGTCTTGTTGGTCTCAGTTAACTGATACTTTTAACGAGCTGGAACGGAGAATATTTGTCACCTCAAAAGTACGTGCATTTTGGGTGAGGATGGGATTTGGTGTGACTGCTGTGCTTTATTTGGTTGAGTAGTTTCCTGCTTGCATGCTCATGAGCCATGAGCCAAGGCACCAAAGGTCATCCTGCAAGGAGGCGATGAATGAACAAAGAGAAATGATTGATTTTTGTATGTTCGCCTGGGAAATAATCCAACTTTAGGCATAGGCTGTAGATTTTCATTTATTGTAAAATGGTCAGAATGTTATCGAGCCATAGAAGCAAGCTCTTCTGCTCAGCTTGTCTATGCCTACTATTCATTTGCCTATGTTTGGCCCACATCTATCCTAACTGTTCCTATCCTGGTACTTATCCAAATGCCTTTTAAATATTATTATCGTACATTCCTCAACCATTTCCTCTGGCAGCTTATTCCATATATGCATCACCCATGGTGTCTGCCTCTCGGGTCACTCTAAATCTATCATCTTGGGGTTAAACAGGCGGGTTGCTTGATGATGTGACTCGTTGGGTTAGAAGGGCCTTTAATGTGCCATATCGCCAAGTAAATAAATAAATAAATAAATCCTATGTCCCTCAGTTTTTTGTTCCCCTTCCCTGGGAAAGAGATTGTGTGTTCACCCTATCTCTGGCCTTCATTATACACCTCTGTAAGTCACCACTCAATCTCTTGCATTCCGAGAAATAAAATTTGTGCCTGCCTTAGCTTTCTCTATAACTCAGGGTGAACACTTTTACTACAATCGACGATGGAAGTAGTGTCTTAATTGCTTGAATCATGCTGCATAGATGTGCAAAAGTAATTGTGGCTTAGGCTTCCCAAGAGCTGGTAGGATGATTTTGACCCATTGACGTGTCTGAGATGATCACTCAAGGCAGTTCACTGACAGTTTCATGTTTATTCTTTTATAGTGAGCCCCTTTTTTGGCTGCCTCTAACATTAATTGTGCATTTCTCTCCCGCTGTGAGAGTAGAATGGGAGTGAAATGCCAGACTCTGTGTGCATTTTGAATCCCGGTTATTAAAAAAAAAAACTATATGCCCTATAGAATTTCTTATTTTCATTTTCCAGTCTCTGGTGATTAAACCTTGTTTTCTCACATTTGGCTTTTTTTCCCATTGAATAATTTCCAACAACTTGCATCAAAGTTCTTTTTAGTAAGATTATTCTTCAGTTGAATGGACTGGCAACAGACTAATTTCTTATCAAACTTGCTTTGAGTAGTGGTGTGCAATACTGATTAATGGAGTCCAGAATGCCTGTTAGTGCCTGTCCAGAGGAGATACATGGGAATCCCAGGAATGAAAGGGTTTATGTATGAAGTGCGTTTGATGGCTCTGGGCCTGTACCCGCTAGAGTTCAGAAGAATTCGGGGGTGGGGGGGGGGGGGGAAATCTCATTGAAACCTACTGAATATTGAAAGCCCTGGATAGAGTGGACGTGCAGCAGATTTTTCCAATAGTGTGAGAGTCTAGGACCAGAGAGCACATCCTCAGAATAAAAGGACATCCCTTTAGAACAGAGTTGAGGATGAATTTCTTTATCCAGAAGGTGGTGAATCTGTGGAATTCATTGCCACAGCTGACTGTGGAGGCCAAGTGACTGGGTATATTTAAAGCCGAGGTTGATAATTTCTTGATTAGTAAGGACATCAAAGGTTATGGGGTGATTGCAGGAGAATGGGGTTGAGAGGGATATTAAATCAGCCGTGACAGAATAGCAGAGAAGACTCAATGGGCTGAATGATCTAATTCTGCTCCTGTGTCTTATGGTCTTAATTGCAGGACCATGACATTTTACTAACATTCATCAAGTTATGTATACAAGAAGATGAGACTGAAGTGGTCTTGATTCTGGATGGAGATGACACGTTGAACATATCCTGGTCATCCTACTGGGGGCATATGTGCTTGACCCCAGTGGGGTTAGGTCTCAAATGGGTCTGCGGTAATGGTTTCGGTGTTCATCCCAGAGATGTGTAACTGAGAATGCCATTATGCTGCCAGCCTTACATAAATCCCTACCTCTCCCATTGCTGTGTACACCTGTGCTCGCCCAAGGGTTGGTGTAGAGAAGCCACCAGTAAGTCCACTGTTTGCAGTGTTGCAGCCACTGAGTGCTGAAATGCAGGTTCAGCGTCGTGGTGGTGTGCATGGACCAAGATCTGCTGACCTCCGGTGTGCTTTCTGACCACTCGAATCCTGCAGTCTCTCACCCTTCTTTGCGCTCAGCAGTCGTCTCAGTCATTTTGTCCCACGCGATGCCAGGCAGCCCCTCTGCTCTGAGCTGTGGCTGGTCCATTGCTGTGACAATGTCGGAAGAAGGCAAGGATTCAGGGCATGTTTCCAACGAAGCACTGCGCAGCAGCAGGGAGGGCATCCTTGCACAGTAGAGCATGTCTGAACAGTTGTGTCTTTAGCCATGTACAGTTTGAGTGGAGGACCAGGCGCTCTAGAATAAATCATGCTCTGTTGGACACCATTCAGCAGGGTACTGGTCGACTTGTTCAGGTGCTGAATCACTCTCAATTAAGAAACTCTTTATGAAGAATAAACAAAATATCTTCTGTGCAGCCTGTTTGATGAGTCTTAGTCTATCTTCCAGTAGCCTTTACATCATTCCTGTTATTGATTATCCTTTCCATTGCCCTGAACTGCAGTTGAATGTTTGCATTCTTGAAGTTGGTCACAATCGTGTCATCTCTGAAGTTTCCTTGTTCACTTTTGTCTTCCTGGTCAAGGGATCAAAGGTAGTGAGATGGCCTGGAGGAGCTTCTTTGACTTGTATTAGATGTTTATCGACGATTGAATGGCCTTTTCAGTTCCTTGATATTCCTAGAGAAGTCCCAAGATTGTACTGGGATGGTGTTGTCAGGAACACATGTCAAAACTAGTGTCTCAATTGAGGAGATCTTCAGAGTACTCTTTCCAGCAGTGCACTTTGCATGCGTGCACAAATGGAGACTGCTGTCGTCACTGACTTTAACACTGAAGTATATGAATGCTTGGGCCTTAAACCATTCTTCCTCCATTACACGTACTTTGCAGACTCTGCAATGCAGTGGATTACTTTGAACATAGTTCTGGATCCACTCTCAGTGAAGGTAACACTTTAATGATAATATTCACCTTTGCACAGTATTTCATGAACTGATGAAAAGCATATAAAGATCAAGACCTCAAACCTGGCTCTAAGCTCATGGTCTACCAATCCTTGCTTTTCTGTATAAGAACTACCAGCCTCAAGTTGCCTAAAACATGAGGTTGCCTCCCAAAATCCACCAAAGGGATTGGCAGGGTTGTTGAGCCAATGTCATTGTGCTTCCTCAAGCAAACTTGCAAAATCTTGATTCTGTCAACCTATTTTGCTGTCTCTCCCACATGAACTGTATGTCTGATGCCACACTTTCAAATTGCCATCACACTCCAAGTCTTTCCATAGGTAGAGATTTCTAGGAGGACAGAATACATGCTTCAGGGACTTTAAAAGTCCTTCTTGAAAAAAAAAAGTAACATTCCTGTCAGTTTGTGGGGAGTCATGGACTGTGACCATTCAGAATGACGAAGGAACATTTAGGCAGGTAGAGAGCATGCGGAGCCTATTTGCAGACAGTGAATAACTAGGCCCATGTCATTGGCCCCTCTCAGGTCAAACCCCTCCATTCACTCCATTAGCACTATGCCCTACTTGTGCCAAAGACTATAGGTCTCACAAAGGACATTTCAGCCACCCTGGAGCCCACAGAACTGGACTGGAAGCAAATCATCTTAATCCTGACGAAACAGTTGAGAAGATTTTTCCTTTTACTTGTCTACTGTCAAATATCAGGGTAGTGTTGGATTCCCTTAACTCCAAATATCATGATTGGGACAGGCATTTTAACTGGGCTACTGACAGTTTTGTCAGTATTGTTCAGCTGGAGATTGTTTACTTTTTTATATTAGTGTTTAGTACTAACTCAGTTATTTAAAACTTATTCAACTTCCATTTTCTGTGCAGTGATACTAAATTAAATGGGTAAAAATGATAATTGCAGACTGTTTCATACATTACAGCTAATTCATTGAAAATTTGTACCTTTCCTGTTGAGGAATTGCAGCACCTTGTGTTTTGAGCTTCATTTCTACTCATAGTTCATATCCTCCAGCACTTTTCTCCACCATAACACCATGGGCCGACATGCCCCAAAGACACATCAGACTGGTCAGATTTTGGTAAGCATATTTGGAATGGCGTGCAATAGCTTTCAAACAAAATTAAAGAAAATGCAAATTTTGCCTGGTTGAAGTTCATTGCCAGTACGCTTTTATTGTTGATAAAAATACACCTCTTCTCCTTGGATGTCTGAGCGGTCTTTAGTTAAAATGAAAAATCCAAGTCCTTGATATAAGTGTATTTCAATGCATTTGCAGTAAACTGTTCCTTTTGTTTTCCATGTCATTTTTCCACTTGCTTTTCAGTATTTCACTGATTTGCATACCAATGTGACTATGTTACAGATATTTTTAATCTCAAAATGTCCAGTTTAAGAGGAATAGATTATTGTTGCAATAAAGTATTAAGATTGATGAAACAAGTTGGTCAAGATTATGTCTTGACAGTATGACAAATACAATAAATGTTCAAAGATTAGTACAATATAACATCTTACATCAAATATATATTACACCACAAAAAATAAATAGATTAAACTCAAATTTATCTGATCAATGTTTTCGATGTAATCAAGAAATTGGTACTTTTTTACACTCTACTTGGTCTTGTTTTAAAATTCAACCTTTTTGGACAAGTTTAAGAGTTTTACTGGAACACAACTTCCACATAATCCAACATTATTTTTACTAGGCGATATTGAAGGGATAAAATTGAAATCCAAATTGAATAAATATCAGAAAGAATTCATAAAAATTGCATTGGCAGTAGCCAAAAAGGCTATTGCAGTTACTTGGAAATCGGATTCATACTTAAGTATAGATCGTTGGAAGAATGAAATTTTTAGCTGCATTCCACTTGAAAAAATTACTTATAATTTAAGAGATAAATATGAAATATTTCTGAAAATTTGGTGCCCTTATTTACAAAAAATAGGATAAAATATATAGGTGCTCTGAAGATAAAATTATTGGTTATCTGGGGAAAGAAATAAATATACATATTAAAGCTATTTTGAACTCCATGGAGCATGTGGGGATCTTCCGATATCCAGGCATTCTTTCTTTCTTTCTTTCTTTTTTCTTCTCTTTTTTTTCTATAGGGATATGTTAGGGGGGAGGGGGGAAGGGTTGATAATTTTTTTTTCTTTCTGTAACCTATTTGAAAATTCAATTAAACATTTAAAAAAAAAAAAAGTATTAAGGAAACGCATTTCACATTACCAGTCTTTCTCATTTTGATATTTAAAATGATACTGCTGCATTTATTTAGAACTTGTGAAAACTCAATCAGGAAGATTTGAGGAATATAAATCTGATATTTCTCGACAAGCTCCCTGGTTGTATTATCACTTCCTGGTTGAGCAAATCAACTTTTTATACTTTTCTAAATAGTCCGATTTCTTTATTATGTTGGTAGTAATGCATTAAATGATTCAGACTTTCCTGGCTGCAATATAGGGCAGGAGAAGCTGGCTTTTCTTGTTATAGCCTCCCTAAAAATCACCTTCAACTGTAAGAACAGCTGAAGCCTGGTAACCGTGGGGTTTGTGATGGGGGGGTGTTTATGACTTCTACTGTGATTCTGAGCTGTATTTTTTTCCTTTGGTCCTCTTCCATCAGGCTGACCTTTTCAAGCTATAAATATCACTGTGCATACCAGTAGCCAAAGAGAAAATAACGTCTGTCGTCAGCAACAAGAGGTCAAATAATTATTCAACAGTTGCAACCCAACTTCTGAACGCACTTGTCTCTGATTTTCCAGCTTTAATAAAGACTCACTCCACCTTTGCTGACTTGAGCAAAGGTTCAAAGACACCCTGTCAATATTGTCACGTAATGTTTCATCTCATGCCCCTTGACAAGTCGATGGATGCCCTCTTCATTATTTCATCACTCTTGTTTCAGGCAGAAGACGGAGGTGGGATTAATCTACCTGCTCACCTGGAAGTCAAAGGCAAACTAAGCCTCTGCCTCTTTTTTTTACAAAACTATAAAAGTTTATGTACACAAAAATTACATAAAGTACAAACATTAAGTATTTACAAGACAGTGAGTAAGTTCAAATTAAAGTATAATTACTAATGTCTGTAAAACAGTCAATTCCCTGGGGGGCCCACCACTTCCGGAAATCCCCCACTGTAACCGCAAGCTCCCTCTCCAAGGACAGCTGGACAGGATCGTATCCTTGACTACGAGAGCCCTCGACTTTCCATCACCTAGGTCCGTGAATGGCCATCTTGGCCAGGCCCAGGAGCAAGCCCACCAGTAGATCCTCCTCGCGACCCGCCCCCTTCCGTACTGGGTGCCCGTGCATAAGGGGCGTGGGGCAGAAGTGCACCAGAACCTGAGCAGCAGCCCCTTCAGACACTCAAACATGGGCTGCAACCTCTCACACTCCATTTAAGGGTGGCACACTGACTCCTCCCGGCCACAGAATGGTCAGGCTGCAGGGAACTGCCCGATGCAACCCCTTCCACCCCAGGTCGCCAGTGTACAGGGGAACGAGATCTCCACTGGGCACCTCCTCCGCTGCCGGATGGTAAAACAGACGAGTCTGGTCAGCAGGCGAAGGCAAGGAAGTGAACGGTGTGCGGGAGCAGCCCGTGCTCAACCCCCCACTCTGGCGTATGGCGTTTTGCCATACACTCCCAATGTTAGCTTGCAATGGAATTGTAGATGTAGAGAATTCTGATACCAGCTGACATATATAACAATGAGGATATCAATATAGACCAATATAAATCAGTCAAGCCATGTTAACTGTTTTCTCATTCTGCTTTATGAATCCCTTTTTTTGTTCCCAGAGCCTCGTATGCGAGATATCAACCATGCACCAAGGGTTTATTTCTGAGTGGAGCCCATTCGCTTTGCTCCTATGAACTGCTTTAATCCTGACTGCAGGGGAGCACCTCTAATGACTATTGTGACATTTCTACTTCCCACATCATCCTTACGGAGCAATATTATCTTTTTTTGTGTATGGGTTCAGTAATACCAGGAGAACTCCCTTGGTTTCTAGTAGTGCTGTGGTCTATCCCATATCCCTCTGAGAGGGCAGAAGGGACCTTTGGTTTAATGATGCAGAGAAGGCTGACTTCCTCAGTGATATGTTGAACTTTAGACCTTGTTTGTTTCGGTCTGGAAATGGTCTTTTCTGTGTTTAGAGATGAAAGTACTGCTCCCGAGCCGCAGGTGAAACCTTTATTGAACTTGTTTTTGCTGAGATTTCTGTTATACTGTTAACTTGCTTAAGGCATAAACTTTAAGGAGAAGATTTTGCTCTGTGTCCTGAAAGTTGCATGGTGAGGTGCGTGAGTAATTTGTAGACGAAGAGGTGCCTTTTTCACTCCTCTTGCCCTTCTTCTAAGGCTTGTGTGCCATTAAAATGAATGGTGAACACTGCTGATCATTGAGTAATAGTCATTCAGCACAGAAAGAGGTCTTTCAGCCCACTCATCTCCATTCATTCTTTTTTTCATTTTTCTCACAGTACCATCACTTCTCCCTGAAATTCTACCACTGATATTGAGATATATCCTGGACACATCAGCGATGTAACCCGGAGTCATCAGGTGCTTTAAGTTTTTCAACGTCAGACACTGTCACCTAGGCGATCCAGCCAGGGTTGATAAGGCCCTGGCTTGTGTCCCAACAGCATTGGTCCATGGGTCACACCTCTCGATTTGCAGCCACCTGGAGGCTCGCTCAGCAGCCTCTGTGATGGTCCTGGTGGCTCTTCTCTTTGCAGCCCCCGTAATGCCAAGGACAGAGTAGGTTCTGTACAGTGAGCAGCCAGCAAAATCACTACACTGCACCTCTATAGGCATGCATCATGCCCTTCACCCCTGTCTCTGGCACTGCTCTTCCTGCTCCTGGTATTTAGCCTTCTTGCGTTCAAACGCCTCCTCAATTGGGTCTTCCCAAGGCGCTGTCAGTTCTACCATGACCACCTGCTTTGAGGTTTCTGACAGAATGACCATGCCACGCCTCAGGGATGATGATGTGATGAAGTCAGGGAATTTTAATTAACACGTACAAAAGCTGGATGAACTCAGCAGGTCGGGCAGCATCCGTTGAAACGAGCGGTCAACGTTTCGGACCGAGACCCATCGTCAGGACTGAAGAAGGAGGGGGCAGGGGCCCTATAAAGAAGGTGGGGGGAGGGTGGAAAACCAATCAGAGGAAAGATCAAGGGGTGGGGGAGGAGAAGCAGGAAGGGGATAGGCAGGAAAGGTGAAGAAGGAATGTAAGGGGAAAGCACTATGGGTAGTAGAAGAAGGCAGAATCATGAGAGAGGTGATAGGCAGCTGGAAGAGGAGGCAGAGTGAAAGTGGGATGGTGAAAGGGAGAGGGAGGGAATTACCGCAAGCTGGAGAATTTGATGTTCATACCAAGGGGCTGGAGACTAACCAGATGGTATATGAGGTGTTGCTCCTCCAACCTGAGTTTGGCCTCATCATGGCAGTAGAGGAGGCCATGTATGGACATATCCGAATGGGAAGCAGAGTTGAAGTGAGTGGCAACCGGGAGATCCTGTCTGTTGTGGCGGACGGAGCGGAGGTGCTCGATGAAGCGGTCCCCCAATCTGCGTCGGGTCTCGCCGAAGTGGAGGAGGCCACACCGGGAGCACCAGATGCAACAGATTACCCGAACAGACTCACAAGTGAAGTGTTGCCTCACCTGGAAGGACTGTTTGAGGCCCTGAATGGTGGTAAGAGAGGAGGTGTAGAGACAGGTGTAGCACTTACGCTTGCAGGGATAAGTACCAGGTGGGAGATCTGTGGGGAGGGACATGTGGATCAGGCAGTCGCAGAGGGAACTTTATTTGCTTGTCAAGATCAACTTTTAGTTGCCGGCCTGAGTTAAGGGGAAAGGTTGAATAGGTTAAGACTTTATTCCCTGGAGTGTAGAAGATTGAGGGGAGATTTGATAGAGGTATATGAAGTTATGATGATTATAGATGGGGTAAATGCAAGCAGGTTTTTTCCACTGAGGTTGGGTAGGACTAGAACTGGGGGTCATGACCTACAGGTAAAAGGTGAAATGTTTAAGAAAAACATGAGGGGGAATTTCTTCACTTAGAAGGTGGTAAATGTGTGGAACAAGCTGCCAGCTTAAGTAGTGGATTCAGGTTCGATTTCAATATTTAAAAGGAATTTGGATAGATACATGGATGGGAGGGGTATGGAGGGCTATGGCTGGGTACAGGTCGATGAGACTAGGCAGATAAATAGTTTGGTATGGACTAGATAGGTCTGTTTCTGTGTCATAGTGTTCTATGACTCAGACTTGTTCATATTGACAAGGAGGCGACAGTAACTCAAATAACCATATGTTACAACAGTGGTGTGGGGAAGAACATCTCTGAACACAAAGCACGTTGAACCTTGAAGTGAATGGGCTACAGCAGCAGAAGACCACGAACATACACTCAGCGGCCACTTGCTTAGCTACGTAAGGTACCTAAAAAAGTAGCCACTGAACGTAAATGGTCATTGTGCTTTTCTTTTGTTTTGGTTCCTTGCTGTGCACACGTTGGCGGCTATGTTTCTGTTCACTGTTGCAGCAGTAATTTGGATTTCCACCTAACGTGGGAATGACCTATCCACCATTGTGGTGTATATTCAGCGTGTCGCAAATAAATCTTTTGCATCCCTTCTGATAAGTAACCTTAGCAGGCAGGAAGGAGATTAAGATTTTAAGATAAGATTAGCTTTATTTGTCACAGGTATGAAACGTCCAGTGAAATGAATAATTTGCATCAAATCAAATCAGCGAGGATTGTGCTGGGCAGCCCACAAGTGTCGCTATGCTTCTGGCGCCAACATAGCAGGCCCATTAATCAGAATAACACTGAGTTCCAAATGCGTTGAGCCTCATTATTTAATAAAACTTATTGAACACATCCAGATTTTGGGTTTAATTTATATATGTATATGATGACATATATGTACTTTGATAATAAATTTACTTTGAACTTTGATTTAACTTGGTGGGTTTGTTGAGAAATATTTTGTGCAATTTCCCCCTTGAATACTTCCTGAGGCTCACGCATACTGGTTCTCTGCAAAGGTGAAGAGGAGTATTTTGTTTAGCAGACTATGCTTGTGACTCCCTCCCTGCCAGTTGCTTTTTGTTGCTTATGGACATCATAACTGTCTTTGTTAGCAGAGAATTGGATAAATATCCAATTTGCTATGCCCAGCAGTTTACAAGGATTGTCTGTAATACTTGTACGTATATACAGGTTCAAGAGAAATTTCAAGTTTTCATTTTTGCATCTTTATGAACTGTGTAAGGAATACTGGGAAGCAAAAATTAGTATTAATTTGTATTCTCTGCTGCTGGTGGAAAAATTTCCAAGCTCAGCAAACTCTCACCATTTAAATAACGCACATACTTTTCATCGTTCTTGTCAGTGAATAATTTCTTACTTTCCACGTCTTTGTTCTAAGTGCTGACATCATTTGCAAAAGCAATACTGTACAGTTTTTAAATATAAAGTAAAGCAGCAAGTAAACGTTGAAAGCATTCTCAGACCAGGGAGTAAAGCTCATGTTACTTGTCCAAGGGGCTGAAATTTAACCATGTATCCTGAAAACTGAAACTTCTCAAATCTGAAACACAAGATCGTGGACATAATGCAGCACTGAAAGTTGTTCCCAAGACCAGTCATTTAGTTTTATCTGTCTCCAGCATTAACTATATGCAACTACATTTCAGCTGTCTGTGTGCTTGTTCCTGATGTTGCCATGCCCCACGCGGTTAGATTTTCGAGTTTGTTTCCGAAGCTGCTGTCTTCATTTGACATGGAATTGTACCACAGGAAACGAAATGAGGGATTTCTTGAAATACATTTTAAAGCCAGTCAAGAACTGTCCCTTAGGGGTTAATAGAACTCATGGGACAAATTGCTTTAGATCTTGCTTTGGTGGGTATAATATAAAGTGATGAATTAAGAAAATAAATAGGATGTTTGTAGAATGTTGCTTGCTGTCCAAGCACCACACAGTGAAGTCCTTCGTAGCTTGAGAGATTTCACATTGAATGTGTAGACGAGAGGATCTTGAAGATTATGCCCATATATTTTTAATGCTTCACTAGATACCTCCTTTATCTAATCACTCTGCTGCCTTTTTCTTCAAGCTGTATTTGTAATAAAATTCTGAACATCGTGGCTTTACTTGAGTTTTTTTTCCAAGACTTTATCTCTCTTACTGAATTTAAATTATTGGTTATGCCTCCTTGTACCTCCAGTTTCTTTGTTTTCTATTTTTATCATTTGATTTTTTTCAATGTCTTTTGTATTTTGTTTTCTGGATCCACTTCACCTTCTCTGCTGATGTACCCATTGGCTCCTTACTGGCTCTGAGAATATCTTCTTTCACTTTGAGTCATATTTCACTTGGCTTCAGGTCCTTGCAGATTCAGATATTACATTTGCTGATTTCTATCCTGGGTCACAGAGCACAAAGTATTCTGAGAGATAAGGGGAGCTAGATTAGCACTAGTTAGAAATACTGAACAAGATTTAGAAGGACAAACACGCAATCAGTAGAATATTGATGTGGTTAAAAGGTGTCTATGGATATGAAGCATGGACACAGAAAGGAGAAACATATTGTAGATGTTTTGAGATACGGGGTCTGCAGAGAAATTCTTCTGGCTTGCACTTTATTTCTTACTTTAATTTTGGTTATCGCCTGCATTAAAATATGTGTTGACAAATACATTCTACAGGACTTGAACACAGCTAGTACAGAATGATAAGGAAAAAAGGGAATATAGGGATCTGTTTCTGTGCATCGATGCTTGTTGCATAGATTTGAATGGGGATCCAGGTCTGAAATCCTCTACGTCTTCAATTTTCTTCTCAAAAAAAGGAGGGATAATAATTGAAGGAGGAGTTTGTCAAAGTGCAACACTTGCTCTGGATTGATTGATATGAAGATGCATCATTTAATCACTGACTTGATTAATATTTTGTAGTAATGACGAAGGGGCCATATTGATGCTTCATAATCCTTATTTATACATTGGCAGCACAGAAGTAACCATTATTTTCCCCTGGGACAATCTGACAGGAATTCTCATATCCTCCTCCTGTTTTCCTTGCTCATCAAAAACCTATCAACCTCCTCTTTAAATATACCCATCAAAGGTTATGGAGAGAAGGCAGAAGAATGGGTTGTATGACATGGGTGATCAGGGTCTTGACCATGATTGTTCTTCGACAGGACTGGCGAAGGGTCTCGGCCTGCAGCGTCGACTGTACTTTTTTCCATAGATGCTGCCTGGACCACTGAGTTCCTCCAGCACTATGTGTGTGTTCGACAGTCCTCTTGACCAGGGAATTCCAAGGAATCATTGCCCACTAGATGAAGAGATTTCTCAAACCGGATTGGCTCCCATGCATTCAACGGACCCCTGGTTCTAGACACACCAGCTGGGGAAATATCTTCCCTGTACATAACTCAAGCTTTGTTAGAATTTTGCATATTTTAGTGAGATTCTTCTAAACTCTAGAGAATAGATCAGTCTCTTTATAGGCCAGGGGTTCCCAACCTGGGGCCCACAGCCCCCTTGCTTAATGGTACTGGTCCATGGCATAAAAAAGTTTGGGAACCCCTGCTATAGGCCAGTGCCCTCATCATAGGGATGAAGGTGATGAACCATTGTTGTACTTCTATTACAAGTACACTCAGTGACCAATTTATTAGCTCCGTACCAAATAAAGTGGCCACTGAGTATATTTTTGCATGTTAATGATCTTCTGCTGCTGTAGCCCATCCTCTTCAAGATTTGACATGTTGTGAGTTCAGAGATGCTCTTCTGCACACCACTGTTGTAATGTGTGGTTATTTGAGTTACTGTCACCTTCCCGTCAGCCTGAACCAGTCTGTTCATTCTCCTCTGACCTCGCTCATTAACAAGGCGTTTTTGCCCACTCATTGGATGTTTTTGTTTCTCGCACCATTCTCCGTAAACTCTTAGAGACTGTTTTGTGTGAAAATCGCAGAAGTTCACAGTTTCTGAGATACTCAAACCACCTGCCTGGCACCAACAATCATTCTGTGGTCAAAGTCACTTAGATCACATTTCTTCCCCATTCTGATGTTTGGTCTGAACAACAACTGAACCTCTTGACCATGTCCGCATACTTTTTTGCATTGAGTTGCTGCCACGTGATTGGCTGATTAGATATTTGCATTAATGAGCATGTGTATCTAATAAACTGGCCACTGAGTGCATATCCTTCCTTAGAAATTGAGATCAGACCTACACACAATATTTCATGTGCAATCGCACCATTCCTAATGCCAGTAAGACATTTTTAATCATGTTTTCAAATCCTATTGCAATAAAGGCCAATTTTCCATTAATTGCATGCTGTACTTGCTTGTTAACTTTCAGTAATTCATGTACAAGGATACCCAGGTCCCTCTAAACACTAATACCTAACAACCTTGAGTGAAATGAGTTGGCAGCAGCTATCAACTATCCTGGGATTCCGTACTTTCAAGCTGGGTTGATACTGAGGTGCCATGGGTTGGAGAAGGGGTTAAACTTAGCATTTTATCATTTAAAAAAAATCTTTTACAATTATGACTATTTCTTTAAATATGGTCATAACAAAGATGTTGTCATGGTTATAGATTCTCTCAGGCTGTCCCACCCAATAAAAGCATTATGAAGAGCAAATCAGAATCATAAGGATTTATGGGGATTTAGCAGATTTTTTTTAATTAAAATGTAAAACGCAGGGAGATTGGGAGCTACTACCTATACTGTGCAATGAAATAGCTACTAAGAGAGATAGACTCAATATGGACCAAGGCGATATCTGGAGTAGCCAATTTTTTTCCCTCTCTGAAGTTTGTTTGATTAAGCTGTTGTCTGTTTTGACAGCATGGAGAGACGAGATAACACAATGTGTTTTGATGGCCCATGGATCCCTGATGACTATTGCATTTCTGAATCTCAGAGGAGTGGATTATCCATGTAGTGTGTTACCGTGCTAATGACCTTTCCCAGTGTATGCAGCTCTACATGACAAACTGTCTTGTCGGCAAGTAACTACCACAAGGAAGCCTGCACATTTGTTCCCTCAGCAGGCCAACGTTCAAACGGGCCAGGTCCAGTCTCTCTCACTGAACTGATCTCCACTGAGGTGTTGACCACACCACTGGTGTCTCTGGCAGGGCTACCAAAACTAGTTTGTGTCTTTGTGGGATGCAGTAGTATCATGGTTAAGTCACATGATTAGCAGCATCAGAATTTGATTTAATATCGCCAGCATATGTTGTGAACTTTACGGCAGCAGTACAATGCAATACGTGATAAATAAATATAGAGAAAAAAACTCCGGGTTACATTAAGTGTATTTATATGTCTATTAAATAGTTATGTTAAAATGAGGTGCAAAAATCAGAAATAAATAAGTAGTGAGGTAGTGTTGATGGGTTCAATGCCCATTCAGAAATCAGGTGGCAGAGGGGAAGAAGCTGTTCCTGAATCGCTGAGTGTGTGTCTTCAGGCTCCTGTACCTCCTTCCCGAGGCATCGCTCCTTGAAGATGCCTTAGATACTACGGAGGCTAGTACCCATGGAGCTGACTAATTTAAGATTTCTGCGATTTACTTTGATCTTGTGCAGTAGGCCCCCCCTCCCCATACCAGACAGTGATGCAACCAGTCAGAATGCTCTCCGTGGTACATTTGTAGAAGTTTGAGTGCTTTAATTGACAAACCAAATCTCCTCGAACTCCTATTGAAATCTAGTCACTGTCTTGCCTTTATATCTGTATCAATATGTTCCGTCCAGGTTAAGTCCTCAGAGATAGTGACACCCAGGAACTGGAAATTGCTCAGCAGCCAGAATTAAGGACTGCTGACCCAGTGACGGGAGTTTGAATCTCTCGTCATTATGGCATGTGAATATAAATACAACTAATTAAATAAACTTGACATTTAAGTAGGAAATGCTCATAATGCAAACTGAGTAAGTGCAATTATGAAATGATTGGGCTGTCATAAAATAAAAAGCATTTTGTTCACTAACGGCTTCAGGGAAGGAAACCTGGCTCTCTTATTTGGACTGTGATTCCATTTCCACTCACTGTATCTGCCTGTTCAGTGCAGGGATGATTAAAGATGGATAATAAATGCTGCCCATGCCAGCAATATGCACACACTGTGAACAAATAAATATTTATTCAGCCTTCTACCTCCCTGCCTGTGTTCCTCTGCTCTGTCAGTGCCCAGCCTTGCAGTGATTCTTGACTGCAGTTAAACATGCTTTCGAACCGGTCTTCAATATTTCATAAGTTGGAAAGAAATGTGATGGAGTAAGTGAAAAACAAAAATCCCCACTCGGCCTGTTTACCCGAGATCTTTGATTTCTGGACAAACCTGAGAGTTTGCAGTGTTGGGCTTCGAAGTGAGAATGGGTGTAGGAGAGAGAAGCTGGGAAATGGAGCCTCCTCTGTGGGGGGAGGGGGTGTGGGATATGAGATCGGGAGAAGTGGCATCCTGGACTGGTGGCTTAGGGGAAACGAGGTAAATTTGGAAAAAGTGATGGAGAGAGGTGAGCTGGAAGTGTTCATTCCAGGAAAATTGGGCTAAATGGAGGTTGTGAAGAAGGATGATTGAGGTAGTGGAAAAGTAGGTGGTTCAGGATAGGATGTACATGTTGGGGACAAGTCTGTCATTACTAGTAAGATTTTTGATTCACTTGGGGAAAGTTGTGGTCTTCCTCAAAGCAAAATCACCAGAATGTGCTGTTCTAGGATTTTGACTTGGTGGCAAGGAAGGAATGATGGTTCTCCTGTGAAGGAATGGGGAGAGGGCAACGCAGGAATGGGGAGAGGGGGTAGAGGTGTGCTGTGGAGTTAGGTGGTCTTGTGCCTAGCATCTCCAATAAAGGTAGGAGCAACAGGTTGATGAGAGAGAATGATCTTTTGAATGGAGCAGTCAATAGAAGAGTGAAAGAAATTGGAGACCATGGTTTTGGTAAATAATAATAGATTGTACCTAGTAATGGGCAAGTAGGAAACTAGAATAAAGGGCATAAAACATAGGAGCAAAATTAGGCCATTCAGCCCATCGAGTCTGTTCCACCATCATCTCTGCTGTCTCCCAATAAACTTTGACACCCTTACTAATCAAGAACCTATTGACCTCCTTGTAAAAATACCCAATGACTTGATCTCCTCAGCTGCCTGTGGCAATGAATTTTACAGATTCACCACCCTCGGGCTGAAGAAATTTCTCCTCGCCTCTGTTCTAAAAGGACATCCTTCTATTCTGAGAATGTGATCCTAGACTCCCCCACTATAGGAAACACTCTCTCCATATCTGCTCTATCTAGGCCTCTCAACATTCGATTGGTTTCAGTGAGGTTTGCGATTTTAAATTTATTTGTTCAAATTATTTTATTCAACTTCTCCATTGTCTTGTGCGGATTACTCTCTGTGGTTCTTCCTGTTCCTCAACTTACCTCTGTGCCTGTGGATGTCACTTGATCTAGTGTCATTTGTTCAGTTATCAACTGATAAAATGTCTATATTAACAGCCACCTCTTGGGAGACAAAGTGTGTGTGGAACCTGGGAAGCAGAGTGAGTACAGGCCTTTAATGAGAATAGGGGCCACTACAATGGGTCTTAAAATAGAAAAGGGAGGTTATGTTTCCGATAAACATTGCAAATTGCTATCTATCATAATCTTTACTGTTCTCTGTTGCCATTTATAAATCATTATATTTAGTGCTTGGACACAGAATTGTTCAGCAAACCTCAGGGAACCAGTGCTGAATCTCTTGTCTCAGTTGATCAGGGTTTGGAAAACATTACGTTCTTATGGTTGTAGTTTCCTTCATGCTATAGCGACACACATCCCATCTGAAGAGCATATTGTGGGGTATGATGAAGAATGTAGTCTGCCTCATCTGGTTTCAGAGCGCAGCCTTTTCTGCAGTTGTCCCAAAAATCTTTAAATTATGATTTAAGTAGCAGTACTTGAAAGAATGCATAAATATGAGCATTTCAACAAAGACGGTGGGCCAGGTTTTCCCCTGATTTGTTTTTTGAGCATGTTTCTTCCCAAATTTAAAGGCCCATGATGGGTATAGTTCCATAATTCTGTTATTATTCAAAGTGGCTGTGCTTCATGCAGGTCCAGTCAATAAATGTCAAACCCTGTCACTAAACGGCTCACGTTTCAGAGGTGATGCTTAATCTCTGAGCTTCACTTAGAGGTCCCATTGGAAGGACTTCACTTGTGCCATTCCACAGGCCAGCATTCACTGTGCCTCCCAGTGTTCTCAGCAACACATATCCATCAACTGACATCCCTAAAACAGATGATGTGGTCATTAACTCATTGTGGAATCAATTATCTACAAATTAACTACGTTTCCTAAAGCACAACAACAATAATATTTTTAAAAATATATATTTTAGTACCTTTAAGATCTTTGCAAGTTGCTAAATTGTCACCTTGTATAAGATGTTTCAAATAGGACTTGCTCTGTTGGCACTGGAATGTGTGGCAACACTTGCGGGCTGCCCCCGGCACATCCTTGGGTGTGTTGGGTGTTAACGCAAATGACACATTGCTCTGTGACTTTCCATGTATGCATGATAAATAAATCTAAGTCCGAATCTGCATCTGAACTTCTGACAATATTTTCTGAAAGTTCATTGTTGGGATGTGGGTCTCGGCCAGCAATTGAAATTCATCTCGAGTTGACCTTGGGAAGTTTGTGGTGGGCCACCTTATTGACCTGATATTGTGTTTGTTACAGTACTCTTGACACAGTTATTGGGTAAAATAATTTTGAACTTCAACAATGAATTAATGGTAATATGTTTTTAATTCTGTTTGGTTTGTGACTTGAAAAGTTGTTTAGTGTTGGTTGTATTCCTGTGTGCACAGTGGTTTTGATGGCACAGGTTTAAGAAATGGTGTTGAAGAAATAAACAGGCTTTAGTACTAGTCTTTGGCAGATTTTCTTGCTTTCTCCCTCAAGAATATTTAGCATGCAGTGCCCCATGTTTCCTTTGGCAATTCCCTGCCACAAGATGGAACAGCATTAAATTAATGGAAAACCTTGCAAATTGTCACATGTTTACCTTCTATCCTGTAATGCTTTAACTAGGCTCGTAATAAAGGAGATAGCAAGTCAGCAAGGAGGAGCGTGAATTTAATCAGGAGCATAAAAGGAATTTATGTCAGGATCTGCTCAACTATTGAGGTGTATACATTTGTATGGGTCTGTTGTCGAGGCTTGTTACTCTGTTGTTGTAGAAAAATTAGATGACAAACAGAAGCTCAAGAATAAGGAGGAAAACGATTTGAAGCTAATATTACATTGAAAATACTCATCCAGCATTTGCCTCCACATTTCCTTCAGAATCACATTAAGATGGGTGAATATTTCAGAATTTACTTTGACTACATCCAAGGAACATTTTCTCCAGAGATTAGAATGATGGGTAAAATCTTTTATTGGAGACTCAAGGCACTATGAGTGCTGGAATCTGGAGCCACAATCTGCTAGAGGAACTCAGACGGTGAACGGTATCTGTGAAGGGGAGAAGGATAGTTGACACTTTCTGTTGAAACTCTGCACCAGGACAGGATTTGTTCTGTCGACAATTCCTTCCCTCCCTCAGATGTGATGCACCCTGCTGAGTTCCTCCAGCAGATGTCTGTTGTTCTTTCTTATTATTTTCTTGATTTTTTTTGGCTTTAATTTTTTTTAAAAATTATTTTACACAGTGCTTTAAGCTTTGGAGCTCCTAAGCTTCTAAGAGAGATTCTCAGTTTTTTTTAAAGAAGTGGATATGTGGCATTCTTTGAACATAGAACATAACACAGTACAGCATTGGACAGGCATTTTGACCCATTATATTGTGCCAAACATGATGCCAATTTTTATTAAATATCCTTTTCCTGTGTATCATCCATATCCCCCCATTTATTCATATGCCTATCTAAAAGCCCCTTAAATTCCACCAACCTGCCTGCTTCCGCTATTACCCCTGCTAATCCACTCCAAACACCTACCACTTCTGAAAAATCTGCCCCTCATGTCGCCTCCTCCCCCCCCCCCCCCCACCCCACCCCCAGTTGAGGAAGATTAGCACATATCGTGTGCTGCTCTCTTCCATCTTGGCAGTGTCCCTCTTTACAATCCTCAGCAGATAAATCAAGACAAACAAATATAAATATATTTCAAATAAGCCACTTAGCTGGATGAGGTTCTTGTTTCTCATATTTTAAACAAAACTGTTTCTATCTTAACTGGCTGATCAGTTGTCATTTCCTTTGACGGCTGGGACTTATCTTCTTCCACTCTTTGCTGATCATTTTTGCAGTGTTTGAACTACTTTTAACAAACGAGCGAAATTGTTTTCTGACATTTCCCCTCGACATTTGGAGAGCTATTTTGAATAAAATATGTAGCTGATATGCAAAAAGCAGGACGCTCTTTTAAAAATAACTTGAACAGCACAGTATTATATGCTTAATATTTAATAGATCTTTGGTCTTTAAGATACAGTTATTCCTCGGAAGTGTGATGCCAGTATTTATAGTACACTCCTTGGATTCACAGCTACACATGGTTCGGTTTCTGTGTGAGAATCTTGTGTTGGAATTAGCGCCACCTTCTGCAGCATGTGAAATCTTATTTGATTTGAGCTCGAAAGGGAATTGGTGGCAGAGGGCAAGTTTGTAAATGCCAACTGCCAGCTGTTTGGAAAAAACACCCAGCAGCTAAAGGTAGGCAGGTCATGGCTAAAATGGCACTGCGTTTCACTGCAAAGTACTTTGGAGCTCCAGCCAAGAGAAAAGGGCAGGTGAGAGTGAGTTTTAAAATAAGACTTTGGACGTGGCTTTTGTGTTTGAAGTTCAAAGTGACATTCACAACTAGAACCTGCCCATCAGCAGTAATGCTGAGTGCTGCCTCTGACGTTCACTTTTCCGTCCTCGTTGCCAGTGTATGTTTCTGGTGTAAAGGGTGCTGTAAAGGCATTGAGTGGAGATGGTTTGAGAACAGGATCTGTGGATGCAGACTGAATACAAGGTTGCACTATATCCCTTGTGAAACGGTGCACAGCAAGGAGTACTTCTGTTCCTAATCCTCTGTGGCCCTTTTCTTTATTACCTGCAATCTTGATTTTATTATAAACTTAATATTGAATCTATTTGTGTGTTAAACGTCAAACTGAGAAACTGTCAGATGCAAGTTACAGAGCACAGATAAGGTTGACTCTGTACCTAACGATGTGCCTCATTGTGGCCATGTGCCTTGTTGTCTGCCTGCACTGCACTTCCTCTGTCACTGTAGCACTCTATCTGAATCAGGTTTATCGTCGTTGACAAAAGTCACAAAATTTGTTGTTCTGTGGCAGCAGTACAGTGCAGGATGTTAGATATACTAATTTTTATCACAAATCAATAGTGCAAAAGAGGAATAGAGTGGTAACATTCATGGACCATTCAAAATTCTGATGGCGGGGGGGGGGGGGGTCCTGGGGTCCTGGTCCTGGACTTATTTCCACTTAAAATAATTTACTTATTATTTAATTATTTATGGTTTTATATTGCTATATTTCTACACTATTCTTGGTTGGTGCGACTGTAACGAAACCCAATTTCCCTCGGGATCAATAAAGTATGTCTGTCTGTCTGTCTGAAACTGTTCCTAAAATGTTGAGTGTGGGACGTGTGCCACCTCCCTGATGGTGGTAATGAGAAGAGATGGATGGTGAGGGTGCTGCTTCTTCAGGCACCACCGTTAGCGAGTGTCCTCGGTGTTGGGTAGGCCTGTGCTATGATGAAGCTGGCTGAGTGTACAACCCTTTGAAGTCTCTTCCAGGCCTGTGCATTGGTGCCTCCCCACCAAGTCAGTGATGCAATTAGTCAGAATGCATCTACAGAACTTTGCTCGCCTTTGATGACATACCAAACCTCCTAATAAAGTATAGCCGCTGGTATGTCTTCATCATGATTGCGTCAATATGTTAGACCCAGGATGGATCCTCTGAGATGCGGACACCCAGGAGCTTGAAACTGCTCAGCCTTTCCACTGCTGCCCCCTCAGCGAGGATTGACGTGTGTCCTCCCGACTTCCCCTTCTTGAAGTCTATAATCAATTCTTTGGCCTTGCTGACATTGACAGCAAGATTATTATTATGACCCCACCTGACCAGTTGACCTGTTTCGCTTCTGCATTCCTTGTCGCCATCTGAGATTCTGCCAACAACAGTGGTTTCCTCAGTGAATTTACAGGTGGCATTTGAGCTGTCCCTAGCTACATGGCCGTGAGCGCAGAGAGAGTAGAGCTGTGGGCTAAGGATCAAGGGTCAGCTTTATTCCCCTACATTTACATTTATTAGGTATTTGCTGTGGTGTGTTGGCATGGCTTGAAACAAATGACAACATTCAACAATTATAAATTATTAACAATGATAAAGAATTAAATAATGTTAGAGGTTAAGGGAATAAAATGTGCATCAATGCATAAAGATCAGCACGTATTTCCAATGTAAACAGCATTATAAAATTGTTTTAAAGAGCTTACAGCGCAGTGACTGAGGTAATAGATAGCGGGGATGGGGGAGGGGTTAACTAAGCACACACCCTTGAGGTATGCCTGTGTTGACTGTCAGTGAGGAGGGTACTGTGCAATCTGTTATTGCCTTTCCCTTGTATTACCTTGATGTATTGACGTCATGAAATGATCTGTATAGATGGCATGCAAAACAAAGTTTTTTGAGGTGCCTTGGTACACGTGACCGTTATGAACCAATTTACCGGAGTTTGAAGAAACTAGGAAATGTTTCCTCATGTTGGGTTAGCATTTGTTCTTCAACACACATCAGTAAGTCACTAGAGAGAGAGACAAGACCGCAGGTGTTGGAACCTAGCACAACAACCAATTTGCTGGAAGAGCTCAGAGTGTCAAGCAGCATCTGTGGGAAGAAAGGAATTGCCAATGTTTCGGGTCACAACCCTACATCAGGACCTGGAGCAGAGTTTTGACCCAATATGATGAAAATTCCTTTCATCCATAGATGCTGCACAATGTGCTGAGTTCCTCCAACAGATTGTTGTTTATTAAGTCACATTCCTGCTTATGAACTTTGCTATGTGCAAATTCACTACCATATTTCCAAACTGACTGCACTTCCGTGTGGATATTGAGCACATCCTGACATAAGCTGTTCTTGGGCTTTATTCATCATATACACTGGGAAAGCACTACATCCTTATATCCTAACATCTTAAGACTGTAAAATTCTCATAAAGTCAGGAGACTATTCAGCCCATTGAGCCTGCTCTTAGGGCAATCCCACTCCCCCATTTTTCCTACAACATATTCTCCCTCACATGCCTAGTAACACTCCTTGGTTCTCCAACCACCCAGCTACGTCAGAGGGAATTTACAGTAGCTAATTACCCTAGCAACCGGCATGTCTTTGGGATGTGGGATGAACACACAGGGCAATCCCATGTGATCACAGAGGGGAATGTGCAAACTCCACATAGATAATGGAATTAATAAATATTTTATTAATGCTGATAAATTTATTGGCAAGCATTTACATTGAGGGAAGATCACATGAAACTGAACCTTATTATTCATTAGAACATGGAGAAAATCAGATAATGATTGCTGCTGTTTATGAATGGTTTTTACTGTGTGAGCTTACCTTCAGTTTGGCACTCCGTCACACTGGTCTCATATTAAACTTCTTTTGTTTCGCTGCCGTGTCTTCAAGCCTCATTTCATGCTTTTGATTTTCTTTCTGCCCAATCTACTTAACAATCTATTGTTAACTTTTGTTTTGTAGCCTACTGTATATGCTGTCATTTATTGATTGAAAGGGAGAATAAAAGATATGCACCCATTCTACCTCATTGCAACATAGCCCTTGCTTGTCTGTGTGTCAATGGAGACGTCACTGTGATTATTATAACCTTTCTAAACTGGAGGAGGTTTTCAAACATTTGAAGGTGACTAATCAAACACAAGTCGTGGAGTTCAGTGTTTGTTGGAAGGAAAAATATTTAGTCCATGTTACAGGTTGAAACATTCTGTGATACAGCATGTTTTGATTCTGTAGTACAGATTTATTCTAATTAACTAATTTTTACTAAGATCTAACTAAGGTGTAAATTTAATTATTATCTGTACTGATCTATAGTTAATTAAACTACCAGTCCTCCGTTTGCTATCTTAGTCAATGGCGTTCTGATGAACAGAAATTTTCGGTTGCAGACTGTTCTTGGAGCCCGAATGTGACCCAGGAAGTTCTTCTGCTCACAGGAAGATGACTGGAGCAATTTATTTAGCCTGCATTTTCCGTGGTCTGCTATTAGTCAGGTACCAAGGTGCTGGACTAGAGAGTTTCAACCTACAGTGGATTTGGGGTAATAGGGGAGCAATTTTAAATATCTTAAAGATAGCAGAGTGAAGGGATATGGGGAGAAGGCAGGAACGGGGTACTGATTGTGGATGATCAGCCATGATCACATTGAATGGTGGTGCTGGCTCGAAGGGCCGAATGGCCTACTCCTGCACCTATTGTCTATAAATATATAGAATCAGGAGGGAAAAGTTGCATCTATTTTCCTTAGTATTATAGAGTTTGACTCTGGTCACTTTTGTAGGTACTGGTCGCCTGCTAGCTTAGCTAAATAGTTTCATGATACCCAAGCTATGGAAATTAGTATATTGTGAAGCTGTTTGAGAGAACAACCATAGGGCCAAATCAACTCCCCAGAACTACACGTATGCATTTCTGAAGGGGGCTGCAAATAAGCAAGCAAAACACATCAAAAGCTCTGTCTAATATTTTTTCTAGGTGCATGGAATCTAATTGTCACTGAAACAGTCTTTCAAAGTTCAAAGTAAACTTATCATCAAAGTGTGTGTACAGGTCACTAAATGCTACTGTGAGATTCATTTTTGCAGGCATTCACAGTGGCACAAATAAGCACAATAGAATCAATGAAAAATTACGCACAAACTCTGACAAGGAGCCAATGTGCAAGAGATACAAAACTAGCAAATAATATCAATAAATAAATAATACTGAGAACATGAGTTGTAGTGTCCTTGAAAGCAGGTTGTGTTCAACGTTGTTTAGTGTTGTGGTGAGTGAAGGGGTCCAGGTTGGTTCAGGAGCCTGGTGGTTGAAGGGTAATAACTGTTCCTGAACTTGCTGGCATTGGACCTAATCCTTTTCTACCTTCTTCCTGATGGTGGCAGTGAGAAGAGAGCATATTCTGGATGGTAGGGTCCTTGACGATGGATGCTGCTTTCTTGTCGCAGTGCCCTTTGTGGATTTTCTCGATCACAGGAGGGCTTTTCCTGTGATGAACTGGGCTGTACCCATCACTTTTTCCAGCTGTCAGCTTCCGATAGACATTGCATAGAATAGAGACAAAATAATCAGTGTATATTTGGATTTTGAAAAAAAAAATTGAATAGATTCCAAATTAGTAATTAAATTGGATAAAAAGGAAGGGTAACTATGATGATATGTAATTGTTTGGTTCAGAATGAGAAATGATGTAGAGTCTATTCTAGACATCTGTTTATCTGTGCTCTTAGTACCGTTGATGCTTAAAAATTGCAGATGATCAAGGATATTTCCAGATGGTATGAAGAGGAAAGAAAGGGAATTGTGCAAAAATAATTGCAAGGCTTTTTATATGTTAGGTCAACAGATGGCAAATCCTGTTTGATTTTTGTAAATATATGTTCCATGGGAGAAAGAAGCAAAAAGTCCAGATGAAAGATCTCCACCTGAAATGGCAGTTGTACTTCTCCCTCCACAGATGCTGCCTGACCTGCTGAGCATCTCCAGCAGCTCGTTTATTATTCCAAAAATAATGTATAGTTTATTTTGAGGAACAGCACTGTATTTTATTACAAGGAACACCATCTGAATGCTACAGTATAAAAAGAAACTTCTTTCATATGGAACCTTTCAGCGCTTTAACCTTCAGTACACAACACAGCCAATGAAATGCATTTTTAAATAATAGAAAATGTTGCAAATGCCTTGTGCGTAAAAAATCCTCTCCTACAAGGACCATATGAAATGCTTTTCCCAAGGCTGTTTGAAGATAAATACAAGTGAAGACTCAGAAAGGCGTTATGAATCTTCCACAAGTGCCCGAGAAGCCAAAGAGGGTAGGCCACTGAAAGAATCAACGTGGTGAGAAACAGTGATCACTTGCCTGCCCGACTATTGGCACACTTTTAAGCACAAGTGGGAATCTCTGTAGGAATTTGTCATTATTTATACAGGTGAGTATGCAGGAGCTTTAAACTGGTACATTGAAGAAATTTTAAAAATTTGATAAGGAGATTCAGACCCAAAGCATCGGCAGTTCCTTTCCACTACAGATGTCTGACTCGCTGAGTTTCTCCAGCAGATTATTTTTTGCTGCGCAGTCCAGTACCTGCAGCCTCCTGGGTTTCTTCTGATAAGGTGGTCCTTCATCTAAATAAGATAGCAGTTAAGAACATTCAAATTTGTGCCAGGTGCTTTATCTTCTGTGCCATTGAAAGACTAGCAATTAGTTTGTACATTGTTTCTTTAGATCAGCATAGAATTACGTAGTAACATATGTTAAAATTTAGGTTTAACTTTTATATTGTGTACTTAATGAAAACTGGTGGTGGATCGCCGTAAAAATTGAATTGGTTTACGTAAATCAGAATCCCTGTCAGTGGAACTTTCTGCCTTAGTAGCCCAGTAAGGAGCGCTTCTCTCTGTAGATGCTGCTTCAGCTTATATGCAGGGCTGATGGCCATACAAAAGCTCTATTTGCATTCTTGTCCTATTAGGGCTAGTGTGGCTGAGTTCAGGTGACTGGTATTAACTGGCCACTTATTTTAAGTATAGCATTTAGTGCTATTGATTGTTAAGGAAAATAGTATATGTTCCTGTCAGTTTTTCAGATATATATATTTGTGAGAATGTATGTTTACTGCTATCTTATATGTGCCTTGAGCTGTATATGACTGTTGGAACTGTCCCAGAGGAACGCTATTTTGTTTGGCTGTGTTTCTGTATAGTTGAATGATAATTAAACTTAAACGTGAACTTATTTAAATATAATGTTTGGCTCTTTTTCTTGTGGGCTCTAAGGCTGAAACCCAGCCTAAAAAAGTAAATGAAACTCTTGTTTGTCTGTAAGAGAAATGTATAGTTAGAGTATATTTTAGTCCTGTGGAAAAGGAAGCATGCCTCATTTGAAGCAAGATTGGAATTTATCAGAATCGGGTATTGTCATTATCACTATTCTGAAGTTAGTCTACCTCTATCTGTTCTTGAGTGTTAACATCTCTGGGAATCTATCTTGGGCCCTACATATCGATGCAGTTACAAAGAAGTTATATTTTGTTAGGAATTTGATGTCTGTCATCAAAGACACTTGCAAATTTCTACAGATATACCTTGGAGAGTATCACCATCTGGTATGGGGCGGGAACGGGGCGGCTACTGCACAGGATTGAAAGAAGCTACAGCAAGTTGTAAAATTAGTCAGCTCCATCTTGGGCACTAGCCTCCATAGTGTACTACACATCTTGAAAGAGCAGTGCCTCAAAAAGGTGGCATCCATTGTTAAGGACCCCTGTCACTGAGGACATGCTCCCTTCTCATTGATACTATTAGGGAGGAGGGACACACACAACGATTCAGGAGCAGCTTCTCCCCCACTGCTGTCTGATTTCTGAATGAAAGTTGAGCCCACAAACACTGCCTCACCACATTTTTTTTCTTTTTTTGCACTACTTATTTAACTTTTAAAAAAAACAGTGTGTGTGTATATATATATATATATATATAAAACATAGAAAACCTACAGCACAATACAGGCCCTTCGGCCCACATAGTTGTACCATACATGTCCCTACCTTAGAAATTACTAGGCTTACCTATAGCCCTCTATTTCACTAAGCTCCATGTACCTGTCCAAAAGTCTCTTAAAAGACCCTATTGTATCCGCGTCCACCACCATTGCCGGCAGCCCATTCCACACACTCACCACTCTCTGAGTAAAGACTTACCCCTGACATCTCCTCTGTACCTACTTCCAGGCACCATAAAACTGTGCCCTCTCCTGTTACCCATTTCAGCCCTGGGAAAAAGCCTCTATCCACACAATCAATGCCTGTCGTCACCTTGCACACCTCTATCAGGTCACCTCTCATCCGCAGTCGCTCCAAGGAGAAAAGGCCGAGTTCACTCAACCTATTCTCATAAGGCATGCTGCCCAATCCAGGCAACTTCCTTGTAAATCTCCTTACTGTCATTTACAGTTATTATGTATTGCAATGCACTGCTGCCACATAACAGCAAATTTCATGACATCTGTCAGTGATGTTAAACCTGATTCTGATCTGACTTGGGGGTGCCTGCTGGCAACAATAAACACCACTAAAGGCATGGCTTTCTGTAGCACAAACACTTCCACACAGGAAAATAAATTACGATTCAGTATACATTATAAGATTTGGGTAAAGTTATTGTACGGGTGCCACTTGCTCATGTGAAATGATGTAAAGCAAAATCATCTGAAATTCTTAAAACTGAGTGTTATCCTTTTAACTTTGTAAAATTAAACTCTGCTATAATGGAACTTCAAATTAGCTCTTTTTTCTGAATTGGAGTTGTAATCATAGAGCGAATTAAGAAAGCTTCCAAAAGGCGAAGAATTACTGTATTTGGGATGTTTTTACGATGGCTTGACAGGTGCATATCACTTTAAGGCACAAACACCTAGCATTAAATGTGTTGCAGCCATTGCAGAGATTAAGTAAGGTACTGAAACAGATTGTAAAAGCTCTTGCAGTTGCATTAAAAAAAATAGGAAAAAATTACAAAATGAGACTGGGGAACTTATATTGTTAAGAAAGGAAATAATAGAAAAATTAAGCAAACATGTTGTCTGTCTTTAGGGAAGGGGTCATGAAGGTCTCAGAAACAGTGTAAAACAATAGGTTGCAAGAAAAATATTGAAGAAATGTAAAGAAGGGAAAGCCAATGACTCCCCAGATACCTGGGATCTGGTGACCTTCATGACGATATTTTCATAAAAGTGGCCTTGGAGAGAATACGTGTACCGGTGGTTGTTTTCCAAAATTTGATAGATCATAAAGTGGTTCCTAGTGAATGGAACTTAGCAATTGTAACCCAACTATTCCAGGAAAGCATGGGAGATGGTGAACCAGTTAGCTTGATATCATCTGTAGGGAAAATGTTGGAATCTATTAAGGGATTGGCAATAAAGCACTTGAAAATTAATAACAGGATCAGACAGATTCAGCATGGATTTATGAAAGGGAAATCATGCTTGAGAAATTGTTAGACTTTTTAAATGTTTTAAATTGCAGACCAGGTGAGCGTGAATCAATGAGTGTGTACTTGGATCTTCAGAAGGTGCCATTCAAGAGTTTATTAGGTGACATGCCGAATCTACGTGTGACTCTCGCTTTGGCTAGCGGCGTAATATAGGGGGTGATAGCCCCTGGCCCGGAGAAACTTAAGAAATCTCGTTTGGGTGGATGCTGCGCGATGTGTCCCCCGTTACAAATCAGTACCCCGAAATAACAAACAGTACACAACATGCGATTAAACAATTGAGCTTTATAATTCTTACTTTGACTATATGGTTAGTAAAGAAAACTTAAAAAAAAGAAAAAAGGGCCCATTCTCATGAAACAGTCTATTGCACAATGTTGGAGCTTACTGATAAGGCTGCTCGTCCACCATTGACCTCCTCCGATTGTCACTGACCTTCGGACCCTCGCTCCAAGTCCACTCCATCCGGCGGTCTACCGGCTCTCTCCACTCGCGTCTTCTCTCCTCATCTCTACCCGGCAAAAGACCCACGAATTCCCGGCTCCCAGACACAGAAGAAAGAACAACGTCCCGCTCATTGGCTAGCATGTCCCGTTATCTCTAGTCATGACCCAAAGATTGCTGCCATTACATTAGCAGTGAAACCTTAACAGCGTGTTACATACGTAAACACCTAAGAAAGTAGAGGTGCTGCCGTGCTTTCTTCAGAATGGCACTTAGGTGCTGGACCCTGGACAGATCCTCTGAAAAGATTAACACTGAGGAATTTAAAGTTGCTGACTCTCTCCACCTCTGATCTCCCAATGAGGACTGGCTCATTGACCTCTTCTTTCCTGCTCCTGTAGTTAATAATCAGCTCCTTGGTCTTGCTGACATTGAGTGAGAGGTTGTTGTTGTGGCACCACTCAGCCAGATTTTCAATCTCCCTCCTATTCACTGATTCGTCCCCACCCTTGATTCGGCTAACAATAGTGGTGCTGTTGTCAAACTTAAGTATGGCATTGGAGCCGTGCTCAGCCTCACAATCACGTGTAAACCGAGTAGAGCAGGGGGCTAAGCACACAGCCTTGTGGTGTACCTGTGCTGATGGAGATTGTGGAGGAGATGTTGTTGCTAATCTGAAATGACTGGGGTCTGCAGGTGAGGAAATCAAGGATCCAATTGCATGAAGAGGTGCTGGAGAGGGAGGGGGAGTGCATGTGAGAGTGGCATTGAGGCCAAGATCTTGAAGCTTATTTATTAGTTTTGAGGGCATGATAGTATTGAATGCCAAGCTGTAGTTGATAGAAAACATCCTGACGTATGCAAATTTGCTGTCCACATGTTCCAGGGTTAAGTAAAGAGCCAATGAATTGGCATCTGCTGTGGACATGTTGTGCTGGTGGGCTAATTGGAGCAGATCTAAGTTGTTTCTCAGGCAGGAGTTGATATGTTTCATCACCAACCTCTCAAAGCCCTTCATTACAGTGGATCTAAGTGCTACTTGATGATAGTCATCGAGGCAGGTTACCACATTCTTCTTAGGCACTGGTATAATTGAAGCCTGCTCGAAGCAGGTGAGCACTTCAGACCGCTGAAGTGAGAGATTAAAGATCTCGGTGAACCTGTTGATCAGCACAGGTCTTTAGTACTTGGCCAGGTACCCCATCCGGGCTGGATGCTTTCCGTGGGTTCACCCTCCTGAGCGACGCTCTCACATTGACCTCAAAGACTGAAATCACAGGGTCATCGGAGGCTGTGGGAATTCGTGAAGGCGCCTGTTTGTTTTGTCTGTGAAAGCGTGCATAAAAGGCACTGACCTCATCTGGGAGCAAAGCCTTGTTGTCACCTCTGTGGCTTGGTTTCATTTTGTAAGAGGTGATAGCATTCAAGCCTTGTCACAGCTGTCAAGCGTCCCCCAGTGATTCAAGTTTGGTCTGGAATTGCTACTTCACCTGTGAGATGGCTTTCCGGAGATCGTACCGTGAACACCAGACCTGAATGCCACTGATCTGTTCCTCAGCAGATTTTGGATCTCATGGTTCATCCAGGGCTTCTGGTTGGGGAAGACTCTGAATGATTTTGTGGGGACACACTCGTCCATGACTATCTTTTAGCCTCTGCCTGTATCCAGGTAGGCGAAGGACAGCCAAGTGATCAGATTCCCTGAAATGTGTTCTGAACATGGAATGGTAGGCATTTCTTATCATAGTACAGCAGTGGTCCCTGGTGTTGCAGGTTATCTGCTGATGATAATTGGGCAGAGATTTCTTCAAACAAGCCTGATTAAAGTCTCCAACTATGATCTTAAATGCATCAGGATGAACTGTTTCTTGTTGGTGATGACAGCATTCAATATCTTGAGTGCCTGATTAGCGTCAGCTTTTGGTGGTATGTAAACAAAAATTGTGAGGGAATGCAGAGAGATTTAAAAATTTATGGATAGGCTAAATGAATGGATGCTGATAAGTTAGATGGAATATATTGTGGGAAACATGATGGTACTTACTTTGATAGAAAAAGATGGAAAAGATGTGAGTTTGATGTGTGTTAGTGTTTAGAGGGAGCCTGGTGTCCTTGCACAGGGATCACTGAAAGTTAATGTGAGGATGTAGAAGCAATTAGGAAGGTAAACATTATTTTTGTTTTTATTGCAAGGAGATTCTAGTATGAGAATGAAAAGGTTGTATGGAGTACTGGTGGGATCACGCCTGGAATATTGTGTGCACATCCATTCTCTCTAACATGGGGGATCTACTTTAAATGGACAGAATTTACTGGTGCATCAGTTTGAACCTGGGTCTGTATGATTTTTCAATGCAGAGGGATCAAGCACACTGGGTCTAAGCACTTTTGCATTTAGAAGTATCTGGGGTGATCTCAAACGGACAAACACAAAACTCTTACAGACTTGACAGAGTAGGTGCAGAGATGATGTTTCCCCGGCTGGATTCTCTCAAACCAGGTGTCCACTACTCAGAACTGAGATGGAAAGAAATTTAATCACCCTGGTGATAGTGAATCGTTGGAATTCTCAAACAGAGATTCTGTTGCAAAGTGCGTTACGGAGATCAGTAATGTTTTAGATATTTAGGGAATTGAGGTATTTGGTGTAAGTACAAGAGATGGCACTGAGAAGAAAGATCAACCATGATCTTATTTATTGATGGAGCAGAAATGAAGGGCTAAAAGACCAACTACAGCTTCCTAATGCCCTCATGCTCAGAACTTTTTCTGTAGAGCAGGATTCAACCTCATGAGTGGAAGGTTATTGTGTATCCAGACTGTTCCACACCACTTCTTGTAAGTGACCAGAATGCCATGTTAATTATAATACTGTATTAGTAATCCAGAGACCAGATTTATTATACGTGGATTAAAATTCTGACATGGAAGTCTTGAGAATTTGGTATTTTTTAATATGGAAATAAAAGTAATGATGTCATTACATCAACCTGACTTTTTCAAAGCTATTTTTAAAAACACAGCTGGTTCCCTTTAGGGCTGAGGATGTGCCATGCTTCACTGGTCTAGGCAGTGTAGATTCCAGTTCCATATCAATGTGATTCACTCTCTGTGGTCTAGTGAGCCAATCTGCAGTATTTCAGAAGCCCAAAACATAAGGGACATCTATAGGATGGGCTGGAGGTGTCAATCTCAACAGTGATACACAGAAGTAGAAAATAAATATGGTGAAGGATATTCCAAACACAGGGAGTTTTTCTGGGGAAAAAAATCATGATATTAGTAGAGAAAAAGTCATGTTCATGACACTGTGGTTCATTTCAATGTTACACCAGGACATCTTCACAAAATTACTAAAATATATATAAATCTGATTTTATTCATCTTTTTTTCCTGTTGGTGTTTAACATTATCCTTGGAGAAGTCTTGTTGGCTGATTTTTAAAAAAAAATTACATTTGCACTTTTACCTGAAATGTAAATGTCATAATACGAGACAGAGGATGAGCAGAGTCCATTTCTAATGTTCAGTCTGTTGCTCCAAGGGCCAATTTAAGCTCATTTCACCTAGATAATCCCTCAGTTGGTGATTTTTGTTTTGTGTAGGTAAAGACAGTTCTCCATACTGGATGAATCTATTTTAGCCTATACTGCATGTTGCAATATCCCAGTGCGATAAACATTCCAAAGCCTCTTGAAGTGAAGCTGTTAGGGAAGTATGTTTTATTTTCACACACTGTAAGAAACAACTCAAAATTTAGTAACTACCTGATCTCAGCCCTGCCAGCACCAGTCATGTAAGTAGAACAGAATATTTGCAGTTCCATTCTCCTGAATACAATAATCCTCAGTGCTCAAGTCCCCATGGAGGAAAACCATTGTGGGAGTTTCTGTAGTTTATTTTCTTCTGCACAAACACCTTTTCAGAAAAATACTGTTAAGCTCACTCCAGCTAGATGAGAAGAGATTTAGAAAGGAAAATTCAGCACAAATTTTCCTTGCCTGATAATTTTTTTCCCTGCATTTTCTTTCACAAGGGCACAATGCACTGAAACAGGCCCTTTAGCCCATCTAGTCTGTGCCAAACTGTTACTGCGCTAGTCCCTTTGACCTACACCTGGGCCATAGCCCTCTGTACCCCTCCTGCCCACTTACTTATCCAAACGTCTCTTAAATGTTGAAATCGAATCCATATCTATGACTTCCCGTGGCAGCTCGTTCCACACTTAACACCACACAAGTAAATGCCCCTTAAATATTTCACCTTTCACCTATGACCCTTAGTGGGAAAAGCCTGCTTGCATTAATCCTATCAAATCTCTCATTTTCCTCCCCACTTGCATCATCTTTCCTTACCTCACTAATGAGGCCACTCTTTTAAAAAAAAGTTATTGGAGCATTTTTTGTAACCTCAGAGGCGGTTGAACATAAAAGAGAGGAAGTAATGACCTAATAAAAATATTGAGACTGTAATAAAGATTCAACAGAATGAAACCAGGGCTCAGAACGTCAGCTGAGGAGGACTGGAGGCAATGGAATACGTTGCATTTCTCTGATTTGAGATGGTCTTATGATCCAGGTCTATAAAATGCTAAAATAATTTACGAGAAGTGGGACTACAATGCCATTCACTCTGCTTATGAGAACAAAACTGAAGGGATGTAATTGGAGTTAGAATATTCCAGAATCAAGTTTGTTGTCACTGACATATGTCATGAAATCTGTTGTTGTGTGGTAGCAGTACAGTGCAAGATATAAAGCTTACAAAAGAGGAATAGCGAGTTGTGTTCATGGACCATTTAGAAGCTGATGGCAGAAGGGAAGAAGTGTGGACCTTCAGGCTCCTGTACCTCCTCCATGATGATGATAATGAAAAGAGGGCATGTTCCAGATGGTGAGGCTCATTAATGATGGATGCCGCCTTTTTGAGGCACTGTTTTTTAAAGATTTCCTCGATGGAGTAGGGGCTTGTACCCATGACAGAACTGGCCAAGTCTACAACCCTATGCATCTTCTTGTGATCCTGTGCATTGGAGCCTCCATACCAGACAATGATGCAAACAGTCAGAATGCTCTCCATGGCACATCTGTAGAAATCTTCTATCGTCTTTGGTGACATGCTGAATCTCCTCAGTCTCTTCATGAAGTATAGCCACTGGTGTGCCGCCTATGTGATTGCTTCAATATTTTGGGCCCAGAATAGATTCTCTGAGACGTTGGTGGAGTGGAACTTGAAGCTGCTCAACCTTTCCTCTGCTGACCCCTCGATGTTATATTTCTCCCAAGTTCTCCCAAGATCCCCCTCCTGAAGTCCACAATCAATTCTTTGGTCTTAATGACATTGCGTGCAAGGTTGTTGTTGCGACACTGCTCAACCAGGCGGTTTGTCTCACTCGTGTATGCCTCCTCGTTGCCATCTGATACTCTGCCAACAACAGTGGTGTCGGCGAATTTATAGATGGTGTTTTTGCTGTGCCTAGCCGCACAATCATAATTGTAGAGAGAGTAGAGCACTGGGCTAAGCACGCATCCTTCAGGTGCCCTGGTGTTGATTGTCAGCAAGGAGGAGATTAATTCAAGAGACAATAAATGTCAAGATGACAATTAGGAATTACTTTAAGATGTGGTAGAAATTTGGAATTCTCATATGGTGGAGGGTCATTGGGTCATTTATAGCTCTGGAGGCTGAGCTCAATAGATTTATTGGCTGGAAAGAGAAGAATCAGGTCAGTAGAATGGTATTAAAGTACAGATCGACCATGATCTGATTGAATAACTGGACATGTGTGAGGGGTTGAATGCTGTCCTGCTCTGGTGCTTTTTACTGAAGGTCCTGCATTTTAGGATGCCATGGGCACTATGTATTCAGCAGTAACTCTTTGCAAAGAGCATTCTTCAGGGATTTGACCATTGTTTGTTGGTAGACTCTCGTCCTACTATGTGTTGTCCTGACTGTCATGGTGTCTTCCCCCCCACCCCCCCCATCCCTTTCCTGATATTCACCCCTATGTTCGTACTGGCAGACATCAGAGTAGGATGCTCAGCAGCAGAAACTCTCTCAGGCTTTTTCCTTTTCCAACTAAAGAATAGCTTCTGTTGTTTCTAAAGATGCCCCAGCTAGGCTAAGCTAATTTAACACAAATAGTAAGTGCAATTCGGCGCTTCCAGATGTTTTATGAACTAAACCATGCCAACTTAGTTGAAAAACAACAGTACATTAATAATGAAAAAAATGTCAAGATTTCACTTAATTGTGTTTTTTTCTCAAAGATCCTGACGCAGATGTTGTTGTCTTGTTTACTTTAGCTTTATCCTTACTTGAAGAATGTTAAAGGCTAGAGTTCTTATAGTTTTCAATACAAAAAAAAGGGTGAAGTCAGAGTTTGGTTGTTGAAAACCTGATTGCTGCTAATGATGCTATCAAATTTGAGCCGGGTCGGCCATTTTATAGGGTGCTATTGGTTGCAAGAATGAATTATGGCTTCTTTGTCTGCATTTCAAAAGTGTTGGAAGTGTTTCTATTTCTTTCCTTCCCAAGACTTTTGGATGCACATGCAATAGGACCCTTGTTTGTCATTGGGGAAATTGTCCACTGTGAGTCCCTCAGGATGTGCTCTGCAGAGGAGTGAGTGGAAGTGTGGTGCTGCGTAAATGCATGGGATTGGAAAATGGTCAGAGTGGTCCAATGTGCATAATAAATATAACAACATAAGCTAGTTTAATTTTCACTTACTTCAGACACCAACCGGGCAGAGAACCAGGTAGCTAACTTTTATTTTATAGAGACACAAGGGGCCGCAGATGCTGAAACCTGCAACCACGTTAGGTGATGGAGGAGCTCAGCAGATCAGGCAGCATCTGTGGAGGGAAATGGACAGGTAACATTTTGATAGTCTTTTTTTGTTGTTTTGTTTTCAGTCTTCTTATTAAATCATTGTCACTTGCTGCCTCTGAATGACCCTGTCTTTATTTTATTCAGTAATTTAAGATAAGAGTCCAGATGAAGGGCCTCAGTTTGAAATGTGAGCTCTCCATTTCCCTCTATAGATGCTGTCTGACTTGCTGGATTTTGCGAGCACTGTGTTACCCCAGGTTCCAGCATCTGAAGTCTCTAATCAAGGAAAACAGACCTCTCTTAATGCTCTTAGAGTTTTTTTTCCTAGGGTTGCTTGCAGCACTGTGCAGAATATTAATTGACCTTTCTTGGAAACTCCAGGACAATGCTGGATGTCTGCCTACCTCACAAAAGAGCTGTTAATAAACATCAAATTCTCTGGCAACTTGGGGTAAGCCTGATGTTGCTATACAGTCAAGTCTAGGAATGGGAGGGAGTGTCACATCTATGATCACTTGCATTTCAACTTCATCTTTACAGACACCACTACCCATGGTCCTTTGCAAGCATCTCTTCCTGCAATTAATTTTCATTCCAATTTAGCAATCATAAAATATAAAAAAAATCCTTTATATTAAAAGCAAAGGCTGATAGCACAAATCTCTGTTAAAACCTTAAACTGATTCCCTGAAAGGCTAATCTCATTTGCAGTGTATGTTTGTAATGGTGCAGTTTGAGTTAAGTTTGTGAATCCTAAATGACTAATCGACCTTTTCATTAACCCCCCACTGATGTCCTCAAACAGATTTTGTGAAGCAGAAAACTAAAATCTATGCATTACAATTGATGCATAATTAAGCCCACTGCCTTTTATTCTCATGGGTCCTGCGTTCTTTTTTTAAAACAAACTCTGCTGGCAGTGAGGCTGTGAGTGGGGTATTTTGATGCTATATATTAACATGAGAAAGAAAGTCAACTAACCACATCAGGAATCATTCATTTCTTTTGGAAATAATGATATAACGATTCCTCTAGATATTCTTCTGTTGGGGTGGTATCTCTCTGTTATCTGGTGGCTGTTCAGATATATTTCTATTTTATCTTCCTGTTTTCTGGTTTTTGTCTTGTGGTGATCTGTGTTTTTATTTTCTTGTCAGTAGACAAGATTAAAATCAGATTCCAGCCCCCCCCCCCCCCCCCCCCCACGTTTTTCCACTTCTGTTACCTGAATAGTGAACAGTACTGGTTGAAATAAAATGTATGATCTGAAGGGAATATACAGTACTTGCTTAAAAATGTTCAATTTTTTTAATATTAAAAGAAGTCAACTCTTATTACTGCGTCCTGCCAAGTCAGGCCCCAACTGGACCTGGCTGCCTGGTGGAAGATGTGTGAATGGTAAACTGGAACCATCTGACCTCGTAGGAAGCTAATACGTGAGAGACCTTGCAAATGCAGTAACGAGCACGTCTTGTTCTGGAGTTGACTGTGTTGCTTAGCAGTGTATCTCTCCAGTGAGCTGGTTTTTAATATTGTTGAAGCGCTTTTTAAAAAAAATGGATCTTTAGGGCGAGCTTCACGAGGCAAAGCCCCGCGAGCCTCCAGCTCTGTGTTTTTCCAAAACCGCCTCCCTATTTTCCATTGGATTCATATTGGCAGATCTTCTTTCAGTTAGCAATCCCAATCTTTCTGAATCTCTCCCTGAGTCTTTCCATTTTTGTCTTTTTTAAGATGGTGATTAAGAATAATCTTTAGTGGTTGAGGCTTTGGTCATCTGATGTGAAGTTCTGATTAATGATGCTCCATTGAAAGGCTTTGAAAATTGTTACCGATATTAGCTATTCTCTATAAACAAATAGTGTTTTGTTGAGACTATGCATGGAGAGCTACGTTATCCCTCAGTGTAGGTCACTTAAAAACGCATAAATCATGTTGTACTCTGAGCGGTCGCTGGGACTTACACCTCCACTTCTAATGATTGTATTGCAATAAAGTCACTTTGTTCAGTGTTGTATAAGTTGGTTTGGTATTCAGTCCCAGTATTTTCATTGAACACAATACAGATAGTTTAATTCATTAATTTATATTTGGCTACAAATGACACTGCTGCATTTCATCATAATTCACTCTATCAATAACAAAATGGCTGTTGGAACCGGGGTGGTGAAATCCTTATATCCAGTCCTCCCAACAGAGCCTCCTCTACACTAGTGAAACCCAACGTAAATTGGGGAACCACTTTGTCAAGCACCTCAACGCCACCCACCAAAAGCGGAATTTCCCAGTGGCTAACCATCTTAATTTTCTCCCCATTCCCACTCCAACATGTTGGTCCATGGCCTCCTCTTCTGCCACGATGAGGGCAATCTCAGGGTGAAGGAGCATCACCTCATATTCCATCTGGATAACCTCCAACCTGAGGCATGAACAGCGATTTCTCCTTCCAGTATAAAAAAATTCCCTCTCCCTTTCCTCTTCTTCTATTCTTCACTCTGGCACCTTACCTCTTCTCATCTGCCTAACACCTCCCCCTTGTGCCCTTCCTTCCCTTTCTCCTATGTTCACTCTTTTCTTCTTTCAGATTCCTTCTTCTCCAGCCCTTTATCTTTCCTATCTGCCTGGCTTCACCTATTACCTTTTAGCTATCTTCCTTCCCCTCCCCCCGACTTTTTATTCTGGCATCTTCCCCTTGTAGCGATGTACTACGTACAGAGCTAGAGACGACATGCAGTCGGTAAGTCGTTTCGAGACTAGTTTATTCAAACTTTGCAGCGCTGGCATTTAAATCCCTAGCACCCGCCCTCTCCGGGCGGAAATGACGTCAGAGGTGCATTACCAAAGTCTCTCCCCGCGCGCGGGCTATTTGTGAGCCGGTTCGCCTGCGCAGAAAGTGGGTCGCCACATAACGCCCCCCCCCCCAGAACCGGCGATACACCCCCCAATGTCCACAGTCTGGATCAGGCTCTGTTTGGGAGGTCTGCCTCTGTGCCGCGGTGCCTGAACCTCGACTGGCTGTGCCAAGTCCACATGGGCTGGTTTGAGTCGGTCCACCGTGAAAACCTCCTCTCTCCCCCCAATGTCCAGAACGTACGTGGACCCATTGTTGTTGATCACCTTGAATGGCCCCTCTTATGGTCGCTGTAGTGGTGCCCGGTGTCCGCCCCTTCGTACAAACACAGACTTACAGTCTTGCAGGTCTTTGGGTACATGGGTCGGGGTCCGTCCGTGCTGTGAAGTCGGCACGGGGGCCAGGTTGCCGAGCCTTTCGCGTAGCCTGTCCAGGACTGCTGCGGGTTCTTCCTCTTGCCCCCTTGGGGCTGGTATGAACTCTCCCGGGACGGCCAGGGGTGTGTTGTACACCAACTCGGCCGACGAGGCATGCAGATCCTCTTTGGGCGCTGTGCGAATTCCAACCAGGACCCAGGGAAGCTCGTCCACCCAGTTAGGTCCTCTCAGGCGGGCCATGAGAGCCGACTTCAAGTGACGGTGGAAACGCTCCACTAGTCTGTTCGACTGTGGGTGGTAGGCAGTAGTGTGGTGTAGCTGCGTTCCCAACAGGCTGGCCACAGCTGACCACAGGCTGGAGGTGAACTGGGCGCCTCTGTCGGAGGTAATGTGGGCCGGTACCCCGAAGCGTGCTACCCAGGTTGTGATCAGTGCTCGGGCGCAGGAATCTGCAGATGTGTCGGTGAGCGGGACCGCCTCTGGCCACCTCGTGAACCAGTCTACCATAGTTAGGAGGTACCGCGCTCCTCAGGACACTGGTAGGGGGCCCACGATATCCACATGAATGTGGTCGAACCTCCGGTGGGTGGGTTTGAACTGCTGCGGCGGGGCTTTAGTGTGCCGCTGCACCTTGGCTGTTTGGCACTGCGCGCACGTTCTGGCCCATTCACTGACCTGCTTGCGAAGTCCGTGCCACGTGAACTTGCTGGAGACCAGCCGGACGGATGTCCTGATAGATAGGTGCGCCAAACCGTGTATGGAGTCGAAAACTCGCCGCCTCCAGGCTGCCGGGATGATGGGGCGAGGTTGGCCGGTAGCCACGTCGCATAGGAGGGTCCTCTCACCTGGGCCTACGAGAAAGTCCTGCAGCTGCAAACCCGAGACTGCGGTCCTGTAGCTGGGCATCTCATCGTCTGCCTGCTGCGCCTCCGCCAGTGCTGCATAGTCCACCCCCAGGGACAGGGCCTGGACAGCTGGTCTGGAGAGTGTGCCCGCCACGACGTTGTCCTTTCCCGAGACATGCTGGATGTCCATTGTGTACTTGGAGATGTAGGACAGATGTCGCTGCTGGCGAGCCGACCAGGGATCGGACACCTTCGTGAACGCGAAGGTCAACGGTTTGTGGTCCGTGAATGCGGTGAATACTTCTAAGAAGTACCTGAAATGCCGGATTGCCAGATACAGTGCCAACAGCTCCCGGTCGAAAGCACTGTACTTGAGTTCGGGTGGTCGTAGGTGCTTGCTGAAGAACGCCAGGGGTTGCCAGCGCCCCTCGATGAGCTGCTCCAGCACCTCACCGACTGCTGTGTCAGATGCGTCCACCGTGAGGGCGGTCGGAACGTCCGTTCTGGGGTGCACCAGCATCGCGGCATCTGCCAAGACCGAACTGGCATTTGGCCGGGTTGATCGTGAGGCCGAAATCACTCAGGCGGGAGTAGAGCTGGCGGAGGTGGGACAGATGTTCTTGGTGACTACTGCTGGCTATAAGGAGGTCGTCCAAGTAGATGAACACAAAGTCCAGGTCATGTCCCACCACATCCATTAGCCGCTGGAACGTCTGTGCGGCATTCTTCAGGCCGAATGGCATTCGGAGGAACTCAAACAGGCTGAACGGGGTGATACGTGCCATTTTGGGGATGTCTTCAGGGTGCACTGGGATTTGATGGTATCCCCGGACGAGGTCTACTTTGGAAAAGATTCTTGCCCCGTGCAGGTTTGCTGCAAAGTCCTGCATGTGTGGCACGGGGTAGCGGTCTGGAGTTGTATCCTCATTTAGTCTGCAGTAGTCGCCGCATGGTCTCCAACCCCCGGCTGCTTTGGGCACCATGTGCAGGGGGGAGGCCCATGGGCTGTTGGACCTCGTACGATCCCCAATTCCTCCATCCTCTTGAACTCCTCCTTTGCCAGGCGGAACTTTTCCGGGGGGAGCCTTCGTGCGCGGGCGTGGAGGGGTGGTCCCTGGGTCGGGACGTGGTGCTGTACCCCGTGTCTGGGCATGGCTGCCGTGAACTGCGGTGCCAGAATCGATGGAAAGTCCGCCAGGATTCTGGTGAATTCGTTGTCCGACAGCGTGGTGGAGTCCAGGTGTGGGGCCGGCAACTTGGCTTCACCCAGGGAGAACATCTGGAAAGTCTCGGCATGTACCAGTCTTTTCCCTTGCAAGTCGACCAGCAGGCTGTGAGCTCGCAAGAAGTCCGCCCCCAGGAGTGGTTGGGCCACGGCGGCCAGTGTGAAGTCCCACGTGAACCGGCTGGCGCCGAACTGCAGCTGCACTGTGCGGGTGCCGTAGGTCCGTATCGTGCTGCTGTTTGCGGCCCTCAGGGTGGGTCCTGGCTTCCTGTTACGGGTGTCGTACCCCGTCGAGGGCAAGGCGCTGATTTCTGCTCCGGTGTCGACCAAGAAGTGGCGTCCTGACTGTTTGACCCAGATGTACAAGAGGCTGTCCTGGTGGCCAGCCGCCATAGTCATTAGCGGCTGCTGGCACTGGCCCTGGCCCTTGCAGGGCGGGTGACAACGGCGGGCTTCTGTGCCCCACCACTGGTGGTAGAAGCACCACTGTTCACTGTCCTCCTCACTCCTGCCTCTGTGTTGTGTGCGCCCCCCTGCTGGGCCTGGTCTGGTCCGCTGTTGGGTGCGTGGCCTTGTAATCTGACCGACAGACGCCATGCTCTCCCTCTTGGCTTTCCATAGCACGTCTGCCCGGGCTGCCACCTTCCGGGGGTCGCTGAAATCTGCATCGGCCAGCAGCAGATGTATGTCCTCAGGCAGTTGCTCTAGGAACGCTTGTTCGAACATGAGGCAGGGCTCGTGTCAGCCAGGGCCAGCATCTCGTTCATCAAAACTGACGGCAGTCTGCCTCCCAAACAGTCCAGGTGAAGCAGGCGGGCACCTCGCTCACGCCGTGAGAGGCCAAAGGTCCCAATGAGCAGCGCTTTGAATGCTTCATATTTGCCTTCTTCCGGGGGCGACTGTATGGAATCCGCAACCTGGGCGGCCGTCTCCTGGTCAAGAGCACTCACCACGTGATAGTAACGTGTGGAATCAGAGGATATCTGCCAAATCTGGAACTGGGCTTCTGCTTGGCTAAACCACACGCGTGGTCGCAGTGTCCAGAAAGTCGGCAGTTTTAGCGAAACTGCGTGAACAGATGAAGGGTCGGTCATCTTTGGTCCAAATCCTGTTTGGACTGGCGGGGTCACCAATGTAGCGATGTACGACATACAGAGCTAGAGACGACACGCAGTCGGTAAGTCGTTTCGAGACTAGTTTATTCAAACTTCGCGGCGCTGGCATTTAATCCCCAGCGCCCGCCCTCTCCGGGCGGAAATGACATCAGAGGTGCATTACCAAAGTCTCCCCCCGCATACTGGCTATTTGTGAGCCGGTTCGCCTGCGCAGAAAGTGGGTCGCCACACCCTTTCCTTTCCAGTCCTGAAAAAGGATCCCAACCCGAAACATCGACTATTTTTTCATTTCCATAGACGCTGCCTGACCTGCTGAGTTTTGTGTGTGTTGTCATTGGAATATGATTTGCTCTGTCCGCAGCTAGCGGGATTTCCCACTGGCCAGATATTTTAATTCCAATCCCCATTCCCATTCTGACATGCCTGTCCATGGCCTCCTCTACTGCCATGATGATGCCACTTTGGAGGAGCAAAACCTCATATTCCATCTGGGTAGCCTTCAACCTAATAGCATGAAGGTCAATTTTTCTAACTTCCAGTAACTTTTCCCCTCCCCCTTCTTTTATCCCCCACTCTGGCTCCCTTCTTACCTCTTCTCTTCTCCTCACCTGCCCATCACCTCCCACTGGTGCCCCTCCTGCTCTCATTTCTCCACAGTTCACTCTCCTCTCCTGCCAGATTCCCTCTTCTTCAGCCCTTTACCTTTCTGAACCATCTCCTCCCAGCTTCACACTTCATCCCGCCTCCTCCACTCACTTACCTTTCTCCTCACGTATCACCTTCTAGCTGGTACTCCTTCCCCTTTTTCGGCCTGAAACATCAACTGTTTATTCCTCTCCATAGATGCTGCCTGACCTGCTGAGTTCCTCCAGCATCTTGTGTGTGTGTTACATTGGAACATGCTGAAATTCTTTGGAGTTGTGAATTCTGCATTGTAGAAGTGATTTAAACCTTGATCATCGGGTGTTAGAAACTTGTGTGTATTTGCTATTATTCGCTGGCTAGTCTAGGTAGGTTCCTACTTGTACAGATACCCAGTCAATTTTTTTTACCCATTCCCATAGGCCAAGACAAGATAAATATAGTAACATTGGTACTCTGTGGACATGTCCTTTTCTGATTTGGTTTGACATGGATTTCACGCGGTGCCTGTCCTGTAACCAAAGCAGATGGATCAGACTACCGAAGTTCGGTTATGGTGTGGAGCCATATCTGGGAGATTTTTGGTATGTCTGTTCTTTTTAAAAGATGTTTAATGCTGAGAAGTGTGAGGTTCTACATTTTGGCAGGAATAATCCAAATAGGACATACATGGTAAATGGTAGGGCATTGAGGAATGCAGTGGAACAGAGAGATCTAGGAATAACAGTGCATAGTTCCCTGAAGGTGGAGTCTCATGTAGATAGGGTGGTGAAGATGGCTTTTGGAACGCTGGCCTTTATAATTCAGAGCATTGAGTACAGAAGTTGGGATGTAATGTTAAAATTGTACAAGGCATTGGTAAGGCCAAATTTGGAATATTGTGTACAGTTCTGGTCACTGAATTATAGGAAAGATATCAATAAATTAGAGAGAGTGCAGAGACGATTTACTAGGATGTTACCTGGGTTTCAGCACTTAAGTTACAGAGAAAGGTTGAACAAGTTAGGTCTCTGTTCATTGGAGCGTAGAAGGTTGAGGGGGGATTTGATCGAGGTATTTAAAATTTTGAGAGGGATAGATAGAGTTGACGTGAATAGTCTGTTTCCATGGAGAGTAGGGGAGATTCAAATGAGAGGACATGATTTGAGAGTTAGGGGGCAAAAGTTTAAAGGAAACACGAGGGGGTATTTCTTTACTCAGAGAGTGATAGCTGTGTGGAATGAGCTTCCTGTAGAAGTAGTAGAGGCCAGTTCAGTTGTGTCATTTAAGGTAAAATTGGATAGGTATATGGACAGGAAAGGAGTGGAGGGTTATGGGCTGAGTGCGGGTAGGTGGGACTAGGTGAGATTAAGAGTTCGGCACGGACTAGGAGGGCCAAGATGGCCTGTTTCCGTGCTGTGATTGTTATATGGTTATATGGTTATATGTGGAATGGCATAATAAGGTGGAAAAAAGATGTAGAACGTTAAAACATAATTAAATCTGCCTTTTAGAAAAGAGTGTTTGGCACTCTTAAAGAAGGATAGAGGAAGGCAAAATAAATTGGATCCCAGAGTAGGATTGAGTTCATGGTGTGTTCAGATTTAATTACATACGTCAATAAACACTGATTACTTTTTCCTATTGTGGTAATCAATTCATCATTCACTCTTCTACCCTCCTGTTAGATAAAGCATTCTTTGTTGAATTTATTAAAATAACAAAGTGATAAACTGGCTTCTGAATGTTGCTGCATAATTTCTGTGAACTCCAAAAACAGTGATGAAATCATTGCATGTATGTGTGGCACTGAGTCTGGACCCAGACATCACTGCTGGTGAAATAATATCTCTTATTCTATCCCCATGGTCTTGCAAACCTTCTTTTAAGTCTGGATCACTTTGCACATTAATGGCTGGTTTCAACCTGCTGCTTCTGCCACTCTTTAAAATAATTCTATTTAGACTTAATTTTAAAAATGAATTATGATTCTGTACCAAATTTGTTGCTAGAATATGTAGCCCATCCAATTCAAGGTTCAATGTATCGTGCAATTAGGTATGCTCCTCTGCGCACCACTCTTGTGATAGAAACATAGAAAACCTACAGCACAATATAGGCCCTTCGGCCCACAAAGTTATGCCGAACATCTCCCTACCTTAGAAATTACTAGGCTTACCTGTAGCCCTCTATTTTTCTACGCTCCATGTACCTATCCAAAAGTCTCTTAAAAGACCCTATCATATCCGCCTCCACCACCGTTGCCGGCAGCCCATTCCATGCACTCACCACACCGAGTAAAAAACTTATCCCTGACATCTCCTCTGTACCTATTCCCCAGCACCTTAAACCTGTGTCCTCTTGTGGCAACCATTTCAGCCCTGGATAAAAGGTTCTGTCTATCCACACGATCAATGCCTCTCATCATCTTATATACCTCTATCAGGTCACCTCTCATGTGACGTGATGACGTGTGCCATTCACGTACTTTTACATATAACTAATAATGAATTATGGAAACAAAGTATGCTTAATCAAACAACATATTTACAATATTAGTCAAATATTACGGAAATATTAAATACACAACACTCCTCCCTGCTTAGCTATAAACTTAACTCAGTACAGAATGCATCTCAACTATACACATATACATGTATACTGTGTATACAGTATACTATATAATACGACTACTATATAGCCATCCATAGTGTAGTAAATTTTAAATTGTCTCATTCAGGCCTAAAGATTTCTCATCCATGATTGCCTAAAAGATAACTGGATATTGTATAGTGAGTGAATTGAACTGTATTTTGAAGCAAATAAAATAGCTGATGTGAAATGAGTGACAGTTTTGCTGAGTGTACTAGGTGGAAGAGTATACAGTTTGCTTAGAAGTTTGACTGCTCCAGCCAAACGAACCAAAATCAACTTTGCTAATATTGTGAAAGTAATGCAGGAACATTTAGAACCAAATCACTTGTTGACTGTAGAACATTTTCAGTTTTATAAACAGAATCAAAATGAAGGGGAGTCCTTCATCAGGTCAGCACCTCAGATACATACACCTCACTAAAAGAAAAAACAAAGTTTACATGCATCTCTGAGGCTCCCTTGTTTTTCTTTCAATTAGCTTTACGTTTTGGAGTTACAAAATATAACATTCTTTTGTCCTTATTTTGTGCTGACATTATTTCCTTACAGTGAAGAAAGTTTTTTTTTAAATTTGAAAGCAGCATGGCATTTAAATTCGTTTTGAGTTATGCCCCCAGTGGTAATGATTGTGGTTCTGCAGCTTTGTGAGGAGCTCTGTGACTGAGTATTGTTTGGAACAACAAACACAAGTAACAATTGCTTGGACATTTGGAGATGGTGGATCATCCTATGAGAAGCATTGTCAGTTATATGAGTAAATGCTGAAATTACCCACTAAATTCCAGGCTCATAAATCTCCGCACAAAACTGCCATTGGATGGGAAACTCATAAAATGAGTTGAAGTGCCATAGCTACTTTCACATTAAAAATACAATATTTAAATTATCAATGTAATGTACTTTCAACAGAACAGAAAAGGAATTTCTTTCAGTGCAGTCACCAGCAAGTAGGTGACACTTTGGAGTGAGAGTACAAGAAGCAGAAACAGAAGTTCACATCTTCATTCCATGAAACCATGCCCCATCACGTACGTACCTTGTCCACGCTCCCAGCCAATCCCCATGTCTGAACTTGTCACTATCAGAGTTCCCACCAGGTACTGGAACAGTTACCCTTCAACCATCAGAGTCCTGAACCAGCATCACTCTCTTCAACATTGAACGGCTTTTGTTTTTGAATTTGTTCAATTTGCCTTTTGCACATTGGCTGTTTGTCAGTCTTTGTGTGCTTTTTCCATTGATTCCATTGTATTACTTTGTTCTACTGTGAATGCCTGCAAGAAAATGAATCTCAGGGTAGTATATGGTGGCATACACATATTTCGATAATTAATTTACTTTCAGCTTTGAATGCCCTGTTAAAATTATACATGTCAGCCTTGAAATTCCCCAGTGACTGAGCATCCACGACCTCCTGGGCAAAGATTTCCAATGGTTTGCAATCATCTAAGTATAAAGAGTACTCTTTTCCTGAGAGTATACCCCCTGATTCTGGATAGGGTTGCTGCAGAGAGGAAGGAGCCTTGCTGCAGGCACCCATCAATCCCTTCTAAGAATCATATTTGTTTTAATGGGATCATTTTACATTCTTCTAAAAATTTGTGAGTATGGATCACTGGCACTACTATCCCTCAATATTGGAATCAATCCCATGAACATATGTTACCTTGCCAGAAAGGTATATATTTTCTTGGGCGTTGAGCATTACACATAGTATCTGCAGATCTGGTCTGAACAAGCCCTGTACATTTGGGACACCAATATGGCTTGATATCATAGAATACTAAAATAAGTGACTGTTTCTGCTATGCCTATGATGTGGAATATTTGTTGGTGTTCTTTACATACTCATGTACTTTGTTACTGAATGTTACTTACTTTAGATTCCCTTCTCTTATTCGGTCATTGATCATCTGCTACCTTGGATATTTTCTTACATTTTCTGCGGAGCAATCAGTTTAAAAATATTTATTTAATGTGCTGCAATTCTCCTAACTGAAATAGTTTTGAGTTTTTTTCCTTTTTAGAAGGTTTTATGCAAAATTTCAGCACGTCTATCGGGTCAGGGATCTTCAACCCAAAATATTAACTCCGCTTCTCCCTCCACAGATGCTGTCTGGGTGTTTCCAGCTTTTCTGTTTTAGATTCAGACTTCCCGCCTCGACAAAATTTCGATTTTCATCGACAGAAACTCCTTCAGCTTTATTCTTACCCTGTTTTTTTCTCCATATCATTTTTTATTGGCATTCATTAATGGCACCTGAAACCTTCTCTATCTTCAGATCTACAGTTTTTGGCATGGTTAAATCACTTCCTTCAGTTGAATGTTATCTTTTAACCCTTTTATTAGTCATGAAAGAATCACATTTCCTGTGGAAATTTTCTCAAAGTGGATGTATTCATTGAAAATTATTCAATTATTTAGTGTTCCCCATGTTCACCTACTGAGAAATCTGTTAATTTAATTTTGTAATGTCAGCTACTTTGACATTACAGTTAGCTTTATTTAAGTTCAGAAACCTTGCTTCCAACTAAATTGTCTCAAAAATAAAATTCCATTAAGTCGTAATCCTGCATCTTGAGCGTATTCGGCTCGAGTCACAATTGTGTTGCTCTGGATGAGGCCAAGATAAGCAGTGAAATTGAAGGTTTTCTCTCATAGGTATTTGTCTAGGATTCAACAGAGATTGATGAGGAAAACTGTTCCATTTTACTTTCTTCACTGTCAATGAGTCCAGATTCCACAGTCATATGCTAGAGAGCTAAGTATGCCACTGTTGCATGTGGATGACTTTTGTCAATAGAATGAGCACTCAGTTTATTGCATTTCATTTCAGCCGCTCAGGCAAGATTTTGTGAGCCGGTGCAGTGTAAAGAGAGAAATTATTTAACTAAGCTCGCTTCACCTATACTAATTATGCATTCTGTTTTTTTCCCCCCTGAACTTCTCCATTTGCTCTTATTTCATCCTTTATTCTCAAGGCTGCCATGCCTCCTTTACTCATCTTTTCTGAACCCCATGTATAATGATGAGAGGCGTTGATCATGTGTTCCCAGGGCTGAAATGGTTGCCACAAGAGGACACAGGCTTAAGGTGCTGGGGAGCAGGTACAGAGGAGATGTCAGGGGTGTGTTTTTTACTCAGAGAGTGGTGAGTGCGTAGAATGGGCTGCTGGCAACGGTGGTGGAGGCGGATATGATAGGGTCTTTTAAGAGACTTTTGGATAGGTACATGGAACTTAGAAAAATAGAGGGCTATGGGTAAGCCTAGTAATTTCTAAGGTAGGGACATGTTCAGCACAACTTTATGGGCCAAAAGGCCTGTATTGTACTGTACGTTTTCTGTGTTACTATAGAAGATTCAGACTCTTTCACTGTACAACCATGTCCCTATTATGGCTACTGGATCAAACCCATTTCTTCTAAGGAACAACATATTCACCCTCATCACCACACTATAATACTGGCTAAAATTGCGCCTTAAACAGCTGGTTTCTCACTCCAAGGTGAAGGTGTAAGCAGTTGAACCAAACTTGTAGTTCAAGGACAGATATTATGGCAGAAGACTTACAATGCTGTTTCAAAGTAAATTTATTGTCAAAGTACATCTATGTCACCGTATGCTACCCTGAGATTCATTTTCTTGCAGGCATTCACAGTAAGTACACAAAGAAACGAAATCGAGTCAATGAAAAACTGCACACAACAGAGATGGGCAAACAACTGATGTGCAGATGCAACATGAAGGGAAAAAAAGAACTAAATATCAAGAACATGAGTTGTAGTGTCCTTGAAAGTGAGCACATAGGTTGTGGAAATTATCCCCTCTGGTTAAAGAGCCTGAGGGGTAATAACTGTTTGCTGCGATGCACCCTGCAAAGTGCATCATGGTGGACCCAGGCGCTGTGTCTTCAGGTTGAGACTGACAGCAAGGTAGCAAAGTTAATTGGTGCAAAGTTTATGTCAGAAATGCTATAGACCAAAAGCATGACGGCAGGCTTGCATTTTTGGATTATCCAAATCACGAAGCTCCTGATTTTCAGCAAGGCCAGTGATAACAGTGAAGACCAGATGTTCATTAAGCTTGTGAAGAATGTTTAACTTGTGGACTGATTAAAACATTCCAGTTGCATGGTTTGGGACAGGCTGCCCTCTACATTTTCCTTAGTACATCAGGCTGAATCTTTGGGAAGAGAAACAGCATTAACATGACCATAAAATCTTGTTAAGTTTATCTCCATGGTCACTCTGGTTTTACCATCAGAGACATCCCCTGGTGGTAAATAAATAAATCCCCAAATTTATTGTTTTGCAGCGGCAGTACCATGCATAGACGTAAAATTACTGCAAATGAACAAATTATATAGAGCAAAACTAAAGGAGTACAGGTGTCCCCCCCTTTACAAAGGTAGAGCATTCCTATGAAGCTTTTCTTAAGCCGAAATGGCGTAAAGTGAAGAACCATTAACTTATAATGGGAAAAATTTTCATAAAAGCGAAAGTCCTCTTTGTAATGCGAAAACACGTTACTGATGTAGGTCTTTTGTAAAAGTGGAGTGGCGTAAAGCGAACATTCGTAAAGCGGGGGACACCTGTAATGAGTTTTCATTGGTTCATGGACCATTCAGAAATGCGCTGAAGAGGAAGAACCTGTTCCCAAATCATTGAGAGTGGGTCTTCAAGCTCTTGTATCTCCTCCCCGATGGTAGAAACAAGAAGAGGGCATGTCTCAGATGGTGGAAGTCCTTAGTGACCCATTTTGACAGAAATCTTTGGCCTGAAATGTTAACGCTGTTTCTCATGCCACAGATGAGGCCTGACCTGTTGATTGCTCCTAATTTTCTTCTTTATATATATATTAATATTGATTTATTTTAGACTTCCTGCATTTGCATTTTTATGATTTTCACTTTTTATTTTCCTCTCGTTTCTTTACCGTCACTCTCGTTTTCCTTCGTATTTATTCTCGTACCCTATCTTCTCTTCAGCCCCTGGCCACATTGCCTTCTCACTTTTCCCACCAGAAATGCTACCCAACCTGCTGTGCTCTTCTGCGGACTGCTTGTTACTTACTTTCTCCGTCTATCTGCTTCCTTTCTTCGCCATCTCATTTCCCCCTTTCTATGGCGTCCTGTGTGAGGGTGTTTCCTTTTGGCATTGACACCCTTTCTGAAATCAGCAGAATTGGGAAATTGGCTAATCAGTGTATGAAGATTAAAGTGAAAGTCAATTTAGAGTTAAAATGGTAAGAATGATTCCATAATGTGTATTGAAGAACTTGCCGACCATAAACACCTGAAACACTTTGTTTGCTGAGTGCAGTCCTATCACTCAGTTCTCTTTATTTTGTAGCATGCTGTTGGCTAGTTTATCTGTACTGATAGCCTCTGTGGCTTACTGATAGCCTCTGTGGCTCTCTGATAAATGTTTCAAGCTGTTTGTTCAGGCAATTGATGTAATGTGATTGTCGTCTTCACACAAAGGTGTTTGATTTGGCCACGAGCCACAATCATGTGGTAAGCTAAAGATAAGCCCGTGCGGTGAGACAGGCTCGCACTGTTGGTTTATAGGTTTACTTGTGTACGTGCAGTCTTTGCTGACTGTTCCGGAAAATTGTTTTGTCCTGTCATTAGCTTTCTGGTATGTTGAGGCATTGAGTTCGGGAATCAGGAAATTATGTTGCAGCTTTATAAAATTCTAGTTTGGCTGCATCTGAAGCATTCAGTTCTGGTGGTCCCATTATAGGAAGTTTGTGGGGGCTTTGGAGAGGATGCAGAAGAGGTTCACCAGGATGTTGCCAGGATTAGCAAATTTGCTAATGAGAGGTTGCCAAGGAGAGGTTGGACAAATTTGGGTTGTTTTCTCTGGAGTGGCAGAGGCTGAGGGGAGATCTGATGGAGGTTTATAAGATTATGAGAGGCATAGATAGAGTAGGCCCCAAGGCCCCTTTCTCCCCAAGGTTCAGATGTCTAATACTAGAGGGCATGCATTTAAGGTGAGAAGAACAAAGTTTAAAGGAGATGTGTGGTGCAATTTTTTTTACACGGAGAATGGTGGGAGCCTGAAACACACTACCAGGGGTAAATGCGATTGTGGAGGGATATGGATGTTGTAGACAGAGGGGATTAGTTTAATTAGACATTTAATTGGTTTGGAACAACATTATGGGCCAAAGGGCCTGATGCCATGCTGTTACTATTCTATGTTCCATGTTCTGCTTTTTGGAATCTGCCCCTCACTGTTTCACTAGAAAAGACTGGCTAGGTTTAACTGATAATCAAGGAAGTTCAGGTGCTGGAATCTAAACTAAAAACTGAAAATATTAGAATTACTCAACAGGTTAGAGGCTTCCTGTGCACATGAAATGGTTAGCGTATCAGGCCAAAAATCTTTTTTCAGTTCCATGTTTCCAGCAGCTACTGTGTTGACAACTGATCATTGGGTTGTCAATATTTAGCACTGGGGTGTCAGTAAGGTGTTTCTGGTGTTAGGTGTTCCTGTCCCAAATTTATTTCTCCAGTGGATGCTTTATTTGGTGACTGTTGCATTGTTGTCTGAAGGAGCATGCCCTATGAAAATTGGTTGTAGAGCACCTTGGGATATTCTGCGAAATTCACATTCTATGAATGCAGAACTTTGTTTCTTTTTTGCCTGGTTGTAGAGGAATGATTATGCATAAAAATACAAAGTTGGGTGTCACAAATTCACGTAACATCCCACAAAGCTATTGGCACGGGGTGAGTACACAGTTTAAGAGCACTGCATCGTCAGAGATGTTAAACCGATGTGCATTCTGACCTCTGCCGTGGTCACAAAAGGACACTTTATTGAAAGAGAGAAGAGCTCTTTCCCACTGCCCTGATCAATGTTTATCGTTCAAATAATATTATCTGCCCATTCCTCTCATTTATGTGCACAAATTAGCTGCCTTGTTTTACAGCTGGACAGTACTATTGATTATTGGATAAACCAGGGGTCATCTGATCAGTCTTACAAATGCAAATTTGTTTTTGTCCTTTGCTCCTTTTTTATTTTAAAATAAAAATCACACCTTGTGGCAATATTTCTGTTAAACTCCTCCTCTCTCCCTGGTCCACAGCAATGTTCCCATGTCATAAATCACAACAAGAGAGCCTGAATGCTTTCATTGCGTTCCCTCACAACCTGCTCAGGAGCGATCATTATCACGAGTTCCAAAAGAGTTTCGGCCTGGTTGCGGTTGAGTAAGAATAGCCGCCTGCATGTCTGCAGCCCAGAGTTGTGAATTTGCTGACTGAGGTAGTGCTGGACACAAGCAGTAAATTCCTACTGGATCAATCCCTTCCATCAAACGCTTCTAAGCTCTGCAAACATCTCAGTCTCAGAAAGCAGCCAAACTTCTTCAGGGCTTCTCCGTGTTCCTGAAATTTCTAAACTATTAGCAATGAAATAAACATAATCATGCTGGAGTAATTTTTGGAAGAAAAAAAATCACCAAACAACTCTTTAAATAATTAGAAAAATACTGGGCACATAACTTTAAAAAATTAACTTATTTAGCCTTCCTTGAAGTTGTAGAATCCCCACTCAGATGAATCAGCATGCTGATTCTGGCACAAGATCTGAGGGCAGATTTCTTAGTTCAAATACAGAGTTATTCCAGCATGCTGGAACACAGCCAAGCAATCACCTGCAGTGCTCGACCAGTCGGGTTGGAACATTGACGATCGTGTTGGAATTCCAATCACTCTGGCAGTTAGAAGCATAAGTGTGCTGAGAAGTTGCTAATGAAGCATCTGGGCAGTTGTTTTGGTGAGGAATGAAATGGATGCCTTCTTTGAAGAAAGGAACAAGTTGTATTCATCAAGTACCTTATCTTGCCTTTCAAGTTCTCAAAACAATTCATGTACATTAATCACCTTGATCTGCAGTTGCTCTTATATAGGCAAGTTGCATGGAATATTATACATCAAAGACCTTATGCTATAACTGAAATGGGAGGAAGTCAGTATAATATTTCTTATTGGTTGAGTTGTTGCTTCATGGATTTCAGGACTTCATTAACAAGCAATAAGATGTGACATATTAGATTTTGAAAGTCATTATTGGTACTTGCTGGTGGTTTCACAATTGATTCCTTGAGTGGATCTGGTGCCATGTAATCTTCAGTAGGTAATTAAGTAATCTGGTATAAAAAGCCTGCAGAGTGACTAATGACCATAGCAGTACCAGATGGTCCATTTAGTTCACTAAAACTCAGACAGCCCGACTCTTAATTCTTCAGCAAGGGAGACGATTGCTGAGGCTTTAACAGAGATCAATAGCCACAGATAGAAGTCCTAAAAGACTGGAGATAGCTAATGCTATTCCTTTGTTGAAGGCAGCAGGGATAATCCAGGAAATTATAGACCAGTGAGCCTTACATCAATGGTAAGGACATTATAGCTGAAGCTTCTTAGGGCAGGACCCACTTGCATTTGGATAAACAAGGCTTTGTGCTCAGGAGGTTGTGTCTCAGAAATCTGAGGAGGTGACAAAAATGATTGATGAGGGTAGAGCAGTGGTTGTTGTGTTCATGGGCTCTTCTAAAGCATTTGACAAGACCCCTTATGGGAGCCTAGTTCAGGAGTTTAAACCGGAATCCACGGTGAATTGATAAATTGGATATAAAATTGGCTTGGTCATTGGAGGCAAAGGGTAATAGTGGAGGAGTGTTTCACCAACTGGGGTCTGTGAACAGTGGTGTTCCACAAGGATTTGTGCTGGGGGTCTCTGTTTGTAATACAGGACAATGATTTGGATGAAACTGTAGGCAATCTGCTCAGTATGTATGCAGACAACATGAAAATTGATGGAGTTGTGGAAAGCTGTCAAAGGATACAAAGTTTAATTTGGACAAATGTAAGGTGCTGCACGTTTGGAGGTCAAATGCAAGAGGAAAGTATACAATAAATTGCAGGGCCCTTAAGAAAACTGATGTACAGAGAAATCTTGGAGTGCAAGACCATAATACCCTGGAAGTGGGTAGTGTGGTAAAGATGACCTTCATGGTCGGGGCATTGAGCATAAAAGCTGGGAAGTCAGAATGCTGTTGTATAAATTGTTGTTTGGGCTATATTTGGAGCATTGTGTGCAGTTCTGGTTACCATACTACAGAAATGATGTGGAGACTTTTGAGATGGTGGAGAAAAGGTTTACTAGAATGTTGCCTGGATCGGAGAGAGTTAGCTATAAGGAGAAGTTGAACAAACTTGGATTTTTTTTTCTCTGGAGAGTCAAATACTGAGGGGTGACCAGATAGAAATACATAAAATGATGAGAACCAGAGATAGCCAGAGTCTTTTTTTCTCAGGCTGGAAAAGTCAAATATGAGAGGTTATCGGTCTAAGATGAGAGGGAGAAAGTTTAAATGAGATGTGTGAGGCAAGTGTTTTTACTGCACAGAAAATTGTACTGCCAGGAGAGGTGGTGGATGCAGATACAGTAGGAGAGCATTGTTTAAGAGCCATTGTGATGAGCACGTGAGCAGAGTACGGAGTCATACAGACCACGTGAAGGCAGACGGAATTAGAGAGGCATCATGGTTGGCACATACATCATGGGTCGAAGGGCCTGTTCTTGTGCTGTACTATTCTACTGTACTAAATAGACTAGGAAGCCAATGAGTTTTGTCAGAGCTATACAAGAAGATGATTAGAATAATTAAAACAATTGGAATAAAACAAGATGGACTTTGCGGCATTGACCTCAAACACCACAAAAGCCAGCATAGCTGTGAAGAAACAGCTTCTATGTAGCCATACTCACCAAATCGTACATTCCAGTCAGTGCATCAAACCAATCAATATAATCTTTGGGTATGTCCTTTCCAATCAATAGATCAGTCCCTCCAGTGTTGACAGATCAGTGGGGGCAGGTAGAGGCAGTAAATGTGGAAGTCTGCAGCATTGATTCTAGACCCCATGAAGTCTCATGACATTACTTCAACTACAGACAAAGAATCAATCATGCAGATTGCCACCTGCCTTCCCTTCTCAGTTGATACTTATTAAGTTTGGTAGAAGGATTAGAGAAAAAAAATGAGGATTACCTTGGCCTAGAGGGTGTTAGGGGCCTGAAATTCTTGGAATGATAAAGGCAGAAATACACTTGAAAAGTGCACTTGGAGAACTATAACCTACAGGGCCACAGACTGAATACTGGAATGTGGGATTAGGGTGGGTCGGCTTTTCTTCAATGAACACAGGTACAATGGCTTCTGATGTCAGTTTTTTTCTGTGGGATGAGAAAGTATTCATCCATTTGAATAATTCTGAACAGAAGCGTTGGATATAGTATCGGGATGGAATGTATTCTGCGTGGGAGACTTCAAAGCCTGTTGCTCCGTGCTCCAGGCAGATACACAGAGTTCCCTGCTCTTGTGCTAAAGCCTGTGTTCCAGAACTACCTGCACATTTAGCTAAGATTCTGTAGTATTTTGTATTATCAAAAACCTGGTGTCTATCCAACATAGTGGAAGACTGCACTCAAGCATCTTGTGGACAAAAAGTAAGGTGAACCTGTCTGTTATCACCTAAAGTTATGGGAGGTGCTGTTGACTGTGCCAGAAAGGGGTCCTGGTTACTGAATCTCTCTTTATAGTCTATTAACACTCAGACTTCATTGCAGCCTTTGCGCAGTAAAGGAAAAAGGAGCAAGATTTCAGAGATGAGAATGGTGACCCTTGACATTAGCATTTGGCCAAGCACACTGTAAAGGAGCTCCAGTAAAACTGAAGTCACAATGCATTAAGGGGAAAGCTCTCCACTGATAGAACCAAGCTGTTTATGTGTTTAGGAAGACTATCGTCCCACCCCAGTTGTTCTTCAGAGCAGTTAAATTCTAGCCTGATTTCTGGGCCGTTCAGGTTGTTGCTGAATGTGAGTTGTATGATTGGAAATATAAGGAGCCCCATGGATGTAGTTATTGGAAAACACATTTGAAAATAATTGCACAATGTACCTTGAATCTTAGGTGCAATGGCTGCCAAATTTGACAATTTTAATTTGCGTCATTTTGTTGCGTTCAAGTGATGTTGCTTTGCTGTACGTCAGTATAAGGTTTACTGAAGCATTTCATTCAAGCTAATTTTAGTTATCTTTTGTGCAAAGGAAAATACTAAAACCACTGAGATGCAATATAGATGCTTTAATTTGCCGTGTAATCAAAGCAGGACTCTTCATCCCAGTGTTTTAGTCGATATATTCTCTTTATATCAATGCTATTTTCTGCCAGCACACACAAAATGCTGGTGGAACTCAGCAGGCCAGGCGGCATCTATGGGAAAGAGTACAGTCGACATTTCGGGCTGAGACCCTTCAGCAGGATTTATGCCATTGCTTCTGTAATCTCTCTGACAGAATTATGTTGACTGCTGGAAAACTAAAAATGAGAAATTATCCTTTTACGTTAAATAATTTCACTCTAGACTTCACTTGCCCTAAATTACAGATTGTTGCTAATAGGAAATGGTGGGTAACCTTGTGAGACAAGGAATGAAATCCTTATAAGGTATATCATTACATTGTAAGGCAGGGAGTGAATTATCCTATTATGGGAGTACTTACGCCAAGGAGAGATTGGATTAAAGAAGATGGATCACTGTCACCTATTAGAGGGTGTTTAGGGATGGACGATAAACACTAGTTCTGTCAGTGATGCCAAGAATGGGTTTATAAAGAATGTAAATTGGAATACTGATGGATGAGGAAAGTACACTGAGTGTTTCCAATTAGGACTTGGTGACCAGCAGAGGGTTAGTAAAATCAGCCATGATGGAATGGCAGAGCGAACTTAAGCTGTTTCAAACTCTGCATCCACTGAAACATGTTCACTATTATAATCATGGAAACAATTTCTCAAGTGAACATCATTCAGGTTTACTTCACCTTTCTTGCTTGATTTCCAAGTGGTATAATTTCTGTGAACACTGCTCCTCTCCCCATCTTACAGTTCTAATGAACAAAAAACTATTATCAACAATGATCAAAATCTGACACAGGCAGAACAATCCATGTGGGTGCTGGGAGCATTGGAAGTACCTCTAGAATTGCTCCTTCCTCAATTATGAATTAATGTTAAGAATTTGATGGGACAAATATCAAATGTTTCTAACAATATGATGTTGCAATATTGGTTTGCATTTCTAATTTAAGGAGCAAATACCATTAAATATGGCCCCTCTGAAATAATAGTATGCCATGCTTGTGAAGCAGTATGTTAAAGGGCAAGGAAATGGAGGATTCCAAATGGGTAATTTAGTCAGAATTGGGTTTTTATTTTGAAACAACATTCTGCTGGAGGAACTCAGCTGTTTGAACAGCATCTGTCCAGGGGAAAGAATTGCCATTTTATTTTGAATGCTGTTCTGACTGATGAGAAGTAGCAAATAAAAGTGGCTTTAAGAGGAACGTCAACGAGTAAAGTCAAACTTGTGAAATAGGATTAAGCTTCGCTGTAGAGTTGGGGAAAACACTGGAAGGGAAATGGTGAGGGAACGACTGTTCAAGTTAACCAAAGCAGGCAAAGCTGCACGTTTCATTTTCACTGATCCGCAAATTAAAATTAACTAGCAATTTACTGTTCCATTTACAAATTTTGGTTCTATGATAATATACAGCACAGTCATTAGAAGTTCAGTGTACTCATATTGCAATTTTGCTTCTACCATTATTTCACCGTTTCTCTCCTGTCATCTAAATTATTAATTGAACACTGCAATGATTTTTTAAAGTATTTATATAAAATGTAATTGAATTTTGAGAGAACATAGTCATAAAGATACCACAGAGAAAGATTAAAACTTATAAAATCTTCATGATTTTATTGAATGGGTTGTCATAACAATAGTCCACTAAAATGTTCTGAAGTTGCAGTCAACTGTTTCCTGTACTTTACCCAAACAAGCTCTGATATTGGACTCCATGCAGAGATCAATGGTGGGGCACTATTATGTCGCAGTTCTCAAACACCGAAGACACAAGTTGATGTTAGTTCCCTCAACCCTGTTTTTCGAAATAATAAAAAATAAAAAAAAACGCTGGAGAAATTCAGCGGATCAGGCAGTAACTGTGGAAAGAGAAACAGTTAATGCTTCAGGTCAGAACTGAGAAAAGGTGAAAACAAATTAACGGCAAAAGTGGGGGAGGTGATTGGTGGCACAAATGGAATGTCTGTAGTATTGGTGGAATGATGCCAAGTAATTGAATGGACAGTTGAGCTTCTTTGGCTGTGTAATGCTGCCAATATTGTGAAGTCTGTTTAATGTTGTACAGTCTGATCAACTGGGATGTACTGAGCAGACCAGCATATGCAAAGAGAGATAAAAAAGGGGCCCAGGTGGCCAAGGAGAGATGGCAACCACAAGCAATCTGTCCTGATACAAACAGAAAGAAAGCAAGTTATCTGAAGTTAGAGAATTCCATACTGGTCTTGCCCAATAGCCCCAGATGAAAAATGAGGTGTTAATCCTTGAGTTTACACTGGATCCCAGAGCTGTGATAGGGTCTGCAGACTGGCGTCTTAGTGAGTGGTGAATAAAATGACAGGCAACTGCAAGCTCGGGGGTCAGCCCACAGACTGAGTGCAGGTGCTTCACAAAGTGAGTATTTTGTATCTTGACTCCGGTTAGAGGTAGGTGTGGGGGGGGGGGTGTGCGTGTGCGTGCGTGTGTGTGAGAGCGAGCGAGAAAGGGGCTTGTTTTGCTGTTGTTGTTTAGTTGCCTGTTGCTTTATCATTGCTGCTGCTTGTGTTGTTCTGCTGAGCATTGTGGGCTTGCTTTGTTGACACTGGAATATGTGGTGACACTGCAGGCTGCCCCCTTGGGTTGTGCTGGTTGTTAACACAAACAATGCATTTCACTGTATGGTTCATGGACTTGTGACAAATAAAGCTAATCTTTCTCTTTACCTGGAAAGTCAAAGTGGGAAGGAAAGGGATGAAAGGATAGGGTGGTGCACTTCCTACAGTTGCATGGGAAAGTATCCTACGATGGGGAGAGACAGGTGGGGATGGAAGAGCGATCTAGGGAGTCATGAAGGTAACAATTCCTTTGAAACACTGCAATGTTGGTGAATTTGCCTGATTTATCCAGTGGAGGAACATTGTCTTTGTTCATTGAAATGGAGATGAAAAACTCCAAGGTAGATTTACTTTAGTTTATTAGAATTAGTTTCTTTGTTTGTTCTTACACTTCAGTGCACATTGAAATTTTTTTTTATTGTTTGGTTCAATAGTACGGCAGAGATGTCTTCACTTATTCTTGAGCCCAAAGCTGAAAGTATACTGCCTAGCCCTCCCAAAGATGGACATAGCATCTGTTAGTGGGGAGGGCTTAAAGCAGGATTGGGGAAGGACTTGCATTGCGCTTAGATGTTGGGTAAAGGGCAGTAACCTTGACGTTAGGGAAGTGAGATATCAGAAGTTTGTGAAGGGGTTTTGGGTGGCAAATCCACCAGTTTGTCTTGGGGGAAATCAGAAGTGGATAGTGGAAAGATCCGAACCGCAATGAGTGTCCACTGGAGAGGTGAGGAGAGATAGTCGTGGTTAGGCTAGAGATTGTGAAAGGGATTTCAAGGATTTCAGCAAGTAATTAATTTAATTTGTGGGCCTTCCAATTCGGCATTGTGCAAGTTAAGATCATACTGTCTCAGAAATGGCCAATGGTGGACATCCCCAGGGCTTACGTTTCCGCACAATGTTCCAGTATGAACATTGCACAATCCTTCACATCCTTTCTCTTATATTCTAGTCCTCTCAAAATGAATGTTAACATTGCATTTACCTTTCTTATCACTGACTGAACCTGCAAGTTAACCATTTGGGAATCCTGCACAAGGACTCCCAAATCTCTTTGCACCTCCAATTTTTAAAATTTTTCTCCGTTTAGAAGATAGTCTGTGCCTTTATTACTTCGACAAAAGTGCATGACCATGCACTTTCCTACACTATATTCCATCTGTCACTTCTTTTTCCATTCTCCCAGTCTGTCTAGGTCCTTTTGCAGACTCCCTGCTTCCTCAACTCTACCTGCCCCTCTGTCTATCTTTGTATCATCCACAAACTTGGCAAAAAAGCCATCACTTCTGTTATCAAATTATTGATATAATGTGAAAAGAAGTGGTTCCAATAGCAACCCCTGCAGAGCACTACTTGTCACCTGCAGCCAACCAGAAAAGGATCCCTTTATTCTGACACTTTGCCCCCTGCCATTCAGCTGGTGTTCTATCCATGCTAGTATTTTTCCTGTAATGCCATGGGCTGTTAACTTGTTAAGCAGCCTCATGTGTGGCACCTTGTCAGAGGCCTTCTGAAAATCCAAGCACACAACATCCACTGACTCTCCTTTGTCTATCCTGCCTGTTATTTCCTCAAAGAATTCCAACAAATTTGTCATACAAAATTTCCCCTTCAGGAAACCCATGCTGACTTTGACATATTTTATCATGTGCCTCCTAGCACCCCATCCTTAATAACGGACTTCAGCATCTTCACAACCACTGAAGTCAGGCTAACTGGCCTATAATTTTTTGTTTCCTCTGCCTCCCTCCCTTCTTAAAGAGTGAAGTGACATTTGCAATTTTCCAGTCCTCCGGAACCATTCCAGAGTATAGTGATTTGTGAAAGATTATTACTCATGCCTCCATAATCTCTTCAGCTACCTCTTTTGGAAGCCTGGGGTGTAGTCCATCTGGTCCCGGTGACTTATTTACTTTTAGACATTTCACCTTTCCAAGCATCTTCTCCTGAGTAATGGCAACCACACTTACTCCTGCTCCCTAACAGTCTTGAACTTTTGGCATACTGCTAGTGTCTTCCACAATGAAGACTGACATAAAATACTTACTAAATTTGTCAGCCTGTGGCGACCCACTTTCTGCGCAGGCGAACCGGCTCACAAATAGCCAGCGCGCGGGGAGAGACTTTGGTAATGCACCTCTGATGTCATTTCCGCCCGGAGAGGGCGGGCGCTAGGGATTAAATGCCAGCGCCGCAAGTTTGAATAAACTAGTCTCGAAACGACTTACCGACTGCATGTCGTCTCTAGCTCTGTATGTAGTACATCGTTACATTGGTGACCCCGACGGTCCAAACGGGATTTGGACCAAAGATGACCGACTCTTCATCTGTTCACGCAGTTTCGCTAAAACTGCCGACTTTCTAGACGCTGCGACCACGCGTGTGGTTTAGCCAAGCAGAAGCCCAGTTCCAGATTCAGCAGATATCCTCTGATTCCACGCGTTACTACCATGTGGAGAGCGCCCTTGACCAGGAGACGGCCGCCCAGGTTGAGGATTTCATACAGTCGCCCCCGGAAGAAGGCAAATATGAAGCATTCAAAGCGCTGCTCATTAGGACCTTTGGCCTCTCACGGCATGAGCGGGGTGCCCACCTGCTTCACCTGAATGGTTTGGGAGACAGACTGCCGTCAGCATTGATGAACAAGATGCTGGCCCTGGTTGACGGACACGAGCCCTGCCTCATGTTCGAGCAAGCGTTCCTAGAGCGACTGCCCGAGGACATACATCTGCTGCTGGCCGACGCAGATTTCAGCGACCCCCGGAAGGTGGCGGCCCGGGCAGACGTGCTGTGGAAAGCCAAGAGGGAGAGCGTGGCGTCTGTCGGTCAGATTACAAGGCCACGCGCCCAACAGCGGACCAGACCAGGCCCAGCAGGGGGGTGCACACAACACAGAGGCAGGAGTGAGGAGGAGAGTGAACAGTGGTGTTTCTACCACCAGCGGTGGGGCACAGAAGCCCGCCGTTGTCACCCGCCCTGCAAGGGCCAGGGCCAGGGCCATCTGTCGCTAATGACTATGGCGGCTGGCCACCAGGACAGCCTCTTGTACGTCTGGGACAAACAGTTGGGACGCTGCTTCTTGGTCGACACCGGAGCAGAAATCAGCACCTTGCCCTTGACGGGGTACGACACCCGCAACAGGAAGCCAGGACCCACCCTGAGGGCCACAAACGGCAGCACGATACGGACCTACGGCAACCGCACTGTGCAGCTGCAGTTCGGCGCCAGCCGGTTCACATGGGACTTCACACTGGCCGCCGTGGCCCAACCACTCCTGGGGGCGGACTTCTTGCGAGCTCACAGCCTGCTGGTCGACTTGCAAGGGAAAAGACTGGTATATGCCGAGACTTTCCAGACGTTCTCCCTGGGTGAAGCCAAGTTGCCGGCCCCACACCTGGACTCCATCACGCTGTCGGACAACGAATTCACCAGAATCCTGGCGGACTTTCCATCGATTCTGGTACCGCAGTTCACGGCAGCCATGCCCAGACACGGGGTACAGCACCATGTCCCGACCCAGGGACCACCCCTCCATGCCCGCGCACGAAGGCTCCCCCCGGAAAAGCTCCGCCTGGCGAAGGAGGAGTTCAAGAGGATGGAGGAATTGGGGATCGTACGAGGTCCGACAGCCCATGGGCCTCCCCCCTGCACATGGTGCCCAAAGCAGCCGGGGGTTGGAGACCATGCGGCGACTACTGCAGACTGAACGAGGATACAACTCCAGACCGCTACCCCGTGCCGCACATACAGGACTTTGCAGCAAACCTGCATGGGGCAAGAATCTTTTCCAAAGTAGACTTCGTCCGGGGATACCATCAAATCCCGGTGCACCCTGAAGACATCCCCAAAACAGCACTTATCATCCCCGTTCGGCCTGTTCGAGTTCCTCCGAATGCCGTTCGGCCTGAAGAATGTCGCACATACGTTCCAGCGGCTAATGGATGCAGTGGGACGCGACCTGGACTTTGCGTTCATCTATTTGGACAACATCCTTATAGCCAGCAGTAGTTGTCAGGAGCATCTGTCCCACCTCCGCCAGCTCTACTCCCGCATGCGTGATTTCGGCCTCACGATCAACCCGGCCAAATGCCAGTTCGGTCTCGATACCATCGACTTCCTGGGCCACAGGATTACCAAAGACGGGGCAACACCTCTGCCCGCCAAGGTAGACGCGATCCGCCACTTTGCCTGGCCCAACACGGTCAAAGGCCTGCAGGAGTTCGTTGGTATGGTGAACTTCTACCACCGTTTCCTCCCCTCAGCAGCCCGTATCATGCACCCTTTGTACACCCTGATGTCGGGTAAAGGCAAGGACATTACTTGGGACGAGGAGGCTGTGGGCACTTTTGTTAAAGCCAAGGAAGTCTTGGCAGATGCCACGATGCTGGTGCACCCCAGAACGGACGTTCCGACCGCCCTCACGGTGGACGCATCTGACACAGCAGTCAGTGGAGTGCAGGAGCAGCTCATCGAGGGGCGCTGGCAACCCCTGGCATTCTTCAGCAAGCACCTACGACCACCCGAACTCAAGTACAGTGCTTTTGACTGGGAGCTGTTGGCACTGTATCTGGCAATCCGGCATTTCAGGTACTTCTTGGAAGGCAGGCCGTTCGCCGCGTTCATGGACCACAAACCGTTGACCTTCGCGTTCACGAAGGTGTCTGATCCCTGGTCGGCTCGCCAGCAGTGACATCTGTCCTACATCTCCGAGTACACGACAGACATCCAGCATGTCTCGGGAAAGGACAACGTCGTGGCGGGCGCACTCTCCAGACCAGCTATCCAGGCCCTGTCCCTGGGGGTGGACTATGCAGCACTGGCGGAGGCGCAGCAGGCAGACGACGAGATGCCCAGCTACAGGACCGCAGTCTCGGGTTTGCAGCTGCAAGACTTTCTCGTAGGCCCAGGTGAGAGGACCCTCCTGTGCGACGTGGCTACTGGCCAACCTCGCCCCATTGTTCCGGCAGCCTGGAGGCGGCGAGTTTTCGACTCCATACACGGTTTGGCGCTCCCATCTATCAGGACAACCGTCCGGATGGTCTCCTGCAAGTTTGCGTGGCACGGACTTCGCAAGCAGGTCAGTGAATGGGCCAGAACATGCACGCAGTGCCAAACAGCCAAGGTGCAGCGGCACACTAAAGCCCCGCCGCAGCAGTTCGAACACACCCACCGGAGGTTCAACCACATTCATGTGGATATCGTGGGCCCCCTACCAGTGTCCTGAGGAGCGCGGTACCTCCTAACTATGTAGACCGGTTCACAAGGTGGCCAGAGGCTGTCCCGCTCACCGACACATCTGCTGATTCCTGCGCCCGAGCACTGATCACAACCTGGGTAGCACGCTTCGGGGTACCGGCCCACATTACCTCTGACAGAGGCACCCAGTTTACCTCCAGCCTGTGGTCGGCTGTGGCCAGCCTGTTGGGAACACAGCTACACCACACTACTGCCTACCACCCACAGTCGAACAGACTAGTGGAGCGTTTCCACCGTCACTTGAAGTCGGCTCTCATGGCCCGCCTGAGAGGACCTAACTGGGTGGACGAGCTTCCTTGGGTCCTGCTTGGAATTCGCACAGCGCCCAAAGAGGATCTGCATGCCTCGTCGGCCGAGTTGGTGTACGGCGCACCCCTGGTCGTCCCAGGAGAGTTCATGCCAGCCCCAAGGGGGCAAGAGGAAGAACCCGCAGCAGTCCTGGACAGACTACGTGAAAGGCTCAGCAACCTGGCCCCCGTGCCGACTTCACAGCACGGACTGACCCCGACCCATGTACCCAAAGACCTGCAGAACTGTAAGTTTGTGTTTGTACGAAGAGGCGGACACCGGGCACCGCTACAGTGGCTGTACGAGGGGCCGTTCAGGGTGATCAACAACAACGGGTCCATGTACGTTCTGGACATTGGGGGGAGAGAGGAGGTTTTCACGGTGGACTGACTCAAACCAGCCCATGTGGACTTGGCGCTGCCGGTCGAGGTTCAGGCACCGCGGCGCAGAGGCAGACCTCCCAAAAAGAGTCCGACCCAGACTGAGGACATTGGGGGGTGTATTGCTGGTTCGGGGGGGTGGGGGTTATGTGGCAACCCACTTTCTGCGCAGGCGAACCAGCTCAAAAATAGCCAATGCGCGGGGGGAGACTTTGGTAATGCACCTCTGACGTCATTTCTGCCCGTAGAGGGCGGGCGCTAGGGATTACATGCCAGCACCGCGAAGTTTGAATAAACTAGTCTCAAAACGGCTTACCGACTGCGTGTCGTCTCTGGCTCTGTATGTAGTACATCGCTACAAGCCATTTCTTTGTCCCCCATTACTACTTCTCAGGTGCCATTTTTCAGTGGTTCACTATCTACTCTCAACTCTCTTTTATTCTTTATATATCTGAAAAATCTTTTGGTATCCTCTTTTATATTATTGGCTAGCTTACCTTCATATTTTATGGTAAGCTGGCTAAAACTTGAAGTTCAAGTGTTTGGGTGTTCAGAGAATCTTGGAAACAAACCACAAAAAGTTAAAACATGAGTAGGTCAAGTAATTAAAGTGACAAGCAGCATGTCAATGCAATTCAGTACGAGAGTAAAAATGTCTTTCTGGAAATTTTATAGGGCCCTGGTGAGGGAGTACCTAAAATTTATGTACAGGCATAGGGAAAGGGTATAGAGAGATTAATCAGGTGTATTTGTTTATTTGGAGATACAGCACAGTATAGGCCCATCTTACCCTTTCAGCTATGCCATCCCAGCATCCCCTGACAACCTGACAACCCCTATGTAACCCTAACCTCATCACAGGACACTTTGATTCCTGGGATTAGGCATTTGCACAATGCAGACAGATGAATTTAATAATCATTCAAGGGTTTAGAGGAATATGTACTAATTTTATAAGAACAAGAAATAGCTCTTATGTTTTGACAGGGTAGATGCAGGGGTGAAGTTTCCAGTTGTGTCTCAACCATTGTCAAGGTGAGGGATTGGCTGTTCAGGAGAGAAATAATAAGAAAATGTCTTCATCTCGGGAAGCAGTGAATCTTGGAATCTTGGAATTTACTACCTAAGACAGGGGTTCCCGACCTTTTTTTATGCCATGGACCAATGCCACTAAGCAAGGGGTCTGTGCCCCCAGGTTGGGAACCCCTGACCTAAGAGGAAAACAGAGCGGAGTAGATCTTTGGTTATTTTTGCGATCGAGGGATACGGAGCTGGTACAGGAAAGCAGCACTGGGGCAAAAGCTCAACCATTCTATTAAATGGAATGAAGGACTACCCCTGTTATTTCTAATATTCTCAGTTAGTGGAGTCATTCAAACACACCCAAACCTCCCACAAGCATGTTGACTTTCATCAGCTAAATCCATGTTTACAATATCTCAAAATAACTTGAAACAAAAAGACTTCGGCAAACGTATTCAGATTTGCATTCATGTGTGCACAAATTGCTTATTCTACATCTGGTTCACTTTGGGCAGGCTCCAATTATTATACTCCTGTCTAATTCTTAACATTTGCTTTGAATCATTGACATTTCCCGCTCATTTCCCAGCTGCAGCAGGTGGCTGCTCCAGATGTAATTTGAAATATACTTAATTATACCTGACCATAAGGATATAAGAATGTAAGAAACAGAAGTATGGTAAAACCATTTATTCCCCTCATTCCTGCTTCATCATTCGCTAGGTTTTTTGGTGAACTTCTACCTTAGTTGCACTGTCCGACACTAACCAAATCCCCTGATCCAAAAGTGTTTTGGTCTGTAAACCTCTCCAACCTTCCTGGTTGGAGAATTCGAAGATTGACTAGGCTTCTGAGTGAAGATTCCTATTCTTTTGAGATTTTAAACCCTGGTTCTGGTCGAGGCAGTGAGGGGAATCGTCCCAGTATCTACCCTTGGAAGTCCCATATGAATATCGTGCACTTTGGTGAGACAATCTACCGACCCAGTAATCAATGACATGTACTCTTGCATTTAACTACCTTCCTAATTGCTTTCTTTATCTGCTTCTTTGAGATTCTTGTCCAAAGACTCCCTATAAAGCCAACATGAAGGCAGAGTGCTTTCCATAGACTTCATTAAGGCTTTTGACCATGGCACATGGCGGACTGGTCCAGACAGTCACAGCCCAAGGCACTCAATGCACAATGGCAAACTGGTTCTAAGATTGGCTTGGTGATAAGAGGGAGAGGATAGTGCTGGATGTATGTTTACTGGTTGGAACCTGTAATAAGTGCTGCACTGCAGGGATGAATGTTGGGAATTTTGTTAGGTGTAACATGTATAGACGTGGATGAAAAAGTAGGTGGTCTCATTAGTAAATTTGTAGACAATATGAAATTGGTGAGTCATAGATAGTGAAGAAAGTTGTGTAAGGATATAGAGGGACATAGATCAGATATAAACTTAGGCCGAATAGTGCAGATGAAATTTAATCCATTCAAGTATGAAGAAATGCACTTCAGGTAGTCAAATTCTGGTATGGCATGGAGAGTAAATGGCAGGGACCTTGGAAGTGTTGACATACAGAGGGTCATAAAGGTGCAACTCATAGCTTGCTGAAAGTAGCAACACAGGTGGGTAGGGTAGTGAAAAGGACATTTTTATGCTTGACTTCATAGGTCGAGGCATTGAGATTAAGAGTTAGGATGCCATTTTGGAGCTGTACAAAAGGCACAGGTAGAATTGATGGTTAGAGTCTTTTTCCCAGGGCAGTGGAGTATAGAAATAGGCTGAGAGAGGAGAATCTGAGGGGTAAGTTTTTCCACACAGAGGGTGGTGACTGTTTGGAAGGAGCTGCCAGAGGAAGTGTTAGAGGCAGAAAAAGGTACAATATTTAAAGGGAATTTGAATAGGTACGTGAGTAGGAAAGGTATAGGGAGATATGGGCCCCATGCAGGCAAATCTGATTAGCATAGATAGATTGCGTTCAGCATGCATGAGGTGGGCGGAAAGGGCCTATTTTTGTGCTGAATGATCCTATGCCCTATCTATTTCCAATCATTTAAAAACTCATTTGCCTTCCTCTTTTTTTCCCACCAAAGTAAATAGCATCACACTTTTCCATATTATGTTCCATCTGAGTTTACCTTTCACCAGTCTGTATCACCTGAGGTCTTTCTGTGCTTTCCTCGCAGACCGTCATGTCGCCTATCATCCGCACCCTGATTGTGAGTAGCTGAGCATCCTAAAAGCTGTAATGCATAACTAATCAGAGCCTTTCCACCCAAAATGGTTCATTTAACCCTACATTATAATTTCTGACCATTAACGTCTTCACAGTCCACACCAGTATATTATCCCCAATACCTGCAAACTAATTATTCTCCATCATCTCTTCTGCAGCACTTCGTTGCAAGTCCTTCAGGGTATCTAAATCCAGTTCATCAACTAGTTGACTTTGATCTAGTCTACAAGTTCCAACCTCAAAAATAACCTTTGTAGTTTTGTTAAACATGTTTTTCCTTTCATAAATCCATGATGACTCTGCCCAATTCTGTTATTAGTATCTAGGAGTCCTGTTTCTAATGCCTTAAGGATAGATTATAACAGCTTCTTTGCTATTGATTGTCGGGCTAAGTATATAGGTTTTGGGTTTCCTCTCTTCCTCTCTTCTCAAGTAGTTGGTCCACCATTTCTACCATCTCTTCCAAAATCTGTGTAAATTTGGACGATGACAGCCACTGTATTTACTATCCATTCTAAACCTTAGAATGCAAGTAATCAAGTTTTGTCTATTTTCTATCTTCCTGCTGATTAATTTCTCCAATACTAGTTTTTACCGATGCAAATATCTTTGTGTTCCTCTTTTGGTGTAGACCAGTATTTCTAATCAGGTTCCAGAAGTTTTCCATGTCTTGTTCTGTGAAAACATACAAATTTTGTATTTTTCCCCTCTGCCGTTTTTTTATTGAGTGATAATTTTCCCTGCCTCATCCAGTATGGGACCTACATTAACCTTTGCTGGTCTTTTTTTTACCTATGTGAAGAAGTTTTCACAGTATGAATATGAACCATGTTCATGTATACACAGACATCATTGTGAAGACCCCAAGTTAATAATCTTTCTCAGTCCATAATCAGATTTATTAAACATAATTGCTGCCAGTTTCAGGAGAGGGATGACTGAATTCCATTATTGTTTTAGTGACAAGTTGCAGTTGTTTGCCTCAAATGAATGCCCTTGTGTTTTATTTAATTAGACAGAAGTGTAAATATCATTCATTTCAGTCCTTTGATAAGATGCAATTGGACTTGTCATGTGGTATTCATGCTGAAGTTTGTGGCTAGTTTCAAATTGTACTGATAATTGACTGTAACTGCGTAGGAATGTGCTGTTTTTCTGCTGCATTAGTTAATTTGTTCGTTTGCTTCTAATGTAATACAGTTTTGTCATGACAACCATGATTTCAATATATTTAGAATAACACATGGGTCAGAATGTTAATGGTTATAATGCTTAAAATGCTGTACTGGCTAGAGTCATATAAGCTTTACATCATCCAAGGTGAAGCTGGCACTTGATTGCTATTCCAAGCTCCACCCTAAACACCTTTCCTAATAATATCACACCACAATTGCACTGAGATCTACTGCATCAAGTTTTTTTTTGTCTAATCTCTGACTGTAATCCTTAAAAAAAGATTGGTCAGTGGGAGAATGGAAAAGCTGCCACCCACAAACCTTTCTCTTAGTGATGTACCATCTGGATTTGGAAATGTATTATTGCCCTTTGTCATGGCTGAGTTTCCATCCTGGAATCCTACTAACAACTCGACATTCGCCAAATGCACTGAAGAAGTTCAAGAGTGCAGCTTGCTCCCACCTTCTTGCGGGCAATCAGAGAAAGGCAGCAAATGCTAACTCCATATCCTGGTTATATTTAAAAAAATGATGGGCACATGTCATTTCAGAACAGTGTGTAGTGAATATCGCATGAACCCCAGATTGAATGCTTGCTGCATATTCATATCTAGCTCTCAATGTTCTGCCATCTTTTTCAATGTAACACAGGATGTGAAGATTAACCATTGCTAGTGTTTGTTGCCCCCAAAGGTAATTCCACAATGCCTGAGTCATTTGGCATTGGTAGTGTAATACTTTTTTTAATGTAATCACCGTGTTTGTTTGATTTGCCATTTCCAAATAATTACATGGCTGAAAAAAGGATCTAGTGCTTTCCCAGCATATATGACGAATAAACTCTTCTTGGGCTTCCAGCCGGGTAAAAATATCAATTATAACCGATGTTTCGATGACAAACTCTGCCATCTTCATCAGGGATGATGCCTGGATTTGTCTAGTCCGGAGGTATTTATACCCCCGTAGTCCGTCCCTCCTGGTTGGTTAGTTCTCATCCAATCAGGTGTCTGCTCTCCCACCTTGATTAGATGCGGACTTACCAATATGGAGGGACAGACTATGGGGGTAAAAATACCACAAGACTAGACATGCCCAGGCATCATCCCTAACGAATATGGCAGAGTTTGAAATTGAAATATCAGTTATAATCGATATCTGTACCCAACTGGAAGCCTGAGAAGAGTTTATTCACACATAGCTGAAGTTTGCAGAAGACAGGTTTGGTGATCTGAATTGTCTAGTGCTTTTCCATTGTCAATTGCTACAATACCAATTGTAGCATGTAACCCCTGATAATGCAGCTAATGGTAGTTTTAAAACACCCTGGGTTTATACATTTAAATTTGTTCATATTATCCAGGGCTTTTCGTTGAGCTATAATTTGTGCTCTTGAAGATATATTCCATCTGAATGATATGCCTGAATCTTGACATTTATTTTTTCCATAGCCTTAGGATGTGAATCAATGGCTGACTATGATTTAAAAAAAAGTGTTTTGATGAGGTAAAATGAAAGACAGATGAAGGGAATGCAGTCTGTATGGATTTTCAGAAGATTTTTAGTCAAGACCTAAGTAAAAGCTGGTTAATAAAACTGAGGCAGTGCAGCTCAGGTAAAAGAATACACACACAAAATATTGGCTTAAGACAGAGAAGAGTCATAGTAAATAGTTATTTTTCAGACTTGAGGTGACTGAATTAAAACGTATGCTGATTAGTAGGGATCGTTGCTGAAACATTTCCTTGATATTTGGTATATTCTAAATTTGGATATGGGGATAGAAAGACTCTAAGCTTGGAGGTATGAAAAACTGTGTGGAGGATAAAGACCGACTGCAAGAGGACATGGGTAACCTAATAGGATGGCAGGCAAACCCTTCTTCCCTCTTCCTTTCCAGTCCTAATTTTCCCCCTTCCTTTCCAGACCTGGTTCTTCCTCTTTTTCCAGTCCTGAAGAAGGATTTCAGCCTGAAATGTTGACTTTGAATTCCTTTCCCTAGATGCTGCCTGACCTGCTGAGTTCCTTCAGTATTTTGCATATGTTGAAATGGTAGGGAGAACCTTTGAATTAAAAAGGCATAGGAGGGTGCCACTTGACCCTCGCTGTCTCTTTGTAATCAAATTACTCCCAATCTGAAAGATTTTGAAACTGAATTCATATTCTGAAACTGATTTGGTGAACTTGATCTCTCATTGTCTGGATTATTAGTCCAAGCCTCTCACCCCTTGTTAACCAACTTTTATACAGAACGTGGACCAAAAACCTCGTGTGAATCAATGCAGACTGCAGTTCCTTCATCAATCTTTATGGTTTATCTCCTCGAAGCATTTTATCAGTTTCAGCCACTTGTTTACAAACCAAGACAATGGAGAGAAATAAATGTAAGATTGACGTGGATCATTCAGATCACAGGTTCCAATAATGTAACCATTATACTATCTCATCTCATCTCATCCTAATGCCATCCAATTCAATACGCTTAAATACTATTTTTCTCACTCACCAACCCCACTCTGTCGATTTCAATTGCTCCATGTATTTGTCCTCAAGGAAACTTTGCTTTAGAGATTTTAAATGATACATTTTGCCAGAAAGAGTGAGGAGCAAAAATTTGCACTAAATAGCACATTTGTAATATGTGCTGGAGCAGCGAGACCTTGGTGTATATGTGCATAAATCTTTGAAAGTTGTAGGATGTGTTTGGAGAGTAATTAGTAAACCACACAGGATGCATTGGGTTCATACATAGGGTCATGGTATAAAAAACCAGAGAGTTTACATTGAACCTTTGTGAAGTACTGTCTAGACTACACTGTCTATGTTTTGCTCACCATGCTATAGCAGGGTTCGAAAGTTCTAGACACACTGCAGGAGAAATGGATTAGAATGCTTTCAGGAATGACTTATTTTACTTATAAAATTAAATTGGGGAATCTTGGAACAAAGAAGGCTGAGGGGACATTGGATAGAGGTGCACAACGTTGTGCTGGGTCTAGAGAGATAAATCGTGTGTGTTAACAGACAGATTAAAAATAAGAGGATCAGCGCAATAGGAAAATTAGAGAATGGGTTATATTCTGAATCTCCGTAGAGGTGGATGGAGATAGATTCAAATTTGGGTTTTCAAAAGAAAGTTGGATAGGCTCAAAGGAAAATGGCATGTAAGCCAGAAAGAGAGAGTGTGAAGGATTGGGAATGATTTGATTGCCCTATGGCAAACTGGCATAGGCACAAGAAGATGCATATCAGTCTTATGTTGTGGCAGTTCTATGATTATGCCCAAAGCTGGTACCTTGGCTGTGCTGGCACATGGTAATTAGAATAGATATCCCGATGAATGTCTTAATTAAATTGTAAGTAATATTTGTAATAATCTGCCAAATGGCATTGTGGAGGCTGAACTGGCAATTATAAATGCAGCTTTACATAACGAGACAATTAGTGTATCTGGGGAATGAGTTGAGATGGGCTGAAGTGGTCTTTGAAACTTGAATCAATTTATTAATTCCATTCAACAGTATTACCATCCATAATCTGATTCAGGTGCTTCCTTTTGATTTTTTGCAAATCTCTACTTTAAGTATCAACATGTTGAAGGGCAGTTTTTGCTATTTAATTCCATCAAATGTCAGCACATCTATTTTAAACAAATCTTGCAAGCTTAGTTGCAAGGTCAGTCTCCATGGCTACAACCTTACAGTTAATTTCTAGGTAGTGTTTGCAGACTGGAGCAAAAACCTGGAAGGGGAAGGAGCCAGGATGGGGGTGGCGGAAAGAAAAAGAGGAAATGTTGCCAGATCAGAATCATAGCTGAAAGAGTTGGCATTAGTTAAAAGGTTATGTGGAAAATGGGGCTGTGTGATTGCTCTTTCAGGCAATACAGGTGCCATGTCCAAACAGCTTTCTTTTGTGCTTTAAAATTGTACGAACGTAGAGCAAAATCAAGAGTAATTAACTGAAGGACTTTTAAACCATGGTCTTCAGTCCTCTTTCCAACCAGAAGAACCAACCTTTTGACAGTGTATTTTTATTTCCCTCAGACCGATGGAGGCTCATATTCATTTTCTTTCTAGACTATTGTGTTTATGTATCTGTGGTAAAGTTCTTCCATATGGTTATTATGGAGTGTGTAATTCAGTCACTGTGATGTTAAATCATCGATCATGCAATTCTCTGTACTAATAATGTTCCATGGATAGTTGATACTCCTGAGGTGCACAGAAGAAATTAATTTCCAGTTATACAGCTTCTTTAATTTTTGTAAAATTTTTCTGAGGCACTTCCTGGGAATAATGTCAGACATAACGCTGTTGATACTGAACCACTTAAGGAGATGTTATGACGAGGAAAGAGGAGACTGTAATAATACATAGTGACAGAAAGGTTGAGTACGTAACTTGCACTTTGTGTTGTGTTTTACAGAGTCTGCAGTTGCGTGAAGCTGAGAATTGCATCTTAATTACCAGTCTGGAACTTCAAAGGGATCTGGAGATACTGGGCTGCCAACCTTCGGTATGTGAAAGATTTCACTGTAACCCCCTACCCTTTCCCCTCTACTTCTTCCCTTCCCTATAAGCAGAAGTCAAAATGCAATAAGAACAATGAATTAAGGCACAAAGGTAGATTTGAAGCCTTAACTGAGTTGCTTTGGGTAAGATTGTGGGAAGATTGATGTTAGCCCAACGGTTATGGTGATGGGGAAATGCCGTTGTGCACGCTTGGCTGTGCTGGCTTTGTAGGTTGTATTGACTTACTGCATGGGCAGCCACCTGCAACGGGGATGAGAAATGCCAGATGTGTAAAACTTGAAATTTTAGCACACCAAATGGGTTTGGTAGAGGAGTGCTGCAGATGGCCACCCACCCCAAATGCACTAACAATTGTGCTTATCTAGAGTTTGGGACCAAGAGTGAGTACAGTCGGCCCTCCTTATCCGCGAATTCCGCACGCGCGAATTCAACCAACCACGAATCGCAAAAACCCGGAAGTGCTCATCCAGCACTTGTTGCTCGAGCGTGTACAGATTTTTTTTTCTTGTCATTATTCCCTAAACAATGCAGTATAACAACTATTTCACATAGCATTTACAATGTATTAGGTATTATAAGTAATCTAGGGATAATTTAAAGTATACGGGAGGATGTGCATGGGTTATCGTGGATCGGGATCGAAAAAAATCGTAAGTTCTCTTACTAAGTAAGTTGGAACAGGTACATCCAGTATTATTTAGCGTCAATGAGTCAAATGTTTGTCTTAGTATATAGTATATATTTTACCTTTCTATGCACATAAGACACTTAAGAACGTATGTTTCAGCGCCGGGCTCGGTTCCTGAGTTCGATCCAGTGACAGACTGCTATCGAGTGCGCTCTCCACCGTGCCGGGTTGATGTGGAGGATCAAAAACCCAAAACCCAATAACTAAACCACTGTGTTGCTTAGTAATAATTGTAGCTTTCATCGAGGCAGGGCCTTTCTCACTTTATCCTTTAAAATTGTTCCGATCGTTGAACGACTGTAGCCTAACGCTTTTCCAATGACCAATGGCGTTTCACCTCTTTCCGATCGCTTTATTATTTCCATTTTATTTTCAATCCTGATCGTGATTATTTTCGTGAACAGAAACACTGCGGATTCAGAGCTCGGTCACCCGGCCCTAATGTCCACCGTACTGAGACAGGTTAAATAAGGGACTTGAGCATCCGTGTTTTTTGGTATCCGTGAGGGGTCCCAGAACCGATCCCTCGCGGATAAGGAGGGTCGACTGTACGTGCCTATAATGGACAAACCAAGTGCAGACTGGCTGACTACTTTGCACAGTACATGTGGGGTGGCTGTATTATGGTCTGGCATAGCATTTCAGGTGCACAGGAATGTAAGAACATAGAATAGTACAGCACATTACAGGCCCTTTGGCCCACAATGTTGTGCCGACCCTCCAACCCTGCCTCCCATATAACCCCCCACCTTAAATTCATCCATATATCTGTCTAGTAGTCTCTTAAACTTCACTAGTGTATCTGCCTCCACCACTGACTCAGGCAGTGCATTCCACGCACCAACCACTCTCTGAGTGAAAAACCTTCCTCTAATATCCCCCTTGAACTTCCCTCCCCTTACCTTAAAGCCATGTCCTCTTGTACTGAGCAGTGGTGCCCTGGGGAAGAGGCACTGGCTGTCCACTCTGTCTATTCCTCTTAATATCTTGTACACCTCTATCATGTCTCCTCTCATCCTCCTTCTCTCCAAAGAGTAAAGCCCTAGCTCCCTTAATCTCTGATCATAACCCATACTCTCTAAACCAGACAGCATCCTGGTAAATCTCCTCTGTACCCTTTCCAATGCTTCCACATCCTTCCTTTAGTGAGGCGACCAGAACTGGACACAGTACTCCAAGTGTGGCCTAACCAGAGTTTTATAGAGCTGCATCATTACATCGCGTCTCTTAAACTCTATCCCTCGACTTATGAAAGCTAACACTCCATAAGCTTTCTTAACTACCCTATCTACCTGTGAGGCAACTTTCAGGGATCTGTGGACATGTACCCCCAGATCCCTCTGCTCCTCCACACTATCAAGTATCCTGCTATTTACTTCGTACTCTTGCCTTGGAGTTTGTCCTTCCAAAGTGTACCACCTCACACTTCTCTGGGTTGAACTCCATCTGCCACTTCTCAGCCCATTTCTGCATCCTATCAATGTCTCTCTGCAAACTTCGACAATCCTCTACACTATCTACAACACCACCAACCTTTGTGTTGTCAGCAAACTTGCCAACCCACCCTTCTACCCCCACATCCAGGTCGTTAATAAAAATCACAAAAAGTTGAGATCCCAGAACAGATCCTTGTGGGACACCACTAGTCACAACCCTCCAATCTGAATGTACTCCCTCCACCACGACCCTCTGCCTTCTGCAGGCAAGCCAATTCTGAATCCACCTGGCCAAACTTCCCTGGATCCCATGCCTTCTGATCTTCTGAATAAGCCTACAGTGTGGAACCTTATCAAATGCCTTACTAAAATCCATGTAGATCACATCCACTGCACTACCCTCATCTATATACCTGGTCACCTCCTCAAAGAACTCTATCAGGCTTGTTAGACATGATCTGCCCATCACAAAGCCATGCTGACTGTCACTGATCAGATCATGATTCTCCACATGCCCATAGATCCTATCTCTAAGAATCTTTTCCAACAGTTTTCCCACCACAGATGTAAGGCTCACTGGTCTATAATTACCCTGACTATCCCTACTACCTTTTTTGAACAAGGGGACAACATTCGCCTCCCTCCAATCCTCTGGTACCATTCCCGTGGACAACGAGGACATAAAGATCCTAGCCAGAGGCTCAGCAATCTCTTCCCTCGCCTCGTCGAGCAGCCTGGGGAATATTCCGTCAGGCTCCGGGGACTTATCTGTCCTAATGTATTTAAGAAGCTGCAGAGAGTAGTGGGCCCAGCCCAATACATCACGGGTACATCTAACCCCACCATTAATAGCATCCACATCAGGGGCTGTCTCAAGATGGTGACATCAAAGATCCCCATCATCTAGGCCATGCCATCTTCTCACAGCTACCATCAGGGAGGAGGTACAGAAGCCTGAAGTCCCGTATAAGCAGATTCAGGAACAGTTACTTCCCTTTAAGCATTCCCTTGAATCTCCCTGTACAACCCTAATCACCACCTCAGTATAATAACACTAAAACATTTTGACCACTTTGCATTACAATTAACTTGACTTTTGTTTTAATTGTTTTATCTTTTGTAAAAATTGTGTATACTTTATGTTTTTCTTGTGAATATTGTAGTTAAGATGCTATCACTGTGGCTGAGGAAATGGTGCAGAGGGCAAGGTTTCAGATTTGTAGATCACTGGGATCTCTTCTCGGAAGATATGACCTGCACAGAAAGGATGGGTTACACCTGAACTTGAGAGGGAGCAATATCCTTGTAGACAGATTTGATAAAGCTGTTGGGGTCAGTTTAAACTAGTTTGACCAGTTGGTATACAGTTAGACACAGCGTGTAGAGACACTGAGGAAGGATAGGCAGTTGGTACAGCAGAATTGTAGTCAGTGGAATGGGTGGAAGTGTGTAGGAACAAGGGTGATGAATGTATAGCATGGGTCAGTACGATGTCGTGGCCATTAACTTGGCTTGGCTGTCACAAGGGTATAAGAATGGCTGTTGGATGTTCTGAGGTTTAGATGATTCAAAAGGGACAGGGAGAGGGGTAAAAGAGATGGGGAATTGCATTACTAATCAAGGATAGTATCATAATTGCAGAAAGGGAGGACGTCATGGAACGATTGTTTATTGAGTGAATGTGGGTGGAAGTTGTATACAGGAAGGGAGCAATCACTCTATCAGCAGTATTCCACTGACCTCCCAATAACAACAGAGACACCAAGGAACAGATCAGCAGGCAATTTGGAAAGTGCAAAACTAACAGGGTTGTTGTCATGGGTGACTCTAATATTGATTGGCATCTCCTTAATGTAAAAGGTTGGGGTAGAATGTGTTGGGAGTGTCTCGGAAGGATTCCTGGCACAATATACAGACAGACCGATCAGAAGAGAGGCCACACTTGATCTGGTGCTAGGCAATGCAGTAGGTCAGGTGTTAGATTTCTCAGTGGGTGAGCACTTCGAAGACAGTGACCACAACTCTCTGACTTTACCATAGTGTTAGAGAGGGATAGGAACAGATGGTATGGGAAAGTAATTGGAAGAGGGGAATTGTGGTGCTATTAGGCAGGAACTTGAACATAAATTGGGACTGGATACACTCAGAGAAATGCAAAATGGAAATGTGGAGGATTTGCATGGGACCACTTGCATGGGGTCCTGGATAAGCTTATCCCACCGAGACAGGGAAAAGAACCATGGTTAATAAGGGATGTAGGAAATTCAGCCAAGAGGAAGAAAGAAACTTTCACAGGTTTAGGAAGGTAATATCAAACAGGACTCCAGAGAGTTATGAGGTAGCCACAAAGGAGCTTAAGAATGGACTTAGGAGAACCAGAAGGGGCTATGAGAAGGCTTTGGTAAGTACGATTAAGGAAAACCCCAGGCATTATACATGTATGTGAAGAACAGTAGGATGACTAGAGTGAGGGCAAGACTGATCAGGGGTAGAAGAGAAAGTGTTGGAGGAAGCCCTTAATGAATACCTTATTTCAGTATTCACAATTGAGAGGGACCTTGATATTTGTGGGGACAGCGTAAACTGGGCTGATATGGTAGAGTATGTTGACGTTAAGAAAGGATGTGCTGGAAAATTTTAAAAATCATTCTGATGAATATGTTCCCAGGGCCAGATGAGATATACCCCAGATTATTACAGAAAGTGAGGGATGGAGATTGAGAGATTGTTGCACCTTTGGTGATGACTTTGCATCCACACTGGCCAACGTAGTACCAGATGACTGGAGGGTGACAAGTGTTATTCCTTTGTTCAAGAGAGGGAAAGGAGTAATTCTGAGAATTATAGACCAGTGAGTCTTGCTTCAGTCGTGGGCAAATTATTGGAAAAGATTCTTAGAGTCAGGATTTACGAACATTTGGAGAAGCATAGCATGGCTTTGTGAGGGGCATGTCATCCCGCACGAGCCTGATTGAATTCATTGAGGATGTGACAAAGCACATTGAAAGTAGAGCTGTCGATGTAGTGTGTATGGATTTTAGTAAGGCATTTGATAAGATTCCCATGGTAAGCTCATTCAGAAAGTCGGAAGGCATGGTTAATGGAACATATTCTGCCTGGAGCTCGGTGACGAGTGGTGTTCTGCAGGGCTCTGTTCTGACCTCCAGACAGAGTATATTCCATCTACTACAACCCTCGGCCTTCTATGGGCAAGTCAATTCTGAATCCACACAGCCAAGCTTCCTAGACTCCCATGCCTCTTGAGTAGGTTGAACAGCATACCGTGCTGCATTGTTCTACGTTCTGTGCCAGCAACGCTGCTGCATTGCACTTGTATTGTGCATATGGCAATGTGCTTAACTTTGACTTTAAGCTCCCTCTTGACTTCCACTTTAATTCTCCTTTCCCACTCTGATCACAACCTCTTGCTCTATTATAATGAGGCTTTAACTAAGCCTGAAGAACAGTTCCTCTTGTTCTGCCTGGGCTTGTTGAAGTTTTACATACTTAGTATCAGACTAACGTAACTTGCTTTCTTTGCCCGTATCAGAATTGTTCACTTCTACTTTTAAGTCATCCATTGAGGGACTCATTCAACATTAGATGCTCAGTTTTCTTGTATGCTGGGCAGTCTGACACCCTATATTCCTCAGACTTAACTATTCTTTGTTCTGTTCTCATTCCCCAACTGCCCCCTTTCATGCCCTTTATTCATACTTCTTTTCTCTTTCTAGTTTGTGTTAATCTATTGACTGCATGACCTCTACAGCTTATCTCCTTGGCAATCCTGTCCTTGCTCTACCAAATTCTACCAGATCTGATTCTACCCTTTGTCCTAATTGTCTTTCCTTCATCTTCTTTGCAACATAAATCTAAATTGTTTTCTCTTTCCCAGTTCTGATGAAGAGTCTCCTGCCCAGAAAGTTAACTCTGTTTCTCTCTCTACAAACGCTGTCTGACTTGCTGTGGGTGCGAGGGTTGGTGCTTATAGGAGGTGTGAGTGATGAATCCACAGTCCCTCAGTTATTGAAGGTATTGAAGCTTGGAAGCTGCAAGTCTCTTTGAAGGCACACATATGACCAATTCATAGCTTCACGTGATAGCCGTCCATTCAAGACATTATCTATGTTTGGCTAAGTGCTAAGCCTCGCTTCTTTCAGTGCGACAGGATCAAGGTGGAACACCAAGATCTGTGAGCAAGGATTGATAATGTTTCAGAGAGGGTGTCCCAGAATCACAACAAGGAACTGGCACGGAAATGATGTAGTTGGTGGCAGGACTGTGCTGTGTTCAAGGGATGGTGTTGGGAAATTTCTTAGGCTTGGACCAGTTGCTGATCCGTACCTTAACCTACTGAAAGTTGGCAACCTGGAAAACTGGAGGTAGAGGAGAATGCCCAAGTTTATGACCAAGGATTGTTGGGGTTATACATCAATAGTACAAGTGGCAGGTGTGTTGGTGAAAGGCTTGGATGAATTGAAGGCTCAGAGAGTCAGAGTGTGGATCAGGGGCATCAAATGTGAACAGGATTGATGATTTGATTCTGTATTGGGGTCCAAAGCACAGAAATGGTCCTGGGTCAACATTGCTTTGGAAAGACATATTTGTCCTGGAAATGGCTGGAGCTCTTTCATAATGCTCTGAAGGGATGTTGCATGTGGAATTATGTCATCCCAAACACCCCTGGGTCAATGATTGAATTAAGGGTGCAAGGGGCAGTTAAATTTCTAGAGTGAAGTGGCATGGTGCAGAAATAATCGTGTCACATCACTCTAGAAATTGGACATGGCATACACTAGAAATTACTTTTTGTTTCCCAACTCCACCCTCATGTTTCTCTCTGGAGGAATAAAAATTATTTTTTCTCAAAGATAATTTGGAAATAAAAGGTGTGATCGAATTCTTGGATTAAACTGCTTGACGGTTCTGCCAAAGAATTTGGGGTTTGGAGGCTGTAGCTCACAGCTAATTGACAGGCGTATCATGAAGAAGATCATTTGATTAGTGATTATAGTGATGCCCTACTTTGTATGTCTGTTTTATCATTTACCTATTTACTGACTTTTGTCCTTAACTCTGATCGTAAAGATAAGTTTCTTCAGGAGGGAGAGAAGCATTCAACCCACAATGAAATAAACCACTTTTAATAATGCACTTTTTGTCCAACCGAACAAGAGATTGCACTTAATCTTTTGATTACTTTTACTTTTTGGGTCTGTTTAAATGGATTTGCATGCAGAACACTTAACATTGAAGCTGGTTCATCCTGTTTCATCATTCACCAGCAGTCATTCAAAGTTCAAAGTAAATTTTTTTTATCAGACTACATACATGTCACCACATACAACCCTGAGATTCTTTTCCTGCGGGCATACTTAGCAAATCTATAGAACAGTAACTGTAAACAGGATCAATGGACAAACTGTGCAAATGCGGATGTAAATAAATAATGAGCATAAAATAAAAATATAACTGAGTGTAGCTATCCCCTTTTGTTTAAGAGCCTGATGGTTGAGGGGTAGTAACTGTTCTTGAACGTGGTGGTGTAAGTCCTAAGGTACCTGAACCTTCTACCTGATGGCAGCAGCGAGAAAAGAGCAGGGCTCTTGTCCTGCCGAAAGATCCGTTCACTCTATGCAATGATTACTGCATCATAAAAATAATTGGGAAGTGGAGCTGGGAAAGTGGGAGGAAAAATGAGTTAAATAAAATAAACATTAACTTTTTTTTAACAGTGACTTTTCAGATCATTTGTCTCATTCAAGTTTATAGGATCTGACTGTGCACAAGTAGCTATCATTCATCGTCTGCAGTATGCTTGATGAGATTTTTGAGAGATGCATAGGGTGCCACATTAATATCACTTTAGTTAAAGGACGAATATACAGGCTTGTTAAAAGTATTATGCATTCCTTCTATCTTCACTTTGCAACCTCATCTCAGCAAAGCCACAGTAGTACTCTGCAGTTATACAGTATAATGGCCTAAACATTAAACCAGTCCAACTCCTTTCATTGTGAGCCGAATATTGTCTCCTGAGCCTCCAGTATAACAGCAAGGGGTACATGCTCATTACAAGATGGGTGTGGGTCTCACCATCTTGGTAAAGGCCAAGATACCCAGCATGATGTGCTTAAGCAAGGAAAGGGCATCAATCTTTCTGAAAATGTAAATAAGGAAGCAAGTTGTCCACGTGGCCCCCAATGCATGGTTAGTTTGGGCAGGTGTATCTAGTAATGAGCTTCATTTTCCTGATTGGTTCCTTAAGGAATCTTAACTAGAATAAATATTACTTAAAAATGCCTGCTATTGCTGAGACTGATTTTACACCACACCTCCCCTCTAATTTTCACACTCCTCCAGACAGCAGTGTCTTGTGGCACAGTGACCTGATCTTCGATCGTGCTTTGCTGAAGTGCTGGCTATTCCCGGCTGCAGCTCAGAGGAAACGAGCATTATTTACAAAGCTGCATGCAGTCTGACAGTTTGCTCCAAACTGCGGGAGACTGTAAATTCCAACACAGCTCAATGAAAACATTTTTGCATGCATGTATGCGTGCATAAAAACACACACACACACACACCCTCCCCCCCCCAACCTTTGTCTGGCTAGGATGAATTTGTGTGTGTGCCATTTGGCACTCCACGTGCACTATTAGTTAACCTTGAGCAATATGCTATATTTGGACCCTTATTATAGAATTACATGAAACAAAAGCTAAGATAAAAGTTTCTTGTTAATCTCTTTGTAGTATATGAAACAACATTAAGAAACAATGTGCAACTTCTAAAAAGAAATGATTTCAGTGGTACTTTGGTTTTAGCGCTGTGGAACATGAATCCAATGGAAATAAACCTGAAATACTGCAGGTACTAGTTGGTACATTCAAGTTATCATCCTGTCTAAACTGATGAAAACAGGATTTGCCTTATTATGTCTTCTAGAATCCAGTATGGCGCATTTATGTGCAGTATTATGTTGGCTGATTACTCTTGACAGATGACTCTCCCACAGTTAACGTGTTGGCTCATGCACTGATCTCTGTCCTTGATGAGCATCATTGCTTCATTCCTGACCATTTTCACTCCTCTCCAAGCCTTTTCTTTCCTCTCATTTTTCTTGATGTAGTGATAATAGATTGTGGTAACATTGAATCAGTGGATATTTTAAGACTATGGATTGATTTGTGTGTGAATCTTTGTTGGGAAATAAGCTAAGACGTGTCCCAGATTGTTGTCTGAAGACTCCTCTTGAAAATATGCACGACTTAATAACAAGTGGGACCATGTTTGCAGTTTTTCAGTTATTCAGTTATTTTCTCTTCCTCATTCTCTGTCAAGTCATTGTTAAAGATTAGGTAACACATCTTGATTACTTAAATGGCCTGTTGGAGCCTGCCTGTTAAATGTGAAATTTTAATGCATGAAGAGATCATATGAGAGTGTAAATCAAGCTTTATTATGGAGTCATCAAAATATACAACATTGAAACAGGCCATTTGGCCCAGAGTCTGTGCTGTCAACCATCCATTTTACACTAATCTAGACTCGACCCACGTTTTGTTCTCCCAGCAGTAATTCCACCCTTCCTTGCAGATTCTATAACGCAGCGGAGGCAATCTGCAGAATAGCCAGTTAACTTTCTGACCCTCAGGTTTTTTGGAACCTGGACGGAAGCTAGACCTCCCAGAGAAAACTGAGGTAGCCGCAGGGAGAAAGTGCAGAACCTGAGATCAGGGTTGAACTGGGTCTGTGGTGATATCAGGCTGTGCTGCAGTATACAGTGAATGGAACCACTTTTGTTTTCCTTTTTTGGAAAATAGTCCTGGTTACAGGTCATGAAGTATTTCTGAAACTTTTTTTGACCTGAGAAAGTGAAGTCCTATAAGACACGGTTGGAAAGAAGGGAAAATAAATTTCAAGATAGAAAATAATAAATTAGATAATATTTTATAAACACAAAGGTTGTAGGAGGAAGGAAAATCCTGGGGGAGAAGCAGTTGTGGGAGACGTAAGAGAGTTCATTTGTTTATGGATGTTAATCCATAAAGTATAGGAGCAGAATTAGGTATTCAGTGCATTGAATCTGCTCCACCTTTCAGTCATAGTTCATTTTTCAACCCCATTCTGTCTTCTCCCCTTAATCCTTAACCCCCTTAACAATTAAGAAGCTATTGACCACAGTTATATCATTATAGTAGACAACGAATTTAGAACCAGACCAAGATGTCAAACTTCTTTCCTCTTTCTATCCATGCCGAAGGTGGTTTCTTGCTGCCTTACAGATTATGTGAGCTTAGACCTGTATTATTGGTGGTTGATAGATGCATTCCCAACAGAAACTATTGACATCGTGCATGAGCCCCAGACTGCTTCCAACATCACCCAGTTGTTTTGTACTCAGTTCAGCAGTGAATTGTGAAAAGATTGAGGTGAGGCAGTTTTCCCTTTAACTTTGAAACCTGTAATCTGATGCAGAGCTGGCTCAGGTCCCAGATCCTTTGGATGAAGCAACTATTCATCATAGGTGAGAATTAATTCCAGAGTGTGCAAAACACAAAACAAAGCAACTGTAATTGCTACCGGGTGCGAGTTAAATGTGCATCCACGGCCAGCACAAGCAAGTCTGCCAAATGATGCAATAATATAGTGAGCGAGGCAGAAGGAATGAGCTGTACCTAAGACTCACAGCAATCATCCTGAGATTACTGAGCAACTATTGTGGAATGTCACAACTGCTTTGAATCCAAACATCTCTAAGAGCAGGAGTTAGAGTCATATAGCATGAAAACAGGCCATTCAGCCCACTTAATCTCTGCCAACCATCAGGCATTCACTTACTCTAATCCCATTTTATTCTACCTCATCCCAGAATCTAACATGCGTCTACCATGGAGGATAATTTGCAGTGGCAAATGGTACCAAGCGTCACTTTTTTTTGGATTTTGGAGGAATCCTTAATTCAAAATGATCCTACCCTGTTTAGTTACTCATTTCTGTGTATCTGAGCATTGCTGGAATTTATTGCATATGAGGACGTTGTGGCAAGCAGTTGCAGTTCTTCTGATGAAGATACTCTTGTAGTTCTATTCAGGTGGCTTCCAGGAGCTAGTCTCAAAAGCAGTGATGCACTTCCCAGTCTGTATATTGTGTGACACTGTGGAGGGAGGCAGGAATGTGCAGATCATGATCAACTCTTGCACCTGAAACCTATATCCTCCTTGGTGCTAGAAGTTGTTACTGGAGTAGCCTTGATGCGGGCACTGGCCAGCGGAACTCTGGCAGAGGCGTTCCGGGGCTGGCGCTATTGAATGCCAGCAACAACTATCTCCCTTGTTGTTCGTAATAGATATAAAGTAAGTTTACTGACCACACAAAAATTGGTGGGGTTGTAGACAGCAAAGAAAGTTGTCTAAAAGTGTAACAGTACGTAGGTCAACTGGAAAATGTTGAGGAGCAGTGGCGCATGGAACTTAATCCATAGACCCTGAAAGTGGAATACAGATGGATAGTGTAGTGGATTTTTGAAAAAATCATTTGCTTGCCCTCATAGGCTGAGGCATTGAGTATAAGAGCTAGGACTTTGTGTTGCTGTTGAACAAATCATCCGTTAACATACACGGAGAGTATTGTGGACAGTTCTAGTCACCACAATATAGGAAGGATGTGGTAACATTCAACAACACAGAAGAAATTCACCAGGATATTTGCTGAAATGAAAGGCTGCAGTTATAGGGGATTCTGGTTAATTGGGACACATCGGGACCAGTGCATTTTGGCCCAATTAAGCAGCTGCCAGAACTAGCTGAAGTTTCATGGAAATAGTTAAAAAGGTATAAAAAAGACAAACTGCCATTTAACTGAATTAGAAATTGTGTATTTAAATGAAATACAGAACAAATTAGAACACTACCAATACTACAACAGCACTTTTAAACTCTGTTTTTGTTCCTAATAGTTATGAATGGAGGATTTCATCCAGTGTACAGTGCCATGTTCTTTTGGTTGACTGTAAATAAGCAAAATTAGTGCAGACATCTAGTGGAGATAAATGGGCTGCTTTCATACAATGCTTTCAATGATTGCGTCCTCAAAATCTTCATTTTCATTGTAACACAAGATGATTTTCGATACCTTCAAATTCTTCACAGTTCCGAACTTGAAGTAGTGAAAATGCTTCATTTTCACTCCCGGCCGTTTTCAGCATCTCCAAGCTTGAATGCTTGAAACTGCGGTGAGCAAAACAGTTCAGAGTTGTCATATTGCTTATTTCTTACCAACTAAAAGTGTCACAAATCACTGCTCTTTAAGCAACTGATACTATTTTAAAATTATTTTCCCTAGGTACAGTGTAGTGTCTACTGGCCACACAATTGCATGTGTTAGAAAGCTGTTTGGCAGCAGTCTCCTGTCTCAATTAAGTGGCATAGTGCCTCAAATAAAGGGAATCCCAGCCATTTTCTCAATTAGTTTTTGTTCTTTAAGGGTTGCCCCAAATAAGCTAACTGGAATATAGAAGGCTGAGAAGTACCCTTATATGAAATTATAAAGGACATATTTAAGATAGATAGTTGGAATATTTCTCCCCAGGGCAGTTGAGTCTAAAATTAGATGGCACAGAATTAAGGTAAGAAGGGAGAAATTTAAAGGACATCAAAGAAGTAAGTTTTTCTCATAGAGGGTAGTGTATTTCTAGGACGGGAGGTGATTACAATATTTAAAAGACATTTGGAAAGGTAGTTGGATATGAAAGGTATAGAGGAGTAAGGGCTTATTGTGGGCAAGTGGAATTGGTGTGGAGCATCATTGTCAGCATGGATGAGGCAGGCTGAAGAGGCCATTTTTATTCCATGAATTGGAACGTTTTCCCCTTGATGCCTTTTGATCAGGGATTCATAACTCAGGCCTTTGAATTCGAGTCAGCTCCCAAATCCAAAATTAGCTTCCCCACACTTGCATAGCCTCCCATCATGTTTTGATTTCCATCCAGATCTCACTGTCTGTATGCTAACTCACACCAAACAGCACTGAACTAGCTCACGTACATTGCCTCCCAGTCCACCAAAGCCACAGTTATAAAATTCTCATCCTTAAAGCCCACCATTTCCTTCTGTAATCCCCTCTAACCCACTGAGATTGCTCTGCTTTTCTAGTTCCAAGACTAGAATCGCCTCAATACTGGTAGATGTGTCTTCTGCTGTCAAGACCTGAACTCTGTTATTCCCTTATAAAATTTCTGCTACATTTTTGGCTAAGGCTCAATGCTAGATTTTGATTGATTGTACTTCTGAGGAATGTCTTAGATGTTTCAGTTACTTTAAAGGGGCTATATCAGAGGTTCCCAACCTTTTATATGCAGTGGACCAATACCATTAAGCAAGGGGTCTGTGGACCTCGGGTTATGCAGCCACTATATAAATGATGACGATTGTTTTTATTAAGCAGGCATTGTCAGCAATGGCTGAAAGAAGTTAAAACTTGTCGATTGAAACTGAACTGTCTCGAGGATGTGTAATTGGGAGGAAATAAATGAGGACCGGGAAGAGAAACAAAAACATCACTAGAACAGCGAGGTACAGAACACTGCAGATGTAGTGAATCCAAGCTGAAAGAGAATCCTGGAATCATTCATTCTCTCTTATTCTCCATCCAGTTTGCACATTTTCCCTTTAGTTCTCTCCAACCCCATCCCTTCTCTTCAACTTAAAACATCTTGGATTTCTATCTTTTGCTAGTTCTAATGAAAGGTTCTCAGTTTGAATCGTTTACTCTCTTCATCAATGCTGCCTGACCTGTTGAGTATATTCTCATTTTCTTCCGTGACATAATCATTGGATATGAGGGCGTGTTCACTCATGTCCTATGTAGCATTATAACACCACCAATAACAATTTGCATTAGCTTGTATTGGAGCCAACACCAATGCCTACAGTGGTTCCTGTCACTGCTATTGATAGCTGGAGACAACAATGCCTTGTTAATCACCTTGTGGCATTCTGGGACAGAGCTAACATTAAGGCATAGACTACCACATGGCTGTGTGTATATTGCTGTTGGTATATTGAGGGGGATCTCTCTTCGTAATGAAGGATTTGAGTGATTTTAACTTCATTGAACTTGCGGTTCCTTTCATCAAGAAAGAAGCCTATAACATAATCGGCTTATAGAAGCAGGATCACAGACATTCCAGTGTTCATGACTTTTAATCCTAAAGAGGCTGCAAATGCCCACTTCACTGCCTTTGTGGAATCTCATGGATCAGTTTTCCTTTAACATTCATGACTCATTTTTGGGAGCTCCACTGAACAACATGAACGTCAGACCTGTTAAAGGACTTTAGAACATCTAACCATGGGTTTTGAGGTTTTGCACACATTATGTTATTTAAATTAGGTCATCCTATGTGCACTTCTGTTATTTGACCTGCCCAGTTCCAATGTAGATTTAATTGATTCTTCTTTCTTCCCAGAAAAACGATTCCCCTAATGAGAATTGAGAAGAAAGTAAGTGCAGCTGGTTGCAGCTGTTGGGTCAGAGATCATGAAGTCACCAAACTGATTTAGACAGGAAGCAGTTAGAGCCATGGTGGGACAAAGAAGAGAAGTATGATTGTTGCATTGCAAATTAGTTTAGTGCTAAGGTAATATTCAGTATAAATCCACACTGAGAGGAGTAGCAGAAAGGTATCGCACCTACTAGTTTTACAGGACATGTACAGAAGCACAGTGTGTTTTCCTCCATTAAATAATTTTATTTGGAATAATTAAGGGAATTGAGAAAGTCAGCATGAATTTCTGGAAAAGTGGTCACATTTGGCACTTTCTTTAGGTTGTAACAAGGTAGATGAGTGAACTTGTAGATATGGTATGTTTGGGCTTTCAGGATGAAAGGTCAATAAAGTCACAAAAGAGATTATTAAACAAGACGAGGCATTGAAGATAAAATGAATGGGAGTGAATTGGTTAATGAACAGAAAAGAGAGAAGAGGGATGATTTGCGAGGTTGCAACTGGTAAGGTGCTGTAGGGATTGGTAATGGGGGTTCCAGCCATTTACAATCAGTGACGTTGACTTGATGAGGATGCTAATGTGTATATATATTCCAGTTTACTGATGACACAAAGGAGGGTGTCAGTATGTGCTGTGTAAATGAGCAGAGGTGTGGTAAATGGAAGAGTAGTAAAGCCATCCAGAAAGTGTAGAAAAGGAAGTATTACGAATGACCTGATTTACAGAAATCTAGCTACATAAATTCTCCCATACACTTCAAAATTAGTTTTTCAATCTAGTAGTGATAATAATAATTGTTTCATGGTATCCATTAATGACTGGATACAGTATATATTCCATTAGTTTAGTGTAATGTAAGGCTGATTATTCAATGAAGTTAAAGAATTATCACAAGTAGATGTACAGTAGAGTAATATGGTATGGGTTACTATAGATTTTTGAAATTTCTGACGTGGAGGAATCAGCTTATGGGCAATTCTTGGCAACGGAGCCCTGACATTATCCAGAAACCTCCTGTATTCCTTAAATGATGAAATTTATTTACTTAGGGATATAGTGCAGAACAGGTCTTTCCAGCCCAATGAGCCACACCACCCAGCAACCCACTGATTTAACTGATTATGACTTGCAGTGGACTGAAAAGCTTGAGCATGTAGGCAATAAGAAAGAGGATGTGCTGGAGCTTTTGGAAAGCATCAGGTTGGATAAGTCACTGGGACTGGACGAGATGTACCCCAGGCTACTGTGGGAGGTGAGGGAGGGGATTGCTGAGCCTTTGGCAATGATCTTTCCATCATCAGTGGGGACGGGAGAGGTTCCGGCGGATTGGACGGTTGCGGATGTTGTTCCTTTATTCAAGAAAGGGAGTAGAGATAGCCCAGGGAATTATAGACCAGTGAGTCTTACTTCAGTGGTTGGTAAGTTGATGAAGGTCCTGAGAGGCAGGATTTATGAACATTTGCAGAGGTATAATATGATTAGGAATAGTCAGCATGGCTTTGTCAAGGGCAGGTTGTGCCTTACAAGCCTGATTGAATTTTTTGAGGATGTGACTAAGCACATTGATGAAGTTAGAGCAGTAGATGTAATGTATATGTATTTCAGCAAGGCATTTGATAAGGCACCCCATGTAAGGCTTATTGAGAAAGTAAGGAGGCATGGGATCCAAGGAGACATTGCTTTGTGGATCAAGAATTGGCTTGCCCACAGAAGGCAAAGAGTGGTTGTAGACAGGTCATATTCTGCATGGAGGTCGGCAACCAGTGGTGTGCCTCAGGGATCTGCTCTGGGACCCTTACTCTTCGTGATTTTTATAAATGACCTGGATGAGGAAGTGGAGGGATGGGTTAGTAAATTTGCTGATGACACAAAGGTTGGTGGTGTTGTGGATAATGTGGAGGGCTGTCAGAAGTTACAGTGGGACATTGATAGGATGCAAAACTGGGCTGAGAAGTGACAAATGGAGTTCAACCCAGATAAGTGTAAGGTGGTTCATTTTGGTAGGTCAAATATGATGGCAGAATACGAGGGGTGACTGATAAGTTTGTGGCCCAAGTTAGAAGGAGTTAGTTTTAGAAAACCTAGCACATTTATTTTTCAACATAGTCCCCTCCTACATTTACACACTTAGTCCAGCGGTCATGGACCATACGGATCTTGGACCTCCAGAAAGTGTCCACAACAGGGGTGATGGATAAGTTCGTGGCCTACGGTAGAAGGAGATAAGTTATACAGCTCTCATTACATGCACATGCAGTTCAACTCTTTGAGTGATTATGCAGAAGGTTTGAAGTTAATAACTCATCTCCTTCTACCTTAGGCCACAAACTTATCAATCACCCCATTGTATAGTATTGATGGTATGACTTTTGGCAGTGTGGAAGATCAGAGGGATCTTGGGGTCCGTGTCCATGTCCATAGGACACTCAAAGCTGCTGCGCAGGTTGACTCTGTGGTTAAGAAGGCATGTGGTGTATTGGCTTTCATTAACCGTGGGATTGAGTTCATGAGCCGAGAGGTAATGTTGCAGCTATATAGGACCCTGGTCAGACCCCACTTGGAGTACTGTGCTCAGTTCTGGTCGCCTCACTACAGGAAGGAAGTGGAACCTATAGATAGGGTGTAGAGAAGACTTCCAAGGATGTTTCCTGGATTGGGGAGCATGCCTTATGAGAATAGGTTGAGTGAAGTCAGCTTTTTCTCCTTGGAGTGATGGAGGATGAGAGGTGACCTGATAGAGGTGTATAAGATGATGAGAGGCATTGATTGTGTGGATAGTCAGAGGCTTTTTCCCAGTGCTGAAATGGCTAACACGAGAAGGCACAGGTTTAAGGTGCTTGGAAGTAGGTACAGAGGAGATGTCAGGGGCAAGTTTGTTACTCAGAAAGTGGTGAGTGCGTGGATTGAACTGCCAGCAACTGTGGTGGAGGCGGATACAATAGGGTCTTTTAAGAGACTCCTGGATAGGTACATGGAGCTCAGAAAAATAGAGGGCTATGGGTAACCTAGGTAATTTCTAAGGTAAGCACATGATCGGCACAGCATTGTGGGCTGAAGGGCCTGTATTGTGCAGTAGGTTTTCTATGTTTCTCTATGTTTAAGTGTATGTAGCCTAATCATGAGACAGTTTACAATGATCAATTAACCTACTAGCTGGTACGTCTTTGAAATGTGGGAGGAAACCAGAGGCAGTGAAGGAGACCCACACATAGTACTGGTGTGTTCATACACATACATAACCCTCAGAAATTCAGCAGCTACAGTAAACAGTTATAAGGACAAATTTTTTGTTTGTTGGCCTTTAAAGATTTGTGATACTGCCATTTGTATTATGAGAGCCACCTGTGTTCAGGTCTGGTCTCCTGACTCCAGCAAGGAGATAACATTGACAGAAGATCTACATGGAAGATACACCAGATTGACTGGTGAGATGCGGTGGGGAGAGTGGTTGGGGAGTGAAGGGTGGATGGCATTATCATATGAGAGTTTAAACAGATGAGCGGCTGTAGATGACGGTGAAGTATAGGGACTGGACAATGAGTCGATTGGGGCCAGGCCACTTCCACCCCCCATCGGGAGGGCCTTAAAAGCTCTTTGTTTCTTTCTGGACAACAGACCCAACTAGTTCCCCTCTACCACCGCTCCTCCGTCTGGTGGAACTGGTCCTCTCAATAATTTCTCCTTCGTCTCCTCCCACTTCCTTTAAGCCAAAGGTGTAGCCATGGGTTCTTGCATGGGTTCCAGCTATGCCTGCCTTTCTGTTGGCTATGTGGAAGAGTCATGATACACTAGTATCGCTCCGCAACTCTTCCTGCGCTACATCGACGTTCCTGCACCCATGCAGAATGCATCAACTTAATCAAATTTGCCTTCAACTTCTTCCCTGCCCTCATATTTACCTAGTCCATTTCTGACACCTCCCTCCCCTTTCTTAATCTCTCTGTCTCCATTTCTGGAGACAGTTTATCTACTGATAACTTTTATAAACCCACTGATTCTCACAGCTACCTGGACTGTACCTCTTTCCACCCTGTCACTTGTAAAAGTGCCACTCCCTTCTCTCTGTTCCTCCATCTCCACTACATCTGCTCTCAGGATGAGGCTTTTCATTTCAAAACTACTGAGATATCCTTCTTTTTCAAAGAAAAGGTCTTCCCTTCCTCCACCATCAATGTTGCCCTCTCCTGCATTGCTTCTATTTCACGTATGTTTGCCCTCTCCCCATCCTCCCACTGCCGTACCAGGAATAGGGCTCCTTTTGTCCTCACCTACTACCCGACTAGACTCCGTGTACAGCACACCTCCATAACTTCCTTCATCTCCAACAGGATCCCATCAACAAACACATCTTTCCCACCCCCACCCCACTTTCCGCCTTCCGCAGGGATCACTCCCTATGCGGCTTTCTTCCCCACTGATCTCCCTCCTGGCATTTATCCTTGCAAGCGGAACAAGTGCTACACCTTTCCCTACACTTCCTCCCTCATTACCATTCAGGGCCCCAAAAAATCCTTCCAGTTGAGGCAATGCTTCACCTGTGAGTCTGTTGGGGTCATATACTGTGTCTGGTGCTCCTGGTGTGGCCTCCTGTATGTCGGTGAGCCCCGACGTAGATTGGGAGCTACTTAAGAACTTTTAAAAAGCTATTATTAATGCTTTTTGAGAGGGTGATTTTAGATGCATATCATATTTTGACTGAGTTAAGTATTGTATGTAATTAGTTTTGCTACAATAAGTGTATGGGACATTGGAAAAAATGTTGAATTTCCCCATGGGGATGAATAAAGTATCTATCTATCCGCCAGAAAAAGCGGGATCTCCTAGTGGCCACCCATTTCAGTTCTACTTCTCATTTCCATCCCACCATGTCAGTCCATGCCCCCCCCCCCCCCCATGCCGTGAAGAGGCCATACTCAAGGTGGAGGAGCAACACCTTATATTCTGCCTGGGTAGCCTCCAACCTGATGCATGAACATTGATTTCTCTAACTTCTGGTAATTTCCCCCTCCTCTTCTCCATTCCCCATTCCCATTTCCCTCTCTACGTTATCTCCTTACCTGCCTATCACGTCCCTCTGGTGCTCCTCCACCTTGCCTTTCTTCCATGGCCTTCTGTTCTCTCCTATTAGATTCCCCCTTCTCCAGCCTTTTATCTCTTCCACCAATCAACTTCCCAGCTCTTTACCTCCCCTCACCTCCCCGCCCCCAGTTTTACTTCTCATCTATTTTTCCAGTCCTGATGAAGGGTCTCGGCCCGAAATGTCGACTGTACACTTTTTCATTGATGCTACCTGGCCTGCTGAGTTCCGCCAGCATTTTGTATGTGTTGCTGAGCGAGTTAGAGCCAGAGTGTTGAAGAATGATAGGTGATCTCTTTGAAACTTGTAGAACTCAAACATGGCTGGTTGCAGGGAAATGTTTCCTGGATTGTTATGCACTAGAAATTGTTATTACATTCTCAAAGTATGGGTCTGAAGTTCAGGTCAGAGATGTAAAGAAATTGTTTTTATCTAGAGGGGGTGAGTCTCTGAATTCTCTACACAAGACTGTGGAAACTCAGTTGTGTAGGATGTTTAAGATAGTCACTGGTAGATTGGTAGTTTTTTTACACATGAAGAGCATCAAAGGATACAAGGTTAGGCAAGAGGACAAACTATCAGCCACGATCTTATTTAATCAGGTGTGAGGGGCCAAGTGGTTTACTCACGCTTGATAATATCAAATATGCCATTCTAATCGGTGATTGAGCCGGCACATAAGCTCCTGCACATCATGTACCAGCACCTAGATTACTGTGCAACAAAATGTTCTTGCCATTCAGAAAATATAACCTGGAAATGTATTTTTATTGCCCTTATATATTTCCAAATTGCAAATCCAGCGCAATAACACACATTTTTTTCTCCAACATATTTTCTCTTATGAGAAGTGTCACAGTTTGATGAAAGCTTTCCACTATTCATTGCTACAGCTGGGAACCCAGCAACCCAGATCTTAAAGGGACTTGAACTACCTACATAGAACTTTGCTGCAAATGGCATGAGGGAGGAGGAGGTTTTCCACGTCTCAGTGGAGAAGATTGCCAGCAAGAGAGGATGAGGCGGATATCCTGCTCCGGTGGTGAGTTCAGAGAGCCATCAGCCCAATAAACATAGCTACCTGGCAAGAGGTAGCATCAGAGCTGAGCATCTTGGCTAGAGGTGCGTATGAACCTTGGCTACGGCTGGCATGTTTCCTTGCCTTTGTTGTATCCAGTACTCTCATTCACTTCCTGATATCAGTGTGCAGTGAACAGAATTTGCTGAAGCATAATTTCTGTGATGGTGGTGATCTTAGGAGGAGGCTGAGCTGGAACATCCTTTTGGCACTTTTGATTGAATATGGTTGTAAATACTTCAACCTTGTCTTTACCACACTTGTGCTTGACCATACCACTGTTAAGGTGGAGATATTTTGGCAGAGCTGGCAAGATGGGCTGAATGGCCTAATTCTCCTCCTATGTCTTAGGGTCAGGACTCCAGGGCCTTAATATGATCACTCGGTTGTGAGATTGCTTACTCTATTCACTCCTTGTTAGGGCATCTGTTCTATGGTGCAGCTGAACCAGTTTGGCCAATTGTGTTTTGGTGTACTGCATCTTTTGCACTTCTCTTTGAACCAGGCTTTCTCACCAACTGTATAGTAACAAGAAAGACGAATATGCCATTGGTATGGTCACAGATTATGGTGGTATTGTGGCGACCCACTTCCTAGCGCACTTGAACCGGCTCACAAATAGCCAGCGCGCCGACACAAAGGCCAGTCCCAAAAGGGCGCAAGGTCTGCTTCACCAACAAAGGGAAAAGCCCGCGCGGGACTGGACTGTGAATACGTGCCCCCTACAGCATCCGTGCCCGGGGAGGGCGGGATCAGGGAGGCTTTAAAGCGAGGCCGCGAAGTTCGAATAAAATCTTTTTTAACTGCAGTTTACCGACTCGGTGTCGTTATTTCAGCGCTGCGTGTAGCACACCGCTACAGTATACAATTTTTTTTTGCTAATAATGATGGATGCCCAGTTTTGAAGTGTCCTATTTGTAAGAGTTCATCCCATTTGTCAGATATATCCCATGTAAAGATGGAACTTGATCTCCACTAAGTGAGTGAGGTCATGGACAATTGTTTGTCAGAGGTTGTTTGGAGAAGACGAGGATTTGTACTTCACAATGGTGCCCTCACAAACTGAATCTGGTACTATGTTCTTCTGGAGTATTCAAAAGACCAGTGGTCATATTCCCAGCTCAGTCTTGCAATGGGCATTGAAATCTCCTACCCAGAGTATGTGCTTAGCTTCTTCCAAATGCTATTCCCTGTGGAAAAGAGCTGATTCATCAACTGAAGGAGGGCAATAGGTGGTATTCAAGAGCGGGTTTCCTTACCTATGTTTGACCTGATGCTATGAGATCTCATCAGTTCTCAAGTCAGTTTTGAAGATTCCAAGAGCTACTTTCTTTTGATTTTCAACTACTTCACTTTAGCAACACATGCAAAATGCTGGCAGAACTCAGCAAGTCAGGCAGTGTCTATGGAGGGGAATAAACAGTTGATGTTTTGGGCCAAGGCCCTTCATCAGGTCTGGAAAGGAAGGGAGATGAAGCCAGAATAAGGGGTTGGAAGGAGAGGAAGGAGTACAAACGGTCAGGTGAGTGGGTTAAAAGGTCAGCACAGCATTGTGGACCGAAGTGCCTGTATTGTGTTGTTGTGTTTTATGTTCTAATTGCAAGTCTAATAATCTGACACTGCTGTGTATTGGGAAAATAGCTGCTTGGATTTCTGGAGCAGCGTTGCCACAATTATCTGTTTTGCATTGAAGTAAATGACTCCAGAGATCGACTTAATGTGTCTCTGACCCATTGCAATCTCTTTGCTTCCTCTTTGCAGCTCTTTTCTACCTAGCTTGGTATTGCCAGTGAATTTGGATATTTGACACACTCTCAGAAACACAGAAATCGACAGCACATTACAGGCCTTTCGGCCCACAACGTTGTGCCAACCATGCAACCTACTCGAGAAACTGCCTAGAATTTCCTTAGTCAATAGCCCTCTGTTTTCTAAGTTCCATGTACCTACATAAGAGACTTTTAAAAGACCCTATTGTATCTGCTTCTACCACTGCTGTTGGCAGTGTATTCCCTGCCCCCACCACTCTCTGTGTGGAAAAACTCCCTGACATCCCCTCTGTACCTACTTCCAAGCACCTTAAAACTATGCCCCATCGTGTTAGCCATTTCAGCCCTGGGAAAAAGCCTCTAGCTATCCACACAATCAATGTGCGTCGTCATCTTATACACCTCTATCAGGTCACCTCTTATCCTCCATCGTTCCAAGGAGAAAAGGCCAAGTTCACTTAACCTATGCATGCCCCCCCCTCCCCAATCCAGGCAACTTCCTTGTAAATCTCCTCTGCACTCTTTCTATAGTTTCCATGTCCTTCCTGTAATGAGGTGACCAGAACTGAACACATTACCCCAAGTGAGGTCTGACCAAGATCTTATATAGCTGCAACATTACCTCATGGCTCTTGAACTCAATCCCATGGCTGATGAAGGCCAACACACCATACGCCTTCTTAACAACACTGTCAACATGCGCAGCAGCTTTGAGTGTCCTATGGACACAAACCCCAAGATCTCGCTGATCCTGCACACTGCCAAGAGTCTTACCATTAAAATTATATTCTGTCTTCAAATTTGACCTACCGAAATGAACCATTTCACACTTATCTGGGTTGAACTCCATCTGCCACTTCTCAGCCCAGTTCTATGTCCTATCAATGTCGCACTGTAACCTCTAACTAATGCTCATAAATCTTGCCTCTCAGGATCTTCTCCAACAACTTGCCCACCACTGAAGTAAGACTTGCTAGTCTATAATTTCCTGGGTTATCTGTACTCCCTTTCTTGAACAGGTGAACAATGTTTGCAACCTTCCAATCCTCTGGCACTTCTCCCATCCCTATTGGTAATGCAAGGATCATCGCCAGAGGCTCAGCAATCTCCTCCCTTGCTTCCCACAGTAGCCTGGTGTACATCTTGTCCGGTCCTGGCGACTTAACCAACTTGTATCTTTCAAAAGCTCCAGCACATCCTCTTTCTTAATGTCTATATGTTCAAGCGTTTCAGTCTGCTGTAAGTCATCCCCACAATTGCCAAAGTTCTTTTCACTCCTTTTTCTATTGTACAAAGTATGTGGGAATTCGTATTCTTTGTACTTTTGAAGGTCATAAATTCTCATCTCATCTTTCTACAGTTATAACAGCCACATATTGTCATTTAGTGGATGATTTGGACAAGTTAGTTTTCATTCAGCACCACTTATGGTTGTCATCTTTATTTTACTTTGCATGCTGCCCATGCTGATTCCAGACATTTAAACAAAGCTTGGACGAACAGTTTTGATTTGAATGGAAGATTATTTTTTTCCCCAAACCTGCAAATATAACAGATACAAAATGCTGCTGCTCCGTTAAAACAATGGAGAGATAGCATCAAAAGTAAAAAATGAAGCTGTAGTTCTCTGGAAGCCTTCTTGACCACACATCTGTAACAGGGCTTCAGACCCAATGAATTGGCGTTAAAGTGTTGTTATTAGACCCTAACCATAGCAGCAGAATTAGGCTATTTGTCTCTGCCATTTCATCATGGCTGATCCAATTTTCCTCTCAGTCCCAATCTCCTGCCTTCTCAACGTATTCCTCATGCCTTGACCAATCAAGAATCTATCGACCTCTGTCTTAAATATTCATAAAGACTTGGCCTCCACAGCTGCTTGTGGCAATGAATTCCACAGATTCACCACTCTCTGGCTAAAGAAATTCCTCCTAATCTCCATACTAAAAGGACATCCCTGTATTCTGAGGCTGTGTCCTCTGGCCCTAGTCTCTCTCACCACAGGAAATTTTCTCTCCCCATCCACTCTATCAAGGCTTTTCACCATTTGATAGATTTTAATGAGGTCGCCCCTCGTTCTTCTGAATTCTAGTGAATACAGGCCAAGAGCCATCAAATGCTCTTCATAGGAGCATTTCAATCCTGGAATCATTTCTGTGAACCTCCTTTGAACCCTCTCCAGTGTCAGCACATCCTTTCTAAGATAAGGGGCCCAAACTGCTCACAATACTCCAAGTGAGGCCTCACCAGTATTTTATAAAGCCTCAACATTACATTATTGTTTTTATATTCTAGTCCTCTTGAAATGAATGCTAACATTGAATTTGCCTTCCTTACCACTGACTCAACCTGTAAATTAACTTTTAGGGAATCCTGCACAAGGACTTGTAAGTCCCTTTGCGCCTCAGATTTTTGTATTTTCTTTCCAGTTAGAAAATAGTCTACACTTTTATTTCTTTTACCAAAGTGCATGACCATAGACTTCCCAACACTGTATTCCATCTGCCATTTCTTTGTCCATTTTCCTAATCTGTCTAATTCCTTCTGTAGCCTCTTAACTTCCTCAGAACTACCCGACCCTCCACCTATCTTCGTATCATCTGCAAACTTTGCAACAAAGCATTCAATTCTGTCATCCAAATCATTGACATATAACGTAAACAGAATCGGTCCCAACACAGGCCCTTGTGGAACACCACTAGTCACCGGCAGCCAACCAGAAAAGGCTCCCTTTATTCCCACCCTTTGCCTCCTGCCAATCAGTCACTGCTTTATCCATGCCAGAATCTTTCCTGTAATACCATGGGCTGGTAGCTTGCTAAGCAGCCTCATGGGTGACATCTTGTCAAAAGCCTTCTGAAAATTCAGGTACATGTCAACCGATTCACCTTTGTCTATCCTGCTTGTTATTTCTTCAAAGAATTCCAACAGATTTGTAAGGTAAAATTTTTCCTCGAGGAAACCACACCAATTATAGCCTATTTTATCATGTGCCTCCAAGTTCCCTGATATCACATCCTTAACAATTGATTCCAACATCTTCCCTGCCACTGAGGTCCGAGTAACTGGCCTGTAACTTCCTTTCTTCTGTCTCTCTTCCTTCTTGAAGAGCGGAGTGACATTTGCAATTTTCCAGTCTTCCAGAACCATTCCAGAATCTAGTGATTCTTGAAAGATCATTGCTAATGCCTCCACAATCTCTTCAGCCACCTCTTTCAGAACTCTGGGGTGCACACCATCTGGTCCAGGTGACTTAACTACCTTCAGTCCTCTCAGTTTCCCAATTTTGGACAACTCTTCTCTTATGCCTCTGAAATTCCTTTTCCTCCACTGTAATGTGGATACATCTGGCTTTAGCTTCTCCTTCTGAAATTTCAGGGTGATTTTGATCATAGTATGATCACTTGCCCCTCAGGGTTCTTTTACCTTAAGCTCTCTAATCAATTCTGGTTCATTGCACAACACCCAATCCAGAATAGTTTATCCCCTCGTGGGCTCAACCATGAGCTGCCATTGCGTAGGCATTCTTGAAATTTACCCTCTTGGGATCCAGCACCAAACTGATTTTCCCAATCTACCTGCATATTGAAGATTCCTATGACTATTGTAACATTGCCCTGAAAGCATGCGTTTTCTCTCTCCTGTTGTAATTTGTAGACCACATCCTTACTACTGTTTTTGGGGGGGGGGAGAAATTCTGTATACAACTGCCATCAGGGTCTTTTTACCCTTGCAGTTCCTTAGGTCTATCCACAATGATTCAACACCTTCCGACCCTATGACACCTCTTTCTAATGATTTGATTTCATTTTTTACCAACAGAGCCATGCCACCCCTCTCTGCCTACCTTCCTGTCATAGAAACATAGAAAACCTACATCACAATACAGGTCCTTCAGCCCACAGTGCTGTGCCGAGCATGTACTTACTTTAGACATTACCCAGGGTTACCCATAGCCCTCTATTTTTCTAAGCTCCATGTACCTGTCCAGGAGTCTCTTAAAAGACCCTATCATTTCCACCTCCACCACCATTGCCAGCAGCCCATTCCACGCACTTACCACTTTCTGAGTAAAAAAACTTACCCCTGACATCTCTGTACCTATCCAAGCACCTTAAAACTGTGCCCTCTCATGTTAGCCATTTCAGCCCTGGGAAAAAGCTATCCTCACGATCAATGCCTCTCATCATCTTGTACACCTCTATCAGGTCACCTCTCATCCTCCGTCGCTCAAGGAGAAAAGGCAGAGTTCAATCAAACTATTCTCCTAAGGCATGCTCCCCAATCCAGGCAACATCCTTGTAAATCTCCTCTGCACCCTCTCTATGGCTTCCACATCCTTCCTGTAGTGAGGCGACCAGAACTGAGCACAGTACTCCAAGTGGGGTCTGATCAGGGTCCTATATAGCTGTAACGTTACCTCTCGGCTCTTAAACTCGATCCCACGGTTGCTGAAGGCCAATACACCATATGCTTTCTTAACCACAGAGTCAACCTGCGTAGCAGCTTTGAGTGTCCTATGGACTCGGACCCCAAGATCCCTCTGATCCTCCACACTGCCAAGAGTCTTACCATTAATGCTATATCCTGCCATCATATTTGACCTACCAAAATGAACCACCTCACACTTAACTGGGTTAAACTCCATCAGCCACTTCTCAGCCCAGTTTTGCATCCTATCGATGTCCCGCTGTGACCTCTGACAGCCCGCCACACTATCCACAACACCTCCAACCTTTGTGTAATCAGCAAATTTACTAACACATCCCTCCACTTCTTCATCCAGGTCATTTATAAAAATGAAAAGGATTAGGGGTTTCAGAACAGATCCTTGAGTCACACCACTAGTCACCGACCTCCATGCAGAATATAACCCGCCCTCAACCACTCTTTGCCTTCTGTGGGCAAGCCAATTCTTGATCCACAAAGCAATGTCCCCTTGGATCCCATGCCTCTGTACTTTCTCAATAAGCCTTGCATGGGGTACCTTATCAAATGCCTTGCTGAAATCCATATACACTACATCTACTGCTCTACTTTCATCAATGTGTTTAGTCACATCCTCAAAAAATTCAGTCAGGTTCGAAAGGCACGATGTGCCTTTGACAAAGCCATGCTGACTATTTCCAATCATATTATGCCTCTCCAAATGTTCATAAATCCTGCCTCTCGGGATCTTTTCCATTAACATATCAACCTTTCAAAACAATGTGTATCTTTGAATGTTAAGCTCCCAGCTACAATCATCTCTCAGCCATGATTCAGTGATGACTACAGTCGTACCTGCCAATCTGGAGCTGTTCTGCAAGTTCATTTACCTTTATTCCTTGTACTGTGTGCATTCAAATATAACACCTTCAGCCCTGTATTCACCCTTTTCAATTTTGCCTGCCTTTATTGTCGTAACTCATCCTTTTGATTGCAATTTTGCCCTGTCATCAGCCTCTCCGTGCTCAGAGTCTCACTACACATTGCCTTTGTGTGTAAACCAACTACCCCATCCTCAGCACTATCACTCTGGTTCCCAGCCCCCTGCCAAATGAGTGTAAACCCACCCGAACAACTCTAGCAACTCTTATTGTTGCAGTATGTGACAGGGGAATGGTTTAATATTCTTGCGGACCGGCCGACTGGGGGGGGGATGTTAATCACGACCGGAATATAGGTGATAAGTCAACTATAAGTCACTGATAAGTGGCTAATACACTCAATTTTGTTTCTGAAAGGGTTTTTATTTAACAAATTTAATATTAAACACACAGCGGATATTTTCCTCGCATGAATATAGTGATAAGTCAATTATAACTCACTTATAAATCAATAGCTTCATAACATTTTAAGTAACGTTTGGATATTAAACACACAGTGCATATTTTCCTCTTAGGAATATGTAAAATTATTGCAACACACCAGTGAGAGGACAAGGTAAGGGCCGGAGGTCCCCGTACCGGGGCCGCGGCGGTCGCAGTCCGGAGAGAGTGACCGACAAAACTTTGGCTCGAGGGATGACTTTCAGTAGATTGCAGTGAGGTAGCTGCTGTACTACTTACGAAACCCTGAGCCCGAATTAGGTCGTCTGCGAATATTTTAGCACCGGGTTCCCTACAAACATTCGGTGTGCTAAACAGGTTTAGAGGCGGCGCCCATCTGTCCGCGCTCCAAGCCAGTATCAATGGCACTTCTCGCTGGCCGCGTGAGGTGGTCAGTTACCCGAGGCCAACCAGTGATCCCTGGCGCGAGGGTATCACTGTGTTTAGGCAAATGATGACCTCACGTGGGTAAGGACTTCTCGTGCATAATGACCTCGCACGCGTTCAAGTTCAACAGTGGGCGTGACAGGGAATGAGGAAAGGTGCAGCTGACTCATATCGTTTCATATTGCCAAATCATATCATTTCCTCACGGCCCGGTAGCCCGTGCTTTGCGGCCCGGTGGTTGGGGACCACTGGTATATGAGACCGTGATTTAGAAAAGCAAAATTTGGTGAATAATCCCACTGAGCATTCGTAGGATGGATGGGAAATGTCCACAGTACAAACAACTGCCTTTGGTGAGAATGCATTACTTGAAATCCTGGGGAAAAAGGTTATGACCCTTGTCCCATGTCTAAGATAAGATGGATGCCTTTGCCATTTTATTTCATGTTCCTTAATCCTTGCCACCTAAGTGAAACCTCATGAGTTGTTTCTGTTCAGTGATTCATTCCTCCTGTACTCCATTTCCACTTATCATGATTGTTCTTTCAAAAATAATCTAAAATTAATATAAACCAGAGGATGTTGTTCTGCTTTGAACATGTTCTGTGATGCTAAATAAATCTGGGTTGATTTTCCTTGCTTGTTTTGCTCTGGTATGCATTTGGCTTCTCTCCTGCCCTTGCTTTCCATATTTGCCTTGTGCATTTAACCCCTACCCCGCACCCATCTCCTCACCTGCTCCCCACTTCCAAAGAGCCCAAAAGTAAAGAAATTGTGGTTGCATGTAATACATCTGGTTTTGCACCTAATGGCATTTAATATTTCACCTTAGTAGTTCTCCGAGATGGTTTTGGAGGTGATATGCCCTGTGTTTCAGAGGAGCTGAGTGGGTTAGTGCACCAAGAATCAGAATCAGCTTTATTACCACTGACCTATGTCATGAAATTTATTGTTTTGTGGCAGCAGTATAGTGCAAGGCATAAAAATTGCTGTAAGTTAAAACAATAAAGAAATAGTGCAAAAGATGAATAGTAAGGGGCCATGGACCATTCAGAAATCTGATGACGGAGGGGAAGAAGCAGTTCTTAAAACATAGGGAGCTCCTATACCTCCTCCCTAATGGCAATCATGAGAAAAGGTCATGCTCTGGATGGTGAGGATCTGTAATGATGAATGCCACCTCCTTGAGGTACCGCCTCTTGAAGATGGCCTCGATAACAGGGAGAGTTGTGCCCATGATGGAGATGGTTGAGTCTCTGGCCCTCTGCTGCCTCTTGTGACCCTGTGCATTAGAGGCTCTCAGCATACATCTGTAGAAATTTGTACAATCTCTACTGGGAACACTAAAATAAAGTGATGATGGAATGAGTTAACCTGCTTCTTTTCGCAGCATTAGAGGAAAACTGTATGCAAAAGCTTTTCTTCTTTGCATCATGATCTCTTTCTGAATAACTTGATGGAGTTCCTGCTCTTGCACTGGGACTCATCAGTCTGTCAACTCTGCTGAAGAAATTTCCACATGTTGAACAGAAGTAGGCCTCCATTGTTAATTGTGCTTCTTACTGATCTGTGCACACTGATGGCCAAAAAATGTGAATTTGTGTGGTTGTAATGGGATTGGACCTCGGGAGAGTAGTGTGTTTGTATCTTCTGGCTGTCTGCTAAAGAGTAGACTTTCATGAATGAGAGCAGACATTTTCTGCCTTAGAGTTTTTAGGAGGAATGACCCCTGGTTCATTCCTTCATTTCTGCATGTCAGCAGAATGCACTGACAATATGTCTTGCAAGCAGCTAATGAAAAATGGAGTTACTTTTCCCCCCAGTAAATCCCTTTGGTGAATTGGCAGAAAGCTTGCAAAAGATTAATTAGCAGCACTATGGGAAAAGTGTAAGCAAGTAGAAATGTTTGCCCAGCTCCCTCACTTCCTGGCAGGGCTAAATGGTCTCCTGTGCTGGGTTATTCCTTCAAACAGTGTAGCTTAAAAATGGTGATTCTGGTTTATGAATTGGGGAAGGCTGATTTGTCTTTCACCTTGCTTATGGCATACTGGCACTTCACTAAGTACCAGTTGAGTGGTTAGCCTCCTCCATACCAGAGAATGTAGCTGCAAAAATAATAGTATGAGTAGATTTGGGATAAACGTGCATTGAATTGCCAAGATGTAGAAGTCTATAGCCCAATGTGAGGGAGTGCAATGGTTAATGGTCTGTACAATGACTGGCATGGGTATGATTGACTGAAATGACTCTTTCCCTGCTTTATGAGTCTGTGATCCTCTTGCATGGAGGGAAGCCTCCACACAGTCCTCTACAGTGTCTCTGCAGATACGGGAAGTGTGAGATCCACAAGCTTGCGTTAATAGGATTGTTACCTCACAGAAAGCAGCCACATGGCTATCAATTCTATCTTGATCCTGAGGTAGCTTTTGGAGCAACACGCAGAAAATGATGGAGGAACTCGGCGGGTCAGGCAGGGGAGGGGAAGAAAGCAGTTGACGTTTCGGGCTGAAACCCTTCATCAGGAGTGGTAAGTAGGAGGAACTGGCAGGTGATAGTTGAGGGGGAAGGTGGGAGGATGAAGTGAGAAGCTGGGAGATTACAGGTGGAAAAGGTAAAGGGCTTAAGAAGAAGGAATCTGATAGGAGAGGAGAGTGGACCATGGGAGAAAGGGGCACCAGAGGGAGGTGACAGATGAGGAGAAGAGAAGGGGTGGGGGGGGGGGGGCAGAATGGAGAATTGAAAAAGAGAGAAGGGGAAAGGGGGTTGAAATTACCATAATTTAGAGAAATTCATATTCTTGCAAAGGGTTGAAGGCTGCTCAGACAGAATATGAGGTGTTGCCCCTCCAACCTGAGAGTGGCCTTGCACTGTCAACAATAAAAGAAGGAAGCAATGTGCTGTTCTTTCAATGACTCGATATACAAATTAAATTAGGAGCAAATTATTATTGTGGTAATACTTTGTGGCTAGTAAGATGATATGCTGCAAGAATTTAAAATCATAAAGCAGTGGACCAGGCCCTATTCATTGTGTTCATGCTTACCTTTCACACTAATTTCACTTTCCTGCATTCTGTTTGTATCCTTCTCTACCTTACCTATTCAATTGCTTGTTTCATTACCTCTCAAATATAGCAATTGTGTCTGATTTGGCACTCCTTTGGCAACATGTTCCATTTATCAACTGCGCCATCTGTTTTTAAAAATAACTCTCCTTCAAATCCTTTTAAAACCTATTCCTTTCAACTTAAAGCTGTGCCATTTTGCTTTTGTATTTCTTCACAGGTGGCTTCAACTTTATGTGAGAGCCACCATACTACGACAGTATTAGTTCAGCACAGCCACTAAACTAACCTTGCCGCCCAAGGTAAACCTGAAGACAAGGAAAGCATAGTGGCAGTTCCCCATACAAGGCACATGAGTGGATCAGATCAGAAATCCTTTGGGGGCGGGGAGAATCTTGACTTAAGACAGGCCCTCAGATTTGCCATCTGTTGAAGCACTCCAAGTTTTGCCATTAGAGTCATGCAACAGGCCCTGTAGATCAACATTTCCACAGCAGCTTAGATTCTCATCTAAGAGTGCCCCATTTGTCCATGTTTGATACATATTTCTCTAAACCAGGGGTTCCAAATTGGGGGCCATGGAACCCTTGGTTAATGGTAGGGGTCTGTGGCATAAAAAAGGTTGGGAACCCCTGCTCTAAACCTTCTCTATGTACCATGTACTAATGTTTGATTTAAAAATTAAATGACCTCTTAAAACTTAAATATTATTTAAATTAGCAACATATAAATACTGCTTTGTAACACTTAAAATGTTTAAACAATTGAAAATATTACTGTTAGAAAAGAAACTTTTTCAGCATAACATTCTTGCTTCCCTCGTCATGGTAAAAATCCCAATTTAAGTGAATGAGCAAATGAATCCTGCACCAGGTTTGTAAATAGTGGGGGACCTCAGCAAGCTCACACTTTGTTGTTCGACTCCATACAGAGTCCAGCAATAGAAGCAGTCTGGAGTTGAACCAGTAAGCTTAGGACCTCTCTTTTGCTCATGACACACTTGCTGACACTTACTGGGTTAAGTCTCAGGAGGTGTGTCCAGAACCGTTGACAAAGCCCAGACTGACATTTCAGATACCAGCAGGTGTTGTCAGAAGCATTGCTGAGATTCATAATTCCAATCCTGGTAATAATCAAGCATTTCTCCAGGAGACCTATGGGTTTACCTAATCCAAGCATCATGTTATTTTCTGGACCATTGTACGTTGAAATGCATGTGCTTTTGATTGGGAGTCATTACTTCAGAAGTACAGCTGATTGCAATGATCACCAACACATATTCCTTGAGGGCTTTCCCTGATTTGTGCCTTGTGTGTCTTTTAGTCTTTCTGCTGTAGTTCAATTTTCTGTTCGTGTATTTATGATGTCCAGTATGATTGACCCAATTCCTCCCCACAAAAATGCCTCATCAAATTTGGAACACCCCTTGGACACCTTCTGGCACCCCAGTCCTATGAGGGAAGGTGAATGTCAAGCAAATGTTTAAAAAAAATGATTTGGTCACAGTCCTTCACCGAACATGCCTGTGTGAACTTTCACCAATTGGGTTGATGCTTTTGCAGTAAGACATAGAAATACAGAGGTCCTAAAGTTAATAGTTGTTACCTTGGCTGAAGTTAACTGTTTGAATCAAAATATTTCTGGTCTGAATTCCACTCACTCAGCCCGATCACTGCCTAAGATGTTATGTTTTGTTTCTATTTACTGTGGTTATCTACAGTTTAATACTTTAAAAATCCACTCTCAATTGCTTTTACCTGGTTGCAGTTGCTAACTCAGCCCACATCACATCATCTATGGAACTATTATACCCTACTATTTCCAGTTCATTGGAGGGTTTTGAGTATTACAAAGGGGGATGGGACCATTTTAAGACCAAAACAAATCCTTACAATAGTGGGTGATGCTTTACTTTGGTGGGGGTTTTTTTGCCGGCTGGGGCCGAGTTGTCCCGAGCATCTTCAGGTGCTCAGAGATTAATGGTTATCTGTTATCTATCCTGTGCCCTGAAAGAATGCAGGTCAAATTTTTTGCACTGAGATGTTACAGAAAAGCAGACAGTTCATATTGCAGAAAGTAAGTGAATGGGAGCTTTAGCACAGTTTAACTGCATGCCCTTTTTGTCCAGTCCTGGTACCTAGAGCACATTGAGAAGTATTGACCAATGAGGCTTAACACCATTAATATCATAATGAAGATGGGCCATTTGCTAATGTTGATCTGCAGCCACAACCAATTTGGTCAGCAGTGTGAGCAGTAAGTAACACTTAAGTTAGCCCTTGCTGCAGATATCTACACCCACACAAGGTAACTAGCACTGGCATTTGGGAAGAAATTTGCTAGTATGTGTGATTAGCTGAAGTTGTCTTCTTAAAACAATGATTCAATTAGCTAAAGAACTCAAGACGGATTAGCTCCTAATAGCCAACGCACTGTGAAAGGCTTCCATTCCTTCAGTATTCAGATTGTGTCCAAAATCTCGTTATGCATGGATGCACAGATATGCACACTGACACAAAGTACCTCAGATGAAATCATTATTTCACAACGTGACTGAATTGTTTGAAGAGGCTGATCTGATGGAAGCCAGCACCTTGAAGATCAGTGATAACTGCTGCTCCTGAACAACAGACCATACAGAGTTGGTTGTAACATTACCAACTCGGGTTCTTTGTGTTAGAAAGGAGCAGATGTGGTCAGAGATGAACACTGGCAGCTCACTGTTAGCTTTGGAAGAAAAGAAAAGAAACTTGTCTCAGGTATTCCACAGTAAGGACTTGAGGAAATGACTGTATTCAGCTTCCTGTCACTGATACTGAGGCTCACTGGTGCTTCCTTTGAGTTTGCATCAGATGGTTATGGGTCCTCATTGGACTCCTCCAAAATTGGGTTTTTAGCTCATAGGTAAAGATGATACCTCAATATAATACTCCTGTCTTTCTGCTAAAATGTTCATCCACAAAAGAGACAGTGGCACTATTTTAGTGAGAATAAATCACTGTTGTGGTAGTTAATCTTTATGTGTCAATTAAACCAAGCAAAAATAGCTTATCTGGTTATTTTATTTTACTGTGCCATTTTTTCCCAAAGAACTTGTACGGTTGACATCTAGTTGCTATTTTTGGCTGTCATCATCCTAAGTGCATTTGGTTACTCTGTTTCCAATGACTTGAGTTCATAAGTCCTTTATTGACTCTGTAGTGTTGAGAATGGTTTCTATAAATTTATTATTTCTACCTGCTCAAGAAATGTACTGTTATGTACAGTCTGTGGTGAAGGTGCCGATATGTCAACTCTGCTATGTGAGCACTGTTGTCAGACTTTTAAACCTGGCTTCACAGCTGCGTGTAATTTTGCCCTTGCAGAGCTCATGTGGATACTTCTAGCTGGGGTCGTTGTGTTACTTTCCCCTTCCCATCCAAATATCTGGGTGCTGCCCCCACCCAGGCTATGATTAGCCAGTGCAAAAGAGCAACTGATCCTGGGATCTCCCTGATCCGTTTTGGTTCAATGTGATGCCATGCAGTATATCAGAGAACAATAAGGGCTACTCAGCTCATTTGTTTGACATTTTTATTGTTTCTTTTCAGTAATGGGAGCTATAAACTGCACAAAATTTTATAAAGTATGTGTCAAGCTTGCCATGTGATGTGATGAATGGTTCCACTGATAAGGATGAATAGGTAGCTGAAGAGGGACGTAGGCAATGAACATTTTTTTGGTGAGCTTCGTAACTGTTAAGTGGCATTTTTTGCACCTGCCTCTGATCCTTTCCCAAATGGTTTAAAAGGGCAATTATTTGAAACAGTTTACTGTACCTCTGTTGTTAAAAGGTACAAGGTACAGATCAGAAGCAATGTTTTCAGTGTATGTTGCCTGGTTCTGAGTGCGAAGTACGCTGGAGGCTCTTCTGGTGATAAATTATGTTAAACTTGACAGTCAATTTGTGTATGGCAAGCTCTAACAAATCTTCAGGTAATGAGCGGATCTTTCTGTTTAGTACTGGTGGAGTGAGAAATATTGGCATTGCTACTAGGAGAATTCTGCTGCACTGTTTCAAAATTGAGACAGGATCTTGAAGTTTGTGTGAGACATTGAGTGTTTCAGTTTGAGGTAATTTCTGGAAAAAAATAATGATAGCTGCTCAGCAGAACAGTACACTAAAGCATGTGTAAATCTTGATTTACAAACTTGAGGAGTAAACATGCCTAACCAGTAAGTGGACTTGCCACTCTTTTTCAGCATTCATGAGGAAACTAGATACAACAGTCAAAGGTCAAAGTAAATGTATTATCAAAGTATATATATGTCATCATATACCACTTTGAGGTTCTTTTTTCTTGCAGGCATTTACAATAGAACAGAGAAATACAATAGAATTAGTGGAAAAACTACAGAAACAAACTAACTGCTAAACCACAACCAATGTGCAAAAGTCCTGAGAGCTTTAGACTTTCTATCTTGGATTGTGTTGAGATTGTGTTTAAGAAGATGAGAAAATTGTGTTTTCTTTCTGATGTGTATAAGGATCCTCCGGGAAATGTGTATGGGTGGTCATAATCCAGTTCCCAAAGGGCACGGGCTTTCCCAAAGCAAACAGCTCACAATATTCTGCATCAAATAGCAACTGACCTTTCAAGCTGTTGGTGTGTAGAATAGAAGAACATCCTTTCCACATCCACCCTATCTAGGCCTTTCAACATTCTGTAGAATTCAATACGATCCCCCATCATTCTTATAAACTGCAGCAAGTACAGGCCCAGAGCCATCAACTTTCCTCATACATTAACTCTTTCATTCCCAGGATAATTCTTGTTAACCTCCTTGAAACCCTCTCCAATCCCAGCACATCCTTTCTTAGATATGGGGCCCAAAACTGCTCACGATACTTCAAACTGGTCTGACGAATGCCTTATAAAGCCTCAGCATTAAATCCTTACATTGATTCTCATCAGCATTTCTGAATGTCATTCTGCTTTCAATCCAAAGGATCTCACTAATGCCAATGGCACTAAAGGCAAGTTTTTGACTTCTTGCCATATGTGCAGCTGATGATTAGAGGACTGCCAAGTACTTAAGCGGGAGCTTGTGCATGAGAAAAACACGAACACTTCATGTCAGATTTTCTAACATTGCGAGGCTTAGCTCAGTTTCCATTTCCTATCACGAGGCTTTTGAATTGACAATTCCAGAAGCAATCCTGAAAGAAGATGAATGTTTTGGGACAACAGATTAAGCAGTTGGTTTTAACTCTTACCCCTTGCAGGACAAATTTGGGATTTAAAAAGGCATATTCTGATTTCTAAGATTGATAAATGGTGTTTGAAAGAACTTGCCCTGAGATCTCACTTTTTCATCAAATTTGTTAATGATGTGAATGAAAGATTAAGGTTGCTTATATGAATTTAAAGTTGATGCTGTGCAGATAGCATCAGGAAATTGAAGAAACATAGCCAGATAGTAAAACTCTTCCAGACAGAGTTCTATGTGTGGAAGTGTCCTGTAATCCACAGATCCAGAAGATGAATCGAATGTACACACATCATTAAAAAAAAGTCCCAAATTACAGTAAAGTTGCATTCCAGAGAGCAAATGGAATGTTGGTTCTTCTCTCCATGGAAATTTAATATAAAATAAGGAAATTAAATGTGTTTCCCAGAGCCGTGGTCAGATTCCAGCTGGTACTTTCCTGCTTTGTGTCTTGTTTCTTGGATTATGCTCACGGTTTTCCGATGCTTTGGAACTTTTCCAGAATCCAGGTAGATGACAACTAACACATTTGCTTCCTTCATAGCACGAGGATGCGGCCCATCAGGTACAGCAGGCCTGCATCAGCAATGGTCCAGGTCACCCTGTGTATCAGTCCTGTGTTGTGATATGTTCTCCTTAAAGGGGATACTATAGAGCTTCATCAGAGCATTGGTAATCAGTGCTAAAGTTTCCCATTTTGTTGTGTTTCCTTATTACACGGATGGAGGCCATTCTGTCTCACAAGACTATCCAGCTCACAAAGCAATCCAGCTTCCCCACTGCTCTTATCCTTGACACCTTTCCATGAACTCCCTGCAGATTCCACAATCCTCTTGCACTTGGGGGCCATTTACGGCTGCCACCCCATCCAAACAAGCTTTGGTCCGTGGGAAGAAGCCAGAGCAACTGGAGGAAGTCTACTCCAGAGGAACATCTAAACTCCACATAGACAGCTGAGGATACAAGCGGCCGGATTGAACCCAGGCTGCTGGAGCTTTGAGGCAGCGGCTAAAGCCGTAGTGATCTCGTGGCATCCACTTCCCCATATTCTTCAATATGTATCTGTGGAGAATTGAATTGAATTGACTTTATCACTTGCATCCTTCATATACATGAGTAGTAAAAGTCTGTTACGTCTCCGTCCAAATGTGCAATTTATAGTAATTTATAATATTATGTACAACAGGATAGTCAATATGACATTGAAATACAGTTGTGTCAGCATGAATTAATCAGTCTGATGGCCTGGTGGAAGAAGCTGTCCCGGAGCCTGTTGGTCCTGGCTTTTATGCTGCGGTACCGTTTCCCAGATGGTAGCAGCTGGAACAGTTTGTGGTTGGGGTGACTCAGGTCCCAAATGATCCTTCGGGCCCTTTTTACACACCTGTCTTTGTAAATGTCCTGAATAGTGGGAAGTTCACATCTACAGATGTGCTGGGCTGTCTGCACCACTCTCTGCAGAGTCCTGCGATTGAGGGAAGTACAGTTCCCATATCAGGCAGTGATGCAGCCAGTCAGGATGCTCCCAATTGTGCCCCTGTAGAAAGGTCTTAGCATTTAGGGACCCATACCAAACTTCCTCAATCGTCTGAGGCGAAAGAGGTGAGAGAGAAATGCTGTTTCCTTTGGTGGGTAAATCCAAACCAAGGTAAAGTTGTAGACACGAGGTTGCTGATGCTGGCGTCTGGAATGAACAAAAATGAACTACTGGTACAGGATCTTGAAAACATCAACAATTCCTTCAACACCACCACCCCCCCCCCCTCCCCCCAACTCTCCTACCCCTACAGGTAATAAAGTTAGAGTTCAACCACTTTGGAAAAAATCCTCAACACAGTAATGGAGAATATACATCTTGGGACAGTTGAGAACTTCTAGACAAGGTGATAGATTATTGTTTGGTCACAAGTATTCACTCCCTTTCGGGGCGGAATTAAGTGGGAATGTTGGGGCTGATCAGTTTTAAAGTGACATGCCTGTGACAACAGTTTGTAACTAATCCTCTGCATCTGGCTCAGGAGACCTGGTAATGGTTGGCCAAATAACCAGACTTAATAAAGGAGACCTGACTGTGAAAACAATGCAATTCTGTGTCCTGATAAAGAGCATGGATCTGGTTGCAAACATGTGGGATGCTTGCCAATGTGTGCTGCTTAAAGCTCCATGGTTTTCCCTGGATTAAAATCAAACGTGAACACTGCCCGCTCAGGGGGTCCTTTAACCCTTGCTTTTTTGTTAACACTTATTCCTTACATTACTGGACTGGTTCAAGGGACTGCATGGAGAAGGGAGTACAAAGAACCAGAAAGTAGGAAGTCACTACAGAAGGAAGAAAATTAGAGACGGCCAAACAATTGGAATTGTTACTGATGTTCTCCACAATGATGAACTTGGAGGTGTTGATTAACTGGGCTCTTGTGCAAAGTATAGCCATCGGATCTAAGGTTGGCTAGCACAAATGGCAGCCATGAGGCTCCGACATTGTACAGGTTTATCATTGTATTGAGTTGTTACCATCAAGATAGATCACAAAGACGTCCCTTTGATGAGGAGGAATTTCTTTAGCAAGAGGATGGTGGATCTGTGGGATTCATAGCTGCCACAGATGACTGCGGAGGCCAAGTTATTGGCTATATTTCAAACAGAAGTTGATAGATTCTTGATTAATAAGGACATCACAGGAAAGGGGTAGGAAAATGGTGCTGATAAATCAGCAATGATCAAATGACAGAAGAGACTCGATGAGCCAAATGGCCTAATTCTGCTCCTAAATCTTGTGGCTGTATGGTCTTATGCAGTGAAAAATCTGTCTTGCATGCTGTTCATAGAGGTTAAATCATTACACAGTGCATTGAGGTAGAATAACATAAAACAATAACAAAGGAGAATAAAGCGCAGGAGTTACAGAGAAAGTGCAGTGCAGGTAAATGATAAAGTGCAAGATCATAACGAGGTAGATTGGCAGTCAAGAGTCATCTTATTATACAAGATGTCTATTCAAGGGTCTGATAACTAGGACAGAGTTTGTCCTTGAACCTGGTGGTGCATCTTTTCTACCTGATGGGAGGGGGAGAAGAGAGAATACATCATTCACGAATTAGAGGAAAAATAAGCAAAAACAGAGTGCAGCATGAGTGCAGTATTTACATTTTCAAAATTTGAAGTTCAGAGTAAATTTTATTATCTGAGTACATATATGTCACCACATACAGCCCTGAGATTCTTTTTCCTGTGGGCATACTCAGCAAATCTATAGAATAGTAACTTTAATAGGGTCATTGAGTGTTCCTGAATGTAATGTAAATAGAAAATCCTGGAAATATGCAGCAGGTCAGAATTGAAGGATCTTTAATATAAAACGTTGACAGTTTCTGTTTCCTCAGATGCTGCCTGAACCATCAGTATAGCCATAATTTTCTGCTGTTATTTCAGATTTCCTGCATCTGGAATTTTTTTGGTTCTCATTTTCTGTTAATCAGAGGTTGTGAAGTTCTTTGCCGTCTATCATGAAGCCATGAAAATCAATTTTATTTTCGTTACCTCATTTTCCTGGAAATGATTCTCATTGGACTCGTGCAACTTGGGACTTGTTAAATGTTTTCAGTTGTGAGCAGTGAGTGAGCTTTGCCAGTGGCAATTGCCTTGGCAATTGGGCACAGAAGGTTTCAGGCCTAATTTAGAATCTTTCCAAATTATTAATTTTAGTGAAATGAATATTGAAAGGGGTGAACTGCCCTGAGTGTCTGATTTATCAACCTGTCAAGTGACACTCTATATTTGGACCAAATTACTGATAAGGCCTGTGTTTATCGTCCATCCCTCACTGCTCCTTGAAATGAGTGGTTGGCTAACTCAATAAGGTTGAACCTTATTGGTGGGTCTGGAGTTGACTCTAGACTGGACCAGGAAAGGATGTTAGTTTTCCTTACCTGGAGAATATTACTGAACCTGGTGGGCTTTAATAACAATCTCGTAGTTTGACTTTGTACTTCAAAAGTATTAACTTACCTTGCATTTAATTACCCTAGCTGCTGTGGTAGGGTTCATTCTCACGTATTAGGCTCAATAATTCTGCCTTGGATTACTGCTGAAGTAACTAGCCATGGTTCACGTATATTTCTTAACAATAAGCCTTTGGGCAAGTCACTAACAAACACAAATGACTTGATTCCTTTATTTGATAAAAGTCCTCCATGTTGCTACCGTTGAACATTGCCATCATGGTCCTGGTTTTAAACCCTTGATTTTTTCACTCCAGTTCAAAAATGCTGCTTCTCCCATAATCCTTCTTGACCCTCAGCATTTGAGATTTCCATGACTGATATTGATAGATTACAGGGGACAAAGGTTTTACAAGCAAGCATAGTGTGGTAAATAATATTAAAATGCATATTAACCTTGATTGAACAGAATTGCAGACTTGCTCAAGAAACTTCTCTTATACCATTTTTAATCTTATTGTTTATCAGCCTTCCTCCTTTCATTATGTGCTTTTAGAATGCAAGTTAATGATTAACAGTTCCTATTTCTGAATTGTTAAATTGCAAGCTCTCCTCAAAGTTAAATCGTTTTATAGGCATATACAGTCAGTGGCCATTTTATTAGATATCTCCTGTACCTAATAAAGTGGCCACTGAGTGTATACTTGTGGTCTTCTGCTTCTGTAGTCATTCACTTCAAGGTTTGATGTGTTGTGCATTCAGAAATGCCCTTCTGCACACCACTGCTGTAACACATGGATTTTTTGAGTTACTGTCACCGTCCTGTCAGTTTGAACCAGTCTGGCCATTCTCCTCTGACCTCTCCCATTAAGGTACTTTTGCTCGAGTAACTGCTGCTCACTGGATGTTTATTATTTTTCACACCATTCTCTGTAAACTCCAGAGACTTGTGTGTGAAAGCACCAGGAGCTCAACAGTTTCTGAGATACTCAAGCCACCCCATCTTGCACCAACAATGATTCCACAGTCACTTAGATCACATTTCTTTCCCCTTTCTGATGTTTGGTCTGAACAACAACTGAACCTCTCTCTCCGTCTTGTTTTACGGCGGTTGGCACCCAGTTTAGTGGTGTATTACCGCCACCTTCTGCTCCAGAGTGTGCGATAGACTCACATTCTAAATCCCTTCACCCAATCACGTGTGTACACACACACTACCTACACTTTATCCTCCCATCTTTGGCCATCCTAGTAGCCTATTCCTGTTTATCTATCATATCCTACAAAAAACCTGTACTCCTTAAGAAAGCTAGAAATACCCTACCCCGTGCTCTCACCTATGCCCAGCAACCTTTTTAATGTTAATTACTGCACCCCCAATTCCCTTAGATTAATTCTCATCATCTCTCTCTGTATCCCATACTTCGTGCAACTCAGAATTACATGTTCTACTGACTCCTCTTCCTGACATTCCTCACACAATCCTGTCTGGTGTTTCCTTATCAATTTCAATGTTTGGTTTAGTGCACAGTGCCCCAGCCTTAACCTAGTCCACACAATTTCCTCTCTTCTGTATCTACAACCTACCCTAGTACCTGCAGCACTTTTTTGTATTTGATATAAATGCCTCCCTTTCCCCTCCCTGTCCCATCTTTCTTGCCACATTTGGTTGATTCCCCCCCCCCCCAGATTACACACTTAACCTCTGCTTTACTGATACTAATGTACATTTCTATATTTTCTTTAACACCCTCTGCCAACTCATCCACCCTCTCATTCCCCTTCACCCCTACATGAGCTGGAACCCATAGAAATTTAACCTGACCTCCCTGATTTGCAACTCTTGTGACTGACTGAAGGACTTCATGAAATACATCTTGCCGACTGTTTGAGTGAAAAGACCTTAAACTTGCTAGAACGGAGGATGAATCTGACAACATTAATGCTTTGACTTGTCTAGCTTTCTCCACCCAACACTGCCAGCATCTCCACTGTATACACTGCTAACTTATCAGATGTTCTTCTGCTGATTGCAATTGCTTTTGCTGGTATAGCCACCTCAAACCCTGTCACTCCTGTTTCAGCTTCCTTAGCACCATCTGTATAAATCTGATACTTTTCCATCACATGATAGTTAAATGCACTTACCAAATCAGTTTTATATTTTCCTTTCTTTTTTACCTCTAACAAATGCCAGTCTACGTCAGGCCATACAAGCTTCCATGGAGCTACAACTGGATAAACTACTGAAGGACTTATCCTTAGATCAAACACTCCACATTCTCCAGCAATATCATTCCCTACCCAACTAAAGTTTTCCCTCTGAAACCTCCCATTTTCCCAGGACTCCTGCAACACTCCTTTAGCAGGGTGAGAATCATTGTGCCCCTGCAAATTAGCCCAGTAGTTCGCCATCAATTGCATCCTCAATTCCAAATAGGTCTCCCATTTCTACCTGCAGGGCTGATACTGGTGATGTTTTAAAAGCCCCACTGCACACTCTCAAAGCCTGAGCCTGAATCACATCGAGTTTCCTTATAAGAGACCTAGCTGCTGATCCATATGCTACACTTCCATAATCCAACACAGATCTTACTAAAGCCACATACATTCTCTTCAGTGCTGAACAACTTGCTCCCCATTCCCTACCAGTCAAACGTCACATTTATTACATTTCTCCTCAACTTTCCTGATATGGTCTGCCCATGTTAATCGTGAATCAAATATAACTCCCAGAAATTTAAATGATCCAGCCATTTCTAATTCAATCTCATACATCCTTAACTTCTTCCCTACCTCAGTTCCTTTCCTGGTGAAAAATGCAGTTTGAGTTTTTTTTCTACTGAAAATCTACATCTCCAATAATAACCCCACTCTACCACTTCAATTGCTCCTTGTAGTTTCCTGATTATATGCTCCATGTTCCTGCCTCTTTTCCACAAGGCCCCATCATCCACAAACAGTGACCTACTTATATCCACTGGTACCTTTGTGAAGGTATCATCAATCATAATGATGAAAAGTAACGGGCTAATCACACTACCCTGAGGTGTGCCATTTCCCACTATGTACTGTTTTGATAATTCTAATCCAATCCAAATTTGAATTTTTCTACCAAACAAAAAATCTTTAAACCAATTAAAAACTCTTCCCCCCCCCCCCCCCCCCCAACCCCCAACCCCCATCTTGTAGAAACATAGAAAATAGGTGCAGGAGTAGACCATTCAGCCCTTCGAGCCTGCACCGCCATTCAGTATGATTATGGCTGATCATCCAACTCAGAACCCTGTACCTGCTTTCTCTCCATACCCCCGATTCCTTTAGTCACAAGGGCCATATCTAACTTCCTCTTAAATATAGCCAATGAACTGGCCTCAACTGTTTCCTGTGGCAGAGAATTCCACAGATTCACCACTTTGTGTGAAGAAGTTTTTCTTCATCTCGGTCCTAAAAGGCTTCCCCTTTATCCTTAAACTGTGATCCCTCATTCTGGACTTCCCCAACATCAGAAACAATCTTCCTGCATCTAGCCTGTGCAGTTTAATTGATAATCCTTCCTTCCACATCATATCATAGGCTTTTTCAATGTCAAAAAACACTGCAACTACTGATTCTTTATTTGCCTGGGCCTTTCTTATTTCAGTCTCTAACCTTATCACTGAGTCCATAGAATTCCTTCCTAAAACCACTCTGATAGCTAACTGTACCTCTTGATCATCTCTGCATGCTTTTATGTATTGTTGCTGCCGCATGATTGGCTAATAAGATATTTGCATTAACAAGCAATTAGGTACAGGTGTACCTAATAAAGTAGTCACTGAGTGTGGATAATCCTTCAATTTTAGCCCCATAGTACTCATAACAGAATAGATTATATGGTTCCATTGCAAAAAAAAAGCTACTTCTGAAATAATTTTTGCAAACAAGACCAACAGTGTGCAACAATCATGAATAATAATTCAAGGAGGCAAGTAGTGTGTGTTTATTAGTGACCTTGCCTAGAGGCTTATTTTAAGGAATACTGTTGAATCGTGGTTAGTTACTGGAGTAGCAACTCAAAGTTGCTGTATTGATCAAGATACATGAATATGAATCCAGCTGGAATAATTAAGTTCAGGTAAATTTGGAATAAAACGTCAATATTAGTGAAACCATCAGTTTACTGTAAAGGAGACATGAGACAACATATGCTGGAACCTGGAGCAACAAGAGTGCTGGAGGAACGCAGGCAGCGAGTATGGAGGGAAATGGACAGCCGACGTTTTTGGTTGAAACCCTTCACTTCAACTGAAATAAAGTGAGGAGATAACCAGTATTGAAAAGGTGGAAGGAAGGGATGGAACAAAACCGAGCAGGTGATAGGTAGATCCAAATGAAGAGGGTGGAAGACCAATGGGGAAGGGTAGAGAATAGGAAGCTAGAATGATGTCAGGAGTTGGGTGGTGATAGGTGGAAGTGACAAATGGTTGAAGATGATGGAATTTGTTAGAAGATGGGGCATGAATTGTCAAAAAGTCCATTTGGTACAATAATATCCTAAATGTGACTCCAGACCCATCAGCTAGGCTGTGTTTTAATGAGATAGCTAACCATTCATTTTTTGGAACAATTACAGCCAGATTATAAATGCTGGCCCCGTGAAGTCAGTGAGGTCGACAGACTCCAGACTTTTTTTTTCAGAAGTGTGATAGTTGAGGACTGTTTCCTGGCCAGGATTTGGTTTACGTTGGTCTTCTCCTGCTGTCGTGGCCAGATCTGTCAATGAGGGGAAGCTGCAGGAGCACACAAACAGTCCAACAAGAAGTTGTATTTTAATTATGCAAATCTGATCTACACTTGATGTTAGATAAATGGAGAAAATGGGGGGGGGAAAAGGTTTGTGACCAGCATTGAACTTTGGGTCGCCTTGCAGGAAGTGTGCCTGTGATTTACTGCAGCTTTTTGACATTATTTATGTACTTATTAGTCTTCATTGACTTCTCCTTCCTGACAAATTATTTTGGTGACCATTGGACAATTATGTTTTTAAAGTGGTGCTGGTGAGGGGAGGAGAGGGAGACTGGTGTTGATCCCTTCCTCCCCTTCCCCCACCTTTCTTTCTCATTCCCTCTCTGCTTTGCCTTGCCCCACTCCCACTTGCCTTTCCCTATACTTCACTCTAGTGTCATCTCCCTTTCACCTCACTATGGCCCATTTGGATCAGAACCAAGTCCTGACATATGGTTGAAGATTATGGAATTTGTTAGAAGATGGGGCATGAATTGTCAAAAAGTCCATTTGGTACAATAATATCCTAAATGTGACTCCAGACCCTTCCACTCACCCTTCCATTGCACTCACCTGAGGTTCTGCTCCTCTGATTCCCCTTCCCCCTATTTCAACTTAATACCAGTCTATAATTTTAGTAAATCAGAAATGGCCTGCCAGTTTCTTCACTCTTCTGAAAGGCACATTAACGTGGCTTTGTAAGCTACATATGTGATCTAGTTGTTATTGCCAATTCTGAATGCCCTTGTAATGGTAAACTAAGGTAAGTCATACTACTTGTTCAATTTTCTCTTAGAATTGGAGCTTCAATGCCATTAATTGGGTAAGCATATGTTTTTCTTCTGAACAGTCATGTCTATATAATGAGCAGCTGTACAAACCGTTTTTATTTATTGTTTCCATAGGTTCTAGATGTGAAGCAATCCCATGATGCAACATGCATCCCCTGCATCATCGCTAACCATGATGGCAACCCAAAGTGTGCCCCCTCCAACGTACCAAGAAAGCCAACAGGTGGGTCTGAAGTAAATGAAGACTGACTGTGCAGTCTGTAAGATTTCACCTTGAGAATTCTTTATGGAATTCTGAGAATGAAATCCCTGAAATTAATTTTAAAATTGGATCTCATCCACATACTTTTTTAGTATTGTCATACGGATGTGGGAGAACAGTGGAAAAGTTTGCTGGTTTCATGCTGTATAGTTTGCAGTGTAAGTAGCCATAGAACTTCCAAAGTACTTCTTTGTTCGCTGTTTAGTGACATTTTTGTTATTTAAAAAGCACTTTTGTAAGATACTCCATGGCTTTGTTAACAATTCAGAGCCCTTTCTCTCTTCTCCACTTTTTTTTGTAAATTGCACTGTGGATAATGGAAGGACATTCAATATGTAAAAGCCTTCAAGTATTGAAAACATAAGAGATCCTCCTGATGTAGAAGCATATACAGTAAATAGACAATGGATCTACAGTCTATTTATCTTTCCTTCCCCCCCCCCCACACACAAAAGAGAACAAGTATGTTCTTCTGACTCCTCACTATAAACCAGATTTTATCAAATAATTTCTTTCAAAAAGTCATCATGGAAGAGTCTTGTAAGATTCCTTTGTTTATATTTGATCCCTTAAATAAGGTACTGGTCAGATTACACTCGGAATATTGTGAGCAATTTTGGACCCCATATCAAGGGAAGGATGTGCTGGCATTGGAGAGGGTCACGAGAATGATCCCAGGAATGAAATAGTTAACATGTGAGGCACAATTGATAGCTCTGAGCCTATACTCCCTGGTGTTCTGTAGAAGGAGGGAAGATCTCATTGAAGCTACCCAAATATTAAAAGGCCTTGATAGAGTGGATGTGGAGAGGATGTTTCCAGTAGTGGGAGAGTGTAGGACTAGAAGGCACAGCCTCAGAATACAAGGATGTCCATTTAGAACAGAGGTGAGGAGGAATTTATTGAGCCAGTGGGTGGTGAAACTGTGGAATTCATTGCTATAGATAGCTGTGGAGGCCAAGTCATTGGGCATATTTATTTAAAACAGAGGTTCTTGATTAGTATGGGTGTCAAAGGTTACGGGAAGAAGGCAGGAGAATGGGTTTGAGTGGGAAAATAAATTAGCCTTGATCAAATGGTAGAGCAGATTTGATGGGCCAAATGGCCTAAATCTATTCTTGGGTCTTGCAGTCTTTTCCTATTCTACCGACATCAAACTATTTGCATCCTGTGCATTCTTGAAAATCTGTTTTTTTACCTTCTTTTAAATTTAAGAATTGGTGAATATTTTATACCCAAATGTGGGATTTTGTGTCTAGGAAATAGGTTAATAAGCTTGTGTAGAATTGAATGAATGGGACAAGGTTTGTTTAATCGGAGTAAATGGATGCAAGTTAGGATAGTTGGGTGATCGGACAGAATCAATATGAGTGAGGGAGATGGACTGCATTACTGGTTCAGTCTATTAGTTTGCATACAGGGAGACACTGTGAATTGCAATGACTTCTAAATGGAGAAAGAAGGTTCAGTTAGCTGCATGGACCTTAAATATTGTAGCTATAGACATTAATAGAATGAATATGCTACAAGTTGCAGATGAAATAACATTAATTTGACACAAACTTTAAAACCATGTTTGTGGTAATTTGCTCCTAAAATGACTTAATCATTAATATATTGGTAAAAAATGATTTTATTTCCTTTAATTTTCATGTTTGCAAAAAAGCAATTATAAATTATCAGTTCCTATTTGCAATGTTTAAGTTTGGGAGAGTCTAGGTAATTACTTCAGGAATCTTCAGTCATTTTTTATTATCAGGGATCCAAACCGAGATCTAGAGAAAAGGCATCTCTGATTATTGCAATCAAATGTTTGTGCTCCTGTAAACTCTTCTAGATGGTCGCACTTGACTGGTAAATGTGAAAGTGCCTGCATCATCAACCACTTAATCCATGTTGCAATGGTTTTCATTTTGTTTGTGACACACCTTGAACAATCCAAAGAGTTTGAAGGAAGGTGTTGTGTCTACTTGTAGTTGAAAGCTCTTTAGAAACGCCAATTCCTTTTGGTAATGTGGTAGGTATTGTCCCATGCACCATGATACAGCGATAAAACCTTTGTTTGCAAACCACCCAAACAGATCATTCCATACATAAATACATCAATGTAGTACGAAATGAAAACAAAACAAAATGCAAAATATAGTGTTCGAGTTATAGAGAAAATGCAGTGCAAGTAGACCAGATTGTAGGCGTACTAAAAAGCTGGATGAACTCAGCAGGTCGGGCAGCATCCGTTGAAATGAGCAGTCAACGTTTCGAGTCGAGACCCTTCGTCAGGACTTTCGACGGGAGACCAGATTGTATGTTGCTCAATTAGTTAATATCTGATGAGTGGTATGTAAGAACAGGTTTGCAATGTGAATCGTGCAGTCTCTCATATGGGGATGGACATCAGCTGCTCAAGGGCTAATTCCTATATAATTACCCAAAATTGGAGGTAATCGGTATAGAATGCTTTATTTGATGTCATCATTTCTCACAGCTAGTGTCTTCTTATAATAGGAGCTCCTTGCATGTAGGATTTTGCCAGTTGCTGCTTTGGCAGATTGACAGATTAGTGTTTTCCAGAGATCTCTGAGGTTGCTAAGGTCTATGGGGAGTATTATGCCAGATGCTGAAAGAAATTGTCTTGACTTCAAAGTCTCTGTAGTAGCGATTACTCCCAGTGAGGGTGATTATTTGGCTTTCTCCCTGAAGAGCAGTATGATAAAGAGCAAAGCGATGGACAAATGGCCAGTATAAGCTCCTACAAGGAGGAGGAGGAGCTGGGGGTAAGGAGGGCTCTTCGTTGTGGACCATGTTCATACAGCCTCTTCACAGTGCAATTTTCCAAGTAAGGCTCATCAAAGCTATTCATGCTTAATAAGGATGTCATGCTGCAAGTTTGTGACAGAGTAATGTGAGGACTGCCGTGTTTGTGGCTGTCAATGTGGTCAAATATTTTTATGTGGCAAACACGAGGAAATCTGCAGATGCTGGAAATTCAAACAACACACACAAAATGCTGGTGGAACACAGCAGGCCAGGCAGCATCTACAGGGAGAAGCATTGTCGACGTTTCGGGCCAAGACCCTTCATCAGGACTAACTGAAAGGAAAGATAGTAAGAGATTTGAAAGTAAGAGGGGGAGGGGAAAATGCGAAATGATAGGCTGCTGGATTTTTGCTGCATTGGCGATTATCTTCCATTGTGCAGCGACTAATTGCTCCAATGCAGTAAAGTAATTTCAGTCTGTTTTGTCAGAGAGCGGCAGGCAGAGTGAAGCAAGATGAGGGGTGCCTTTCATTTCATGCATGTTTATCTGCAGATACCAATTACCAAAGATACAGCATACTGCAACTGGAAGTGATTCATCTTCCTCACATTCCAGCTGATATGACTGCTTAATGCATCTTGCACGTCACTGCTAATCTGGGGTCTGATGGGTGATGTATTTTTCTCTGCCATACAAAGATAAATTTATGAGGAGTGTTTGATGGCTCTGGGCCTGTACTTGATGAATTTCCAAAGGATGAGGAAGGATCTCGCTGAAATCCACCAAATGCTGAAAGGCCTGGATAGATTGGACATAGATAAGATGTTTCCATTGGTATGGGATTCTAGGATACTATTTCATCTCGGGTTTAAGTTTTTCATCTCTTTAAAACTGAAGTAAGGAGGAATTTCTTCAGCCAGAATGTGGTGAGCCTATGGAATACAGTGCCACAGAGTGCTGTGGAAGCCAAGTCATTGTGTGTATTTAAGACAGAGATTGATAGCTCCTTGACTGGTAAAGGGGTTTTAGGTTCGAGGAGAAAGCAGGAATATGGGTCCCCACCTTCTTACTCTGACTCCTCATCTTTTTTTTCTCCAGTCCTGATGAAGGGTCTTGGCCCGAAATGTCGAATGTACTCTTTTCCATAGATGCAGTCTGGCCTGCTGAGTTCCTCCAGCATTTTGTGTGTGTTGCTTGGATTTCCAGCATCTGCAGATTTTCTCTTGTTTGGGGAAAAATCAGCTAAGATTGAATGGCAGAGCACAACTCAGTGGGATGAATAGCCTAATTTTGCTTCTATATCTTATGGTCTTATGGTAAAATAGCAGGTTCAGCTGCCTGGATAATTGTAGAGGAGCTTGGCAGAATCAGTCTAAATGGTAATCTGCTCTATACTGCATCACGCACCATTGAGAGAACTTGCCATCACCTGCACATTGGATGAAACGAATGGCAGAAAGAAGAAGGAGGGAGCGAACTGGGTGTTTGGAAAATGATGCAGTTTTAATCCATGCATCTAATGGATATTATACTTGCCTTGGAGCCATTGGGGTATAGATTAAATAGGTTCATTCCTGTGATGGAGGAGTTGTTCAAGGAGGAGAGATTGGAGAAGTTTGGCCTATTCTTACTTTAAAAAAAAACATGCAGTAATTTCATAGAGAAGGTGGGGATAAATTAGCAAGATAAATGCAACTAAAAGTATTTCCATTAGAGTTAATGGAAATACTAGAATGGAATGGAAGTAACGGAAATAATAAAGTCTAGAGTTAGCATCGTTCTCAGGATAAGGGGATAACCAACATAAGGATGACCAGATAAAGACGCATTTCATATCATTGAGTTGTGGTTAAGACTGAGATTTACAGAACAAGACACAGGAAGTATTACAGGACATGAGGATCATACAGAAACAAATAGACAAAATTTTGAGCCAACCATCACAACCCTTTGATCTTTTGCTTCTCTTTTTTTTCTGTTTATAATGTGTGAATTGCTTTAAATCTGCGACACCAAAGTTATAGAGCTCTATTCTAAGATAAATGTATCCTTCCTGTTCACTCTAGACATCTAATTTTATGCATCAAAATTAGCTCTTCTGCTATTGCAAGAAAATAACACTTTCTGGAGTAAATAACTTTCATGACGCTCTGCCCGCGCGAGCATTCCGTTGTCGGGATTCAGTGGTGTGGTGCCAAATCCCTTTATCTCATGTGGTATGGAAAAACAATTCATATTCTGATATCCAGTTTGCTGCTTCAGCAAATGGCCTCCTAAGGCGCCAAGTAGAAACACAAGATGCCTCCTCCAACGGGTCTTAATAAACAAGTTGATTTGTTCTGTTCCATGTTAGAGTAGCGTGAGTGAGTAACTAAAGTGCACCTTGTATACTGCACACCAAGTCACTGCACTGGTGATGGAGGGAATGATTATTATTGGTTTATTATTACCATGTTGCTGAGATACAATGAAAAGTTTTAATGTTGCATTCCATTCAGTCAGATCATGCCATACATGATTAAATTAGGGTAGTAAAAAAAAAGCATAATGCAGAATAGTTACAGGGAAAGGGCAGAGTGAGGCCTCTGGTGAGCTTAGTTGGTTGATGAGGCATCAGTCATAAAAGTTACTTGTCTTGGACACTTTTGGGCCTCTTGATAGTTGTTGGAGCCACTCCCCTCCAAGCTATTGGAAGGTATTCCATTGCAATCCTGACTTCTGATTTAGGAATGGGAGAAAGGCTTTTGGACGTTAGGGAGGAGTGTCTTTTTCCACGGAATGCCAGTCTCTGACCTAACCTTGAGGCCACAATGTTTATGTGGCTGGTCCTGTTTCACCTTTAGTCACTGGTGATTCACCAGGATATTGATTGGGCAGGGGAGGGGTGGGTTGCTTGATGACGATTGGTCGTTTACTGGGACTTCATTGCTTGCATGATGTGTAAAATATTCTGCATGTGAACAGAGTTGGCTTGCTTTGCTGAGGAGATGAGGGTGAGTTGTCAGTAGGTGTCCCCACATCTAACCTTGTGATGGAAGGAAGGTCCTTGGTTTAACTGATGAGGAGGGTGGTTGACCTCTAATGTCCATGGTCATTTCCCTTGGCTTCAGATTTGCCCATCGTCTTTAATTTTCAGAACACCTTGATAGCACGCTCAGCCTCTCACATTCAAATTTAGATTAATTTATTTATCACCTGTACATCAAGACATCTAGTGAAATGTGATGTTTTCATTAACAGTCAATGCAACCCAAGAATGTGCTGGGATAGCCCACAAGTGTCACGACAAATTCTGGCACCAACATAGCAAGCCCACAATGCTCAGCAGAACAACCAGAATACAACAAGCAACAAAACAACCATAGCAAAACCAGCCCCTTTTCTCCCTCCCACCTACATAGACAGTCCTGCAACCACAGGACAGGACTCCAGGTCTCCAGCAGACTTGTGAACAATGGGCTTCTGAGTTCCCCAGTGAATTTCAGGCACATATATCCAGGGCTTTGACCATCAGACCTCAACCTCCAGACTTCCGAACGATCTTCGGGCCTCGATTTTTCACTGTCAACCCCAGAACGTTCAGTTCTTTTCCCAGGAAATTCGGCTCCTTGAGCCTTGTTTGGGCCAAAGCTGTGATTAAAATCTGGAGATGAATGGTCCTGGCAAAACTCACCATGGGCATCAGTAAGTGGGTTATCGGTGAGGATGTGCTGCTTGATGGCACTGTTGATGACAGCTCCCATCACTTGGTTGAAAGTAGACTAATAGGATGCCAATTAGCCAGATTGCAGTTGACTTGTGTTTTCCACATCACCTTGTGGAAATAGTCTGCACTATCCCACTGATGGGCCATTGAGAATGAATGATTTGAGTAGCATTGGGAGGAGCACATGTCTTTGATTTTCAGTTGCTAAATAGGGTTATTATTGTCACATATATTGTGGAAAACCTTCATTTTGCATTCCATCCGCACAAATAATTTCCTTAACAGCAGTGCACTGAGGCAGTATAAGGTAGTATAATAGCGCGATGCAGAATCAAGTGTTATAGAGAATCTTAATGCGTCCAAGCTATCCTTCCAGGGCAGAGCATTAGCCAGACTAGCAATGTGATAAAGGGTAACCTACTGGAAGTGCAGGGACACCCTCAAAGCCCTTGGCAATGATAAGAGTCTGGAGCCAAGATGCCAGCAAGCTGAGGTGGCATGGCTGAGGTCAGAACACTGTTGGTTATCACTGCTGCTGAAATGATCCTGATCGCCACTCCCCTATTAAAGGATCCAGCTTGTGTTCTCAGTGAAGAAGTGCACAAAATCAGTGTTTTGCTGCTCAGGCCTCTGGCCACCCAAACATAGGCTTTGATGCACGTTGGACAAATCCCTAAGCAGGTTCACGTTCATCAACTTCATTAAGTGTTCCATCGACTCTGAGAACTGCTGCACACACTACCCCTCTGGAGCACTGGTTGGCACCATCCCTTCACCACTCAGGACTGGTAACTCACCACTTCAAGTACTACTTCTCATCTACTCTCTTGTGTTTGTGAAGTGCCCGCATTTGAGAGTGTAGATCCAGTGAATTTGACTCTTTCTAATTAACCATATAACAATTACAGCACGGAAACAGGCCATCTCGGCCCTTCTAGTCCGTGCCGAACGCTTACTCTCACCTAGTCCCACTGACCCGCACTCAGCCCATAACCCTCCATTCCTGTCCATATACCTATCCAATTTTACTTTAAATGACAATATTGAGCCTGCCTCTACCATTTCTACTGGAAGCTCGTTCCACACTGCTACCACTCTCTGAATAAAGAAATTCCCCCTCATGTTACCCTTAAACGTTTGCCCCCTAACTCTCAACTCATGTCCTCTGACAGCTCCTGGAAGTTTCTAGGTTCTCTGAAAAGAGAAAGGTACGGTCAAGGAAGGGAAGGCATGAAAGATCTGTACTAAAACCACTGGAAGAGATAGTTGGATGAGGGGAAAGTGGTTTGTGATTATGAGAATAAACATACTATCAGCACTGATCTTTCATCCTGTTAGGAGTTTGTACGTTCTCCCCATAACCACATGGATTTCCTCTGGGTGCTCTGGTTTTCTCCCACATTCCAGAGTCGTACAGTTAGGATTGGTGAGTTGTGGGCACCAGAAGCATAACGACACCCTGTGGGCTGGCCAGCACAATCCTCGCTGATCTGATTTGATGCAAGTGACACATTTCACTGTATGTTTCGATGTACAAGCCAATCTAGTCCTGATGAAGGGACTCGGCCCGAAATGCCGACTGTTTATTCTTTTCCACAGGTTCTTCCTGGCCTGCTGGAGTGCTCCAGCATTTTGTGTGTGTTGCTTTAGATTTCTAGCATCTGCAGATGTTCTCGTGTTTCTAATTTTTATCTTTAGTCTGTTTGGAATTTAGAAGAATGAGTAGTAATCCCATTGATACATACAAAAGGGTTTCATGGGGGTCGATGCCAAATTGATGCTTCTTCTGACTGCTAGGTTCAAGGCCTCAAAGAAGGAGATCAGCCATTTAGGGCATAGGTGAAAAGCACTGAGAGACTACTGAATCATTTGTATGCTCTGTCCATGACAGGACTGGAGATTCAGTCCCTGAGTATATTCAAGCCAAACCTTTGAATATTGAGGGATATGGAAAGAAGGGCTGAGATAAAAGATCAGTCAATATACACAGAATGTCTCGCTTGGTGGTGCAATAATATCAACGCTGGACACCGGAGCGAAGGTTCCCGAGTTCGAATCCAAGTCGGGTTGAGCGTCGAGCTAGTAACTTGGCCTCATAAAAATAATAATAGCTTGCTATGGAAACACCGTCAAAAGACAGTGCCCCGATAATTCCACTGCCGAGTTAAGGGCTATTCTTCTTCTAATATACACAGAAAGGAAGAGCAGGCTCCTTCTACTTCTGTTTTATGTTGAGAATCAGCTGGAGAAGAGGGGCTTGGAAATAAAGTGTTATATATCTGTAATCCTCGGGTTTGGCCAGCATGAGTTTGTCTAGGGGAAGGCAGCCTCTGGCCCAGCCAAACTGAGAAATCTCGTTTGTGTGGATGCTGTGTGATGTGTTGCCCAGAGACAAATCCAAACCACAAGATATCAGACAGGACACCATATGCAACTTAACGATTGAACTTTACAAGTCTGAATCTGACTATAGGGTTAGTAAAGAAAATAAAAAGTAAAAGGGCCCATTTTAATGAAACAGTCTAATGTGCATGTTGGAGCTCACGGATTTGTCCATTCGTCCCCCATCGACCTCCTCCGAGCGTCACTGACTGTCAGTCCCTCGCTTTGAGTCCACTCCGTCCACCGGTCTACCAACTCGTTCCATTCGCGTCTTCTCGCTTCATCTCTCGCCGACAAAAGACCGCAAAATCCCTGCTGCCAGACCCACAAGAAAGAACAACATGCCTCTCATTGGCTAGCATACATTCCAAAGCCCCCGTTATCTCTAGTCATAACCCAAACATTGCTGCTACAAAGAAACCATTACCTTAGCAGTGAAACATTACAGAGAGGCCATTACATTAGCAGTGAAACCTTACAGCGCGTTACACATCCATGGGGCAAGAACTACAACAGTGTGATGAAATGCTTTTTTTTCCTGAGTCACGCTACTAACACTACACAGTGTGCAGCCTATAGTGTGGGAGCTATGTATGAACTGAGCCTACCAAGAGGAAAAAACAAGCTCCAAAAGGGAGTGCCTCCCGCATGTAGGAGGCCCAATCGACTCACCGCACGATCAGCCGGCCACATGCACACTCGCCACATTCTCAGAATTGATTTGATGCGGTACAGCCTCTTAGCGGACAATAGTGGGAATTGAACCCTGTTCTTACAGCTGGTGCTTTAAAGAATTGCACTAATCTCTACGCTATCATGCTCCCCCCAGGAATCCATACTTATAATGCTTGTAATGTGCAGTCTCTCCATATGAAATACTCAGGAATCAATGTGTGATCTTTTGCTGCAGTCCTCTATCACATATATTCTTCCTTAGATAGGGTCTGCACCCCGTATGCCAGATGCAGTATAGTCAGGACCCTATATAATTGGAACAAGGTGACATGACTCTTGTACACACATCCAAATACCATCGTTGTACCTAAATGTTAACATTCAGTGACTCATGAACACCACCCAGGTCCTGCAAACACCTCGGGAATGCAGGAGGCCACACCAGATCCCTTGATTTGTATGCGAATGATTTACTGAAAGGTGTGTTACGGTGAGTGTTGCAGATTGGTTGTTGTTTTCTGGGATTTAATAACATTTCCACTGACCTTAATCAGATGCATGATATTAATGAACTTTTTCCAGGATTGGGATCACATTTGGAATTCCCCTTTCTAGCCACTGCATTTTGATGGCTTCCCTATCCACTTATGTTGCGATCTCCTCCACCGAGTGTCAACCTCTTTAGCTTAATGTCCAGTGAGGTGCAGTACCCACTCTGAGGTAGGTCACTGCTCCCCCCAGCCCAATGACTTACAACAATGGCCAAACTCTGCGCAAATTAGAGGTCCAAAACAAGAATAGAAAATGATGGAAATAATCATCAGGTCAAGCAGCATCTGCGGTGAGAGAAACAGACTTAACGTTTCAGGTTCATGACCTTTCGTCAGAAGTAGGCAAAGTTAAAAACAAGCATGTTTTCAGTTGCAGAGAAGGGGAGGGGTGGAGAGAATGAAGGGAATGTCAGTGAAAGGGTGGAGACCAAGAGAAAAGCTGACAAAACGTTTTAAAAGCCATTTAGACAGGGGAGTTAGTAGAACAGGTTCAATAGGATATGCGCTAAATGCAGGGAAATGGGAGTAGCTCAGATAGTCATCGTGGTCAGCATGGACGTGTTGGATCAAAGGATCTGTTTCTATGCTCTATGACTCGAAATCAGTGGTTCTCGAACTTTTTTGGGTTATTGCCTCCTTGGCTCCCAGACCACATCCCCAGTGCCCACCTCTCCCTTTCTGTCCATTATATAAAAACTATAAAGAATTTTGATTTATGCTGCACAGTGAAAGAAAATAGGAACTGCAAATTTAAAGCAGTCAAATAATTGCAAAAAGATTCAAATCTATTTAAAGCTACGGTACAAATAAAGCTATTTATTTCACTACAGTAAAAACAATTCCCATCAACTGTTTTAGAACGTACATTAGTAGTTCAACTATTCACTACTTCATTGCTTTTTCACCTTTCAGTGAGATGCATGAGTTGGTGCAGTGATATCAGCAGAGAGAGGGGGAGAGAGAGAAAAGAAAGCAAACATTTCTGGAATTGAGGTGCGGACCTGTAAATATCCAGCAGGTCAGGCAGCGTCTGTAAAGTTGGAAGAGCAACGTTAACCTCATTCAATTGCCCTTCAGAAGGTGGTAGTGAGCTATCTTCACCAACTTCTGCGGGCAAGTGACAGGGGTCAGTGAAAAGTGACAGGAATCAACTTTATTATCACGTGGAATTTGTTGTCTTGTGGCAGCAGTATAGTTTAAGACATAATTACCGTAGGTTATAAAAGTAAATAAATATAGTGCAAAAGAATAATAAGATGGTGTTTGCTTCATAGACCATGTAGAAATTAAATAGTGGAAGGGAAGAAAATGTTCCTAAAATGTCTTCATGCTCCTGTACCACCTGTAATGGAAGTCACGAGAAGAGGAAATGTCTCAGGTGGTGGGAGTCCTTAAAGATGGATTCTACCTTCTTGAAGATCTCCTTGATGGTGAGGAGCATCATGCCCATGATGGAGTTGGCTGAGCCTACAACCGACTGCAGCCTTTTTCAGTACTGCATATTGAAATCTCCATATCAAATTGTGATACAACCAGCCAGGAAAAGCTCTCCACGGTACACCTGTAGCAATTTGAAAGACTCTTTAGTGATAGGTCGGGAGGGATATTCCAAGAGCTATTGCAGCTTATGATATTGGAAAGAAAGAAAAAATGTCATCTGCTGGAGCACGGAATGTGTTAGAGAATAAAGTGGAACTGTGGACCATGAGGTACAGTGAGTCAGTATTGTTGCAGAGGTTGTCAGGGGCACTGACGCATAGTGTAAAACATGGATCTTGGAAAGTGATGAGAATGTTGCCTGAAAAACACTCCATGGTTGAAGACATCTGTGATTCTGGGTGAGTCCAAATTATGTAGGACAGAAATTAAGTAGAAATCCAAATAGGATGACTTGGAGCTAGAGATATTTGCTCAGGAAAAAAATGTGGCTGTGGAAGCAAGCTTTGATCAATACCTAATTAAAGACCCGAGAGGAAGGAAAAACCACTGAGGGGGGAACAAGGCAAAATGGATAGGAGGGAATCTTTCTGGAGAGCAGAGAAGAACTTTTAGGTGGCACCCCTCAAAAAGAAATGGCAGTGAATTTAGCAGGAAATAAAATTTTTTTAAATGAACTGTTGGTACCAGCCTTCATGAATACAAGAACAGGGAGGTTATACCCCAAGTTTATACGATGTTGGTCAGACCTCAGCTGTGAGTACTACGTGGCTGCATTTCAGGAAAGGTGTCAGCCAGAAGTTGCCTGGGATGGATTATTTCAAGTAAGAGGAGAGACTAAAGAAGCTAGAGACACAAGAGATTCTGCAGATAGACACACAAAATGCTGGAACAGCATAGCAGATCAGGCAGCCTGAAACATCAACTGTTTATTTCCCTCCATAGATGCTGCCTGACCTGCTGAGTTCAGCCTGCTACACCAGGCTGCCGTTTATTGATTACAGCTCAGCGTTCAGCACAATCATACCCTCAGTTCTAATCAACAAGCTCCAAAACCTAGGCCTCTGTACCTCCCTCTGCAACTGTATCCTTAACTTCCTCACCAGGAAAGCTCAGTCAGCGTTCGTCCTCTCATTTTATAATATCACCAAGTTTTGTATCTGCAAACTTGGAAATAACTGTATACTCCGTACATTTGGGTGCAAATCATTAACATAAAGCAAAAGAGTTCAAAGTAAATTTATTATCAAAGTACATATATGTCACCATAAACAACCCTGAGATTCAGTTTTTTGCAGGCATACTCAGTAAGTTCACAATAGAATAATGACCATAATAGAATCAATGAAAGACAGTACCAATTTGGGCGTTCAGCCAGTATGCAAAAAAACCCTGCAAATACAAAAAGAAAGAAATAATAAATAAATAAGCAATAAACATTGAGAACATGAGATGAGGAGTCCTTGAAGGTGAGTCTGTAGGTTGGGGGAATAGTTCAGTGATGGGGCAAGTGTGATGCAGCCAGTCAGTATACTCTCCACTACCCACCTATAGAAGTTTGTCACAGTTTGAGATGTCACGTCAAATCTTTGGTACCTTCTAAGAAAGTAGAGGCACTGCTGTGCTTTCTTTGTAATTGCATTTACATGCTGGGCCCAGGACAGGTCCTCTGAAATGATAACACCAAAGAGTTTAAATTTGCTGACCCTCTCCACTTCTGACCCCCTGATGAGAACTAGCTCATAGACCTTTTCAATCTCCCACCGAAATGCTGATTGGTCACCACCTTTAATTCGGCCTACAACAGTGATGTTGTTAACAAACTTAAATATGGCATTGGAGCTGTGCTTAGCCTCACAGTCATAAGTGTAAAGTGAGTAGAACAGGGGGCTAAGCACACAGCCCTGTGGTGCATCTGTGCTGATGAAGATTGTGGAGGAGCAACACACATAAAATGCTGGAGGAACTCAGCAGGCCAGGCAGAATCTCTGGAAAAAAGAGTACAGTCGATGTTTCCTGGCCTGCTGAGTTCCTCCAGCATTTTATGTGTGTTGCTTGGATTTCTAGCATATGCAGATTTTCTCTTGTTTGAAATTGTGGAGGAGATATTGATGCCAATCCGAACTGACGGGTCTGCAGTGAGGAAATCAAAGATCGAATTGTACAAGGAGGTATTGGGGCAAGGTCTTGAATCTTATTGAATAGTTTTGAGGGGATGTTAGTATTGAATACTGAGCTGCAGCGAACAAAGAGCATCCTGATGTACAGTGCCTAAAAAAAGTATTCACCCCCTCCCCCCGGAAGTTTTCAAGTTTTATTGCCTTACAACACTGAATCACAGTGGATTTAATTTGGCTTTTTTTGACACAAATCAACAGAAAAAGACAGTTTTGTGTCAAAGCGAAAACAGATCTTTACAGAGTGATCTAAATTAATAACAAATATAAAGCACAAGATAATTGATGGCATAATTATCGACCCCCTTCAAGTAAGTCTTTAGTAGATGCACCTTTGGCAGCAATTACAGCCTTGAGTCTGTGTGGATAGGTCTCTATCAGCCTTGCACATCTGGACATTGCACGTTTTCCCCATTCGGCTTTACAAAACTGCTCAAACTCCGTCAGATTGCATGGGGATCGTGAGTGAACAGCCCTTTTCAAGTCCAGCCACAAATTCTCAATTGGATTGAGGTCTGGGCTCTGACTTGGCCACTCCAGGACATTAACCTAGTTGTTTTTAAGCCATTGCTGTGTAGCTTTGGGTTTATATTTGGGGTCATTGGCTTGCTGGAAAACAAATCTTCCCTCAAGTCGCAGCCCTCTTGCAGACTGCATCCGGTTTTCCTCCAGGATTTCCCTGTATTTTACCCTCTACTTTCACAGGCCTTCCACAGCATCCCCACAGCATAATGCAGCCACCACCATGCTTCATACACTGTGGGGAACTTTTCCCCATATTAGAGGTAGACTAATCTACAGAACCTAGATTTGGAATAAGGTGTTAGCAATTTAGAGAGATCAGAGTGGTGGTAGCAGAGTCACTGAGCATTTACGAAGTGTGTAGACAAGCACTTGAATTGCTTAGGTATAGAGAGCGATGGTGAAGTGCTAAAAGATAGTAATACAGATGGGTGCCCACTGGTCAGTATAGACATGGAGAGCTGAATGGCCTCGTTCCCTGATTCTCGAATTCTGTGATTCTATCAGGGATTGAAACTCAATTGACATTATGCCTTATTATGGTGCTGGACATTGAATTGGTTACCTGAAATGCCTAGGGAGCTGGCACAAGTACATACTATAACACAGGGTGCTGATTTATCTTGTCAGAGCTCTGTGGTACATATTGAGACAAATAAACTCATCAAGCACCCACTCATTAACAATCTGCTGCCGCTCCGATTTGCCCAGTGATCAGGAGAATGAAAATAAATTGGAATGTCTTAAATTAAGCTTCTTTGTTCTTTGCGCATAAATTCTGTCCTTGAGGATTTGTGGCGGAGGGATTTATTGCAGACAGTGGCTGTCAGTCATTTCCACAGGCTTGATAGCACAACGACTAAGCTTCTATAGAGGTCTCTGGGGAGACTGGTATCTGTAGTAGGTGAGCGTGAGACGACCAAATAAAACTTAAAAACCTGTGGAGATTTAAGAGCTGGAAGTACAAAGGAATGTAGAATGGGGTTAGTTGAGTGTGAAGAGCCCAATTTAATTCACACTGAAGCAGGGATTAAGAATTTATGGCTTTTGAAAGAGCTGATAATGAACCAAGCAACCTTATCCTTGTCACTCCCTTGAGAAACAAATTGACTGTTTAATAAAATGGGATTGAGATCAAAATCCAGAAAGAGTTCCCTAGGGGAGGGAATGGGAGGGGGAAGGAGAGAAGCTTTTCCCTTGTGTCAGGTAGCACAACAGCTCTCCTTTTCATTGCCCACCAAATCATCTGTACCAAGTGCCTGTTCTGTCAAGCGCGCTATTTGTTGGATGACAGTTTCTCAACTCCCCCACCCCCGGCTGCCTCAGCATGCAAGGAAATTGGCTATAGAGGAAAGGTGGCCTCATGGTGTTTAGAACGGGAAAGGATTTGAATGGAGCAGGTTCCCTGTTCATAGAGCAGCCTGGGATGGAATGGAGCAGAGTATCTCTTTTGGACTGAAAGGCTTTGATTGCATGTGAGCATCTGGCTTTGAGGCCAAAGCTGCTGGGTTGTATTGGTTTCTGGTTAAGGGACTGCGGCATCAGGATTTGGGCAGTTTCTGATGTTGTTACTGGAGGAGTACTGGTTGAATTTGTGGAAGATTGCATGTTTTTAGGGAAAGTGGAGCAGGATTGGAGCTCTCTCTGGTGGAAGGTCTGAGGCAGGATTGGAGCAGAAGTTGTAAAATCCCTAGCATTACTGTCATATGTGAAGGTGGCCCATTTCAGAGCAAGTGTTACAGTTTCCTCAATAATATTAGCTGTTAACTAGTATTTCAGGGCCAATGCTGTTTTACATATTGATGTAGTCATAAAGAAGGCAAGATAGTGGCTATACTTCATTAGGAGTTTGAAAAAATTTGGCATGTCAACAAATATGCTCAAAAACTTCTATAGTTGTACCGCGGAGAGCATTCTGACAAGCTGCATCACTGTCTGGTATGGAGGTGCTACTGCACAGGACCGAAAGAGTCTGCAGAAGATTGTAAATCTAGTCAGCTCCATCTTGGGCACTAGCCTACAAAGTACCCAGGACATCTTTAGGAAGCGGTGTCTCAGAAAGGCAGCGTCCATCATTAAAGACCTCTAGCGCCCCAGGGCATGCCCTTTTCTCACTGTTACCATCAGGTAGCAGATCAGAAGCCTGAAGATACACACTCAGAGATTCAGGAACAGCTTCTTCCCCTCTGCCATCTGATTCCTAAATGGACTTTGAAGCTTTGGACGCTACCTCACTTTTTTAATATACAGTGTTTCTGTTTTTGCACTTCTTTAATAATCTATTCAATATACATAATTGATTTATTTTATTTATTATTTTCTCTCTCTCTCTCTCTCTCTCTCTCTCTCTCTCCCCTCCCCCCCCCCCCCCCCCCCCCCAGATTATGTATTGCATTGAACTGCTGCTGCTAAGTTAACAGATTTCACGTCACATGCCGGTGATAATAAACCTGGTTCTGATTCTGATATGAATGTGGGGCTGTTCAAGATCAGCTCTTTTCCATTTCTATTACTTGCTGTGTTGGGTGAATAACTGGAAGTGCAGTATAGTACTTTTATTTTTGTTCCCCAATAAGAATTGGAGACCCAGCAGATACAGTAGTTAACTGGCCATGGCCTCATAGCATATCACACTAAGAAAAGTAGTGGTATTAAAACAATTGCCTGATCTAACAGACACAAGAGATTCTGCAGATGCTGGTAATCTTGAGCAACGCACACAAAATGCTGGAGGAACTCAGCAGGTCAGGCAGCATCTATGAGAAAACTAATAAACAATAGACATTTCAGGCTAAAACCTTTCAATCTGGAACCTTCATGTGATCTAATGGTTGGAGTCTGCATCTGGTTACGGTCATATAGCTGTATAGTACAGAAACAGGCCCTTAGGCCTAACTCTTCGTTGCCAATCAAATAGCTACCTGCACCCATCCCATGTTAATGTATTAGACCTGCATTGGGCCAATATCCCTTTACACCTTCCCTATCCTAGTAGCTATTCAAATGCCCTCTAAGCATTGTAATTTCTTCTGCCTCTACCACCTTCTCTGGTAGCTCATTCCAAATCACTGCCACCCTGACTTTCCCCTCAGATCTCCTTTACATTTCCCCCTGTCACCTTAAACCTGCTCCATCGAGTTTTAGATTCTCTGACACTGGGAGCAAGACTCTGACCATCTATCAGAATCAACTTCACTGTTTTACATAAGGTGAAATCTGTAGTTTTCCAGCAGCAATACAGCGCACATACATCAAGTTAACATAGATTACGTAATAAATAGATCATACGAAATAAAAGGAATAAAAATGGAGTGGCCATGAGTTCAGAAATCTGATGGTAGAGGAGGAAAAGCTGTTTCTGTTGAATGTGTGTCTTCTCACTCCGGTACCTCCTCTCTGATGCTCTGAAGAGGGCATGTCCTGAATGGTGAGGGTCCTTAGTGATGGATGCCACATTCCTGAAATACTGCCTCTTAAAGATGACTTTACTGGGGCAAGTGTTGTGCCTGAGATGGAACTGGCCGAGTTCACAACCCTTTGCAGCCACTTGTGATCCTCCAGACCAGGCAAGAATGTAACCAGTCAAAATGCTGTCTTCTGTACTTCTATAGAAACCCTATCATCTAGCCTACCTAGAACCCTCCACATAATTGTATAAGGGCTAAGAATGTTGTAAAAACAAACCTGAAGGCTTTGTGTGTCAATGCGAGGAGCATTCGTAACAAGGTGGATGAATTGAATGTGCAGATAGTTATTAATGAATATGATATAGTTGGGATCACAGAGACATGGCTCCAGGGTGACCAAGGATGGGAGCTCAACATCCAGGGATATTCAATATTCAGGAGGGATAGACAGGAAAGAAAAGGAGGTGGGGTAGCATCGCTGGCTAGAGAGGAGATTAACGCAATAGAAAGGAAGGACATTAGCCTGGAGGATGTGGAATCGATATGGGTAGAGCTGCATAACACTAAGGGGCAGAAAACGCTGGTGGGAGTTGTGTACAGGCCACCTAACAGTCGTAGTGAGGTTGGGGATGGCATTAAACAGGAAATTAGAAATGTGTGCAATAAAGGAACAGTAGTTATAATGGGTGACTTCAATCTACATATAGATTGGGTGAACCAAATTGGTAAGGGTGCTGAGGAAGAGGATTTCTTGGAATGTATGCGGGATGGTTTTCTGAACCAACATGTCGAGGAACCAACTAGAGAGCAGGCCATTCTAGTTTGGGTATTGAGCAATGAGGAAGGGTTAGTTAGCAATCTTGTCGTGCGAGGCCCCTTGGGTAAGAGTGACCATAATATGGTGGAATTCTTCATTAAGATGGAGAGTGACATAGTTAATTCAGAAACAAAGGTTCTGAACTTAAAGAAGGGTAACTTTGAAGGTATGAGACGTGAATTAGCTAAGATAGACTGGCAAATGATACTTAAAGGGTTGACGGTGGATATGCAATGGCAAGCATTTAAAGATCGCATGGATGAACTACAACAATTGTTCATCCCAGTTTGGCAAAAGAAGAAACCAGGGAAGGTAGTGCACCTGTGGCTGACAAGGGAAATTAGGGATAGTATCAAGTTCAAAGAAGAAACATATAAATTAGCAAAAAAAAGCGGCACACCTGAGGACTGGGAGAAATTCAGAGACCAGCAGAGGAGAACAAAGGGCTTAATTAGGAAAGGGAAAAAAGATTATGAGAGAAAGCTGGCAGGGAACTTAAAAACTGACTGTAAAAGCTTTTATAGATACGTGAAAAGAAAGAGATTGGTCAAGACAAATGTAGGTCCTTTACAGTCAGAAACAGGTGAATTGATCATAGGGAACAAGGACATGGCAGACCAATTGAATAACTACTTTGGTTCTGTTTTCAGTAAGGAGGACATAAATAATCTTCCGGAAATAGTAAGGGACCGAGGGTCTAGTGAGATGGAGGAACTGAGGGAAATACATGTTAGTAGGGAAGTGGTGTTAGGTAAATTGAAGGGATTAAAGGCAGATAAATCCCCAGGGCCAGATGGTCTGCATCCCAGAGTGCTTAAGGAAGTAGCCCAAGAAATAGTGGATGCATTAGTGATAATTTTTCAAAACTCCTTAGATTCTGGATTAGTTCCTGAGGATTGGAGGGTGGCTAATGTAACCCCCACTTTTTAAAAAAGGAGGGAGAGAGAAACCGGGGGAATTATAGACCGGTTAGTCTCACATCGGTGGTGGGGAAAATGCTAGAGTCGGTTATCAAAGATGTGATAACAGCACATTTGGAAAGAGGTGAAATCATCGGACAAAGTCAGCATGGATTTGTGAAAGGAAAATCATGTCTGACGAATCTTATAGAATTTTTTGAAGATGTAACTAGTAGAGTGGATAGGGGAGAGCCAGTGGATGTGGTATATTTAGATTTTCAAAAGGCTTTTGACAAGGTCCCACACAGGAGATTAGTGTGCAAACTTAAAGCACATGGTATTGGGGGTATGGTATTGATGTGGATAGAGAATTGGTTGACAGACAGGAAGCAAAGAGTGGGAGTAAACGGGACCTTTTCAGAATGGCAGGCAGTGACTAGTGGGGTACCGCAAGGCTCAGTGCTGGGACCCCAGTTGTTTACAATATATATTAATGATTTAGACGAGGGAATTAAATGCAGCATCTCCAAGTTTGCGGATGACACGAAGCTGGGCGGCGGTGTTAGCTGTGAGGAGGATGCTAAGAGGATGCAGGGTGACTTGGTTAGGTGAGTGGGCAAATTCATGGCAGATGCAATTTAATGTGGATAAATGTGAGGTTATCCACTTTGGTTGCAAGAACAGGGAAACAGATTATTATCTGAACGGTGGCCGATTAGGAAAAGGGGAGATGCAATGAGACCTGGGTGTCATTGTACACCAGTCATTGAAGGTGGGCATGCAGGTACAGCAGGCGGTGAAAAAGACAAATGTTATGTTGGCATTCATAGCAAAAGGATTTGAGTACAGGAGCAGGGAGGTTCTACTGCAGTTGTACAAGGCCTTGGTGAGACCGCACCTAGAATATTGTGTGCACTTTTGGTCCCCTAATCTGAGGAAAGACATTCTTGCCATAGAGGGAGTACAGAGAAGGTTCACCAGATTGATTCCTGGGATGGCAGGACTTTCATATGAAGAAAGACTGGATCGACTAGGCTTATACTCACTGGAATTTAGAAGATTGAGGGGGGATCTTATTGAAACGTATAAAATTCTAAAGGGATTGGACAGGCTAGATGCAAGAAGATTGTTCCCGATGTTGGGGAAGTCCAAAATGAGGGGTCACAGTTTAAGGATAAAGGGGAAGCTTTTTAGGACCGAGATGAGGAAAATCTTCTTCACACAGAGAGTGGTGAATCTGTGGAATTCTCTGCCACAGGAAACAGTTGAGGCCGGTTGATTGGCTATATTTAAGAGGTAGTTAGATATGGCCCTTGTGGCTAAAGGGATCAGGGGGTATGGAGAGACTCCTGCACCTATTTTCTATGTTTCTATAATTGTATGAATTTCTATAAAAGACACCCCTCAGTCTCCTTACACTCCAGTGAGAACAAACCCGGCTGATCCACTCTCCCTTTGTAATGGATCCTCTTGAATCTCTTCTGCACTCTTTGTGATTCTACCTCATCCTTCCCGTAGTGAGGTGACCAGGACTCTATGTGGTGCTGATGACAGGACAACCAGATCCATGCCACAGGTCGTCCCAAAGGCAGATCCAGAGACATATAAAAGCAAAAGCTCCCTCGGTGATGGTAGATTTGGCAAGCTACTGTTGGAACTGCTCTGGCGTTCAGACACACTGAATTGTCAGTCCCTTCCCAGGGATCTTTTGAGGTGTCAGTAAATGAATTGAAACCCATTTAGCTCATTTGTGTTAAATACCACAGGGTGCAGAGGAAGTAATAAGATTAATGGAGGGACTTTGTAAAGTGAGATTGGGCCTTAAACATTTAATGAAAGATTTTACGACTGGATGGGCTGCAGTTCAGCCCTTTAATCATTGCTGCTTTGTTCTGACACGAATTAAAATCCTTAGATGTCTATTCAGTTATAGTTTCTAAGCTGCCATTGGTTATCTCCTTTGATTGACTGCTGTTTACAATGCGAACTGACAGCTAGCAACAACAATGCAAAGTTGTAACATTCAGGGATGTGCATTTCATTCAATTAATTATTGTCTCCTTCCAAAAATGAACTGAGTAAAGGCGCTGCACCCGTGGTATTAACCCATTCACGTTAGAAGCTCTCGTTCAACTTTTATGTGGGGCTATAGTCATACTAACTCAGCAATAACTTCTTGCGGTTAGATGCAGTATATAAGGAGCCTGATTAAATTTTTAATGATTTCACCCACTCACACTGCTGTCTTTAATAATCGATGTACCTACTCACGTACAGCTCTCTGCTGTTTAAAATCTTGTTTCTTTCTGACATCGTTCTTCTAGACTATGCATCGTCCCAACTATGTAGTAGTCCAGTCTCTTATATTTTCACCAGAACTTGGGATACTTTGATTGCTTCCTCTTACTTCCCAAATCCAATTTATTGATATTTAATGTAAATAATGGTGACTTAACATTGAAAGCTGAGGGGCGCCTCTCACCACAGCCTTTTGTTCACTCCTTCCTACTCTACTCTACTCAGTCGATCGCTTTATCCAGAGCAAAAAGTGCAGAGTTCCCCACCTCACTGATATCCAAAACTTGATGCATCTTGGACGCCTGGTACGTTAGACCCTGGCACAGTGCAAGATGTAGACTTATCTGGGCTCTCATATGAAGATAGAACAGCCCATTCTGGCTCCTGATTCAATGACATCTTTAGACTTTTGTGCAAAAGAAGTTGTGTCACCCTGTTTTTTTTATTAACCAAGCCCACCTATTATTTCCAGAATCATTTTGGGAATCTAAATCAATGTTATATTTCTTTATCCATCTGCGCATGCTGCTTTACTCCTTTAGAGCCAGTCTCATTTATTACTATATTCAGAACTCTTGGGTTTTACTGCTGAAGCCAGTGGTTTGGAATGGATAGTCTTTAGCAACACACACAAAATGCTGCAGGTCTGGCAGCATCTATGGAAATGAGTAAACAGTTGATGTTTCGGGTCGAGACCCGTCAGGACTGTGAAGGAAGGTGGATGATGCTAGAATAAGAAGGTGGGGCGAGCGGAAGGTTATAGGTGAAGCCAGGCAGATAGGAAGGGTAAAGGGCTGGAGAAGAAAGGAATCTGAAGGGAGAGGAGAGTGAGTCATAGGAGAAAGGGATGGAGGAGGTGCATCAGGGGAAAGAAGAGGTGAGGCTAGAGTGGGAAACAGAAGAAGAGGGGAGGGGGAGGGAATTTTTTTTCAGCAGAAGGAGAAATCAGGTTGGAGGCTACCCAGATGGAATATAAATTGTTTCTCCTCCACCCTGAGGGTGGCCTCATCATGGCACAAGAGTAGGCCATGGACAGACATGTCAGAATGGGAATGGGAATTAAAATAGTTGACTACTGGGATAGTCTTTAGCTTGACTACTGCATTTGGGGATTTTCTTTCACTAGCCAGTCATAGCAAGAGTTTATCTACTAACAATTTCAATCCACTATTGTGTTGTAAAGCCTGTCTTAGGAACACCTATAGAAACTACCAGGCCCTCATAATATTCTACCATTATTCTCTCATAATGGAACTAGTTTTCACCTTCTTTCTCTCCACTTTTCGTAATTACTCCTTCTTATAGTCTTTTGTGCTTTTGATGCCATTTATTAGAGTACCCTGCAGGAATGATTACCAGATCAGTGATTTTTGTCCAAAAGACGGAAGATACACAAAATCGACCAATGGATGCCTTTAAAAACAGAACCTATTTGTTAGCTAGGGACAGCCCGTGTTACCTGCCATTTTGAAGAATTATGAAATATATCCCATACCATCCTTGGCTAAAGAATTTCAGTCTCTCTGTAGTGTGAAGAAGAGGGAGAGCATAAGGTACTTTGATCTAACGAGCTCCTCAAATTAGTTCTGAGGCGAAGCATCACTTTAAAGCTTTGTTATCTTTCATCCTGCGTAGATGACGGCCACGGCACAGCAGACTACCAAGGCGCAGCCAGTGCATATTCCAGCATCCTCCACAGCTGCTACTCCTGTAGCCACCGTACCACTTGATCCTCAAGCACAGCTGGAGTCTGACAAACGAGCAGTGTACAGGTATGTATACATATAAATACCATGCAGAGCAGTGTTTGGATGTGGAGAACATACAGTATGACATACAAGTATAAAAGGGATAATTATACAGATATGAAAACGTGGTCAAAACGAAGGTCAGTGATGAAAAGGCATGCAGAGTAGAGGCATGACCAGCTTATACCGTGCTGGATGGTGGTACAAAATTCATTTATTACATAATGTAGAGTTTTGAAAAGTGCAGACATAAACAGGGCAGAGGTAGTAAAATATGTCCACCAGTTTACAAGTATGAAAGGGAATGCATGGAGATGTGTGCAAGTGCAACTACCCACAGAGCAGTATAAAGGTGTAAGAAGGAAATCTGAGTGCTGTAAGGTTGAACAGAAATACTCACGAAGGACTTGGGTGTGTTTCTAAGCACTCTATGTTCCTATGCAAATGAGAGAAGACGCAATATAATCCTAAAGTTAAACTGCACAAGTCAGTATCCTTGAGTTTACTCTTTGACCAGTCCTATTTTACTAACTCATTTGAGTTGTTACATTTTATACTAAAGGTTTATCAGTAGTTCCTCCCTGTTAAGTTTCCAGTGAATGGATGCACAGATATATTTCCCTGTCAATGAGAGTCATAAGCAATGCATGTTTCACTGTGTTCAGTGCTTCATGAACTGATGACACCAGATTGTGGAGTTATCTTCAAACATATCACCATACTTTTTCAACAAAGTTCCATGGCTTTGATTACCTTTGGTTCTTCTTTTTTCACTATCTGCTTCTGGAGTATAAATGGGATATAGACAGACTGAATGGACGAAGACTTGACAGATGGCTTATAACGTGATTAAGTGTGAAGTCATCCTCCTTAGTAGCAACAAGAGAGAAACAGATTATTATTTAAATTGTGACATTTCTTAAATTGCATTGGTGCTCAGAAAGACATAGGACTCCATTTACAGGAATCGGAGAAACCTATTAGACAGAAACAGCATGCTATTGGGAAGGCAAATGGTATGTTAGCCTTTATTGTGAGAGAATCTGGATGCGAGGGTGAAGATGTGATACTGCAATTACGTTCTGTCTTGAGACTATTTCTGGAATATTTTGTTCCATCTACTCTCCTTGTCTAAGGAAGAATATACATAATAAATAAGAAAGTGGGATAACTTCTGGGATTCGGTGGGGTTACCTTAGGAGGAGAAGTTGAACTGATTGGCCTTGTGCTTTAGGTTTTGGAAGAATGGGAGGTGATCTCATTGAAACATGCAAACATTTCTAGCTTTTACATAGTGGTTGCAGGAACAGTAGTTCCTCTTGCTAGAACCAAGAGCCACCTTCTCAAAATAATGAGACACAAGATGCTGGAATCTGGAGCAAAAAAACAAACTGCTGGAGGAATTCAGCAAGTCAGGCAACATCTGCGAAAGGAAAAGAATCGTTGATACTTCAGGTTGGGACCCAGCATTTTGACTGAGGTTGGAGAGGAGGGAGGCTGGAACTGGTAGGTGATAGATGGACCAAGGAATGGTGAAGAGTGATGGGCAGATGGAACCAAGTGGGGGAATAAGTAAAGATTTGGTCATTCAGGATATCATGCACTTAGTTTCTTTAATATAGCTTTCAACTGCTGAGGCCGCTTGACTGATCCCTGCATCACTCCACTAATCAGTCTTCCAACCCAGAATGACCTGCTAACTCCTACCTGCTTTTCTCTCCATTAACCAGTCACCAGTCCAGGACAGTTTAATATCCCCAATGAAACCTGCTCTAATATTGTTTAACAAATCTCTTGCATGGCATCTTATCAAAGGCCTTCTGAAATTTCAGACATACTATGCCTTTTGGTTTATCGTTACCTATACTCCTGGATATAATCTCCAAAAAAAACATGATTTGACTTGTGAAAATTTACATTGACTTTGCCAAAGCTATCTGTAACTACCACTTCTGCTGTTTCATTCTGTGAATAATCCACATAAAATTTGCTGAATCAGTGGATTCTGATTAATTGGGGCAGACTCTTATTTGGGAGAACTCTTAAAGAGCAAAAACTGGTCGAGAAATTAGCCTTTATTCCCTTCATTCGCCTTGGACACTATGCTGCTTGATCGGGACAGGAAACTGTTGCCGAACAGTTTGTAACTAGCGTAATTCGTGTAAACTTGTGTGGCCATTAGGCACTATACTGTGCTTAGAGCAAACAGTATTTAAATAATGTCAGTTGGGCATGTATCTGTTCAAAAAGCAGTGATTTTTGTCAGTGATAGTTGGTGAGAAATAAGCAGTAAGACGATTTAGAATTGTTTTGCTCACTGCGGTTTCAAGCATTCAGGCTTGGAGATGCCTGAAATGGCCAGGAGTGAAAATGTAACTATTTCAGCACATCAACAAGTTAGGAACTATGAAGAATTTGGAAGCATGAACTTTCATCTTGAATGTTACAATGAAAATAAAGATTTGGAGGATGCATTTGTCAAAATTATCTACACAAGGTATCTGCTAATTTTGTTAAATTGCAGTCGATCAAAAGAACACAGCAGTGTGTTGGTTGTCTGTCATATCCGACAATGACAGTGAAACTTGTGGAAAGAGTTTTTAAAGTGGAAAATCCATTGCACTGGGCAGTTCCACTCATGTGACCTCAGAAGACCAGGTCCAGTGGTACGATTAGTCGTGACAAACTGGGGTCTTGCTTGGTTGCAGTGGAAAGCTATGACTTCTTCTTTGCCTCATCATGCCCTTCGCTCTCCACAACACATTGCAGAACCGCCTTCTTGGCCAGTGGATCTCACTGTTGATCTCACCCGCCCAGTCTGCCGGAACTGACATCACATGCTAGGACAGGCATGTCCCTATTTCACTGGGATATGAAGCCCGCCGACTACCCGCACCTGCTTTAGCCTGCTTGTCGAAGGGGTGTGCTGGGGTGTGGCCGCTGTGGCATGCAAACTGCTACTTTGAGTCAAAGGTGAAAGCTGAGTGCCCGGTGGGGACCAAAAGTGAGTGAGCTGTTCCTGAATGGATATGACAAGCCCCTTCACCAGAAACTCTACGCCCTCCATAAACGGCAGCGTACACTGGATGAATTACACAGTTTTATAGTACTGTAGTAGCATTGGTAGTGTTTTAATTTGTTCTGTATTTCACTTAAATACATAATTTTAAACAGTAACTTGCTTTTTTTATATCTTTTTAACTGTTTCCATGAAACTTCAGCTAAATGGAGCAGCCACTTAACTGGGCCAAAATGTATCGGTCCCTATGTGTCCCAATTAACCAGGATCCACTGTATTTTCCTTTGCACAATATATGAGCGGTGATTGATAAGTTCGTGGCCTAAGGTAGAAGGAGCCAGTTTTAGAAAACCTAGTACATTTATTTTTCACTCTCCCCTGGTGTTGACACTATGTCCTAGTGGACCTCCTTGGGTGATAGGCCCTTGGGACTGAGGTAGCAGATGACAGTACGAAGGCCGATGTTGTTCATTTTCTCAGACAGTGCTTACTTGCAGTTTTCAATGATCTGAAACAGAAATACCACATGTTATTAACTTCAAACTTTCTGCATAATCACTCAAAGAGTTGAACTGCATGTCCATGTAATGAGAGCTATATAACTCATCTCCTTCTACCTTAGGCCACAAACTTATCAATCACCCCTGCTGTGGACACTTTCTGGAGGTCCAAGACGCCGACTTCTACAAAGAAGGGATCCGTATGCTCCACAACCGCTGGACTAAGTGTGTAAAGGGGACTATGTTGGAAAATAAATGTGCTAGGTTTTCTAAAATTGACTCCTTCTACAAACTATCAATCACCCCTCGTTTACCCACAGAAGCCTGGTTTATATGTTCTTCACTGGATTACTCTTCTGTGAGCTTTTCCTCTTTTTCTTAATTTCTTGGTTCTACTCTGCAGAATTCTGAATTTTCCTTTGATCTAATGGTATCTTTAACTTATTAGCCATGGCTGGACCACTTTTCTTGTTGGGTTTGTATGTCTGAAAGCCACATATATTTACTGAAAACTGCATATTCTTTAAATCTTAGCCTTTGCTTGAGTACTACCAACCATTTTCTTAGTTTCCTCGTCCACCATAACCAACTCACACTTCACACCCTCTTTATTATTGAAGTACATTTATTATCAGAGTAGATATGTAGTATACAACCCTGAGATTTGTCCTCCCCACAGACAGCCACAAAACAAAGAAACACCATGGAACCCATTCAAAGAAAAACATCAAATCACCTCCCATGTGCAGAAGAAAAAAACAAATTGCACAAACGGCAGCAAAACAGAGTGAAAAACACAGAATATAAAACACAAAATCGAAGAGAGAGACGAAGCATATTTAGTTCAGCTCAGTGTTCATTATCTGCAGACCACCCCAATTCAAAGTTGCCCAAAATAGTAACAAAAACTATAGAATCCAATCCATAAACTGCGTCGATAAAACTTTGCTCATTGTTGTTAGTGTTGAAGTATCTAAATTGTGGCAGCCAATCCTTGCAAAAGGAGGTACAAAAATGACAATCAGTTAATCACATTTGTTTTGCTGCTGACCAAGGGAGAAATATTGTCCAGAAATGTGGAGAGATCATCTATGATGATCTTCACATGTTGTCAAAGGGTCTATTATGCCCTCTTGCAAGGGCAGGTAATGTCTCACCCAAAAGAAATCTGAAAAATGATTTCCTCTAACAGTACTGTGGTGGCTGCAGATAGATGTTGAAGTGTCTGAACTGGGATCTTTTTAAATAAGGACTCAAGTGAAAAGTTGACCACTGAGTTGAGAGAGGCATATTGAGTCGTGTAAATTCCAAGGGATAACTTGAGAATACTTTGTCTCAGAATTCAACAACACCTTTGTCCATGGTGAAAACTGATGAAATAATCATCTTTGATGCCTCAGAATTTCCCTTTGCCTCCATGGATATATTTTCCTTATGGAATCTCTCCATTTTCACTATTTTTCACTCTGTTCTTTCCACATGGCTAAAAAAATAATTCTTGGGTTCCCTTTTCTGCTTACTTGCCAATCTTTTCTCTTGCTTACTGCCTCTTATTTCCATTTTTTACCTTTCTGTGATCAGTCAAGTTTTGACTTGCATTAGCGTATGTCATAACCTTTCTCCTTTTCCATACTATTTCACATTCTACCTTTCAATCACACATAGAGCTCTGGTTTTAATTTCCTCACCTTCTCCCTATGGGAACGTACTTAGAACCTAGCAAAGACATCTCTCATTAAAAGCCTCCCATTGTTCAATTACAGTTTTGCCTGCCAACCTTTGATTCCAGTTTACTGAACCAGATGTGTTTTATACCCAGTGAAACTGGCCTTTCTCCAATTGATGATTTTGACCATGAATGGTCGAAATCCTTTTCCATAATTTTTTTAAACATTATGTTCTAATCACTGCTGTTTCTTCCCCTACTGAGTGTTCTCCTGTTTGCTAGTTCATTTCCTGAAGCCATGGCCAGCTATGCTGCCTTCCTCATTGAGCAAACATCATGCTTGAGAAAGTTCTCTTCAGAGACTTCACTTGCCCCTTGCCCCATAAGGCCTACCTTTGGGTAATTGAAGTCTATGGATATTTCATGTCTCTCCAATGTGTCTGCAAACTTGCTCTTCGATATATTTTCCATTAACTGGTGGTTTACAACAGAGTCTCAACAGCATTATCACACCCGTGTTTAATTCTAAACAGATGCCTTCTTTGAATCTTTCTGTTGTGCCTGTGATTGAAGTCACTGAAGAGACACTGAAGCTGGTGATATAGAAGTCTTTCTCCATCATGACAGACGATACTAGAGGCATTTCAATAATTAACAGCGTCATTTACTTTAATATTTGGGTTGACAATGCTTCTTTTGAATAATATATCTACAATGGGAGACGCCTCTGAATGTTCAAACACCCCTGCTGCTACAAACTAATGACACAGGTATTCTTTAAAACCTCTGAAGACAAAGAGCCAGACACCCAAGATTAGTGTCTGTGTGGGCTGATTTCTGAGTGCACAATAATTCAGAGATTGAATGAAACTATAGTTATGACCATGTTTGATATGCTAAGTGAGAACATGAGCCTGGTCTGCCAGCTTGAACTCAAGTTACAATGGTGCAAATTACTTAAACCAATAGTTGCCTGGATTGCAGGCCAATTAACACAACCCCGTTGCCTTAACATTTGACTGTTGCATATGCAATCTCGTGCTTTGTGGGCCAGTTTAACTTCAATTTACTGCTTGCAATTTACAATAAAACTGAAGATCGGTACTTGTTTGAATTATCATCTGCTATATTCACATAACTCGAGAATACTCCCTAACACACCCTCCTCTTGACCCCTCCTGGATGGAAATCTGTCCCAGGAGGCCAAACTTTAAGGAGCATCTAATTAAGTAAGGCAGCAAAAATGCCCTTTATTTCCAACCCCTTCCTCAATTACTAACCTGTCATGTCCCTATATGTACCTATATCTGCACTGTCTAGCATCCCTAACTTGCTATCTACATGACTGAGCTGCGATGGCAATAAAATGTTCCAGATATTTGAACATATCCACTTCTTGGATACTTTATCCTCTCAATGTCAACCAGTCTTTAAAATGTAGCTTTGTTGTTCATGTGCTTGTTGCTCCCTTCCCTGTTGGCTCATTGCAGTTTAATCATATCCTTATCTTTACCCCTTCAGTCTCTGATAGTTGAAACTCAGCAATGGCCATCAATAGTTACTCTGCGTGCAGGGCACCAGCAAGGTAATTGTGTCAGGTAACTGTGCAGCAGTTCACATACCATGCCATGACAGTGGATTGTCCAAATAATCTGACAAGTCTCTCAGCCCCTTTGATCAATCTACAGGAGGGCTTGGGGTGGTCTCTATTAGAATAGCTGACAGGACTTCACCACAGTGGTACCCCCACCCAGATTGTCCTTTTGATCACTGAAAGAACTCAGCTCATTTGTGTCCACTCCCATTCCAGGTTGGCGCCATTGCTCTCAGCTGCTGTGTGAAATTTCTTCTTTTTCTCAATCTGCCTTGCCATCAAGGTTGTGGAACTTGATCTCTGTCATAACTTGAATCCCTTCTCATCTATTTTCCCAATATCTCTCTATCCTGATCTATATAAATGACCATCTACCTCCCGGAACCAGCCTTCCTTACAAAGTATAGTTACCATTGTTCTTTACACTTTTTTCATAGTTTGGTGACACTCTCTCCGTGCCTGCTGCATTCGTGTTCCCATTCTTCTTCATCCGTAGGTCTTCTCCCATTACAAGTGAATGTGAAGCAGCAGGCTGGTATTCGTCACTCAGGTTTTCTGTAATGACACTGTTACTGGGTAGACTGAAAGACTCGGTCACCCCACTGTGGGAGGATTGTTCTGTCGTTCACTCTCTCACTCATCAGCATTATGCTGCTGCTGTTTTCCTCAGTCTGGTTACTGTGGTCCTTCACATCTCCATAGCATCTTACTGAATTGGTTCCGGTAGTTTCTTCCTCCATACTTGCCGTGTGTTTATTTTCTCTGTTTGCCCAGGGATCTGCAAACTCATTCCCTTTCTGTTTTGTACTCTCCCCTTTCTAGTGAGCCTTTACTTTAGTTGCTGCTACCTCTGCAGGCAGCTGCACTGATTTTAACACTTCTTGACTGTCTTTAATCTTTGGGACCTCCAGACATGATTCATTCACAGTGTCCTGTCTCTCATCCCTGCATGGGGCTGCTGTCTCTTTGTGGCCTATGTTGTCAGCTCTGGGAATCATACAATCTTGCTCTCCCTGTCTTGTCCATGTGATTTCTCCCTTTCTTGAACCGATGCCTTACTCAATATGTCTATCCCCAGGACAGTGCCCTCTTTGTTTGGCCACACCCAAAACTCTGCAGGAAGCTGCACTCCTTCTTTCTCAAGAACCTGAGGCTCACTTCTCTCTGCCCTCATTGGTTCATCCCCTGTACTGGTAATGTAAACCGCCTCTCCATTTACTGGAAAGGGTAGATCAGTTATTGACACTGATGACCCACTGATGTCCACTAATATATGTTACTGTGCAAAAGTCTTAGGCACATATATATATATCTAAGGTGTCTAAACCTTTTGCACAGTACAGTAATAATTTTATGTATTGCACTGTACTGCTGTTGCAAAAAAAATCAAATTTTATAACATATGTGAGTGATGATAAACCATATTCTGATATGGGTCTCTATTGTGGATTGAGAGTGGGAAGGGGACAGGGAGAGGGGAATCATGTTTGGGAAAAGGGGAAGGGAGAGGGGAGTGAGTGGGAAACACCAGATAGATATTCTGAAATGATCAATAAACCAATTGTTTGGAATCAAATGACCTTGCCTGGTGTCTCAGGTCTGGGAGTGTCTGCATCCACGCGACCCCACCCTGCCACCTGTCCCACACCCCTCTCGCGGGACTCCACCCTCGCGACCTCCTTTGTTCTGCCAGGTTAACAAACTCGCCCTCTGCTCCACATTGACAAATGCAGTACTATGCAAAAGTTTTAGGCATCCTAGCCTATATATATGTGCCCAAGAATTTTTAACTTATCACATTGCCAGCCCCATAATAAACCCTTTGTGTATACCCCCGGGTGTCTAGTACTGGCAATGTAGGCTACTGCCAGCCATTTCTCTGACCTGGATGCTACCCTCACCAGCTCTCTGATCTGGTCAGCAGTCAAATTGGACAGATAGGGCGCTGCTGTCATCTTTGCCTGTGTTGCTGAGTGACTCTCACACCTTCCTCTCCTTTTAGGACATTGCCTCTAAAGATGGCCCGGAAAGCCACAGCTGTAACATCTGATCTTTCTGTGTCTATTCCAGCAGTTTCTTTTTTGGTATCCCAGTTGCTGGCACACAAAACAAGTTCTCTGCGCCTTCATGGTAGCGATATTTACTACAACCGTTTTATGATTTCCCCTCCCCCTCCTCTGGTCCATCTTCCTGGCCCATGATACTATCACAGAGTAGGTTGATCCCACCACTATCCCTAAATCTAAAACTTCCTGATGGACTGAGCTCTGGCCTTCCTTCAGCATTTTCAGGAAGACTGGATCGTCCCTCTCTGGGTTATCTAACCCTGAATACTCCCCATACGCTCAAAGTTTACATACTGCTCTCTGAACTACTGGCACCATCGTTTCCCAGATACTCTCACCTCCTCCCATTTGCTGCCTCACTTCCCCTTTAAAGCAGCGATGGCTCTCCTTATTCTTGGTATTCCCATGAGTTGTCCAATTACCACCCCGCATTCTCTGGGCCATTCTCTCCCACATACTCCTTGGACAGTTAGCTTTCACCAGCATATGTATGTTATCCGGATGAATCTGGTGAATTTCAATCATTTCTTCCAGCTTACACTGGAATTCTGAATTCCCACTTCAAGTGAGAGCAGCTCTGACAAAATGCTCTGCTTCTCCACAGGAGCGAAGAGTCTGTAAATGGTGCTACTCAGTGTTAAGGGCTGGCTGGGGTCATCTTGACTTGCCATTGTCTGATCTCATAGGTGCCATCCTGACAGAAATACCTGACATCTCCCTCAAATATCTCATCACTAATTCCCACACTATGCAAAATATAAATGATGGATAAAAATTAAACAGTACATACTTACAGCCATAGAGTATCTACTCTGCAATCTGCCACTTATGTGTCTGATGTATTAATTTCCATATAAATTATGTTACACTTAAGGTTTCAAACTTGTATTTAAAACACACACACATACTCATACTCACAAGTATACTGCTATACAGTCTCCCAAATTAGTGTACACGCATCTCTGTGGCATTTTGAATGTCAGTAACCATCTTTCACAACTGATGTCCCTGTCTCATCAAGCTACCCAAAACTGTCTGATAGCTAGTCCCTCACACTAACACACACAGCACGTAGTTTTATATCTACCAGTTCAGCTCTCTTCGTGTTCTTTGATACTTTGTGATCCCGTGGTCATTGACCTGAACAGATCTACACGTGGGTGCTACTCTTAAAAGATACTCACCTGCTTTGACTGCTTCAGGCTGTTGGCCATACAGTGGGTCACAAACATATCCTAGACGAACCCCCAAATGTTGTGACTGTGATCAAAGTCACCGGAGAGACACTGAAGCTGGTTATATAAAAGCCTTTAGTCATCATGACAAACCGGCATTCTTCTGGAGACACTCTTGGTCGAATATCACAAACTCAAAAGTACATGGCATTTGTATACCCTTAAAGTCAAAGGTGACAGTAGGTTATACAGTACAATTTCTAAAGTTACAATGACATCGTTTACTTCAATATTTTGGGTTGACAGCATTTCTTTAGAACAACTTATCTGCAATGGGAGACACCTCAATGTTCAAAAACCCCTGTTGGGACAAAGTTATCACACAGTTATTCTAAAAACTTCTGAAGACAGAGAGCCAGATGCCCAAGATTAGTGTCTCTGCAAGCTGACTTGCTGAGTACACAGCAGTTCAGAGATCAATTGCATCTATAGATATCACTGTGTTTGATATGCTAAGTGAGAACATTAGCCTGGTCTCCCAGCTTGAACTCAAGTCACAAGGGTGCAAGTTACTTAAACCCATAGTTACCTGCGTTGCAGGCCAATTAACACAACCCCATTGATTGGGTTTGGCTGATACAGTACATATGCAATTTCTTAGTCTGTCAACCAGCCTGTACTTTTAACTTTAGTTTGCTGCTTGCAATTTACAATAAGAACTGAAGGCTGGTTCTTGCTTGACTTAATATCTGTTATATTCACATAATTCCAGAATATTCCCCTCACAGTTTCTCGCGCATTCTCTTTCTGACAATATTCTCAATCAATACTACCACAGTCCCCACCTTTCCTGAACACTGAATGGCAGAAAGGTGCAGTTTGTGGAGCTGCTGCCTCGCACTCTAGTGACTCAGGTTCAATCCTGACCTCTGAGGTTCTAAGAAATTAGAAGAACTTCACGCTCTGGCAAGTGGAATCCAAGGGTAGAGGAAATCCAGAAGATCACAGCCATTCCAGTGGAAGTAAAAGACAGAAAGCATGAGAATGGATTAGCACCACAGAAGTTTCAATCTTCCACACAGTTAATAGAAGTAAATATCCTTACTGCCATTCAGAATGTGTAAAAGATCCAGGACAATGAGCACAAAATCCAAGGCTTAATCATTGGTCAAATTCCGATGCATCACTCAACAATGTGCAGATCAGTATTTGCAGTACAACTGTTCCATTACAGTCATCAAACTAAATACTCGTAAGGGCAAATAACAGAAATACACAATGATTACAAGATGGAAGCAGGCTGTCTAGCCTACCCAATCCTATGTTGTGGTGCCAGACACCTGGGCTCACTCCTGACCTCTGGTGCTGTCTGTGTAGTCTGTATGTTCTTCACTGTGTGGGTTTTCTCCAGCTTTTCTGGTTTCCTCACACAACCCAAAGGCCTGTAGATTGGTAGGTTAACTGGTTACTATAAGTTACCCCTAATGCAGACGACTAAATGTGGGGTGAGCTGATAGAAATGTGGGATGAGCTGATAGAAATGTGGGAAGGATGAAGATGGGAAAAAAGTGTGCTTCTTGGTTGATGTGGACTTGGTGGGTCAAAGGTCCTATTTCCACACGGTATGACTCCATGACCTAGTACACAAAAATATTTGGAATCCAATGCTGACCTTTGAGTTGGATCTGTGTTATTGTTACAACATTGGTAGCCTACATTTTAATTGCATATAACTCAACAACTTGCTAGATACCTTTTATAACATAAAGCGCATGTATATATGTAAATACATCTTAGGCTTTATTGCACATGCTCTTCGTCTGGGATTGTGTAAAATATTTGTTCTGGTCTTTATCTCTCCTCATCCTTTTTGCATTTCTTTTTCTCATTTCCACTGATGAATTTCTTTGCCCAAACGAGGGCCAAATTCGTTTAAAGTGCACCCTTCTATGATCAACTCTGTGGAGATGCAATCTGTTCACCTGTTCCGGTATCATCTCTATTATTACCTACCCCCTGAATCTGAGGCTATCCTGTCTAAACATTTATCTGTCCAGATCTCTTAATTCTGTTCTCACTGCCATATGGCAAGGGAGAAATCCAGAAATTACCACCTTTGGGCTCCTGCTTAATGTCTTTCCTAACCCCTTAAAATCTGCCTGTAAGACCTCATCCCCTTTCTTATCCTGTAGCATTGTGTCCATTAAGGACCACACCTTTTGGCTGTTCACCCTCTCACTTAAGACTTCACTGCGACTACTCAGTGATATCCTAAACCATACCATGAGAGAGGCAACATGAAATCCTGAAATCACTTCCGTTAGCTCCACTATTGAATCCACTTTAAGTCTTGTTGCCCTGATCTTTTTCCTCTCTCCTTGCATGTGATGCTGTGGTCTTGGTTCTGCCTGTATTCCCAGGAGAAACTGCTCTTAATATTCAAACCTGAATAACAACCCATTTCTGGAGGAACTCAGCAAGTCGAGCAGCATCTGTGGGGTGAATGGAGTAGTCTATATTTATGCTCAAAACCCTGCATCAGGATGCAAAAAAAAACTTAGCTGTTTCATTCCCCCCCACACAGATACTGCTAGCTTCCTTTGGTAGATTGTCTTGTTAGTCCAGCTCCCGGCATCTGTATTCCCTTGTGTTCCCTCACAGCTGAATACTGGTTAGGCAGCAAGGTGTCCTTAATGCTCTCCTGGCCTACCGACCGTGCAAGTCTGCTTGAACTCTCTTGAGCTGCAAAGTGACCAGCTGAGGTGCCATCCACAAAGCACACCAACCTACTGATGAACTTGCAGCTTCTGTCTCTACAGCATCTACAGTTACCTAGCCCCAAGTTCCCGATGAGCACGGGATATTCATGCATTCCACCAGTTTCTGCTGCTCTGCCGTATTTCTACTTATCCGATTAATTTGACTAACAGAAAGAATATACTTATAATACTAATACTATTAGATTACTAACTGTTTCACTTGCCCTGAAGGAACTTCTTTAATTCCCCAGCTCTTTGTTTAATACAAATGCTTGTTTAATCTCAATATGACTGTGTTTCCCACACTAAGTATAAAATCACCAGGGCTCTTTTAAAAGCTCTTTTAATCTGTTTTTAAAGTCTTGCTGCTTAATTTCCTCTTCATCAATTTACTGAGCATTGTTCGATTTTGATTCCTGGGTGACCATGCTTCTACTTTTTTGATAACATTTGTAAGTTTTTAAAAAAATCCTTGACATCTTTTATTTGCCTTTTTTGTTTCATATTTCTAGTGGAATTTTCAGACCCCAAACTAATGCTATTCTTTTGAAAATATTTCTTTAACGTTTGCAATTGCTTATCTACTATCACATCCTTTAATTTACTAAACTACATGTGGCAACTCGACCCAGATACCTCCTATAATTCTCTATTTCAATTTTAAGATCATACTGATTCTATCTTAAATCTTAGGAGCAAGGTCCTTTCAGCATCTTCAACTCATTCTTTTATTCACAAGACCACCAATCCTTTTTGTGTTTTTCTTTACTAAAAATCACAATTTAACTCTCAACCTTGGTTTTCAAGCTTCCATTCATAACCACTAGTGAGACAGTTATTTCTAGTTGTGTGATTGACATTTTTATTGTTATGGCTTTTTTTTTGCTAAGGCCTTAAAACCATTATTAAGCTATTTGACAATCCTAGTTGACTTTATCCAAATGCTGTTCTACAGACTTGGCTTTGCTCTTGAGGTTTATAAGTAGGTCATCTACGGTATCTGGTGCCCTCTGTTCAGCCTCCTCGACATCAGTGAAACCACACTGATTGAGGGACCGCTTCGTCGAGCATGTTCTCTCTGATGCATAAGGTGCAATCTCCCTGTGGCTTCCCATTTCCATTCCAACATGTCTGTCCAAAGCCTCCTCTACTGGTATTTATAGGCCAGGCTCAGACTGGAGGAGCAACACCTTAGACTCCGTCTGGATAGCTTCAAACCTGATGGATTGAAAATCAATTTCTCTAGCTTACAGTCATTTCTGCCCCCTCCCCCTTCTATCTTTTTCCATTCCTCATTCTGGTTTCCTTCTCACCCTTTCTCTTCACCTCACCTGCCCTTCACTTCCATCTGGTTTGCCTTCTCCTTCCCTTTATTCCATGGTCCACTGTTCCCTCCTATTAGATTCCTTCTTCTTCAGCCCTTTACCTCTTCAACCTACCAGCTCCCAGCTTCTTACTTCATACCCTCTCCCCCACCCACCCTCCTTGGTATCCCGCTTACCTTGGTATCATCAACTTCAGCTCCAGTGCAATTGGTCCCTGAGGCCTCAGCACTGATTTCTCTAGCAGCCCAACAGTTACTTATTTACCAATTTGGAAATGACCCATTTATCATAACACTCAGTATTCTGTTTATTAACCATTTCCTGGTCCATGATATTGGGGGGAGGGGGGGTGTTGTTTTTGAGGAGTTTCTTTGGCGTTGGAGTAGGCAGGAGTAGAGAGGCCAAGAATGTTTCACTTGCTGTGTGGAGCTCCAGATTGGCATTTGTCAACAGCAGGGTTCAAGTTCCTGTGCAGTGCTACACCACAGAAATGTTGGATGGGGAATGAAGAATTGGTGCCCTGTGGTCCACTCTGTAAGTACTTGTCTCAAATATGGAGTGTGCTCCTTCACCTTACTTCACCTTACTGTGGTCTCTGACTGGTTCCATGCCCGGTGAATTCAGTTACTGTAGCAGGCACAGAATAGTGCTGCAGCCTCACATCTCCAGAGAGCAGGATTCAATCCTGATTCTGTGTGTTGACCGTGTGAAGTCTGCATGTTCTCCCTGTGATCAGGTGCTCCAGTTTCCTCCTACATCCTAAAGGCGTGCATAGTGGGTAGGCTAGTTGTCCTTGGTGCATTGCGACTGGTGAATCTGAGTGGAGGATGAGAAAGGGAAGAGAAGACAATTAAAATAGGATGAATGTAGGATTGCAGTAAGTGTGTGGTTGATGATCAGTACAGACTAGGAATTCTGAAGGGCCTGTTTCCATGCTGTATCTCTTCATGACAGGGGAATTTTCTCACCCAAATAGTACTCCCTTTTTCATCGTCAGTGTTATAAGATGATAAGACATAAGATAAGAATTAGGTCATTTAGCCCGTTGAGTCTGTTCCACCATTCCATCGTGGCTGATTTATTTTCCCCCTCAACTCCATTCTCCTGCCTTCTCCATGTAACCTTTGACACCCTTGCTATCCTCCTCAATAAATATACCCAATGACTTGTCCTCCACAACCATCTGTGGCAATGAATTCCACAGATTCACCACCCTCCGGCTGAAAAAGTTTCTCCTCACCTCTGTTCTAAATGGATGTCCTTCTGTTCTGAGGCTGTGCCCTCTGGTCCGAGATGCCCGACTATAGGAAACATCCTCTCCACGTCCACTCTATCTAGGCCTATCTTTCAGTGATATCGATTGGTAAATTGGTTTGTTATTGACACGTGTACAGTGAAAACCTTTGCTTGTTTATTTATTTATTAGGATGCAACACAGAATAAGCCCTTCCGGCCCTTCAAGCTGTGCCATCCGGCAACCCCTTATACTAGCCAAATCACGAGACAATTTATAATGACCAATTAACCTATCAACTGGTACGTCATCTATGGACAGTAGGAGGAAACCCACGTGGTTACAGGGAGAGTTTACAAACTCCTTACAGACGGCGACGGGAATTGAACCCTGGTGCTGTAAAGTGTTGTGCTAACCACGACGCTACAGTCCCGCCATTTTTCATGCCATCCATACAGATTATTTCACTACAGCAGTGCTCTGAGGTAGGACAAGGGAAAAGCAATAACAGAATACAAAATAAAGTGTTCCAGTTACAGAGAAAGTGCAGTGGAGGCAAACAATAAGATGCAAGGGCCATAGTGAGGTAGATTGTGAGGTCAAGAGTCCATCTTATTGCAGAGGTTGTACATGTTGCTCATAAGCAGTTCTCATTGTGAAGTTGGCTTTGCCGTGGCTGACTAATGATTGATATTTGAGAGCAACCATTGAGCAGCTACGTGAAAGAGCTTTGTGGGTGGGATAAGCGTTGATGGGCCTGTGCTCACAGGGCTCTGTGATCCCAATGGTCCTTTGAAATTGATTGCAGGTACAGCAATAAATCACAGTCTTCCTCTTGGGGATGGATGACATATGGGGTTGCTATTCCCCAGTGTGTGCAGTAAATCAAACTTAATGGGGGTCATTTTAACCTTGCAAGTCCATTGGGAAGCTGATCGGCTACAGCACCAGTTTTACAGCTCTTCCAGTTATTTGTTTTATTCATTGTTGAAGTCACTAGAAAGTAATAATGGGTGATAAAACTGGCTTCTAACATAACCCAGAGGTTCTCTGTGAGTTTAGTTAAAATTATTCCTGATCATCTGATTCTTTTAACACAAGCAAGGGAATAAACTAGGACAAAATTATACTCCTGCATTGTCCCTCAACAACGTGGAACGTCAACGTGGACAGAGAGTTGAAAGGCCCGTGTTGTATCTCTCCATGATTCTAAAAGTAGCATATAATCCTTTCTCATATCAGTTACAAGAACCTGTATTTAGGACAGAAATTGTGTTCTGTCTCAACAGCATTTGTAAATAAAGCAAATTTGGGTCGTCTAACTTGTTGAGAATCTGATTTTGCAGTATTAGCCACACAGCTTGGTCAATGAATTTGCTTTAAATAAGTGGTGAAGATCAAACTAACTGCAAATGCTGTCAATTCAAAATAAAAATGAAATGTACTCCGCGGGTCAGGCCACGTCTGTGGGAAGGAAAACATAGTTAACATTTCAGATCAGAAAGCCTACCTCTCTCTCACAACTCCCATTTACCCATTGGCCAGGTAACCTCATTTACAACTTATCCTCATGCACACCCCAGTTTTACCCCTTCCCCCACCAACCCTGATGCCGTTCTTTTGCGACGAGCCTGTAAGACAGCCCTGGTGAGGCAAGTTTCACCAGGCTCATCGCAAAAGAAGGGCACCAGGGTTGGTGGGGGAAGGGGTAAAACTGGGGTGTGCATGAGGATAAGTTGTAAATGAGGTTAGCTGGCCAATGGGTAAATGGGAGTTGTTAGGGAGCGAGAAGACAGGCAGCAGAATGTAGCAGTTGTGAAATGCAGAGCAGAAAGATGTGCCCGGCTGGACACATCCTCCGTCGCAGAGAAAGGAGAAAAAGAGTTAAGGGGGGAAAGCAAACGAGCTGAGCCAATATCAAAGATGGGCAACTTGACCTAAACAGAGAAGTAAGATTAGGAACCTAAGAGACTGTGTCTACAGGTGGAAGGTGGAGGAATAAGCAATCTGCTACATGAACCTAGTGGGTGAAGCCGCATCTGTGGTGGTGGTGGTGGGAATGGAAGGAACAGTCATCATTTTGGGTCAAAACCCCGACATCAGGATAGAGAAGTTGCAGAATTCAGCATCAAGTCCAGAAACTGTGACTTGCCCAGATGGAAGAGGCATTTTGTTCCTCAAGCTAGTATGAGCCTCATATGACAGTACAGGAGGCTACGTATTGATAAGTCAGAGGGGTAGAGTGATAGAGAACTAAAGTGACAGGTAATGGTCACCCCTGCAAACTGAACATAGGTTCTCTGCAAAATGATCACCCAATTTGTGTTGGATTTCCCCAGGTGGAGGAGAACATAGAACATACCGTAGAACACTATAGCACAATACAGGCCATTCAGCCCAGAATCTTGTGCTGAATTTTTAACCTACTTCAAGATCAATATAACCCTTCCTTCCTACATAGCCCTCCATTTTTCTATTATCCACAAACAAAATTGCAAACATCAATTGTATTTCACTGGACTGGTACAAATGAATCACTGGTCCACCTGGAAAGGCTGTTTTGGGCCCCAAGATGGTGGGAAGGGAAGAGGTGAAAGGACAATTGGTGCATCACCTGTAGTTGCATGGAAAAGAAGAAGTTGGTGGGAACATAAGAATGAACCAGGGAGTCAAGAAGGGGGTGGTCCCTGCAAAATGCTGAAAAAGGAGGAGAGGTCAAGATGTGTCTCTTTGAGCATTGCTAGAAATTGTGCAGAATGATGTATTCAAAGAGGAGGCTGATGGGGTAGAAGGCAAGGACTAGGGATCTCTATCCGTTCTGGAGGGGGGTCGGGGGGGAAGAGCAGAAAAGTGGGAAATGGATGAGATATAGTCCAGAGCTTTTTTGGCAGTGGGAGAGGGGAAGCCATCGTTCAGGAAAAATGATAGCAGTTGAGTAAGCAGAGTTGTTTCGAAAAGGTGGAACACTAAAAGAATAGCTTGAGTAAGTGCTAGATCCCTAAATAAGGAAACTATCATATCTACTGCTCAGTTATATGTATTTGAATTAAGAAAAGGAATACAACTCCCTTTCTCTCTTGAACATTCTTTGTAATTTTTTGTTAGATCATTGTAGTTTGAATGGATTTTAAAGAATGCAATGCTTTTTCATTTCATGTGATTTGAATAATCAATTTTTGAGGCTTAGCAATGTCTTAAGCTGAAAGGAACTCTGCCAGTTCCGAAACATTTTGGAAGTGCTATGCTTCTTCGCGATCCTCTCTCTTCACTCAACTGAGCTCAATCTGTCAGGATAATATGGGGAAAAAGTTGGAAGGAATATTTGAAAGCAGCAAGTAAAAGTTAGTTTTAGCTATTGGCATCATCTCAGTTGTACAGTTTATTTAAGATTTATTTGTATTTGTAATTCACTCATCTCTGTCATGGGGCCAATTAATGACCGTAGAGAATTATTGCAGATCAAAATAAACCATTATTTAGCCCAGAGCCTATGTGTTTTGTCTTGTTTTCTTTGTGAGAAGGCTGAGTAGTGTGCTGTAGCTAAATATCAGACAGCCCCAGAGGCACTTAAACATTTTCCCTTTGACCTTGTCTGGTCCCCTTGTCTTCTGAGAACGCAGGTTTCTCTGACTAAGGCAGTTGCTTGCTGTTGGTATGTTCCCTCGTGGACTTGAGTGTTATGTTGCTGATGTTCCCAGGAACATACTAATACTCAATTCATGTTCTTTATATAATCTCCTGTCCCACGGGTTATGTAACTGTGACTGAAGCCTGAAGGGGATCAGGGAAATGATGCACAGTTTCAAAATAGATGTATATATTTTCCTCTTTCCTGATGGTATGTTATGCACGGGATCAAAAAGTTCTCTGAAATTTGTATCTGTGGAGAGCTTGTTGGGAGATTTAAAAAATCTCACCAAGTTTGTAAAAGCGATCTCAGTAATACTGGTTTTCATTTTGAGAGAGTACTAGTTTTACATGATATTTTGTGTGGGCAGCTTCTTACAGCAATGGAACACATGAAATAAAATTGATTGCCATAAGCAATGAACGACTGATAACTGGTTTTAACAAACAATGTCTCGGGCAGGGTTTATCATTATGTGAAGAGGCTGAAGAAACAGGGATTATTCTCCTTGATATAGGGAGATTATGTGAGACTTAATTGAGATGTTAAAATCATGGGGAGGGAGGTGTTGGTATACTTGAGTAGAAACAACTTCCACTGATGTGGAGAATAAAAGTTTTAGATGACTGGGAAAAGAAAAGGTAACTGAGGAAAATTTCCATTGCTTGTAAACCATGATCTGGAAAGCTGAAAAGGGTAGTTAAAGAGGTTCAGTAGTAACTTTCAAAAGGAAATTGAATAAATTTTTGAAAGGAGGAGAGTGGAATGCAGGGCTCTGTGGAAAACTGGAATGATCTGATAGATCCTTCAAAGAACCAGCACGGGTTCACCGCACTGAATAACCTTCTTTTCGTGCTATATAATTTTTGCCTTTTGTTCCTTAGTCTGGGCCCTTAATCTTATGCTAAAGTAAAATTCTGTAAACACCAATATATAACCAATACTTCATGCCAATATTTATATTACAAGTCGACTGAGCTGATGTGCATTAGCTGGCTATCAAAATGCAACGGGGTTATTAGTGTTGCTGGTGTTCCCCAGTATATGTACTGTACTTAGATTAGAAATCTGGATAGAAACTAATTGTCTAACTTTCCAGGACATCAGAGATGTCCTTCTCCTTCAAAGAACTGGGTTTCCCTTCCCTTCCTCCAACATTGATGCTGCCCTCACTCGCATCTCCTCCATTTCTCAGACATCCGTGCTTTCCCATCTCCCCGTCACTTTAACAGGGATAGAGTTCCTCTCGTCCTCACCTACTACCCCATGAGCCTCTGCATCCAACACATCATTTTCTGCAACTTCTACCGTCTTCAATGGGATCCTACCAGTAAACACACCATTACCTCCCTCCCACTCTTTGCTTTCCACAGGAGTAGCTTCCTCCATGATTGCCTTGCCCATTTGCCCCTCCCCACTAATCTCCCTCCTGGCATATATCCCTGAAGTGACAGAAATGCTCCAGTTGCCCACTTACCTCCTCCCTCACCTCCATTCAGAGCCCCAAACAGTCCCTCCAGGAGAGGCAGCACTTCACCTACGAATCTGTGGAGGTCGATGCACCCAATCCAGTGAGACCCGATGTAAATTGGGCGACCGCTTTGTTGAGCACCACTGCTCTGTCCGCCAACAGCAGAATTTCCCAGTAGCCAACCATTTTAATTCCTATTCCCGTTGCCATTTTGACATGTTGGTTCATGGTCTCCTCTTTTGCCATGATGAGGCCAATCTCAGGGTAGAAGAGCAAAACCTCATATTCTGTCTAGGTAACCTCCAACCTGATGGCATGAGGATTGATTTCTCCTTCTGGTAATTGTTTTGTTCCCTCCTTCTTCCCTCTTCTATTCTCCACTCTGGCCTCTTACCTCTTCTTCTCATCTACCTATCACCTCCCCTGGTGCCCCTCATTCTTCCCTTTCTCCTATGGTCCATTCTCCTCTCCTATCAGATTCCTTCTTCTCAGCCTTTGACCTTTCCCACCCAACTGGCCTTACCTACCACCTTTTAGCTAGACCTCCTTCCCCTCCCCTCACCATTATACTCTGGTGCCTTCCCCCTTCCTTTCCAGTACTGAAGAAGGGTCTCGGCACGAAACGTCAACTGTTTACTCGTTTCCATAGATGCTGCCTGACCTGCTGAGTTCCTCTGGCATTTTGTGGGTGTGTTGCTCTGCATCTCCAGCATCTGCAGATTCTCTTGTGTTTAGAAATTAAATTTTGCAGATTGGCCCTATATAGTGCGCTGAAGCTAATTGTATTTCCTTTAATCAGTACTTGGAGCATGATTAAATCTGGCACCTACCAACCTGCGTGAATTAGTACCATTCAACACCCAGAGTGGCGCATTAAATGGGTTTTCATTATGCTAAAAGCCCTGCATTTCAGTTCCATTTCAAAGGTTGAAAGGTTCATTTTATTGTCAAAGTATGCATGTACAATACAACTCTGATACTTGTCTTCTCCAGATAGCCATGAAATACATGGAAGACCATGGGTGTTGATGAAAGGAAGGACATAATCTCCCCCCAGCACAAAAAGAAACAAAACTCGCAGACCCTAAAACTCCTCCCTTCCCTGCAGAAAAAACATCACCATTTACAGTCCCTGACCCCATCACTTGCAGAAAAGAAACAGTGACAGTAACAATCTCCGACTCCTTTAACTATCCCTGACCCCCTCACTCACAGAAAAGGAACAGCCACAGTAACGATCTCTCCACACTTAACACACTTCATCGTGGAGTGCCCAGGAATGTAGAGGGCAGAGAGAAAAAAGAAGTAGTTTCTCAGGTTGATTGTATTAAATTGAGAGCAGACGTTAGTTCAGCCCCGTCACTTGTATGCTGTGGAACGTGGTCATCTTTGGCTGGGCCAGTGTTTATTGCCCATTCCTCATTACCTTTGAACAGAGTGGTTTACCAAAACACTGGGACTTAACAGTGTTGCTGTGGTTCAGGGGTCACAGCAGTGAACTAGGTGTGTTTTTGCAAAAATTCATGCTCACTATTTTATGTACTAGTTTTTTATATGATATTTACAGTATGAACTCAAGCTTGTTCTGCCATTCAGCAGCATCATAGCTGATCAATTGCTTACGTTTGTGTGCCTGCCTTGTTTCCAGACCTTTGGTGCTCTTGCCAAACAAAAATCTCTCCATATCAGATTAAACATTTTCAATTCATCACACCTTGGCAGTTTTAAGGAGTGAAAGTTACGTATTTGCAGCACCCTTTGTGTGAACAAGTGATTCTTCCCATAATTTTTGTCTGCATTTTATTGGCTTGGTCTAGCACTAACATGTATCAGCCAGCTTGTGTGCAAGTGTCAGGACTGTGTGTCTTAATCATGAATCTCATTACTCAAGTGGCACCAGAGGATCTGCAAGAAACTCTTCTGTTTGTGAGTAAACTGAGGAGGATTGTGGCTGCCAATATTTTAGCAGGGTTAGCAGCAGCTGAGTGATAAGCCAGGACCACTTCGGCCTGTAAAAGATAAGCCACCTGGATAACCGACTGGCGCAGTTTGGCGAACCTCCCTGAATAACTTGGAAAGAGTGAGAAGCTTCAAGACCAGGAACAATGGGCAGAGTGTAAACAAGTGCGGCGCATTTAATGAAGTCAATAGAACGCACTATATTGTCTTTCTAATTGTTTAATAGTGAATGCGCACTCTCTGCAGGTTCGCTGTAACTGTTAATTTCAAAATCCTTCTATGTGAGTCGTTAGGGAATGCATCATTATTATTCACTCTGACCCTAGGTGTCTTGAATTCTTTGTTGCAAAAGCTGGTACTTCTAGCAACTTTAAATTTGCAAGGGACAACTCCAACAGCTGGCCGAAACTGTTGGGGCCTTCTTACGGGAACATCTGGCCTATTAAAAGAAAATTAATGTTAAATATTTTAAATTTTCTTATTTTTCCTGTGTGCCTCTTACTCTCGGCGAATCTTCTCCACTTAATATTCCTCGTTTAAATTTGATCATTATTGAATTCATTTCTTTAATCCATTCTGCTCCTTCGCCCTGCTGCTGTTTATTTCGCAGTCCTTAAATCTCATTAAGGAAATACCCTCTTCATTGGGGTCTCAGATGCCCAATTTCCCTTGCTACACCATTATCTGCTCGCACTTGGAATTCAGGAACACACAGTTAAATCTCTAGCTCCGATGTACTGTGCAATTTCAGGTCAGCTTCCTGAACCTTCCCTATTAACATGGAGGCTGCTCATTTGGAACAAATCACGGGGAACATCTGGTTTGGGGTTAAAGAGCACCATGTAAAGGAGCAGATTCAGTCCATTTGGGAGTGAATGAGACTGAAGCAATGAGTTGTTAAGTGGAAAACTGTCGGAGTAGTAGCCTCTCTGTATTCCTGCCTGTGCTCTCTGCTGCCTCAGCTAGCTAGCAGAACAGTGCTGAATGTGCTAAATTAGCCCATTACATGAATTCATTTGCCTTTATTACGCAATGTCAAATCCTTTTTTTTATTATTAGAGGCAGCAAACGACCTCTCAGTTGCAGTAAATGTCACAGCAGTTTAGCTGCATATTTGTATAGACTCATTGAAGATCAATCTGTTCTTCTCACCCTTCCCCCACACACATTCACTATGCTGGTCAGCCAATTAATTTCCCAAAATATTTTTTTCATCACCCTCACCCTCTGTGTTCAGTTTAAAGCATTTAAATTCACTTTGTAGAAGAACTACATGAGTTAATGTGTGTGTATGTGCTTGCGTGTATGTATGGTAAATGGAGGTCATTGTGGACCAGAAATACTCAAAACTCTTGACACTTGACCCTCACATTAATTCCAACTGATTTGGTACCCATGTATGGCTAATTTTAGTCTTCCTGTTATAATTGATCTTGAGGCAGGTAAATGGCACGAAGAGGCAACTGCTGACCACAAGGTTCCATAGGTGCAGAAATTTCATAATACTAATACTTGCTGGAATTTGCCTTTCATATATTGCTAGCAGTCCCTCTGAGAGGAGCAGATTGACATGAGTGTGCTATTTCCTTTTATTCCACATGAATCACAGGTTTATATTAAAGTGGGATCAGACAGATCATTTCATAACACAGAACACCATCTCACCAAAAAGCAGAGCTTTCAATTCAGCTTTGTCAGGAACCCAAACATTTAAGTAGTAATTTTCTTTTTAATTAACAATAAAGATCCCACAAGCTTAGCACTTCTGTCTGACTGACCGTGTACTGCATTGAGTAAAAGGTTAATATAAGAAGTAATTGTAGAGCAGTTGAATTAGGGCGCTGAACTATTCTGTTAAGACACTTCCAATGATCAGTTTCTGTTGGAGTGAAACATGCATTGTTTTTAAAGCAAATTGATTCAGAGATTGGTGGCAAATTTAGGGTGCAAATTGTTTAACTGATACTAGAAGGATAACTTTCAATCTCCCATTTTATACTATATGTGATCAAGCTAAAACCAAAATGACAGCCCTTATGACAAAACATTTGGATTAGATGGTAGCACACACAAAATGCTGGAGGAACTCAGCAGGCCGGGCGCAGCATCTGTGGAAAAGAGTACAGTTGATGTTTCGAGGTCTTTGCCCAAAACATCAACTGTACTCTTTTCCATAGATGCTGCCTGGTTTGCTGAGTTCCTCCAGCATTTTATGTGTGTTACTTGGTGTTAACTAGATGAGCATAGTCATTTATTACATTCTGGTGGCCCTTTACTTGGGAATAAAGGAGATTGAGGAAGAACGTCTGTGCAACTGAAGTTTGGTCTGGCTAATATAGATTAAACTATTATTTATCAAATCCAGGGAATGTGAGCTGTGAGACAGGTATTGTCAATGGTTGAAACTGATGCATAACATATCTAAACAACTGGAGTTGCATTTATTATGCACCAAGTAGGTCAGATTATAAAATGTAAGTGGATTATTGATACACCTTTATGATAGAAATCTTGTTTTGTTTTACTTTACACTCAGTGACCACTTGTATTAATTACACCTGCTCGTTAATGCAAATATATAATCAGCCAATCATGTGACAGCAACTTGATGCATAAAAGCATGCAGGCATAGTCAAGAGGTTCATCTGTTGTTCAGACAAAATATCAGAGTGGTGAAGAAATATGATCTAAGTGACTTACACCATGAAATGGTTGTTGATGTCAGACAGGAAGGTTTGAGTATCTCAGAAACTGCTGGCTGCAAGCAGAACAGTCTCTAGAGTTTACAGAGAATGATGTGGAAAAACAAAAAATATCCAGAGAACGGCGTTGTCAAGCTGACAGGAAAGTGACTGTAACTCAAAATAAACAGACATTACAACAGCGGTGTGCAGAAGAGCATCTCTGAACGTACAACATGTTGAACCTTGAAGTGGATGGGCTACAGCAGCAGAAAGCCAAGTAACACACAAAATGCTGGAGGAACTCCGCAGGCCAGGCAGCATCTACGGAAAAGAGTACAGTTAACTCTTCGGGCCGAGACCCTTCTGCAGTACTAGAGGAGAAGACCATGCTGGGTTTCTGCTCCTGTGCCTAATAAAGTGACCACTGATTATATGGAGGTCTATGATTGTTTTTATATTGATTGATAATAAAGATATTCAAAGCAAGAGTGGAGAAAATTTTACGGAGGGGTCACTAACATGAGAGGGAGTCTTTGCGTGATGATAGGAAGTAGATAAAACGTTCTCATTATCTGAAATTTAACAAATGTTTAGGGAGAGGTCGTGGCTAACTTTAGGGTGCAACGTGCTTTAAAAATCATGGTATAGATGTTTTCTAATACAACATATTGGACTGCATGATATGGACACAAATTGAGCAATTATATTGTCATTGACATCTGGCGTAACTGCATGAGGGTAATGAAAGTCTGGAATCAGCAGGGATAGAAAGGCAGTCTTTGAAATAATATTGGAAAAATGATGTCACACATTCCCCTTCCCAAATTATGTGTGAGAGGCTTTGATGTTCTTTCTCTCCAACCGCACCCCCCTCGCTTCACCTGGTCTTGGAGCTCAGTGTACTCATGGTGGACAGTGCAGACTGCCAACTCTCCAAAATGTTGTTTATTTTGCTTTCTCTCTGAAGAAAGAAACCTCTTTGAAGAAGGGGAAAGTAAAAAGGAATTTGCATTTCTATAATGCCTATCATTTCCTTATGACATCTTAATGCACTTTTACCACAAAGATTATTTTTGAAGTACATTTAATGCAGTCGGCATTTATTTAGTGCTATTAACATGCTTAAGAATCCCAGGACTATACAGGGTGGTTATCCAATAAATTTTGACACAAAGCAACTTCAGGAGAAATCGGTACAAATGCCCATTGGCTTTGTCAGAATGATTGATGCAATATCAGAAGGACCTTATACCTCTAGCAATGTAGAGGAGGCAATTCTACCTTTTGAGTCCTTTTTAGCTCTGAAGGAAGCTATTGAATTCATTTCACTTCCCCGTACTCTCGCAAATTCTTCTCATACAAGGCCCATCACCTCTCCTTTGATTCCAAGGGGTAATGCACAACAGCCTGTTAATCAAGGATCAGCATTTTAAAATGTTGACTCAGCCTGTCAAATCCAGTTGGGTGAATGGGACCTACCGTTTACAGTATAAAGAGATGAATTTTGCAGTATCTTGTTCAAAGCAGGACATTGACTGTGGTAACATTAGGATAATCAAAAAGCTAGATCTATCAAAGTCATGGCTGAGGATTTCAACTAGACATAAACTGACAGCAGTAGAGAAAGACAGTTATATAGTAATAGCATGGAAAGTATGTGACAGTGTAAGAAGTTTGTCCCCATTCTCCACCACAGAGTGAATACTGGAACAGGCTTTTGGTGCAAATCTTTCTTGCTGCTGTATTGCCCCTCACCTTCAGTGAGATGCTTGCTGGAGTTGGGATAATCTACAGCACCAGAAGGGACCCATGTTGCTTCCACTCCAGAACCAAGGCCGCTCTAACATTGGTTATCAAGGTGCAGGATGTGGAAAATGTGCACATGCAAATTCGGAGGTGGGGTCATTGGAAACTTCTTTACCAAAGTGTATCACCGAATGAGCCTTGACGAGAGAAAGTTCCTGCAGTATGAAGTTCTACCAAGCAAACACCTGGCCATAATAGTTCAAGACAAGACTCCAAAAAATATGGATTACTTTCCATATTCAGGAGCCAACTTCCAGAGAATATTCAGATTTATTTATTTATCACATGTACATCAAAACATGCAGTGAAATGCATCATTTGCGTTCGCAACCAACACAACCCAAGGATGTGCTGGGGGTAGCCTGCAAGTGTTGCCAACATAGCATGCCCACAATGCTTAGCAGAACAACACAGAACACAGCAAAAAAACAAAACAACAACAGGAAAACTCCCACCTATACACCCACTGACACAAACAGACAGTGTTCTAACCCCAGTACAGGCCTGCTGGCCTCCAGTGGACTGTTGGGCTCAAAGACGATGGGCCTCCAACTTTTCCAGTGGACTTCAGACTTGTGTGTTACATATGCGGAGGAGCAAGGTCACCGTCAGAATAGTAGGATTAAATGTTTCCACTGAGTCATGTTAGCTAGTGTACACACTGGACAACTTACAGTGCAGGAGTGACTAACCGGGCCTGCCAAAATGAAAAACATTTGCAATAGAAAGCCTGCACATATAGAAGACCCAATCAATTCACTGCGCGATCAATTAGACACAAGCACACTTGCTACATTCTCGCAATCAATTCAATATGGTTCATCATAAATCCAAGGCTTTGACTTCTGGACTTCTGATCAGTCTTTGAACTAGCCGATAATGGGACCCTGAATTCCAGGCCTTGAACTCTGGACTCGCTGACTTGCATACACCTAGGGTATCACTGGCCCTCATGCCTGCTGCTTGAACGGACAGCCGATCCCAGGACCCACCAACATGGCCCAGTGGGCCTCTAGCCCTTGTCCTCACTGGTCCTTGTCCACGTCACTGGCCTTGAAGCGCAGAGGATTAGGCTCTGATGTCCTTAATCCCATAACCACATTGCAGGCCTTTGAGTGTGGAGTGAAGGCCTAGACTCCAGATGTCCTTTGTCACACATTTACTCCAGTAGATATCAGTGATTAAATTCACAATCACTTCCAGTCCTCCAGCAGAGAATTTGACTGTTTGAGGAAAAATGTGTTTCAGGATCGAGAACTCAAGGTAAGTACGAGGCTGTTGGTTTACTGGGCAGCATACCTCTCTGTCCTTATATCCAACTGGAGTTTGATCATCTTCACCCCAGTGCACTGGACCATCGGTGAATCTGTGAGCAGGATAAATCAGCCAACATCAGTATCTTATTCCAAGCCACCATTCCCAGTATCAGGGCTCTATTACGTTTTGCCAGTTTCTATGGGATGGTCACATGGATTGTGTTTCCGTCAGCATGCTCCTGAAACAGGCATCCAGTAAGATGGCGGCGTGCTCAGTCGCTGCGGCCTCCCTAGTTTCAAACGAAGGTGTAATTGTTCACCCTTTGGATCTTGTGCAGTCGCAAGAAACTGCTGGATATTGAGAACATCAAGTGCTACAGGTCTGACCCACTGGCGAGTTGCTCGATGGCGATGGAGCTGGACTTACTATTTACCGTGTAGCGGTGCTATAGTCACCCAATGAGGAAAGCATTAGAGGCAGTGTGCATTCTAACAAGTGGTGCAAATAATTGTCTTGAGTGTTTTTCTTGATCACAAAACCCTGTTGGACGTTGGTAATGCAGAATACTGCGAGTCCAGTTCATTGGATTACTGGTGAGACCGATGGCACGTAAGCTGCGTGACCTCGGTTGTTGCACAGACGATGCTGTCATGCCATGGGGTCGCCCAGGAAGGAGACACTGGAACCGGTATGGAAGAGAGAGAAGTCTGTGTTGGGTTGGGGGCTGGCCACTCCCCTTGGTGCTGCTCTCCAGCATTTGCTCGGTGGAAGACAAGTTGAATTGTGTTTGTCTGCGGCTGCACTAGCGTGTGATGAGGACATTGCACCATCAATCTGTAGCCCATAAGACTCAGGGACTTGGGTTTTATATATTATAAAACTATATATAGTTTGTGATTGTAGGTTTTTCTGCTAAAATAACTATATGTGCTATGTGCTGTGTGTGACTGTTTGTACAGTGTTTTGTACCTTGGCGCTGGAGAAATGCTGTTTAATTTGGCTGTATTCATGTGTATGGTTGAATGACAATTGAACTTGAAGCTGATAATGACAATAGAATACAAGGGGAAGAGAGTAAACACTGTAAAAAGGTTCTTAAGCCTTCTTACTATAGAATATCCCACAGCCACTCAAAATGGAACAAGAGTTTCAGTGATGATACTGAGAACCTTGAGTCTCTTTGGTAACAGCTTGTGAAGGAGTGCAACACTCTCACTGTATCCACTCCTATGTCCAGTCTGGGACCACCTCGGCGGAGTCTACAAACTTCTCATTGATCCCATCAGCCACTTGCCAGAGGAAAAAGTAGGACATCCTTGATCTGGTGAACCTGGTTGTGTGAGCCTCAGGACTCCAACCACCAGGTTCAGGAACAGTTATTACCCCTCAACCATCAGGCTCTTGAACCGAAAGCTTGACTTTCTTCCCTCTTCAAGAAGGGGAGGGAGGCAGAAAAAAAGGAAATTATAGGCAAGTTAGCCTGACCTCAGTGTGTTGGGAACATGTTGGAGTCGATTGTTAAGGATGAGGTCTCAGAGGCACATGACAAAATAGGCCAAAGTCAGCAAGGTTGGGGTTAAGGATCATATTGCAGGGTATCTTCTTTGATATTATTGGCTAGCTTACCTTCATATTTCAGTCACAGAGTTGAGGAACAGTTGATGAGAATAACAAAAATAAGAGTTATATATTGACAACTGGGAAATTGTGGGAGATAGAATTTAGTGTAGCCAAATGTGAGGCAACACACTTTGGGAAATCAAATTCTGGTAGAACATTGAGATTAAATGGCAGAGACCTTTACGACATTGATGTCCACCAGGAATTTGGGGTACCTAAAATATTAGCCATTGCTAATGTTTTATAAAAATGAAACAGACACACAAAATGCCTGCTGAAATAAAATGGAGACAGCCACCAAAAGTTCAAATAGACCTACAGTAACCTATATCCTAAAGTGTGACATTTTGAAATGTGGTTTTAATTTTTAACTGGAAGTACAAGTGACTTCTCTGGATTCAAAGTATTTTTCACAAGTTAATATATTTAAGCCATACGAAAAATGGCAATCCTTTTGGAATCATTAAAATGTACATGTTGAAGATAGAACCATGTTAAATTCTTACTGATGAGGGGGAGCTCTTCTGTTTTACTGTTTACAAATTGATATCTGTTAATTTGTCTGTGCCAGTGGTGTAGTGGCATCCACACCCGGGCTTTGGAACAAGAAAGAGGTCCTGGGTTCGAATCCAGCCTGCTCCTTGCATGGGTTCCACCTGTGCTGGGTTGAGTGTCGAGCTAGCCACTCAGCCTCGTAAAACAGACAAATGCGAAAGAAACGGCAAGGTTGCTGCCCGATGCGCCTAATGGTGTGGGGAGGAACTTCGCCTTACCTTTTTTATTTGCTAATTTAGAATTTTGTGCTGCCATTTTGATTGGTTTGTGTGTACTTTCTCACATTTGATGGAAAGACATCATCAGTGTTTGTTAGAAATCATTAACTTCATGCTGTCCTCCAGAGGAAGAAAAGTATTTCCCCTTAAAATCACTGCAGGAACACTTAATATCACTAAGAACAGTAACAAGAAAATTAGAAAATGCTGGTGGAACTGTGCAGCTATTTATTGGAGTTGCCTTCTTCACGTCAATTGGCCACACCATTGCCTGGCTTCTTACAACAGCCAGTCCCTAAAGAAGTTTCAAGTTTTCCTTGAGTTGTACAGTTCATGGAGTCATAGTCATCCAGCACAAAAACAAACCTTTCGACCCAGCCAGTCCCCACCAACGATCAAATAGCCATTTACACTAGTGCTAGAGTAATCCCATTTTAATCCATCCAGATTCCCATCACCATCTGCCAGATTCTCTCTCTCACCCACATAATAAGGGCAATGAACAAAGGGCAATTAACCTACTAACTTACATCTCTTTGCGACCATATAACCATATAATAATTACAGCACAGAAACAGGCCATCTCGGCCCTTCTAGTCTGTGCTGAACGCTTACTCTCACCTAGTCCCACCTACCTGCACTCAGCCCATAACCCTCCATTCCTTTCCTGTCCATATTCCTATCCAATTTTTTTTAAATGACAAAATCGAACCTGCCTGTACCACTTCTACTGGAAGCTCATTCCACACAGCTACCACTTTCTGAGTAAAGAAGTTCCCCCTCGTGTTACCCCTAAACTTTTGCCCCCAACTCTCAACTCATGTCCTCTTGTTTGAATCTCCCCTACTCTCAATGGAAAAAGCCTATCCACGTCAACTCTATCTATCCCCCTCATAATTTTAAATACCTCTATCAAGTTCCCCCTCAACCTTCTATGCTCCAAAGACTAAAGACCTAACTTGTTCAACCTTTTCCTGTAACTTAGGTGCTGAAACCCAGGTAACATTCTAATAAATCTCCTCTGTACTCTATTTTGTTGACATCTTTCCTATAATTCGATGACCAGAACTGTACACAATACTCCAAATTTGGCCTCACCGATGCCTTCTACAATTTTAACATTACATCCCAACTCCTATACTCAATGCTCTGATTTATAAAGGTCAGCATACCAAAAGCTTTCTTCACCACCCTATCCACATGAGATTCCACCTTCAGGGAACTATGCACTATTATTCCTAGATCACTCTGTTCTACTGCATTCCTCAATGCCCTACCTTTTACCATGTATGTCCTATTTTGATTAGTCCTACCAAAATGTAGCTCCTCACGCTTATCAGCATTAAACTCCATCTGCCATCTTTCAGCCCACTCTTCTAACTGGCCTAAATCTCTCTGCAAGCTTTGAAAGCCTACTTCATTATCCACAACGCCACCTATCTTAGTATCATCTGCATGCTTACTAATCCAATTTGCCACCCCATCATCCAGATCATTAATGTATATGACAAACAACATTGGACCCAGTACAGATCCCTGAGGCACACGATGAGGGACAGGGGGGGAAACCCAAGCAGTCACAGGGAGAATGTGCAAGCTTCATATTGATAGCACCCAGGATAAAACCCAAGCTGCAGGAGGTATGAGGCAATGGCTCTACTTGTACCACTGTGCTGCCCCACCACTCCAGCTTTGTCCAAATGATCTCCAACCAAAAGGCATAAGACACTCATTCATCTATCCTTTTACCCTTTTGTTAACAATCATACATCCCAAATCATCCATCCAATTTGTCGTGCCTCTGTTTCCTCATAGAAAGGGATATACAGTTGGCTGCTCAAGAAACTGTAGATACTGGAATCGAGCAAATATCAAACTGCTAGAGAATCTCAGCTAGTCGAGCAACATCTATAGAGAAGGAGGACTGTTGATGCGGGATCTTGACCCGAAAGGTCGGCAATCCCTCGCCTCCCATAAATGCTGTTTGGCGCGCTGAGTTCTTCAAGCACTGTTTATTGACACAATTGGTCCTACTTCCCTGCTCTTTCCCTGTGGTCCTGGAAATGAACAAGATGGTACAAGTTATTTTTGCGATCGTTAGCTAATAATATGGGCCCATTAGATTAAGGTCAACAAACCGAAGAGAGTTTTGGTCAAATATGTGATTTGTTTTTTGCTTTGTATCACATGGCATGTTTTCTCACTGAACAGTTCCAATTTGTAGTACAATTATTTTGGATTAACATTTTTTGTTGATTTGATAAATTAAAATTGACTAATCCAATTCTTCTTTTTTCCTCCTCTATAATCCCACTTCCACCCAGGCATCCGCTCTTTCCACTCCTCGCTCTCCTGTTCGAGAAATGTGAACAGGCTACGCAGGGATCAGAGTGCATTACCTCAGCGAGCTTCGATGTTGACATTGAAAACTTTGTTCACCAGCAAGAGCAGGAGCACAAACCCTTCTTCAGCGATGATCCAGAAATAGACAGCCTGGTATGTTATTCTTTGATAAATATTGATAGATAAAAATAAAAATGTGTCACCCATGTAAATGAGAAGCTAAGTAAGAATGTAATGGGTACTATAATGTTCACTTATATTTCTTTTTATGTGGGTCACAGCTTCGCTAATACTTTTTTAATCACTAAAATTAATCACCAGCTAGATGTTCTATTTTAAATGGATTTAAGACCTTTGAATGGAAGCTTTCCTTTCACCTCCCACTACTGAAGGTTGAGGGGATGTCAGCCACTGACAGGGCATTGAATTCAGATTAAGAGTTCCTTCCATCCAACTGCTGTAATGTTATCCCTGTACACCAGCCTAGAAATTCCTTCTTTTTAAAAAAAAAAGGACTGTGCAGCTGAAAACTGATTTAACCTTGAACAATATTCCACAATTTTTTGGGTACTGCAGTGCAATAAAATTTCAGTTCTCGACTTTTGTTTGCTGAAGTACTTTCTCTTTGGCATAGAGGTCCCTCGAATGATGTCAACAACAGTGCAATGGCCAAAATTCATTGTCTCCTGTGTGACTTTCAAACTTACTGATCTTATTCACAACGTGTTCGTGGATCGCTTTGCTCATTAAAGCCAAGGCTATGATACCCTTAGCTTTCTAACCCCAGGAATTTTCCAGGCTTTTGTGTTCTGTTCTGCCTCCTCTCATAGCGTATGCATCAAAGTTCAAACCAAATTTATTATCAAAGTACATATATGTCACCATATGTAACCCTGAGATTCATTTTCCTGTGGGGATACTCAATAAATCCAACAACCATAATAGAATCATGAAAGTCCAAACCAACCAGTGTGCAAAAGACAACGAACTGTGCAAATACAAAATAAGGAAAAAAAGAAATAATAATAAATATAAAGCAATAAACATCAAGAACATGAAATGAGGAGTCCTTGAAATTGAGTCTGTAGTTTGGGGGAAACAGTTCAGTGATGGGGCAAGTGAAGTTGAGTGAAGTCATCCCCCAATGGTTGACAGGTAATAACTTTTCCTGAACCTTGTGGTGTGAGTTCTGAGGCTCCTGTACCTTCTTCCTGATGGCAGCAACGAGAAGACAGCATGACATGAGTGATGGGGGTCCCTGATGATGGATGCTGCTTTCCTGTGACCACGCTCCGTGTAGGTGTGATCGATGGTGGGGAGGACTTTACCCGTGATGGACTGGGCCATATACATTACTTTTTATAGGGTTTTCCATTCAAGGGCATTGGTGTTTCCATACTAGGCTGTGATGCAGCCAGTCAATATACTCTCCTCTACACATGTATAAAAGTTTGTCAGAGTTTTAGATGTCTTACCGAATCTTTGCAACCTTCTAAGAAAGTAGAGGTACTGCCGTGCTTTCTTTGTAATTGCTCTTGCGTGCTGGGCCTGGGACAGGTCCTATGACATAATAACACTGAGGAATTTAAATTTGCCGACCCTCTCCACCTCTGATCCTCCAATGAGAACTGGCTCATGGACCTCCTGTTTCCTCCTGCTGAAGTCAATAATCAACTCCTTGGTCTTGCTAACATTGCTTGAGTAAGAGGCTGTTATTGTGGAACCACTGAGCCAGATTTTCAATCTCCTTATATACTGATTTTTATATACCGATAGTGATTCAGCCAGAAACAGTGGTGTTGTCAGCAAACTTAAGTATGACATTGGATCTGCGCTTAGCCTCAGAGTCATAAGTGTAAAGCGAGTAGAGCAGGGATCATTGTGGGAACTTAGCCATACACCTGACTGGGGAGAGAAAACATTGGCAGTTTGCTTCATTCTAAAGGACCAGGTAGACTGAACATGGAGGCTGCAGGCTTTTCAAAGTGCAAGCATTGATGGACTGCACTCCTTTCACTAAACTCCTTGGCAACTTCCTGTACGGAGCACTTGGTTGTAGCTCTACAGTGTCTCTTTGTCCCCACACCTACTTATAACCAGACCATTCTATCCATGGGCAGATTTCCTTACGAGATCCAGCAGGAATGTTGGGAGTGCTCTCTCATCCCTCCTCATTATGAATATTTAAAAAATGGGTTTCATGATGGATTAGCATAAATGGATGGGCAGATGGTGTGAACTCAGAGGGCCGGAGAACCTATTTTCTATGTTGTATTTCTTTGTGAAGCCAAGCTCCTCCTCATCATTGACCCTTTTACTAAAGTATTCAGGATGAGGGGCCATGGGCTTAATATCTGCAAGACAAGTGCCCTCTATCAATCTACCATTCTGTTATGGTGCTCTCTGACAATAGAAGTCTAAGATGAGATTCACAAACCATCACCACTTCCCATTACCACAGAGGCCAACTCTCAACAGACAGATATTAGTGAAAGTCAACCTCACCCAAGCACACCAGCCTTTGGCTTTCTCATGGTCTACTTGGCAACACTGATCCTCTCCTTCTGCAAAGGTAACGGAGAAGCTTTCCCCATGTTGGCAGCCAGGCAGGAGAGACTGACTAAGTGTTGCCTGTTTTGATGTGGAGTCAGATCTATGTCCATTTATTTTTCTCCTGAAAATTAAGATGTCACCATGCTCAGTACTAAGCTGAACAGTAATCTCTTGCCCTTCCCTGACTGAACACCAGGTTTTTACTGAGTTACGTTTTCTATAATCGGACTCGTTTCAGAGGGAATAGAGATAGTGAATGATTGCAAGCTACTCATCCAAGGAAATAGTGCATGCATCAAAATGTTCTTACAACTGTATGTTTCTATATTGGTGCATTTTTTCCATAGAGATTGGTATTGCTGAATTAAACCCTGTGCAATTCCTTTATTAAACTTGGTTGGCAATGTACCACAATGGCCACGTTGCCGCAGGCAATGCAAATTCTAACGAAGTGATTTTAACAATGGAGTGTTTTTGGAAAAGCTACTGTGAGAGTTTATGGAGTGAAATTCAGTTCAGTCAATGCATCTAAACACCTTCAGGAAATTGGTACCAACTTACTCATTTACAAAGACATGGAGAAGTTGAACATAACCTGATCCTTGTACACAAAATATTTGCATATTGGTGGATGGAGATTTTGTTTATTTCTGTTGATGCGGTGTTTCAGCCACATTGTCCGTGAAACGGGGCAATTGAACATCATTAGCTCTCTTGAATGGTTGCTCAATGATGGGGAGACCTCCCCTTCCACGTTTTGAGTATTTTTTTCCCACAGCTCTGCAGCTGAGAGGAGTAAAAATCAAAGCTGATGAGCTCTGAGTACCGAGCACTCGGGCTCAAGGCTGGAACTTGTAGGTCATGGATTTCTGCACATTGACAGTGACACGAATGATTGTCCACTTCTGCTGGATTATTAGCTGTGATCCCAGAGTGTTAACTGTGGATTATTACACAAATGATAAGCCGAGAGTATGATTGGCAGCTTTTTTTATTGGAAAACGTTTTTTAGGTTGTGACCACAAGTGTACACTTTAAGCTGTCTTTAAATTGGAGATTTCCTAAATAGGTGTTTCTGCAGTCATTGGCTGACGCTGCTGCTTAGCACTAATACTGTTTGCTTGATGAATATTCATGAGACCCAAAGCATTGATGTAACATTTAATTATCTGTTAGCTGCTTTCCAAAAGAAAGCATGGCAATGTGCAAGAAATTTTGCTTCTGGCATTATCAGTCCTGTGTTGTGTGTGCATGTGTTTGAGGGAGAGGGAGAGGACAGCAGGGATGGGCGATGTCTGATTAGAGGTGGTGAGGGAGTTTGAATGGACAACAGAGTTCCCCATGTTGTGGCAAAAAAAAATTCAAATTGCTTTTCCGTGCAAGTCACCATGTCCCAAATTTATTCTTAAATGAGGGAATTGTTGTTTCCCTCTGAGGAGCACCTTTTCCATTCAGCTGAATTCGTCCCTTCGTCCCTTCGTTGCTGGAGCAGACCCCAACAGCTATCTCATCTGTGTTTACTGCGGGGACGCTGCTCCTTTTGGTTACAGCAGCCTCTGCAATCCGGGGCTGGAAAGGGTGACCGAACAGCGGGAATACTTCGAGGAAATGTTGGAAGTGCTGCTAAATGCAGCCTCCAATTTTCTTGACCGATTTGCTCACGGATGATGGGCGTTTTAATTACCCTCCTCGTTTCCCACAACGACCTGTCTGCCTCCAAAGCCAGGGCAAGCATAAAACAAACTAGAGGAAGAATACACCGTATTCCACTTCGTAGGTATTCTTCAAACTGAGGGCATGAATATTGAACTTGCTCCCCCCCATCCCTTTGCTTCTACCCAATTACGTAGTCAAGCAAACTTCCCCAGCTCCTTATCACCAAATTTCTTCCACGCATTCTATCTACCCTTCACTCACACCTTCCCCCACTGAGACCCCTCCTCCTACTGTTGCCATCTGCCTTCCCCACCTCACCTATTTGGTTCTATGCCAACATCTGCATCTCCTTTTTGCTTCCTCACAATCTTGCACTTCGTTGAATATCTGTACTGTGCTTTCTCTGTAGCCTTTACACTTGTTCTGCATCGTTTGTTAACCTTGTTCTACCCCAATGCACAGTGTAATGATTTGATCTGTACGAACGATATGCAAGGCATGCTTTCCACTGTATCTTGCTACCTTAAGCCAATAAACTGTCACCTCCCAGGTTATGCACTATTTCCACTCTCCTCTCCATCTGTCACTTCAGTCCTTCTCACCTGGATCACTTGTCTGTTCTTCCATCACCTCTTTATACTGGCCATCTTCTCCCATTTTTCAGTCAGGATGGTCAATCTCCATCCAAAACATCGACTGTCCACTTCCCTCTACAAAGGTTGCCTGAACCGTTGAGTTCCTCCTGCAGTTTGTTCTTTTTGCTTGTAGGTCCTATTTCATTTCCTGCCCTTCAGCCAATCAGATTGAGGATGTTGGGAGGTGTTGCTGGAAGGCCCATGACACGGGAGGGAGGGGGAATGGGAATGATTGCCAACATGGAAGGAAAGGAATTGAACAAGAGCAAGCGATCACTTGCAGAAAGTGGTATGTTCTAGTGTTGGGTTTGCAAGGTTGGGGTTAAGATCAGATTGCAGAGTATTAAGCAACTGCAGAGAGGGAGACAGAAGGCAAGTTTCAATGGACATGGGGAAGTAAATTTCTTCCATCTGTCCCTTGATTGAGAAGTCCTCATCTATTCATAAATGAAAAGACAGAATGCTAGAAGCAGTCAGCAAGATCAGGCAACATCTGTGGAACGAGATGTGACACTGCCATGAAACGTTACCTCTGTTTCACTTTCCACTTATACTGCCTGACATTCTGAGTGCTCCCAGCATTTTCTGTTTAAATTTCAGATTTCACGCGTCTGCTTTTTTTTTCTAATCCTCATCTCTTCATCCTGCCAGCAGTGTTTAATTTGTCATTGGATTCAACATCTATCTTGCATTTGCTTTTAGGATTAAACAGTTCCAAAATTAACGCTAAGTTCTGGAGAGGGAGAGAGTAAGTGCTTGGTATCATGCTGGAACGAAAGGGAAACGATAGCGGTAATATTTGTGGTAGTTGGGACTGGCTGTCATATTTCATAAGTGTTGAGCTTTCCATGGGGCTGTACGTTCACAGAGTAATTAGAAAAGGTCAGAATTCATCATTATCCGCCAAATCAGCCAAAGCGCTGTGAAGTCAATTAATTTTGCATCTGTATTTTTTATGATCCGTTCAATTTTTACATCTGACTGTAAGTCTTTATCAGGACAGATATACTGCAGCAGGGCAGTAAATGAGAATCTTTTGCACAAATGAGCTGCAGTAATTGGCATATTTATTAACTGCTTCCTCCCCACCCCCCCATGCCCTTGCACAATGACTTAAACAACAACCTCTTCTCTCAGGTTGTAGCCGTGGAGCTACGTTTAATCCCCAGTTTACCGGAGAAGGAATTTGATCCAAGGCTCCCTGCTCGGGCTCGCTTGCCCATTTGCCTATGGTGGAGATTGAATGTGAGGGTTTTATCCCAGGAATGCACAGATATCATATCTGGAGTCTGACTCAGGATTATCCCCAGACTGAGATTTTCTACATAATTATCATATTAAAATCCCATGATACAGCTGAACAGAAATGACTTACTCATGTCAGGAGCTTAATGTGATTTGTGGTTCAAATACAGTTGCATATGAACTCTGTATAAAGGTGTCGGAAAGGGCTCAATTGATAGCGAATTCAAATCTGGGGGTGATGAGCTCAGTTTTCACTTCAGAAACTGGAAGGCAGCATCCAGTCTGACGTTGCTCTGGAACGCTACACTGTTAGAGGTGTTCAACTTTTGGTGAGATATTAAGCTGATTAGTCTGCATAGATGAAAAGAATACGGTGCGATTTGGAGGTAGTGTAAGGATGTTCTCCCTGCTGCTTTGGCCAGTATTGATTCATCAGCAGACAACACTGAAATGGTCATTATCATATTGCTATTTGTAGAAGCTTGTTCTGTGTGAATTGAGTAGCTGTTTTTCTGTATTATAACAATGGCTACCATTTTATTATCACTTCAGATTTACCTCATTAGCTGTACAAATTTACTTCATTAGCTGTGAAATGCTTTGTGATACAGTATGTTCATGAATATGATTATATAAAGGTATAAAATCTCCCTGTGATTTTCTGAATGCCTCACTTGTTTTGAGTTCAGAAACTTGCATTTAGTTTCACATTCAGGATGGCGGCGTACAGTAATTCAGTGTTTTTGGCACTGGATCCTAGCTTGATTCCAGTCAAAAATCAAACGTTATCATTTATGGGTAAGGTATCAAGAATAAAGTGACCATGAAAGATTCCTGGCTTTTAAGGAGGATTCAGCAAGGGTATCAGCAAAAGAAGATTTTGAATGGGCTAATAATTGATTGGGAGGAGGAGAAAAAGGTTAAAAGTCTTAAAGTAGAAAAGTCACCTGAGCAAGGTGGGATGCATCCTGGGTTACTGAGGGACTTGAGGAAGGAAGATAGTTGCGGATAATCTTGCACACATTTGTAGATTCAGGAATATGGTACCTGACAACTAAATGATTGTATGTATTACAGCCTTGCTCATAAAAGGGGAAAAGGGATAACCCTGTAGCAACAAACTAGTCAGGTTAACCACGGTAGAGGGGAATGTTCTAAAAATACTAATCAAGGAAAGGTAATAATTAATAAATAGGATTGAATAGAGAAAGCTGGAATTGACTTGTTACGAAAAAATAGATATTATTTATTTAGTAGATATTTTAGACCATAAGACATATGAGCAGAATTAGGCCACTTGGCCCAACAAGTCTGCTCTGCCATTCATTGACAGATGACTTATTATCCCGCTCTATCCCAGTCTTCTGCCTTCTCCCTGTAAATATTGACGCCCTGACTAACCAAGAACCTATCAACCTCTGCTTTAAGTATACTCAATGACTTAGTCTCCATGTCTGTGGCAATAAATTCTACAGATTCACCAGTCTCTGGCTAAATTCTTTCTCATCTCTGTTTTAAATGGACATCCCTCTATTGTGAGGCTGTGCCCTCTGGACCTAGACTCACCCACTATAGGAAACAGCCTCTCCACATGCACCCTGTTGAGGTCTTGCAATACTCGATGAGTTTCAATGAGATCCCCCATCATTCTTCTAAACTCCAATGAGTACAGGCCTAGATCTATCTAACACACCTCATACATTAAGCCTTTCATTCCTGGATCTCGCTGGACCCTCTCCAATGCCTGCACATCCTTTCTTAGATAAGGGGCCCAAAATAGATCACAATACTCCAGATTTGTTCTGACCAAGGCCTTATAAAGCTTCAGCATCACATCCTTGCTCTTATATTCTAGACTTCTTGAAATGAATGCTAACATTTCATTTGCCTTCTTTACCACTGACTCAACCTGCAAATTAATCTTTAGGGAATCCTGCATGAGGACTCCCTACCAAGTTCTTTTGCACTTCTGATTTTTGAATTTTCTCCCCATTTAAAAAATAGTTTACGCCTTTATTCCTTCTGCCAAAGTGCACAGCCATATACTTCCCTCCACAATATTCCATCTGCCACTTCTTTTCCCACTCTTCCAATCTATCCAAGTCCTTCTTCAGACTCCTTGCTTCCTCAACACTACCACCCCCTCCACCTATCTTTGTATCGTCTACAAACTTGGCCACAAAGCCATCAATTCCGTCATTCAAGTCATTGACATAAAACGTGAATAGCAGGGACCCTAACACTGACCTTACGGAACTCCACTTGCCAACGGCAGCCAACCAGAATAGGTCCCCTTTTTTCCGCTCTTTGCCAATCAGCCAATCTTTTATCCATGCTACTATCTTTCCTGTAATACAATGGGCTCTTATCTTGTTAAGCAGCCTCATGTGTGGCACCTTGTCAACATCTAAGTAAACAACATCCACTGACTCTCCTTTGTCTATCCTGCCTGTTATTTCCTCAAAGAATTCCAACTGATTTGTCAAGCAAGGTTTTCCCTTAAGGAATCCATGCTGTCTTTGGGCTCTATTATGCACCTCTAAGTACCCTAAAACTTCATCCTTAATAATGGACTCCAGCATCGCCCCTACTACTGAAGTCAGGCTAACTGGCCTGTAATTTCATTTCTTCTGCCTCCCTCCTTTCTTAAAGGATGGAATGACATTGCAATTTTCCAGTCTTCTGGAACCATTCCAGAATAGCAATTCTTGAAAGATCGCAATCTCTTCAGCTACCTTTTTCAGAATCCTGGGACATAGTCCATCTGGTCCAGGTGATTTATCTACCTTCAGACCTTTAAGCTTCCCAAGCACCTTCTCCTTAGTAATAGCAACCAGACTCATTTCTGCCCCCTGACACTCTCGCATTTCCGGCATACTACTAGTGTCTTCTGCAGTGAAGACTGACACAAAAGTTCATCCGTCATTTCTTTGTCCCCCATTACTACCTCTCTAGCATAATTTTCAGTCCAATATTCACTCTCTTCTCTCTTTTACACTTTATATGTCTGAAAAAACCTTTGGTATCCTTTTTGATATTTTTGGCTAGCTTACCTTCACATTTCATCTTTTCTCTCCTTATGTTGCCTCCTGTTGGTTTTTAAAAGCTTCCCAATCCTCTAACTTCCCACTAATTTTGTTCTATTATATGCCCTCTTGCTTTTATGGTGTCTTTGACTTCCCTTCTCACCCTGTTTCCTCATTCTCCCTTTAGAATATTTCTTCTTTGGGATGTATCTATCATGCAGCTTCCAAATTCCCCCTGGAAACTCCAGCCATTACCATTCTGCTGTCATCCCTGCTAATGTCTCCTTTGGCCAGCTCCTCTCTCATGCCTCTGTTATTCTCTGTACTCCACTGTAATACTGATACATCTGAGACTTTATCTTCTGTCCCTCATACTGCAGGATGCATTCTATAGTATCATGATCACTGTCTCCCAAGGGTTCCTTTACCTTAAACTCCCTAATCTAATCTGGTTCATTACACAACAACCAATCAAGAATTGCCTTTCCCCTGGTGGGCTCAACCAAGCTGCTCTAAAAAACCATCTCAAAGGCATCTCAAATTCCCTCTCTTGAGATCCAGCATAAACTCGATTTTCCCAATCAACCTGCACATTGAAATCCCCCATGACTATCATAACACTGCCCTTATTACATGCCTTTTCTATTTCCCATTGAAATTTGTATTCCATACTCTTCAGAGGCCTGTCTATAACTTCCATTAGGGTGTTTTTACCCTTGCATTTTCTGAACTCTACCCACAAGGATTCTACATCTTTCAATCCTATGTCACCTCTTTCTCAGGAATTTATTTCGCTTTTTACCAACAGAGCCACCCCACCCCCTCTACCTGTCCTTTTGATAACAATATTTTTGATGAAGTAAGAGAGGATGGAAAAAGGAAATGCAGTTATTGTGTATATGAAATTCCAAAAGGCATTTGAACATTTATAACATCATAAGCTTGTTATCATGGTTGAAGGCGTGGAATAAATGTAGCTAACTAACAGAAAGTAGTGTGAAGGTTGTTTTTCAGAATGGAGGAAAACGTAGTCCAGGAGACACAACCAGGATACCTCTATCCGATGAATTTCAAATAATAGTCGGGGGCTTCAACCAGGCTTGTTTGAAGAAAACCCTGTCCGATTACCATCAGCATATTACCTGCAGCACAAGAGGTCCCAACACACCAGACCGCTGCTATACTAATATAAGGAATGTCTGCCATTCCATACGTAGACTGCATTTCAGTAAATCCGATCACTTGGCTGTCCTTCTCCTACCTGCATACAAGCAGAGCCTAAAAAGTAAAGCTCCAGAGATTAGGGCAATAAAGAGGTGGTTGTGGGAGGCAGAAGAGCAACATGAGATTGCTTCAAGTCAGTGGACTGGGCGTGTTCAAGGATTTCATTAAAACAGTTGCAGATGAAATGATTCAGAGTCCTCCCCAACCAGAAGTCCTGGATGAACCATGAGGTCTGCAATCTGCTGAGAGCCAGATCAGAGGTGTTCAAGTCCAGAAAACAAGCAAGTTACAAGGGGTCCAGGTACGATCTTCAGAAAGCCATCTTATGGGCGAAGTGGCAATTCCGGTTTAAACTTGAATTTAAGAAGGATGTTGTGGCGGGGCTGGAATGCTATTAACTCTTATAAAGTAAAATCAAGTGACATAAGCAACACCAGGGCTTCGCTTTCAGATGAGTTCAATGCCTTCTCTACTCGCTTTGACCATCAAAACATGGAGGAACCATCACAAACTCCCACAGCACCTGATGATCCTGTGATCTCAGTCTCTGAGGGAGATGTGCAAGTAGCCTTCAAGAGGGTGAATCCATGGAAAGCATCCAGACCAAATGTGGTACCTGGCCAAGGACTAGAGACCTGTGCTGATCAATTGGCTGGAGTGTTCACTGAGATCTTTAAACTCCTGCTCTGGCAGACCGAGGTACCCGGCTTCACTTATACCGGTGCCTTTGAAGAACATGGTAACCTGCCTCAATGACTATTATCCAGTAGCACTTACAGCCACTGTGATGAAGTGTTTTGAGAGGCTGTTGATGAAACATATCAGCTCTCGCCTGAGAAGCAACGTGGATCTGCACCAATTTGCCTACCGGCACAACAGGTCCACAGCAGATGCCATTCAATTGGCTCTTCTCTCAACCCTGGAACATCTGGACAGCAAAGGTGCATACATCAGGATGCTCTTCATCAACTGCTGCTCGGCTTTCAATGCCATCATCCCCTCAAGGCTAATCAAATTTCAAGACCTAGGCCATAATACCTCCTTGTGCAATTGTATCCTCTATTTCCTCACTTGCAGATTCCAGTCAGTTCAGATTGGCAACGTCTCCTCCGCACTCACTATCAGCACAGGTGCACCATAAGGCTGTGTGCTTAGCCCCCTAATCTACTTGCTTTACACATATGGCTGTGAGGCTAAGCACAGCTACAATGGCATATTCAAGTTTGCTGATGACACCACTGCCATAGGCCGAATCAAAGGTGGTGACAATTCAGAATATAGGAGGGAGATTGAAAATCTAGCTGAGTGGTGCCACAGCAACAACCTCTTACTCACTATCAACAAGACCAAGGAGTTGATTATTGACTTATGAGGAAAGCAGAGGTCCATGAGCCAGTCCCCATCAGAGGATCATAGCTTCAGAGGGTCAGCAACTTTAAATTCCCTGGTGTTAGCATTTCGGAGGACCTGTCCTGGGTCCAGCACGTGTGCAATTGTGAAGAGAAATCAGCACCTCTACTTCCTTAGGAGTTTGCAAAGATTCAGTGTGACATCTAAAACTTAGACAAACTTCTGTAGATGCGTGGTTGAGAGTATATTGATTGGCTGCAACTAGCCTGGTATGGAAACACCAATGCCCTGAATGGGAAAATCCTACAAAAAGCAGCGGATATGGCCTAGTCCATCATGGAGCCTGATGAGCACATTTACACAAAGTGCTGTCAGAGGAAAGTTACATCCATCATCAGAGTCTGCCACCTCCCAGGTCATGCTCTCTTCTTGAAGCTGGCATCAGGAAGAAGGTACAGGAGTCTCAGTACTCACTCCACCAGGATCAGGAGTAGTTATTACCCCACAACCATCAGGCTCTTGAACCAAAGAAGATAACTTCACTCAATTTCACTTGCCACATCATTGAAATGTTCCCACAACCTATGGATTTACTTTCAAGGACTCTTCATCTCATGTTCTCGATATTTATTGGTTATTTATTACTACTATTTCTTTCTTTATGTATTTGCACATTTTGTTGTGTTTTGCACACTGGTTGAATGCCCAAATTGGTGCAGTCTTTCATTGGTTCTATTATGGTTATTGGATTTATTGAGTATGCCCACAAGAAAATGAATCTCAGAGGTATATGGTGACATATATGTACTTTGATAATAAATTAACTTTGAACTCTTTTGCTTTATATTAATGACTTGCACCTGAATGTATGGAATACTGTATGCAGTAATTTCCAAGTCTGCAGATACAAAACTTGGTGACATTATAAAGTGAGAGGAAGATCGTCAGAGACTAGTGAAGATATGAACATATTGGTAAATGAACAGACAGGTGGCACATGAAATGTAATCGTCAGAACTATGACATGTTACATTTTGGCAAGAGGAATGAGAACTGGAAATCTGAAATGGAAGGTACAATTCTAAAAGGGAATACAAAAACAGAGAAATCTTGGAGTGCTTATGAACATACTCGAGGTGGTATTAAGCTGAGAAAGTGGGATAAAGACATAGAGATGGGAGGTTTTACAGTACAAGAGCAAGAGATTGATGGAGTATTGTGTTCAGGTCTACAAGCTACACCTGCAGAAAATGTGAAGGCTTTAGAAAGGGTGCATGGACGGGAGAAAGTAGAGTTGACCTCCTTGAATGAAGAAATATTCAAGGGATCTGATAGAACTTAGGCAGAAGGAAGAGCATGACGGTAATCTGACAAATTAAAGTGATTAACCAATATCATAACATTCTCATAATACATTATATACATAATGTGAATTGCAGTTCCTTTGTAGAGATCTGTTTTCACTTTGACACAGAAGATTCTTCTTCTGTTGATCAGTGTCCAAAAAAGCCAAATTAAATCCACTGTAATTCAATGTTGTAAAACAATAAAACATGAAAACTTCTAAAGGGAGTGAATACTTTTTACAGGCACTGCAAAATGCATTGGATACAGTGTGAGCATACTTTTTGTAAGAAGCTGGTCAGTTCCTGGCATTGATTTAGTTCTCAGTTGAAGAATGGGGTGGGGATTAATTTTATTCCCTTTCTTCACCTGATTGCTGAAACTCTTCAGTAACTCACCTGAGATTAACCATTGGTTGTGTAGGTGCACAGAGGTACATATACTGTACAAGTATATACAAGTATCTGTATATATTTGTGTGTGCATCTTCACACTGTCTTCCTGTGGTTGATGTTGGATAACACCCAAGGACAGAAAAGGCAGATTGTTGAATCTAATGTTAAAGCCCTATCCAGGACACAGTATGTGCAATTTTAACCCTGATCTGTGTGAATAAAGCCAAATATTATGGCTACTCAAAATAAAAATCAGAACAAAAAACTGATGAAAATATTCAGTAAATCAGGTCTGTGTGAAGAGAGAAATGGTCGGTATATTAGGTCAGTGACATTTCATTGGAGCTGATTGTTAAATTTGTGGAGGACGACCTGGTCCCTCAATGTTTGTCTGAACAATGGACTGGGAAATGTTGAGAAATAAATAGAACAATGAATGGGATTTTCTCTTGAGGCAGGAACTGTCAGTAGTCATGCAGCAAATTTTGTGGGAAGCAGCAAATCACAATAACGCCATCATGTTGCAAATGTGTTACAGGCAGGTGTTGTGGAAAAAAATGAGTGACTCCTTATCTGAAGAAGGTCCTTACTTAGTGAGTTGGCTTTTAAATGATCTATGTGAAATGGATGGTTTCTCAATTAGAAGGATTGAGTGTATTAGATTTGTTGGGTTTGATAGCCTTTCTATTTTGTTTCAGATGGTTAAAGCCATTCAGGTTCTGCGAATCCATCTGCTCGAGCTGGAGAAAGTCAATGAACTTTGCAAAGACTTCTGCAACCGCTACATAACTTGTCTTAAGACGAAGATGCACAGTGACAACCTACTTCGCAATGACCTAGGAGGCCCATACTCCCCAACAGCTGTGACACACACTCTCCCAGCACAGGTAGGATCACAGAACAAGTTCTGGGGTTGCTTTATTTAAGGAGGGCTTTCGGAGAAGGTGGATCAGGTTAGCCCAGCCTTGTGGCGTTCTCAAGTGTAAAATATTTTTGTCTTTATGTAATTATTTTTTCCATTTATTAACTGTAATGACCACCATGTCTGAATTATTTTACTTCACCCTTGCAGTGCTGACATGACATTTACCAATGCATAGGATGATGTCATTCACCATGCAACTCTCCTCTTGGAGATCAGAACTTGGACCACCTTTTACTAGACACTCCTTGAAGAACTTAATCCCATATGCACAGAGCAGATTGGAGTAACTACAAGTAAAGTCCTGACCTGGACCCTGCCCACTCATTAAATGCGACAGCACAGTGTCAAAGCTAATAAACATTTGGCTTGACAGCGCCAATGATACAGTTGCAATTCTGACCTCCAACACTGTCCATGTGGAGTTTGCATGTTCTCACTTTAACTTTGTGGGATCCAGTTTGCTTCCACATCCCAGATTGATAGGTTAGCTCACTTTTGTAAATTCCTCTTGGTGTGTAGGTGAGCTTAGATGGGAGTGTAATGAGAATAGATTGAAGGGAAAAATAGTCATGGAAAAGCTCTGTTTTCTGAGCTGGCTTTGATGCAATAAGTCAAGATGGCCCCCTTATCTCCTCATTATATCTTACTTTCCCCACCTCATGCAAACAAACACCTATCCCACTCTTTCCTTCACCCCTTGATCTCCCACCCCAACATCCCAAACAAGAGATGTTTTTAAAAAGCATCTAGTGCTTTCTTGGCATATAGGATGAATAAACTCTTCTCAGGTTTCCAGCCGGGTACAGGTATCGATCTTATCCGACATTTCGATGACAAACTCTGCCATCTTCATCAGGGATGATTCCTAGGCATGTCTAGTCCAGTGATATTTATACCCCCCTTGTCCATTCCTCCTGATTCGTTAGTCCAAAATCAGCCCAGATTAAAGAACACACCCACTTCCAGCCAGAGGTTCAATTCTAGCCTTCAGAGTGAAGAACTGGGCAATGCATTTTCAAATGCAAAAATATCCATTACCCTGTGTCTTTAGATCACAATCACACAGTCACAACCAACTTTTGATGCAGAAGGATAATGACAGAATGTCCACATCATTCTAGCATTCTTGGGGTGTGTTATCATTACTTGCGATTTCCCATATACAGTGGATTCTGGTTAATTGGGCCTTTGGTTTATTGAGGCAACTGCCTATTTGGGACATCTCTTAAAGAACAAAAATGAGTCGAGAAAATAGCCAGGATTCCTTTCATTTATTTGGGACACTATGCTGCTTAATTGAGACAGGTTGCCAAGGTTTCTAGCAGGCATCAGTCACATATATTTGTGTGGCCGTTACACACTTCACCGTGCTTAGAGCGAACAGTTTTTAAATAGCGTCAATTGTGTATGCTTGTGTTAAAAAAAACAGTGATTTTTGTCACTGATAATTAGTGAGAAATAAACGGTAAGACAAGTTGGAACTGTTTTGCTCACTGCAGTTTAAAGCATTCAGGTTTGGAGATGCCGGAAGCAGCCGGGATTAAAAATGAAACAATTTCACTACTTCAGCAAGTTAGGAACTATGAAGAATTTGAAGGTATTGACAATTGTCTTGAATGTTACAATGGAAATGAGGATTTGGAGGATGCATTCATCAAAAGTATTTTATGATGGCAGCCCATTATCTGCACTCACTGCTTGCGCTGATTTTGATCTTGTCAATCACAAGAACACAGCAGCGTTCATTTATATGCATAATTTGTGATTCAGTTAAGTGATAGTTTTCTTTTTTTGTATACTTTTTCTCTATCTCCATGAATCTTCAACTAATTGGGGCAGCCGCTCAATTGGGCCAAAATTTACTGGTCGTGACGTGTTCTAATTAACTGGAATCCACTATATATTGACTGAAACCTTCCCAGTTCCAACTCAATGTTCATTAAATACAATAGAGGTACTGTTGTACTGTGGAGGGCGTATTCTGTAGCTTGATTTAACACCAACTTCTTCCTCTCCACCATCACATTTCTGGTGGGTCCACGAATCCCTGAACACTACCTCATTATTCCTCTTTTGCACTATTTATTTATTTTGTAATTTATAGTACTTTGTTTTATCTCTTGCACTGTACTGCTGCAAAACAACAACTTTCACAATGTCCGTCAGTGATAACAAACCAAATTCTGATTTTAGTGGCGACTTAATCATTGGATACAAGCCATGACGAAATCCTGACTACAAAGGTTCATATTAAGTATTCCGGCTTGGATCTCTGTCCAAGCCTACAGGTATGACTTCCTGGATGTTATCCAGCAAAGGCAATTTCAGCAGCAGAAGGTGACTGCCAGAGAATTGCACGAAGGGTCTCCAGTAGTCAGCGAGAGGCTACAGGCATTGGTCCAGAGATGAATGCATTAGGATAGGAGGAGGCTTCCCATTGTACATGAGGCCCAAGATTCACCAGTGATGCCAGAGGAATATTCTCCTGTCAATAAAAAAAATATTGTCTAAGAAAGATTTTATCTCTCTGCACCTCAATCCAGCTCCTAGAAATGTTGGCTTGGTGGAGAGCTCTATCACTCAGTCTTAGCATATTGGATTCCAATAACCTCATCATAGTTGCCTCATTTGTTAAAGCCCCCACTGACTAGAGGCAAGTGTCCTTGATGCTATTTAAAGCTGAAATCAGTCATATCATATCACAGTTGCAAAGGGTTTGTTGTCCAGCATTCTGTCATGGGGACCTTTGGGCATTTTTTTTAAATCAAGAGTGAGGAGTGAGTGGATTAAGATCAAGGCCTGCCTGCAAGGAAGCCAGCTGCATTATGTGTATTGGCAGAATATTACAAATCATAGATTGATAAAGTACTATGCTGGATTCAGAATCCAAGGCCTAAGATTAGCCAACAGATAGAAGGTCAAGAGAAAATATGGATCTCACAGGCTAGCAAGTTTATACCTGACAATAGCACTTCTCATGTCAAACCACTCTTAGAGTTGAAAGGCCAGTTACATTGAGGAAGTAATATTAGGGTCATTTTAAGATGAAGCTTGATGGATTTTTAATCAATGCAGCCAACAAAGTAGGCACTCATTTCACTGGCTGGCTGCACAGCCTTGCCCTGTGCTAGCCTGTTGCTGCTTGTTCCTAAGAAACAGCAGTTACTCTATTTTAAATAAAATCATGTTAGGGGAATGCTTTGGAAAAAATTTAGAGCACTGGTAATGTGTTATGAAAAGGCTGATAAATCTTCCTTTCTTCCTTCCTGCACTGTAACAACAGGAACTGATTATTGAGGTTTAAGTAAATATTGTTGTGTGAGTATGAATATTAACTTGCGCTTTGCAATATTGAGTAGAATCTGACTGTTTGCATTATAAATGTTTGTGCATCATTAATAAGTTATGTGCAGGTTTCGTGTCTCTTCTCCCTACCTATCTTCTTCCCTGGTGCCGTCTTATGGCACTGTGCCCACATGCACTCAGTATCCCAAAGAACTGGCTAAAAGTAGTGAGGAATATTAAAAATGTTAGTACCAAGGGATAATTTCTCACAGATGCAGTGAAATAAGTCTTGCCAGCAATAATTTGATGAACATTTTAATTAAAGGCCCTCCACTCAGCATCATTCCTGGATTGTTATAGATGCTGGTGGTTAAACACAGCAATCTACACTGAGTGGCCACTCTATTAGGTACCTCCTATACCCAATAAAGTGGCAACTGGGTGTATGTTTGTGGTATTCTGCTGCTGTAGTCCATCCACTTCAAAGTTTGAAGTGGTGTGCATTCAGAGATGCTCTTCTGCACCTCACAGTTGCAACACATAGTTATTTGGGTTACTCCGCCTTTCTGTCAGCTTGAACTAGTTTGGCCATTCTCCGCTGACCACTCTCATTAGCTTGTATAGAATGCCACTCTTACCCCTTGTTCACTGTTGAAAATCACCGGAGATCAGCAGTTTCTGAGATACTCAAGCCGCCCCATCTGGCACCAACAATCATTCCAAAGTCAAAGTCACTTAGATCACATTTCTTCCCCATTCTGGTGTTTGGTCTGAACAACAACTGAACCTCTTGACCATGTCTGCATGCTTTTATGCATTGACTTGCTGCCACATGATTGGATGATTAGATATTTGCATTGATGAGCAGGTGTACCTATACTATGTGTACTGTGGGGTTTGGGGTGAACTGATATGAATTCCAACTGTTAAAGGATTATTAATGCAGTGGAAAATTGTCCAGCCTGTGAAAACAGACCAAAGCCAATCTTGCCAAGCGTCATTCATTAGTACTCTCTCTGTCATCTTCTGTCTGATTGAAGTGATTGCTAGTAGTGCTATCAAGTGCCTCATACTCACTGATATTTATTTTCGGTTTTGCTTTGGCTATGTGGTATTATTATAGCTTTAGTCCAAAACCATTTAAAAGATCTGAGTTCCAGTGGCAAGGTGAGAGTGATGTCTATATATTAAGCTAACATTTGATCCAATGTGGCATCACGCAGCCCCAAGTGAAGATGAATGAGCTGAATGCAAAGGAAATCAAAGGAAACAACTCGGACTGTCACCAAAGAATGATGGCTGTGGTTCTTGAAGGCCAGTCACACCATTCCTAGGGAATAGTTGCAACAGGGTCGTTCTCAGGATAATGTCCTAGGTCTGGCTGTCATCACTTACCTCCTCATTAATCTTCCCCCAACATATGTCCAGAACTGAGGTTGTCCATGCAGATTATGATACTCTGGTTCGTATTCTGATAATGATGCAGTTCTTCCCACGTGCGACAAGACCTGGACAACTTTTGTGCAACTTTAAACAAACGGCAAGTAACAATCATGCAACAACTTGTATGATAAAGTGGGATCTTGACCTCACTATTTATCTTGCACCTCATTGCCTGCCTGCACTGCACTTTCTCTGTACCTGTGCCACTTTATTCTGCACTCTGTTACTGCCTTTCTCTAGTATGACCTCATTGTACTGATGTGATGAAATGATCTGTATAAATGGCAGGCAGCAAAGCAGTTTTATGCTGAACCTCAGTAAACCAATTTACAAGTGCTTTGCGATGACCATTTCCAATTATCTAATCCCCAAGTACCCCGAACCCCAACTTTCAATGTCCTGGTAACTTCTGTCCTGCACTTGTAGCCACACAAATATAGGTGCAGGTCAGAACTAGGCATTCTACAGAGAGTGACTCACCTCTTGACTCCCCAAAGCGAGGCACATCAGTGTGATTTCCAATCTCCTCTAGCTTGAGTGAATATGGTTCCAACTTCATACTTCAGTGCTTTGCACCAAGTTGGATTAGTGCCCAATTTGCCCATCTTAAATATTTATTCTACCATCGTGTGCATAGTGAAAAAAATCATATTGCATGAAAGAAGAAAGTGAATAGAGGTTCTGCCCCTAAGGCTTCCTTATCAGCAACACTGGAAAGCCTTGATCTCCTTTAGTCTGAAGAACAGTGACACCAAATACTGAGAAATGCCTCCACAAGATTTTACCTTATCTTGGCGATGAGTCATCTCTAGGCCTAAAAGCCTGGAATTCTTGACCTAACAGTAATTTACAAGTAATTACCTTGCAAGGAATGTACAGTTCAAGATAGACTTGCCACTATCTTAAAAATAGCTAATAATGAATGGTAGCCTTGTCTTGGTATTTATATTTTCAAGTAATCAAGTCCTGTGTTCTCTTCCACGGGATAAGCATTGAATGAGCCAGTTGGTCATAACAATTGCAGAGGATCAGTTGGGTTTCTGAGAGGTAGTATAATTGACTCTGTACTTCAAGTGCTGAATCAGCCAGGGTTTCTGATCCTGCTTGCTATTCAAGTAGTGTTGGTAAAACGCGTGCAGGGAAGGGTGTCATGAATGTAATGAAACTCTGCTGTGGTTGCTAAAATAATTTGAAAATTATTTTTAGATAATCTATGTTCCAGGACTCCAGATTATAATCCACTTTCTCAGGCACTAATTGTTATGTTCTGAGCTCAAAATTTTTGGTGAGTTTTCAAGTTTGTGAGCGTTTAATGCTCAGTGATTTTATTTTTAAGGTATTGTGTATGCAGGCTAGTTTAAACTAATGATAGTGCTAAGCTGTAATGGAGCTGTCTCCACTGACTGTCAGTCACGTTTGGGCTGAGCTTAATTTAACGCTAGGTGTTGGATAATTGATCAAATTTCCTTTTGCCAGTGTAAGCCGTGTATTTTGATATTTACTTATGAAATATTTCCTATGTGCTGCCTTTTTTGTATGTTGCATGGAAGAATTTAATATAAAACCTTATTGCTAAGCATGCAAATTTGCAAAATTTATCCCCAGTCCTTTGTGTGTCTAGGCACCCAGGCACGTGTAATGATGTCACATGGCATAGGTTTTGTCATCACTGATACAAAATTCAAGATCTACCAGTGGTAAAGGCCACTCAATCTCAATAAATCCTGTCAAGGCAATTGAGGTCTGCTTCTGCGTTACTTAAAGGTGACCAGCATCCCCTTGTCCATTGAGATGGAAGAGACATCGACCTTCTCTTGGACAGATCCTTCTCCAAAAATACTCAGATCAGATAAAGAGTCTTAACATGACATGTCTATCATCCATTTCCCTCCATAGATATTGCCTGACCCACTGAGTTCCTCCAACAGTTTGTGTTTAATTTTGCTCCAGATTCCAGCATCTGCAATCTCTGATGTCTCCTGTTATTCTATTAGCTCTCCCGATCTTCACTGCTGATGTAGTTTGGTTGCCTAATGGGACCTGAGGTCACTGTTTTAATCATGCCTCCAACATTTGCTCACAACCCAATTCTGCCTTCAACCTCCAATTCCTCAAAACCGGTTGCTCGAACAAATGTCTCTTCCCTGCCAGCATGCAATTTGCACCAGGGGTTCCCAAAGAACCTTATGCTGCGGAGCCCTGCCATTAACTGAGGGGTCCGTGGACCCCAGGTTGGGAACCCTTGCAATACGCACATATCTCTCAAGTGTTGCCTCAACCTTTGTGCTTTCTCAACCCTTCTGCCCCATGACCTCTTGGTTTTGGGAATGATGGGATAAACTGGGCACAAAACTAGCTAATCCTTGGAGGGCTGATTGACCCTCTCTTTCTTTGCATCTGGGAATTTCTCACCTTCCCCTTTCCTTATCCTTCCCCTGCTCCATCCATATATGCCTCGGTTGCTAATTCCTAGGCAACAACAAAAGCTTGGCCATTGAGCATAGTTCAGATTGATGCTGCCTGATGTATCCATCCCTCTCTTGGCCTTTACATTGTTTTTTTTCCCTTCAATAGCAGGTGAATGTCTGTGAGCGTGAAAGGGGTTGTGGTCCATACAACCCTATTTACTTGATTTTTATTACCGTGGGACCACGGTAGTGCAGCAGTTAGTGTGACGCTGTGACAGCTCGGGGTGCTGGAGTTCGGAGTTCAATTCTGGTGCCATCTATAAGGAGTTTGTATGTTCTCCCCATGACCACGTGGGTTTCCTCCAGGAGCTCTAGTTTCCTCCCACAGTCCAAAGATGTACCAATTAGTAAGTTAATTGGTTGTAGTAAATTGCCTTGTGATTCTGCTGGGGTTAAATCTGGGGTTACTGGGTAGTGTGGCTCATTGGGCTGGAGGGTCCTGTCCCATGCTAAATACATTCACATATATAGTGCCTTGTAAAAATATTCAGCCCCCAACCCTTAGTTCACATAAATGAGTATTACAACTAGGGATTTTGATCAATTTAACTGAGACTTTTTGATTGTGAATTACATGCTCCTTTTTTCACAGAAGAGCCAAAAAAAACCATGGAAAATTGTAAAGCCTGAAAAGCTAAAAAATCAGAAACTGAAATGTCAGCAGTTCAAAAGTATTCATCCCCCTTTGCTCAGTACTTGGTTGAACCACCTGGCGCAGCAGTTACAGCCAGAAATCTTATTGGACGAGTCTCTTGTTAGTTTTACACAAAGTGATGGAGCAAGATTTGCCCATTCTTCCTTGCAAAATTGCTCAAGCTGTGCTAGGTTAGTTGAGAAGTGGCGGTGGACAGCAATCTTGAAGTCTTGCCAGGGTCGTGTTAAGGTCAGGACTCTGACTGAGTCACTCTGGGGCATCAATTTTCTTCATTTGAAGCCACTCTGGCGGTATGGTTTGGGTTGCTGTCCTGCTGAAAGATCAACTTCCTCCCCAGTTTAAGCTTTCGGGCAGAGGCTAGTGGGTTTTTATCCAGGATCTTTCTGTATTTAGCAGCATTCACCTTCCCATCAATTCTGACCAGATTACCAGTCCCTGCCGCTGAAAAGCATCCGCATACTTGATGCTTCTTCCACCATACTTTACAATAGGATGGTCTTACCTGGCTGATGTGCAGTATTATTTGATTTACACCACATGTATTGGTTAGTGTTGAGGCCAAAGAGTTCCACTTTAATCTCATCCAACCACAAGATCTTCTTCCATATCTTTACAGTATCTTCTAAGTGACACTTGACGGGCAAACATATGCTTTTATTTTTTTAGCCAGGGCTTCTTCCTTGCCACTCTTCCATAAATACCTGTTTTATGCAAGGCCTTTCGAGATTGTGGAGTCATGAACCTCATCTCTAGTTGCAGCCACTGACACCTGCAGCTCACTCAGAGTGACCACTGGCTTCACAGTAGCCTCTCTTACAAATACCATTCTTCTCCAGTGACTAAGTTTGGAGGGGTAGCCTGATGTAGGCAGTGTGGCTATGATTTCATATTTTTTTCCACTTTTTCATGATGGATTACACTGAGCTCTGAGGCATGTTCAATGCCTTTGAAATGATCTTGTACCCTCCTCCAGATTTGTGCTTCTCTGTTATCATTTCCCTGACTTGCCTTGAATGCTCTTTTGTCTTCGTGTTGGTTTGGTCTGCTGAAAATCTACCATATTGTTGGACTTTACGGAGAGAGGGGGTATGTATCGTATGAATTTATTGAAAACAGGTGATCTTCCAATTTTCTAAATCAACAAATTCAGTGAGTTGGTACTGTAATATACAGTATTGCACCTGAGGAAACGTAATGTAGGAATTACAAAGCGGATGAATACTTTTTCAGCCTCACAATTTTGGTTTTCAAATTTTAGTACCGGTAAATTGTTGACAGGTTTTGTAATTTTTCTTTTGGTTTGACATGATGCACAATGTTTTGTAGATTAGCTCAAAGATCCTACTTCAAAATATTTTCAGTTTGGAAAATGAGACAGTAAAATGTGAAAATAGTTGTGGGGGCTGAATACTTTCTCAAGGCACTGTATACTCCTATTTCAGTTTCTTCTACTTGGGAGAGAAAGTGTCAATTTTCCCTGTTATAATGTTAGCAGCTAATATTGCAGCTGGAACACTGATGCCATAAACACAAGAGGTTCTGCAGATGCTGGAACTCTTCAGCAAGACACACAAAGTGCTGAAGGAACTTAGCAAGCCAGGCGGTATCTGTGGAGGGAATGAACAGTAAATGTATAAACCCTTTTCGGGTTTCCAACCGGGTATGGGTATCAATTATAACCGACATTTCAATGACAGACTCTGCCATCTTCATCAGAGATAATGCTTGGGCATGTTTAATCTGGTGGTATTTGTACCCCTGTAGTCCATCCCTCCTGATTGGTTAGTCCACATCCAATCAGGTATCTGCTCTCCCACCTTGTTTACAATCGAATTCTACTTCTTACTTAGAGCGAGGCATTCGTCTTTATTAAAATTCTTTTCCTCTAGTTTTATTTCAATGTCTTTCTTTACCAGATGGTCCCAAAAGCCATTGGTATGGCACAGTAGTTCTGTGCCATCAAAGTCAATCCTATGGCCGTTGTGAATGCAATGTTCTGCATTTGTAATGGCTGTAGGATTGACTTTGACAGCACAAAACTATTGTGCCACGCCAATAGCTTTTAGGTACTTTGTTCACTTTTGGCTGCCCCATGACCACCATTGGCTATGGCTGGGTAGTCCAGGAGTGCCCTCCCATTGTTTAACCATTCGATCAGATTTTAACTACCAAGGTTCAGCCGTGGCCCAGTAGTCCTGCCCTCACCTCTGGATCAGTATGCTTCAGCTGCTAGCCCTACTCCAAAGACTAGTTGTGCATAGAATGCTGGGTGATACTCCAATGGTGAATGACATAATTTCAAAAAGGATGGTTCTGTTCACAATTATACCTCAAACGTGAGTAAAGGAAGTTATCCACACATTGTTCCATAGCTGCTGTGTCTTGTGAGCTCATTGCGTTCACTACTTTACAAGTGCAACCTGAAAAAATAATAATTATTAAAGCATTTTTGAACATCTTTAGGTTTTGAGAAACATTGCCATGGAGAAATAAAATGAAAGAGTGTAACGAGGAACTTTTGCCCTCTGAGCTCCACATTACTGCTCTAGAAACTCTGATCGTTGTCTGATTGAAACACTGTGATGTGCTGGCCTGGCTGAAGGCTTTTAAACTGTATTATGTCCAGAGATGAGGTGAGTATCTTGACTTTGCCTGAGCAGGGGTCTGGATGAATGGCCTGATTGGAGAATAATGATAAACACCATGATGTAATGTACCTATCTTCTGTTCCATAATGCAGCTGCTGATGATTAGAATAGAATCACGGAACACAAAGTGAAATCTTTGGCTCATTGTGCCTGGACTATTTTAATTAGTCCCACACCCCTGCTGCTTCCCCATGGGCCTGTGATTATTTACTATGTATTAATAGACTATTTATAGAACACTAAGAAAAGAGTAACAATGCAGAAACACAATTGTGGTCTTAAAAATACTGTTTTGGGAAAAGTCTGTCTAGGTTGCACAAACAAAAGATTTCTGTTGGCATTAATGCAACACCTTGTAGACCCTGACAACTTTGTAATAAGTACCATGCTGAGGGCTACTTCTTACCGTTCCTTAGCTTTTATTGGCTGTGAAGAAATAGCCCAGTGCAACCATGTCCTGCACATTGGAACTGAAATATAGAAACAAGCTGTAGCACTTCCAAATCACTGGGGTACTTTAGGTGTGAACCTAAGGACTTCCTTACAGCTCTTTTCACCATACACCCTCTAACGTTATAGCTGCTGGGAAGTCCAGGTTAATTAATTAGAGTCCTCCTACTTGAACTCAGGAATTTCTATTAGGTGCAAGAAAACATCAGTAATAACCGGTAACATATGACATAACAGCAATTGTAAAATAAAGTCTAAGCCATTGCAAGGATTCATTATCAAGCAAAATCCTTAACAGTCAGCTACAAAAGGAGATATTAGAGAGGGTGGCTCACAGGTTGGTCCAATCAGCAGATATTAAAGATCATAAAGGAATTGTTTCAGGAGGAATTCCAGGTTCTGGTTGGTGGCTCATGAAGACACAACTACCAGTGGAGGAGCAGTAAAATTTGGGATGATCAGGAGTCGAGGATTTTCTTGGACGGTTATAGGTTGGAAGAAGATTGCAGAGTTAGCGAGAAGACGATCATGGAAGGATTAAAATACAAGTATAATAACAGTACAATTGAGGGATCTCTGATAAAGGAGCTAGCGGATGTCAGCTAATGTAGGATATGGGACATTAAGGGTATAAATAAGGATGACCGTTCAGGAAGATATGAGGGCTGTCATCTAGAAGTTTATATTAAATGTTTGTTTCAGAAGCTGAGACGCTTGTCAGGTCAGGTGATATTACAAGGGTGGAAGTAGACAATCTCAGTGAGCATGGATGTGTAAAGTTAGAAGCTAAAGCTGTGAACAGTTTCAGTATTGATACAGATTGAGCCAATAGCTAGTGAATGAAGCTTATGAAGACAACACTTATCAATTTGTGTTATTCTTTGTGAGCCTATTCTGTACGCTGGTTAAAGAAAGGGTTAATGGTATGCATGTGAGGGTGGGAGAGAATTTTATCCTGTATTTAATTTGTAGTTGGTATAAAATAGTGCCAAACTCACGATAAATGTTTGCATCCGTTTTTGCAAGGAAAGTTTGCCTAAATTAATCACCTCGCCTCCAATGTGAATCTTCTCAAAATGGAGAATGCAGATGGCAAGACGAGCTGATTGTCGTTGGGTTCATGTTTTTTAATTTGCACAGTTTGAGCTGGGGGTGTGCATGGTGCTTGGCACCTAAGCTGCTGAATATTATAATGTGCAATAGTAGCAGTGCAGGTTTTATAAGTTGGAAAAAAATGCTAATAGTTCGACTACTTTCAGCGGAATGAGGAGACTGACACATCTTGAATAGAATGTTGTGGAGGAGAGTTACTGCAAGCAGCATACTATTTGATTTTTTTGCTTCTAATATTGCATGGCATAAGCACAGCTCATTATTATCCAGAATAACGAGAGGTGCAGAGCTATGTTCAGTGAGCTGTGGGAAGCTCAATACTAAATTTACTACTACAGGCATGTTAATGGGCACCAGACTGTCATGGCTGGCAGGAGGAAAGGCCCCTATTTAGTTGTCCTCAATGCTATCCAGAAAAATGTATGTCCCCTGGTTGTAATAAAGTAGTTAGGCCAGGCGGTCAATCTTACATTTACATGGTGCCTTATCTTGTCTGTCAGAAGCAACTCCATATTTCATTTATAATGAATTACTTTGAGGTGCAGTCAGTGTTGCAAGATAAGTAAATGATAAGTAAATGCAACAGCCTTCAGGATTATCCTGGGGCCTCTATGAATTATAGATTTATCTCCAGGATGCTATTGCAAGCAGTAACCAGAAGGAGAAAAAAATAGATGAGTATTTACATAATTTTGTTTTATTTCTCTTTTCTTTGAATGCTTTTGTTTTTCCAGTGATACTTCTGCTTCACTGGTGATAAAAATAGACTGGAGATAGGAAAAGACCATTTAAACCCATTTGAGTTGTTTGACTCCAAAGAGGATTGTGGCTTCATCCAAATCTCATGCACATAACATAGGTTCAATCAGGGTAATTCGCTGTTAACAAAATGAAACGAGGGTCGCTCTTAGGGAGGGTGATGGGTACTTGATGAATAAGCAATAGGAGTCAGGTGGGGAAGTGGGTAAGCTGCTCTAACGTTACAGCAGCATCAATTCAAGCTTAAAGTTGCACTGATCTTGGCTTGTTTGGAATCAGGAAAATTGAAATAACAGTGTAAGTTAATAATATTTCTCATTTGCTTCAAGGTTGTTGCTGTGCTGGTGAGGTCAGCTCCGTGAACCAATGGAAATTCTTACTGGGGTTGAGTTTAACTAACATTGTGCGCACAAGTAATCTGTGGAGGTCTTGTGGCTAGAGGGTTTGCTTTTTATGAATGAGAAATAAAGATAAATGTCTTAACAATAGCTGAGGTCTGCCAACTTCTAAATAATATATGTCTTTCCTCTGCTGTTGTTTCTGCGCTAATAACATTGCTATCTTTTCCTGAGTGTGAAACTGCCCAAGGGCAGGAAAGTAGTTTGATATGGGCTCAGACAGGATATGACTTCTGAATGCTTGTTTGCACCTGTCGAAAAGTTGATTAAATTCTTAATAACCAAGGTCTCCATTTCAAGAGCTGCCGAAGTGAAATGAGACAACTGCCACAAAATAGATACATTCTGCTTCATAGTAGAGATGCAGACTGAGCCTTTAGAACATTTTTAATCCACTTCAACATCAAATGAGGCAATGCTGTATGTGAAACTGTGGGAGACATCTCTGTGAAATAGAACAACTCCCTTGGTAATTCCTGACATTGCCAAAGATCTCACCGAGTGGGAGTTTAGAACCTAGCTCCTATTACTCTGTGTTAAGAGGGACAGGTCAATGATCACACTTATTTCTACTCTGCTTAATGCAAACTGACCCACTTAGGTTCACGTGGCAGGTAGAAGCATTGAATTCTTTATGATGTTAATGCTCTCTAGCTTCATCCAATAGAACCCTCCTTGGATCCAATCTGACAAGATTGTTTGATAGCACAATGCATTAGTGTGTCATGTTGTACTGTGAAAAGGCTTTGATTTCCTTTTCAACTCTGAGGTTGTGGCCTTAACCAGAGGTGCTTTGTTGCAGCAAGGACTAAAAGTTTTCCTGGAGAAACTGAAGATTTAATATGCATTGCTCAAGTCTAGTATTAATAGCTCAATATTGCTGGACAAAAGAAAAAGTCCCAATATTGATTGAGTGATAGCTAGGGGAGGTGGATTTGCAGATTCCAGTTTTGTGGAACCGTCATACTGATTATGCCACTGCTCAAGGTTACACAGGCTTTCCATCAGATAAAGTTCCGTTAAAAAAAAATACCCCAAGTGCTTGTATTTTTTCAGAACCTTTCAAACCTCAGATGAACCCAAATTATTTCACGCCCAATTAACTATATTGGAATATCGACACTTTCTTAATATAGGAAATGTCTGGTAGCCAATTTCTGCATCAATGATTATGAAAGCCTTTTAATGGGTGAATACAGCACCAGTTTGAGATTGAACTGTACAGATCAGGAATCCTTTGGGACTGCATCTGTTTCATTTTCTTTTACTGGAATGAGTTTTGTTGACACAACATTTCCATGATAAACTCCTACTTCAGAGAGATGCATTTGGAAGATGGGAAGATGGGTGCCACCAATACCAGGTCCACCATGGGGTTATAAATGTTGAAGAACTCTCGAAGAGTACTGGACAATCACCTTAGATGTGATTTCAAACTGGATAAAGATTCTATCACTGTAAACAGCTGCCATGCTGCCAACCACCTCTGGTAGGATAACAATGTCCTAATAATCTTTTCAAGAGAGACTGGTGCTAACAGCACTGACATCTGCTCACATGCCTGTTCAGTCAAACATAATAACATATGACACAAGGGACGATAGAACTCTTAAGCAACACACACAATATGCTGAAGAACTCAGTCAGTCAGGCAGCTTCAATGGAGGAAAATAAACAGTCGACGTTTTGGGCCAAGATTCTTCATTTGTGTCTGTCACCAAACATAATAACATTAACCCATGATATGTCTGTATAATCCAGCAAAGCCAACCAGGGCCTGTCTTGAATATTCTTGAATGGGGGAGGGGGTGGCAGAAGTAAACATCTGGCATTTCTGTGCTTGTTGGTCATCAAATCTGACAGGAATCTCTTCACTCTTCTGCAATAAGGTTTCACTAATGGGTAAGAGGGTGGGTGGAGGGGAGGGATGAATATAGAATCCACCTCCAAGATGTGGTGACTTCCCTTGTGTCCCCTTGTTCCCTGGGGCCCTCCCTCCAGTCCTCTCATTTAATAGTGCCTTTCCCAAACCGTTTGTTGTCTTTGTATTTCAGAAATCTTGATTAGCAGTGCAATACATTTAATTATGGGTGCCAAAACTGCATTTAAATTAAAACAACACAAAATGCTTAACCATAATAAATCTGATAATGAGAGGATGCCAGCCTGTGAAAGATCAGTCTTGTAGTTCTTACTGCTGAGGTGAAAGTAAACAATGCTCACTGACAAAGAATCATTAAGGTAATAAAATCCATGAATAATTGGAGAACATTTGTACTCTGGCAAGTCTACACAGATGTTAATGGGTCAATATTTATTTTGATTGATTTCTATATTGCTTTTTTTCCGTAATGAAAATGTTGCATCTTTCCGTGAGCAGATCTGGAGACCTGCTATCTGAGTCTCATCAATGTTGCATTAGTGCCCAAGCTTTTTTATGTCGTGGATCCTTATGATTAACCGAGGGGTCCATGGACTCCAGGTTGGGAACCCCTGCATTAGAGGAGCCAGAGGAGATTCACAAGGATGATCCCAGGAATGATAAGGAACATTTGATGGCTCTGGGCCTGTACTCACTGGAGATTAGAAGAATAGGGTGGAGGATTTCATTGGAACCTATTGAATATTGAAAGGTCTAGACAGAGTGGATATGGAGAGGAGGTTTCCTATACTGGGAGAGTTTAAGACCAGGAGGCACAGCCTTAGAATACAAGAATGTCCATTTAGAACAGAGATGAGGAGGAATTTCTTTAGCTAGAGAATGGCGAATATGTGAAATTCACCAACTTCTATGGAGGCCAAGTTATTAGGTAAATTTAAAGTGGAGGTTGATAGTTTCTTGATTAAGAAGATCATCAAAGATTATGGGGAGAAGGCAGGAGAATGAGGTTGAGAGACTTAATAAATCAGCCATGATGGAATGGTGGAGCAGACTAAATGGGCTGAATGACCTAATTCTGCTCCTATTGTTTTATGGTCTTATTATTTTTTAATAATAGGTGTCAGTTACTTGGGCCTCTTCAGTGGGAAGTACAGACATCCCACCTCTCCCGGAAGTTCAGGGAGTCTCCCAAGTATTGATACCAGCTCCCTGATGCCCGCAAATTATATGCAATATCCCGGAAGTCGATTTTTTTGAGAGCGAGTGACAGCACAAGAGAGAGAGAGAAAGAGAGAGAGAGAGTGTGAGAGCGCATGAGAGAGAGAGAGAGAGAATGTGAGAGCGAGAGAGAGAGAAAGAGTGCGCACCATGGCAGAGTGTTCCCAAAAAAGAAAATATAAAACGTACTTCACCCCAGACTACACTAAAGTGTACCCCTGACTAATAGGGGTCAAAAATAATGACAGTGTTGCTCGCTGCACTGTTTGCAACAGTGACTTTTCTATTGCCCATGGTGGGTTAAATGACTGTAAAAGACATGTTGAGGTGAGTTTAACAGGTGTCATTTGTTTATTAGCATAGCTAATGTTATTTAAACTAGCTGGCTAGCTGCTAAGGAGCTACTCTATTGCAGGCATGCCACCTTTCCCAGAAGTTCCGGGAGTCTCCCGCAAATTGATGGTGCTACCTCCCTGAAATGAGTTTTTGCAGGGTGGGATGTCTGGATGTACCTGGTGGACACTTAGTAACTTACTAGTTCCATTCCCCACATAATGAGTCGTCACCTCTACCTTTTGTCACCAAACACAAAAGGGTCAATCCTGCCGAAGGGTTTCGGCCCAAAACGTCGACTGTACTCTTTTTTTCCATAGATGCTGCCTGACCTGCTGAGTTCCTCCAGCAGTTTGTGTGTGTTGCTCGGATTTCCAGCATCTGCAGATTTTCTCTTGTTTACAATAGGGTGAGAAGTTTAATCAGTTAGAATTTGGTACAGTATGTGTGATTCCTTATGAATTCCATGGAGTGTGAGTAAAAGGAAAGATATCAACAAAATAGAGAGAGTACAGACAAGATTTACTATAATGTTACCTGGGTTTCAGCACCTAAGTTACAGAGAAAGGTTGAATGAGTTAGGTCTTTATTCTTTGGAGCGTAGAAGGTTGAGGGGGGACTTGATAGAGGTATTTAAAATTATGAGGGGGATAGATAGAGTTGACGTGGATAGGCTTTTTCCATTAAGAGTAGGGGAGATTCAAACAAGAGGACATGATTTGAGAGTTAGGGGGCAAAAGTTTAAGGGTAACACGAGGGGGAATTTCTTTACTCAGAGAGTGGTAGCTGTGTGGAATGAGCTTCCAGTAGAAGTGGTAGAGGCAGGTTCGGTATTGTCATTTAAAGTAAAATTGGGTAGGTATATGGAGAGGAAAGGAATGGAGGGTTATGGGCTGAGTATGGGTCAGTGGGACTAGGTGAGTGTAAGCGTTCGGCACGGACTAGAAGGGCCAAGATGGCCTGTTTCCATGCTGTAATTGTTATATGGCTATATAGTTAGGTTGATTGGAACGGAATGGAAAGGAACACACAGACATAAAAATATATCTTCATTTAGAGAATGGAGGGAAAAAATGTAAAGAGGCAAATTTGAAAGGTCCTTATCTGAATGCACATAATCTTCTCAGCAAATGGAAATCAGGGAGTACTGTCTAATAACCACCCCAGTGACTTGGTTGTAAATGGACAACTGTAGAAAATTAAATCTTCCAGGATCCGTAATATTTAGAAGGGAGACACTAAACTTAAAAAAAAAGAGAATAGGTACTGCTGAAAATATACGATGGGATGAAGCTGAGTGAGAAAAGGGATAGGTAAAATCCATTTGGAGAGATGCTAGAAGCACCAAGGGGAAGAGAACTGTCATTTCTCTTAGACAGCTAACTGGTGGATCTGTTGGGTATAGTATAAATCAGGAAATTGGTGGCTTGTATAACAAAGGTAGTGGAGAAATCATGAGTGACTTTAATCTGCACATGGACTGGATAAACTGAATTAGTAGTAATTGTGTGAAGGATGTGTTCATGACATGTTTACAAGATGGTTGTTCTAAAGCAAAACAAGTAGGGACTAGTTGGAGAATAGACTATGATAGATCGAGCATTGTGCAATGAGAAAACGTTAGTTAGTAAGTTTCTAGTCAAGGGACCATAGGGAAGAATGCTCATAATAGGATAGAATTTTCCAGTTATGCGCTCACCAAAGCTCTACTTTCTGAGGAGGTTGAAGATAGCTGGACTTTGCACATCTATACTCACATCATTCTACAGATGCGCAGTGGTGAGCATCCTAACAGGCTGCATCACTGCTTGGTATGGAAACTGCACAGCAGTGGACGGAAGGCTCTACAATGGGTAGTCAAAACTGCCCAATGCATCACCAGCACCAGCCTACCCACTATCTAGGACATATATATACAGAAAGGTGCTGGAAAAAGATAGATAGATAGATACTTTATTCATCCCCATGGGGAAATTCAACATTGTTTGTCCCAGTCCCATCTGGGAGGAGGCTACAAAAAATTTCCCGTCAGTCGCCTTATGTACTTTATGTACAGACTAGTGTCAGTTTATGGACATGCAGTCAATCTATGTCTATAAGCTATCTTATTTGTTTTTTTGTTATTATTGTGTTCTTTATCTTTTGTCTTTTGTGGGGTTTTTTGCGCTGCATCAGATCTGGAGTAACAATTATTTTGTTCTTACACTTTGTGTCAAGGAGATGATATTAAACAATCTTGAATCTTGAATTAAACAACTTTGAATATAAAGATTGGATGTGATTTAGTTTAATGTGTCTAACCAAAGTAAACAGAAAAGGAATGAAGCATAATTTAGCTATAGTAGATTAAGAAACTCTTGTTTTTAAATGACAGTAACCAATTAAAGACTAATCTTTATATGTTGTCCCTTTAAAGCAGGGACATTTTTCCCAGCGTTTCTCATGCCTTGGAGCCCTAGCATTAATCGAGGGGTCCGTGGACCCTCAGTTGGGACCCCTTGCTTTAAAGGATAAAATGCAGATAACCTGGTCCAGCTGCAGCTAAGAAGAGAAGTTAAAAATAGTATTTGATCAATAGAAAATGCCTACAGTGTGTCAGAAAGAACAGTCGAGCTGAACTTCGAGAAATATTTTGGAATTCAGTAAGCAGGAAAAAGTATAGATCAGACAATAGAGGAAGAGTATGGGAGTGGACAACTGAGAAGTATGATAGATAGATAGATACTTTATTCATCCCCATGGGGAAATTCAACATTTTTTCCAATGTCCCATACACTTATTGTAGCAAAACTAATTACATACAATACTTAACTCAGTATAAATATGATATGCATCTAAAATCACCCTCTCAAAAAGCATTAATAAATAGCTTTTAAAAAGTTCTTAATAGTTTACTAAAATACATTGAATGGTAACTTAAGCTCAGTCCTAACCCCGGCACTTTAACATATCTTACTCCTGGCGGTTGAATTGTAAAGCCGAATGGCATTGGGGAGTAATGATCTCTTCATCCTGTCTGAGGAGCATTGCATTGATAGCAACCTGCCGCTGTATGTACGTATATAAAGTGGCTCCAGCTTTTATAGATGCATAATCAAGAAAAGATGAATAAATGTCAATCCCTTACAGACATGGAAAAAATATTGAGATTTACAAAATGGCAGAAAAGAAATATTTTGTACCTGTCCTTACAGAAAAATTCCTGAATGCTGTGAAGCATAATTGGTGCAGAACGGATATGGATTTGAAAGTAATGAGAATTGGTAAAACAAACTGATACTGGAGGAAATAATGAGACGGAAAGCTAAAAATCCACAGAATCTGATCACCTACATCCTGCATTTTTGAAAGAGTGGCAATAAAAATACATTGGGTTGTCATCTTACAAAAATCTAGATGGCTCTCACATTCTAGAGGGTCAGAGATAATTCCACTATTTTAAAAAAGAGAGCTGCAGATAAATTAGACTGACACCATAAGTAGGAAAAATGCTATAGGTTAAGTAGTACAGGGCACAGAAAACAACCATAGGATTAGCAGAGTTGGGATAGATTTATAAAGCTAATGTTAGAAATTTTGAATTACAATCTATAGTGCTTTGGGACTTTCAGAAGGCATGTAAGAGATTATTAAGCAACATTTGAGCATGGTGGAGGGGGGTCTGCAAGTAATATGCTTGGTTGGGCTAAGGATTGGAAAAGGCAACCAGTAGAGTTCCACAGTGATCGGCGCTGGGGTCCCAGCTGTTCACAATAGATATCAGGATGGTGTACATAGTTCAGGTGAATAGCTGATGGAATATAATTGGATTAGAATTGAGTTGCCCACAGAACTCAGAGGGTGGTAATAGGATGGAGCGTATCTACCTGGAGGTCAGTAACCAGTATTGTTCTACAGGGATCTCTTCTGGAACTCCTGCTCTTAGTAATTTCTTATAAATGATTTGGAGGAGGAAGTGGAAGGGTGGGTTGGTCAGTTGGCAGATGACACAAAGATTGGCAGTGTTGTGGATAGTGTAGAAGGTTGTCATAGGTTACAATAGGAAATTGACAGGATGAAGAGCTGGGCTGAGAAGTGGCAGATGGAGTTCAACCTGGAAAAGTGTGAAGCGATTCACTTTGAAAGATCAAACATGAGGTCAAACAGACATGTTTAATAGGAGGATTCTTAACAGTTTGGAGGAACAGAGAGATCTTGGGGTTCACATCCATCGATCCCACAAAATTGCCATGCAAGTTCATAGGGTTGTTAAGAAGGCGCGTGGTGTGTTGGCCTCCATTAGTCAGGCGATTGAATTCAAGAACCACAAGGTAATGTTGCAGCTCTATAAAACTCTGGTTAGATGATCTTTGAATATTGTGTTCAGTTCTGGTTGCCTCATTACAGGAAGGTTGTGGAAGCTTTATAGAGGATGCAAAGGACATTTACCAGAATGATGTCAGGAATTGAATGCAGCTGTTATGAGGAAAGGTTGAGCGAGTTGGGGCTTTTTCTTTGGAGCGAAGGAGGATGACAGGTGACTTGATGGAGGTGTACAAAATGATAAAAGGCACAGACCGAGTGGATAGCCAGAGACATTTTCCCAGGGCAGGAAAGGCAAAGACAAGAGGGCATAATTTTAAGGTGTTGGGTGGAAAGTACAGTGGGTGGGGGGATGTTAGAGGCAGTTATTTTACACAGAGGGTGATAGGTGCATGGAACACACTGACAAGGATGTGGGGGCAGGGACATTGAAGAGATTCTGAGGAATATGGATGAAAGAAAATGGAGGGAATGAAAGAAAAGGGTCAGATTGATCTTGGAGAAGATTAAAGGGTTAGCACAACATCATGGGCCAAAGGACCTGAATTGTGCTGTAGTGTTCTGTTTTATGATATGGAGAAACTGTGAGGTTGGTAGGAAAAAATGAGCTGAGTTTGGTTATCTTTAAATGCTGAGTGATTGGAAGTGTTGGTGTTCAGAGGGATACAAATCACAGAAATATAACATCCAAGGACAGTAGGCAATTAGAAGGCAAATGATATGTTGTTTTTTATTTGAAGGGGATACAAGTACAAAAGCAAAGAGTAAATTACTGTAATCAGAGAGCCCTGCTGAGTCCAAGAATACAAGTGTATAATTGTGAAGGAAGCAATGCAATAAAGATTCAAATAATTGATTCTTTGGTGGTGAGTTAGTCCAATAAGGTGTATCTATACTATAGTTTAGAAGATTGCTAGGACATGACACTGAAACACAAAATCTGTGGAATGCATGACAGAGTGCATGTCAAATTAATGTTTCCCTTGTCTGGGGTATCCAGAACCAGTGTCACAGTCTTGCCTTAAAGGACCAGTCATTCGACATTGAGATGAGAAGAAATTTCTTCATCCAGATCACAGTGAATCTTTGGAATTGTTTCTCCACGAGGTCTGTGGAGGTACAATTGCTGAATGTATTAAGTAAGTCAAGGGATAAAGAGCTAGTGAAGGAAGGTGATACTAAGCAAAAGGTTCAGGCAGAATGGCAGCATGGACTAAAGGGCCCACATCACCTTCTACTGTTTCTATGTCCTTTGTTCTTATCTAATGGAAAAGCAAAAGGAAAGAATTTATGTATTTGAAATTTGTGTAGCAGGAATGAAGGAGTTTGTGGGCATAACAATGGCCTCAGCTTTAAAATGCTCCTCATTTTCAAATCCCTTCCCTCCTTCCTCTCTGTGATGTCCTTCAACCTCATATCCATCTGAAAACAGGGCTTCTCTAATTCTGACATCTTGTTCATCCATGAATTTAATAACTCCGCAAGTAACTGTTGCGCCTTCAGCTTTCAAGGCTCTGAACTTCAGAGTTTCTTTCCCATGTCTCCAGTTCACTTACATTCCTTCCCTCACATTAGACTAACTTTGACCAAGCTTCTTTGACGTGGTATCAAATATTTGCTATCACTTCTGTGAAATGCCTTTGACCTTTTCAAATGCATAATATACATAAAGTTACTGATGCATTAGAAAATTCATTTGTTGGTATGGAAGGAGTTTAATCCGTTAGAAAACTGTACAGTGAGAGGCAATGAGAAGGGATTGATCTACCCAAAACTATACAATTTATTTCTCTGGATTTAAGCCTACTAACATCTACAGACTTTAATTGATGCAAAGAAGCATGACTTAAAGCATTGCTTGACATGTAAATCTGTCTTGCCCCTTCATGTAGCTTTTTGGAATTAATATCTTATTTTTATTCGCTATCATTCAACATGTTAATTCCTCTCTCCCTATCCCAATTAAGTAAAATCTCTTCATAAAAAACCCATAGTATTTTTGTGTTGCAGTTAGCTTTGTGAGGTAAATTAGCAGTAAATCTGCATATACAGATTGATAATTGTGAGACTGGTGTCTCGATTGTAATTTATTAGTTTCTATTATTGCGGGTTACCATGACAACGACTCGCAGCCAGGGCGACGAGAGAGATGTTAGATATACGATGATGAAGCTTCTAGCCCCAACAAATTGAGATGCACATTTTTATCAGCAATTTTCTGAAATAATAAGTAGGAATTTAATGAGATGTAAATCTGTCCTATGGCTGCTACAGCTTGTGTTTTTTCACTCTCCAATTTTTTTTTTGCCTTTTTTGCAGCGATCTAATTAGAATCAGTTGTACAGGAAAGTAATGGGGATTAAGTTAATCAGTAAGATATGAGGATAAAGTCAAAAATGCCTTGAGTGTACAGAAAGGAAGGGGGGAGGGGTAGAATTAAGCAAGTGGAATGGTTACCTCATAGATAAGAGTCAGACAGAAAAACCTTGTTGGATGTGAATGTTTTTTGCATGCAATGCCACTGGTTCCTCAGATACAAACATATGAGAACTGATGGATAATGAAAGACCCAGTGACCCATCCAGTCTCTGATGTATTTTGTTTCAGTCAGATCACACACTCCTGGCCCACAAGTGGCACAGCACTGGGTAAAAACATCTAGCCAAAAGATCAGTAACTTGAGACTAAGTCCAAGAGTTAACTGTTATTCCTTTTTCCTATCAATCTATATGTACTCTATTATCTCTCTTAGTTACATCTCTGTGTGTGCCTCTAACTATATCCGATTTTTCCACCTCTCTCTCTGCTGGTTTGGCCATATGTTCCCATGGGGTTGCTTCTTTGAACTTCCTCCTCCCTCTGTTGCACTGATTTAACCCTGCTGTGCACTAGCCTTCTGCACATAAGCTTGCCTTGTCATTCCACATCAGAAGGCTTGGATCACTCAGCTGGAAGAACAGGCAGGTGATGCAGATGCACATCTCCCTGCCGTCTCAGAAACCTCTCAGACAACCAAACCTGTTCTGCTGTAGAGAGCATCACACTTCCAGCCATTGGGCAGGGCTGAGACCATAAGACATAGGTCTAGAATTAGGCCATTCAGCTTATCAAGTCTGCTCTGCAATTCCATTATGGCTGACTTATTATCCCTCTCAATCCTATTCTCCTATCTTCTTAACGTAACATTTGACACCCTTACTAATCAAGAACCTATCAACCTCCACTTTAATTATACTCAATGACTTGGCCTCCACAGCTGTCTGTGGCAATGAACTCCACAGATTCACCAACCCTGTGGCTAGAGAATTTCCTCCTCATCTCTGTTCTAAAGGGACATCTTTGTATTCTGAGGCTGTGCCCTTTGGTCCTAGACCTCCCCCACTACATGTCCACTCTATTTTGGCCTTTCAATATTTGATAGGTTTCAATGAGATCTTGCTTCATTCTTCTAAACTCCAGTGAGCACAGGCCCAGAGCCATTAAATGCTGAGGAACACACAGAAATTTTTGTCTACCCTGCAGGCAGGACTGGTTTCATTTCAGTCCTAAATCCCTTCAGCTAACTCAGCAGTAAGCAGCAAATGCACATTGTCTGCAGCCTGTACTGAAAAAAATTGAATAATGTGATTTCAGAAATTAGAAGTTTATTTTAGAAACGCTGACTGAAGAAATTTTGATGATTTGGTGCAGCTGTGTTAACTACTCTAGGAGCAGAATCATGAGATGTTTACACACATGCCCACAAAGGCAAATATCCCCTGAGTTTCACTTCTCATCAGGAGGAAGACACTTGTATCATCCGTGCAACACTTAAGTATTCTGTGCTGAAGTTCACAAATGAGGACCTCAAGCCCTATGCTTCTGACTAAAAGAGTCAATGAAGCTACCTCCTTCACCATGAAAGATTTAGATCATTTAAAACCTTGCCCCCTTAGTTAATTTACTGAATTTATTGTTTCTTTGTTAGAAATACAACAGACTCCATTGTTTCATTACAGTTTGCCTTTTAAAACAAAGCATTTTAACATTGTGTTGCTTATAATATTGATTATTATCAGTCTTCTCTCATTAAGTGGTTGTGCTCTAAGTTTAATTTTTTGTGTGCGATTTCTTTAATGCCGTCAGGGTAATTTTTGCATGTTGAAATATACTTGGTGAATTATAGGCCTCTTATTCTATTTGCTACTAAAAGACCAGTGTTTGGCAAAGTGCCAGCTAAGCACATTCACTCGAACTACAACGTGCTTTCCACCACTAGGTTTGTTTCCCAAACTTGAGCTTTCAGTCATTCATAATGTTGAGTGATTGCAGGGCTGACTACTTGGCTGGCACTAACTATCAAATAAGTAGAGGAAAAATTAGAACTTGCAGTATGTCCAATTTCATAAGTAGTACGAGATGTGCTACCAAATTAATTTGAAATTGAAAAATGAATTTCTGATCACCGTGTAATATTTAATCTCCTGCTGTAATCTCTCTCCTGAGACCACTTCTTCTATATCAGCTCAAAGATCCCAATGCCATTAATTGTTTAATAGTAAACTCATGACCTTTGGTGCTGATTTGAAGTTATCATACATATTATGTGCATCACTGAGGATATGAAGTTTTCTATCATTATCAAGTGTCATCTTGCTGCATAGTGCCACTTGTTTGCTCTTGGGATATGAAAGAAGTTTCTAAGGCAGTATTTTTGATGAACTAATTGTCTTTTGTATAGTTGTGCTGTGAAAAGAGTAGCAGGTATAAGCCACAAATTGATCAGAAATTATAAATTTGTAAAGGACATTTCAGCACATTTTGTTTGTCATTTTGTGTATAAATTTAACCTCTTTACTTCACAGTTTCCCACAGCACCCTGAAATGAAATTCTCCCATTCCCTATTTTAATGATTTATGCTCCTGTCCTGGAACCCCTCAACCACTCAAAGTGGGAATTACTTGGAAACTTAATCATTTAGCACCATTGCTTACACCTGGGTCTTGGCCTCCCTTCCCTCAGTAATTATCCTCAGCCCAAACACCAACTGTTCTTCTATTAAATCCCCCCAAGCACTGAACCCTTCAACAGCTACAGCTCTAACTCCCAAATTTTCCAGCTGAGAATTTCCTCTATTCCATTATAATTTAGGAGAGTGGGCAAAGAAATGGCAGTGTCAGGAGGTGTACGGTAATGCACTTTGGTAGAAGAAATAAAAGGGTTGACTATTTTCTAAATGGAAAGAAAATACAAAAAATCTGAGGTGCCAAGGAACTTGGGAGTCCTTGTGCAGGATTCCCTAAAGGTTAATTTGCAGGTTGCGTCTGTGGTGAGGAAGGCAAATGCAATGTTAGTATTCATTTCCAGAGGACTAGAACATAAATGCAAGGATGTAATGATGAGTTTATAAAGCACTGGTGAGGCCTCACTTGGAATATTGTGAGCAGTTTTGGACCACTTATCTGAGAAAGCATAAGACCATAAGACATAGGAGCAGAATTAGGCCATTTGGCCCATCGAGTCTGCTCTACTATTCAATCATGGCTGATCCTTTTTTCCTCTCCTCCTTAACCCCAGTTCCTGACCTTCTCCCATGACCTTTGATGCCATGTCCAATCAAAAACCTGTCAATCTCTGCCTTAAGAACACCCAACAAGCTGGTCTCCACAGCTACATGTGACAACAAATTCTACAAATTCACCACCCTTTGGCTAAAGAGATTTCTCCACATCTCTGTTTTGAAAGGGCGCCCCTCTATCCTGAGGCTGTGCCCTCTTGTCCTAGACTCTCCCACCATGGGAAACATCCTTTCCACATCCACCCCGTCCAGTCCCCTCAACACTCGAAAGGCTTCAATGCAATCCCCCCTCATCCTTCTAAACTCCAATGAGTACAGACCCAGAGCCATCAAACATTCATCGTATGATAACCCTTTCATTCCTGGAATTATCATTGTGAATCTCCTCTGGACCTTCTCCAATGCCAGCACATCTCTTCTAAGATAAGGATCCCCAAACTGTGTAGAATACTCAAGGTAAACCTCTATCAGATCTCCCCTCAGCCTCCGCCATGCCAAAGAGAACAGTCCAAGTTTACCCAGCCTCTCATGATAGCACACGCCCTCTAAACCAGACGACATCCTGGTGAACCGCTTCTGCTCTCTGTCCAAAGCCTCAACATCCTTCCTGTAGTGAGGCGACCAGAACTATATGAAATACTCCAGATGTAGTGTATTGCACCTTGGTAAGGCAAATGGAATTGAAGTCATCAGGGAAACGGAAACAGTTTTGTGCTGAATAGCAGAGCAAATACAAAGCAATATATTATAGAGAGGCAGAGCACGTAAACAAGCCCTCCTCCCCTCATCAACCATCCAACTCTCATCCACATTCATTCCGTCTTATCCTCTCTGCCAGTTATCGGTGAAGCTAGAGGGTTCTGCCAATGGTTTAAATATAGCATAAGGCAATTACACACGAATCAAATCAGATAGGTTGCGCCGGGGACAGCCTGCAAATGTCGTCACGCCTCCAGCGTCAACATACCAGGCTGGATTTTCGGGCCGGCGCCAAGATAACATGAGCCCGAAAGTTCGCCAGATTGTCCTTCACAAGAGGGAGTTTGTCACCTTGGCTGAAGCCACGCGAGCCTCCCATTGAAAGAAGAGACCCAATGGGTCTTGTGGGATGGTCAAAATCATTTAGCAGAATGTTTCACCGTCGGAACTCAGTTTGGCTGGTAGTGAGAGGAGCTCCCTGCCAGACCCTCCCTGCACCGATGGCGCCACGCCTGCAGATGACCCCATGCTTGAGCTGGCCATGATGGATATGAGATGACCCTCCACCTCTTTGTGCACATTGCTTTTGCAAAGAAGGTTTGGAAGAAGGCAATAACAATATTCAAAGACTCTCACCACCCGGGCCGGGTCATCTTTTCGCAGCTGCCATCGCCGGGTTCAATAACAGCTCCTTCCCTTAAACCAGTCGGTTCCTGGATGCTCTCCGCCAGAAGACTGTTAGATTCCTTGGTGACCCCTAACTCAATGTGCTGAGACTGGAGAGGGTTCAAAGGAGGTTCACGAAAATGATTCCAGGATTGAATGGTTTGTCATATGAAGAGTATTTTTGATAGCTCTGGGCCCGTATTCACTAGAATTCAGAAGAATGAGGGGCAACCTCACTGAAACCTATCGAATGGTGAAAGGCCTTGATAGAGTGGATGTGGGGAGGATGTTTCCTTTGGTTGAAGAGTCTAAGACCAGAGGACATAGCCTCAGAATAGAGGTGTGTCCTCTTAGACTGGAGATTAGGAGGATTTTTTTTTAGCCAGACAGTGGTGAATCTGTGGAATTCTTTGCCACAGGCAACTGTGGAGGCCAAGTTTTTTATCTATATTTAAGGCAGAGGTTTATAGATTCTTGATTGGTCAGGGCATGAAGGGATACAGGGAGAAGCCAGGTGATAGGGGCTGAGAGGAAAATTGGATCAGCCATGATGAAATGACAGAGCAGACATAATGGGCCAAATGGCCTAATTCTGCTCCTATATCTTATGGTCTTATTAGGCAGTTTTCCATATGCTGCACTCAATTTCCTCAATAAAGTTCTGACTTGTTCTGATCCCTGCTGAGCACATCACAGGCCTTTATGGAATCTACAGCTGCTGACTACCCCTCTCCTAAACACCCCAATCTTACCCTGGGTTCATTTTCAGATAAAAAAAAAAAGTGCACTAAATCTTGCAGCAGGGTACTCAAATGTAAAGCCTTCCTTGACAGCTATCTCTTGTTTCTTGACTTCATGAATTTAGAAACCTCTAACAATTTACTCCTTAACCTTCTCTATTCTGACAAAACAGGTCCCAATTCTTCGAAAAACAAACTGCTGGAGGAACTCCGCAGGAAAGAAATGGTAGACATTATCAACCAAGATCCTGCATCCAATCCTGATGCAGGGTCTCATTAATATTTTCCCCCCAACAGATGCTGCTCAATCCACTGAGTTCCTCCAGCATATTTTTAATTGCTCCAGATTCCAGCACCTGCAGTCTCGAGAATCCAATGTTCAAGTCTTCTATTATAGTGAAATATTTTTCCAAAAAAAATTAACATCAAATATATGCTGTACCCTACTCCTTCAGCATCTTTACAACAGTTATCATTTACGAGATCTGGGCATCGCCAGCTAAGCCAACATTTATTGCCCATCCCTAGTTGCCCTTGAAAAGGTGGTGATGAGCTGCCTTCTTGAACTGCTGCAGTCCCTGAGGTGTAGGTACACCCACACTGCTGTTACAGTGGGAATTCCATGATTTTGACCCTGCGACAATGACAGAATGGCGATATGTTTCCAAGTCAGGATGGTGAGTGACTTAGAGGGGAATTTCCCAGTGGTGGTGTTCCCAGGTATCTGCTGTTCTCGTCCTTCTGGATGGTAGTGGTCGTGAGTCTGGAAGGTGCTGCCTTGGGTACTTTGGTGTGTTGTTGTAGTGCATCGTGTAGACAGTACACACTGCTGAGACTGTTCGTCAATGGTGGAGAGATTGGATGCTTGTGGAAGGGGTACCAATCGAGTGGGCTGCCTTGTACTGGATGGTGTCAAGCTTCTTGAGTGTTGATGGAGCTGCACTCATCCAGGCGAGTGGCAAGTATTCCATTTCACTCCTGACCTGAGCCTTGTAGATGGTGGACAGGCTTTGGGGAGTCAGGTGGTGAGTTACATGCCACAAGATTCCTAGCCTTTGACCTGCTCTGGTAGCCATAGTGTTTATATGGCGAGACCAGTTCGCCAGTGGTAGCCCTCAGGATGTTGATAGTAGGGGATTCAGTGATGGTGATGCCACTGAATGTCAAGGGATGATGTTTAGATCCTCTCTTATTGGAGATATATGTGTGGGTTTATGGAAAACCAGTCTAATAGTGGGCATATGAGCACTTTTTTAGATTCAGCATCATATTTCTACCTTTGCATTCTGCAGAAAGCACCTCAGAGCAGCAAGGATCTAATTGAAAGCCACCACCTCCAAACAGAACTTGCTATTCAAGCACTGGGGATGAATCATTTCCTACACTCTCATCTTCCAACCAGGACTTAACACAAAATTGACTTACCAACTTTTCCTACATTGCTATAAGTAAGGCTCATGACCATTTATACACAAATCGAGTTTTTCAACAAACTCATTCAAACTAAGATACTTATAAGACAGGCATGAGTCATATAAATTTCTGGACACATTGCATTTGAAGGTCAAAGTAAATTTATTATCAAAGTACATATATAACACCATCTATTACCTTCAGATTAATTTTCTTGCAGGCATTCACAGTAGAGCAAAGAAGTACAATAGAATCAATGAAGAACTACACACAAAGATGTACAATAACCAATGTGCAAAAGAAGACAAGCTGTGAAAATTCAAAAAAAAGTGTTAAATAATACTGAGAACATGAGTTGTAGAGTCCTTGAAAGTGAGTCTGAGGGTTGTGGAATCACTTCCATGCTGATTTGGGTGCCTGATGGTTAAAGGGAAATAACTGCTCTTGAACCTGGTGCTGTGGGGCCTGAGGCTCCTACAGCTGCTTCCCAATGGCAGCAGCGAGAAGAGAGCATGGTCTGGACAGTTCACATTTTTCAAAAATTGCTGACTCAATGTTTGGCTGAGCAGTTGCGTATTTTGGTCAACTTTATAAATGATCAGAGATATTTAGTGAAGAAATTCTTGTGTTGGTATTATCAGTTGGTGTGATTTTTAAAAATGTTTTAAACAGGAATATATCTGGAATATTGGCCTGGTTTCCTGCATGAAGCTGTAGATCCAGACGTTGCTTATCAATTCCTTTCATATTTTTCTTATCATTTGCTGTTTTTGTTGCAGAGCTCTCCATCCTCTCTGACAGCAATAACCAACTCTGTCAACTCCCAGGGGATTGTGGTACCGACCTCTGCACTACAACAAGGGAATGCTGCCATGCCAACACAAGTGGTAACAGGTAAGGGCTACCAACGTGTGCTGAGAAGGGCTGGTTGGTTTTATATTTTATCTTCTCTTTCCTCCAGCTTGCATTCCCTCTATCCTTGAAACCAACACCACTTTTCTACTTCCATAGCAACTGAGACATTAATCACCAAAGAATACTTGTTTCTTTTCGTCAAGAAGCAAAGGAGGATGGTGACGCATTCATAGTTAGAAATGTGTAATGTGTTGTTATGAGTAGGCAACTTACAATCATATTTGTATTGGTTAACTGTTGACGCATTCATCAAGATACATGCCATCTTGATGACACCATGCATAATGATATCGAGGTAATAGAAAGGAAACAGTGCAGAATATGGTGTTACAGTGAAAGTATGGTGCAGATTGAAAAGTAAAGTGGAAGGGCAACAATGAAGTAGATTTGGAGATCAAAAGTTCAAGGGTATCTTCAATAAAAACAGAAAATACTCAAACATTGATCAGGTCAGGCAGTATCTCTGGAGAGAGAAACAGAGTTGACATTTCAATTGCAAGAAATTTCTTCGGAACTGAGAAAGGCAGTAGCTGTTTTCCTCAGCACTAAAAATGCTTCAAGCAGTTACCATCCACGTTACTGACCCGGATCAGCAACCTCCAACAAACTTTGATCAATCTTCCTGGATATTTTTAATTTTGTAAACCCCAACTTTCCAAAATGAAATACAAGTTTTCCTGTCAACTTGATATTTCATTTTTTGGTCTAGTATAAAATAAACATTTCCTAGACTCGTCCCCTTAAGGACTGAACAATATTCCATTCTGTGGCTGGAATGAGATTGATGTGAGCTTCACTCGTGAACCTCTGGACAGAGCCTAAGTAAGGGAAGAATGCAGATTTGCAGTCAGATACTCTGGCCATTGGTCAGCAATATGGGATGGAACCTCACCAGGCATTTATCCTTCCCCTTGGATATGTAGGGTTTTGTTCTCTTTGCTCAATCATATTTTAATTAATTCTTGGGATGTGGACTTTGCTGATGTAGGTACATTTATGGATGAGGTGGCAATTTACATGAGCATCATGCTAGGCTATTTCAGAGCTTTTAGATAAAAGAATGGAGTTGCATCAGTACCAGATCAGTTAAGGATGGCCCATTTCCTTGTCAAGAGTACCTTGCTGAACTGCTATGTTAGCATAGACTACAAGTGCATTGGTCACATTTACTGATGCCAGCTGCTTATTTCCATATTTCCTTGCAATATCACTACCTTTTTTATCCTCAGAGAATAGAGACCATACTTACAGATCACAGAGATACCCATGTTTATTAGTTATTTCAAACCTACGTTCCAACTTTTAAGGACTTGGTGTTGCTCTGAGCAGAAATTTTGTCAACAAACAGGATATACCGAATAGCTTCATGTAATGAAAGGAAATGAACTGGAAGAGATTCCGATTTATTTATCACGAATGTACGTCAAAACACAGTGACATGCATCGTTTGCATTAACAACCAACACACCCAAAGATGTGCTGAGGGCAGCCCGCAAGTGTTGCGCACTTTCCGGCGACAACATAGCTTGTCCGCCATGCGCGGCAGAACAACACAGAACACAACCAAACAGCAAGCCCTATTGCCTCCCTCACTCCCACCCACCCACGCACGTACAGAGTCCACCAACCCCAGCTGAGGTCATTTTCTTCAGTCTCCAGCCTCGAGGAATTGCAGACATTGGGCCTTTGACTTCCCCAGAGGACTCACAGAGGGGAAAAACGCTGGCATGAACTACATGAATTAGAATCATAAATCCATATGACACAGAAAAAAAGGCCCTTGAGCCCATTGAAACAGTTCCAACCACCTATTTACACTAACCCTACATTAATTTCATTTCATTCACATCGATCCTACCACTCACCTACACACTAGTTGATCTTAACCATTTAACTGACCAACCTACACATCTTTGGGATATGGGAGGAGACTCACATGGTCATGTGGAGATCATGCAAGCTCCCAGCTAGCTGGCAGTGGAGGTCAGACTTGTACCTGGGCCTCTGGCACTGTGAGGCAGTGGCTCTCATTGTCTCAGTATGCTGGATTAGGTGGGCGAAACAGCCTGTTTCTGTGTTGTAATCATAGTGTATTTCAGTGATTTGCCTTTATAGTTTGCAGACTGTAATAGAACAGTTGTACTGCAAATCTCTACGTTGTTGAAATATGTATCAGAATCTGACCGAGGGTATGTGGGTGTGGCATCCGTTAGTCTCGTGAGACCATGGATCTGTGCCCTGTCCAGGGAGCAGGCCTGGGCAAAGTTGTATGGGAGACCGGCAATTGCCCATGCAGCGAGTCTCCCCTCTCCACGATACAGCCTGGCACCGGTGTCGTCGCAGGAGTTGCCAGAACGAGTATACCATGGATTTTGTGCTCATTGTTCTGCATCTTTTACACTTTCCTAAAGGAGTGGAGCTATTTACTTCTATAACCATGTGGAAGCTTGGAACCTTTGTGCAGTTAATGACTGTAATCTGGATTTACTCCGGCCCTGGACTCGGCATGACAGAGCATGAACTTCCTCAAATTTCTCAGCACCTCAGCCGAGAAAGCTGCCACTGAGCCTGCAGCAGGTCAGGGTTGAACTTATTCTCAGCGAGAAAAGTAAAAGGGTGGTTGAGTACAACTTGATTTTAGATTTTCTTTTGATTTATTGAGTGGGGCTAAAGTATTTGTTATTGAATAGGATTTTCAGGTTTTTATGGAGATACAAGAGACTGCCGTTACTGGAATCTGGAACAACAAGCCAAGTGCTGGAGGAACTCAGCAGCTTCAGGCAGCATCTAGATGAATGGTCTTAACCTGAAAGCTGATTTTCAATTTCTCTGCATACATGCTGCTTGACCTGAAAGTGTTCCTCCAACATCTTGTGCTTTCCCCCCCCCCCCCCCCCCCCCCCCCAGATTTTAAGCTTGGCGGGCTGTAAGACTTGTGCTGCATGTCAAAGCTAATCCTGGGCTGGGTTTTCCATGTGTTCAGACTGGCCCTGCATCAGGGCTGTGGAACTTTGTACCAGGAAACCTCTCCATGTAAGATTGAGCAGCACAGTATGGGAACAGACCCTATGGCCGACTGTATCCACACCAACCTGTTTAAAAAAAAATATACTACCAACCCTAACCCATTATAGTCACCCTACATTCCTATCAGCTCCCCTCAGTTTCCGTCCTCGCCTGCACACTGAGGCAGCTTATAGTGACTAACTAATCTACCAACCCAGTCACGGAAAATGTAGAAAAAAGCATGCAGATGCTGTTGAAAGTCAGGATTAAACTATGTCACGGGAGCGTAAGGCAGAGGCTCTACAGTAGATCCTGGTTATTGAGCCACTGATGGGATATTGAATGCTTTCCATTTTGGGCACCTAATATCTTTACCAAGCACTGACATCTGTTTATTATTGCTACTGGAAAAAATGTTGAGGTTTTAGAGTGGATGCCTGGTAGTTTAGCTGAGATATGTAGTGACCAAAGTAAGTAAAAGTGTTATCGGTATACAAATTCTTGTAGGACGGTGTCACAAACTGGGCAGTTTTGACTGGAATCACATTTCTCCAAAGATTTGTTGGTCCATCAATGCCTTATATAGCAGAAATATGAACTTGGGTGATAATTTGAAATTTTATAACATCAAGGAATTAGACTATAGGTATTGGTCTAGTTATTTTCTAGTTTTTAATTATAGAAAAAAACTATGCTATGGTTTATGCTCCGCACTGGCTTCCCCCGATCTTCTCCACGAGTTTCTTTTATTTATTAATTTATTTCTCGGGGAAATAGTCCTTGCTGCTCAGCCCAGCATTGTTTGCTGATCTGTCAAGGATATCTTCAAGATGTGGTGCCACAAGAAGACCCTCACTATCCTTGACATGCACTCTTGTCGTTACTACATCTGGGGAGGAGGTGCAGAGCTTGAAGACCCACGTTCAACAATGTAGGAACAACTTCTTCTCCTCCACCATCAGATTTCTGAACTGTCCATGAACCCATGACCACTACCTCATTATTCCCTGTTTTTATTGCATTATTTATTTATTTTGTGATTCATTTTAATTTTCTGCCTTTGAACTGTCCTGCTGCTGCAAAATAACATTTCGTGTTATATGTCAGTGATAATAAACCTGATTCTGGTCCCCTAAATGCCCCAAAAGATGGTGGTAAGCCATCATCTTGAACTGTTGCAGTCTTTCTGAAGAATGAGCTCCCTCACTGCATGTGGGAGGTTGCACCAGGATTTACACCTTGCAACAGTGAAGAGCTGCTTCAACTTTTCACCTGCGGTATCTGTCGGGACAGATTCATTCTGGATCTGGAGGGCTGAGCGAGCTAACAAGCATGTGGCGGGGTGGATTGGGTCCTGGGTGATGACCTGCGCTTGGAATTCCCTGAGCATTTCAAAGCTTTCCATCTGTCAAAAGACTGTAAACTGATGGAGAAATACAAAGCTATTTAAATGGATTGAAATTGAAATAAAATGATTTAAAAGATTCAATTACAAGGTATTTAAAACAAAGAATTAAATAACATAAAATGAAATAAGTCATCTTTTCCCATTGGTGCCCCCTCCATATTCACAAGCCTTCCTTGACATAAAGACCATAAGATACAAGAGCACAATTAGTCCAATCAGCCAGCTGACTCTGCTCTGCCATTCAATCATGGATGATTTTCTTTTAACTCCCATTCTCCCCGTAACCCTTACCAATCAAGAACAAATAAAGACAGGTTTTTGTTGCTCCACTATTCTGCCTGATAATGCATCCTCAGATGCAGTAGCACCCGACCTTCAGCATGTCTCAAACTTCGACCTTTGACCCGCCATCTGCCAAAGGCCAAGGTATGTTTACAACTGATAGGCAGCTGAATCTTTTGGACCTGCCTGCTATTTGTCAGCATGATATAGGTTATTGTCTCACAGACATATCAAAATTAATTTGCCAATAAAATACTTACTTTGTGAGCTCATTATTAGTGCAGCTCTTGCTGGCTGCAGTTAACAGTTCTGATCAGAACAGCTGACTTTCACCAGCTGAAATTTCAGTTGGACCCAGACTCACACACCTGTGCTGTTAAAAGTGGAAATCTGAGATGTTGTACATGAGTAATGGCGCTGTGCATGCCTAAACACAAAGAAGTCTACAGGTGCTGGAAACCCCAAACAACACATGCAAAATGCTGGAGGAACTCAGCAGGTCAGGCAGAATTTATGGAAATTAATAGATAGCTGACATTTTGGGCTGAGCCTCTTCTTCAGGACTGAGAAGGAAGGGGGAAGATACCAGAATAAATAGGTGTGGGGAGGGGAAGGAGGTGAGCTGAAAGGTGAGAGGTGAAGCCCTCTGGGTGGGGAAGGTCAAGGGCTGGAGAAGAAGGAATCAGATCAGAGAGGCGAGTGAACCATAGGAGAAAGGGAAGGAGGGGCACTGGGGGAGGTGATAGGCAGGTGAGAAGAGGTGAAAGTTAGTGGGGAATAAGGGGGGGGTTAAATTTGATTACCAGAAGGAGAAATCAATATTCATGAAGTTGAAGACCACCCAATAGGAATATAAGATGTTGCTACTCCACCCTGAGGGGGGCCTTAACTTGGCACAAGAGGAGGCGATGGATCGACACGTCAGAACGGGAATGGAAAGTCCCCCACTTGTGGCAGATGGTTCGGAGGTGCTTGACAAAGTAGTCCCCCAATTTACGACGGGTCTCACTGATGTAAGGGAGACCTCATCGGGAATACCAGACACAATTGACAACCCCAGAAGAGTCACAGGTGAAGTGTTACCTCACCTGAAAGGACTACCTGGGGCAGTACATAAGGGAATGCAGATTAGGAGCAGGAGTTGGCTACTCCACCTGCTCTGATATAAAGTAAGTTCATGGCTGATGCATTTACAGTCTCAGCCTGACATTCCTATCTACCTATGGTTGTCAGGAAATGTAGAGGAGGCTTATCCCAAGCACAGGTCAGCAGAGATGATTTAGCGGTGAGTGACAAACTACAAAACAAGAGAGACTAGTTACTTAACACAACAAGGTAACCGAAGGCTAGGAGCAACTGGTTGAAGCTGGTCAGTTCAAATGAGGGCTGGATTTAAATAGACTGCAGATGATGAGTTGGAAATGAGTGGCAGGTGACTCCTGTCAGCTGGGTGGAGATTGGGAGGTACCGGCTTGTGCAGGCCTGGCAGTTGTAACTTTCATCTCCTTGCTTTTTTGTAATTCAGATCCTGCACAGGTCTAACCTGTCTTAGGATACAAGAACAAACTGATTCCATTTGGGATTCTAGTCCTAATTGTATAGGGCAAAGAGAACGCTAAACAATTCTTTTTATTTTAGTTCAATATTTTTAGATTATCTCCAAATGCTTATGTGTTTGTAATTAAAATCTTGGGAATTTTTAGATAACTGGTTTCAGAATTCATAGCTCTAAAATGCACCTGAATGCCAGAGGTGTTTAAAACCTTTTAGAATTCCTATAAATTTGACAATGGGCAAAGCCCCACCTCAATCTCCACCTTCTGTCAAAGTCTTTTGGCAATATTCCAGGTGTGTTGTTTCTGCCTGAGAGCTTGTCACTGCTGTGATAACATCTCCCAATTCAAAGTTCCAGAGGACTAGCTAACTTAACCCTCAGAATTCGACCCTGGTGTATCGGGCTTGAGTAGTGGGTTGTATCCAGCAGGATCCAGCTCTGCATGCTTCGATATTTGTGCAAGGTCTCCTTTCTTTCTTCAAAATTTTGAGTGTACTCATTGAGTGCCAGTGGCATGAAGTTTCACAAATGACATCTTCATGAGAGAAGCAAGCATGTTTAATTAGTGGCAGTAAGTGGCTGGTTGGTTGTTACTGAGGATGGGAATGCAAGAAGAATAATTTGTCATCAATCATATGATGGCACTCTTCTCTCCTTTCTCAAAGCATTTTTTTCTCAACTCATTTTTAGAAAGGAGTTGTTCTTGGGATAGCAGTTGACATTGTCAAGGAACTATTTATTGCCCAACCTTGGTTGAACTCGGGGCATTGAATCAATTATGCAATGCAGAGCTAGAGTTTCACGTAGGCCATTACTTTACCCAAGGACATTAATTTTCATAATAATTGGCAACTTTTTTTTCTGATAATGCGTCACATACAAGATTTATTGAATTTCTTTTCACAATTTGCTATTTTATGAAGTGCACTGTAAAACCTTGGGGTTGTCAGTCCTATAACATAACCACTAGCCAATTAAACGTATTTTTTTTAAACAAGATTTTCTATCGCCATGCTTAGTCTTTCTTTCCTTGGTTCAGTATACCTTTCCCATTTGCCCTGTCCATGGCAAGCTGAAAACATTTTTGTACCACTTTGTTGGTTTATTATTGTCACGTGTACCAAAGTACATGTGAGAAACATTGGTTTTCATGCCCGCGATACAGTTTGTTTCATCACATCAGTACATTGAGGTTATACAGGGGAAAGCAAAAACAGAATGCAGAATAAAGTGTTACAATTACAGGGGGAGTGCAGGGTGGGCAGACAGTAAGGTGGAAGGCCATGATGAGGTAGATTATCAGCTTAAAAGTCCATTTTGTAGTACTAGGAGGTCATTCAATAGATAGAAGCTCAAGGATAGAAGCTGTCCTTGAGTATTGTGAGGTTGTGTTGGTTTATTGGTTAAAAAAATAAATATTTTGTGGCAGCTCTGAACAAACTTATCACTTTTGTTATTCATTACATTTTAATTTTCTTTTCCTGTAAAATGTCTAAAAACTTGACATTACATAATATGAGGAGAAATAAGCCAACTTTTAGATAACTTATCTAATATCAGTTGCCAGACGCAGCTGTGGTTTTGGAAACGTGTATCCATTAGTGGTTCTGAGAATCAGATCATTTTGAAATTTTATTCCAGTTGTGTAAAATCTAACCTGCAATGTGACGGTTATCAGGATGTAAACCATTGTCCTGTGTTATTAAATGATTATAAGCAAGTTTGTGGAACCTGATTACAAATAGCCCAGAGACCTGACTTGTGTTTAGAGGGGGGGGGGGGGGGGGTGGGAGAAAGAGTAGTGCCATTCCCATTTGGGCCCTTGCCATCCAGTGTAGCAACTGAAAAACCACATTGTTAATAAACAGCAGAGCAATTTTGGATATTTCCTGTACAACTAACAAAATACGGTTAACAGAGTTTAAAGAGTTAAGAATTTTACCTTTCTGAAATTCTTGGCCCTTGATTACCGTTCTCAATAGCTGAGAAATAGATACGTCATAAAATCTCATTTGCAGATAATATTTTGTCTGCCTTAGTTGCATTATTGGATTGCTTTTCCTATATTATTTTGTCTGCTTTTACCTGCATTATTTTGTTTGCCCTTTCTGTATTGTCTTGCCCCATTTGACTCTGGAATAATAAAACTGTACCACATGAATGCAGATTAATTTGTGATAGTGAGATTCTTAAAAGGGAAATGAAAATATTTCCATATTATCTTTGTGCTGTGTTCTTGCACAGGTGGAACAATTTACCAGCCAGTAACTATGGTAACCTCTCAGGGTCAAGTGGTGACCCAGGCCATTCCGCAGGGTACAATACAGATCCAGAATACACAGGTAAGAGATATAGACAATTTTTGTCACCCTATGTATTTAGCCTTTGAGATCAAAGCATCAGCATCACTATGTCTAATCTCTGAATTTTCCTGATTGAATTACCCTAACATCAGACACAAAGAGCTTCCATAAATCAGACTGAAAATTGAACAGGGATACGTCACAGGTTCAGCTGAGTGCCTGACTCAGAAATCTGCCCCTCCCCAAGAAAACCAGTACAAATCATGAGGGAACATGAGCCACAGTCAGAGTACTGATTATTTCCCAATCAAAATATTATTAATGCAGGTTGCTGACTTGACTACTTTGAGATGATAGTGTATATGTGGAAGAATGGATAAAGATAAATTGTGTCAGGACCTGTTGTGGCCCAGTAAACATATTTCTGAACAGTACACCTCATGACATCTGATTTTTCACTTCACTGTTTATGGAATCTTGCTGTGCACATTGGTCAATGTAACGATATTAATTCCTTTTTAAAAAGTAATTTACTGATTAGACCACCTTCAGGTTATGTAAATCTCCATTAGAAATACTTCCACAATGAGGCCACTCTCAGGGTGGAGGAGCAACACTTCATATTCCATCTAGGTAGCCTCCAACCTGATAGCAGGAACACTGATTTCTCCTTCCAGTAATTCTCTCCTCCCCCTTCCCTCTTCTTCTAATCCTTACTTTGGCCTCGTACAACTTCTCACCTGCCTATCACCACCCCCTGCTGCCACTCCTTCTCACCTTTCCTACCTATCCTATCAGATTCCTTCTTCTCAGTCCTTTGCCTTTTCCACCTATCGCCTCCCAGCTTCCAAAGTCACCCCCTCCCCCATCCACCTGGCTTCACCTGTCACCTTCAAGCTTGTCCTCCTTCCCCTCCTCACAGCTTTTTACTCCGGCATCTTCCCCCTTCCTGTCCAGTTCTGATGAAGGGTCTCAGCCCCAAACGTCAACTGTTCATTCATTTCCATTGATACTGCCTAAGTTGCTGAGTTCCTCCAGCATTTTGTGTGTACTTCTCAAGATTTCCAGCATCTGCAGATCTCTTCTGTTTATCATTAGAAATACTTGCCTGTTTTTGTGTTCACCAACATGTGGGGATTGGATGCTACAGTGAATTAGACACTTATGATTTGAAAATCATTTCAAATTGATTGGCATGACTATCTGCTGGCCTTAAGCATACTGTTTAAATGAAATCAGAATTCAGCTCCTTCAAGGTTTCAAAGGTACATTTAATGTCAGAGAAATGTATAGAATATACATCCTGAAATACTTTTTCTTTGCAAACATCCACAAAAAACAGAGGAGTGCCCCAACGAATGAATGACAGTTAAATGTTAGAACCCCAAAGTCCCCCCACCAGCTCCCCTCCCTCCCACGTGTAAGTGGCAGCAAGTAATGATCCTCCCCTCCCCCCACCAGTTTTTAAAAAAAGCATCGGCACCCACCACCGAGCACTCAAGCATGAGCAAAGCAACAGCAAAGACACAGACTTGAGGTACTCCAAAGACTACTCGTTCACCTGGTATTTGATATACCGCTCTCTCTCTCTCTCTCTCTCTCTCTCTCTCTCTCTCTCTCTCTCTCTCCCTCTCTCCCTCTCTCCCTCTCTCCCTCTCTCCCTCTCTCCCTCTCTCCCTCTCTCCCTCATAAGGGAGAAAGAGATGTCTCTGTTTCACATTGAGAGGGGAGGCATAACAAACATATCGCTGGTTTACGATGTTAAAGTCCGGTGCGTCACTTTTTCCGAGTTCTGTGCCCAAACATCTCCGGTCTCTGGGCACACAGCCAAAGATCTTCCATCTCCCACAACACACTGATCTCCTGCCTGGACACTGACCTTCATCCGCCCGTCTCCAGAGCCACGAGATCTCGGCCCTCCGAAGGTGAGCTGAGCTCTTAGGCCACGCCTTTGGCGTGCTGAATAACGGCCAGTTGTGAAACCTCGAGAGTGGGTCCCATTTCCACAGAGAACCTTTAGTCAGCGTGTAACTCCAGGTCAGGGTCTTCAAAAGAACCTGAAAGGGAAAAATAGAGATATTAAAGATAGAAATAGAGCTGTTTCCAAAGATGCAAACAAAGGAGGCCGTTAGGTGCCATTAATTCTCCTAAGCTCCTCCTTTAAGAGGACAAGATCCTGATGGATCTTGTCCACAGCACTGATTGATGCTAAAGTTTAGATGGTCAAAGTTGCAGCAGAAATCCAGTGACCTCTTGCAGACACTGGAGTTGGGATACTTATGTGAACTATGCACAGCAACGGGACAGAATGCAAAGAGTTTTGTTGTTTCTGCTTCTAAAGAGACTGAGACTGAATGAGAGAGTTTGTTGCCTCTCATCTTAAGCATAATTTTGATCAAAAGATGTTAGTAACACTGAAGAGGCAGAAGTTTGTGGCAGCAATGGAATCAATGTAGAAATTGAATGTACTCATTACATTTTTATATGCAAGTCACATGTGAGGTATCGATTCAAATAGGTGGACTCTAATATCCAAATGTCACCCTCCCTTTCTGCCAGTCTCAATGTTCAGTAGTCAGGGTAATGGAATCTCTATCTGCAGTAATGTCTTCACCATTCTTGTGTTTTGTGCCGGCTAAGTCCATGATGTGAGTCACACTCACAAGCCCCTGCATCAACTCACACCTCACAGCTCAGTGGAGCCATTCTCACTAATTGGGCCACACTATCACAGAAGGACAATGAATCTCACCTTCTCCCTTCATTGCCATGTTCCTCACCTTCATGGTTGTCTTTTAGGTAGCTGCTATGCAGAGATGCTTTAAAATTCTTATTCACTTTCAGTTAATCAGTAAATACAAAGCACTTACGAGCTCTGATTGCAGTTGTTAAAGATGCCATACAGGCCTTGTCCATGAGGCATAGGAGCAGAATTAGGCAATTCATCCCATCATATTTACTCTGTCATTCACTTACTTACTTGGGCCCTTAGCTTCCAGTGGAGCATAGGCCATTGACGACCCCCTGTGTCCATCATCCTCTGAAGTCGATGATATGGTTGGAGTTCATCAATACCTATGCAATCCATTCCATCCACTGTTATCACTGCAATACTATTAAATACTGGTCACACCAATTAAAATTGATTACACCAATTAAAAGAACATTAATCACCCTAGGAAAGGCGTTGGCCTACACAGGTTCACCAGAGCCCTGTTGACCCGGCCTTATCCATTTCCACCTCTCATGACAGGGACATAGTGTTGGACTTTGAGAGGCTCTGTCATTCAATCATGGCTGATTAATTTTCGGTCCCAATCACCAGCCTTCACTGTTCTTCCCTTGACCTTTAAACCCTTTACCAATCAAGATCTACCATTTTTCCCTAAATACACCTAGTGACTTAACCTCCACTGCCATCTGGCAAAAGATTCCACAGATTCACCATCCCTGGCTGAAGAAATTCTTTGTTACCTCAGTTTCAAAGGGCATCCTCTCGTTCTGAGGTTTGACCTCAGATCCTAGATCCTCCTACGATTGGAAAATCCTCTCCACGTTCACTTTATCCAGCTCTTTCAGTATTCAGTAGAAAACCCTCCCTTGTCCTTCTGAGCCGTGTTAGGCCCAGAGCTATATATTTTGCTTATAAGTATTTTCTTCCAGGGTTCCATTTAGTGGAAAGAATGCCATTGCACTGCTTATGCGATATCCTTGCCCAATTTTTGAATCTGTTGAGAGATTTCAAATGGGCGATAGCTCTATACACAGCACATGTTGGCAACAAAAGAGGGTGATATCCAATTTCTGGACATCTGTTTAAATAGGGTGTGCATAATAAAGTTATTTGGTTGGATATCCTGTATGGGATAATATCCCAATTTATTTCAATGTGTGAACAGTGACAAGAATCTGACAATAAATGTAATTACTGCAATACCATTAAATACTGTGTAGCTTGATCACACCAATTAAAAGAACATTAATCACACCAAGGTTGTCCTGCATTTATTTTCAGGCCTGAAGTTCAGAGAATGTGCTAGTTGTCAAATCAGAAGAAAAATGATTATTTCTCATTGACTTTCACCAAATGATGCTGCATAGACACCTCATTATTTTTTTTGAATAAGTAGAATTCTGACAGAAATCTTTATAAGTGCAACAATTCATTAGCACTCGCTGTGAGGCAATCGCTGCAAGATACCAAAAAAAATTACCTTCTATAATGATACGGTGCCTTAAACTGGTCTTAATGATTGCAATTTTAACAGCAATTCTACTATATGAAATATTCTCATTGCATTGTTTGTGTAAGGAATTGGGCCAAATAGTTGAAGAGACAAACCATGTGTTGGACCTTCAATGAAGGTTCATCGCAGAGCCACCTCACACCTATCTCCCACTTCTCTCCATACATAAAATGGGAACAAGTTATTTAACCCTCAAACATATTTCTCCAGAGCAAGGTCTTGATTGACCTCACTTTAATCCCAATTACCCCTTCTCACCCCCTTTGCTCAGATCCCTTGACAACCACGTGTGATAAACAAGCTAAAGATCATAATCATGGAATTTCAAATTATTGCTCAGCATCCACAACTTTTTGACACAGAGAATTCCAGATTTCTATTAGAGTCTGATGTATAAATGTTCTGGCTCTAATTTTCAGCTTATTTCCTTTGTTCCTTTTTGGTAACAAGTTTTTCTCTTCATCTGTCCTATTGAATTCTTTCAATATTACAATCTGATCATATCAGTCTAGTAAAGTGAAAGGAGTGCTAGTGAACCTAGAATTTTAATCCAAGTGGCAGGACCGTTCTGAATTTTCTACCCACCTGTAACTGTCAGTTTTTATCATACAAGGACTGTTCAAATCACTCTTCCCATTTCTAATAGCCCTAGAGAAGAAGCTAAATGAGTTGCTTTCTGAACCTTTGCAGTCTGTATGATGGAGGCATTTTTCTGGCGCTATTGCATCAATAGTTCCAGTATTTTGACCCACCAACTTTGAGAAAATACTGTATATTTCTAAGGCATGATGAACATAAGAAACCAGAGTTGGAGTAGACTTATCTCCACAGCTCTCTCAGATAGGATATTTCCAAAGATACATGACCCTGTAAGAGAAGAAATACATCTTTGGCTCCATCCAAAATGGAAGACAACTTATTGTGAAACATTTCTCCTGGTTTGAAATACTCTTAGTGGGAGAATCGAATTGGCAGCATCCATCCCCCTTCAGAATCTTCTTTCAATAAGATCACCTCTTGTTTCTTCAAACCACTGAGATTTGGCCCAACCTCTCAACCTTTCTTCATAGATCAATGCCTTCATGCCAGGAATCAAACTAATGCACCTTCCCTGAATTGCCTCTAAAACAAATAGATCCTTCCTTAAAAAGGCGATCAAAGCTGTACCCAATTCTCCAGGTAAACCATCCCTAATGTTGCATTTCATGCCTCTTACAATAAAGAAAATATTCCACTAGTCTTGGTAATAACTTGGTGTATTTGCCTATCTGCCTGATAATATTCTGTGCTTCATGTTCCAGGATCATACTGTTTAAACAATTTGCTTGTTGATTCTTCCTTCAAAAGTGGATAATCTCACATTTATACTTGTTCTGCCAGTTTCTTTACTATTCATTGAACCTATCTACATCCCTTTGCGGGGGATCCCTTCATATCCATTACACAACTTGATATCTCACTTATAGATGTATCATTGGCAACTTGACTAATGGTATATTCAGTTTCTTCAGTCAAGTCATTGATATAAGTCATTGAGGCCACAGCACCAGTCCCTGTGGCATTGAGTAATTGCCAGTCAGAAAAAAGACTCATTTATCCTGGCTCTGTTTGCTATTAGCCACACCCTATTCATGCCAATGTACCATCCCCAATCTTGTACATTCTACCTTGTGTGTAATCTTACCAAGTGGTGTGCAGCTAAGTGTCCAACTCATATAGCTGGTTAACATTGCCCTTTCTTGTCACAGATGTTTGGGAAGTGTTGCTGGAGTAGTCTTGGTACACAATGTGCACCATTGGTGAGTGAAGTTAACTTTGAAAGTGGTGGATTTGATGGATGCCAGTCAGCCAGGCCTTGTTTTGGATGGTTTTGACCATCCTGAGAATTCTTAGTGCTGCTTTGACCCAGACAAATGAAGAAAATTCTATTATAATCTTGGTTTGCACCTTGTGTTTAGTAGAAAGACCTTACAGAATCGGGAGGTGAGCCACACACCCCAGAGTGACCGGGCCTCTGTAACCACTGTGCTTGCATTACTGGTGACATGACTTTAAATGCTCCACATCGGAATTAAATCCTCCTTTGGCTTCCTCTGTTCTCAAGAAAATGCCCCCAGCCTGTCCATGCTTTCCTCCATAACTATAATTTTCCACTCTTGGCAACATTCTTGCAAGTCTCCTCTGCACCCATTCCGATCCAGTCACATCTTTATGATGATGTGAAGGTTACTTGCTACTTGTATTGGACGACTGGGCTTCAGCAACGGCATTTGTCTTACTTTGTGTTGATGCTGTGACTTGTTTCCACCTCAACGCTAACGTTAGATTTGCTTGAATTCCTTGATGTCACATCCTGTCATGTTCTACCTTGGTATCAAGGGGATCCTTAGCCCCTCACTGCTGAAATTCAGTTCATTTTGTCCATATATGGACTGAGGTTGTAATGAAGTCTGAATCAGAGTGGTCTTGGCAAAACCAAAACTGCCATCTGTGAGCAAGCCATTGATCAGTAAGTATTTTTTGGTAAATCTAAGTTGATAACATTACACCCAGGATTTTGATGCTGCACAAATTTTCTGCTTCTTAGAAAATGCCATTGTTGTAGTTGTACCGGAGTCAAGTCACTTTTTATTGTCATTTTGACCATAACTGCTGGTACAGTACACAGTAAAAACGAGACACCGTTTTTCAGACAGACAGACAGACGTACTTTATTGATCTCAAGGGAAATTGGGTGCTACCATGGTGCTACATGAAACAATACAAAAACTACACTGAACTACGTAAAACAACACAAAAACTACACTAGACTACAGTCCTACCCAGGACTGCGTAAAGTGCACAAAACAGTGCAGGCATTACAATAAATAATAAACAAGACAATAGGCACAGTAGAGGGCAGTAAGTTGGTGTCAGTCCAGGCTCTGGGTATTGAGGAGTCTGATGGCTTGGGGGAAGAAACTGTTGCACAGTTTGGTCGTGAGAGCCCGAATGCTTTGGTGCCTTTTCCCAGATGGCAGGAGGGAGAAGAGTTTGTATGAGGGGTGTGTGGGGTCCTTCATAATGCTGTTTGCTTTGCGGATGCAGCATGTAGTGTAAATGTCTGTAATGGCGGGAAGAGAGACCCCGATGATCTTCTCAGCTGACCTCACTATCCGCTGCAGGGTCCTGCAATCCGAGATGGTGCAATTTCCGAACCAGACTGCGATGCAACTGCTCAGGATGCTCTCAATACAACCCCTGTAGAATGTGATGAGAATGGGGGGGTGGGAGATGGACTTTCCTCAGCCTTCACAGAAAGTAGAGACGTTGATGGGCTTTCTTTGCTATGGAGCAGGTGAGGGACCAGGTGAGATTCTCCACCAGGTGAACACTAAGAAATTTGGTATTTAGCAGAACAGCTGGATCAAGAGTGGAAATGCTCAGCAGTGCAGCTGAGATTCTGTTCAACAATATTGTAGTGTCTATGGTGTCTATTTGATTATGGCTGAAGTTATAACCAAAATCTGAATTTGCTACACACACGCTCTTCTTCAAAGTAAACTGGATAGAAATCTCGATAAAGACGAGAAAATCTGAAGATGCTGGAAATCTGAGCAACACACATGAAATGATGGAGGAACTCATGTGCCTATCTAGGAGTCTCTTAAATGTACCACTGTGCCTCTCATAATTTTAGTAATGTATCAGGTTTCCCTTTAGCCATTGGTACTCCAGGAAAAACAATCCGAGCTTGTCCAAGTTCTCCTTATAGCTAATACCCTCTCATTCAGACAGCATCCAAGTAAACATCTTATGAACCAAATTCTCCACATCCTCCTTGCAATGGGGTGACCAGAACTACACACAATACTCCAATACAACTGCAACATATTCTGTTAAATGTGTTCTCCTAACTCCTGCAATATAACTGCATCTTTTCTATAGGCACAGTGGTCAGAACTAGACACAGTAATTTGAACTCATCTAATCTACAGTTTTACCTGAAAAGTTAATTTTTTTTCCTCCTTCAACAGATACAGCCTGACCTGCTGAATGTTTCCAGCAATTTCTATTTTTATTTCAGATTTCCACTGTTTGTAGTTTTTTTAAAATTTTAAGCTGGATTTACTTTGCTTTTGTATTCTATCCCTTTGCTAATAAGGGTATCCAATAAGTCTTTTTAACCATCTTTTGATCTCTGAATCTCCAAACCCTCCTCATCTCTCAGTCTAAGTTATTAGTATACATTACAAGAAGCTAAGGATTGTGTATTGAACCCTTTTGAAACTCATGGTAATGGCCTTTCAGTTACTGTCGATAATTTCTCTTTGCTTCCCATCACTGATACTGTTGAGGATCCATTTGTCATTTTGCCTGGATCCCACGTACTTTTACCTTTTTGTTAGGTGGCCTATTTAGGACCCTATCTAAGGCAATGCTAAAACTGCAGTGGACTACCTCCAATACATTGCTCCCCTCAACCCTTCTCGTTAGGGCAGGAACAAATTGATTACGATTAGTAAGGTGCAGCCTTAACATATCAGTGCTGACTTCCTTGAGTGATCTCTGCCTTTTAAATGAAGGCTTTTATTGTCCTTCAGAACTGCTCCCCAATCATTTGCCCACTATCAAACCCAACTGGCCTGTCACTGGTTGTTTTCTCCTTTCCTTTGTAAACAACATTACAAAATAGTAGCCCTCCAGCCCTTTGACTAATCCTGTAGACAGGAAAGATTGAAAAATGAAAGTCAAAGCCTTCGCAGTAATCTGGGCTTGGTGATTTATCCACTTTAATAGGTGTTCAACTCTTTTTGTTTCCTTTCTTATTGTGTTTGTCCATTGAATATTTCACATTCTTCCTCTGTAACTATGATGTTGTCTTTATCTATTGTCACCCCCAAAGTTTCTGAATCTCTGTAAATAAAATCAGCTACTTCAACAAATAGATTATTTTCTAGCCTATCTGGCTCAAAGAATTTATAGTAACTCTCTTGTGGTTAGGTAAAGATCATAGAATTCTTAGAAACTTATGTAACTGGAAATGTTATTTGGCTTAACTATGGGTATAGATTAATCCTTTTTTTCCCAAAAATGCAATTTTTTAGCCCTGTAGGATATCACCCTTCAAGTACTCATCCCATAATCTTTTAAATGTATTAAGGTTTCTGTCTCCAAAACCCTTGCAGGTATTGAGTTCCAGCCCTAATATTCTTTGGGACGAGAATATTTTCTTCAGCTTTTCTCTAATTTTCTACCAATTTATTTAACCTTAGCCTTTTGGCTAACAACCACTCCACCAAGGAAATGGGTCCTTCTTCTTCACTCAATCTGGGACCAATAACAAACACGAGAAAGTGTGCAGATGCTGGAAATCCAAACAACACACACAAAATGCTGGAGGGACTCAGCAGGCCAGGCAGCATCTATGGAAAAGACTACAGTTGACATTTCCTCTAGCATTTTGTGTGTGTTGCTAGGATCAATAATTTTGCATACTTCAGATCAATATCCCCTCAGACTCCAGTCTAGACAAACTTTCATCGTTCCAAGAGCACCTCCTTTTGTATCTCCTCTGCTAGATACATGTGGTGAATTGCTGATAAACTGCCTGAAATAACATGTTGTCAGGTGTTTCATAAGCCAGGTATGATTATTGAGCTGGAAAGGAGGCAGGAGGGAAAGAGATTAAAAAGATTAGAAGCCTTTTGAAGCTTGGTAATAACTTCCTTCTTTTATGTCGAAGGAGCCAATTTCTTCTTAAATTTTCTTCTCCCAGACTAGCAATTGTGTTGATCAAGTTGGTTGTCATCTACTTCAGATACTACATTGTCAATAATTTTTTTCATGAACTTTCATTCCTTGGCTCTCAGTGAGATGTAAATGCAGGAAATTCTGCAGATGCTGGAAATCTAGCGCAACACACACAGAATGTTGGAGGGACTCAGCAGGTCAGGCAGCATGTTCTGATTTGATGAATGTTGACTGTTTATTCATTTCCATAGATGATCTCTGAGCTATGCTTGAGACAGTAAGCGACGTTACTGACTCCTTTGATATTTTGCCCAGGCAAGCACTGAAACTGTGATGACCAGAAACAGCTGTTTGAATGAGACAGAAGAGGAAACAAACACATCCCTTGTTTAAATGTTTAAAAACGTGAGAGCCTCTATGTATATATAGATAGATAGTGGTTGTCTTGTGCTTTGGCCTTCCTTCCAAAATTACATGATCCATTGGATTGCAATGGGGCAGTGTCAAAATACCTTCTACCACTTCTGTGTTCAGTCCTAATTCATTGTTCCTGACTAAATAGGTGAAGGTTGAATGTGGAAGTGGCAGAAGATTTTAACTAAGCAACACTACCCACAAAGCAAAACACCTTTTCCAGAAGCTCCTTTCTGGAAAGCAGTCTAGGGCTATTAAAACAAAAAAACTTCACACCATCTTAAAAGTTTCTTCCCCCGAGCAGATAATCTGATCAACTGTTCTAGTTAGCTCCAACCTCCCCACCTGCCATCTTTTACCTCAGTCACTGCACTGCGCTGTAAACACTCAAACCACTGTTTATAATGCTGTTTACATTGTAAATACATGCTGATATTTATGTATTTATGCACATTTTATTCCATATATGTACTACTAATGGTATTTTTATATTATAATTCTTTACTCTTTACAATTGTTGAATTTTTTTTTGTTGCATGTCACACAAAACACACAAAAGCAAATTCCTGATATGTGTAAATGTAGTACATGGTGAATTAAGTTGGTCCTTGATAACATTGATCCTTACACTAAATTCTCTTGAGAACTTCCACACACAAGTCAAGTCGTAGAATCACATGGCAAAGAAAGAGCCATCTTTGTCTGTTAGTCCTTTGAAACATCTGCCCAGCTGTTTCCATTGCCCTTCTCTTTTCGTAGGTCTGGACTTTGACTTTTTCAGATATTTCCTTCAATATTGAATGCACATCCACCATGCCTCCAGGCAGTGCATTCCACATCAAAATAGCTCGCTGAATAAAAAATATTGCACCGTCATTTACCCTTTAGTTCACTTCCAGTTTTAAGCCATGATGCCAGCCCTTGTGTGGTGTGCAGCTTGGGCCCACCTAAAAATGCGATGCCAGTATAATTCAGGATATGCCAAACAGCAGGGTGTGTATGAAAGAATAAAGCTAAAGCTGCTTGACCTTGCCTGGAGGTTGATTGCTTTGTGGAGGGTTAGAAATTCCTGCGGAACTGAATGCCTAGCATAAATGGTCTCCAAGATTTTTCATTTTCAGACATCACTTTGAACATTCTCAATGAGGCTGCAGTCTATTTCCCAAGGCCTTGGCACTCCTACTTCCAGTTTCAAGGAGATTCTTGATTTCCAATTAACACTCCAAGGCAAGGGAAATGGATGCAACTGGTTATGGAAAAGTTCAGCACGGTTGTCAGGAAAAATGTAGGGTGATTTATATCTGTAGCGGTCTCCAAGGGAAAGTAAAAAAGGCAAACGTTCTTGAATTATACACTGAAATGCAGTGTTGCGTAATAATAAGTTTTAAGTGAAACTATGAGCTGTGAAAAACAAATGGCTTTCTGGACCTTTGAATCTTTGTGACACTTATTAAGTGTAGCACATCATGTGGTACATCTACAAGAGGTCACTGGCTGAAATGATATACTTCTGGTTTAATGTGTGCTTTATTTGTTACACAGTTTGTATGATTTTCACATTTGAAAATACCAAACCATTAACTTTTTTCTCTATGATTTTATTTCTATGCATCTCCCCCTAAGAGATGATTTAGCTCATTAATGGCTTTTCCTAAAATTGAGGCCTGAGGCTGTAGTTATTATGAAAATAAAATGAGCTCTCGCTTATAACTTAAGCAGTTGCTCTGGTGTTACTTGCACCTTTCATACTAAATTTTGCCTATCATCTAATCCTTTAATCTTTAACATATTTATTGTGTGCCTGTCTTTTGCCCTTTATCTCTTTTGATTCCCAACCATTGTGGCCTCTACCACCACTGCCTCTCTGTCTGGTTTGGTGGAAGGCCAAGGTAAGTAAACAAAAAAAGGAATGAGACAGGTTTATAAGGCCATCAGAAACAAACCAAACATTGGTTCATTTTAGAAAAGTAGAATTGAAAATGTAGGAAATTGAGGGGAGATTTGATAGTAGCATACACAATTATGAGGGGTATAGATAGGTTAAATGCAAACAGGCTTTTTCCACTGTGGTTGGGTAAGACTAGAGGTCATGGGTTAAGGGGTTAAGGGGAACATCAGGGGGAACAAGCTGCCATGGAAGTGGTGGATGCAGGTTCGATTTCAATATTTAAGGGAAATTTGGATAAGTATGTGGATGGGAGGGGTATGGAGGGATATGGTCTGAGTGCAGGTCAATGGGACTAGGCAGATTAATAGTGCTGTAGTGTTCTGTAACTTTATAAAAAGAATTAAAGCAGATTATGATTTGTACAGTCCAGTGAGGGGAGAAAAAGCACAGTGAGAAATGAGAGAATAGACACATAGATAGTGTTATATGAATAATGCTTAGGGATTGGTGGGCAAAGACCAGTTGGGTCAAATGGCTCATTTCTCTTCTTTACATACTATATAATTAAGGGAATTATAGAATCATTATGATACAGTAGGAAGCAATGTTGCCCATCGAGTATTTGAGAAGATTTTTTTTTGTAAGGTGATCTAATCAGGCCAATTCTCACTCTTACCCTGTCTCATTTTCGCTTAAGTATCTGTCCAATTTCCTGAAATTGAGTCTCTTCCATGAGCCTTGCAGGCAGGAAGTTGTAAATGTTAGCCACTCTTCACATGATAGATTTTCTTCACATTGTCCCCTATCTTTTTCCAAACACAGATTTGTTTTTCTAGATTTTTAAACTATCTACTGATTGGAATAGCTTCTGTCCTATCCTATTTAAAGGCACCTTTAGAAATGTGCCATTTGTACGCTGTCCCTAAGTCTTTCTGCTGAAACATATCACTTTGTAGTTCCCTATAATCTATCTGCTACTTACTGTGCCGGCCTACTTGTAAACCAAGTTCAGTGTCGTTTGCATATTTGGAAATGTTACCTTGCACATACAGTTTGAAGTCATGAAATAGTGGTTCCCATACTGATGCCTATGCAACACCACTGTCTACGTCCCTCCAACTGGATTAATGACCATTTGTCAAGTCTCTTCATTTTATCACAAAGGAAATGGTTTCTCATCCACACTGTCACTGTTTCTTTTATTCCATGAGCCTCCATTTTGTTAGCTAGCCTTTTTAGTGGAGCATAGACTGAAATTCCACATTGACAAATCTATAGAATTCCCTTTGTCAGCCTTTGAGCAATGATGGGTCATCTGGTCAATCGATCCTATCCTACCATTAAATGTGTTCATTACTGATCTGCCGCAGGCTTCAACTCATCTTCTGAGCCAGATCTCCATAGCCCTCAGTTCCCTAATCCTTCAATAATGTATCTAACTTCTCTTTAAATACCTCCAGTGGTTATGCCAGGGATTCACACTCTCTGCAAAAAGAAAATGCGACATATCTCAGTTTTAAATGGTTATTCGCTTATCTTGGAATCTTGCCCCTTGTCTTGGCCCCTTGCACTTATGTAAGTTTCAATAAAATCACTTCCATTCTTTTAAACTCCGAATGCAGGTCTAACTTTTAAATATTCACAACAGGATGACCCTCTCATTGCAGGAATTAGGCTACGTCTACACTACACCGGATAAATCCGTAACCAAGCTTTTTCTCTTCATTTTGCCCTTCCGTCCACACTGAAAAGGTGTTTTCCTCCCCCGAAAACGGAGCTTTTCTAAAACGCCCTCCAGAGTGTGTAAATTTGAAAATGCCGATTGGGCAGAGTAGTGTGGATGGGGTAACCAAAGATTTCTAGAAATGCTGTCATGACGTGCCGGAACAGATGGCGGCCTTTCATTGTTTTCTTGAACACAACCCCCCACACAACCTAACAATTTCAGAACAGACGGCAACGAGACTGATGCCAGAAGAGTTAAAAATGTACTCACCAAATACTTTGACCCATAATTTACTGAATAAATAAGCATACTCACTTTGCCCTGTTTTCTGTCCTTGCTTGTATGAAGGTGGTTTACGTATTTATCCCTGACAATAGATGTGTAACCGCCTAATGTAACATTGTATGGAAATACAAGATAACACTGATGCAGACATGTTTTATACATTTAACAAGGTGCTTTATAAATGCAACATAGTTGATCTGTTTTTCAATGTTTGTCGTCAGCCGGGTCATACTGTCCGTGAACTCCCTGTCAGTTGCCTCCATATGCTCCAGTATTTGTTTCTTTTTTAGTTTTGTCCTCCTGCGCGAGAGCCAACAGCTGTCCGTCGTTTGGCAATTTCCTTTTAAGGTTTTCTAGTCTGTAACTGCACAAACGCGCACTTTCACAGCCAGATTTGACACCAAACTTGTCACTCGTTTTCTGTAGAGGTGTCCTGAGCATGCCCAGTAGAGGAGGTTCACCCAAATAACCTGTTTTAATGTGGATGGAGGTATTTTTGAAAACGCTTGGTGTGGACACCTATCGTTTTTATGCGAAACCGGCGTTTTCAAAATTATCCAGTCTAGTGTGGACGTAGCCTTGGCCTTGTGAATCTCTTCTATACTGCTGTCAATGACTTTACTTAAATGAGGGAACCAAAGCTGCACAGTTCTTCATGTGAAACCTAGCCAACACATCATTGATATATCAGTCAGGGAAGCCAAACACAATTTGCTTTCAACAAGTCTTCTCTGGCTGTGCCTTTTCATTTTTCCCTGATTTACAAATTTCCCCATCACCAAAATCAAATTAACCAATCTGTATTACCTGGGCCTGTTCTTGGGGTCCTCATCCAAGGAGAGTGCATTGGCACCTCCCCAGTACCTACGGAAAACTGAAGATTGTGTCAAGCTCTTCTACAACCACCACACTCCTCTTAGCAAGTTAATATTTCATCTGTAACTCGTGACATTACTTTAAGTACTCTCGGACTTTCTAGAATCTCCAGTTCTTCAGGTTCCAACCCATCTCTACACCTACTGAAGTGTTGAAGCATTTTACTCCTTGCTGAAGACTGATACAAAGTACCCACCCAAAAGTATGTAACAATGTACTGTAGCCATGCCTTCTCTCTCAATATTTAAATAGCCTTCTTGGTCCTCCCTCAGCTCATTACATCCAGCCTTGTGCTCAGTTATTGAGTGGTGGACATTTACATGGATTGTCTAGGAGCAGTTATTGGTGCCACATCACATTTTATAATAGATTGCCATTCGCTATAATGTACAAACAAAATCAATGTGTATCTGATGTGACATTGTTCATCTGTCTTGGACAAAGTGTAACTGAGAAAATAGTTCAGATGCAGACAGGCTTTTCAGTACTTTATACACACATTATTCAGTTATCTTTACCCTGAAGTTCATAGAGCCATAGAGCACAGAGCTAGCCCTTTAACCCAAATGGCTGTGTTGTTATCAATTACCCACTATACCAATCCCATTTGCCATGCTTCATCCACAGCCTTTTATTCATGTGCTGGGCTAGGTACTTGCTGAATGTTGCAAGAGTATCTGTCTCCACACCCAGTTCCGAGTTTTCACTACAAAACTATTTAAATGATATTTAATAGGAATTGATTGTGTGTGTGTGTGTGTGTGTGTGTGTGTTCTCTCCACAGAATCATGGTAAAATTGATATTATGGTGGAATATTGGAAGAGCCTCTTGGCTTAATTTCTGATGCTGATTGTATTTGACATTTGCCCTGGGATTTCTCCAGCACTTTAACACGTTGATGGGATATCTTATAGCGTATTGTCATCATACTTGTTGAACTGGTGTGGGCATAATCAGAATCAGATTTTATATCACTGGCATATGTTTATGAAATTTCTTTACAGCAGCAGTACATTGCAATACATGATAATTAAATATAGAGAAAACAAACTGAGTTACATTAAGTATATATATGTCTATTAAACCGTTAGATTAAAATAAGTAGTACAAAATAACAGAAATTTTCAAAAGTAGTGAGGTAGTGTTCAAGGGTTCAATATCCATTTAGGACTTGTATAGCAGAAGGGAAGAAGCTGTTCCTGAATCACTGAGTGTGTGCCTTCAGGCATCCGTATCTCCCACCCGATGGTAACAGTGTGAAGATGGCATGTCCTGGGTGGTGGGGATCCTAAATAATGGACCTGCCTTCCTAAGGCACGGCTCCTTGGATACTACGGAGGCTGGTGCCAGTGATAGAGCTGACTAATTTTACAAGTTTCTGCAACTTACTTCGATCTTATTGCAGTAACCCCTGCCCCCATACCAGACGGTGATGCAGCCAGTCAGAGTGCTCTCCACCATACATTCATAGAAGTTTTCAAGTATTTTAGCTGACAAACCAAATCTCCTCAAACTCCTAATGTAGTACAGCTGCTGTCTTGCTTTCTTTATAGCTGCATTGATATGTTGGGACCAGGTTAGATCCTCAGAGATATTGACACCCAGAAATTTAAAATTGCTCACTATCTCCACTTCTGATCCTTCTATGAGGATTGATTTGTGTTCCCTCATCTTACCCTTCCTGAAGTCCACAATCAGCTCTTTAGTCTTGCTGACATTGAGTGCAAGGTTGTTGCTGTGACACCACCCAACTGGTATATCGTGCTCCTGTACGACCTTTCGTCACCATCTGAAATTCTGCCAACAATCAGCAAATTTACAGATGCTTAGCCACATGGTCATGGGTGTAGAGAGAGTAGAGCAGTGGGCTAAGCACACATCCCTGTGGTGCCACTGTTACTTGTCAGCAAGGTGGAGATATTAATTAAACAAATAGCAGACTAGACTATTTTGTAGGTAATAGTTAGGGGAGAAATGTTGACTGTAAAATTAGGCATATCTTCTCCTTAAAGTGTGTTGTTAATTACTTTGGATCTCTCTAAAAATTAAGATGGGGGTTGACTTTAGGATCTCAATTAATATCTGTCCTGTCTTTAGCATTTACACCAGTAATGTTGCAGTGAGACAACGCCAGAGACTGTGTGCTTCAACTAAGTTTCTAAACTGTAAATATACTTTAAAAAGACAAAGGCAAATTGACCCTTGAATGTATTATTTTATAACAAAAGTGATGTTGCTGAACATGCATCCATTGATAATCATGATACAGATCAAAATCAGGTTTATTATCACTGTCATACTGTAGTAATGAGAGGATGGTGAGGGTCCTTGATAATGGATGTACCAGCTTTTGAAGGTGTCCTTGATGGTGGGGAGGCTCGTGCCTATAATGGAATTGCTTCGTCTATAACACCTTGAATCCTCTTATGATCCTATGCAGTGGCTCCTCCATACGAGACAGTGATTTGACCAGTCAGAATGGCCTCCACTGTACGTCTGTAGATTATGAGAGAATAGCAAGAAGATCATTTTGATTCTTCTAAGCAGTGCAGTGATGCATTGAACAGTAGAGATCACCTGATCCGCATTGGCTCAGTTGAAAATTATGTTCTTATAATGTATGATTGATTCAAATGTGTTAGAACTGTCGATGCTGTTTTGATTGTTTCCACATTCAGTGGAAGAGTTATGTTATGAACCCCGTAACTGGGTCACTTACCAGCAAAGATAGAGAGGTCCGTTGAAGTCTGATGATACTATTTTTAACAGTATTTATTAGTAAAAATACACAAAAATAATATCATTGCAAATATACAGATAATATACGTCGTCAATACTAAATCTAAAGGTGCGGGTATAATAATAATCAATAAGAAATAAGCTCTATCGTTGTCTAGGGGATAATGAATTGTCCGATGGAAATGTACAGTTCACTGCAGTTCCACAAGCTGCCGTCTTTTGGTTGTCACTGTGTTGCACTTTGTTGGAGAGAGAGAGAAATAGAAATCGAATGGGAACAGTTACCTCTACAGGTTTTCCAACCTTTATGATTTTGATCCATCAGGAGTCTCGTCGTCGTGGCCGTTCACTTGTGGCCTCTCCTTTAGCTAAAGCCGTTCTTCCGTGGTGAGCCCGCCAATCCCAGGCAAGGGAAGGACGCACACGAGCCCCCCACCGGCTGTCGCTATTAAACGCTGTCACGGGATTTCTAACGTTTCTCCTGGTGCGTCTGAAGGGGTTGTTCCCCAGACCCTCTTTTATCCTTACTCACGGGGTCTCAGATGTCATTCAGGTTGGGATGATGCAATCCCTCAACCAGACCACTCTGGTCGTCCCCTGAGGGGCTTCAATGAATAGTACAGTACTCAAAACACAATTCCGTCTCCAAGAGACAATGGCCGTTATCAGTGGTTTTGTTTCGCTGAGGCCAGGACACATTCCAAACCTTGTGGATTCTGCGTGTCTCTCTCTCATTTCCTGGGTCCCAGACCCAAATTAATAGCGATCTTGCGATTCTCAAAAAGGAGGGGGCGACTTTGTACCCTTCGGCCCCTCAGAGTTGCTGCACATTCATAACAGTTAGCTAATCTAAACTTGGATGCTCAAAGGTAACAACAGGGATTTGTATCCTGCCGTTAATCAGCATTTTGGAAAACAGAAGGAAATACATTGAGGAAAAAGCAGAGGGATAATGGCAGGAAAGCGTGATTCGAAGGAAAGTTCCTGTCTGTGTTTCATACGATGGACAGATGCAATGTTACCCACTTACTGAAAATTCACCTTTTTTTTTGGGCCTAAGTGAGACAAGGCATTTGAGAAGGCAATGTTTAATAAATTGTCCTCTCCTGAAGGTGCTTACATTGCTCAGATCAGTTCAATGATTCCCCCGAGTATGAAGTGAAATGTATGAAGCTGAAGATGTTACACTGAACATTTACAGGAAAATATAACCCTCAACATGGCATAAAACCACTCATTCATGATCTGTAACTACAATCTAACACCCACACTCCCATTAAAAAGAGATGTTTGAATGCCTGTTGGTGAACTTCTTACCACTTTCAAGACCTCCATTGTCCAAGTATCCATCCCCTCTATATCCATGGTACCTCCATTACTCCATTCTTGTCTACATACCAACAGTTGGCAGCTCCTCAAATTGTTTGGCTTCTCCTGGGATGTGAATTGAAAACAGTTAAATCAGATGCCACAATTAAAAGCAGCAGAATTTCCAGTGAGCTCGTTCTTCTGGATTCTCCCATTTATGTAATCTCTCCCACCATGTTTCCTTTGTGCCTCACAGATATTAGAGCTGCAGTTTCAGCAGGAAAGGTCACCATGCAATTCTTTTTCCATTTGACCTTTGACATCTGCATGGCATTTTAATGTAATATTATCACTGGCTGAAAATGCCAACTCAGGCAGACAAGGGATAGACCCTGGGACCTTCACATTCTGTAGCTCTGTATTTGCAGTTTTCATACCTCACTCATTGAAGGAACTATTTTCATTATTTTTAATTCACACAGATGAATCTGGAGTGACAATGAAGGTTTTTATTATAAATTATTGTGATGGTTGAATGGATCTTTTCAATGCAACACAGAGCTCTGCTGCTGTGTTCCTGTTCCAGTAAAATCAAACAGCTTCCAAGGAATTTTCCTCTGGCTTCAGGTGATGCAGCCAATAGGCCCGTGTTTCCCTATCCCCATGGTAACTGTCATGCCTCTGTTGCTTCTAACAACCCTTTTTCTTCAGGAAGTTGGAGTCATGGTGTCAGAAAAGATTAAAATTGCCCACATGTACATTATTAGAACTGATGTTTTAAATTTTGTCTTTGTACCATCACTGTGTGACTTTAAGATTTCATCTTATTGTAGCGAGTATGTGTGAGGTACACTGATTTGTATGATTGTGTGAAGCTGTGTTTCATAGCTGCTGATATTTATTGCACACAGATTACTGTTAGTTTATATTTCTTGTGAATTTCATGCCTACCGTGCACGGAATGTTAGCTGGAGGAAACTGAATCCTTTCCCATTTCCAGCTCCCGTTGTCAGTATCAGGCACTGGCAGGTCTGGCATAATACAGTTGGCTGCAGCATAACCTTCTCGCCCTTCCTCAGAGGAACACTAGGCCCTATTCCAGTGTATTTCACAGGGGATCTACAAGGCTGCCAACACTTTTTGGACATATCCAGGCTGCAGAACTCTTCCCCCTAACTCTAAACACAGCATCCTCACCCTTAGCCATCTGACAAACCCATCTTAGCAGTCCTTAAAGCAAATGGAAGTTAATGGTGTGACAATAGCACAAGATGCTGGAAACACTCAGCAGGTTTGGCCGTATCAGTGGAAAGACAAACAGCTAATGGTTCAGATCAAAGACCCTTCGTCAGAACTGATTACCCTTGAGGAAGTAGTCATGAACTGTTGCCTCAGTCCTGCAGGGGAAGGAGTTGCAGCATTTAGACCCAGTGATGATGAAGGGGTGGCCACATGATCCCAAATTAAGATGGCATTTGACTTGGGGAGAAACCAGCAGGCAATAGGTAAACTTGCAGGCAGTTTGCACATTCTCGCTGTGACGGCGTGGGTTTCCTCTGACATGCGGGGTAGGGTTGCACATACAGAATGCTGAAGGAACTCTGTATTTCCAGCATCTACAAAAATCTCTTGTGCTTCAGGTTAGGGTTAATAAATTGTGTTAGAGCCGGAAGCGTGGGGATACCTGTGGGCTGCCCCCAGCATAATCCTCGGACTGTATTGATCATCGATGCAAAACAAGCGCAATTCACTGTATGTTCGATGTACATGTTTCTAATAAAGCTAATCTTCAAAGCTTAGAATGGCTTGGTGTAGTTTGTGGGTTTGTTAGAGGCTTTAGAGTAGCTGCTGGAAAGGTATTTGTAGATGGGACACACCAGCAACTGTGTGTCAGCGGCAGAGGGAATGAGTGTTTCAGATCATGTGTGGGATATCAATTGAACAGAGTGCTTTATCAATGATGTTAAGCTTCCTGAGAGCTGTTGGAGCTACACGCATCCAGGCAATCTAGAGACAAAACTGGGCATGAAACTGGTAACTTTGGGTGGAAGGGTCAAAGCCTATAGACTTAACACTTGCCAGACCTGACCTAGCTGCTGATGCAAAATGGGAGGACGATCAAATTCAATGCTGGATGAGCTCAACTGAGAAAGGAGTGGCATTTGTGAAAGAAGCATTTCCTCAACAGAACCTTTGTGTTCTCTCTGTAAAACTAGGTGAACCTGGAGCTGACCTCTCTCCTACAGGATGGGGAAGACAAGAAGTCAAAGAGTAAACGTGGAGTCCTGCCCAAACATGCCACAAACATCATGCGGTCCTGGCTTTTCCAGCATCTTGTGGTGAGTCAGCAAAGTTGCTGTTGGGTGAGGATGGCCACAGTCCTCATATCATCAATGACAGTGCTCAGTTTGGATTATTATATTTGTGAGTTGCCTAATTAGAATTATAGAGTTTCACAGCACAGAAGTGAGGTCTTCAACACACCACAACCATACCAAACTTTTGCCCGTTTACACCCGTCTCATTTGCCTGCGTCAGGCCTTTCTATGCATGGTCTATTCAAGCCCTTGTTTAAATATCTCCTAAATGTAATTATTGTGCCCGATTCCACCATCTCCTGTGGCAGCAAGATCCATAATACCCACAATGCACATGTAGTGGAAAAACCAAACCATTGCTGCTGCTTGCGACCGTATGACACGCCCCCAGCCTTTATAAGCAACTAGCAAACATACAATCTTGAAGCGATGAAATTTAAGTGTACCCAAGGGTAGGCTAAATGTTATTGATTGGTGAGCAAAAATACAACATCTGCCAGTCCCCCAGTTACAAACTGCAATGAACAAAGCATGAATACATGGATTATTCCCTTCACCTTTACCACGTCCCTACTCATGTGACTAGTTACCATAAACATTATAAATCTGCAACACAGAATACAAAGCAGATAGAGAACAGATACATGGCTCCTACATTCCAGCCCCCTAATTATTATACTAGAATACTTACAACTGCATGCTACCAAGATGCAGGAAACATGAAATCTCAACATTTACACTAAACGTCCTCTTTTGGTAAGCAGTCTATCCTGGATTGTCACAAACACAAGAAAGTCTGCAGATGCTGGAAATCCAAAGTAACACACACAGACTGTTGGAGGAACTCAGCCGGTCAGGCAGCATCAATGGAAAAGAGTAAACAGTCGACGTTTCAGGCTGAGACCCTTCACTAGTCCTGATGAAGGGTTTCGGCCCAAAATGTCGACTGTCTATTCTTTTCCATAGATGCTGCCTGGCCTGCTGAGTTCCTCCAGCATTTTGTGCGTACTGTCCTGAATTGTGATCTTCTCCTGACAAACCAGGTTATCCCTCTTGACTGCATTCAGGAAAACCTGTGCTGATTTGCTGCTGCCAAAGCTCACCTGAGTTCAAAACTGAAGTCTTGTTAATTGTCCAGCTCTGGCCAAGTGTGGTCTCTTCCACCACCATGGTCTCCTTCATGATCCATTAACAGTCCAACCCAGCATTGTTCTGATTGCATAAGGTTCATCATTAACACTGTGAATCGCTTGCAGTGATTAACTTAAGCTTATTTGCCCCTATCAACAGCTCAATTTCTATCAAATGAATATGCTTTAGGTGAGATCATTCTGGGGAGGAATGTTCCCTTTGTGGACAGGCATACATTCCTGTGTATACATGTTAAGTAGTTCACAATAGTTTTCACTATCTATGCTAGCCATTTCCAATCCTGAAACAACGAAGCTACTTTCTCTTGACCCTTGGTGCGTAGGAGAATGTGTGTTCCTTTTCCTGTCAGTTTAAGCTTATTCAAGAGGCTCACTGTACAGACCATTTGTATTTCCTTGATCTAGGAAAACATAAGTAATCACAGTCTTGTTACTCTTCTTTGACGTCACCTGAACTGAAGTTGTAGGAGGTTTACAATCATGAATCACCCACCCGTGTAAGGCCATTAGGTACCAAGGCAATACTCGTTGATGTGTTTGCTTCATTCACGGCTTGTTTTGTATCTACACTCTCTTCATCAGTTCCAGGCTCAATTGCAGCTTCACTTTCCACAGTAGTGGCAAAGCTGCTCCCTTTAGCTTGAGAATGGATTTGTGGCTTAGTTTTATTTACACCTTTGCTTACTGCCAGCGATGTAGCATACATTCCCAAACACTGGGTGTGGAGCCATCTTTACTCACCTTTCAATGAAATCAACAATGTCAGTAAAAATAATCTTACGGTTGTACCTTTCTTGCAGTTTATCTCCACTTTTGCTGACCTCCACTTTTTCCAAAGTTCATCAGGCAATTTGTTTACGACAATCCTCATATTAGCAGGCATGTCCAACTCACGCATGCAACTCAGGGCATTGCAACAGACTTCAAGAAAAAGACTGTAATCTAGAAGAGCTTTCATGTCTTCTGATTTGATATGTGGCCAAGAAAGAGCTTTTTCCATGTGGGCTGTAGGAATTTTGTACTCATCACTGAAACGTTCCTGTAGTAAAGCTTGGGCCTTTGGATATCCTTTCTCCATGGGCAAGCTCTCTAGGGTAACCTTCAGTGAAATGCTTGAGAAAAGAGAGACGGTCACCATAATCATTAGTCTTGCTATTCTTGAAAACCCTCATAAATGAATGAAACTGCAATGGAGCACCATTGAAGATTTGAATCTCTCTTTTAGGCAGAGATGCAATGCGTTGTTGTTGCATCACGAAGCTTGTTACTTCCTTCTGTGCCCTTAGGGCCTCCAGCACAGCATTTAGACCTTTATCATCTGAAACTCGAGTGTCATCATACTGTAAATCAGTGTCCTCAGAAATACCTTGTGCTGTTGGTGATGGCATAGACTGCAAATAAACTACACCTTAGGGTTCAAACTTATAGACATATGTTTCTCAAGCGTATCCACATTGACATTAGGTATGCTGGATTTTCTCTGTGCCATGTCAAAATAGGAACTCTCACCATGGAACTGCCCTGCTGGAGCACATTTAGCACTCGCAGCACTTGCAGCCCTTAACACTTAAACTCTGGCCATCTTGGCTGCAATTTCCTGCAATTTAGGCTGCTCCATCTTCCTTCAAAGTTGCTCTTCCATCTGTTCCTGTTTTTCTCAGAGCTCTTCCTGGCTTCTTCGAAGCTGTTCCATCTTTTCTTCCTGGTTTCTTTGAAGCTGTTCTTCATCTCTTCAAAGCTGTTCTGCCTGTTCTTCCAATGCACGTGTATCCCTCAACACCTGTTGTCTTGTGTATAACTCAGCTCCATCCTACTGTGTACTAATGAGGTATTAGATGCACAGAACACTCTCCTAGTAAAAGAATGTGCTACATGCACATTAGACGCACATTTATACTTAGTCACAGTCTGTTCTGTGTCTTTATAAATATTTTCAATTCCTCCCGCAATCTGACCTTCAATATTGCATATTTGTTTAATTTCTCTCTGAGTCCTGATTTCAAGGTCACTGCTTCCAGCTTGACTCATATTGTTTTCCAAGTGCACTAACCAGACAAAGCAACGGCAGATTCAATTAAGCTGTTCACAGTGGAAGTATTTCAATTCAGCATTTCAACAGAACCAAGGGTTGAATTACTCAAGCAAGCACCACCATACAGCTTTCAGTTCCCAATTGGACTGGCAGCGCTGACTGTTCGAAACTCTGTTTCAAACTCAAACACACAGCATGAACCAACAATATGTCATTGCTTGCTGCAAGCTGCTCCAGGCTTTGCTGCTCTAAATTCCATGGACTTGTTCGAATGTTGATACTCGTTTCGTATACCTGTTGAAAACTTTTGCTGACAGAACATAGCGGCCAAACCAAACCAAACCAAAACAGTTGCAGCTGCCTGCCACCCTACAGATTTGTTATACTAGCATGACATGCCTCCAGCTCCAATGATTGCTCCAAAAGTCAAATCCTTTATTCGATCCTTTATTAGCAATTAGCAAACATACAATCTCGAAGCAATGAAACTTAAGCATTCTAAGGGAGGAAAAGAAACAACATCCGCTGGTCCCAAGCTACAAACTGCAATGAACAAAGAGTGAATACATGACTTATTCTGGTTTTTACCATGCCCCCACCCATGTGACTAGTTACCAAAATAAACAAAACAAACGCAGAACACAAGGCAGATAGAGAACAGATGCATGGCTCCTACAGCACACAACTGCAGTCTAACTAGTCTTTTATAAAACTACAACAGAACATTCCAGCTTTTACTGTATATTCCATGCCCAGGAAACTTGCTCCTCCTCTCTGTGTGAGGAGAAAATAAAACGTCTCCTCAAATCCAATGTACCTTGACCTCACAATCTACCTCTTGCAGTATTTTCTACCTTGTTCTAGCTTGGTACACTGTGTAATAATTTGATCTGTATAAACGGTTTGCTATTCACTGAATCTTGGTAGGTGTGACAATAGTAAACCAATTCCAGTTTCAGTACCACTAGCAATTTATAATTCCTTCCTCTCACCTGAAACCCATGTCCTCTTGTTTTTCTTCTACCATGGGAGAAAGATTCTGACTATCTGATCTATGCCTCTTGATTTTATATACTGTGAGTCTTTGTCAGTCTTGTCACTCCACGGAAAACAAGCCTGTCCTGTGCAATTTTTGCCCATAGCTAAAGCACTTTATGCAAACATTTTTATTTTACAGTCACAACCTGGCCTTGTTCGTACAAATTGCTAGGATTTAGCACTTTTCTGTCTATATCTACTTATTCTGAAAATTATTATTACTATGAGTGGGAAGTGGATTAGTATTCTATGTTAAACATTTTTATTACCTTTATTAGAAGTAATTAATAATGAACTATTTCCATACCAACCAACAAAATGAATATTATACTTTGGGTCAAACCTGATGTTCTAGAGTTCAACAAAATGAGTTATTTTCTGTATGATTATGCAGAAATGAATAGCTTAGGGATTCACACTGTTAGCTAGTGAAGGGACTGTATTATCTCCCAACTACAACCTTGCAAATGCAGAGTTACAAAATCACTCTACATAACTGTAATATGCTGGATTTCACCTACTTTAACTGGCAGACTCTGGGAGCACCTGAACATAGCTGGTCAGTTGCCACTGGCTTTATGTTAGATATCTGCAGATTCCCCAGCAAGATTGGGAAATGTTGTCTATTGAGCCAGTTCAGGGTTAACCAGGCCTATTGCTTTTACAGAAAGAAACTGCCACAGGGAAAACTGTAAGAAGTTAATTTCATTTTCATTTTATCAAGTTGATTTAAATTAATTGTTTTAATGCCTTTCGTTAATAGTTTACTGTTTAAAATGCTTTATGCATTTTATTTTTTAATTATTTTGTGACATACAGTACACAAACATCCAGTTTAAATGATAGCTTTGACAATTGCCATAGTCAAAGAAAGCGAGAGTGGAAAATGTCATTTGTGCTGTGCTGGAGCTTCTGATCAACTGGAAGCCAGTTTCCCTGCAGGAGACTGTATGCTGGAACCCACTACAAGAAAGGATAGGCTCCAAGGCAGACGGCAACTGAGAAGTACTTTGCAGCTCAGTCTGCAAAAAAATGTTCCTCCCTTTCTAACGATACAATGAATTATTCAGGAAGTTCCATAACCCTTTATAAATATATTAAATAAATGAGATTTTGCTTGCATTATTTGTAAGTAGTTTATTGCTGTGTTGGATGTGAGACATCTCTCTGCTAGCTTGTAAACCAAGCTGGGCACCACATAGTTATAAATATTGATTTGGTACAAATACACTGATAACTTTTCCTCATTCACCTCATACTGTGAAGTTTCAACACAAAGATGTGGTCATATTGAGCACCAGTGTGCAACATATGTTGACTTTGTTTGGAACTTTAAGAGGAAGGAACTGATCAGAAAACTATTGAGGGGAAGGTTAAAGAAAGTATTTCTTGCACAGAAGATGACGGGAGTGTGAACGATTTTGCAGATGTACTGAGCTGGTTGATAAATGGAAATATTGAGAATTAACAAGGCACTATTGCCAACCTTTGTGAGCACTAAATGGTCCATGTGTGGAATTTTGGGCTAAGGTGGCTGTTTTTACAGTGGGAGCATTCTGTTGATATGATTTGCAGAGGTACACATACCAAATGTACCCATTTGAGTCATATGAATTAGTTATTTACTAATGCAGTTCAAAATTCTGGGTTTCAGTCCACTCAGAGACCTAAAAATATGTAGATTTCTTGGAGGATGTAACCAGTTTGGGTTTTAGAATGACTGCAAAGTACAGAGCAAACATCTTCATTCAAGATGTTGACAGTTTCTCTTAATCTGACTCATCAACATCTAAAAAGTCCACATCAAAATTCCATTGATGCTTCCACCTAATGTTACGATGCACAATATAGGGCTTGTGGACTGAATCCAGCCCATGGTATATTTCTGTCTGGCCCACCCTGGTGAACAGCAGGCTGCTGTCATTCACTGACCCCTTACCTGTACTGACCTGTCCTACCTTCTGGATGGGCTGCAACTCGATTGGCTGGCAATGCTCTTTGTGATAGGGGAAGACCAAGGGTAACCCACCAGCCGGTCTGTGAAGCTGGATTTAATCAGGGAGGCTCTGTGGAGCTGGTTCAGGCGTGCCCTCAGGCAGACACGTTTGATAGCAAATCTTTGAGTCTCTGGGAGCATTGCTGATGACCACAAATACAGGAAAACTGTATAAAATCCATTTAAAATAAATTTTAGGAGTTAAATGTTTAATAATAAACAACAACAGATTTCTTTAGTTTCAACTCAATTCAAAAATTGTGAGCATCCATAGAGTGGACTCTCAGCACTGGGTCTGACCGTGTGTATGTTTAGCATGAAAAATATTCCCCGGAGGAAGTTCCCACTCTATCACTGGAATCCATAGGGAATCCCACATTGGAACATAGCATGCGTGGCAGTGGGCAAGGACCTCGCAGTGAATTCATGACTTTGCCATTCTTGTGAGTGCCATTCAACGGAGTTTAAAATTGTTAATCAGGTTCGGGACACACAAAATCTGCGCGTCTCTAGTCTAATGAATATTTAATCATTGGTTAAAGGATAGTTGTTCTGCTGCAGCTTGTGTGATCACTGTTTTGCGTCATTTTATTATGCTCTCTTTTGAAGGGACAGTGTTGAAGATACATCACGATTTGTTCCCCGCTGGTAAAATTTCATGCCTGCAAGTGGTTATTTCCCTGCATCATGGCGTGTATGAGCAGTACTTTTATCCCAAAATAGCGGAAAACATAGCTGCCTTGAAATTCATCTCTGGTTGTATACTGTATTCTGCCTGCAGTTTCAATGGAGTTAACAGTGTCACTGCATGATGGTGTTGCCAACCTAAGAAATACCTGTTAATTAGCATCTCTGAAAAGTTGATTGTGTTACAGTGTAAAATTAAAAATCAGCATTTTAACTCCTTTGGTTTTTCTTCCTCTGGCTGAGTTCTCTTCCAGGACATAAAATTACTTAATTAGAAACTGGTACAGCACAGAAAAAGCTCAATCAGCCTATTGTGTCTCCATAAGCTTTTCTGCACGTCAATTGTGATCGAGTGAGCCATAGACAAACTGGAGCTGCAGATACAGAAGTCTTTGTTCAGTACATGCAGGTATTCAGGAGTAGACCTGGTAGAAGACTCTTTCCTGGGAGAATACCTCAATAGAAACTCTGAGCTCGAAGTATATGGAGTTTTTATGGTCCTTAAGCACAAAAATAACACCAGGCAATTAAATAAAGTTTCTATAGTTGCAATTGCATAGCGAAGGCTACGTCCACACTACGCCGGATAAATCCATAACCGAAGCTTCTTCTCTTCGTTTTTACCCTCCGTCCACACTAAAACGGCGTTTTCGTCCCCTGAAACTGGAGCTTTTCAGAAACGCTTTCCAGGGTAGGTATTTTTGAAAACGCTGCTCGGGCAGATCAGTGTGGACGGGGTAACCGGAGACTTCTGAAAACGCTGTCAGATGGCAGTGCGCCATTTCATTGTTTTCTTGAATGCAACCTAATAGCACCATCCAGAGACAGAGAAGCAGTTTCAGTGACAGGTTACTATCGATGCAATGCTCCTCAGACAGGATGAAGAGGTCAATACTCCCCAATGCCATTAGGCTTTACAATTCTACCTCCAGGACTTAAGAACTTTTTAAAAGCTATTAATGCTTTTTGAGACGGTGATTTAGATGCATATCATATTTTTTTACTGAGTTAAGTATTGTATGTAATTAGTTTTGCTACAGCAAGTGTATGGGACATTGGAAAAAAAGTTGAATTTCCCCATGGGGATGAATAAAGTATCTATCTATCTATCTATCTAACAATTTCAGAGCAGGCGGCAATGAGACTGAAGCCAAATACTTTGACCCATCACTAACTGAATAAATAAGTATACTCACTTTGCCCTGTTTTCTATCCCTGCTCGTATGAAGGTGATTTACCTATTTACGCAAGTACTTCTCTGACAATAGATGTGTAACAGCCTAATGTAACATCATATGGAAATACAAGATAACACTAATGCACACATGTTTTATACATTTAACAAGGGGCTTTATTAATGCAACAGAGTTAGTCAGTTTTTCAATGTTCGTCGTCAGCCGGGTCAATCTGTCCGTGAACTCCCTGTCAGTTGCCTCCATACACTCCAGTATTTGTTTTTTTTTACTTTTAAGTTCTCCTGCGCGAAAGCCAACAGCTGTCCGTCGTTTTAAGTTTTTCTAGTCTGTAACTACACAAACGCGCACTTTTACGGCGAGATTCGACACCAAACATGTCGCTTGTTTTCAGTAGATGTGTCCTGCACATGCGCAGGAGGAGGAGATTCGCCGAAATCTCCGTTTCAATGTGGATAGAGATACTTTCAAAAACACATAGTGTGGACGCCTATCGTTTTTACGCGAAACTGGTGTTTTCAAAATTATCCTGTCCAGTGTGGATGTAGCCTTAGTTTAACATTTTGTGCGTGTATAAACGGCTACACAGCTGACTATTTACATTGGGAGGATCTCTCAATTGACAAGAACATGCCTGCATATTCGAGTACTTTTGTTGGGAATCCAGACACCCAGAACAACCTTTTATCATTGCACTGAGAGAAAGGCTCTCTCTGCAGACAATGTGTGTATTCATGCAGCTTGCGTTGTCCTTGATTGAAGATTGGTTTCTCATTTGTATTAATGGCTGCTATCCACATAACTCCTGATTAAAATTGACATTCAACCTCTCACAAGCCTGTAGCCTGATATTGCCCTTTCTAATATTTCCCGTAATTCCTTTAATGGTCGAAATCGAGCTGACTGACAGCTGGCATTTCGATATGGGACTGCCTGCTTTTACTTGGCTCTGTTGAATTTGGGCTTGTTACTTTAGCAAACCGAAACTTGGAAATTAGATGCCAGAGATTCTGACCTACAACTCCACCTGTGGACTTGCCACTGAGCCCTGCTGCAGAGCAGTGACATGCTGAACGGAGGGGCTGGATGCATTTGCATCTACACCCTCAGTCTAATAGAGGCAAGAAGGATGTTAGGAAAGGTTATTGTGTTAGGCGTTTCATCACTTTAAAATTTATATCTCTCTAAACTCTATATCTGGTTGTAAAAGATATTTAAAAGCAATTAAAACATCTTTGGTATTTACCTCCTGGGTGCAGAGTGCTAAGGTTGCACTACTTGGAGCAACAAGAAATCTGCTGGAGGAGCCTCATGTATCTCCAGCACAATCTACCCTATTGCTTTTCCTTTTCAAGGGAGAATCTGATTTGACTTGGAAGGAATTTTTAACAACATTTCCAATTTTTTTTTTGTGTAAAGACTTACCATTTTTCCTACTGCATACTTCTTTCGTTCTTTGCTGAGGAGAAAATTTAATGGGATATTGGCTACCTATGCACTGTGTCCACTGATGGTGTATTCCATAAGTTAACGACGGAGCGGGAAGAAGTTGCAGCATTCATTTGTTCTCAAGATTCCTCAGTTTATCATAGGCTAAAATGTATTCTGTACAGAGAATTCAAGATATTTGATAAATCAACTGCTATAGACATAAATGGTAAACAAGGGGATATCTTAGTTGTTGGTCATACATTATTATGATCAGTCTCAGAACATGAGTGCTTCTAATTTATGTGAACTTGGAAATTTACATATCATGGTACAGAGAGGATGGATAACGGGCAGACTGCAATGTAGAAATCTAAGATTGGCCAAATAGCCTTTCCTATTCACATAATTTTGTGAATTATGAAGGAATATAGGGAATTCCCTGTTTATCATTAACTAATGTCATTCTTCTTCACTCTTTTTGATCCTCTTAATTGTTCTTTGAACTGCGAGATAGATTGAGATGTTTGTGGAGAGTACTTGTCAGAGATTCATCGCTGTGGTGCAACACTCTAGCTGTGGCCTCTGATACCATCAAGTCTGTGAAGTGCAGGCTAAATATTTCCTTAATATTGGCAACATCAGGGATATTCAGTACACTATCTGTTAAAGATAGATGGTGGAAAAGCTGTTTATTATTAGATGAGGATCATAGATTGAAATAGACTTGGAAATTGTATACATTGAATGTATTTTGGTATTATATACATTCGATGTAGTTAGGTATTGGAATTCTTCAGTTAAGTACGGTATTCAGTTTTCTTTTCCCATTAATTCTCTCACTCTGATACCATGAGCTACTGTTTTAATCCACTCTGCACAGCTGCAGTAAAGACACCAGCTGGTACACTTCCAGTGCATAAAACTACAGGAAAAGCAAACAGCAAAGATTGTCTGCAGCAGAAGTCATTTTACTTCTGAGTAATCTCATCCGTGACCGTTTTTGCTGCAGGCTTCTCTTCTGGATACTTCAAGAGATATTTCCCCTTCCCCACATAGGGTTGCAATGTAGCTGTGTTCCTTCCTGACACTGAAATAGTAAAAAGATCAAGACTTTGCTTTGTTCAACCTTGAACTTGATGCTTTTCCCTCTTGCGGTGTGACTTTGCCACCAAACATTCAACTTTATACTGGTGCTTCTGATTCCTCTAGAGATGCTTGCCTCCATTTTGCATAAATAAATTCCTGTTGGTATTTGATCCAAACTTGTTTTTGACACGGATCACACAATCCTGTTTATTTCAACATACTTTAATTTGTTGTAGTTTATGGACAACTAGCAGATCAACAGAAAAGCTTAGAAGTGAGTAAACTGAAGATTTAATGATGAAATCGTATTGCATCGTGATTTTTTAAAAGTGATTACATACCGGTGTTTAAAATGACAATGAGAAATTAATCTATTGTATTAGTTTGGTGGTTGAGAAGATCTCTCAAACACAGCAAATTGATTTGTTTATTTTTTTATCATCAACCTTGATAACAATTTCCTATTGTCTCTCAATAACCATCAATCCCTTTCTGATAAGCTGAAACATATCTCTTAGGTTTTTGAGCCTTTTTGTGCTGCCACCATTAATTGTCTATCTTTAAAGTTATTCCATCCCCATTAACTACTGCATGAAATAGTAATAATTGCCCTTCCTAATAACGCCAGATTTGCTTAATTTCAGAGGAAATTTATCATCATAGTACAAATATGTCACCATATACAACACTGGGATTTATTTTCTTGTGGACATATTCAATACATCCATAATACATTAATAACCATAACAGAATCAATGAATGACCGCACCAACTTGGGCATTCAACCAGTGTGCAAAGGACAACAAACTGTGCAAATACAAAAAGAAAGAAATAATAATAATAGATAAATAATCACTAAATATCGAGAGCATGAGATGAAGAGTCTTTGAAAGTGAGTCCATAGGTTGTGAGAACAGTTCAATAACGGAGCAAGTGAGGTTGAGTGAATGTTCAGTCCTATACTAAGTGTGCTAATTGTTGGAGTAATAACTGTCATTCTTTCATCCTTTTACATTTATTCTTCTCTGAAAGCTATGTCAGTAACCAAATTATGAGTGCCATGGTATTACAATTTGAGGTGTTCTGGAGTGAGGAATTCAATTCCGGCATCATCTGTCAAGAGTTTGTACATTCTCCCTGTGAACTATGTGGGTTTCCTCTCACAGTCCAAAGTTGTACAAATGAGTAGGTTACTTGGTTATTTTAAATTGTCCTGACAATATTGCAAGTGCATGCAGTCAGAGGTGCTTTCTCCATTGACACACTGATAAACTTTCCTGAAACACTTGCGTTCTTAAGGTATGTCACCCAAATGCCAATAACTGAGTCCCCATCTCCCTCAAGCTTTATAACCTAAATCTGTGTGAGCACGGTGCTGAACCTGGTTCATCCTAACCTACAGAACAATGCTCTTAGAAAGAGGGATTGAATAGCTGGTACAAACTCTTATGTAGTTCATATGATCAAGGAAAACTTGCTTTCACTCTTGTTCTTAGATAGCTGATGGGTCCAATGTGGGATCCACAAATTACTGTTGGTGGGGCAGAAAATGGTTGACAGGTTGAGTAGCTGGGTAATATGGGAAGCAGTTCACTCCTGCTTTTTCCCCTGGGTTTCTACGTGTTTCCGATGAAGAGACTCCAGGTTCTCAATGCTATTTTAGATGTGGCTCCTCCATTTTGATTAGCTACAGGTGGGGGATTCCCAAGAGTTGGTGAGGATGTTACATTTGTCTCATGAAAGCTTGAAGAATATCTTTGAATTGTTTTTTCTGTCCTAGTAATCACACACAGAGCTCAGTGTAGAGTGTTTGATGTGGGAACAAGACATGGGGCAAGTGAAAGTTTACTGTCATAGGCATGGAGAAATACCATGAAAATGAACTTTTGCAATAGCAGCATCATACATTAGAAACATGACAAACATAAGTTAACATAAACTTAAATTAATATAAATTATATGCTCACACATCTTTAGTTTACATCTAGACAAGGTCTGATGGATATGCAACTTATATGACCAAATAAGCATAAGGACATTAGTGCAATGAAATATGAGAGAGAAGAGAGAAAAGAGTCTGAGGTGTGTTAGGGACTTACAATTTGTTTGAAGAATGTGATGGCAGTGGTGAAGAAGCTTTGAGGTACTGGCCTAATGGCAGCTTTGAGAAGATGGCATGGCCCTGATGATGGACGTTGCCTTTCTGAGTGATTGATTCTTGTAGGTGTTCCTGATGGTGGGAAGAGCTGCACCCATAATGGAGCTGGGTGAGTATGAGAACTGCTTTAATGCTGGAGATATTGGCTGGGAGTGGACTCCAAAGTGGTTTACGTTTCCTGGAAAATTTGTGGAGACCACATTGGTGATACTTCTCCAAGGCTGATGGAAGTAATCTAAGCCTCTGAAGTGCTTACAAGGGTGGAGATCACTGCTCTGAGTAGACTGTGGACCTTGTCCCACATCTGTGGTCTGATCTTAGAGTGTCAAAGATTGTGCCGGTGAGGTACCATTCATAACTCAGCCACTTTGCCACCATACCCCTCTACAGGGAACGCAGCCTTAGGCCAGCCAGTTGTTTTACCTTTGTCTATCTTGTGCCTTCAGAAACTGGTGAGTATGTCACCTGCCTGCAACTTCCAGCTTGGCTGTGATCAACTAATTAAAGCCAGTTCATGTACAGCAGAATTTTCTTGTGGGTCATCAAATCAGTGTGGAGGCATTGGGAATACTGTGCCATAATGTGTGAATATCAAACCCCACATACAAGCATGTGTAATTTTATTGAAAGGCGTAATAATTTTCCATTAATGTAGCATTCGATTTGACATCCTTGCTAAGTAACAGCTGCTGTCATTGCTGCAAACCCTGGCATACCTAACTCCAAAAGGTTGCTGATGTCATGTGAATATGGTCAACACACTACCACGATTGTGGCTGAATATCAAATAATGCTCTCGCTTTTAAAAATTGTGGTTTGACTATAGAATGTTCAAGTATTTAGACTCCTGCCACAGCTGGCAAGTTGTCCTGGCAACAGTCACTTTTAGCCCCAAAGTGTTATCTTGTAATTCTTGCCTTTTGCTGCTCTTACAATGCTTACCATTGTATCTTCTGTGGGTGGAGCTGCTGATAGTGATCAATGTACTACGTTATTACTAAGGACTGTGCAGAGGTCGACTTGACCAACGTCACAGAATTTTATTTTGCAGACAATTCATTAGGCAAGGAGGGAGCCAGTGTTTCATTCCTTTCCTCAGCTGGGCAAAGAGGTGGAGGTGGCTGCTCTCTTTCTCTTTCTCCCCCTGCTCTACAGTTTCCATATCACATCACCCAGCCTCTTCCTCGAGCAGTGGCTGCCCATCTTTTTATTGGCAAGGTGCGTGCTGCATGCAACAGACTGCACTGAGACCTCCATATCTCTCTGGAGCTTATTCTAAGGTGGTTGTGGAGTCTAGATCTTTGGGACTATTACAAGTGAAGGTGGATATATTTTTGAAAGATCAAGGAATCTTTGGAAACTAGCACAGAAAAATTGATGAGGCCTGGGGCACATCAATCATGACCTTATCGATTGATGGGATAGGTTTATTATTGCAACATATATTGAAGTACAATGAAAAGCTCTGCATTCCATCCAGGCAGATCATTCCATACATAAGTACATTGACAAAGTACAAAACGAAAGGCAATAACAGAAATCAGAATATCATGTTACAGTTTTAGAAAAAGTGTAGCACCAGTACTCAGATAAGATGCATGGGCCATGATGAGGTAGATTGAGAGAGCAGAAGTCATTTATTGTTCAAGAGTCTCGTATTTTCATATGTTCCCAGGTAACAGTTCTGATCACGGGAGGGCTGGGTGAGAGCAGGGGAAATATAATGAGTCTCAAGCACCATCCCTTAATGCAAGGGTCATCAATGAGCAATCCCTTCTAAAACAAAAGATGCAGCTTTGCAAGGAAGGACATTGCTTCACCTGTGGGGTTTAACTTGGATAGAATTCATGTTTCCTTTTCTCTGTTTAAAACACACCTGGGTCCTGTTTCCTGTACTCCCTTTCTCACCTGACTGCACTCCGTTTAAGTTCACCTAATTCACTAGAAGCCTCCGTGTTCTATTGTCTAACATCTTTTTTTAGAAAATCTGATTTTAATATGTATTGGTATACTGATCGGAGCAATATCCAATAGTCTGCCATCAAAGTGTGAGGGTGCCAGTTTATCAGAACAGAATTATAGTGTCAGATTAATCATTTTATGCATGTTGTGAAAGTTGTGAATGTGGATCTCCTTGCCCTAAATGCCTATGGTTTCCAATCATGACCGTGGTAACAATGTACATTTGCGCCACAACCACTTCCATCGATACCGATCTGCACAGCCCCCAAGAATTACTATTTGGATTTAATGCGTGTTCCAGAACTTTCCAGCATTAATCCATGCCAGGGTTCTAGCAAAGGCACTACAGAGCCACAACTGGTATGATTTTGGTAACTAAGAGAGAATAACTGAGAGGAAGGGAGTCTGTGATTGATTAACCATGACCTTGTGAATGGTGGTGGAGCAGAGGAAGAGCATCTCTGAACCAAGAGGACACTTAAGACAAAGATCAAAATGACAGGGCAGATGAACTCTGCACATGAAGATCCATCTCACGCTTGGAGCAGTACGAAAAGTAAATTGCATAACTGGACAAGAGGTGTCGAGGTGGGTGTAAAGAAAAACTTATCTTGGTGGATTCACAGGGGAGGTCTGCTGGACAGCTCTTTTCGCCCTTAGTCCTTCTCCCCACATTGTAGAGGAATACCGTCTGGCTACAGGAGAGGAAGTGACTGTATAATCATATATAATACTACAGCAGCCCATCACTGTGCTACATAAGAGTGCAAGCTATTAGGCCAGAGGTAATGTGGCAACTCTGAGAGAGAGCTTGCATATTAATTCTGTCTCGGAGGAACTGGATGATTACTGTGATTGAGGAGCACGATGGAAAGACTGCATATGCCTGCACTCCAAAATGCTGGGTGCTTTGGCCAGTCTGACAGTATATAAGAGATATCAAATGACATGGAGGAGGATAGTTAAAGTTACTGGATTATTATACAGAGTCTTGGACTCCTGATGCAGTACCCTGAATTTGAGACCATGATATTTGGGAAATTTCAGTAAATAAGGAATTAAAACATTAGCGTCAGTAATGAATTGTCATAAACACCTATCTGCTTCACTTCAGGAAAATAAATCTATCTTTTTTCAGACTGTGTAATTCCAGATCCTCCAATGTTCCAGACCTAACTGAGATTTAGGGTGAGCATTCAATATTAGGCATCTGTTGCTGTCCGCAGCCCAGTCTCCAAAACCCCTGTGAGGATTTGTGTAGAGCTAGGAGCATGTCATTTCTACCTGGAAGGTGTGCACAGTTCTGTAGCAACTAGTGTGGGCATCTCAAAGTTGATGAAGCTGACTTGGTGCCACAGATGCAGAGGCCATCCACACTTTTCATGTGTGACTGGAGTCTGATCACTTTTGAGACTCGATTGCTGTAAGAACGGAGACATTCCCCCAGGAACAAACTGCTGTCCTTCGAGAACTGAGCGCTGATAATAGGCGCATACTCGCCATCAAGGTGCAGGCTGCCAGCATGCGGAAACTACTTATCTGAATTGGCTCGAGTTGAGGCTCTTTGACAGCTGCTGTGTGCTCTGGGCTTTGCAGATAAGCAGGCCTTTGTCTGCCAGGATCCCTTCAGTGGATGCCAGGCAACATGCTCACCTGCTTCTCCACAATCCAGACCACAACTCTTCATCCTGAGATATCCCCGTCACAATCAGGCCCTCCATACAGGCTCTAGTCATGGTCATCCATCAAGAATGTCAGCAGTTATATATTAGGCAAAGAAAAAAAGCCCTCTGTGGAATGGTGTTGTCTGTTGTGGTGGGTGATGCTTGGAGGCCAAAATATTGTTGAGCATTCTCAGAAGGTATTATAAAATATCAAGTAATTATTCTCTGTTGATGCAGAGTAAATTTCTCTTGGTGGTATTGTTTACTCATAGCAATGAATGAAAATATTTCATTTCAGTTATTCGGTTATCATGACTGTGGAGTGTGTACATGGACTGAAAAAACTGATGAAGGATGGGACAGTTCATGCTGCAGTGGGACTTTAATTGCTCCTTGTTGAGTGTTTTTGAAAGCAGACTTATGTCCGCCAAATTGCCAAGGTACCTCCCCATCGTTATAAGGCTAGCTTAGGATGAAGGTATTGTAGAGTATCCATAAACCATGTTCTTGGTCCTATAAATTTCTGTAATATTATTGAAACATGGACCATTGTCCATATTTTCCATAGTTTGTGAGAGGACTGTTAATGTTAACAATTGCCCCATCTGTCTCTGAAATGCTTCAGTCAAGGGGTCTGCCTAGTTGGTCTCATCTTCAAGCTTTTGTCATGTCATGTTGTATATTTTGGCTCCTTGAATCTCTGCTGACTTGCAAAGTAATCACTGATTTTCCCAGTAACTTCTCTCCATATTCCCATGAACCTCCCCCCAGATTCTATCACACACATGCCCGTGAGGAACAAGTTAGAATGGCCAATTAATCCACCAGTATGCACATCTTTGTGATGTGGCAAGTATACAAAAGACCTGGTGGAAAACCATGTGATCACAGGGAGAATATGCAGACTCCACACACAGACAGCAGAGGTCAGGATCAAACCATTATCACGAGAGCACCACTGTGCTGCCCATCATACTTCTATTAAATACCTGCATTTATGAAGACACATAATTGCTGTTTGCACTGGTTTTTGTCTCCAGTTCGGTACGGTTCTATGGCTTTGTATTAGCAACCTGGACTTCTGAAGGTCTCTATTCAACAAAAGATCTCTCAGCTTCCTGGTTCCTCAGATAAACACACACAAAATGCTGGAGAAACTCGGCAAGTCAGCCAGCATCTGTGGAGGGGAATAAACGGTCAACGTTTCAGGCTGCGACCCTTCATTAGGACTGGAAAGAAAGAGAACAGAAGCAAGAATAAGGTGGGGTTGAGAGGGGAAGGAGTACAAGCTGGCAGGTGAGAGGGAAGGTGGATGGGGGAGGGGGGATGAAGTAAGAAGCTGGGGGGGTGGGGAAGGTAAAGGGTTGAAGAAAAAGACTTCTCATAGGAGAGGATAGTGGACCATGGACGACAGGAAAGAAGGAGGGGAACCAGAGGGAAGTGAGGGGCAGACCATGTGAGAAAGTGAACCATGAAAGATATTCACCTCCATCGATGTTACCTGGCTTGCTGAGTTCCTCTGGCATCTTGAGTGCGTTGCTCAAGATTTCTGGCATCTGCAGAATCTCTTATGTTTTTCGTTCTTCATATAACCAATTTTTTTTTTCAGGATTCAAGTCTGCCTCCCAGGAGGTAGTCCTATAGTGTCTCTGCCCAGCCACGCTATTAGTTGTGGTGTTGATCATTACATGTTACAGAGTTCATGAGCAGGTTATTGCCAGCTGGGGTCCATGGACCCCTTACTTAATGATATTTGTCCATGGCAGAAAGAACATTGGGAACACCTGATTGCCAGTTACATTGATGGTTTGGATTCCTTAGGTGTTTAAACTTCAATCATGGCATTTGTCTGCAAGTATCTTTAATGAATCCACTCAATTGGATTGAATGACTCTTCTTTAGCTCCTGAGGGATCAGCCTAAACACAGCTGTTAATGATGAAGCAATATCCAAGGTGCACAATGAACCATTGCCATCTTTAACTGTTAAAGGTAGCAGTTCCATAGTGAAGAAGTCCCCTTTTCTGCAAGGTGAGATGTGCTGCAGCTGAATGACACTGCTGTAGTAACCTCTCCCGGTAGGACCTTGAGTTCCAAAGTCTGGTTAAGCAGGCGTTGTCCCAGCGTACAGACTCTCTGCTTGCTCGCAGAGTGCATGAAACTCGAGACATTCTGCAAGCGATCAAATTAATTGTAATCGGGGCCAAGTTGGGTTGCTATTACCTGGCTCCTCCTTTGGTGCCTGCTGTAATTCCATTCACCACCATGCCCACATGTGCCATATCACCTTCCCCTTCACCTGCTGGAGCGTTTCAGGCAAAGGCTAGACCCAACACAGAATCAGCCTTGGGTTTAATATCACTGACATATGTCATGAAATTTGTTGTTTTTGCAGCATCACTACAGTGCAAGACATATTAATAAAAATATACTAAAAATTACAATAAGATGTACATAATACACATATATATATTTAGCGATACAGCACAGGGTAGGCCCTTTAGGCCTTTTGAGCCACACCACCCAGCAACCCCACCACCCTGATTTTACCCTAACCTAATCATGGGACAATTTACAGTTAACCTTCCTGGTACATCTTTGGATTATGGGAGGAAACTGGAGCACCTGGAGAAAATCCAGGCATTCCACAGGGAGGACTTACAAGACAGCGCTGGAACTGAAATCCAAACTCTGAAACATCCCGAGCTGTAATAGCATTGTGCTAACCACTATACTACCGTGGCGCCCTTTTTGCACTATATTATCAAAGAAGTGCAGAAATAGTTGATAGTGGTAATGGTTTGGTTCATTGTCCGTTCAGTAATCTGATGGCAGAGGGGAAAAAGCTGCTCCTAAAACATTGAATGTGTGTCTTCAGGCTCCTTTACCTCCTGTCTGATGCTAGCAATGAGAAGAGGGCATGTCCTGGGTGGTGAGGGTCCATAATGATAAAAGTCATCATTCGAAGCATCGCCTTTTGAAGATGTGTCTTCGATGGTTGGGAGGCAAGTGCCCATGATGGAGCTGACTGAGTTTACAACCTTCTGTAGCTTTTACTGATCCTGTGCTTTCGAGATGGTGATGCAACCAGTTAGAATGCTTTCCACAGTACATCTGTAGAAATTTGCGGGAGTCTTGGTGACATACTAAATCTCCTCATGGTTCATGAAGTTGAAGGCACTTGCAAGGATGAAATGTAGCCACTGCTGTGCCGTCTTCATAACTGCATTAATATTTTAGGCCCTGGATAGATCTTCAATGATGTTGACACCCAGGAACTTGAAACTGCTCACCCTTTCCACTGCCGATTGATGGTTGAGTCATGCAGGAGACAGCAAATGATGAAAAAACATGAAGCCCTCCCATCCTGGAGTGTTCCAGACACTTAAATCAAAGCATTACTCTGATGGCATTTTCTGCTCCTGTTAGTCCCATGGCCATTACAATGGTGGTTTTCAGCTGCCTTGGCTGGAGTAGAGATGGATATTGGAAATGAAGGGGGGAGCAAACATTAATCCTTGGGGCGGTGCTCCAGGTGAAGATTATTAGGTAAAGCAGCTGTTTGAGGACACTGAGAAATTTCTTCTTCTATTTGACATGTTCATGTCATGAACATGTTTGTGTAGAATGTCACTGTACATTGTGTTATAATATGTATGTTTTTAGGAAGTGTTGTTTCAGGGAGACGACCGCATTGAACGCATGGTCCAGAGAGACTGACCAACAATTAGTGTACTGGAAAAAGATACAACTTGCTGGTCACTCCGACTGGACCTGGAAACACTCTCAACACCACTGCATGATGATTGACCTCACATATGGGCAAAAATGTAGCATTTCCCTGTGCGCATCATGATCCAGTTCCCCAAAGTGTTCTCAAATTATATTTTTGTGATTTACTCCAAAATCAGTTTCCCATTGTTACAGCCTATTATGATAAAAGTTCTAAGTAAGATTTTCTCTGGTCCTGAAAGCGAGGGATACACAGGTCAAGTATGGGAAAGCATTGATTGTACAGCCAGCCTAACCAGGGAGGGAAGAAGAAAACAAATGGTCCTCAGCAGTTAAGTCTGCTCCAGTACTTCCAACAGGAGGCTGGAGGGAAAGCCTTTCATCCCCCCATGGTTCATGAAGTTGAAGGCATTTGCGAGGATGAGAAAGGGAAAAAGACTGCAGGGATTGGAGTGCTTGTTGGCTGGTGAAAATAGGCGTAATGTCATGAATAATTGAAATTAACCCATTTGAGCTGTGCATGGAGCTTTTTGCTGCGTCTCTGTCCCTCCTCTCACAGGATTCTTGTGAGGTGTAAACTGGCTATGCAGGTTTTAATCATTCTCTTTAAAAACATCTTAAACTGACAAGTGTACTATTAGAACAATTGTCAGGGGCAAGTTTTGAAAAAAAATAAACAACGATGGCAGCATCCAGTTTTCTAAAATTAGTATGCCTTTCAATTTTGAAAGGTTGAAGTTTAAGGCTTGAAGCTCTGATGCCGAGTGATAGACGAGGTTAGAGAGCTGCTTGACAGATTCTCCTATACATTACTTCAGGCCCCAATTACCACTGATTCATGCAATTAGAAGACTTCATGGGCTTGTGGGCCAGGCTTGGCTGCACATCCTAATGAGGCCCTGAAGGGGGTTAATGATGATCTTGTCCGTGGACTATTGAAAGCAAGAGCCTAAGCAATTTGTACTCTTTTTAACACTCTTATTTCTTGTGGTATTTGTCTGGTTATGACAGCAAACTGATCAGGGACTGCACTTCCCTCAGTGATTGTGGAAGATACCTGCTAATAATTTGATCCTTACTACAAATTAATTTTTAATTTGATTAAAAATCATTAAAATTTTGCAGTCCTTATTGTACGGTGGGTGTACCCTTAAGATTTCACTAAAGGACACACAGCAAACAAATTGAAAACAGCCTGGAAAGATTGGCTTCATTGCATACCTCTTGCCATTGCATTGCAGTATCTTCAGAATTGTGATACATTTTGGAAAAAGCTTAAAAAAGAAGAAACAAAGTTATTCATGTTTTTCATCTCTGTTATTTGCACAAGTTAACACATCTCAAGGTTTGGCTATTGAAAAACAACCCCATTGGGCATTTGGACATCTCAGAATGTTGTTCTCTGTTCTGAAAGGACCTGCTCTCTGGTCCTAAACTCCCTGACTCTCCATGTCCACTCTATTTAAGACTTTCAATATTCGATGAGATACCCCACTCATTCTTCTAAACTCTGGCAAGTACAGGCCCCGAACCATCAAATGCTCCTCATAAATTAACCCTTTAAAAGGTATCAGTGCCGCCTGATAAAAGGTATCAGTGAATCTGAGACACCTCGATTAATTCCAACTGGATATGAAGGTGATACAGTGGTTAAATTACGAGAAGAGTCGCTCAGGCTAACAATCGAGAGATGTGATCAAATCTCACCAAAGCAGCTTGGAATTTAAATTCAGTTTAGAGTGGAACAATCTGGAATTAAAATTCAAAGCAACCAACATTAATAATGATGATCACAAATTTACAGATTCTGGTAAAACAAATCTGGTTCACGGATGTCCTTCAAGGGAGGTAATTGCTTTCCCTACACAGCCTGGCCTCTGTGTGAATTGTGTAGTGGTATAGTTGACTCTTAACTGTCCTTAGTGAAAGTAGCCCAGCAAACCATTCTGTTACACTGTTGCTTCTTCATTCAAGCAATAAAACAATACAGTAAGAAGGATATACCATACTATGCAAAAGTCTTAGGCACATATATATAGTATATAGCTAGGGGTCTAAGACTTTTACACACTACTGCAGTAATTTTATGTATTGCACTGTACTGCTCCCAAAAAAGAACAAATTTCATGACGTGTGAGCGATGATAAACCTGATTCTGATATGGGTCTCTTTTGTGGACTGAGAGTGGGAAGGGGATAGGGAGAGGGGAATCATAGTTGGGAAAAGGGGAGGGAGCAGGAAACACCAGAGAGACATTCTGTAATAGTCAATAAACCAGTTGTTTAGAATCAAATGACCTTCCCTGGTGTCTCAGGGCTGCGTTGTCTACACTTGCGCCTCCCCCTGCCCCTGGCACTCCTTCTCTGCCGCCTGTCCCTCACCCCTCCGCGGTGCTCCATCCTCCAAAATCCTTTGCTCCCAGCAGATTCCCTGTCCACGCCACGTTGACAAATACAGTACTCTGCAAAAGTCTTAGGCACTCAAGCTAAAGATATGGGTATGTGTCTCAGACTTTTGTATAGCATTGTACCTCCACACTGACTTTGGACACAGAAAAGTCATTCTCAGTCTTGTTGACGTCCATGCAGTCGGGAGATCTGTCCCATGGACTAGTCAATGAACAGTGTACTACTGTTAAATTCACAGAACCATATCCTGAGGACAATGTCACAGTCATTATCATCATGATCCCTGGATATACCCTTTCCCCACTGCATGGCAGCAGCATATTTTAGAGGCAACAAGAATAGTCCTGGGGATCAACCAAGGATGCAGGCTAATAATTATTAACAGTTGGATCCTGGCATGGAAAAGCCCTTCAAGTTGCATTCAATCCTGACTTGAAAATATTTACTGCTCCATCAGTTTATTTCCTGGAACTCACTACTCTAAAGCTCTTCACCAGAAAGATGGCAATGGTTCAAAAAGGTGGCAACTACCTCCTGCTCAAAGACAGTTATAGGGATGGGTAATAAATGCCAGCTTGGCCTAGACCCCAAAAAATGAATGTGGGGAATAATGGCCTTTGGTATTTGTCGAGTTTACGTTGGTATAGCAGATTTCTTAAAACCCCATTTTGTGCACCAGTGCCTCAGTTTATCCCTCAATGCCTAATTTATAGGAGTTGGCAAAAGAACATATGTTTTCCATTTGCACTGATGCTCAAAATGTTGGGATTTTAATTGTTTGTTTGTGATCTGTAGTACTTCCTGGCATGTGTTTTCCTTGGCTCATGGAGTCGTGGGTTCAAGCTCCACTCCAGAGTCAGAGAGTCATACGGCACAGAAATAGGCCCTTCAGCCCAATTGGTCCCTGCTGACCAAGATGCCCCATCAAAGCTAGTCCCATTTGCCAGCATTTGGCCCATATCCTTCTAAACTTTTCCAATTCATTTACCTGTCTGACTGTCTTTTAAGTTATTGTTATACCTGCCTCAGCCACATCCACTGGCAGCTGATTCCACATGGATATCACCTTTGAAATAAAAAAAAGCAGGTTCATCTTAAATCTTTCCCCTCTCACCTTAAACCTCTAATTCTTGATTCCAGGTAAAAAGGCTGACTATATTCACCCTAACTATGCCCCTTATGATTTTTTTATACCTTTATAAGATCACCTCTCAGTCTCCTATGTCCTTTGTCTGTTCAACCTCAGTCCTGGCAGCAGAGATTTGAATGTAACCTTGGCTGAGAAGGAATATTAATGCAATGTTAAACCTCAGATGAATGTAAAAATAGTACAACTTAATAGATTATTTGGTCAATAGGATATTCAAGAAAGGGGTTGTTACAGAGTTAGATAAGAGAAAGACTACAAAGTGGGTTAAACATGATTATTTTAAATTTGAACACTAAATTCAACTACAGAAATACCCACTGAAGGTAATTTAATCAAAAGAGGTAGGCAGATGCCTCCAACCACCTAAAAATCTATCAACACTGTAATGAAGTGTTGGTCCACATTATGAACTCAAGGCGCTGTACATTGTTTCATCCACAGTCTGACTCTGCAGTGAGAGTACTACCGGTTGCTCAATTGTTAATGAGGAGATTGTGATGCTTCACATCTTTTTAACATCATCAGATCAGAATCAGGTTTAATATCACCAGCATATGTTGTGAAACTTGTTAACTTAGCAGCAGTAGCACAATGCAAAACATGATAAATATAGAGAAAAATAAATAAACAAATGAATTACAGCAATGCCATTAGGCTTTACAATTCTACCGCCAGGACTTAAGAACTTTTTAAAAGCTATTATTAATGCTTTTTGAGATAGTGATTTAGATGCATATCATTTTTTACTGAGTTAAGTATTGTATGTAATTAGTTTTGCTACAACAAGTGTATGGGACATTGGAAAAAAGTTGAATTTCCCCATGGGGATGAATAAAGTATCTATCTATCTATCTATCTATCTAAGTGTGTGTGTGTATATATATTAAATAGTTAAATTTAAAATAGTGCAAAAACAGAAATAATAAAAAAGTGAGGTAGTGTTTATGGGTTCAATATCCATTTAAGAATGGGATGGTAGTGAGTGTACCTCCACTCAGGAGACCATTGTCATTCAAAGATGATTAGAGAGAAAGCTACGAGACAGGAGGGCTCAAATCACACAACCTGATCGGCCAGTTAGTAGTTGTAAGACATCAGTTATATGCCTCCTTGCCTGTTTTGCACAACAAACAATTGAAAAGTTGCAAAGCAATAAGTGTCGTGAGGGGAACAGAGCATCTGACGCCTCAGCAAAGAAAACAAGCAAGTTTGCAATTCTTAATCTAATCCAATTGAAGGACTGTGAAACGAGTAAAGCAAAGAGAGGACTGGGGGAATTCAGTAGCAGTTCAAATGTGGACAAAGAAACTGGTGACAAAAGATTGAATTAAAGAACAAAAAGAAAATTCTTACACTTTTCAAGATCTCCATATTGTAAGGCTGATTGGAAATAATTAATACTTGGCACACCTTTTAAGAGGGTAGTATTTACTGCATCAGACTGTCAAACGAATAGTTCAAATTCAAATGGCAATTTGGGATTTCACATTGGGTTTAACTCGCCTCCTTCACAGATGTACTAAATCAATGACTGAAAAAACATCAGGCGGTGGTAGAACAGTGCAATGATGACAGTAAAGTTCAGATTATTGTCTGTAATGATGCCTGGTTGCTGTAATATTTTCACATAACAGCATTGCCTTGAGTCTCGCTGATATTTTAACATCAAAAGCTTGATGAATATTCCTCGTGAACAATTTATGCTGTATACATGTTCAAGCGTTCCTTATCTCGTACAGTTTGTTCCTCATACCAGGGCGTGGTGTTCTGTTGCTGAGATGTGGATTGATCCATAAAATTATTTTTTATGAAGGAGCATAGCAAACTATTTGTACATGAACAAAATGAACTCAATTATTGCTTATGTGGTTATTTTTGGCTTAATTTTGTTGTAAAAAAAGACATCATGTGACATGCTTTTGCTGGAGGACTTTGAAATTTTATACAGAAAAATTGATTTCTGAAATTATAGCTCAATTATGGAACAAAGCAAACAATATCCAGGGTCTTTGTGAAGTAAGGTAACAGTTAACTTCTTAAAAGATGATTGAAAAAGAAATGGAGGAAGGAAAATGAACAAGAATTGGGGAATGCATTGAAAATGAAGAATAGAAAGTGAAATAAAGTGCAATAATTATTAGATGAAGGGAAGGAGAAAAATGGAGAATGCAAAATAAGAAAATAACATTTATAGAAACTTTATGAAACTCATGGGAAGATTAAGACTTGACGCCATTTTGTCGTGCATTTAATATTTCAATAATATTTAAATAATATTGTAAATATTTTGTTTGATCAAGTATTCTTTGTTTTTACATAGTGCATTGCGGGTTATATGTAAAAGTATGTAAATGGCATACGTCATTATGCTGCCACATCATATGTGTGCGCCTCAGTAAAAGTAAAAATGAAACTAACATACACGAGTTATCCTGGCTCCATGTTTTTCTTTTAATTAGCTTGATGTTTAATAGTTATAAAACATAGCAGTGGCGACAAGGAAGGTTTTAAACAAACCTGAGACAACTACTTACCTATTAAAGGACAGTGAGATGTTTGAGTTTAAATAAAAGAGGAGAAGATGTTCGAGTTTTTAAAAAGGCAGAAAATGGATGAAATTCATAGGTTCCTAAACGGTGAGTACTGGGTGATAATAACATAATTAAAAAAAACAAATGGCTGGCTACATTGGAAAGATTGCACACCAGGTGTCTGGATTTTGTACACTGAGCAAATTGAAGCAAATGAAATAACCAATGAGAAGTGAGTGCCAATTTGCTCTGTTTAAAGGCACACAGTTTGTTTAGCAACAAACACAAAATGCTGGAGGAATTCAGCAAGCCAGGCAGCATCTAGGAAAAGAGTACAGTCGATGTTTCGGGCTGAAACCCTTATATTTTGTTTGTGTAGCCTCCAACCTGAGGAGGAAAGCAGTAGGGATCACAGAGGGGGAGCAGTGAGAGAGGGTTTCACTGAACTCCCATTAAAGGAAAAACTTTTTTTTAGGGTAGGCATCCCTGGAAGAGACTTTGCAGTGTAGTAATCCAATCACAAACAAGCATCTACAGTTTTACTCTTGTTTGACTGCTCCAAACAATCTGGCAGAAATTAGCTTTGCCAATGTCATGAAAGTAATGTAGGAGATGGTAGGAGGCACAATTGAGTTGCAGTCAGGGATGAAAGTGAGTGTGAACAAAATTGCGGCATAGGCAAACAAATTGTGTTACTGTTGTGGCAGGAGCTCACATACACCAGACCAATGTAGACTCAAAGGTGAAACTTGCAGAAAACGCAAGGTCATGTAGGTCATATGCAAAGAGCATGTCGGACAGACAAAAAGAAAAGGACTGCACAGCAAAGAAAAAAAGATTAAAAGTCAAATTGCAGTTTCATCTGCATGCTGTTGATGGAAAATCTGATAAAGATGAGAGTGACACAGGACTGACTAGCCTTTAGATTTACAATGTGAAAACTAACAGCAGACAAACAATATTGCTTACACCAGAAGTGTACGCCAAATTAATTAAAATGGAATTGGACATTGGTTCAACTGTTTCAGTCATTCCACAAAATGTATTTGAACAGCATTTCAAAGATACTGATATCCAACTGAGAACTTCTACTGGAGAAAAGATAGCTCCTGTGGGAATGACATTAGTAACAACCAATAAGCCGCATTGGGCTTGTATGTGGTTAAAAACAGGAGGACCTGCCTTGTGGGGTCATGAGTGGCTGAGACAACTACAACTTGATCAAAGATCCATCCACCATTTGCATGCCTCATACGCTGCAATGGAGTTAACTGAAAGCAAATTAAAAAAGGTATTGGATGATGCCACAGCAGTGTTCAAGGATGGCACTGGTAAACTCAAACATATCAAGGGTAAAATAGTGTTGAATAAAAATGCAACTCCCAAGTTTTACAAAGCTCATTTGATTCCTTATACCATCTGCGATAAAGTAACCAGTGAGCTAGATCATATGGAGGCTGAAAGAATTCTGTCCAAGGTTGAGTGGAGCCCATGGGCAATGCCAGTAGGCCCAGTAGCCAAGATGAATGTGTCTGTCAGGATCCGTGGTTATTTTAAGGTCACCATCAACCTGGTACAGAAAATAGATCAATACCCTTTGTTGAGGATAGTGGATATCTTTGCAAACCTTTCTGGAGGAAAACACTTAAGCAAAGTGGACTTAGCTGAGGCCTACCTGCAGATGGAGATGGAAGAAGGGTCCAAAATATTTCTCTGAATGAAGACTCACAAAGAGCTTTATCACTATAATAGGCCTATCTTTGGAGTAACATCTGCCCCTGCACTCTGGCAGAAAGCTATGGACCAGGTGCTGCAAGGCTGCCCAGGCACTCAGTGTTACCTGGATGACATCACTGTTAATGGTAAGGATGACAAGGAACATCTCCAGAATCTCAAGGCAGTGTTAAAATGATTAGATGATTATGGGTTCAGAGCACAATGTAACAGGTGTAAATTCTTTTAGCCAAGCGTCACTATCACCATCGATGCACAAGGATTACAGAACTGTGCTGAGAAGATTCAAGCAGCCAAAGACCAAAAGAATTGTCACAGTTATGGTCCATTTTAGGATTTGTCAATTACTATAATCTGTTCCTGCCAAACCTGGCTACAGTGCTCCACTCCTTGAACTGATTACTACAGGTCGGGAAGAAATGGCAATGGACAATGCAGTGTGAGGTGGCTTTCCAAAAGACAAAGAAAATAGTGACGACAGACACTGTACTCACAAATTATGATGCACGTTATCCAGTGAAGCTTGCCATGCACTGTTCAGGATGCCAACATGTACAGAAGAAAGGTGGAACCACTTCCTACAGTCCCAGAGTTAACTCCTACAACCACCACAGAGGACTCGCCGGAACCTGAGATTGTTTCACAGCCACAAGTCTCACCTGCCAAGCAGAGTGAACCCTTCCCTCCTCATCCCCAACCCCCCCCCCCCCCGAGTAAGGACGGACATTATCCCCAAGAGTAAGATATCCACCTAGCGATTAAATCTTAAATATTTAGGCCTGAATGGGACAATTTAAAATTTACTATGCTGTGGATGTGTACGTAGAAGTTGTGTTGCATAGTATACTGTGTATGTTTTGATATATAATCTCTGACCAGAGAGCACGCGTTACATATTTGAGTTGAGTTGCATTCTGTATTAAGTTGGAGTTTATTGATAAGCAGGGAGGAATGTTGTGTATTTAATATTTCAGTAAAATTTGAATAATATTGTAAATATATTGCTTGATTAAGCATTCTTTGTTGTTTACATAATGCATGGGAGTTAAATGTAAAAGTATGTGAAGGGCATACGTCATTAATGCCATCATATCATATGCACGCCTCGCTAAGTGTAAACATGTAATGAATGTACACGAGCTATCGTGGCTCCACGTTATTCTTTTAATTAGTTTAATGTCTTGGAGTTACAAAGCATAATACCCTTTCCATGAAATTAATAATGAGTTAAGCCACCACCCAGTTATTCATTATGATTTACAATTCACAGAGCAAGTCTTTCTTCTCATGTTGGTAACTTGGTGTACATCATTGTGTAACAATCTGTACTGCAGCTTTTCTTTCCTTTCCTCTCTCTTCCATCTCTCTTTCTCTCCCACTTGGTTATCTAATAGTGCTGAATTCAAGCTGCATTAGTGTCCTCGCTCCACTGATTAGAGAGATCATATCTCAAGATGTGCTTATCTGATAACAAATTTGTTGCGTTACTTGCAAAGTTTAAAGAGTCCTCAACCCCCTCAGGGACTTAGGAGTGTAAGCCGGAGCCAGTCTGAGTAATGCCCCCCCACCAGTGCAGAATGGGGCAGCTGTACCTTCTCTATGATGAGTTTTACTGTGAGAACTGGCAACTGCTGGGCCCATAAACTGGTGCAGCTGTTCTAACAGCACTGTTGTTTTTCCCTTCAGCATCCTTACCCGACAGAGGACGAGAAGAGACAGATTGCTGGCCAAACGAACCTCACACTCTTACAGGTCAACAACTGGTAAGAGCTCTGAAATGTATGCATGGATGAGGACAGATCGATAAAGCACATTGTTTTATTTCCATAATTTAATGAGCCTGTGTCATCCTTGGGGAAGAACAGACTGACAATAGAATAATGAGGTCTGGGAGTTCAGGGGTTACAAATCCTTGCTTCAGGCCTCCAAGTTAGGTAATCTGATGGAATAAATTCCCACTGACCCAGCTGAGGTCAGCTCATTCTGTACACAGATACACACTCTGGTTGAGAACCTTCCCTTTACATTTTGATTTCACCAATTAAAGAATTTAAACCCTAGTTTTAAAGAATTCCAGTTGATTGACCCTGAAAGTAACAAGGTTATAATGCAGAGCTTATTGAGTAACACAGCTACAGATAACTTGGTTTACAAGGAAATCCAGGGATTTTAGTGGGATTATTGTATGGTCCTCTGCTCCCCTTTCTCCGATTGATATACTCCCTGTCTCTTCCAGACCTTTGGCCGTGTAAGATTAATATATCAGAAATACTGTTTAATGTGATAATTAGGGATGCACCAAGTGTATACTGAGCAGGGAAAATTCCTCATCTGCTGTTCTTAAGAGAAGTATAATATTAATTAAAATTTACAAGCTTGGTTTAATTTTACAGTGTTTCCTTAGTAACAGTGGGTGAAGTGTTCCTGGGAATTTACGGCTAATCTTCATCTTCTGACATCATGACAGAATGCGTGTTAAAATATCAGGCACGGAGGATGGTGTGGCCATATATAATACTCCCAGTCTCCAACTGGTTAAATTAAACTTCTTTCCCCTAATTCTGCAATTCTTTCCTTTTTAAATATCATATCCAAATCTCTTATGAAAATTGTTATTCAGTCTGTATCTTTTGGACTCGGTATGTTATTTCTTGCTACATTAAAAACATTTCCCTCATCAACCCAACCCCACCCACACCTCTCAAGTTCTTTTCTGATTGACTAAACTTTAAGTTCTCACTGGCCCTTCTCCCATTGGAAAAAAGTTTTTCATTTACTCTTTGAAAACAATTTATAGTTGTCAACACTTCTACTTAATGTTCTGTTGACTTTCTCTGCTATGAGAAAAACCATTCTAGCCTTTCAAGTTTCCACAGATCTGTGTTTCAGAAGGAAACATATTTTATAATACAGTTTAGAATAAAAGAGTATAAGGTATAATATCCAGAAATGTGATTGTGTGGCGCTGTTTATTTCAGTGCTAATTGATTGAAAATTAATGGAAAAATTCAACAATAACCATTTCTAGGTCATTTCAAATCCCTCTGGGCACTTCCATGTGCATCACACAGGGTTTTGACATCAAATGACATCATTTCCTGTGCAAAGCTCTTCTGCTGTGTGGCTGAAGAAGTTAATCCTTTTTGTCATGGGAATAATCATCGACAGTCACTCCAAGAATGATAGTGTTTCCACAGAACAGTACCAATTAAGACTCCAACAAGGAAAGGCCCTTATTTACATCCCGTCAGCCCACTTACCCTGTGTAATTAACTCAGTCAGTGGATTGGTATGGGATCCCTGTCCCCAGACCCCAAATTTACTCACAATAGTGACACTGACTTCTTATCCTATCCTCAACCCCACAATGAATTGTTTATCCCCATGATCTTTGACTATTTCCAAGCCACCCCCATTTCCAACTGACCTCCATTTTCTAGGTCCCAATCGTACCGAACACCACTGGCCATGTCTCATATCTTGAACTCAACCTCACACATGGGTGACGTATTTTTGTTCCACTCAGGCAGTAACCTCCAACCAAAATATTGCTACAGTTTATGAACCAGTGCCTTTGAGATTACCATTTTGAATCTTCTCTGTTTCTTGCATTTTAAAAATGCTTTGACTTGAGTTTTCCAGCCTGCATAAGGCAAATGCAGCTGCTTGTTCATTCAAAGTCTGAGTATCTACATACATTGATAAATGTGGAAAGCATATCCCAAAGTAACAGGGAGCTTAGAAAACAAATTCTCTCATAAAGAAGAGTGCAGGAGAAATCTGATGGTCTGTAGAAATCATTAAGCAGGTAAAATGCACGCTGAAGCAACACCACACCACGTCTGTCTTATTTGAGGCTGCAGTGAGGCAGAATTCCAGTATGCATGATGTGCAATGCATTGTGTAAGTTAGTCATGAATCTCAATGCTTTTTGCATGTAATCATGCAGGTACTTTATGTTCCAGGTAAACACGGGAGGAGTGTGACCTTTAACAGGAGCTCTTATCTCCACTTCCAATATTGCGGCTGATTTCTGCAGATTTAGCCAAGGAGTATTGGAAACTGGCACTATTTGTCTCTGACAGAGGGGAAAGAATAATGGGATCTAAACAACATTTGCAAGTGTAGGTGGGAGAGATGGGTGGATGAAGTGACTTGACCAGTTCAGCTGAAGCCAGGGATTGACATGTGTAATGTGGCACTGAGCAGCAAACACACAGGGGATCTACAGCATAAAGCCGCAGATCAACCACAGGTGTAACTCGATATTCAGAGACAGAGACGTGTACCATCTCTATGCTTTATCAGTGGGAGACTGCATTTGGCCTGAACTGGAAACTTGCCCTTCTAACTGTCAAAGGGTCTTTGTTATCAGCTTGAGTCAAATGAAAATGAAATGTTTGATTTGGTTAGAGGTAAGCAGGCTATTGATATAACAGTTTGGACATTATGTTGCAGTTGTACAAGATTTTGGTTCGGCCAAATATGGAATATTGTGTAGTGTGGTGTTATCAGAACTGCACACAATACTCCAAGTTTTTAATTATATCTATTATTGTTGTAATTTTATTTTTTCTTAGCTCAAGATGGTAAAACCTGAGGTACGGGCTTAGCCAAGCACACTCATTTCTCAATTGCTAGGACCTTTCTGACTGTTGTAGTAGTGTTTAGTATTGTTTTCTGGAGATCTACATAGATATTGCTGGGTAGGCCTAATTGTTTAATGCTATTGTGTAGTGATGATTCCAGTTGTAGATATTACTATTGGGACCAGGTATATCATGTTCCCTAGTCTCTCAATTTCCTCTTTTGATTCAGTATATTTCTGGTGCTTTTCACATATTGATTTCTGTAAGTTATGTGTGTTTGGAATGGCTATATCTATTAAGTAAGTAGTTCTTGATGTTTATCCTGTAATATTATATCCTGATGGTTATTATGTATTGTTCTATCTCTAATAATGGATTGGTCGTAATATAATTTGTAGGACTCCGACTCTAAAACTGGACCAGGTTTGTATTTATAGTAAGGTATGGTGTCTTTTATGTGTTTGTCTTTTAAAACAAGATTTTGTTGAATTATGTTTGCTACTTGATTCTGCCTGTGTAAGGAATCAGATTGAGTTAAACTGCTGCAGGATCCTGTTGGATTGTTTCAGGTTTCTCTCAGCACTTCCTGCATTTATCATCTTGAATTTGTTGGTCTTCTATTATGTATTTTTGATAATTATTTTTGTGTTAACCACCTGGTCCTGTATTGCCACAAGGAACCCTCTGTATCCGGGAAGAGGTCTCCAGCTCTGAGGCAGGTGTTCAACGCTTCCTTGTCAACATCTGGTCTGCTCAGATTGTCAGGATGTCTTCCATGGAGGGTCATGCTCTTCCATTGATTAACCTTTTCTTTTGTAGTGATAATTTTTTCATTTATCATTATTTTAAAAATATTTTTTCTTAGCTCAAACTGGTAAAACCTGAGGAATGAACAAGGGCAAGCACACTCATTTCTCAATTGCTAGGACATTTCAGACTATTCTAGTGGCGTTTAGTATTGTGGCTTTCTGGAGATTTACATAGATATTGCTGTGTAGCCCTAATTGTTTAATGCTATTGTGTAGTATTGTGTAGTGCAGTTGTAGATATTACTATTGGGACAATGTATAGCATGTTCATGTTCCATAGTCTTTCAATTTCCTCTTAAATTCAGTGTATTTCTGGTGTTTTTCACTTACATGTTATGTGTGTTTGAAATGGCTATATCTATTAAGTATCTATCTCTATTATTATTATTATTATTATTATTATTATTATTATTATGTGGTTGTACTAGAAAGAGTGCAGAAGAGATTCACCAGGATTTTACCTGAGTTTGAGGCTACAGTTATAAGGAGACATTGGATAGATGGAGATTGTTTTCACTGGATTACAGGGGGACTGAGAGGTGACTTTATGGAGGTATATAAAATTATGAGTGGAACATATAGGATAGATGGTCATCGTTTTTCTAAGGGTAGGAGAATCTAAAACTAGAAGACATAGTTGTAAGGTGAGAGTGAAGTTATTTGAAGAGATTTGAGGGGCATTTTTCATACAAGGTGGTGGGCATACAGAACGAACTGCTAGAGGAGGCAGGTAGTAGAGGTGAATATAATCAGAGCATTTGAGAAGTATTTAGACAGATAAATAGATAGGAAAGGAGTAGAGGGATATGAACCAAATGCAACAAAGTGGGATTAGCATAGAGGCATCTTAATGGGTAAGAATGAGTTGGGCTGAAGGACCCATACTGGTGCTGTGCAAGTCTATGATAAAATTGGGAGCATTTTATTCATGAAATGAGTAATGGAAATCTGGAATACTCGCCATCAGGTGTGTGTTACAGCTTTGAAGGTGAGATTAGTGGATTTTTTTCGGCTAAGGGTATAAAGGGATGGAGCAAACACGCAAACGTGGATTGTAGCTTTCTTGAGGGGGAGAGATGGGATTCCTTGCGTTGGTGAACTAGGGGCTTAGTGTCAGGATAAGGGAGCAACCATTTAGGGCAGATGAGAAAGAATTATTTTATACAAAAGTTGTATGTCTTTGGAACTTTCTGCCTCTGGGCTGTGGATGCTCTGTTGATACCAATAGATTTATGGGGGGAATTGGAGGATCTGGGAAAAAGAAAGTGATGACAGCAATCTCATTGAATTATATGGAGGGCTTCAAGGGCTGTATGAATGACTCCTGTTTCTATTTCCTCAGCTGTGTTCTGATGGGATGACAGAGCATACCGAAGAGTCTGGTCCTGTTACTATGGTGGGAAATCAAAGACTGTTCCCCAGAATTGTACATACAGTCGGCCCGGCAGCGTCCACACCTCACTGGAATGTGAAGACTAAAGTTATCATGTCCAGTGAAATAGTTTCCTTGCACTTTGGTCCCAGTCCATTCTTAGAATCTTCCTCGGGCCCGTACGGGCAAGATTCTCAGCATCAACATGTCGAGGTCCGCAGAGTGTTGTTGCCCTGGTTTGTATTTGTGATGGTGCTTATCATCAGTCACACCCCCTCAGCTGAGGCTGCAGCACAACCATGCACTCAGAGCGACAGAAAGAGTTAAAAGCCACTCTGCCTGCAGCAGATTGTGAACAGTTTTGACAGAAAGCTTATTGAACGTGCTTCTGCCAACCTGGCTTCGGGCATCCTTCCAACACCGCCTGGGGTTAACAGGAGAGCGACAGACAAAGCAAGCCTTGTGTAAGGACCTGCAGCAGTTCAGCTGTTCCCCATGCAGAGAGTCAGAGACACAGCAGGTCCTATCTCCTCTGAAGAATTCATCCATTATGTGTGCTTTTAGCCGTAGCATTATGGTGAAGTGGAACAGATAGACTTAGGGAGGTAGAAGGGAGGCAGAAACAAAGGGACACTTTACAGGCAGATTAAACAGCACTGTGGTTAGCTTCTACCCACACACTGCACTGAAAACGGCTGGTGTAGCAAAGGACTAAAGAGGAAATGCTTTCAGATATCTTTTACGCAAAAAAAAAACTTTGTTCCGAATGTTCTGGATACTTGGGTTGTCCAAGCCTCAGGCATTTCTGAAACTTGCACTCCGGACATTAGTAGCCTCAGATGTCAAATTGACCACTGCAGACAGTGATTGTGTTGTAATCCCAACCTGAGGCTTATTGCATGCTGACAGTGTCCATGGTCAATGGCCTTTGTCTCCTCGATATGGACTTTTTTTTGGAGAAGTATATCTGGGGGCAGGGACAGAAGGTGGGGGGGGGGGGGCGCTGAACATAGTGTCATAAAAAAAGGAAACAGGTCCTTCAGCCCAGTTGATCAATGCCAACCAAGATTCCCGTCTAAACTGCAAACACAAGAGATTCTGCAGACGTTGGAAATCTTGAGCACCACATACAAAATGCTGGAGGAACTCAGCAAATCAGGTAGTATCTATCGAGGGAAATAAATAGTCACCATTTTGGTCCTGATGTGTTTTGGCCCGAAACGTCAGCTGTTTATTCCTCTCCATAGATGTAGTCTGATTTGTTGAGTTCCTCCAGTATTTTGCATGTGTTGTCCCTTCTAAGCTGGTCCCATTTGCCCACATCTGGTCCATAATCCTCAAACTTTTCTTATCCACATACCTGTCCAAGCATATCTTTAAATATCTTTAGTCTACCTGCCTCAACAAGACTGATACTAAAGCTGGTAAATGTCAAAATTGGGATGAGCGTTGAAGGGATGGTGACCCTCCAGTATTCCTCCTTGATACTTACTGTAGTTGTGCTTTATCGCACCAAACTGGCTCATTCCCCATCCTCCATTCTTTATCTCCTCCAACCCTTCTGTCCCTCCCACCCTTCTGTTCTCCAACTCCCTTACCACTTCTCGGTCACTTTCCCACCAAATCAAGCTGTTTCCCTCTTCTACCCTTATTCCCTCATCAGCTCCGGCCCCTCCCAATGCAGCTCCCAAATTTTGGTCAAAAAAAAACTCTCCATGCCTTCTCCCATTTCTGCTCTTTCATCCACACCCTTCCTTTTAACCCCTCCTGTTTCCTCCGACCACATCAAGCCCCCCTCACCCATACTCTACCCAACTCTTGTACTTACTCAGGAACTTGGAGCGCTTTTCAACCAATTATGGCTATAATCAGACTTGTGATATATAGCTAATGCACACAACAAGATCCCACACCAGTGCAATTTTGTATATAACCAGTTGATGTATTTTAGTGCTGTTCTTTCAGGGGTAAGTATTGGCCAGGGCAGTGGAGAGAGCTTCTTTAACTGGCAATTCATTTTATTTGGACCCATGTGATAATGCAGGTGGGTGTTCAGCTGTTGATTCATTTTAGAACCACTGGAAGTCAGGTGGGCAGGCATTGCCTGACAAAATTGCTCCATGTCCATCACCTCAATGTCTCCCTCAGGTCAGGCATGGCCAACTCTTTAATCAGCTTCTCCCGTTCCAACTGCCCACATCGTCTGTTCACATTACATTACACACGGGAGCAGAATTGGGCCAGTCGGCCCATCGAGTCTGCTCCACCATTCTGTCATGGCTGATTTATTATTCCTCACTGCCACTCTCTTACCTTCTCCCCATAACCTTTGATGCCCTGACTAATCAAGAACCTACCAACCTTACTCTTCTGGTGTCTGACCTTAGCTCACGATGCTGTAATTCCTTGACTTCTATGTTCTATCTTCTGTTTTGAATATTGTTTGCTACATTCTCATTCAGAATTTTGCAGAAATTTAGGGATTTGAAAGACTGTAATACCGTAAATATTCATGTCTCCCTTTCCCCCACCTCTTCACCAATTTTTGGTGAAGATCAGTAAAACTTTAATTGTTGGTTCACATTGGTGATTCCTTCTCGCTTTTTCACAGCATTGTGTCGTAGTTAGCATGGAATGGAGCCATTTTTCACAAAGGTTCACATAGATTATTGGTGATTCAATTCTTTCACCTATTTAGCATATTCATTTTTATCAGGTGGATGTATACCCAAATTTATGAGCCTCTTTGACACTCCCACCCTCCTGTCCCTCAACTCCCTTACCCTTCTCCCCACCCCTTTCCCCACCAAAGAATGCTTTTGTCAAATTGCTCAACAAATTCTGTTGCCCAGTTTATGATGAACTGTCTTTTCTCCAATGCAAACAAAGTGAAACCTAGTCCCAACCCAATTAAGTCAAAGCTCTCCCTATGCATTAGCTTTGGAGGTTTTAGGTGAAACCCATTGAATGGCTGTAACCCAGTTCATGACATTGAAAAGATCACAGAGCAGAACCGTAGAATTCTACATTTGGATGGAAAAATGAATTGAAAGCACATTCCCCTCATTTGTACTTGTCTTAATGAACATGTTACACAGCAGGGTACAGCAGAAGGAAAGAAAGCTGGGTGTTTGCACGGATCTTGCTGGGCCTCACTGTAAAAGAAAATTATTTGGCTCAGAGTTCTGTCTGGTATAATGTTGCTGCATACTTACTTCTCACTTTGGAAACTTAATAATGATAGTAATCTGACACTAACTGTAATTACCTCAGTGCCAGTGGTTTATACCATTAAACACAATGCTGTGTGATTACACCAATTAAATCAATTTGCTTTTAAAATAGAACATGTACAGTATTGAAATCACACAACGGACTCAGAATCCAGAATCCTAGGGATATTGCAAAGGATTTTGTATTCAAAATGCCCTAGTAATTTTTAATATTTTGCAAGGCATAGTGTCTGTGATATAGTAATCCTAGAAATATTTTATAATGTAGCCAGTGGCTCTATTAAAAGTCTTAGGTTTTTTTTCCTGACTTCCCAATTATTATCTCCATTGATAATCATTAAGTGTTTTTATACTTTTTGCAAACTGAAATGTTTCTGAGAACCTTTTCTGGAAAATTTCTGTAACACCCTTGCGTCCGTGGGGTGTGACTAAGCCCGTGTGGCACGTGGTCGGACATGGGCCAGCTGATGTTGCAGTCCAATGCTGCCATCTCCAGGAAGGAAATGGTAAACCCAATGTTAGTTTCATTGGCCAGACGTGAACATGGGAGACCAGTTGTTGGGCCGCTGACTCAGCCGTTAATTTGCTTTCGACCACTTTGGTCATTCTTCCCCTGTGTGAATGTAATCTTTTTTTGTCAATAATTGTACTGCCCTTAATGTAATGGTCCATTTTAATTCATTGTTGGTTTATTACTGTCAGATGTGGCTCAGTGAAGCCCAGAGCCCCTCAGGTCTGGCATGGTATACACCCTTTTCAAACCTGCCAACTGCTTTGTCACAGAAAAGGAGACCCTAGAGACCATAGATGCTGCAATCGGGAGCGGCAAACAAGATGCTGGAGGAGCTCAGTGCGTCAGGCAATGCCTGTGGAGGGATATTCTCCACAGATGCTGCCTAACAAGCTGAGTTCCTCCCACATCTTGTTTCTTGCACCAAATTCTAGCATCTGTGGTCTCTTGTCTGTATCTCCTTGATCAGCCTCTCCTTTTCCAGTTCCTGACTTCCTTTATTGCTATTTATCTCCCAGTATCTGACCTTAAACTCAATTAAATTGCATTGTACTTTTTCTCTGCCTTTACTTTGGAATTATGATTCCCATGGTTATCTCAACTATGCCGATTCCCACCCTGTCTCCTATAAAAAATCCCATTCCTTTTCCTCAGTTTCGTCACCTCCTCTGCATCTGTTTCCAGGATTCAGCTTTCTGTTCTGCGACATCAGAGATGTCCCCCTTCTTTAGAGGATGGTGTTTCTCTCCCTCTACTATTGATGCTACCCTCACCCGCATCTCCTCCATTTCACAAACGTCTGTGCTCACCCATGTCTTCATGCCATGTTAACAGAGATAGAGTCCCTCTGGTCCTTACCTACCAGCCCATCAGCCTCCACATCCAACACATCATCCTCTGCAACTTCTGCCATCTCCAAAGGGACCCTACCATTAAACATATCTTTATTTCCCCCTCTCCTCTTTCTTCAGGGATCGCTCCATCCGCAATCCCCTTCTCAATTCATCCCTCCCCACTAATCTCCCTCCCAGCACTTATCCCTGCAAGCGGCCTAAGTGCTACACTCGTGCATGCACCTCCTCCCTCACCTCAGGGCTCCAGGCCGTCCTTCAAGGTGAGGCAACACCTTACCTGTGCATCTGCTGGGATCGTCTATTGTGTCCAGTGCAGCCTCCTCTGCATTGGTGAGAGCTTCATCAAACACCTCCACTCCAAACTCCAAAAGCAGAACTTCCCCGTGGCCAAATATTTTCATTCCAATTCCCATTCCCATTCCGACATGTGCCAAGATGAGGCCATCTTCAGGGTGGAGTTGCAACACCTTATATCCTGTTTGAGTAGCCTCCAACCTGAAGGCACAAGTATCGATTTCTCCTTCTGATGACCTGTTTTACCCCTCCCCCTTGCCTCTTCCTCTATTCCCCACTCTGGCCTTCTACCTCTTCTCACCTGCCGATCACTTCCCCTGGGACCCGTCCTCCTTTTCTCTCTTTTTGTTTATTCCCCTTCATAGATGCTGCCTGACCTGCTGAGTTCTACCAGCATTTTGTGTGTGTTTGCTTTGGACTTCCAGCATCTGCAGAATCTCTTGTGTTTATAATGCAAAGTCTCTTCAAAAGATGCCTTCCTTGAAGTTTAAATCTTCTCCTCGATGGGAGTTCAGAGAAACCCTGTCTGACTGCTCCTTCTCAGTGATCTGTGCTGCCCTCCAACTCTTTGACAATGTGCTCAGCCAAACCTGCTACCACAGCCATGTATCCTTTTTGGGAGCTTGTTTTTGCCGCCATCTTGTTCCACATGACCTCCAGATCCGTTTTCAGGTCTCTCATCCTGGACTCACCAAGGATCCCAGGTACTCATGTTTAATTGATTGCTTCTTCCTCCACATTTTACATGCCACCCTTTCTGCCCCGTCTCAGTCTCTGCTACAGCTGCTGGCCTCTCTCTCCTCTGCCTGTCACGGACCTCTCCAACATTTCGCTCTCCACCAGATCCACACCTTCGACAGTCGGTTCTTTGCCTTCCTCGCTTCCAGTAAGGATCGGAAGATCGCCCGTTTCCAGGCCACGGATGCTGACACCCCTGGACGTCTCCTGACCACAATCCCCGCTGCCTCCTGCTTGGATCTCGATTCCATCTGACGGCTTCAGATCACTGACCTCGCGGACTGCATTCCTGGACCTGATGGCTCTGGACGTTTCTGGGCCGGTGATGCTATTATCGCTAACACCAGTTCCAACGACCCTGAGCAGACCCAGAACTTGGATTCCACCACTGCCAATGCCGGTTCCTACGACCCCAGACACCTTCAGACTGCTAATTACGTGGCCTCTGTCTCCGGCTCCAGCCTGGACTTCGACCACCAGCACCTCCAGGCTGAGACTTTACTTGCTGTTGCTGGATCTCCAGGCTCCCTTTCCCCCCACCAAGGCCCTACTGTCACCTCTTGGGTCCTCAGAACCTCCATCTTGCTCCCACCCCACTTTCCCAATGCACCCCAACACTCCTCTCTCCACTGACACCACCAGCTCTCTTCCCACATCTGATCCCAGCTCTAATCCTTGCCGTGTCCTCACCATTCCCTCCGACCTTCCCCTCTCTGAGGCAGGACATTCTGTTCTTAGCAAGCACCTGACCTTTGTCCCGCTTCATATGCACCTCAGTGAGTTCTGCGCCTGCCACGACATTGAGCTCTTCTTCCGTCGCCTCTATCTCCGAGCCCACTTCTTTGACAAGAACTCCACACCCCGCACTGATGACCCTTTTCCCCATCCTCAGCACTCCTCTTCTTGCACATCCCGCTCCGGTTCTTTGCTTGCTCTGGATCTTTTCATCTTGAATTGCCCACGAGATATCAACCATCTCAACTTCAGCACTTCGCTCTCCTCCTCAAACCTTGCCCCCTCTGATCGCACTGCCCTCCACTCTCTCTGCACCGGTCCCAACCTTGTCATCAAACCCACAGACGAAGTGGGTGCTGTTGTAGAGGGGCACACTGACCTCTACTTTGCTGAGGCCAAGCAGCTACTCTCAAATACTTCCTCACACTTCCTTCAAGAGGGAACTCCGGACTATCAGAAAACTGTCACCAACACTTTCACTGACCTCAAAAACTCATCATGGATGCTCTCTCCCCCATCATGAAGGCCTCAAAGCTACTTCTCTCTTCACATAAGAACCAGCCAATTCCCCTCCACCACACTCCTCCGTCTGGCAGAACTGGTCCTCACTCTCAACAATTTTTCCTTTGGCTCCTCCCACTTTCTCCAAGCCCAAGGGGTAGCGATGGGCACACCATGGGCTTCAGCAATGCCTTTTGTTGGCTACATAGAACAGTCCATGTACCAATCTTTCCCCCATAATGCTCCCCAACTCTTCCTCCGCTACATTGATGACTGCATTGGGATGGGGTTTCCCTCCCTTCACTATTGATACTGCCATCGCTCACATTTCCTCCATTTCCTGAACACCTGCGCTCACCCCATCTTTCCGTTACCTTAACAGTGGTAGTGTTCCTCTTGTCCTTACCTACCACCCCATCAGCCTCTGTATCCAACACATCATCCTCCCCAACTTCCACCATCTCCAAAGGGACCTTACCATTAAACATATCTTTACCTCCATTTTCCACAGGGACACCCTCTCTGCAATTTTTTGTCCATTTTTTGTCCCCACTAATTTCCCTCCTGGCACTTACCCCTGCAAGCTACTTAAATACTACTCTTGTCCATACACCTCCTCCCTCACCTCCATTCAGGGCCCCAAACAGTCCTTCCAGATGAGGCAACACTTCACCTGCGAATCTCCTGTGGTCACCTTTTCTGTCTGGTGCTCCTGATGTGGCCTCCTCTACATTAGTGAGATCCTTTGTAAATTGGGAGACGGCTTCGTCAAGTGCCTTCGCTCCATCCACCAAAAGCGGATCTTTCTGGTGGTCAATCATGAGGCCATCTTCAGGGTGGAGGAGCAACACCTTATATTCTGAATGGTCTTGGCCCAAGACGTTCATTTCCATAGATACTGCCCGCCCTGCTGAGTTCTTCCAATATTTTGTGTGTGTTGCTTTATGCTTACTGTTTCCTATTCCTTGAGTATTCTCCTTAAGTTTTAGGGTTCTTTGAAGGACCTTTATTTTTATTTTAATTTCTATTCATGGTCTTGGATTTGACAAATGCAGCAACACCTTCTCCTGTCCTTGCCCCATTGTCATGTTTCCCTATCCAGTGGCCCGGTGACAGTGTGATTCAGGAAACAGCTATTCAGCCAATGGGGGAAGCACATTGGATTTTATTTCCTACAAATATATTTTTGAAATCTCACTATGTGTTTTCTATTGAAGCTCAATTCTTTCATATCATAATCCCCCATCTTGTATTCAAAATATTTTTTGAAGAAAAAGTTCATTGCTTAAAATGTTCTATTTTTGCTTGTTAAGCTGCTTCAACAGCTGAATTCCACAGAAGCAGATTGTTAATATAATAACAACCAGCTATTAAAATAGACAAACCAAATTCTTTGGTTACAGTACGTGCCCCAGACCACCAAGTCCACACATCAGCTGAAAACCAGCAAGGCCACTAAAGAAACAATATCCCTGGTGAAGTTTCAAAACTTGGCAGAGAGGAATATTAAACGCATATTGAGGGCCTTATCTCCCACATGTGGGGAGAGGACCATGTGCTATGAGATGGCAGAGATGCAATACTTGTGATTGCTTTCAAGAAAGGAGGCAAATTTGATTGTGATCACAAGGCTCCTTCTCATCTGCTTCCTCCATTAGCTGAGTAGCTGCTTCCTGAATCACGCTGTGGGATCTGTCATCAAGAGGCACAATAGACTTAATTTTGAGCACACTACAGCTCCATTGAAAACGCAGAGACTGCATGTCAGCATGCAAGTTGTAGAAACAAGCCCTTTGGCTCAAGTCATGGATGACAATCAAGATGCCCGCCTAAACTAGTCCCATTTGTCAGCATTTGGCCCATATCTTTCTAAAACTTTCCCATTCTTAATCGGTACTGATAACTTCACTCAGACATACCTGGATACAAATTTTGGATTTTTATTGGATTATGTCCATTATCAGATGAGATGTGGAAAATTTTCAATTATGACATTATTTAAATGGGAACTTTATCATATTCTAAAATGGAACTTCTATATTATGATCTAATTAACAAGTCCACTTCCAGTATAGGAAGGAACAAGGAAGAATAGTACAAGAGTCAAAGAAGACTGTGTCATTACTCCAACACTTTTCCTATTGTAGGATTACTCTTCACCCCACAACAGGCTTCTCACATTGGAGTGGAGCTGATTTATTGGACGAATGGGAAACTATTCTACCCAAGTTGCCCACTCTGGACCAAGGTCACTCCAGCCTCAATCCCAAGCTGCAGTACGCAGATGATGTCATCAGTGACTTGCTCACTGAAGCATGCAGTGGAGTGGGCTTTCCTCTGCAAGACTTCTCCGTCATTGTGCTCCTGTTGTACAATAGTGACTCACCAGTCATCTAGATCCAGATTCACGTTCATTTATTGATCACAAGTACATAAAAACAACCAACAAAACCTAAGGATGTGCTGGGGGCAGCCCGCAAGTGTTGCTACACATTCCAGCACCAGCTTAGCATGCCCACAATTCTTGGCAGAACAACACAGAACACAAGAAGCAACAAAAGAACAACAGCAAAACAATCCCCGTTCCTACCTATGACATACCCACCCGCGCACGCACACAGTCCTCCAACCCCAGGACGGATTGTCTCTGGACTGCAGCCTCCAGTGCTGACTTCCTCAGTGGAATCAGGGCTGCGGCCATCGGACCTTGACTTCTGGACTCCCAATCAGCCTTTGGGCTCCAATCTTTATAACGACCCCAGGATTTTCCAATGGCAACGAATGAGGATCCTGGATGACGGCTCCAAGCACTAGGCCTCAAATGCAGAACTCTCCGATGATAAGAACCCTGAACACTAGGCCACGAATGACAGACTCACCGGTGACCAGGACCCCAAACTCTACAATGTCCGGATCCCCGAACACAGAGTCTCCGATGACCAGGACCCCGAATACTAGGCCTCGAATTTCGTCTCCCCAATCTGAGTACGTAGGGGGTCACTGTGACTTGTGCCACCCGCCCACATGGAACCCTGATTCCAGAATCAACTAATAACTCACTGACCAACAGCCCTCATCCTCGCTGGCATGCTGGGGAGGCTGTACCTTGGCAAACGCAGACATCGATGATGAAGCTCACCGTTGCCTTCAGAGTGCTAGTTCAGCCTTTTGGCCATCAAAGAGACAGAGTATTTACAATAACTCTACTTGTGCCATTGTTGCCTCATCTGCCACCTCATGATGCAGTGAACTGGAAGCAAGTTATCCTTCACGTTGAGGGGCTGCTTGAGGGGAAATGTAGCTGTAGAACCAAGGGTCAATTCAATTCTTTCCACTGCCGCTCTGTTCAAACCTTGTCAGCATTCCTGGCATTTTTGACGGTTTTTTTCCTGTCACCTGATTGAAAACAGTCTGAGACATGACTCCTGTCCTACAGAGAAGCCTAAGTTATGGGCAAATTAAACAAGTCCCATAATAACACCAAAGACTTTAGATTTCTATTTTCATTATCACTGTGTCATATGATGTGAAATTTGATTTTTTTTTGCAGCAACAGTGCAGAGAAAGCTCTAAGTTGCCATGAATTACAAAAATAACTAAACAGTGTGAAAAGAAGGAACAACAAGGTGTTCATGGACCGTTCAGAAAGCTGATGGCAGAGTGGAAGGAGCAGTTTCTGGATCATTGACTGTGGTTAATCAGGTTCCTGTAGCTCTTCCCCAGTGTGAATGGCGAGAAGAGATGATGAGGGTACAGCGATGGATGCTGCCTTTGTGAGGTACCATCTCTTGAAGATGTCCTCGATGGTCGAGAGACTTGTGCCTGTGATGGAGCTGGACTGAGTCTACAAACCCCTCCAGCCTCTTTTGATCCTGTGCATTGGAGCCTCCTGATCAGGGTGATGCACCCAGACAGAATGATCTCCACCATACATCTATAGAAATTTACACAAGTCTTTGGTGATATACCAAATCTCCTCAAACTCCTCAAATCTCTTCAAAAAAGAACCTTTGTTCTGATGTTGTCCCAGTGCTTGATCTGTAAATACCTTGTGTGACCTGGCTTTGAAGCACACAGTCTAAGATGTCTTGGATTAAATCCCATACTCTCAGAATGAGGAATATGAGATGCCCTTAACCAGGCTGAACCAAGAACTGAGTTTCCCTTCCTCTATCATCGATGCTGCCCTCATCCATATCTCCTCCATTTCCCTAACATCCACCCGCACACCTTCTTCCCCTCCATAACAGAGATGGGGTTCCCTTTGTTCTTACCCACCATGCCACGAGCCTCTGCATCCTGCGCATCTTTCCATAACGACTGCCATCTTCAACAGGATCTGGCCACTAAACATATCTTTCCCTCCCCCCCACCACCTCACTCTCCACTTTCCACAGGGATCGCTCTATCTATGACTCCCATGTCTATTTGTCCCTCCCGACTGACCTCCCTCTTGGCACTTATCCCTGCAAGCAGAACAAGTATTGCACCTACCCATTCCCCTCCTCCCTCACTACTATTCAGAGGGCCTTCCAGGTGAGGCCAACTTCACCCGAGAGTCTGTAGAGGTCATCTACTGTATCTGGTCCTTCCAGTGTGGCCGCTGAGACTCTATGTAAATTAGGCGAGTGCTTTGTCAAGCATCTTAGCTCCATCTACCACAACAGGTGGGATTTCCTCATGCCACCCATTTTAACTCTACTTCCCAATGCAATGTGTTGATCCACAGCCTCCTCTACTGCCGCGATGAGGCCACTCTCAGGTTGTAGGAGCAATATCTCATATTCGATCTGAGTAGGCTCCAACCTGCTGCAAAGAACATCAATTTCTCTAATTTCTGGTAATTTCTCCTCTCTTCCCCATTCTCTCTATTTCAATTTTGCATTTGGGCTCCCCTCTTACCCTTCTCTTCCCTTCATCTGTGCATAACCTCCCTCTGCTGGGAGGTGAAACCTGAGGTAGATTGGGCACCTTCACTGAGCACCTTCTGGTAAAAAAGGTAGGATTTCCCAGTGGCCACCCATTTTAATTCTACTTCCCATTCCCGTGGAAGTCCATGGCCTCCTCTACTGCCATGATGAGGTTAATCTCAGGTTGGAGGGGCAATACCTCGTATCCTGTCTGGGTAGCCTCCAACTTAATAGCATGAACATTGATTTCTCTAACTTCCAGTATAATCTCCCCTCCCCCTTCTCTCATTTTCCATTCCCTATTCTAGCAACCCTCTTACCCCTTCTGTTCCCTGCCCATCTCCTCCCTTTGGTGCCCCTCTTCTTCCTATTTCTCCCATGGTCCATTGTCCTCTCCAATAAGATTCCATCTTCTTTAGCCCTTTACCCCTTCCACCTATCACCTCCTAGCTTTTCACTTCATGACCCTCCCTCTCCCAACCTACCAACCCGCCTACCCCATCACCAGGTCTCACCTATCACCTGCCAGCTTGTACTCCCTCCCCTCCCCTTCTTATTCTGGCTTTTTCCCCTTTCCTGTCCAGTCCCGATTAAAGGTCACTGCCTGAAACATTGACTGTTTATTCCTCTCCATAGGTGCTGCCTGACCTTCTAAGTTCCTCCAGCATTTTGTGTGTGCTGCTCTGGATTTCCAGCATCTGCTGAATCTCTTGTGAAAGTGATTGGCCAGAATATTGACAACATGTGGGCTCAATTCTCACTTCAACAGGATCACAGGGCACAGATCCACCTGTATGGCTGCATAATAGGCGAAGTTTACTTTTTATTTTAATTATTTAGAAATTCTACACAGAACAGGCCTTTCCGGCCTGATAAAGTGTACTGCCCAACAACCCACATATTTAGTACTAGCCTAATTCATAATGACCAATTAACCTACTAACCAGGATCTCTTTGGAATTTGGGGGGGAAACACACATATTCACGGGGAGGATGTACAAACTCCTCACACACTGTGCAGGAATTGACCTCTGAACTTCGACGCCCCAAGCTGCAATAGTGTTGCGTTAACTATTATGCTACTGTGGCTCCCATTCCAGTTGGTTCCATGGCTGTTCCATTAAGAGTTATTTCTTTGTGTTCTCCTTATTCTTTCCCTGAACACTGATGATCTCATTGCCAGGGATCAAGTCTCCACCCTGATCTGTGATCAACCGCGAGCAGCAGCAGGCCATCTGGTGCAGATTGTATGAAAGCAAGTCATGTCTACAACCTGCATTGAGATCACAGTGATCCCCAGTAGATGGAAAATAACACGATGGACATCACCAGATCGCCCCAGGACTGACCCTAAATCAATTTGCAGTCTTCTACTGGCTGAACTAAGGAACACAATGCTGGCCATTGTCACTTGAGGGAAAAATGAGTTGTTAAAGGAACTCAATAGGTCAATCAGTATCTGTGGAAGGAAATAAAGTGTTGACTCTCTAACCTGGTTCAGTTCCTCCGGCATCTTGTGTGTTGATCCAGATTCTAGTATCTGCATTCTCTTGTGTCTTTACCAAGTGCTCTTCCCTACTTTACCACAACCACCTGTACAGCACTTCCTCCACCATCTTCCCATTTCAAGGAGGGAAAGCCCTCAGAGTAAGAGAAGCACATGCTGGCAACACCTACCCACCTCTTCCAGCACTACATCAGACTTTGTGATAACGACGCTAGACCTTCTGAGAAATTTTACAGAAGTAATTTTTTTTATTGAGATATAGCATGGAATAGGCCCTTCTGGCACTTTGAGCCACGCTGCCCTGCATTTCCTTGAATTAATACTAACCTAATCACGGGACAATTTACAATGACCAATTAACCTACCAACCAGTACGTGTTTGGACTGTGGGAGGAAACCCACGCGGTCATGGGAAGAACATACAAACTCCTTACAGGCAGCAGTGGCAATTGAACCCATGTCGCCTGTGCTGTAAAACATCCTGCTAGCCACTACACTACCGTGCCACCCCAATTATCATTGTGTAATCTTCCACCATCAGTGTGCTCAAAAGGGGCACCACTCTCAAACGTACTGTGTCTCAGAAAATTGTGGTTGAATTCTGCAGTGTTTCCAAGCCCTGGATAGACCAACTCATCTCTCAAGCTCCTTGGACAGAAATTATATTTGCAGAGCAGGTTCTCAATTTCAGCATCAAGGGGGGGAAATGTAGTTCTCAGCTGTAGTTTGAGCTTTGTACCAATGCCATTCTGTCTCACTCCAGGTTTCTCAGTGCCAGCCAGCATACCCTGTGGCCAGTGCTCAATGCCAGCTGGATGGATTGGCAAGGTCACATAAGTTGCCTATTGCATATTTCTGAGCAGATGATGGGCTGCCTTCACAAGGCTGCTCCTTCTGTTCAATCTTGCGATATAGTCATCATTGGCAATGCTAGCAATTTGTCACCCCTCCCTGGTGCACTAAAAACATGATGATAGTCTACTTGCTCCACTTTCCCACTGAGCAAAACGAAGTCATCCCACTATAGAAAGGATGTCAGCAGGCCAGGCAGTGTCTATAGGGAGAAGCACTGTCGACATTTTGGGCCGAGATCCTTCGTCAGGACTGACGAAGGGTCTCGGCCCGAAACATCAACAGCGCTTCTCCCTATAGATGCTGCCTGGCCTGCTGCGTTCCACCAGCATTTTGTGTGTGTTGCTTGAATTTCCAGCATCTGCAGATTTCCTCGTGTTTGCATAGAAAGGATGTTGAGGCTTTGGAGAGAGTGCAGAAAGGGTTCACCAGAATGCTGCCTGGTTTAGAGGGGATGTGCTGTCATGAGATGCCGGATAAACTTGGGTTGTTTTCTCTGGAGTGCCGGAGGCTGAGGGGAGATCTGATAAAGGTTCACAAGATTACGAGAGGCATAGATAGAGTAGATAGGGAACATCTGTTTGCTAGGGTTGAGATGTCTAATATCAGAGGGAATGCATTGAAGGTGAGAGAGGTTTGGTTCAAGGGGGATGTGAGGAGTAAGTTCTTTACTCAGAGAGTGGTAGATGCCTGGAATGTGCTGCCCGGTCCACGGTGGTAGAGGCAAGCACATTAGAGGCTTTTAAGAGAAGTTTAGATAGGCACATGAATGTGAGGCAGATGGAGGGATATGGACATTGTGTAGATAGGAGGGATGAGTGTTTAGGTGTTTTTTGATTTGCTTTTTAGCTGGTTCGGCACAACACTGTGGGCTGAAGAGCCTGTCCTTGTGCTGTACTGTTCGATGTCCTTAAGTTTGAGTAAATTTTGAGGTCACTTCAGAGGGCAGTTACACTCATCAACCATAGCACAGATTTAGAGTCACGTGTAGACCAAAGTTGATTAGGAAATGTTGCTGAATGAATTGGGATTGAATGGCAGTCCTATAAGCTACATTTCGTATTTGTAGGTGCTACTCTTTCCACAGTGGCTGTGAGTTGAGAATTCCAAGTTGGTGATATGATGACAATGAAAAATATCCTTTAGGTGGAGTATCACTGAGAAAAGAACATTAAACTTAGAGCATTCCCATAAAATTGTTGTTCTTTTACTAAAGCAGGTCTTATGTTCATGTGCACAGATTTTATGCTGTGTAATTGTTATCTTGAGGTAAACTGTTGACTGTGAGGAGTGATATCCTCCTCCCTTGGATGGAGTTTGAGATTCACACTAACACTGTTGTGTCTCTCTCCAGGTTTATCAATGCCAGGCGGCGTATCCTGCAGCCAATGCTTGACGCCAGTAATCCTGACCCAGCTCCTAAAGCTAAGAAAATCAAATCCCAGCACCGGCCAACTCAGCGTTTCTGGCCTGACTCAATTGCAGCGGGTGTCCTACAGCAGCAAGGAGGGAATCCCAGCAATCCAGACAGTAAGCATGAAGCTGGCACTCACCTAACCTGGCACACAGTGAGAATTTCATTCCCTGCTGTGTTGCAGTCTTCTCTCTATTCCCTGAAATGCAAACAGCCTGTGCTTCCTTTCCTGGTTTTCCCTCTCCCATGAACCTCTCTCTCTCTCTGCCTCCTCTCTCTCTCTCTCTCTCTCTCTCTCGCTCTCTATCCCACACTCCCTCCCTCCCTCCTTCTTTCTCCCTCTTTCTTTCTCCTTCACCTTCCCACCCCTCTCTCTCCCTCACTTCCCCTTCCCTCCCTCTGTCTTACCCTTAAATACAGGTGCTCGGGAAACTTAGAAGCACAACGCTCTACAGCAAGCTGCAGAGGCCCACAGGGCTCATAACAGTATCTACTTCCCTAAGGCCAGCCTCTGACGGCCCATGGAGCTCTGATGCTCTCGAGACTGGGCCGGAAAACCCAGAACAGACCTGATGTTCTCAAGACAGGTCTGGAAAACGCAAGAACAATGTGCATATAACTCAGGAACAATGCATTGCGCATATAGCTCGGAAACAGTACATTGCACATATAGCTCAGAAACATAGCATTGTATATATATCTTGGAAACATTGCATTGCGCTTACTCAGAAGCATTGCATTGCACATATAGCTCAGGAACATTGCATTGTGCGTATTAATCGTAAACATTGCATTGCGCATATAGCTCATAAATTGCGCATATAGCTCGGAAACATTGCATTGTGCGTATTAATCGTAAACATTGCATTGCGCATATAGCTCAAATTGTGCATATAGCTCAGAAACATAGCATTGTGTGTATTAATTGTAAACATTGCATTGCGCATATAGCTCATAAATATTGCATTGGGTGTATTGATCGTAAAAATTGCATTGCGCACATAGCTCTGGTGCGTATCGATCATAAACATTGCATTGTGCATATAGTTTCTGTGCGTATTGATTGTAAACACTGCATTGCGCATATAGCTCATAAATATTGTATTGCATATATAGCTCGGAAACATTGCATTGCTCATAGCTTGGAAAAATTGGATTGCGCATTCTCGGAAACATAGCATTGTATAGAGTTTGGAAATATTACATTGCACATTGCTCAGAAACAATGTGTTACATATAGCTGGGAAACACTGCATTGCGCATAGCTTGGAAAAATTGGATTGCGCATCCCTGGAAACATTGCATTGTGCATAGCTTGGAAAAATTGGATTGCGCATTCTCGGAAACATTGCATTGCGCATATTGCTCAGAAACATTGCAATGTGTGTATTGATTGGAAACATTGCATTCTGAATATAACTTGGAAGCTTTGCGCATATAACTCAGAAACTTTGTGCGCATCACTTGGAAACTTTGCGCATATAATTCAGAAACTTTGTGCAAATTACTGGGAAACTTTGCGCCTATAACTCAGAAACTGTGCCTATAACTCGGAAATTTTGTGAATATAATTCAAAAACTTTATGCATATAACTTGGAAACATGGCATATAACTCGGAAACTTTGTGCATATAATTCAGAAACTTTGCGCATATAATTCAGAAACTTTGCGCATATAACTCGGAAACATGGCATATAACTCGGAAACTTTGCGCATATAACTCGGAAATTTTGCACATGTAGCTCGGAAACAAGGTGCTGGCAATGACTCAACCCTGGAGCGGAGGAACAGCAGACTCTATCATGGTGAGTGCCGGCAATGACTCAAACCATGAGCAGAGGAACGACAGACTCCCATGCAGAGAAGGAAATGAGGTTAGACACAGGAATACCAACAGAGCATTGGAGGCACAACCGAGCAACACCACAAGACAAACCATTCTCCACAAACACACAAGGACTCTGCAACAATGCTAAACAAGAGTCCCCTTAAATAATCATAGAATGTGGAAAACCCGAGCCAGTCACAATTAACTTGACAAGGTTAAACAGAAAGCTCTAGTTAATGTAACGATTAATAAATACAGATGCTCGAGAGATCTAGAAGCCCAACACCCTACAGCAAGCTGCAAGAGGCCAGCAGGGCTCGTGACAGGTAAGGGTGCCAAAGGTTATGTGATGAAGGCACCAGGGTTGAATGGGGTTGAGAGGGATAATAAATCAACCATAATGGAATGGCGGAGCAGACTCAATGAGCCAAAGGACCTCATTTGGCTCTTATGTCTTATAGTTTCTTCTCCAACAAGCTTTCCCAGTCATACTCTTTTGAACTTTCCTCTCCCATTCCTTCCACTCCCCTTCCTTCCTTCCCATTCTATTCCCTCTCTTTCTTGGATCGCCACTACAAACACTAACAGGTTTCCTCCCTTCAGGTACTATGACCACAGCCATGGACAGTCTGCAGACACTCTCCTCCGACACTGCCACCCTTGCCATGCAACAGGCTATGATGGCCGGCCATGCGGGCGATGACTCATTGGATGGAACGGATGAGGAGGAGGAGATCGAAGAGGAAGATGATGAGGAAGATGAAGACAATGGGGAACTGCAGACGACCAATGTAAATGACCTGGGCCTGGATAATAGTGACTCACTCGACTAACAGCACTGCGTGCACACAAGGAGGCAAAGAGAGTAAAGTTTCACCAGTGTGCGGACTGATTTTTTTTAAATTAAAGACTCTTCTCCAGGAACAGGTCACAATGATGTGACAGTCATAAGAATGAAGGCCCCTGTGTCTAAAATCTATTTTGTGATTAATTCTGTATTAATGAATGTTATTGTGAATGTATCCTTCATTTTTTTTTCAACATTTGTTTTGCATTTGTATTTTTTACTTGGCTGCTGTGGTCACTTCCACAGCCCCTCACTGCCCTAGCTTTCCACTCAGACTGAAGCTTTTCTTAACACTGGGGAGGGAGGGTGGAGCGAAATGGCAAGAATATTTCCCTCAGGCTCTCGCCCCCTCTTTCCCGCTGAAATAAATGATGTTTGAAAAAAGGGTAGAAATTGGTTGTTGCACTTTCACTTTTGCCCTCCTTCTCTCCAGATTGCTATAGATGGCCCTGGCAAGTCTGTTCTCCAAATGTTAGAATCTGCCCGAGGTGACTTGGGTCTCCAACAACTCTCTCCCATCAGACAGCCTTTTGATGCCCATCTTGTGTACTTTTATAAATAGTAAATAAAAGCATTCAAAGAAAAGTTAAAAAAAATAGTCTTATGACTTTTCTCCTGGCGATTATTCTCAATAGAGTCCAGGAGATTAACGTTTCATTCATGGGGGCTGCAGACTAGATAATGCTGTTTCTGGAATATGAGGAATTTGGATCTAATTTTTCATTTGAGGAGATTTTGTTATTGTCCTTCTGTAGACTCGTGACAACAAACATCTATTTGTTCTTTGAGTTACTACAAGTTAGATTTTGAACCAGATACACAGATCTGATCAGCTGTCTAGATATTTTTCTTAATATTTCAATTACTAAAAATCTGTTTCTTGAAATGTAAAAATTGTTTATCAGAGGGAATGTTCCGTATCTTTGTAGATCTGAGAGAAGTGTTGTTTTGTAACTGCCCAGAGACTTTTCCTGAGTTGTATCAAGTTCAAGCTTCACCCAACTGCTTGTGTTTGGTCTTTCCTAAGGAATTGAATGGACTGGATTAGATTTTAGGGCCTCATCTCCTTCCACCTGGACTATTAATTCCAACCATAAGAGAAATCAGGCCCAATCTTTTGCCAGAGGCAAGAGGTATAGTGAGCACCACTCATATCAGTATTCACTTTAACAGGAACATTGTAACAGGAATAGTTGTGATAGCTACATAGGTCTGGAGACACGAGAGACTACAATCTGGAATCTGAAGCAACACATAATATGCAGCAGGAACTCAGAAGGTCATGCAGCATGTTAACTGTCCATTCTCCTCCGAGAAGATGTTGCATGACCCTCGGAATTCGTCCTGCAATCTTGTGTGTTACTACAAAAGGTTTGCCCTGCCTCTGTATTAGAATGTTGTTAAACTGTACCAAGTTGTTTATCAATCTCTGTTCTACTGTATATACACCTGGACTTAGTCCTAGAAAAACTCAGGAATTAGGTTGTCCAGAACAGAAAGGGTTTACTGATGATCATCAATTGCTAATGTTGCACTCTGCAGAGGTATGGTGTCTTCACTTCGGATGCTGGATGATTTCTGCTCCACACGAAGACATAAAGAGACCCTGTCTCTATATTCCTTCATAAAGTAAAATGTAACCTTTGGACATCATGGCAATGAACAAGAAAGGAAATCTAGAAATGCCCCATTTGACAGCTTAGTTCCCCTTCAGTAGTGAATCCCTGACTTTGTTCTTCCACGTTGTTTTTGTATAGGAATTGCACTGTCCTAAATACATTTGCATGCGATGTCAGCTCTGTATTACCTTCACGTTTGATTTAAATTGATTTTACAAATGTATCAATAACTTGTCCCTTGTGACTAATTTCATAGGAACAGGAAAAGTCTATCGGTCCCTAGCATGCTCTGCCAATTTTTGTTAGATCATAGCTGATCTGTCTCTCAGCACTATTTACTACCATCTCTTGATAGCTCAGATAAAAATCTAAATTGGATTTAAATGTTTAAATTCCACTCCCCCCCCACCACACACACACATTTTTTGTTGAAGGATTACAGAATTTCACCTTTCTTTGTGAGAAGAAGTGTTTCTTTAATTTATAGAAGGTCTAGTCCCTATACTACCCTCTGTTTTATATTTCTCATGCACATCAATTCCTGAAAATGTGATAATTGAGCAAGATATGCAGCCCCTTCTCACATGGATCCGGGTATCCAAAGGCATTTCATTGCACAGCTATGCATCTCATTATGACCCTGGCAATTTGTTATGTAAATATACATCTCCTTGTGTGTAGTAATAGTGTGATCACTCAAAGTCAAGTCTAATGTTCTTCCTTAGGGGTTGTCTATTGGTGGGTCCTCAGGTGGCTGTAGAGGCCGATCCAGGATCCACATATTCTGGTGCAGCGTGGGCACGAGTAAATGGTGGCTGTGATTAGTAGTTGAGTCTTTTGGTTGTTCAGCCTCTCCTTTCACGGCTGCCGCTGGTTCTCTGCGGCACAACAGAGGTCGCTCTCATGTATTACAACTCCCTCTTGAACAGATTTCCTCCAGATATATCTATTGAATGTGTAGTAGGGTGTTCCAAAGCATGGCCCTGGCCAGTTATCATCCTAAAGTGCTGTTGGCAGCAACCAAACTGTCCATATCAGGGTTTTGTGGGTTACATTAATCGGATATCCGGTCACTTTAGTTTTCCTCTGCTGTTGTTTAACCTGGTTATCAGTGGTACAATAATATTTATTCTGCTTGGCCATGACAGGTTCAATTCTAAAAACACACAAAGAACTACATTTATTAAATTCAATTTCACATTTTGCAGCCAGAGGATTTTTTGTTAGTGTGTTGAATTCATGAACTTTGATGACTGTTCCATCGTCTTCAACCGCACACTAAGAATATTCCTTCTGTCCTTCAAAATGGCATCAATGGTTTTTTATAGCATCTATGTGCATGGATAGTCTCAACTAAAAACAGACTCATACTGTGTGGCACTCAATGCTGACCCTGTGTCAGCCAAGCTTTTTGTATTCAAATCTTGAGCTGGCAACATTGAATGAGGGGTCAGAATTGTATGAACTGAACCAACTAATGATTGGGCGCAAAAGTCTGTGATAAACAAAGAAATGTGGATAACTAAATCGATGGTTGGCTTTTATCTCTGAATTACCAGCTTACCAGGCAACAGCCAGGGCTTTTTACGGTCATTCCAACTGTTTCACATCTGCATCTATTGTTTCTCTCAATCTATTTTAAGTTACAAAATTTTAAAAATCCCCACGTACAGCAAGACTGCCCATTGATCTTTGGCTGATCATCATGGTGAAAGGTGACACAATCCACCTCCAGATTCTTATTGCCAAATCTGTCTTAGTGAAGCCAAATCAGTTGATAGGGGAATAGGTACCAGTTGATCACTTAGACAATTACTAACATCGAATTTTATGTTCTCATCACTTAGTCTTCTCACCTTGCATTAGCATTCTGCTACTGGGAACTTTGGCACAGCTGGCTACCTCTCTGCATCCTAAATTATGGCAATTTATTTTGCCAACTTGGCTTACTGGGAATTATTTCCATTAGTTTTTATCCCAGACCTCAAAAGCAATTTGAAAGATGTTCTACTTAGGTTTGGTTGCAGGTTTTGAATGGAAAAGTCCTGTGCCTGTCCAAGATGTCCAAGTCCAGCCACGCTCCAGGCTTCATTCAGGCCTTCTGCAAAATGTATCCTCATGAGGCCAACAGCCTCTTAAGGTCGATACCAGGCTCCGGATTGATAAAGGCTGTCCCTGTCCTCCTCTTCTCATAAAATAATCTTGAAGCCAGACCCTGATTCTGAGACAAACCACTGAGATCACACACTGCAAGACCAATCATTCCGTATCATGAAAGAGAACCTTGCATCAGTGGAGGGTGACGTTTATCTTAAAACAAATGTTTCCCCTAATTTTCTGCTCTCTGCAGCTGAAATTTGTCATTCCTCAAGAACGCCTAAAGAAAACTTGTAAGATGAGCTCTTCAGTATTGAACAAGCCATGGACTGAAGGGACACCAACAACCTTGAAATTGGAATAATTAGCACTGGCTTTTAAGCATGTCAGATGTACATGATATGATGTCACGCTATCAACTCCACAGATTTCCTGTGTTAGAAAAATGACTGCCATATGACAGTGACACAAAAGAAGCGTGCAGGTTGCCGAGCTGCCGGATGAGACATGAATTAGAGACTTCACTGTGACTTGGATGTTTTGATCACAACATCTGGTTGTTTCACATTCCAAAAGTCAATTAATTTTTGCAGTCACTTTTCCTTGCCTGATCAATGGTTACCACTTTTTAATTTTATGCACTGCAATGCATCATGCTACAGTACCTACACACTGACTATCCCATGCCCTGGTGTAGCAAAGGCCATGGAGCAGGGTTTCCCGAGCAAATGGCTACACTGTAGCCGGCTGGTGGCATAGTGGCCTCAGTGCCAGATTTCAGAGCGAAGGCTCTCGAGTTCGAATCCAGCCGGCCCCCTTGCACGCTTTCCATCCGTGCTGGGTTGAGCGTCGAGCTAGCAACTCGGCCTCGTAAAAACAAGAAAGCATTTTTTGAAGCTTCCTTGTGGCAAAGCCATGTGCACAGCTCCTTACATTCGCCAGTCACAGTAAGTCTCAGAAGCTCCTGTAGTAAAACTGGTGTTTAAAATCTTTCTTTAGCTAATTTCACAACCTTTTGCAAGTAACCCAAATCAGCAGTGGCGCTAAATACAACAGCATATTGATCAATATAGATGAAATTCAAACTCTAGTCATACCTTCTTTTAAAATTGATATTTTTTGACTTCTTTCAAAGCAGTGGTGTATTTTATATACATCATATTGTATCATTAGAAATTATATCATTGTTAACATTTCATAGATAAAGGCTGCTTTTATTAACAGAACAATCAGTGGTTTTATTAAAAGGATTTTTGCCAAGGGGAACCATGTTCAAGGAAGGGTGGTGTGATAATGAACAGAAACTGCCTGGGGAGGCAGATTTGGGTGAATTTATATGCTGTTTGCTACAATGCCATTATCACTTAGATTAGAAACAGGGTAAATGCTGGTACAGTGTTCCAACACTCGTCATCCTCTAAACCTCCAGTACAGTTCCAGTTCCTAACCAAGCCATACTCAAACCTTGTGAACTCAGAACCTGCAGTTGCCACCTCTGAGTTCATATGATTCACAGGCCAGCATAGTCAGAGGCTTTATCTAAAGACCATCTGTGGCACATGTACTCTGAACTCTGAGGTAGCGCTTGAACCAAACACTAACTGTTACAACGAAACACTGCACCAGCAATTTGTTTTCCAAAAAAGCGACCAAATCCCAAGATGCCTGGGTCAATTGATCCACAGGTCAATATTTAATGTTAGCATAGCACTGTAACACTTTCAACCTCTAACATGAAGAAACCAATGCTGTTCCTGGATTTATCTAGTGCACTATTTATTGAGGTACAGTAGTTCAAGACAATGTAATTTTCAATTCGCAGTGTGTGGTTCTAAAAGTCCCCTTATATTGGTAAGGAAGTGAACCATTAACATGGTAAATGAGAATCTGTATCAGAGTCCTCCACAGGCCAACGGCCCTCCTTTGAGGCCCTGATTACTCTCAGTTGGCTCTGTTGGGTAGGTCACGAACTTTCCATGCTTGATACCAAATTTCTGAAGCAGTCATACTGTTCTGAGCTCTAACATGGGAAGAGATTATCACCCAGACAGATTTAAGGATATTCTCAAAGCCCTGATGACTCTTGGAAGTCCTTGGTCCATGACTGCTCAATGTGAAGAATGTTTTTGGCACGCAGGCCTTCAAAGGCCTTGAATATAGAATCGGGATGTTATTTTATAATTGTACAAGACGTTGCTGAAGACAAATTTGAAATCTGCGACAGGATCCTACGACCAAACACATCTTTACCTCCTCACTCTCCCCGCTTTCTGCGGGGATTGCTCCCTCCGTGTCCATTCATCCCTCCCCACCAATCTCCCTCCTGACACATACCCTTGCAAGTAACAGAAATGCTACACCTGCCCATTCACCTCCTCCCTCACCTCCATTCGGGGCACCAATCAGTCCTTCCAGGTGAGGCAACACTTCAACTGTGAATCTGTTGGGGTTGTCCACTGTATCCAGTGCTCCCTATACAGCATCCTCTACCGTAGCAAGACTCATTGTAAACTGGGGGACCGATTTGTTGAGTACCTCCGCTACACCTGCAAAAAGCATAATTTCCCGGGGGCCAACCGTTTAAATTCCTATCCCCGTTCCCGTTCCAACACGTCGATCCATGGCCTCCTCATCTGCTACAATGAGGCTGAACTCAAGTTAGAGGAGCAACCCCTCATATTCCATCTGGGTAGCCTCCAACCTGATGGCATGAATACTGATTTCTCCTTCCAGTAGCTTTCTTCCCTCTTCTTCTATTCCACATTCTGGTCTCTTACCTCTTCTCCTCACCTGCCTTTCACCTCTCCCTGGTGACCCTCCTCTTTCCCTTTCTCCCACCCCGATCAGATTCCTTCTTCTCCAGCCCTTTACCTTTTCCACCTGAAACCTCCCAGCTTCTATCTGCTTATCCCCTCCCCAGCACCCACCCCATGGTTTCACCCATCAGTTTCTAGCTTCTCTTTCTTCCCCTCCCCCCGCTGTTTTATTCTGGCATCTTCCCCCTTCCTTTCCAGTCCCGATAAAGGGGCTCAGCCCAAAACATCCATAGATGCTGCCTGACCTACTGAATTCTTCCAGCATGTGTTGCTTTGGAATATTGTGTTCATTTTTGATCACCCTGCTATAGGATAGATGCCATTAAGCTGGAAAGACCGTAGAGGAGATTTGTAAGAATGTTTCTGGAACTTCAAGGCCTGAGTTGTGGAGAGAGGTTGAGCAGGTTTGGACTTTTTCATAGGAAGATAGGAGAATGAGGGGTGATCGTATAGAGGCATATAAAATTCTGAATTGAGGGGCTTAGATAGGGTGAATGCATGTAGTCTTTCCCCGGCATTAGGAAATCAAGAATTAGAGGGAATAGGGTTAAGGTGAGAGGGCAGAGATTTAATAGGAAGATAAGGGACAACTTTTTTGCAGTGAATGGTCAGTGGACCAGAAAAAGTGGTTGAGCTGGGCAACAACATTTACATAAAAGAGAATTGGACAGGTACGTGGATAGGAAAGGTTTAGAGGGATGCTGGACAAATGGGACAACTTACAGTAGAAGACAATCTTGGTCAGCATGGCCCAGCTGGGCCTGTTTTCATTCTGTATCACTTTATGACACCGTGACTATTTGGAACCTTGAGTCTGTGCATCAGGAACATGCAGAATCCTGGCAGAAAAGACAGAGGAAACGGACCTCCTCGCAAACACAGGCTTTTAAATCTCAAGGAATAGAAGCTAAACTTGTCCCAAGTTAAACCTAATGTCATTCTTGTGAACTTGCACTTCATCCATCCCAGACCAATAAATCCTTCCTGAGGAACTGCCCCTATGCCTGGATTACAAGATACTGAAAGCCAGGTTGTATGAGGGGTCAATGGAGCTACAGAATGTACTCCCCAGTAAGTGCAGCACTCACCACACCGATCTGTCAGAAGGCTCCAATCTGGAGTGCTGTTGTATCAAGTGCCTCAGACTACCAGCACTGAAGACCACTCTCAACCACCAGCTCCTTACCTTTCTGTTAACGGGCTCTGAATGCCCTTGTACAACATACACAAATTCAGCAGAATGATAATCTACACGTGCTGTTGACGTTGAGTGATTTTACCGCTGTACCGGGTTGAAATAGGAGGATTTGTCAACAAGGTCAATGATGTTCTGCTCCCTGCTGCCTCTCCAGCTCACTAATTGCTCTTTTTTCAATTGCCTTTTACTGATGGGCAAGAGGCTGTTCACACACCCAAGTGAACATTTTCCACAGATAATGAAGGGTTTTCACCGGAAAATTGGCAGGAAGGAAAGTAATTCTCCCCCCATCCTGTGCTCACGCAGAAAACCTGGAAATGCAGTTTCCAGCAGGAATGAAGAATAAAGGGATGAGAGGATCCCAGATACAGTATTTCATCTTCCCCCTTACGTACTGCCAACATCAACCAATAGCAATGGATAGAGTAATTGCTCATGTAGCAAAACACACATCCAAAATGTTACAGGAATCCAGCAGCTCAGGCAGCATCTATGGAAAGGAATAAACAGTTGATGTTTTGGGCTGAGACCCTTCATCAGGACTGGGAAGAAGTGACAATAAGAAGGTGGGGGGAAGCTAAGGAGTCCAAGCTGGAAGGCGATTGGTGGATTGGGGGAGGTCTTGCTCATGTCTTGCTGCTACTCGTGAACACTGCTATACAAAGATTAGCTGCCACTTTTCACACAATACAGTAATGAATTATTTGACTGTTGTGCTGAGGAACATCATAATTGACCATGGTGACTTTGAATTAAGAAAGGGGAAAGACTTAGCCAGAATTCCTTCCAGCACAACTATGCATAAATGCTGTCATGAAGTGCAGAAATGATTGAGCTAAACTGTTTTATAGTGTGATACCAGCTCTACGCTCTTGCAGCACAAAGAGTCATACGGCACAGAAACAGGCCCTTCAGACCACCAGGTCTGTACTGACCACCATACCCATTCATCATAACCCTGCTTACCAGCATTTGTTATGTAGCCTTCTATATCCCAGCTTTTCAAGTGCTTGTCTGGATACATTTTAAAATGTCTCTGCTTCCACCATGTTCTCAGGCAGTTTGTTCCAATTTTCAATTACTCTTCAAATGAAAAAAATCCCCCTCATATCCTTTTCAAACCCCTTATCCCCCAACCTAAACAATGCCTCTACTTTGTAATCCAAATTGCACAACAAACTTCAGCTGTGCTTTATCAGAATCAATTTAGAAACAATGTTATGGTAAGTGTGTGTGTGTGTGTGTTAAATTAAACGTAGTGCAAAAGGAGAAAAAAAGTAGTGAGGTTGTTATGGTCCGGTCCGTGAGAGCCGAATTCCGGTTCACGTTCCGGTTCACGTTCCGGTTCATGGTCCGGTCCGTGATCTCCAGACTCCGGGTCTTCCGGCTGTCCATTGTTTCAGTTGGCTTTAATCACAGACACCTGATGCTCGTCTTTGTGCTGGGAAATAAGTGGCCCTGGGGTCATGTGTGGGTGCTGGTTTGTCTTGTCAACATCCCCTTGGAACAACCTGCTGGTGGAAGACGAGAGCAGCATTTTGTGATCTCTAGGCCTGGTTGGAGGACCACTGCTTCATGGAGCCCTATTGCCTCTAGTCGGAGCCGTCATCGGAGTATGGATTTGGCTGTTTCCATAGCCAGCCAAGGATACTGGCCGCTCCGAGATAGATATGGATTCGGCTGTTTCCATAGCCAGCCAAGGATACTGGCCGCTCCGAGATAGATATGGATTTGGCTGTTTCCATAGCCAGCCAAGGATACTGGCCGCCTCGAGATAGATATGGATTTGGCTGTTTCCATAGCCAGCCAAGGATGCTGGACGCCCCGCGATAGATATGGATTTGGCTGTTTCCATAGCCAGCCAAGGATGCTGGACGCCCCGCGACTCGGAGCCACCCCAGATTGAGCTCCCTTCCTGGCCTTGCCTCCGTGGGGTAAGTCAGGCCATCTTTGCCGTTACCCTGAGGCTGGTCTGTTCCCTTCCCCTCTCCCTGACAGTTTCCTCAGTGGTTTATCTCAGCAGTCATCCTGCTCCCGCATCCTAGTAAGCATCCCGGCCCTGTGTCCTAGAAATGGTCCCGGCCCTGCTCTCCATGAAGGAGTACCTCATCCTGCCCAGGAAAGCCTCAAAGAATCCAAGCCTAATCCAGTCCTGTAGCCACGACATGCCTTTGCCTAGTTCTGGAGTCTGAGACCGAGTCAAGACCCAGGTTCTGGGTCCTTGTCCAGACTCTGGCTGGGATTCCAAGCCCAGGCTCCTAGTTCCCAGTTCCTTGTCCTGGTCCCGCTTTCCTAGCCCAAGTCTGTGTCCAGTCCTGGCCCTAACTCTAGTCCAATCCAGTTCCCAGTTCTTCAGTGTCTTGCATGTGGGTACGTTCCCAATGCCCCCCATATGACAGAGGTAGTGTTCAAGGGTTCAATGCCCATTCAGAAATCAGATGGCAGAGGAGAAGCAACTACTCCTGAATCATTGAGTGTGTGCCTTTAGGTTCCTGTACCTTCTCCCTGATGGTAACCATGAAAAGAGAGCATGTCCTGGCTGATGGGGTTTCTTAACGATGGATGCTGCCTGTTTTGAGGCATTGCTCCTTGAAAATGTCCTGGATGCTAGAGGCTGACTGAGTTTTCAACTTTCTGCAGCTTGTTTTGATCCTTACCTGATGGTGATGCAGCCAGTTAGAATGCTCTCCACGGTACATCTGTGGAAATTTGTGAGTGTCTTCGGTGACATGCCAAATCTCTTCAAACTCCTAATGAAATATAGCCACTGTCGTGCCTTCTTTGTAACTGCATCGATATGGAGGGCCCAGGACCGAGCACAGGTACTTGAATTTGCTCACCCTTTTCACTTCCGATCCCTCTACGAGGACTGGTGTGTGTTCCCTTGTCTTACCCTTTTTGAAGTCCACAATCAATTCTTTGGTCTTACTGATGTTGAATGCAAAGTTTTTCTTGCGACACCTCAACTAGCTGATCTATCTCTTATGAAGTTGTACCCTTACCTCCTTTGCTATTGGAGCTCACCTTTGATAAAAGGTGCCCTAAATAAATGCTAAGGACATGTGAGCAGGTGGTGTCTTAAATCTAATGTCTTCAAATAAGGAATTGGCCATTCAGGACTGAAGAATGTTTTTCACCCCAAAAATCACAGATCTTTGGTATATTCTAATCAAGCCAGCCAAGGGGCTCAGTCACTGCCTGCGTACAAGACAGATATTGATTGATATTTGGATATTAAAAGAAGTAAGGGCTACATGATGTTACGGGATAAAAGAGCAGTCATGGTGTAGTCAGTTATAAAACCATAAAGTAATAGAGCATGCAAACAAGCCCTTCATCTCTACTTGTCCATGCCTGCCATGCTAGTCCCATTTGCCCCTTTATACTTTTCCTACCCATGTACTTTTACTGCCTATAAAATGTATTCACCCACCACCCACCCCTGGAAGTTTTCATGTTTTATTGTTTTACAACATTGAATCACAGTGGATTTAATTTGCCTTTTTTTGACACTGATCAGCAGAAAAAGACTCTCATGTCAAAGTGAAAACAGATCACCACAACGTGATCTAAATTAATTACAAATATAAAGCAGAAAATAATTGATTGCATAGTATTCACCTCCTTCAAGTCAGAATTTAATAGATGCACCTTTGTGAGTAATTACAGCCTTGAGTCTGTGTGGATAGGTCTCTATCAGCTTTGTAGATCTGGACACTGTATTTTGCTGCATTCATTTTACCCTCTACCTTCACAAGCTGTTGTGAAGCATCCCCACAGAATGATGCAGTCACCCCCATGCTTCACGGTATGAATGGTGTGATTTTGATGATGTGCAGTGTTTGGCTTACGCCAATCATGTTTAGTTTGATGGCCAAAAAGCTCAATTTTGGTTTCATCAAACCATAGAACCTTTTTCCAGCTGACTTCAGAATCCCCCACATGCCTTCTGGAAAACTCTATCTGTGATTTCATGAGTTTTTTCAACAGTGGCTTTCTCTTTGCCACTCTCCCAGGAAGCTGTGACTGATGAAGCACCCAGGCAACAGTTGTTGTATGCGTGGTCTCTCCCATCTCAGCCACTGTAGCTTGTAACTCCTCCAGAGTTGTCATAGGTCTCTTGGTGGCCTCCCTCACTAGACCCCTTCTTGCACAGTCTCTCAGTTTTTGATGATAGCCTGCTCTGGGCAGATTTACAGCTGTGCCATATCCTTTCTGTTTCTTGATTATTGAATTAACCGTACTCCAAGGGATATTCAGTGACTTAGAAATGTTCTAGTACCTATTTCCTGACTTGTGCTCTTCAATAACCTTTTCGCAGAGTTGCTTGGAGTGTTCTTTTGTCTTAATGGTGTAGTTTTTGCCAGGATACCAACTCTCCCACAGTTTGACCTTCCAGTACAGGTGTATTTTAACTACAATCAATTGAAACACCTCGACTGCACACAGGTCTGCAAAACCAGATCTCCATTAACTAATTATGTGACTTCTGAAACCAATTAGCTGCACCAGTGATGATTTGGGGTGTCATATTAAAGGGGACAAATACTTATGCAATCAATTATTTTGTGCTTTATATTTGTAATAATTTTGGATCACTTTCACTTCACTTTGGATCTGTTTTCACTTTGACATGAAAGAGTCTTTGTGTTGATCAGTGTCAAAAAAGCCAAATTAAATCCATTGTGATTCAATGTTGTAAAACAATAAAACATGAAAACTTCCGGCGGGGGAGGTGAATACTTTTTATAGGCACTGTGTCTAAATATCTTTTAATGTTATGAATGATCATCTCCTTCTTCTGTTTCTTATATTTTTATTTCCTGAAGTTCTAATGAGCATGAATTCAGCATCACCAGACACATCCATTGTGATCCATATGATTTTCTGATCTACTTCAGTAATACTATGCAGCCCTAGGCATGCCAGCTCACCTTTGTCATACACTGTGTTGTGTGATTCTGTTTCACATTCAGTCATTTTATCCATTTGTTTAGTTTTGTATTTGTAACTTCTCATTGTGTGGTTTTTTCTTTGGTTGTGCTTTTTTTGTCCCACTTGCCCACTTGCTCTTGTTGTGACCTTATTTGTGACACTTCCTGTAAACTTTTTCTTTGAACCAACAGTCATTTGTATCATGGGAGGATGTGCCACATTGATAACTTTTTTTGGCTTTTTGCACCATTCAGGGGTTCAGAGGTCCAATTTAATGTCAGGGAAATGTATACAATATACATCCTGAAGTGCTGCAGCGAGCAACAATCCCCCCTCCTCCCATCAGCAAAAAAAAGCAAGCATCGGTACCTCCACCGAGCACTCAGCTTGAGCAAAGCAATAGCAAAGACACAGTCTTGCAGTTACCCCAAAGACTTTGCGTTTCATCCGGCATATGACATATCGCACATTCTCTCTCTCTCTCTAATAAGGGAGAAAAAGGTATTTCCGTCTTTCATTAGCGAGCTGGGAGACATAACAACCCACTTGCTGGTTTATGATGTTAAAGGTTTGTTACGTCACTATTTCTGAATTCTGTGCCCAGAGATCGCAAAGATCTCAGGTCTCTGGGCCCACAGCAGATATCCCAACACCCCCGATAATACACGGGTACCCTGCTGTGATACCAACCCTTGATTCACCTGTCTGCAAAGCCCCGAGATCTTAGGCTTTCGAATTCAAGCCAGACTCTCCGCCTGAACCCTTGGCGTGCCGATCAACAGCCAGTCCTGAATCCCCGAGAAAGGGTCCCATTCCCACAAAGAACAGAAGTTAATGTGTAACTCCAGGTCAGGGTCTTCAAAAGAACCATGAAAGGGGAAAATAAAGATATTAAAGATGGAATTAGAGCTGTTTCCGAAGATGCAAGCAAAGGAGTCGCCATTTAGCACCATCTTAACTTCACTCCACCTCCCATTCTAAACACCTTTTCTGTAGTTCTGCTGCATCCTTTGCTGCAGTCTCTAACGATATTGCAATGGTCAATGCCCGTTCTAAGGTAAGGTCTCTTTTGGACAGTAGCCTCTTTTGAGTGCTTTGACTATGCATGCCACATACAAGCGTGTCCCTCAGTGCATCAGAAAGTCCATCTCTAAAGTCACAGTACTGAAACTTTGTGCAGTTCTGCAGTGTATTCAGAAATACCTTCATCCTTTGGTTCTTTTTTGCTAAATCTAAATCTTTCAGTTATTACCAGCAGTTCAGGGCTCAAGTGGCTTTGTGAAATTACAACAATTTTGTTGACCGTCTTCCTTACTGACTTTTCAGGAGCTAGCAAGTTGCATAAAAGCCTGTGCACTTTAGCACCCATTAAACTAAGAAGCCTGAATAGAATCTTTTCTCATCTGCGTTGTTTACATTACAGTACAGTTCAATCCTCTCGATATAGAATTCCCAGTCCTCATTGGCGCTATCAAATTCATCAACATTCCCAACTAAGGTCATCGTCACGTTATTTTCACTTTAACTTTGTTAATTGTGCATCTTTCAATGTGCAATATGCAGTTACTCATGCATCCCTTCGTTAGGATCCATGACTGCCTTCTCTGTAATGTTTATCTCATTCCTCTCGCTGTGTCTTCCTGCAAATCCTGCCCTCTGTAACTGTCAGTGCCATTGCTGATATCTGCTGACTTTCAGGTTAGTATTCGTCAGCAATTTGTTGTGTCTGTACAACTACATATCTGTTTAAATAAAAGCACACACATGGGAGGTGGCTTCAACTGGTGTATTTACATTGCAGTGAGAGAGAGAGAGAGAGAGAGAGAGAGAGAGAGAGAGAGAGAGAGAGCACAGATCAACGTGCATGCATAGACACAGATCAATGTGCATCGGTTAGTTATCAGTCCATACGTAGTGCTTAGGGGAAGCGTTGCTCTAATAGAAAGAGATCCATACATTACAGGGACAGATGCTGTTAAGACCTCAGACAGTAAAAGTCTGATCATGGTGGGACTAATATTCTGAGTTGCATATATTTCAATGCAGGAAGTATTGTAGGAAAGACAGATGAGCTCAGAGAACGGACCAACACGTGGAATTATGACATTGTAGCCATTAATGAGACTTGGTTGCAGGAGGGACAGGAATGGTGCCTCAATATTCCAGGGTTCCATTGTTTTGGACACAACAGAGCAGGAGGGATTAAGGTGCCATTACTAGCCAGGGAAAATGTCACAGCAGTGCTCAGTCAGGACAGACTGGAGAACTCATCGAGTGAGGCGTTATGGGTGGAACTGAGGACATAGGAATGGATGACCATGTTAATGGGGCTATATTATAGTCCGCGGGATTTAGAGGAATAAAGTTGTAGAGAGATTGCAGACTGTTGCAAGAAATGCAAGGTTGTGTTAGTAAGTGATTTTAACTTACCACATATTAATTTGGACTCCCATACTGTAAAAGAACCAGATGGGGTAAAGCTTGTCTAATGTGTTTAGGAAAGTTTCCTGAATCAGTATATAGAATTCCCAAAAGGAGAGTGTACAATACTTGATCTGCTATTTGAGAATGAGACAGGGCAGGTGACAGAAGTTTTGTTGGGGAGCACTTTGCATCCAGTGATCATAATACCATTAGTTTCAAAGTAATTGTGGAAATGGACAGGTCTGGTCCTTAGGTTGAGATTTTGGCAAGTGTGGATTGGGACAGGCTGTTTCCTGGTAAAGGGTACTTGGTGAATGGGAGGCCTTCTAAAGTGAAATTGAGAGGACTAAGCTTGTATGTGCCTGTCAGGATAAAAGACAAGGAGGACAGGTTTAAGGAACCTTGGTTTTCGAGAGATATTGAGGCCCTGGTTAAGAGAAAAAAGGAGGTGCATAGTAGGCATAGGCAGGTAGGAACAAATGAGGTGTTTATGGAGTATATGGAAAGCAAGAGCACACATAAGGAAGAAATCAGGAGGGCTAAAAGAAGGCATGAGTTTGACCTTGCAGACAAGGAACTCTATAGATATGTTAAGAGCAAAATGATTGCAAAGGACAAAATTGGCCCTCTGGAAGGTCAGAGTGGTACTATAGTCTGTGTGTGGAGCAAAACAGGTGGGGAAGATCTTAAATGGATTTTTGCATCTGCATTTACAGGGGAGACAGACACAGAGTATACAGAAGTGAGGCAAAACTGCAGTAAGATCATGAGCCCCATACAGATTACAGAGGAGGAGGTCTTTGCTGCATTGGGCAAATCAGGGTGGACAAATCCCCGGGCCTGAGAAGATGTTCTCTTGGACCCTTGGGAGGCAAGTTCAGCAATGCAGAGGCCCAAGCAGAGATATTTCAGTCATCATTCAAGACAGATGAGGTACCAGAGTATTTGAGTATAGCTTATGTTGTTCCATTGTTTAAGAGAGGCTCAAATAACAAACCAAGAAATTGTAGGCCGGTAGTGGGAAAGGTATTGTTAGAAGTTGGATATATGAGTACTTGGATCGGCAAGGGTTGATTAGGGATAGTTAGCACAGCTTTGTGTGTTGTGTTTAACCAATCTTATAGAGTTTTTTGAGGTTGTTACCAGGATAGTTGATGAAGGGAAGGCAGTGGGTGTTGAGAACTTTACCAAGGCATTTGACAAGGTCCTGCAGGGGAGGTTGGTGAAGAAGCGATCAGTCACTTGACATTCAGGGTGAAGTAGTAAATTGGATTGGTCATTGGCTTCATGGGAGAAGCCAGAAAGTGGTAGTAGAGGGTTGCCTCTCTGACTGGAGGCCTGTGACTAGTGGAGTGCTGCAGGGATTGGTGTTGGGTCCATTGTTGTTTGTCATCTATATCAACAATCTAGATGATAATGTGGTTAACTGGATCAGCAAATTTGCAGGTGACACCAAGACTGGGGGTGTAGTGGACAGTGAGGAAGGCTATCAGAGCGCACAGCCGGATCTGGACCGGCTGGTAAAATAAGCTGAAAAATGGCAGATGGAATTTAATGCAAACAAATGCAAAGTGTTGCACTTCTGTGGGACCGACCGTGGTCAGTCTTATACACTGTGAGGTAGGGCCCTGAGGAGTGTGGTAGAACATCTGGAAATACAGGTCCATAAGTAATTGACATTGATGTCCCAGGTAGATAGAGTTGTTTAAAAAAAAGCCCATTGGCCTTTATAGATCAAAGTTTTGAGAATATCAGTTGGGATGTTATGTTGAAGTTGTGTAAGACGTTGGTGAGGCCTAATTTGGAATATTGTGTGCAGTTTTGGTAACCTACCTCGATGAAAGATGTAATTAAGACTGAAAGAGCACTGAGAAAATTTACAAAGATGTTGCTGGGGCTGGAAGACCTGAGTTACAAGGAAAAATTGAACAGTTCAGAACTTTATTCCCTAGAATGTAGAGGATTGAGAGCAGATTTGATAGAGGTATTCAAAATTTAGAGGGCTATAGATAGCTTATATATTGAGGTTTATCACTGAGGTTCTGTGGAACTACAATTATAGGTAATAGGTTAAGGGTGAAAGATGAGAAGTTTCAGGGGATCTTCTTCACTCAGAGGGTGGTGAGAGTGTGGAATGAGCTGCCAGGGCAAGTGATGGATGCGATTTCGATTTCAACTTAAGGAGAAGTTTTGATAGGTACATGGATGTGAAGGGTATGGAGCTCTATGGTCACGATGCAGGTCGATGGGACTAAGCAGATTCAATGATTCTGCATGGACTAGATGGGCTGAAGGGCCTGTTTCTGTGCTGTAGTTGTCTATGACTCACCTTAAATGGATGCCCTCTGGTATTAGCCATTGTCACGCTGAGGATAAGGGTATTGGCTGTCCACTGTATTTATACTTCTCATAACCTTAAACACATTTATCAAGTTGCCTCTCATAATTCTTTGTTCAAAAGAGAAAAGCCCTAGTTCGCTCAAACTTTCCTCATAAAACATGCTCTCTAATCCAGGCAGCACCCTGATAAATCTCTTCTGCATTCACTCTAAAGCTTCCAGATCTTTTCTATAATGAGGCGACCAGAACCCAACATAATAATCCAAGGGTCGTCTGACTAGTCTTTTATAAAACTGCAATGTTACCTCATGGTCTTCAACTCATGAAGGCCAGCACGCCATATACCCTCTTAATTCCTCCATCAATTCTCTGTCTAAAATTCTGCAAAGAATACGCCTTGCTTAGTAACAAATAGGTTCCAATTTCACAGACATTCCTATGTCGATTTTGTCCCTAATTTGGAACATACACAAAAATCATCAGTTTGGTAACTGCACCTCCACAGCAATGCAATGAAAGGCACCAAAAGCACATGAGAACAATAAAGAAAGCTAGACAGAGGGAGGAAAATAGTTCTGCTATTTGTAGGAACAAATAGTATCTGTATGTTGGACTTCTGAATTTAATAATGGTAACTTGTTCATATCTAGGAATGTTCATAAGCTGGGCATTCAGAACCTGGTGATAGCCTGTAGTTAGTAAATTTAAACCGAGGAGGTGTAGCAAATTCAGCATTAAACAATGTTGCAGCTGCAGAGAGGGCAGCTCACGAGACACAGTGGACAGGATTGAAAAAGGCTGCCAATGGTTGTAGACTCAGCCAGCTCGATCATGGTCATAACCCTCCCCACCATCAACAACATCTTTAAAAGTTAGTGCTTCAAAAGGCGGCATCCATCATACTTCTGTTCCTATGTCTTATGGTCTGATGTCCATATTCCCATCTCCATTAAGGACCCTCATCATCTGAGACATGCCCTCTTCTCATTGCTGCCATCAGAGAGGAGGTGCAAGAGCCTGAAGACCACCAGTCAACAATCCAGAAAAAGCTTCTTCCCCTGCACCACCAGATGTCTGAATGGTTCATGAACCCATGAACACTGCTTCTTAAACTGGACTGTCCAGATAGGCCTATTGTCTCTGCCTGCTCCTGCCCCACTGAAATACCTCAATTCTATTTTATACCCCTTGATTCAGTACCTTCCATCTACATCAGCGACACTTCTCATGCTCCCAATCTCTTCAGTAATTTTCAATCCCCTGGCCCTGACCACCTCATTTTCACCATGGTTGTTCAGTCCTTATACACCTCTATCACCCATCAAGAAGGCCCCAAAGCTCTGTGCTTCTTTCTTGATGAAAGAACTAACCAATTCCCCTCCACCACGACCCTCCTCCGTCTGGCAGAATTGGTCCTGACACTCAACAATAGCCTCACCTCAGCTCCTCCCTCTTACTAGAAACTTGAGGGGTAGCCGTAGGTACCCCCATGGACCCGAGCTATGCCTGCCTCTTTGTTGGTTGTGTAGAATAGTCCATGTTCCAAGTTTTCTCCGGTAATGTTTCACTCCTCTTCTGTGCTACATTGATGACTGCCTTAGGGCTACCCATTCTGAGCTCGTTAATTTCATCAACTTTGCCTCTAACTTCCACCCTGCCTTTGAATTCACTTGTTCCATCTGACACCTCCCTCCCCTTTCTTGATCTCCCTGTCTCCATTTCTAGAGACAAACTGTTAATTGACATCTTTTATAAACCTACCGATTCCCATGGTTATCTTGACTATATCTCTTCCCACCGTCTTCTGTGAAAATACTATTTCCTTTTCTCAGTTCCTTCGCCTCTGTTCCAGGATAACAGAGCTGAGCTCCTTCTTTAAAGAATGTGGTTTCCCTTCCTCCACCATTGATGCTGCCTTCACCCACATCTCCTCCATTTCCCATTCATCTGCACTCGCTCCATCTTCTCGCTGCCTTATCAGTGATAGTTACTCTTGTCTTTACCTACCACCATGAGCCTCCATATCCAACGCATCATCCTTGCAACTTCCGCCATCTCCAAAGGGACCCTACCGTTAAAGATATCTTTACCTTCCACCACCCCACAGTGCTTTCCACAGGGATCACTCCCTCCATAATTCCCATGTCCATTCATCCCTCCCTACCAATCTCCCTCCCGGCAGTTATCCATGCAAGTTGTCAAAGTGCTACACCTGACCATTCACCTGCTCCCTCACCTCCATTCAGACCCCAAATAATCGTCCCAGGTGAGGCAACCTGAATCTGTTTGGGTTATCTATTGTGTCTGGTGCTCCAGGTGCAGCCTCCTCTACACTGGTGAGACCCGTCACTGGGGGAACCGCTGTGTCGAGCTGCTCCGCAGTATCCACCAGAAGCCGGACTTCCGGGTGGCCAAACATTTGTATTCCCATTCCCATTCCCACTGTGACATGTCAGTCCATGTCCTCCTCTTGTGCCACGATAAGGACAACCTCAGGGTGAAGGAGCAATACCTTATATTCTGTCTAGGTAGCCTCCAAACTGACGGCATGAACATTGATTTCTGCTTCTGGTAATTTTTTTCCCTCTTCCTTACCTCTTCCTTTATTCCACACTCTGGCCTTTTACCTCTCCTCACCTGCCTATCACTTCTCCCTGGGTCTCCTACTTCCCTTTCTCCTATTCTCTCCACTCTCCTATTAGATTCCTTCCTCTCCAGCCCTTGACCTATCCTACCCACCTGGATTCACCTGTCATCTTCTAGCTATCCTTCCTCCCCTGCCCCCCCTTTTTATTCTGGCATCTTCCCCCATTCCTTTCCAGTCCTGAAGAGGGGTCTCAGCCGAAAATGTCAACTGTTTATTCATTTCCCTGGGTGCTGCCTGACCTGCTGAGTTCCTCAAGCTTTGTTTTGTGTGTTGTTTTGGATTTCCCGTGTCTGTAGAATCTCTCGTCTTTATGACTTGCTACCTGACTATTTCTATTTTGCACTATTTATTTGTTATATTGAACCTTATAGTAATTTTTAATATATTGCAGTGTACGCCTGCCACAACACATTTTGCAAAATATATCAGTGATAATAAACCTGATTCTGATTCTGACACAGTTCTTAATGTGTTCTAATTCCAAAGGTAACGCAAGGATGGAATTTTAAATTTGAACTTTTGAAGGGCATGGAGCCCAAATAATTTGTGCACAGGAGTGATGGGATTTTGCTATACAGAAAACAATAATATAACTTAATAACCTAAAATTAATTTAATTGGCTGTAAAGTGATGAGGGTCAATATATTTGCTCATGACATCACTGGCAAACGTTAGGAGTTTGGTAATGGGATACCGGATGATCTCATTTTGTCTACATTGGGATGTTGCTCAAGTGAGCCCTGGAGTAGATGCATCTGAAAGCAAGATATGACTGCGATTCAGACTTGCTCATCATCGTATACACCAGGGCGCAATGAAATTTATTGCTCCTGTGAAGGTCGCGTCAGAGTAATGTGGATACATCTGGAGGTTTCAACAATAGATATGGAGGTTTCAAGACAGATAGTGAATGGGAACGTCACAGTGATTCAGGATTGTACACATGGACAAAGTACAACTAAACAAATCGACATTATGACTGTGTTCTTACTGGTAGCCCCAGTATTTCATTACTTTGCCCTTAGAACGGGTTATTTAAACAATTGAATTATGGAGGACAGCATGTGTATAAATGTCTCTCTCCAGCAGACATCATCATGACTCCAGTATTTCTACTATTCTTTAATAGTTTTTAATTGTACAGATAATTTTTTTTGTGTTCTATCGCTGAGCAGCAGTGAACCATCTGATTGGCCTATCAGAGCTCTCTTTGGGAACTCGTTGACTTGATCAGCATTTCTGATCTGGCTATTGTTCACGATTGCACTTAATCAAAAAACAATGGCAGTATTTCTGTCCAATAATATGGGCTTCATGCGCTATCTAGTGATGAATTTTAGTATTACAGGTGAATAATATTGTTAAAGCTGGAAGGGATATTGATATAAATCCTTCTGCTTTCTCAGTGTTTTTTAAAGCGCTTCTTTTAGAATTGAGAAGAAATTTGACCTAATCTCACTGTTAAATTTAATTTGTCTATGTAAGATAGTTAATTTTTTTGCAAATTGCTTCCAAAATCTATTTTGAGAATCTTGGAATGGGCATGTGTGCAGATAAATTGCTGTTATGAACTCTCAGCTGGTGACGTTTTCTATTGCTAGTGTTCTGTACGATAAGGTAATTCCCAACTTCAGAACTTTAGTCAAATTCTATAAACTAACTGATCAAGTGCAATTTGTTACTTTGATATTTGTCTAGGAGTTCCTCAAGTTAGTCCCAACTACATCTTTTACAATTTATCCCTTGACGCAATGTACAATATGGTCGCGTAGTGGTTAGCATAATGCTTTACAGCGCGAGTGACCCGGGTTCAATTCCTCCTGCTCTCTGTAAGGAGTTTGTACATTCACCCCGTGACCATGTGAGTTTCCTCCAGGCGCTCCAGTTTCCTCCCACATTCCAAAGACGAACCAATTAGTAAGAGGTGGGCATGCTATGTTGGCGCCAGTAGCAGGGCGCCACTTGCCGGCTGCCCTCAGGACATATTCAGACTGTGTTGGTCATTGATGCCAGCAACATATTTCACTGTGTGTTTTGATGGACGTGTGACAAATAAAGCTAATCTTTGAATCATGAGTACTGTACTTCTGATTATTATTACCCATTTCTTGAGAACTAATCTTCATGCTTCAACCTAGATCATCTTATTAAACCCAGAATGTATGCTGGCACAGGGTAGCGGTTAGTAGGTGGATGATACTGTCAGTGCAAAAGTATTAAATATTAGTAATTCAAATATCATTAAATAATTTAAGTTACTTTCATCCCTGCTTGAGAACTAAGCAAAGCAGAAGCCATTGACTAATCAATATTTATTTTATTTTCATCATATCCATGTAGGATGTGATTCATTATTGATTATTAACTGAAAAGAGGCAACATGGACCCAACAGTCTTGCTTCCCTTACTTCAGAAGATGTTCATTCTCAGTTGGTAAGCCAGTTTGATCAAACTTATTTACTTCCAGTGGCACAGCTTTAGGGAAAGACTTGTTTCCATGGTTTCTTAGCTCCTGGCACTCGCCTCATCCAAAGCGTGATATTGATTGGTGGAAAAGAGATTGGAGGGTGGTGCTGACCTACGGAAGAATGTTGTCTTCAGGCCTTTTCTACGTGGGTTTCCACTGGGACCAACACTGCGGGGAGGGTAGTTTGATTCGCCAGTGTAGATCTTGCTCTTTGTAAAGGTTTTGATGTTGGCAACATCTCTTTTGTTTCTCCCTTTAAGATCACGATCTTTTTGTTGCACACCCTGTGATTTATTGCTCTTTGCCAAATTGGGACGCTTGTTACGTAGGTGGTTATGGAATTTCACAGAATATTTCTGCCGCTGCTTTGGCTGATTCAGATTGTTCTCCTGGTCTTTCCCGTTGAAACTGGTCTCACATGTAATATGTTTGCATGGTGACATGTGCGGTCTGACATTACCTCTTGCACAACTGTTGCAAATAGGCATCTGACGGGGAGCAATGGTTCTCTCTTTCAACTTGTCCACAATCTTCATTTCTTCATCACAGCTGTGAGAAACAAGTTGGCAAATACTCAGTACAAGCATAGAACTTGTTTCCAAGTCCTCCATTATTGGCTATGCATCAATGAGCAAGTAAAAGAGGAGACAATGCATATTCATCTATACTGATGTCGATAGGTTTGGTAACACATATGAGAGCAGGAAGCTGGAAAGAGATGGCGATAAAGAAAATAGGAATGAAGTGTGGGGTTATCTACCTTGTGGATAAAAGGGATGGAAGAACACTTTCTGAAAAGGGTCCATGGACAGACACAAAATATTCTCACTGTCTCCCTGTATCTCCCCTCAAAGAGCCCCTCAGCCTTCCCAAGTGATCTGGAGTTCATCCAGTTCCCGAACGCGGTCTGTTTAAAAAAAAAAGCTGCAGCTGGATACAATTCTTGCATGTGTAGTTGAAGGAAGACTGGAGATCTCCCTGAATTCCCACATCTCATAAGAGGGGTGTTCTACTGTCCTGCCTGGCATTTCCACAGCTTTAAGTGTGAAATAAGAAAGAAAGAAACTTACCCTAGCTAAAATAGTTCTAGCCTGCCCAACCTCTCCCTGTAGTAAATCAGGCCCTCAAGTCCGGGCAACATTCTTGTGAATGTATCGTAAATCTTCTTTGCAATCTTTCCATTTCAATGATGTCTTTCCAATAACAGAGTAACTAAAGCTAGACACAATACCCTAGGTGCAGCCTTGTACAACTGCAACTCTGATTGTCATTGCCCCGATGATAAGGTCATCTTCACCATCCTATCTACCTGTGATGCTACTTTCAAGAAACTAAAAACTTGTGCTCCCAGGTAGCTCTGTACTACAATGTTCCCCAGGGTCCTACTACTCATTGTGAAAGTCCTGAAAAGATACTAAGGTTTTGTCAAATATGATGAAGACAGAATTCTGTGAGATACATTATTTGCTACTTCTTGTGACAATAATGGCAGCATGGTAGCATAGCGATCAGCATAACATTTTACAGCGCCAGCGACCTTGGTTTAATTTCCGCTGCTGTCTGTCAGTAAGGAACTTCTACGTTGGTCATAAACTCTCTCTGGTGTGGCAGTCAGTGGCAAAAGGAACCAAAGGGGAATTGGTCGGCATACAGCGAAAGAGAGAAAGGAAAGGGGTCAGATGGGACTGTTCAGCTAAGAGCTAACTCAGACTCAAAGGGGATGAGTGGTTTTTCTGTGCCAAAGCAAGGTTGCTTTAAGGTCAAAATGAGAACAATTTTACATTTCTAACACTCACTCATCTCCAGTTTCGCTTTTTGGCAACTGGCAGATCTTCAAGATAAAGAAGAGTACCCTCATGAACAGGTTGTTCTTCTTCAACTGTCTCTCCTTCTGAGCCATTTTGATGAAATATTTAAATGGATATGACTTGCAGATCACTTCCAGCGGCAATAACTTCCTCCTCGTGTTTCACCCTCCCCAAAATGACCAAGCCTGTTCCCAGGGTAATGTCCTTCTATTGCATCATGTTGCCATAGAAACATAAGATTTAGATTGTTGGGGGATTTTAAATAAAAGATGGTAACTGTTACCTTTCTAGATTGAATAAAAGCACACAAATATACTTATGTATTAGTGGCTTTGACAAAATTAAATAGCTTTACTGTCATTTATTGTCATTTTGACCATAAACTGCTGGTACAGTACACAGTAAAAATGAAACAACGTTTCTTCAGGACCCTGGTGCTACATGAAACAACACAAAACTACACCAGACAGCACCAAGCTACACTAGACTACTTTAAACCTTAAGAAAACTGCACTAGACTACAGACCTGCACAGGGCTACATAAAATGCACAAAACAGTGCAGGGCAGTACAATAGTTATATAAACAAGACAACAGACACAGTAGAGGATAAATTACAATATAATAATAAATGGTGTAGATGTCAGTCTGGTCTCTGAGTATTGAGGAGTCTGATGGCTTGGGGGAAGAAACTGTTGCACAGTTTGGTCGTGAGAGCCCGAATGCTTCGGTGCCTTTTGCCAGATGGCAGGAGAGAGAAGAATTTGTGTGAGGGGTGCATGGGGTCCTTCACAATGCTGTTAGATTTGCAGGTGCAGCATGTGGTGTAAATGTCTGTAATAGCGGGAAGAGAGACCCCGATGATCTTCTCAGCTGACCTCATTATCCGCTGCAGGGTCTTGCGATCTGAGACGGTGCTATTTCCGAACCAGGCAGTGATGCAGCTGCTCAGGATGCTCTCGATACAACCCCTGTAGAATGTGGTGAGGATGGGGGGTGGGAGATGGACTTTTCTCAGCCTTGGCAGAAAGTAGAGACACTGCTGGGTTTTCTTGGCAAAGGATCTGGTATTGAGGGACCAGGTGAGATTCTCCGCCAGGTGAACACCAAGACATTTGGTACTCTTAACGATCTCAACGGACGAGCCGTCAGTGTTCAGCGGAGAATGGTCGCTCCATGCTCACTTAAAATCAACAACCATCTCTTTTGTTTTGCTCACATTCAGACTTTGGCTTCCTGTCCTGACTTGGAAAGCTATTCCTTCATTGTTTAGGTTCCAATTCCTGGAATCCGGAGTGGTGCAGATAATTGAGCCATTGCTTCAGAGATCTGGGGACCGTCTTCAATCCGAAACCAAGGTGTTTCATATGTGGAGTTTGCACATGCTACTTGTGACTGTGTGGGGTTCCTCTGTGTGCTCTGGGTTCCTCCCACATCCCAAAGTTGTGCAGATTGGTGGGTTAATTGGCCACTGTATAACTTGCCCCTGTAGAACCTGGAGGAAGCTGATGGGAGTATAGGGAAAGTACAAATGGGTTTAGAGTAAGATTGCTTGATGTCTGAATGGGCCAGAGGCCCTGCTTCTGTGCTGTGTGACACCATGGCCTACCCGATAACACTATGGAACTACCAAGTTTATTGTCGTTCAATCATGTTCATGTATACCACCAAATGAAACAATGTTCCTCTGGGCGAAAATGCACAACACAGGACATATAACTCAAACACATACCACATAAAGATACATTACCACAAATAAATTAAGAAATAATCAGGTGCATTGATGACACCAGTTAAAAGGTATACAGTATAACACTACTGGTGCTTCATCCATGATGAGACCCGTGTGGTGGCAGGGAGTTCAGTAGTCTCCCAGCCTGGGGGAAGAAGCTATTTCCTACCCTTGTCCTAATGCCTCCTGCCTGATGGTAGGCGTTCAAAGTGAGTATTAGACAGATGGGACAGTAGTAAGAGCCCAGCATACACAGCACTCCTGCTGTGGATGGGTGTGACCCTGATGCTCCTCCTAGCAGTCCTCACAATCCTTTCGAGGGTCCTGTAAGAACCATCAGAATGGTGGTAGATGGTTCAAGAAAGCAGCTTATCATAGCGATTGGGAATTGCTAATAAATGAACTTAAAGAAAACTCACATATATCTCTATCCCACTCTTGAAAAGTCTGATTTTCAATTGCCTTTTACTGATGGGCAAGAGGCTGTTCACACACCCAAGTGAACATTTTCCACAGATAATGAAGGGTTTTCACGGGAAAATTGGCAGGAAGGAAAGTAATTCTCCCCCCATCCTGTGCTCACGCAGAAAACCTGGAAATGCAGTTTCCAGCAGGAATGAAGAATAAAGGGATGAGAGGATCCCAGATACAGTATTTCATCTTCCCCCTTACGTACTGCCAACATCAACCAATAGCAATGGATAGAGTAATTGCTCATGTAGCAAAACACACATCCAAAATGTTACAGGAAACCAGCAGCTCAGGCAGCATCTATGGAAACAAATAAACAGTTGATGTTTTGGGCGGAGACCCTTCATCAGAACTGTGAAGAAGTGACAATAAGAAGGTGGGGGGAAGCTAAGGAGTCCAAGCTAGAAGGCGATTGGTGGATTGGGGGAGGTCTTGCTCATGTCTTGCTGCTACTCGTGAGCACTGCTATACAAAGATTAGCTGCCACTTTTCACACAATACAGTAATGAATTATTTGACTGTTGTGCTGAGGAACATCATAATTGACCATGGTGACTTTGAATTAAGAAAGGGGAAAGACTTAGCCAGAATTCCTTCCAGCACAACTATGCATAAATGCTGTCATGAAGTGCAGAAATGATTGAGCTAAACTGTTTTATAGTGTGATACCAGCTCTACGCTCTTGCAGCACAAAGAGTCATACGGCACAGAAACAGGCCCTTCAGACCACCAGGTCTGTACTGACCACCATACCCATTCATCATAACCCTGTTTACCAACATTTGTTATGTAGCCTTCTATATCCCAGCTTTTCAAGTGCTTGTCTGGATACATTTTAAAATGTCTCTGCTTCCACCATGTTCTCAGGCAGTTTGTTCCAATTTTCAGTTCTTCTTTCAATGAAAAGATCCCCCTCATATCCTTTTCAAACCCCTTATCCCCCAACCTAAACATTGCCTCTACTTTTGGACACCTCTGTTGTCGGGGGTGGGGGATGCTTCCAATTTTCCACCTTATCCATGCTTCTTGTTACACCGCTATCTGGTTTCCCCTCAGCTCCCTCTGTTCCAAGGAAAACAAACCCAATCTCTTCTTCTAACGGAAAAGCTCCACCAGTAGCAACATCCCGATGAATCTCCTTTGTATCCTCTCCAGAGCAATTACATCCTTCCCACCTTCTGGTAATCCAAATTGCACAACAAACTTCAGCTGTGTTTATAACGATGTTATGGTAAGTGTGTGTGTGTGTTAAATTAAACGTAGTGCAAAAAGAGAAAAAAAGTAGTGAGGTTGTTATGGTCCGGTCCGTGAGAGCCGAATTCCGGTTCACGTTCCGGTTCACGTTCCGGTTCATGGTCCGGTCCGTGGTCTCCAGACTCCGGGTCTTCCGGCTGTCCATTGTTTCAGTTGGCTTTAATCACAGACACCTGATGCTCTTCTTTGTGCTGGGAAATAAGTGGCCCTGGGGTCATTTGTGGGTGCTGGTTTGTCTTGTCAATATCCCCTTGGAGCAACCTGCTGGTGGAAGACTAGAGCAGCATTTTGTGATCTCTAGGCCTGGTTGGAGGACCACTGCTTCATGGAGCCCTGTTGCCTCTAGTCGGAGCCGTCATCGGAGTATGGATTCGGCTGTTTCCATAGCCAGCCAAGGATACTGGCCGCCCCGAGACTCGGAGCCACCCCAGATTGAGCTCCCTTCCTGACCTTGCCTCCGTGGGGTAAGTCAGGCCGTCTTTGCCGTTACCCTGAGGCTGGTCTGTTCCCTTCCCCTCTCCCTGACAGTTTCCTCAGTGGTTTATCTCAGCAGTCATCCTGCTCCCGCATCCTAGTAAGCATCCCGGCCCTGTGTCCTAGAAATGGTCCCGGCCCTGCTTTCCATGAAGGAGTACCTAATCCTGCCCAGGAAAGCCTCAAAGAATCCAAGCGTAATCCAGTCCTGTAGCCACGACATGCCTTTGCCTAGTTCTGGAGTCTGAGACCGAGTCAAGACCCAGGTTCTGGGTCCTTGTCCAGACTCTGGCTGGGAGTCCAAGCCCAGGCTCCTAGTTCCCAGTTGTTGTCCTGGTCCTGCTTTCCTAGTCCAAGTCTGTGTCCAGTCCCGGCCCTAACTCTAGTCCAATCCAGTTCCCAGTTCTTCAGTGTCTTGCATGTGGGTACGTTCCCAATGCCCCCCATATGACAGAGGTAGTGTTCAAGGGTTCAATGCCCATTCAGAAATCGGATGGCAGAGGAGAAGCAACTACTCCTGAATCATTGAGTGTGTGCCTTTAGGTTCCTGTACCTTCTCCCTGATGGTAACCATGAAAAGAGGGCATGTCCTGGCTGATGGGGTTTCTTAACGATGGATGCTGCCTGTTTTGAGGCATTGCTCCTTGAAAATGTCCTGGATGCTAGAGGCTGACTGAGTTTTCAACTTTCTGCAGCTTGTTTTGATCCTTACCTGATGGTGATGCAGCCAGTTAGAATGCTCTCCACGGTACATCTGTGGAAATTTGTGAGTGTCTTCGGTGACATGCCAAATCTCTTCAAACTCCTAATGAAATATAGCCACTGTCGTGCCTTCTTTGTAACTGCATCGATATGGAGGGCCCAGGACCGAGCACAGGTACTTGAATTTGCTCACCCTTTTCACTTCCGATCCCTCTACGAGGACTGGTGTGTGTTCCCTTGTCTTACCCTTTCTGAAGTCCACAATCAATTCTTTGGTCTTACTGATGTTGAATGCAAAGTTTTTCTTGCGACACCTCAACTAGCTGATCTATCTCTTACGAAGTTGTACCCTACCTCCTTTGCTATTGGAGCTCACCTTTGATAAAAGGTGCCCTAAATAAATGCTAAGGACATGTGAGCAGGTGCTGTCTTAAATCTAATGTCTTCAAATAAGGAATTGGCCATTCAGGACTGAAGAATGTTTTTCACCCCAAAAATCACAGATCTTTGGTATATTCTAATCAAGCCAGCCAAGGGGCTCAGTCACTGCCTGCGTTCAAGACAGATATTGATTGATATTTGGATATTAAAAGAAGTAAGGTCTACATGATGTTACGGGATAAAAGAGCAGTCATGGTGTAGTCAGTTATAAAACCATAAAGTAATAGAGCATGCAAACAAGCCCTTCATCTCTACTTGTCCATGCCTGCCATGCTAGTCCCATTTGCCCCTTTATACTTTTCCTACCCATGTACTTTTACTGCCTATAAAATGTATTCACCCACCACCCACCCCTGGAAGTTTTCATGTTTTATTGTTTTACAACATTGAATCACAGTGGATTTAATTTGCCTTTTTTTGACACTGATCAGCAGAAAAAGACTCTCATGTCAAAGTGAAAACAGATCACCACAATGTGATCTAAATTAATTACAAATATAAAGCAGAAAATAATTGATTGCATAGTATTCACCTCCTTCAAGTCAGAATTTAATAGATGCACCTTTGGGAGTAATTACAGCCTTGAGTCTGTGTGGATAGGTCTCTATCAGCTTTGTAGATCTGGACACTGCAATTTTTCCCCATTCTTCTTTACAAAACTGCTCAAGCTCTGTCAGATTCCACGTGGATCGTGAGTGAACAGCCATTTTCAAGTTCAGCCTCAAATTTTCTATTCCACTGAGGTCTCGACTCTGACTTGGCCACTCCTAGACATTAACTTTGTGGTGTTTAAGCCATCCCTGTGTAGCTTTAACTTTGCGCTTGGGGGCATTGTCTTGCTGGAAAAAAAAGTCTTCTCCCAAGTTGCAGTTCTCTTGCAGACTATGAGTATTTTTCTCCAAGAGTTCCTTGTATTTTGCTGCATTCATTTTACCCTCTACCTTCGCAAGCTGTTGTGAAGCATCCCCACAGAATGATGCAGTCACCCCCATGCTTCATGGTAGGAATGGTGTGATTTTGATGATGTGCAGTGTTTGGCTTACGCCAATCATGTTTAGTTTGATGGCCAAAAAGCTCAATTTTGGTTTCATCAAACCATAGAACCTTTTTCCAGCTGACTTCAGAATCCCCCACATGCCTTCTGGAAAACTCTATCTGTGATTTCATGAGTTTTTTCAACAGTGGCTTTCTCTTTGCCACTCTCCCAGGAAGCTGTGACTGGTGAAGCACCCAGGCAACAGTTGTTGTATGCGTGGTCTCTCCCATCTCAGCCACTGTAGCTTGTAACTCCTCCAGAGTTGTCATAGGTCTCTTGGTGGCCTCCCTCACTAGACCCCTTCTTGCACAGTCTCTCAGTTTTTGATGATAGCCTGCTCTGGGCAGATTTACAGCTGTGCCATATCCTTTCCGTTTCTTGATTATTGAATTAACTGTACTCCAAGGGATATTCAGTGACTTAGAAATGTTCTAGTACCTATTTCCTGACTTGTGCTCTTCAATAACCTTTTCGCAGAGTTGCTTGGAGTGTTCTTTTGTCTTAATGGTGTAGTTTTTGCCAGGATACCAACTCTCCCACAGTTTGACCTTCCAGTACAGGTGTATTTTAACTACAATCAATTGAAACACCTCGACTGCACACAGGTCTGCAAAACCAGATCTCCATTAACTAATTATGTGACTTCTGAAACCAATTAGCTGCACCAGTGATGATTTGGGGTGTCATATTAAAGGGGACAAATACTTATGCAATCAGTTATTTTGTGCTTTATATTTGTAATAATTTTGGATCACTTTCACTTCACTTTGGATCTGTTTTCACTTTGACATGAAAGAGTCTTTGTGTTGATCAGTGTCAAAAAAGCCAAATTAAATCCATTGTGATTCAATGTTGTAAAACAATAAAACATGAAAACTTCCGGCGGGGGAGGTGAATACTTTTTATAGGCACTGTGTCTAAATATCTTTTAATGTTATGAATGATCATCTCCTTCTTCTGTTTCTTATATTTTTATTTCCTGAAGTTCTAATGAGCATGAATTCAGCATCACCAGACACATCCATTGTGATCCATATGATTTTCTGATCTACTTCAGTAATACTATGCAGCCCTAGGCATGCCAGCTCACCTTTGTCATACACTGTGTTGTGTGATTCTGTTTCACATTCAGTCATTTTATCCATTTGTTTAGTTTTGTATTTGTAACTTCTCATTGTGTGTTTTTTTCTTTGGTTGTGCTTTTTTTGTCTCACTTGCCCACTTGCTCTTGTTGTGACCTTAGTTGTGACACTTCCTGCAAACTTTTTCTTTGAACCAACACTCATTTGTATCATGGGAGGATGTGCCAAATTGATAACTTTTTTTGGCTTTTTGCACCATTCAGGGGTTCAGAGGTCCAATTTAATGTCAGGGAAATGTATACAATATACATCCTGAAGTGCTGCAGCGAGTAACAATCCCCCCTCCTCCCATCAGCAAAAAAAAGCAAGCATCGGTACCTCCACCAAGCACTCAGCTTGAGCAAAGCAATAGCAAAGACACAGTCTTGCAGTTACCCCAAAGACTTTGCATTTCATCCGGCATATGACATATCGCACATTCTCTCTCTCTCTCTAATAAGGGAGAAAAAGGTATTTCCGTCTTTCATTAGCGAGCTGGGAGACATAACAACGCACTTGCTGGTTTATGATGTTAAAGGTTTGTTACGTCACTATTTCTGAACTCTGTGCCCAGAGATCGCAAAGATCTCAGGTCTCTGGGCCCACAGCAGATATCCCAACACCCCCGATAATACACGGGTACCCTGCTGTGATACCAACCCTTGATTCACCTGTCTGCAAAGCCCCGAGATCTTAGGCTTTCGAATTCAAGCCAGACTCTCCGCCTGAACCCTTGGCGTGCCGATCAACAGCCAGTCCTGAATCCCCGAGAAAGGGTCCCATTCCCACAAAGAACAGAAGTTAATGTGTAACTCCAGGTCAGGGTCTTCAAAAGAACCATGAAAGGGGAAAATAAAGATATTAAAGATGGAAATAGAGCTGTTTCCGAAGATGCAAGCAAAGGAGTCGCTATTTAGCACCATCTTAACTTCACTCCACCTCTCATTCTAAACACCTTTTCTGTAGTTCTGCTGCATCCTTTGCTGCAGTCTCTAACGATATTGCAATGGTCAATGCCCGTTCTAAGGTAAGGTCTCTTTTGGACAGTAGCCTCTTTTGAGTGCTTTGACTATGCATGCCACATACAAGCGTGTCCCTCAGTGCATCAGAAAGTCCATCTCTAAAGTCACAGTACTGCGAAACTTTGTGCAGTTCTGCAGTGTATTCAGAAATACTTTCATCCTTTGGTTCTTTTTTGCTAAATCTAAATCTTTCAGTTATTACCAGCAGTTCAGGGCTCAAGTGGCTTTGTGAAATTACAACAATTTTGTTGACCGTCTTCCTTACTGACTTTTCAGGAGCTAGCAAGTTGCATAAAAGCCTGTGCACTTTAGCACCCATTAAACTAAGAAGCCTGAATAGAATCTTTTCTCATCTGCATTGTTTACATTACAGTACAGTTCAATCCTCTCGATATAGAATTCCCAGTCCTCATTGGCGCTATCAAATTCATCAACATTCCCAACTAAGGTCATCGTCACGTTATTTTCACTTTAACTTTGTTAATTGTGCATCTTTCAATGTGCAATATGCAGTTACTCATGCATCCCTTCGTTAGGATCCATGACTGCCTTCTCTGTAATGTTTATCTCATTCCTCTCGCTGTGTCTTCCTGCAAATCCTGTCCTCTGTAACTGTCAGTGCCATTGCTGATATCTGCTGACTTTCAGGTTAGTATTCGTCAGCAATTTGTTGTGTCTGTGCAACTACATATCTATTTAAATAAAAGCACACACATGGGAGGTGGCTTCAACTGGTGTATTGACATTGCAGTGAGAGAGAGAGAGAGAGAGCACAGATCAATGTGCATCGGTTAGTTATCAGTCCATATGTAGTGCTTAGGGGAAGCGTTGCTCTAATAGAAAGAGATCCATGCATTACAGGGACAGATGCTGTTAAGACCTCAGACAGTAAAAGTCTGATCATGGTGGGACTAATATTCTGAGTTGCATATATTTCAATGCAGGAAGTATTGTAGGAAAGACAGATGAGCTCAGAGAACGGACCAACACGTGGAATTATGACATTGTAGCCATTAATGAGACTTGGTTGCAGGAGGGACAGGAATGGTGCCTCAATATTCCAGGGTTCCATTGTTTTGGACACAACAGAGCAGGAGGGATTAAGGTGCCATTACTAGCCAGGGAAAATGTCACAGCAGTGCTCAGTCAGGACAGACTGGAGAACTCATCGAGTGAGGCGTTATGGGTGGAACTGAGGACATAGGAATGGATGACCATGTTAATGGGGCTATATTATAGTCCGCGGGATTTAGAGGAATAAAGTTGTAGAGAGATTGCAGACTGTTGCAAGAAATGCAAGGTTGTGTTAGTAAGTGATTTTAACTTACCACATATTAATTTGGACTCCCATACTGTAAAAGAACCAGATGGGGTAAAGCTTGTCTAATGTGTTTAGGAAAGTTTCCTGAATCAGTATATAGAACTCCCAAAAGGAGAGTGTACAATACTTGATCTGCTATTTGAGAATGAGACATGGCAGGTGACAGAAGTTTTGTAGGGGAGCACTTTGCATCCAGTGATCATAATACCATTAGTTTCAAAGTAATTGTGGAAATGGACAGGTCTGGTCCTTAGGTTGAGATTTTGGCAAGTGTGGATTGGGACAGGCTGTTTCCTGGTAAAGGGTACTTGGTGAATGGGAGGCCTTCTAAAGTGAAATTGAGAGTACTAAGCTTGTATGTGCCTGTCAGGATGAAAGACATGGAGGACAGGTTTAAGGAACCTTAGTTTTCGAGAGATATTGAGGCCCTGGTTAAGAGAAAAAAGGAGGTGCATAGTAGGCATAGGCAGGTAGGAACAAATGAGGTGTTTATGGAGTATATGGAAAGCAAGAGCACACATAAGGAAGAAATCAGGAGGGCTAAAAGAAGGCATGAGTTTGTCCTTGCAGACAAGGGACTCTATAGATATGTTAAGAGCAAAATGATTGCAAAGGACAAAATTGGCCCTCTGGAAGGTCAGAGTGGTACTATAGTCTGTGTGTGGAGCAAAACAGGTGGGGAAGATCTTAAATGGATTTTTGCATCTGCATTTACAGGGGAGACAGACACAGAGTATACAGAAGTCAGGCAAAACTGCAGTAAGATCATGAGCCCCATACAGATTACAGAGGAGGAGGTCTTTGCTGCATTGGGCAAATCAGGGTGGACAAATCCCCGGGCCTGAGAAGATGCTCTCTTGGACCCTTGGGAGGCAAGTTCAGCAATGCAGAGGCCCAAGCAGAGATATTTCAGTCATCATTCAAGACAGATGAGGTATCAGAGTATTTGAGTATAGCTTATGTTGTTCCATTGTTTAAGAGAGGCTCAAATAACAAACCAAGAAATTGTAGGCCGGTAGTGGGAAAGGTATTGTTAGAAGTTGGATATATGAGTATTTGGATCGGCAAGGATTGATTAGGGATAGTTAGCACGGCTTTGTGTGTTGTGTTTAACCAATCTTATAAAGTTTTTTGAGGATGTTACCAGGATAGTTGATGAAGGGAAGGCAGTGGGTGTTGAGAACTTTACCAAGGCATTTGACAAGGTCCTGCAGGGGAGGTTGGTGAAGAAGCGATCAGTCACTTGACATTCAGGGTGAAGTAGTAAATTGGATTGGTCATTGGCTTCGTGGGAGAAGCCAGAGAGTGGTAGTAGAGGGTTGCCTCTCTGACTGGAGGCCTGTGACTAGTGGAGTGCTGCAGGGATCGGTGTTGGGTCCATTGTTGTTTGTCATCTATATCAACAATCTGGATGATAATGTGGTTAACTGGATCAGCAAATTTGCAGGTGACACCAAGACTGGGGGTGTAGTGGACAGTGAGGAAGGCTATCAGAGCGCACAGCCGGATCTGGACCGGCTGGTAAAATAAGCTGAAAAATGGCAGATGGAATTTAATGCAAACAAATGCAAAGTGTTGCACTTCTGTGGGACCGACCGTGGTCAGTCTTATACACTGTGAGGTAGGGCCCTGAGGAGTGTGGTAGAACATCTGGAAATACAGGTCCATAAGTAATTGACATTGATGTCACAGGTAGATAGAGTTGTTTTAAAAAAAGCCCATTGGCCTTTATAGATCAAAGTTTTGAGAATATCAGTTGGGATGTTATGTTGAAGTTGTGTAAGACGTTGGTGAGGCCTAATTTGGAATATTGTGTGCAGTTTTGGTAACCTACCTCGATGAAAGATGTAATTAAGACTGAAAGAGCACTGAGAAAATTTACAAAGATGTTGCTGGGGCTGGAAGACCTGAGTTACAAGGAAAAATTGAACAGTTCAGAACTTTATTCCCTAGAATGTAGAGGATTGAGAGCAGATTTGATAGAGGTATTCAAAATTTAGAGGGCTATAGATAGCTTATATATTGAGGTTTATCACTGAGGTTCTGTGGAACTACAATTATAGGTAATAGGTTAAGGGTGAAAGATGAGAAGTTTCAGGGGATCTTCTTCACTCAGAGGGTGGTGAGAGTGTGGAATGAGCTGCCAGGGCAAGTGATGGATGCGATTTCGATTTCAACTTAAGGAGAAGTTTTGATAGGTACATGGATGTGAAGGGTATGGAGCTCTATGGTCACGATGCAGGTCGATGGGACTAAGCAGATTCAATGATTCTGCATGGACTAGATGGGCTGAAGGGCCTGTTTCTGTGCTGTAGTTGTCTATGACTCACCTTAAATGGATGCCCTCTGGTATTAGCCATTGTCACACTGAGGATAAGGGTATTGGCTGTCCACTGTATTTATACTTCTCATAACCTTAAACACATTTATCAAGTTGCCTCTCATAATTCTTTGCTCAAAAGAGAAAAGCCCTAGTTCGCTCAAACTTTCCTCATAAAACATGCTCTCTAATCCAGGCAGCACCCTGATAAATCTCTTCTGCATCCTCTCTAAAGCTTCCAGATCTTTTCTATAATGAGGCGACCAGAACCCAACATAATAATCCAAGGGTCGTCTGACTAGACTTTTATAAAACTGCAATGTTACCTCATGGTCTTCAACTCATGAAGGCCAGCACGCCATATGCCCTCTTAATTCCCCCATCAATTCTCTGTCTAAAATTCTGCAAAGAATACGCCTTGCTTAGTAACAAATAGGTTCCAATTTCACAGACATTCCTATGTTGATTTTGTCCCTAATTTGGAACATACACAAAAATCATCAGTTTGGTAACTGCACCTCCACAGCAATGCAATGAAAGGCACCAAAAGCACATGAGAACAATAAAGAAAGCTAGACAGAGGGAGGAAAATAGTTCTGCTATTTGTAGGAACAAATAGTATCTGTATGTTGGACTTCTGAATTTAATAATGGTAACTTGTTCATATCTAGGAATGTTCATAAGCTGGGCATTCAGAACCTGGCGATAGCCTGTAGTTAGTAAATTTAAACCGAGGAGGTGTAGCAAATTCGGCATTAAACAATGTTGCAGCTGCAGAGAGGGCAGCTCACGAGACACAGTGGAGAGGATTGAAAAAGGCTGCCAATGGTTGTAGACTCAGCCAGCTCGATCATGGTCATAACCCTCCCCACCATCAACAACATCTTTAAAAGGTAGTGCTTCAAAAGGCGGCATCCATCATACTTCTGTTCCTATGTCTTATGGTCTGATGTCCATATTCCCATCTCCATTAAGGACCCTCATCATCTGAGGCATGCCCTCTTCTCATTGCTGCCATCAGAGAGGAGGTGCAAGAGCCTGAAGACCACCAGTCAACAATCCAGAAACAGCTTCTTCCCCTCCACCACCAGATGTCTGAATGGTTCATGAACCCATGAACACTGCTTCTTAAACTGGACTGTCCAGGTAGGCCTATTGTCTCTGCCTGCTCCTGCCCCACTGAAATACCTCAATTCTATTTTATACCCCTTGTTTCAGTACCTTCCATCTACATCAGCGACACTTCTCATGCTCCCAATCTCTTCAGTAACTTTCAATCCCCTGGCCCTGACCACCTCATTTTCACCATGGTTGTTCAGTCCTTATACACCTCTATCACCCATCAAGAAGGCCCCAAAGCTCTGTGCTTCTTTCTTGATGAAAGAACTAACCAATTCCCCTCCACCACGACCCTCCTCCGTCTGGCAGAATATGTCCTCACACTCAACAATAGCCTCACCTCAGCTCCTCCCTCTTACTAGAAACTTGAGGGGTAGCCGTAGGTACCCCAATGGACCCGAGCTATGCCTGCCTCTTTGTTGGTTGTGTAGAATAGTCCATGTTCCAAGTTTTCTCCGGTAATGTTCCACTCCTCTTCCTGTGCTACATTGATGACTGCCTTAGGGCTACCCATTCTGAGCTCGTTAATTTCATCAACTTTGCCTCTAACTTCCACCCTGCCTTTGAATTCACTTGTTCCATCTGACACCTCCCTCCCCTTTCTTGATCTCCCTGTCTCCATTTCTAGAGACAAACTGTTAATTGACATCTTTTATAAACCTACCGATTCCCAAGGTTATCTTGACTATATCTCTTCCCACCGTCTTCTGTGAAAATACTATTTCCTTTTCTCAGTTCCTTCGCCTCTGTTCCAGGATAACAGAGCTGAGCTCCTTCTTTAAAGAATGTGATTTCCCTTCCTCCGCCATTGATGCTGCCTTCACCCACATCTCCTCCATTTCCCATTCATCTGCACTCACTCCATCTTCTCACTGCCTTATCAGTGATAGTTACTCTTGTCTTTACCTACCACCATGAGCCTCCATATCCAACACATCATCCTTGCAACTTCCGCCATCTCCAAAGGGACCCTACCGTTAAAGATATCTTTACCTTCCCCCACCCCACTGTGCTTTCCACAGGGATCACTCCCTCCATAATTCCCATGTCCATTCGTCCCTCCCTACCAATCTCCCTCCCGGCAGTTATCCATGGAAGTTGTCAAAGTGCTACACCTGACCATTCACCTGCTCCCTCACCTCCATTCAGACCCCAAATAATCGTCCCAGGTGAGGCAACCTGAATCTGTTTGGGTTATCTATTGTGTCTGGTGCTCCAGGTGCAGCCTCCTCTACACTGGTGAGACCCGTCACTGGGGGAACCGCTGTGTCGAGCTGCTCCGCAGTATCCACCACAAGTCGGACTTCCGGGTGGCCAAACATTTGTATTCCCATTCCCACTGTGACATGTCAGTCCATGTCCTCCTCTTGTGCCACGATAAGGACAACCTCAGGGTGAAGGAGCAATACCTTATATTCTGTCTAGGTAGCCTCCAAACTGACGGCATGAACATTGATTTCTGCTTCTGGTAATTTTTTTTCCCTCTTCCTTACCTCTTCCTTTATTCAACACTCTGGCCTTTTACCTCTCCTCACCTGCCTATCACTTCTCCCTGGGTCTCCTACTTCCCTTTCTCCTATTCTCTCCACTCTCCTATTAGATTCCTTCCTCTCCAGCCCTTGACCTATCCTACCCACCTGGATTCACCTGTCATCTTCTAGCTATCCTTCCTCCCCTGCCCCCCCTTTTTATTCTGGCATCTTCCCCCATTCCTTTCCAGTCCTGAAGAGGGGTCTCAGCTGAAAATGTCAACTGTTTATTCATTTCCCTGGGTGCTGCCTGACCTGCTGAGTTCCTCAAGCTTTGTTTTGTGTGTTGTTTTGGATTTCCCGTGTCTGTAGAATCTCTCGTCTTTATGACTTGCTACCTGACTATTTCTATTTTGCACTATTTATTTGTTATATTGAACCTTATAGTAATTTTTAATATATTGCAGTGTACGCCTGCCACAACACATTTTGCAAAATATATCAGTGATAATAAACCTGATTCTGATTCTGATACAGTTCTTAATGTGTTCTAATTCCAAAGGTAACGCAAGGATGGAATTTTAAATTTGAACTTTTGAAGGGCATGGAGCCCAAATAATTTGTGCACAGGAGTGATGGGATTTTGCTATACAGAAAACAATAATATAACTTAATAACCTAAAATTAATTTAATTGGTTGTAAAGTGACGAGGGTCAATATATTTGCTCATGACATCACTGGCAAACGTTAGGAGTTTGGTAATGGGATACCGGATGATCTCATTTTGTCTACATTGGGATTTTGCTCAAGTGAGCCCTGGAGTAGATGCATCTGAAAGCAAGATATGACTGCGATTCAGACTTGCTCATCATCGTATGCACCAGGGCGCAATGAAATTTATTGCTCCTGTGAAGTTCGCGTCGGAGTAATGTGGATACATCTGGAGGTTTCAACAATAGATATGGAGGTTTCAAGACAGATAGTGAAAGGGAACATCACAGTGATTCAGGATTGTACACGTGGACAAAGTACAACTAAACAAATCGACATTATGACTGTGTTCTTACTGGTAGCCCCAGCATTTCATTACTTTGCCCTTAGAACGGGTTATTTAAACAATTGAATTATGGAGGACAGCATGTGTATAAATGTCTCTCTCCAGCAGACATCATCATGACTCCAGTATTTCTACTATTCTTTAATAGTTTTTAATTGTACAGATGATTTTTTTTGTGTGTTCTATCGCTGAGCAGCAGTGAACCATCTGATTGGCCTATCAGAGCTCTCTTTGGGAACTCGTTGACTTGATCAGCATTTCTGATCTGGCTATTGTTCACGATTGCACTTAATCAAAAAACAATGGCAGTATTTCTGTCCAATAATATGGGCTTCATGCGCTATCTAGTGATGAATTTTAGTATTACAGGTGAATAATATTTTTAAAGCTGGAAGGGATATTATATAAATCCTTCTGCTTTCTCAGTGTTTTTTAAAGCGCTTCTTTTAGAATTGAGAAGAAATTTGACCTAATCTCACTGTTAAATTTAATTTCTCTATGTAAGATAGTTAATTTTTTTGCAAATTGCTTCCAAAATCTATTTTGAGAATCTTGGAATGGGCATGTGTGCAGATAAATTGCTGTTATGAACTCTCAGCTGGTGACGTTTTCTATTGCTAGTGTTCTGTACGATAAGGTAATTCCCAACTTCAGAACTTTAGTCAAATTCTATAAACTAACTGATCAAGTGCAATTTGTTACTTTGATATTTGTCTAGGAGTTCCTCAAGTTAGTCCCAACTACATCTTTTACAATTTATCCCTTGACGCAATGTACAATATGGTCGCGTAGTGGTTAGCATAATGCTTTACAGCGCGAGTGACCCGGGTTCAATTCCTCCTGCTCTCTGTAAGGAGTTTGTACATTCACCCCGTGACCATGTGAGTTTCCTCCGGGCGCTCCAGTTTCCTCCCACATTCCAAAGACGAACCAATTAGTAAGAGGTGGGCATGCTATATTGGCGCCAGAAGCAGGGCGCCACTTGCCGGCTGCCCTCAGGACATATTCGGACTGTGTTGGTCATTGATGCCAGCAACATATTTCACTGTGTGTTTTGATGGACGTGTGACAAATAAAGCTAATCTTTGAATCATGAGTACTGTACTTCTGATTATTATTACCCATTTCTTGAGAACTAATCTTCATGCTTCAACCTAGATCATCTTATTAAACCCAGAATGTATGCTGGCACAGGGTAGTGGTTAGTAGGTGGATGATACTGTCAGTGCAAAAGTATTAAATATTAGTAATTCAAATATCAGTAAATAATTTAAGTTACTTTCATCCCTGCTTGAGAACTAAGCAAAGCAGAAGCCATTGACTAATCAATATTTATTTTATTTTCATCATATCCATGTAGGATGTGATTCATTATTGATTATTAACTGAAAAGTGGCAACATGGACCCAACAGTCTTGCTTCCCTTACTTCAGAAGATGTTCATTCTCAGTTGGTAAGCCAGTTTGATCAAACTTATTTACTTCCAGTGGCACAGCTTTAGGGAAAGACTTGTTTCCATGGTTTCTTAGCTCCTGGCATTCGCCTCATCCAAAGCGTGATATTGATTGGTGGAAAAGAGATTGGAGGGTGGTGCTGACCTACGGAAGAATGTTGTCTTCAGGCCTTTTCTACGTGGGTTTCCACTGGGACCAACACTGCGGGGAGGGTAGTTTGATTCGCCAGTGTAGATCTTGCTCTTTGTAAAGGTTTTGATGTTGGCAACATCTCTTTTGTTTCTCCCTTTAAGATCACGATCTTTTTGTTGCACACCCTGTGATTTATTGCTCTTTGCCAAATTGGGACGCTTGTTACGTAGGTGGTTATGGAATTTCACAGAATATTTCTGCCGCTGCTTTGGCTCATTCAGATTGTTCTCCTCCTGGTCTTTCCCATTGAAACTGGTCTCACATGTAATATCTTTGCATGGTGACATGTGCGGTCTGACATTATCTCTTGCACAACTGTTGCAGATAGGCATCTGACGGGGAGCAATGGTTCTCTCTTTCAACTTGTCCACAATCTTCATTTCTTCATCACAGCTGTGAGAAACAAGTTGGCAAATACTCAGTACAAGCATAGAACTTGTTTCCAAGTCCTCCATTATTGGCTATGCATCAATGAGCAAGTAAAAGAGGAGACAATGCATATTCATCTATACTGATGTCGATAGGTTTGGTAACACATATGAGAGCAGGAAGCTGGAAAGAGATGGCGATAAAGAAAATAGGAATGAAGTGTGGGGTCATCTACCTTGTGGGTAAAAGGGATGGAAGAACACTTTCTGAAAAGGGTCCATGGACAGACACAAAATATCTTCACTATCTCCCTGTATCTCCCCTCAAAGAGCCCCTCAGCCTTCCCAAGTGATCTGGAGTTCATCCAGTTCCCTAACGCGCTCTGTTTAAAAAAGCTGCAGCTGGATACAATTCTTGCATGTGTAGTTGAAGGGAGACTGGAGATCTCCCTGCATTCCCACATCTCATAAGAGGGGTGTTCTACTGTCCTGCCTGGCATTTCCACAGCTTTAAGTGTGAAATAAGAAAGAAAGAAACTTACCCTAGCTAAAATAGTTCTAGCCTGCCCAACCTCTCCCTGTAGTAAATCAGGCCCTCAAGTCCGGGCAACATTCTTGTGAATGTATCGTAAATCTTCTTTGCAATCTTTCCATTTCAATGATGTCTTTCCTATAACAGAGTAACCAAAGCTAGACACAATACCCTAGGTGCAGCCTTGTACAACTGCAACTCTGATTGTCATTGCCCCGATGATAAGGTCATCTTCACCATCCTATCTACCTGTGATGCTACTTTCAAGAAACTAAAAACTTGTGCTCCCAGGTAGCTCTGTACTACAATGTTCCCCAGGGTCCTACTACTCATTGTGAAAGTCCTGAAAAGATACTAAGGTTTTCTCAAATATGATGAAGACAGAATTCTGTGAGATACATTATTTGCTACTTCAAGTGACAATAATGGCAGCATGGTAGCGTAGCGATCAGCATAACATTTTACAGCGCCAGCGACCTTGGTTTAATTTCCGCTGCTGTCTGTCAGTAAGGAGCTTCTACGTTGGTCATAAACTCTCTCTGGTGTGGCAGTCAGTGGCAAAAGGAACCAAAGGGGAATTGGTCGGCATACAGCGAAAGAGAGAAAGGAAAGGGGTCAGATGGGACTGTTCAGCTAGGAGCTAACTCAGACTCAAAAGGGGATGAGTGTTTTTTCTGTGCCAAAGCAAGGTTGCTTTAAGGTCAAAATGAGAACAATTTTACATTTCTAACACTCACTCATCTCCAGTTTCGCTTTTTGGCAACTGGCAGATCTTCAAGATAAAGTAGAGTACCCTCATGAACAGGTTGTTCTTCTTCAACTGTCTCTCCTTCTGAGCCATTTTGATGAAATATTTAAATGGATATGACTTGCAGATCACTTCCAGCGGCAATAACTTCCTCCTCGTGTTTCACCCTCCCCAAAATGACCAAGCCTGTTCCCAGGGTAATGTGCTTCTATTGCATCATGTTGCCATAGAAACATAAGATTTAGATTGTTGGGGGATTTTAAATAAAAGATGGTAACTGTTACCTTTCTAGATTGAATAAAAGCACACAAATATACTTATGTATTAGTGGCTTTGACAAAATTAAATAGCTTTACTGTCATTTATTGTCATTTTGACCATAAACTGCTGGTACAGTACACAGTAAAAATGAAACGACGTTTCTTCAGGACCCTGGTGCTACATGAAACAATACAAAACTACACCAGACAGCACAAAGCTACACTAGACTACTTTAAACCATAAGAAAACTGCACTAGACTACAGACCTGCACAGGGCTACATAAAATGCACAAAACAGTGCAGGGCAGTACAATAGTTATATAAACAAGACAACAGACACAGTAGAGGATAAATTACAATATAATAATAAATGGTGTAGATGTCAGTCTGGTCTCTGAGTATTGAGGAGTCTGATGGCTTGGGGGAAGAAACTGTTGCACAGTTTGGTCGTGAGAGCCCGAATGCTTCGGTGCCTTTTGCCAGATGGCAGGAGAGAGAAGAGTTTGTGTGAGGGGTGCATGGGGTCCTTCACAATGCTGTTAGCTTTGCAGGTGCAGCATGTGGTGTAAATGTCTGTAATAGTGGGAAGAGAGACCCCGATGATCTTCCCAGCTGACCTCATTATCCGCTGCAGGGTCTTGCGATCTGAGACGGTGCTATTTCCGAACCAGGCAGTGATGCAGCTGCTCAGGATGCTCTCGATACAACCCCTGTAGAATGTGGTGAGGATGGGGGGTGGGAGATGGACTTTTCTCAGCCTTTGCAGAAAGTAGAGACGCTGCTGGGTTTTCTTGGCAAAGGATCTGGTATTGAGGGACCAGGTGAGATTGTCCGCCAGGTGAACACCAAGACATTTGGTACTCTTAACGATCTCAACGGACGAGCCGTCAATGTTCAGCGGAGAATGGTCGCTCCATGCTCACCTAAAATCAACAACCATCTCTTTTGTTTTGCTCACATTCAGACTTGGGCTTCCTGTCCTGACTTGGAAAGCTATTCCTTCATTGTTTAGGTTCCAATTCCTGGAATCCGGAGTGGTGCAGATAATTGAGCCATTGCTTCAGAGATCTAGGGACCGTCTTCAATCCGAAACCAAGGTGTTTCCTATGTGGAGTTTGCACATGCTCCTTGTGACTGTGTGGGGTTCCTCTGTGTGCTCTGGGTTCCTCCCACATCCCAAAGTTGTGCAGATTGGTGGGTTAATTGGCCACTGTATAACTTGCCCCTGTAGAACCTGGAGGAAGCTGATGGGAGTATAGGGAAAGTACAAATGGGTTTAGAGTAAGATTGCTTGATGTCTGAATGGGCCAGAGGCCCTGCTTCTGTGCTGTGTGACACCATGGCCTACCTGATAACACTATGGAACTACCAAGTTTATTGTCGTTCAATCATGTTCATGTATACCACCAAATGAAACAATGTTCCTCTGGGCCAAAATGCACAACACAGTACATATAACTCAAACACATACCACATAAAGTTACATTACCACAAATAAATTAAGAAATAATCAGGTGCATTGATGACACCAGTTAAAAGGTATACAGTATAACACTACTGGTGCTTCATCCATGATGAGACCCGTGTGGTGGCAGCGAGTTCAGTAGTCTCCCAGCCTGGGGGAAGAAGCTATTTCCTACCCTTGTCCTAATGCCTCCTGCCTGATGGTAGGGGTTCAAAGTGAGTATTAGACAGATGGGACAGTAGTAAGAGCCCAGCATACACAGCACTCCTGCTGTGGATGGGTGTGACCCTGATGCTCCTCCTAGCAGTCCTCACAATCCTTTCGAGGGTCCTGTAAGAACCATCAGAATGGTGGTAGATGGTTCAAGAAAGCAGCTTATCATAGCGATTGGGAATTGCTAATAAATGAACTTAAAGAAAACTCACATATATCTCTATCCCACTCTTGAAAAGTCCGATTTTCAATTGCCTTTTACTGATGGGCAAGAGGCTGTTCACACACCCAAGTGAACATTTTCCACAGATAATGAAGGGTTTTCACCGGAAAATTGGCAGGAAGGAAAGTAATTCTCCCCCCATCCTGTGCTCACGCAGAAAACCTGGAAATGCAGTTTCCAGCAGGAATGAAGAATAAAGGGATGAGAGGATCCCAGATACAGTATTTCATCTTCCCCCTTACGTACTGCCAACATCAACCAATAGCAATGGATAGAGTAATTGCTCATGTAGCAAAACACACATCCAAAATGTTACAGGAAACCAGCAGCTCAGGCAGCATCTATGGAAAGGAATAAACAGTTGATGTTTTGGGCTGAGACCCTTCATCAGGACTGGGAAGAAGTGACAATAAGAAGGTGGGGGGAAGCTAAGGAGTCCAAGCTAGAAGGCGATTGGTGGATTGGGGGAGGTCTTGCTCATGTCTTGCTGCTACTCGTGAGCACTGCTATACAAAGATTAGCTGCCACTTTTCACACAATACAGTAATGAATTATTTGACTGTTGTGCTGAGGAACATCATAATTGACCATGGTAACTTTGAATTAAGAAAGGGGAAAGACTTAGCCAGAATTCCTTCCAGCACAACTATGCATAAATGCTGTCATGAAGTGCAGAAATGATTGAGCTAAACTGTTTTATAGTGTGATACCAGCTCTACGCTCTTGCAGCACAAAGAGTCATACGGCACAGAAACAGGCCCTTCAGACCACCAGGTCTGTACTGACCACCATACCCATTCATCATAACCCTGTTTACCAACATTTGTTATGTAGCCTTCTATATCCCAGCTTTTCAAGTGCTTATCTGGATACATTTTAAAATGTCTCTGCTTCCACCATGTTCTCAGGAAGTTTGTTCCAATTTTCAGTTCTTCTTTCAATGAAAAGATCCCCCTCATATCCTTTTCGACCCCTTATCCCCCAACCTAAATATTGCCTCTACTTTTGGAGTCCTGCCATGTGCAGAAGTTCGCTGATGACACGGCCATAGTGGGGTGTGTCAGGAATGGACAGGAGGAGGAGTATAGGAAACTGATACAGGAGTTTGTGATATGGTGCAACTCAAACTACCTGCGTCTCAATATCACCAAGACCAAGGAGATGGTGGTGGACTTTAGGAGATCTAGGCCTCATATGGAGCCAGTGATCATTAATGGAGAATGTGTGGAGCAGGTTAAGACCTACAAGTATCTGGGAGTACAGTTAGACGAGAAGCTAGACTGGACTGCCAACACAGATGCCTTGTGCAGGAAGGCACAGAGTCGACTGTACTTCCTAAGAAGGTTGGCGTCATTCAATGTCTGTAGTGAGATGCTGAAGATGTTCTATAGGTCAGTTGTGGAGAGCGCCCTCTTCTTTGTGGTGGCGTGTTGGGGAGGAAGTATTAAGAAGAGGGACGCCTCACGTCTTAATAAGCTGGTAAGGAAGGCGGGCTCTGTCGTGGGCAAAGTACTGGAGAGTTTAACATCGGTAGCTGAGCGAAGGGCGCTGAGTAGGCTACGGTCTAGAGCCTAGTTCTGGAGTCTGAGACCGAGTCAAGACCCAGGTTCTGGGTCCTTGTCCAGACTCTGGCTCGGAGTCCAAACCCAGGCCCCTAGTTCCCAGTTCCTTGTCCTGGTCCCGCTTTCCTAGTCCAAGTCTGTGTCCAGTCCTGGCCCTAACTCTAGTCTAATCCAGTTCCCAGTTCTTCAGTGTCTTGCATGTGGGTACGTTCCCAATGCCCCCCATATGACAGAGGTAGTGTTCAAGGGTTCAATGCCCATTCAGAAATCGGATGGCAGAGGAGAAGCAACTACTCCTGAATCATTGAGTGTGTGCCTTTAGGCTCCTGTACTTTCTCCCTGATGGTAACCATGAAAAGAGTGCATGTCCTGGCTGATGGGGTTTCTTAACGATGGATGCTGCTTGTTTTGAGGCATTGCTCCTTGAAAATGTCCTGGATGCTAGAGGCTGACTGAGTTTTCAACTTTCTGCAGCTTGTTTTGATCCTTATCTGATGGTGATGCAGCCAGTTAGAATGCTCTCCACGGTACATCTGTGGAAATTTGTGAGTGTCTTCGGTGACATGCCAAATCTCTTCAAACTCCTAATGAAATATAGCCACTGTCGTGCCTTCTTTGTAACTGCATCGATATGGAGGGCCCAGGACGGAGCACAGGTACTTGAATTTGCTCACCCTTTTCACTTCCGATCCCTCTACGAGGACTGGTGTGTGTTCCCTTGTCTTACCCTTTCTGAAGTCCACAATCAATTGTTTGGTCTTACTGATGTTGAATGCAAAGTTTTTCTTGCGACACCTCAACTAGCTGATCTATCTCTTATGAAGTTGTACCCTACCTCCTTTGCTATTGGAGCTCACCTTTGATAAAAGGTGCCCTAAATAAATGCTAAGGACATGTGAGCAGGTGGTGTCTTAAATCTAATGTCTTCAAATAAGGAATTGGCCATTCAGGACTGAAGAATGTTTTTCACCCCAAAAATCACAGATCTTTGGTATATTCTAATCAAGCCAGCCAAGGGGCTCAGTCACTGCCTGTGTTCAAGACAGATATTGATTGATATTTGGATATTAAAAGAAGTAAGGTCTACATGATGGTACGGGATAAAAGAGCAGTCATGGTGTAGTCAGTTATAAAACCATAAAGTAATAGAGCATGCAAACAAGCCCTTCATCTCTACTTGTCCATGCCTGCCATGCTAGTCCCATTTGCCCCTTTATACTTTTCCTACCCATGTACTTTCTGTGCCTATAAAATGTATTCACCCACCACCCACCCCTGGAAGTTTTCATGTTTTATTGTTTTACAACATTGAATCACAGTGGATTTAATTTGCCTTTTTTTGACACTGATCAGCAGAAAAAGACTCTCATGTCAAAGTGAAAACAGATCACCACAATGTGATCTAAATTAATTACAAATATAAAGCAGAAAATAATTGATTGCATAGTATTCACCTCCTTCAAGTCAGAATTTAATAGATGCACCTTTGGGAGTAATTACAGCCTTGAGTCTGTGTGGATAGGTCTCTGTCAGCTTTGTAGATCTGGACACTGCAATTTTTCCCCATTCTTCTTTACAAAACTGCTCAAGCTCTGTCAGATTCCACGTGGATCGTGAGTGAACAGCCATTTTCAAGTTCAGCCTCAAATTTTCTATTCCACTGAGGTCTCGACTCTGACTTGGCCACTCCTAGACATTAACTTTGTGGTGTTTAAGCCATCCCTGTGTAGCTTTAACTTTGCGCTTGGGGGCATTGTCTTGCTGGAAAAAAAAGTCTTCTCCCAAGTTGCAGTTCTCTTGCAGACTATGAGTATTTTTCTCCAGGAGTTCCTTGTATTTTGCTGCATTCATTTTACCCTCTACCTTCACAAGCTGTTGTGAAGCATCCCCACAGAATGATGCAGTCACCACCATGCTTCACGGTATGAATGGTGTGATTTTGATGATGTGCAGTTTTTGGCTTACGCCAATCATGTTTAGTTTGATGGCCAAAAAGCTCAATTTTGGTTTCATCAAACCATAGAACCTTTTTCCAGCTGACTTCAGAATCCCCCACATGCCTTCTGGAAAACTCTATCTGTGATTTCATGAGTTTTTTCAACAGTGGCTTTCTCTTTGCCACTCTCCCAGGAAGCTGTGACTGGTGAAGCACCCAGGCAACAGTTGTTGTATGCGTGGTCTCTCCCATCTCAGCCACTGTAGCTTGTAACTCCTCCAGAGTTGTCATAGGTCTCTTGGTGGCCTCCCTCACTAGACCCCTTCTTGCACAGTCTCTCAGTTTTTGATGATAGCCTGCTCTGGGCAGATTTACAGCTGTGCCATATCCTTTCTGTTTCTTGATTATTGAATTAACTGTACTCCAAGGGATATTCAGTGACTTAGAAATGTTCTAGTACCTATTTCCTGACTTGTGCTCTTCAATAACCTTTTCGCAGAGTTGCTTGGAGTGTTCTTTGTCTTAATGGTGTAGTTTATGCCAGGATACCAACTCTCCCACAGTTTGACCTTCCAGTACAGGTGTATTTTAACTACAATCAATTGAAACACCTCGACTGCACACAGGTCTTCAAAACCAGATCTCCATTAACTAATTATGTGACTTCTGAAACCAATTAGCTGCACCAGTGATGATTTGGGGTGTCATATTAAAGGGGACAAATACTTATGCAATCAATTATTTTGTGCTTTATATTTGTAATAATTTTGGATCACTTTCACTTCACTTTGGATCTGTTTTCACTTTGACATGAAAGAGTCTTTGTGTTGATCAGTGTCAAAAAAGCCAAATTAAATCCATTGTGATTCAATGTTGTAAAACAATAAAACATGAAAACTTCCGGCGGGGGAGGTGAATACTTTTTATAGGCACTGTGTCTAAATATCTTTTAATGTTAATGAATGATCATCTCCTTCTTCTGTTTCTTATATTTTTATTTCCTGAAGTTCTAATGAGCATGAATTCAGCATCACCAGACACATCCATTGTGATCCATATGATTTTCTGATCTACTTCAGTAATACTATGCAGCCCTAGGCATGCCAGCTCACCTTTGTCATACTCTGTGTTGTGTGATTCTGTTTCACATTCAGTCACTTTATCCATTTGTTTAGTTTTGTATTTGTAACTTCTCATTGTGTGGTTTTTTCTTTGGTTGTGCTTTTTTTTGTCTCACTTGCCCACTTGCTCTTGTTGTGACCTTATTTGTGACACTTCCTGCAAACTTTTTCTTTGAACCAACACTCATTTGTATCATGGGAGGATGTGCCACATTGATAACTTTTTTTGGCTTTTTGCACCATTCAGGGGTTCAGAGGTCCAATTTAATGACAGGGAAATGTATACAATATACATCCTGAAGTGCTGCAGTGAGCAACAATCCCCCCTCCTCCCATCAGCAAAAAAAAGCAAGCAACGGTACCTCCACCGAGTACTCAGCTTGAGCAAAGCAATAGCAAAGACACAGTCTTGCAGTTACCCCAAAGACTTTGCATTTCATCCGGCATATGACATATCGCACATTCTCTCTCTCTCTCTAATAAGGGAGAAAAAGGTATTTCCGTCTTTCATTAGCGAGCTGGGAGACATAACAACCCACTTGCTGGTTTATGATGTTAAAGGTTTGTTACGTCACTATTTCTGAACTCTGTGCCCAGAGATCGCAAAGATCTCAGGTCTCTGGGCCCACAGCAGATATCCCAACACCCCCGATAATACACGGGTACCCTGCTGTGATACCAACCCTTGATTCACCTGTCTGCAAAGCCCCGAGATCTTAGGCTTTCGAATTCAAGCCAGACTCTCCGCCTGAACCCTTGGCGTGCCGATCAACAGCCAGTCCTGAATCCCCGAGAAAGGGTCCCATTCCCACAAAGAACAGAAGTTAATGTGTAACTCCAGGTCAGGGTCTTCAAAAGAACCATGAAAGGGGAAAATAAAGATATTAAAGATGGAAATAGAGCTGTTTCCAAAGATGCAAGCAAAGGAGTCGCCATTTAGCACCATCTTAACTTCACTCCACCTCTCATTCTAAACACCTTTTCTGTAGTTCTGCTGCATCCTTTGCTGCAGTCTCTAACGATATTGCAATGGTCAATGCCCGTTCTAAGGTAAGGTCTCTTTTGGACAGTAGCCTCTTTTGAGTGCTTTGACTATGCATGCCACATACAAGCGTGTCCCTCAGTGCATCAGAAAGTCCATCTCTAAAGTCACAGTACTGCGAAACTTTGTGCAGTTCTGCAGTGTATTCAGAAATACTTCCATCCTTTGGTTCTTTTTTGCTAAATCTAAATCTTTCAGTTATTACCAGCAGTTCAGGGCTCAAGTGGCTTTGTGAAATTACAACAATTTTGTTGACCGTCTTCCTTACTGACTTTTCAGGAGCTAGCAAGTTGCATAAAAGCCTGTGCGCTTTAGCATCCATTAAACTAAGAAGCCTGAATAGAATCTTTTCTCATCTGCGTTGTTTACATTACAGTACAGTTCAATCCTCTCGATATAGAATTCCCAGTCCTCATTGGCGCTATCAAATTCATCAACATTCCCAACTAAGGTCATCGTCACGTTATTTTCACTTTAACTTTGTTAATTGTGCATCTTTCAATGTGCAATATGCAGTTACTCATGCATCCCTTCGTTAGGATCCATGACTGCCTTCTCTGTAATGTTTATCTCATTCCTCTCGCTGTGTCTTCCTGCAAATCCTGTCCTCTGTAACTGTCAGTGCCATTGCTGATATCTGCTGACTTTCAGGTTAGTATTCGTCAGCAATTTGTTGTGTCTGTGCAACTACATATCTATTTAAATAAAAGCACACACATGGGAGGTGGCTTCAACTGGTGTATTCACATTGCAGTGAGAGAGAGAGAGAGAGAGAGAGAGAGAGAGAGAGAGAGAGAGAGAGAGAGAGAGAGAGAGAGAGCACAGATCAACGTGCATGCATAGACACAGATCAATGTGCATCGGTTAGTTATCAGTCCATACGTAGTGCTTAGGGGAAGCGTTGCTCTAATAGAAAGAGATCCATACATTACAGGGACAGATGCTGTTAAGACCTCAGACAGTAAAAGTCTGATCATGGTGGGACTAATATTCTGAGTTGCATATATTTCAATGCAGGAAGTATTGTAGGAAAGACAGATGAGCTCAGAGAACGGACCAACACGTGGAATTATGACATTGTAGCCATTAATGAGACTTGGTTGCAGGAGGGACAGGAATGGTGCCTCAATATTCCAGGGTTCCATTGTTTTGGACACAACAGAGCAGGAGGGATTAAGGTGCCATTACTAGCCAGGGAAAATGTCACAGCAGTGCTCAGTCAGGACAGACTGGAGAACTCATCGAGTGAGGCGTTATGGGTGGAACTGAGGACATAGGAATGGATGACCATGTTAATGGGGCTATATTATAGTCCGCGGGATTTAGAGGAATAAAGTTGTAGAGAGATTGCAGACTGTTGCAAGAAATGCAAGGTTGTGTTAGTAAGTGATTTTAACTTACCACATATTAATTTGGACTCCCATACTGTAAAAGAACCAGATGGGGTAAAGCTTGTCTAATGTGTTTAGGAAAGTTTCCTGAATCAGTATATAGAATTCCCAAAAGGAGAGTGTACAATACTTGATCTGCTATTTGAGAATGAGACAGGGCAGGTGACAGAAGTTTTGTTGGGGAGCACTTTGCATCCAGTGATCATAATACCATTAGTTTCAAAGTAATTGTGGAAATGGACAGGTCTGGTCCTTAGGTTGAGATTTTGGCAAGTGTGGATTGGGACAGGCTGTTTCCTGGTAAAGGGTACTTGGTGAATGGGAGGCCTTCTAAAGTGAAATTGAGAGTACTAAGCTTGTATGTGCCTGTCAGGATGAAAGACATGGAGGACAGGTTTAAGGAACCTTAGTTTTCGAGAGATATTGAGGCCCTGGTTAAGAGAAAAAAGGAGGTGCATAGTAGGCATAGGCAGGTAGGAACAAATGAGGTGTTTATGGAGTATATGGAAAGCAAGAGCACACATAAGGAAGAAATCAGGAGGGCTAAAAGAAGGCATGAGTTTGTCCTTGCAGACAAGGGACTCTATAGATATGTTAAGAGCAAAATGATTGCAAAGGACAAAATTGGCCCTCTGGAAGGTCAGAGTGGTACTATAGTCTGTGTGTGGAGCAAAACAGGTGGGGAAGATCTTAAATGGATTTTTGCATCTGCATTTACAGGGGAGACAGACACAGAGTATACAGAAGTCAGGCAAAACTGCAGTAAGATCATGAGCCCCATACAGATTACAGAGGAGGAGGTCTTTGCTGCATTGGGCAAATCAGGGTGGACAAATCCCCGGGCCTGAGAAGATGTTCTCTTGGACCCTTGGGTGGCAAGTTCAGCAATGCAGAGGCCCAAGCAGAGATATTTCAGTCATCATTCAAGACAGATGAGGTACCAGAGTATTTGAGTATAGCTTATGTTGTTCCATTGTTTAAGAGAGGCTCAAATAACAAACCAAGAAATTGTAGGCCGGTAGTGGGAAAGGTATTGTTAGAAGTTGGATATATGAGTATTTGGATCGGCAAGGATTGATTAGGGATAGTTAGCACGGCTTTGTGCGTTGTGTTTAACCAATCTTATAGAGTTTTTTGAGGATGTTACCAGGATAGTTGATGAAGGGAAGGCAGTGGGTGTTGAGAACTTTACCAAGGCATTTGACAAGGTCCTGCAGGGGAGGTTGGTGAAGAAGCGATCAGTCACTTGACATTCAGGGTGAAGTAGTAAATTGGATTGGTCATTGGCTTCGTGGGAGAAGCCAGAGAGTGGTAGTAGAGGGTTGCCTCTCTGACTGGAGGCCTGTGACTAGTGGAGTGCTGCAGGGATCGGTGTTGGGTCCATTGTTGTTTGTCATCTATATCAACAATCTGGATGATAATGTGGTTAACTGGATCAGCAAATTTGCAGGTGACACCAAGACTGGGGGTGTAGTGGACAGTGAGGAAGGCTATCAGAGCGCACAGCCGGATCTGGACCAGCTGGTAAAATAAGCTGAAAAATGGCAGATGGAATTTAATGCAAACAAATGCAAAATGTTGCACTTCTGTGGGACCGACCGTGGTCAGTCTTATACGCTGTGAGGTAGGGCCCTGAGGAGTGTGGTAGAACATCTGGAAATACAAGTCCATAAGTAATTGACATTGATGTCACAGGTAGATAGAGTTGTTTAAAAAAAAAGCCCATTGGCCTTTATAGATCAAAGTTTTGAGAATATCAGTTGGGATGTTATGTTGAAGTTGTGTAAGACGTTGGTGAGGCCTAATTTGGAATATTGTGTGCAGTTTTGGTAACCTACCTCGATGAAAGATGTAATTAAGACTGAAAGAGCACTGAGAAAATTTACAAAGATGTTGCTGGGGCTGGAAGACCTGAGTTACAAGGAAAAATTGAACAGTTCAGAACTTTATTCCCTAGAATGTAGAGGATTGAGAGCAGATTTGATAGAGGTATTCAAAATTTAGAGGGCTATAGATAGCTTATATATTGAGGTTTATCACTGAGGTTCTGTGGAACTACAATTATAGGTAATAGGTTAAGGGTGAAAGATGAGAAGTTTCAGGGGATCTTCTTCACTCGGAGGGTGGTGAGAGTGTGGAATGAGCTGCCAGGGCAAGTGATGGATGCGATTTCGATTTCAACTTAAGGAGAAGTTTTGATAGGTACATGGATGTGAAGGGTATGGAGCTCTATGGTCACGATGCAGGTCGATGGGACTAAACAGATTCAATGATTCTGCATGGACTAGATGGGCTGAAGGGCCTGTTTCTGTGCTGTAGTTGTCTATGACTCACCTTAAATGGATGCCCTCTGGTATTAGCTATTGTCACACTGAGGATAAGGGTATTGGCTGTCCACTGTATTTATACTTCTCATAACCTTAAACACATTTATCAAGTTGCCTCTCATAATTCTTTGTTCAAAAGAGAAAAGCCCTAGTTCGCTCAAACTTTCCTCATAAAACATGCTCTCTAATCCAGGCAGCACCCTGATAAATCTCTTCTGCATCCTCTCTAAAGCTTCCAGATCTTTTCTATAATGAGGCGACCAGAACCCAACATAATAATCCAAGAGTCGTCTGACTAGACTTTTATAAAACTGCAATGTTACCTCATGGTCTTCAACTCATGAAGGCCAGCACGCCATATGCCCTCTTAATTCCCCCATCAATTCTCTGTCTAAAATTCTGCAAAGAATACGCCTTGCTTAGTAACAAATAGGTTCCAATTTCACAGACATTCCTATGTCGATTTTGTCCCTAATTTGGAACATACACAAAAATCATCAGTTTGGTAACTGTACCTCCACAGCAATGCAACGAAAGGCACCAAAAGCACATGAGAACAATAAAGAAAGCTAGACAGAGGGAGGAAAATAGTTCTGCTATTTGTAGGAACAAATAGTATCTGTATGTTGGACTTCTGAATTTAAAATGGTAACTTATTCATATCTAGGAATGTTCATAAGCTGGGCATTCAGAACCTGGTGATAGCCTGTAGTTAGTAAATTTAAACCGAGGAGGTGTAGCAAATTCGGCATTAAACAATGTTGCAGCTGCAGAGAGGGCAGCTCACGAGACACAGTGGAGAGGATTGAAAAAGGCTGCCAATGGTTGTAGACTCAGCCAGCTCGATCATGGTCATAACCCTCCCCACCATCAACAACATCTTTAAAAGGTAGTGCTTCAAAAGGCGGCATCCATCATACTTCTGTTCCTATGTCTTATGGTCTGATGTCCATATTCCTATCTCCATTAAGGACCCTCATCATCTGAGAAATGCCCTCTTCTCATTGCTGCCATCAGAGAGGAGGTGCAAGAGCCTGAAGACCACCAGTCAACAATCCAGAAAAAGCTTCTTCCCCTCCACCACCAGATGTCTGAATGGTTCATGAACCCATGAACACTGCTTCTTAAGCTGGACTGTCCAGGTAGGCCTATTGTCTCTGCCTGCTCCTGCCCCACTGAAATACCTCAATTCTATATTATACCCCTTGATTCAGTACCTTCCATCTACATCAGCGACACTTCTCATGCTCCCAATCTCTTCAGTAACTTTCAATCCCCTGGCCCTGACCACCTCATTTTCACCATGGTTGTTCAGTCCTTATACACCTCTATCACCCATCAAGAAGGCCCCAAAGCTCTGTGCTTCTTTCTTGACGAAAGAACTAACCAATTCCCCTCCACCATGACCCTCCTCCGTCTGGCAGAATTGGTCCTCACACTCAACAATAGCCTCACCTCAGCTCCTCCCTCTTACTAGAAACTTGAGGGGTAGCCGTAGGTACCCCAATGGACCCGAGCTATGCCTGCCTCTTTGTTGGTTGTGTAGAATAGTCCATGTTCCAAGTTTTCTCCGGTAATGTTCCACTCCTCTTCCTGTGCTACATTGATGACTGCCTTAGGGCTACCCATTCTGAGCTCGTTAATTTCATCAACTTTGCCTCTAACTTCCACCCTGCCTTTGAATTCACTTGTTCCATCTGACACCTCCCTCCCCTTTCTTGATCTCCCTGTCTCCATTTCTAGAGACAAACTGTTAATTGACATCTTTTATAAACCTACCGATTCCCATGGTTATCTTGACTATATCTCTTCCCACCGTCTTCTGTGAAAATACTATTTCCTTTTCTCAGTTCCTTCGCCTCTGTTCCAGGATAACAGAGCTGAGCTCCTTCTTTAAAGAATGTGGTTTCCCTTCCTCCACCATTGATGCTGCCTTCACCCACATCTCCTCCATTTCCCATTCATCTGCACTCACTCCATCTTCTCGCTGCCTTATCAGTGATAGTTACTCTTGTCTTTACCTACCACCATGAGCCTCCATATCCAACGCATCATCCTTGCAACTTCCGCCATCTCCAAAGGGACCCTACCGTTAAAGATATCTTTACCTTCCCCCACCCCACTGTGCTTTCCACAGGGATCACTCCCTCCGTAATTCCCATGTCCATTCGTCCCTCCCTACCAATCTCCCTCCCGGCAGTTATCCATGCAAGTTGTCAAAGTGCTACACCTGACCATTCACCTGCTCCCTCACCTCCATTCAGACCCCAAATAATCGTCCCAGGTGAGGCAACCTGAATCTGTTTGGGTTATCTATTGTGTCTGGTGCTCCAGGTGCAGCCTCCTCTACACTGGTGAGACCCGTCACTGGGGGAACCGCTGTGTCGAGCTGCTCCGCAGTATCCACCACAAGCCGGACTTCCGGGTGGCCAAACATTTGTATTCCCATCCCCATTCCCACTGTGACATGTCAGTCCATGTCCTCCTCTTGTGCCACGATAAGGACAACCTCAGGGTGAAGGAGCAATACCTTATATTCTGTCTAGGTAGCCTCCAAACTGACGGCATGAACATTGATTTCTGCTTCTGGTAATTTTTTTCCCTCTTCCTTACCTCTTCCTTTATTCAACACTCTGGCCTTTTACCTCTCCTCACCTGCCTATCACTTCTCCCTGGGTCTCCTACTTCCCTTTCTCCCATTCTCTCCACTCTATTAGATTCCTTCCTCTCCAGCCCTTGACCTATCCTACCAACCTGGCTTCACCTGTCATCTTCTAGCTATCCTTCCTCCCCTGCCCCCCCTTTTTATTCTGGCATCTTCCCCCATTCCTTTCCAGTCCTGAAGAGGGGTCTCAGCCGAAAATGTCAACTGTTTATTCATTTCCCTGGGTGCTACCTGACCTGCTGAGTTCCTCGAGGTTTGTTTTGTGTGTTGTTTTGGATTTCCCGTGTCTGTAGAATCTCTCGTCTTTATGACTTGCTACCTGACTATTTCTATTTTGCACTATTTATTTGTTATATTGAACCTTATAGTAATTTTTAATGTATTGCAGTGTACTCCTGCCACAACACATTTTGCAAAATATATCAGTGATAATAAACCTGATTCTGATTCTGACACAGTTCTTAAGGTGTTCTAATTCCAAAGATAACGCAAGGATGGAATTTTAAATTTGAACTTTTGAAGGGCATGGAGCCCAAATAATTTGTGCACAGGAGTGATGGGATTTTGCTATACAGAAAACAATAATATAACTTAATAACCTAAAATTAATTTAATTGGCTGTAAAGTGATGAGGGTCAATATATTTGCTCATGACATCACTGGCAAACGTTAGGAGTTTGGTAATGGGATACCGGATGATCTCATTTTGTCTACATTGGGATGTTGCTCAAGTGAGCCCTGGAGTAGATGCATCTGAAAGCAAGATATGACTGCGATTCAGACTTGCTCATCATCGTATACACCAGGGCGCAATGAAATTTATTGCTCCCGTGAAGGTCGCGTCAGAGTAATGTGGATACATCTGGAGGTTTCAACAATAGATATGGAGGTTTCAAGACAAATGGTGAATGGGAACGTCACAGTGATTCAGGATTGTACACGTGCACAAAGTACAACTAAACAAATCGACATTATGACTGTGTTCTTACTGGTAGCCCCAGCATTTCATTACTTTGCCCTTAGAACGGGTTATTTAAACAATTGAATTATGGAGGACAGCATGTGTATAAATGTCTCTCTCCAGCAGACATCATCATGACTCCAGTATTTCTACTATTCTTTAATAGTTTTTAATTGTACAGATGATTTTTTTTTGTGTTCTATCACTGAGCAGCAGTGAACCATCTGATTGGCCTATCAGAGCTCTCTTTGGGAATTCATTGAGTTGATCAGCATTTCTGATCTGGCTATTGTTCACGATTGCACTTAATCAAAAAACAATGGCAGTATTTCTGTCCAATAATATGGGCTTCATGCGCTATCTAGTGATGAATTTTAGTATTACAGGTGAATAATATTTTTAAAGCTGGAAGGGATATTGATATAAATCCTTCTGCTTTCTCAGTGTTTTTTAAAGCGCTTCTTTTAGAATTGAGAAGAAATTTGACCTAATCTCACTGTTAAATTTAATTTCTCTATGTAAGATAGTTAATTTTTTTGCAAATTGCTTCCAAAATCTATTTTGAGAATCTTGGAATGGGCATGTGTGCAGATAAATTGTGTTATGAACTCTCAGCTGGTGACGTTTTCTACTGCTAGTGTTCTGTACGATAAGGTAATTCCCAACTTCAGAACTTTAGTCAAATTCTATAAACTAACTGATCAAGTGCAATTTGTTACTTTGATATTTGTCTAGGAGTTCCTCAAGTTAGTCCCAACTACATCTTTTACAATTTATCCCTTGACGCAATGTACAATATGGTCGCGTAGTGGTTAGCATAATGCTTTACAGCGCGAGTGACCCGGGTTCAATTCCTCCTGCTCTCTGTAAGGAGTTTGTACATTCACCCCGTGACCATGTGAGTTTCCTCCGGGCGCTCCAGTTTCCTCCCACATTCCAAAGACGAACCAATTAGTAAGAGGTGGGCATGCTATATTGGCGCCAGAAGCAGGGCGCCACTTGCCGGCTGCCCTCAGGACATATTCGGACTGTGTTGGTCATTGATGCCAGCAACATATTTCACTGTGTGTTTTGATGGACGTGTGACAAATAAAGCTAATCTTTGAATCATGAGTACTGTACTTCTGATTATTATTACCCATTTCTTGAGAACTAATCTTCATGCTTCAACCTAGATCATCTTATTAAACCCAGAATGTATGCTGGCACAGGGTAGTGGTTAGTAGGTGGATGATACTGTCAGTGCAAAAGTATTAAATATTAGTAATTCAAATATCAGTAAATAATTTAAGTTACTTTCATCCCTGCTTGAGAACTAAGCAAAGCAGAAGCCATTGACTAATCAATATTTATTTTATTTTCATCATATCCATGTAGGATGTGATTCATTATTGATTATTAACTGAAAAGAGGCAACATGGACCCAACAGTCTTGCTTCCCTTACTTCAGAAGATGTTCATTCTCAGTTGGTAAGCCAGTTTGATCAAACGTATTTACTTCCGGTGGCACAACTTTAGGGAAAGACTTGTTTCCATGGTTTCTTAGCTCCTGGCATTCGCCTCATCCAAAGCGTGATATTGATTGGTGGAAAAGAGATTGGAGGGTGGTGCTGACCTACGGAAGAATGTTGTCTTCAGGCCTTTTCTACGTGGGTTTCCACTGGGACCAACACTGCGGGGAGGGTAGCTTGATTCGCCAGTGTAGATCTTGCTCTTTGTAAAGGTTTTGATGTTGGCAACATCTCTTTTGTTTCTCCCTTTAAGATCACGATCTTTTTGTTGCACACCCTGTGATTTATTGCTCTTTGCCAAATTGGGATGCTTGTTACGTAGGTGGTTATGGAATTTCACAGAATATTTCTGCCGCTGCTTTGGCTGATTCAGATTGTTCTCCTCCTGGTCTTTCCCGTTGAAACTGGTCTCACATGTAATATGTTTGCATGGTGACATGTGCGGTCTGACATTACCTCTTGCACAACTGTTGCAGATAGGCATCTGACTGGGAGCAAAGGTTCTCTCTTTCAACTTGTCCACAATCTTCATTTCTTCATCACAGCTGTGAGAAACAAGTTGGCAAATACTCAGTACAAGCATAGAACTTGTTTCCAAGTCCTCCATTATTGGCTATGCATCAATGAGCAAGTAAAAGAGGAGACAATGCATATTCATCTATACTGATGTCGATAGGTTTGGTAACACATATGAGAGCAGGAAGCTGGAAAGAGATGGCGATAAAGAAAATAGGAATGAAGTGTGGGGTCATCTACCTTGTGGGTAAAAGGGATGGAAGAACACTTTCTGAAAAGGGTCCATGGACAGACACAAAAATCCTCACTATCTCCCTGTATCTCCCCTCAAAGAGCCCCTCAGCCTTCCCAAGTGATCTGGAGTTCATCCAGTTCCCTAACGCGGTCTGTTTAAAAAAGCTGCAGCTGGATACAATTCTTGCATGTGTAGTTGAAGGGAGACTGGAGATCTCCCTGCATTCCCACATCTCATAAGAGGGGTGTTCTACTGTCCTGCCTGGCATTTCCACAGCTTTAAGTGTGAAATAAGAAAGAAAGAAACTTACCCTAGCTAAAATAGTTCTAGCCTGCCCAACCTCTCCCTGTAGTAAATCAGGCCCTCAAGTCCGGGCAACATTCTTGTGAATGTATCGTAAATCTTCTTTGCAATCTTTCCATTTCAATTATGTCTTTCCTATAACAGAGTAACCAAAGCTAGACACAATACCCTAGGTGCAGCCTTGTACAACTGCAACTCTGATTGTCATTGCCCTGATGATAAGGTCATCTTCACCATCCTATCTACCTGTGATGCTACTTTCAAGAAACTAAAAACTTGTGCTCCCAGGTAGCTCTGTACTACAATGTTCCCCAGGGTCCTACTACTCATTGTGAAAGTCCTGAAAAGATACTAAGGTTTTCTCAAATATGATGAAGACAGAATTCTGTGAGATACATTATTTGCTACTTCAAGTGACAATAATGGCAGCATGGTAGCGTAGCGATCAGCATAACATTTTACAGCGCCAGCGACCTTGGTTTAATTTCCGCTGCTGTCCGTCAGTAAGGAGCTTCTACGTTGGTCATAAACTCTCTCTGGTGTGGCAGTCAGTGGCAAAAGGAACCAAAGGGGAATTGGTCGGCATACAGCGAAAGAGAGAAAGGAAAGGGGTCAGATGGGACTGTTCAGCTAGGAGCTAACTCAGACTCAAAAGGGGATGAGTGGTTTTTCTGTGCCAAAGCAAGGTTGCTTTAAGGTCAAAATGAGAACAATTTTACATTTCTAACACTCACTCATCTCCAGTTTCGCTTTTTGGCAACTGGCAGATCTTCAAGATAAAGAAGAGTACCCTCATGAACAGGTTGTTCTTCTTCAACTGACTCTCCTTCTGAGCCATTTTGATGAAATATTTAAATGGATATGACTTGCAGATCACTTCCAGCGGCAATAACTTCCTCCTCGTGTTTCACCCTCCCTAAAATGACCAAGCCTGTTCCCAGGGTAATGTGCTTCTATTGCATCATGTTGCCATAGAAACATAAGATTTGGATTGTTGGGGGATTTTAAATAAAAGATGGTAACTGTTACCTTTCTAGATTGAATAAAAGCACACAAATATACTTATGTATTAGTGGCTTTGACAAAAGTAAATAGCTTTACTGTCATTTATTGTCATTTTGACCATAAACTGCTGGTACAGTACACAGTAAAAATGAAACGACGTTTCTTCAGGACCCTGGTGCTACATGAAACAATACAAAACTACACCAGACAGCACAAAGCTACACTAGACTACTTTAAACCATAAGAAAACTGCACTAGACTACAGACCTGCACAGGGCTACATAAAATGCACAAAACAGTGCAGGGCAGTACAATAGTTATATAAACAAGACAACAGACACAGTAGAGGATAAATTACAATATAATAATAAATGGTGTAGATGTCAGTCTGGTCTCTGAGTATTGAGGAGTCTGATGGCTTGGGGGAAGAAGCTATTTCCTACCCTTGTCCTAATGCCTCCTGCCTGATGGTAGGGGTTCAAAGTGAGTATTAGACAGATGGGACAGTAGTAAGAGCCCAGCATACACAGCACTCCTGCTGTGGATGGGTGTGACCCTGATGCTCCTCCTAGCAGTCCTCACAATCCTTTCGAGGGTCCTGTAAGAACCATTAGAATGGTGGTAGATGGTTCAAGAAAGCAGCTTATCATAGCGATTGGGAATTGCTAATAAATGAACTTAAAGAAAACTCACATATATCTCTATCCCACTCTTGAAAAGTCCGATTTTCAATTGCCTTTTACTGATGGGCAAGAGGCTGTTCACACACCCAAGTGAACATTTTCCACAGATAATGAAGGGTTTTCACCGGAAAATTGGCAGGAAGGAAAGTAATTCTCCCCCCATCCTGTGCTCACGCAGAAAACCTGGAAATGCAGTTTCCAGCAGGAATGAAGAATAAAGGGATGAGAGGATCCCAGATACAGTATTTCATCTTCCCCCTTACGTACTGCCAACATCAACCAATAGCAATGGATAGAGTAATTGCTCATGTAGCAAAACACACATCCAAAATGTTACAGGAATCCAGCAGCTCAGGCAGCATCTATGGAAACAAATAAACAGTTGATGTTTTTGGCGGAGACCCTTCATCAGAACTGTGAAGAAGTGACAATAAGAAGGTGGGGGGAAGCTAAGGAGTCCAAGCTAGAAGGCGATTGGTGGATTGGGGGAGGTCTTGCTCATGTCTTGCTGCTACTCGTGAACACTGCTATACAAAGATTAGCTGCCACTTTTCACACAATACAGTAATGAATTATTTGACTGTTGTGCTGAGGAACATCATAATTGACCATGGTAACTTTGAATTAAGAAAGGGGAAAGACTTAGCCAGAATTCCTTCCAGTACAACTATGCATAAATGCTGTCATGAAGTGCAGAAATGATTGAGCTAAACTATTTTATAGTGTGATACCGGCTCTACGCTCTTGCAGCACAAAGAGTCATACGGCACAGAAACAGGCCCTTCAGACCACCAGGTCTGTACTGACCACCATACCCATTCATCATAACCCTGTTTACCAACATTTGTTATGTAGCCTTCTATATCCCAGCTTTTCAAGTGCTTGTCTGGATACATTTTAAAATGTCTCTGCTTCCACCATGTTCTCAGGCAGTTTGTTCCAATTTTCAGTTCTTCTTTCAATGAAAAGATCCCCCTCATATCCTTTTCAAACCCCTTATCCCCCAACCTAAACAATTCCTCTACTTTTGGACACCTCTGTTGTCGGGGGTGGGGGATGCTTCCAATTTTCCACCTTATCCATGCTTCTTGTTGCACCGCTATCTGGTTTCCCCTCAGCTCCCTCTGTTCCAAGGAAAACAAACCCAATCTCTTCTTCTAACGGAAAAGTTCCACCAGTGGCAACATCCCGACGAATCTCCTTTGTATCCTCTCCAGAGCAATTACATCCTTCCCACCTTCTGGTAATCCAAATTGCACAACAAACTTCAGCTGTGTTTTATCAGAATCAATTTAAAAACAATGTTATGGTAAGTGTGTGTGTGTGTGTGTTAAATTAAACGTAGTGCAAAAAGAGAAAAAAAGTAGTGAGGTTGTTATGGTCCGGTCCGTGAGAGCCGTATTCCGGTTCACGGTCCGGTTCATGGTCCGGTCCGTGATCTCCAGACTCCGGGTCTTCTGGCTGTCCATTGTTTCAGTTGGCTTTAATCACAGACACCTGATGCTCGTCTTTGTGCTGGGAAATAAGTGGCCCTGGGGTCATGTGTGGGTGCTGGTTTGTCTTGTCAATATCCCCTTGGAGCAACCTGCTGGTGGAAGACGAGAGCAGCATTTTGTGATCTCCAGGCCTGGTTGGAGGACCACTGCTTCATGGAGCCCTGTTGCCTCTAGTTGGAGCCGTCATCGGAGTATGGATTTGGCTGTTTCCATAGCCAGCCAAGGATACTGGCCGCCCCGAGATAGATATGGATTCGGCTGTTTCCATAGCCAGCCAAGGATACTGGCCGCCCCGAGATAGATATGGATTTGGCTGTTTCCATAGCCAGCCAAGGATGCTGGACGCCCCGCGACTCGGAGCCACCCCAGATTGAGCTCCCTTCCTGGCCTTGCCTCCGTGGGGTAAGTCAGGCCATCTTTGCCGTTACCCTGAGGCTGGTCTGTTCCCTTCCCCTCTCCCTGACAGTTTCCTCAGTGGTTTATCTCAGCAGTCATCCTGCTCCCGCATCCTAGTAAGCATCCCGGCCCTGTGTCCTAGAAATGGTCCCGGCCCTGCTCTCCACGAAGGAGTACCTCATCCTGCCCAGGAAAGCCTCAAAGAATCCAAGCCTAATCCAGTCCTGTAGCCACGACATGCCTTTGCCTAGTTCTGGAGTCTGAGACCGAGTCAAGACCCAGGTTCTGGGTCCTTGTCCAGACTCTGGCTCGGAGTCCAAACCCAGGCCCCTAGTTCCCAGTTCCTTGTCCTGGTCCCGCTTTCCTAGTCCAAGTCTGTGTCCAGTCCTGGCCCTAACTCTAGTCCAATCCAGTTCCCAGTTCTTCAGTGTCTTGCATGTGGGTACATTCCCAATGCCCCCCATATGACAGAGGTAGTGTTCAAGGGTTCAATGCCCATTCAGAAATCGGATGGCAGAGGAGAAGCAACTACTCCTGAATCATTGAGTGTGTGCCTTTAGGCTCCTGTACCTTCTCCCTGATGGTAACCATGAAAAGAGGGCATGTCCTGGCTGATGGGGTTTCTTAACGATGGATGCTGCTTGGTTTGAGGCATTGCTCCTTGAAAATGTCCTGGATGCTAGAGGCTGACTGAGTTTTCAACTTTCTGCAGCTTGTTTTGATCCTTACCTGATGGTGATGCAGCCAGTTAGAATGCTCTCCACGGTACATCTGTGGAAATTTGTGAGTGTCTTCGGTGACATGCCAAATCTCTTCAAACTCCTAATGAAGTATAGCCACTGTTGTGCCTTCTTTGTAACTGCATCGATATGGAGGGCCCAGGACGGAGCACAGGTACTTGAATTTGCTCACCCTTTTCACTTCCGATCCCTCTACGAGGACTGGTGTGTGTTCCCTTGTCTTACCCTTTCTGAAGTCCACAATCAATTCTTTGGTCTTACTGATGTTGAATGCAAAGTTTTTCTTGCGACACCTCAACTAGCTGATCTATCTCTTATGAAGTTGTACCCTACCTCCTTTGCTATTGGAGCTCACCTTTGATAAAAGGTGCACTAAATAAATGCTAAGGACATGTGAGCAGGTGGTGTCTTAAATCTAATGTCTTCAAATAAGGAATTGGCCATTCAGGACTGAAGAATGTTTTTCACCCCAAAAATCACAGATCTTTGGTATATTCTAATCAAGCCAGCCAAGGGGCTCAGTCACTGCCTGCGTTCAAGACAGATATTGATTGATATTTGGATATTAAGAGAAGTAAGGGCTACATGATGTTACGGGATAAAAGAGCAGTCATGGTGTAGTCAGTTATAAAACCATAAAGTAATAGAGCATGCAAACAAGCCCTTCATCTCTACTTGTCCATGCCTGCCATGCTAGTCCCATTTGCCCCTTTATACTTTTCCTACCCATGTACTTTCTGTGCCTATAAAATGTATTCACCCACCACCCACCCCTGGAAGTTTTCATGTTTTATTGTTTTACAACATTGAATCACAGTGGATTTAATTTGCCTTTTTTTGACACTGATCAGCAGAAAAAGACTCTCATGTCAAAGTGAAAACAGATCACCACAATGTGATCTAAATTAATTACAAATATAAAGCAGAAAATAATTGATTGCATAGTATTCACCTCCTTCAAGTCAGAATTTAATAGATGCACCTTTGTGAGTAATTACAGCCTTGAGTCTGTGTGGATAGGTCTCTATCAGCTTTGTAGATCTGGACACTGCAATTTTTCCCCTTCTTTACAAAACTGCTCAAGCTTTGTCAGATTCCACGTGGATCGTGAGTGAACAGCCGTTTTCAAGTTCAGCCTCAAATTTTCTATTCCACTGAGGTCTCGACTCTGACTTGGCCACTCCTAGACATTAACTTTGTGGTGTTTAAGCCATCCCTGTGTAGCTTTAACTTTGCGCTTGGGGGCATTGTCTTGCTGGAAAAAAAAAGGTCTTCTCCCAAGTTGCAGTTCTCTTGCAGACTATGAGTATTTTTCTCCAGGAGTTCCTTGTATTTTGCTGCATTCATTTTACCCTCTACCTTCACAAGCTGTTGTGAAGCATCCCCACAGAATGATGCAGTCACCCCCATGCTTCACGGTATGAATGGTGTGATTTTGATGATGTGCAGTTTTTGGCTTACGCCAATCATGTTTAGTTTGATGGCCAAAAAGCTCAATTTTGGTTTCATCAAACCATAGAACCTTTTTCCAGCTGACTTCAGAATCCCCCACATGCCTTCTGGAAAACTCTATCTGTGATTTCATGAGTTTTTTCAACAGTGGCTTTCTCTTTGCCGCTCTCCCAGGAAGCTGTGACTGGTGAAGCACCCAGGCAACAGTTGTTGTATGCGTGGTCTCTCCCATCTCAGCCACTGTAGCTTGTAACTCCTCCAGAATTGTCATAGGTCTCTTGGTGGCCTCCCTCACTAGACCCCTCCTTGCACAGTCTCTCAGTTTTTGATGATAGCCTGCTCTGGGCAGATTTACAGCTGTGCCATATCCTTTCTGTTTCTTGATTATTGAATTAACTGTACTCCAAGGGATATTCAGTGACTTAGAAATGTTCTAGTACCTATTTCCTGACTTGTGCTCTTCAATAACCTTTTCGCAGAGTTGCTTGGAGTGTTCTTTGTCTTAATGGTGTAGTTTTTGCCAGGATACCAACTCTCCCACAGTTTGACCTTCCAGTACAGGTGTATTTTAACTACAATCAATTGAAACACCTCGACTGCACACAGGTCTTCAAAACCAGATCTCCATTAACTAATTATGTGACTTCTGAAACCAATTAGCTGCACCAGTGATGATTTGGGGTGTCATATTAAAGGGGACAAATACTTATGCAATCAGTTATTTTGTGCTTTATATTTGTAATAATTTTGGATCACTTTCACTTCACTTTGGATCTGTTTTCACTTTGCATGAAAGAGTCTTTGTGTTGATCAGTGTCAAAAAAGCCAATGATCCATATGATTTTCTGATCTACTTCAGTAATATTATGCAGCCCTAGGCATGCCAGCTCACCTTTGTCATACACTGTGTTGTGTGATTCTGTTTCACATTCAGTCATTTTATCCATTTGTTTAGTTTTGTATTTGTAACTTCTCATTGTGTGGTTTTTTCTTTGGTTGTGCTTTTTCTTGTCCCACTTGCCCACTTGCTCTTGTTGTGACCTTATTTGTGACACTTCCTGCAAACTTTTTCTTTGAACCAACACTCATTTGTATCATGGGAGGATGTGCCACATTGATAACTTTTTTTGGCTTTTTGCACCATTCAGGGGTTCAGAGGTCCAATTTAATGTCAGGGAAATGTATACAATATACATCCTGAAGTGCTGCAGTGAGCAACAATCCCCCCTCCTCCCATCAGCAAAAAAAAGCAAGCATCGGTACCTCCACCGAGCACTCAGCTTGAGCAAAGCAATAGCAAAGACACAGTCTTGCAGTTACTCCAAAGACTTTGCGTTTCATCCGGCATATCACATATCGCACATTCTCTCTCTCTCTCTAATAAGGGAGAAAAAGGTATTTCTGTCTTTCATTAGCGAGCTGGGAGACATAACAACCCACTTGCTGGTTTATGATGTTAAAGGTTTGTTACGTCACTATTTCTGAACTCTGTGCCCAGAGATCGCAAAGATCTCAGGTCTCTGGGCCCACAGCAGATATCCCAACACCCCCGATAATACACGGGTACCCTGCTGTGATACCAACCCTTGATTCACCTGTCTGCAAAGCCCCGAGATCTTAGGCTTTCGAATTCAAGCCAGACTCTCCGCCTGAACCCTTGGCGTGCTGATCAACAGCCAGTCCTGAATCCCCGAGAAAGGGTCCCATTCCCACAAAGAACAGAAGTTAATGTGTAACTCCAGGTCAGGGTCTTCAAAAGAACCATGAAAGGGGAAAATAAAGATATTAAAGATGGAAATAGAGCTGTTTCCGAAGATGCAAGCAAAGGAGTCGCCATTTAGCACCATCTTAACTTCACTCCACCTCCCATTCTAAACACCTTTTCTGTAGTTCTGCTGCATCCTTTGCTGCAGTCTCTAACGATATTGCAATGGTCAATGCCCGTTCTAAGGTAAGGTCTCTTTTGGACAGTAGCCTCTTTTGAGTGCTTTGACTATGCATGCCACATACAAGCGTGTCCCTCAGTGCATCAGAAAGTCCATCTCTAAAGTCACAGTACTGCGAAACTTTGTGCAGTTCTGCAGTGTATTCAGAAATACCTTCATCCTTTGGTTCTTTTTTGCTAAATCTAAATCTTTCAGTTATTACCAGCAGTTCAGGGCTCAAGTGGTTGTGTAAAATTACAACAATTTTGTTGACCGTCTTCCTTACTGACTTTTCAGGAGCTAGCAAGTTGCATAAAAGCCTGTGCGCTTTAGCACCCATTAAACTAAGAAGCCTGAATAGAATCTTTTCTCATCTGCGTTGTTTACATTACAGTACAGTTCAATCCTCTCGATATAGAATTCCCAGTCCTCATTGGCGCTATCAAATTCATCAACATTCCCAACTAAGGTCATCGTCACATTATTTTCACTTTAACTTTGTTAATTGTGCATCTTTCAATGTGCAATATGCAGTTACTCATGCATCCCTTCGTTAGGATCCATGACTGCCTTCTCTGTAATGTTTATCTCATTCCTCTCGCTGTGTCTTCCTCCAAATTCTGTCCTCTGTAACTGTCAGTGCCATTGCTGATATCTGCTGACTTTCAGGTTAGTATTCGTCAGCAATTTGTTGTGTCTGTGCAACTACATATCTATTTAAATAAAAGCGCACACATGGGAGGTGGCTTCAACTGGTGTATTCACGTTGCAGTGAGAGAGAGAGAGAGAGAGAGAGAGAGCACAGATCATTGTGCATCGGTTAGTTATCAGTCCATACGTAGTGCTTAGGGGAAGCGTTGCTCTAATAGAAAGAGATCCATGCATTACAGGGACAGATGCTGTTAAGACCTCAGACAGTAAAAGTCTGATCATGGTGGGACTAATATTCTGAGTTGCATATATTTCAATGCAGGAAGTATTGTAGGAAAGACAGATGAGCTCAGAGAACGGACCAACACGTGGAATTATGACATTGTAGCCATTAATGAGACTTGGTTGCAGGAGGGACAGGAATGGTGCCTCAATATTCCAGGGTTCCATTGTTTTGGACACAACAGAGCAGGAGGGATTAAGGTGCCATTACTAGCCAGGGAAAATGTCACAGCAGCGCTCAGTCAGGACAGACTGGAGAACTCATCGAGTGAGGCGTTATGGGTGGAACTGAGGACATAGGAATGGATGACCATGTTAATGGGGCTATATTATAGTCCGCGGGATTTAGAGGAATAAAGTTGTAGAGAGATTGCAGACTGTTGCAAGAAATGCAAGGTTGTGTTAGTAGGTGATTTTAACTTACCACATATTAATTTGGACTCCCATACTGCAAAAGAACCAGATGGGATAAAGCTTGTCTAATGTGTTTAGGAAAGTTTCCTGAATCAGTATATAGAATTCCCAAAAGGAGAGTGTACAATACTTGATCTGCTATTTGAGAATGAGACAGGGCAGGTGACAGAAGTTTTGTAGGGGAGCACTTTGCATCCAGGGATCATAATACCATTAGTTTCAAAGTAATTGTGGAAATGGACAGGTCTGGTCCTTAGGTTGAGATTTTGGCAAGTGTGGATTGGGACAGGCTGTTTCCTGGTAAAGGGTACTTGGTGAATGGGAGGCCTTCTAAAGTGAAATTGAGAGTACTAAGCTTGTATGTGCCTGTCAGGATAAAAGACATGGAGGACAGGTTTAAGGAACCTTGGTTTTCGAGAGATATTGAGGCCCTGGTTAAGAGAAAAAAGGAGGTGCATAGCAGGCATAGGCAGGTAGGAACAAATGAGGTGTTTATGGAGTATATGGAAAGCAAGAGCACACATAAGGAAGAAATCAGGAGGGCTAAAAGAAGGCATGAGTTTGACCTTGCAGACAAGGGACTCTATAGATATGTTAAGAGCAAAATGATTGCAAAGGACAAAATTGGCCCTCTGGAAGGTCAGAGTGGTACTATAATCTGTGTGTGGAGCAAAACAGGTGGGGAAGATCTTAAATGGATTTTTGCATCTGCATTTACAGGGGAGACAGACACAGAGTATACAGAAGTGAGGCAAAACTGCAGTAAGATCATGAGCCCCATACAGATTACAGAGGAGGAGGTCTTTGCTGCATTGGGACAAATCAGAGTGGACAAATCCCCAGGCCTGAGAAGATGTTCTCTTGGACCCTTTGGGAGGCAAGTTCAGAAATGCAGGGGCCCAAGCAGAGATACTTCAGTCATCATTCAAGACAGATGAGGTACCAGAGTATTTGAGTATAGCTTATGTTGTTCCATTGTTTAAGAGAGGCTCAAATAACAAACCAAGAAATTGTAGGCCGGTAGTGGGAAAGGTATTGTTAGAAGTTGGATATATGAGTATTTGGATCGGCAAGGATTGATTAGGGATAGTTAGCACGGCTTTGTGTGTTGTGTTTAACCAATCTTATAGAGTTTTTTGAGGATGTTACCAGGATAGTTGATGAAGGGAAGGCAGTGGGTGTTGAGAACTTTACCAAGGCATTTGACAAGGTCCTGCAGGGGAGGTTGGTGAAGAAGCGATCAGTCACTTGACATTCAGGGTGAAGTAGTAAATTGGATTGGTCATTGGCTTTGTGGGAGAAGCCAGAGAGTGGTAGTAGAGGGTTGACTCTCTGACTGGAGGCCTGTGACTAGTGGAGTGCTGCAGGGATCGGTGTTGGGTCCATTGTTGTTTGTCATCTATATCAACAATCTGGATGATAATGTGGTTAACTGGATCTGCAAATTTGCAGGTGACACCAAGACTGGGGGTGTAGTGGACAGTGAGGAAGGCTATCAGAGCGCACAGCCGGATCTGGACCGGCTGGTAAAATAAGCTGAAAAATGGCAGATGGAATTTAATGCAAACAAATGCAAAGTGTTGCACTTCTGTGGAACTGACCGTGGTCGGTCTTATATGCTGTGAGGTAGGGCCCTGAGGAGTGTGGTAGAACATCTGGAAATACAGGTCCATAATTAATTGAAATTGATGTCACAGGTAGATAGAGTTGTTTAAAAAAAAGCCCATTGGCCTTTATAGATCAAAGTTTTGAGAATATCAGTTGGGATGTTATGTTGAAGTTGTGTAAGACGTTGGTGAGGCCTAATTTGGAATATTGTGTGCAGTTTTGGTAACCTACCCCGATGAAAGATGTAATTAAGACTGAAAGAGCACTGAGAAAATTTACAAAGATGTTGCTGGGGCTGGAAGACCTGAGTTACAAGGAAAAATTGAACAGTTCAGAACTTTATTCCCTAGAATGTAGAGGATTGAGAGCAGATTTGATAGAGGTATTCAAAAATTAGAGGGCTATAGATAGCTTATATATTGAGGTTTATCACTGAGGTTCTGTGGAACTACAATTATAGGTAATAGGTTAAGGGTGAAAGATGAGAAGTTTCAGGGGATCTTCTTCACTCAGAGGGTGGTGAGAGTGTGGAATGAGCTGCCAGGGCAAGTGATGGATGCGATTTCGATTTCAACTTAAGGAGAAGTTTTGATAGGTACATGGATGTGAAGGGTATGGAGCTCTATGGTCACGATGCAGGTCGATGGGACTAAGCAGATTCAATGATTCTGCATGGACTAGATGGGCTGAAGGGCCTGTTTCTGTGCTGTAGTTGTCTATGACTCACCTTAAATGGATGCCCTCTGGTATTAGCCATTGTCACACTGAGGATAAGGGTATTGGCTGTCCACTGTATTTATACTTCTCATAACCTTAAACACATTTATCAAGTTGCCTCTCATAATTCTTTGCTCAAAAGAGAAAAGCCCTAGTTCGCTCAAACTTTCCTCATAAAACATGCTCTCTAATCCAGGCAGCACCCTGATAAATCTCTTCTGCATCCTCTCTAAAGCTTCCAGATATTTTCTATAATGAGGCGACCAGAACCTAACATAATAATCCAAGGGTCGTCTGACTAGTCTTTTATAAAACTGCAATGTTACCTCGTGGTCTTCAACTCATGAAGGCCAGCACGCCATATGCCCTCTTAATTCCCCCATCAATTCTCTGTCTAAAATTCTGCAAAGAATACGCCTTGCTTAGTAACAAATAGGTTCCAATTTCACAGACATTCCTATGTCGATTTTGTCCCTAATTTGGAACATACACAAAAATCATCAGTTTGGTAACTGCACCTCCACAGCAATGCAATGAAAGGCACCAAAAGCACATGAGAACAATAAAGAAAGCTAGACAGAGGGAGGAAAATAGTTCTGCTATTTGTAGGAACAAATAGTATCTGTATGTTGGACTTTTGAATTTATTAATGGTAACTTGTTCATATCTAGGAATGTTCATAAGCTGGGCATTCAGAACCTGGCGATAGCCTGTAGTTAGTAAATTTAAACCGAGGAGGTGTAGCAAATTCGGCATTAAACAATGTTGCAGCTGCAGAGAGGGCAGCTCACGAGACACAGTGGAGAGGATTGAAAAAGGCTGCCAATGGTTGTAGACTCAGCCAGCTCGATCATGGTCATAACCCTCCCCACCATCAACAACATCTTTAAAAGGTAGTGCTTCAAAAGGCGGCATCCATCATACTTCTGTTCCTATGTCTTATGGTCTGATGTCCATATTCCCATCTCCATTAAGGACCCTCATCATCTGAGGCATGCCCTCTTCTCATTGCTGCCATCAGAGAGGAGGTGCAAGAGCCTGAAGACCACCAGTCAACAATCCAGAAACAGCTTCTTCCCCTCCACCACCAGATGTCTGAATGGTTCATGAACCCATGAACACTACTTCTTAAGCTGGACTGTCCAGGTAGGCCTATTGTCTCTGCCTGCTCCTGCCCCACTGAAATACCTCAATTCTATTTTATACCCCTTGTTTCAGTACCTTCCATCTACATCAGCGACACTTCTCATGCTCCCAATCTCTTCAGTAACTTTCAATCCCCTGGCCCTGACCACCTCATTTTCACCATGGTTGTTCAGTCCTTATACACCTCTATCACCCATCAAGAAGGCCCCAAAGCTCTGTGCTTCTTTCTTGATGAAAGAACTAACCAATTCCCCTCCACCATGACCCTCCTCCGTCTGGCAGAATTGGTCCTCACACTCAACAATAGCCTCACCTCAGCTCCTCCCTCTTACTAGAAACTTGAGGGGTAGCCGTAGGTACCCCAATGGACCCTAGCTATGCCTGCCTCTTTGTTGGTTGTGTAGAATAGTCCATGTTCCAATTTTTCTCCGGTAATGTTCCACTCCTCTTCCTGTGCTACATTGATGACTGCCTTAGGGCTACCCATTCTGAGCTCGTTAATTTCATCAACTTTGCCTCTAACTTCCACCCTGCCTTTGAATTCACTTGTTCCATCTGACACCTCCCTCCCCTTTCTTGATCTTCCTGTCTCCATTTCTAGAGACAAACTGTTAATTGGCATCTTTTATAAACCTAGCGATTCCCATGGTTATCTTGACTATATCTCTTCCCACCGTCTTCTGTGAAAATACTATTTCCTTTTCTCAGTTCCTTTGCCTCTGTTCCAGGGTAACAGAGCTGAGCTCCTTCTTTAAAGAATGTGATTTCCCTTCCTCCACCATTGATGCTGCCTTCACCCACATCTCCTTCATTTCCCATTCATCTGCACTCACTCCATCTTCTCGCTGCCTTATCAGTGATAGTAACTCTTGTCTTTACCTACCACCATGAGCCTCCATATCCAACGCATCATCCTTGCAACTTCCGCCATCTCCAAAGGGACCCTACCGTTAAAGATATCTTTACCTTCCCCCACCCCACTGTGCTTTCCACAGGGATCACTCCCTCCATAATTCCCATGTCCATTCATCCCTCCCTACCAATCTCCCTCCCGGCAGTTATCCATGCAAGTTGTCAAAGTGCTACACTTGACCATTCACCTGCTCCCTCACCTCCATTCAGACCCCAAATAATCGTCCCAGGTGAGGCAACCTGAATCTGTTTGGGTTATCTATTGTGTCTGGTGCTCCAGGTGCAGCCTCCTCTACACTGGTGAGACCCGTCACTGGGGGAACCGCTGTGTCGAGCTGCTCCGCAGTATCCACCACAAGCCGGACTTCCGGGTGGCCAAACATTTGTATTCCCATTCCCACTGTGACATGTCAGTCCATGTCCTCCTCTTGTGCCACGATAAGGACAACCTCAGGGTGAAGGAGCAATACCTTATATTCTGTCTAGGTAGCCTCCAAACTGACGGCATGAACATTGATTTCTGCTTCTGGTAATTTTTTTCCCTCTTCCTTTCCTCTTCCTTTATTCCACACTCTGGCCTTTTACCTCTCCTCACCTGCCTATCACTTCTCCCTGGGTCTCCTACTTCCCTTTCTCCTATTCTCTCCACTCTCCTATTAGATTCCTTCCTCTCCAGCCCTTGACCTATCCTACCCACCTGGATTCACCTGTCATCTTCCAGCTATCCTTCCTCCCCTGCCCCCCCTTTTTATTCTGGCATCTTCCCCCATTCCTTTCCAGTCCTGAAGAGGGGTCTCAGCCAAAAATGTCAACTGTTTATTCATTTCTCTGGGTGCTGCCTGACCTGCTGAGTTCCTCGAGCTTTGTTTTGTGTGTTGTTTTGGATTTCCCGTGTCTGTAGAATCTCTCGTCTTTATGACTTGCTACCTGACTATTTCTATTTTGCACTATTTATTTGTTATATTGAACCTTATAGTAATTTTTAATGTATTGCAGTGTACTCCTGCCACAACACATTTTGCAAAATATATCAGTGATAATAAACCTGATTCTGATTCTGACACAATTCTTAAGGTGTTCTAATTCCAAAGATAACGCAAGGATGGAATTTTAAATTTGAACTTTTGAAGGGCATGAAGCCCAAATAATTTGTGCACAGGAGTGATGGGATTTTGCTATACAGAAAACAATAATATAACTTAATAACCTAAAATTAATTTAATTGGTTGTAAAGTGACGAGGGTCAATATATTTGCTCATGATGTCACTGGCAAATGTTAAGAGTTTGGTAATGGGATACCGGATGATCTCATTTTGTCTACATTGGGATTTTGCTCAAGTGAGCCCTGGAGTAGATGCATCTGAAAGCAAGATATGACTGCGATTCAGACTTGCTCATCATCGTATACACCAGGGCGCAATGAAATTTATTGCTCCCGTGAAGGTCGCGTCAGAGTAATGTGGATACATCTGGAGGTTTCAACAATAGATATGGAGGTTTCAAGACAAATGGTGAATGGGAACGTCACAGTGATTCAGGATTGTACACGTGCACAAAGTACAACTAAACAAATCGACATTATGTCTGTGTTCTTACTGGTAGCCCCAGTATTTCATTACTTTGCCCTTAGAACGGGTTATTTAAACAATTGAATTATGGAGGACAGCATGTGTATAAATGTCTCTCTCCAGCAGACATCATCATGACTCCAGTATTTCTACTATTCTTTGATAGTTTTTAATTGTACAGATGATTTTTTTTTGTGTTCTATCGCTGAGCAGCAGTGAACCATCTGATTGGCCTATCAGAGCTCTCTTTGGGAACTCGTTGACTTGATCAGCATTTCTGATCTGGCTATTGTTCACGATTGCACTTAATGAAAAAACAATGGCGGTATTCCTGTCCAATAACATGGGCTTCATGCGCTATCTAGTGATGAATTTTAGTATTACAGATGAATAATATTTTTAAAGCTGGAAGGGATATTGATATAAATCCTTCTGCTTTCTCAGTGTTTTTTAAAGCGCTTCTTTTAGAATTGAGAAGAAATTTGACCTAATCTCACTGTTAAATTTAATTTGTCTATGTAAGATAGTTAATTTGTTTGCAAATTGCTTCCAAAACGTATTTTGAGAATCTGGGAATGGGCATGTGTGCAGATAAATTGCTGTTATGAACTCTCAGCTGGTGACGTTTTCTACTGCTAGTGTTCTGTACAATAAGGTAATTCCCAACTTCAGAACTTTAGTCAAATTCTATAAACTAACTTATCAATTGCAATTTGTTACTTTGATATTTGTCTAGGAGTTCCTCAAGTCAATCCCAACTACATCTTTTACAATTTATCCCTTGATGCAATGTACAATATGGTTGCGTAGTTGTTAGCATAATGCTTTACAGTGCGAGTGACCTGCGTTCAATTCCTCCTGCTCTCTGTAAGGAGTTTGTACATTCACCCCGTGACCATGTGGGTTTCCTCCGGGCGCTCCAGTTTCCTCCCACATTCCAAAGACGAACCAATTAGTAAGAGGTGGGCATGCTATATTGGCGCCAGAAGCAGGGCGCCACTTGCCGGCTGCCCACAGGACATATTCGGACTGTGTTGGTCATTGATGCCAGCAACATATTTCACTGTGTGTTTTGATGGACGTGTGACAAATAAAGCTAATCTTTGAATCATGAGTACTGTACTTCTGATTATTATTACCCATTCCTTGAGAACTAATCTTCATGCTTCAACCTAGTTCATCTTATTAAACCCAGAATGTATGCTGGCATAGGGTAGCGGTTAGTAGGTGGATGATACTGTCAGTGCAAAAGTATTAAATATTAGTAATTCAAATATCAGTAAATAATTTAAGTTACTTTCATCCCTGCTTGAGAACTAAGCAAAGCAGAAGCCATTGACTAATCAATATTTATTTTATTAACATTACATCCATGTAGGATGTGATTCATTATTGATTATTAACTGAAAAGAGGCAACATGGACCCAACAGTCTTGCTTCCCTTACTTCAGAAGATGTTCATTCTCAGTTGGTAAGCTAGTTTGATCAAACTTATTTACTTCCGGTGGCACAGCTTTAGGGAAAGACTTGTTTCCATGGTTTCTTAGCTCCTGGCATTCGCCTCATCCAAAGCGTGATATTGATTGGTGGAAAAGAGATTGGAGGGTGGTGCTGACCTACGGAAGAATGTTGTCTTCAGGCCTTTTCTATGTGGGTTTCCACTGGGACCAACACTGCGGAGAGGGTAGTTTGATTCGCCAGTGTAGATCTTGCCCTTTGTAAAGGTTTTGATGTTGGCAACATCTCTTTTGTATCTCCCTTTAAAATCACGGTCTTTTTGTTGCACACCCTGTGATTTATTGCTCTTTGCCAAATTGGGACGCTTGTTACGTAGGTGGTTATGGAATTTCACAGAATATTTCTGCCGCTGCTTTGGCTGATTCAGATTGTTCTCCTCCTGGTCTTTCCCGTTGAAACTGGTCTCACATGTAATATGTTTGCATGGTGACATGTGTGGTCTGACATGACCTCTTGCACAACTGTTGCAGATAGGCATCTGACTGGGAGCAAAGGTTCTCTCTTTCAACTTGTCCACAATCTTCATTTCTTCATCACAGCTGTGAGAAACAAGTTGGCAAATACTCAGTACAAGCATAGAACTTCTGATTCTAAGTTTTCCATTATTGGCTATGCATCAATGATCAAATAAAAGAGGAGGCAATGCATATTCATCTATACTGATGTCGCTAGGTTAGGTAACACACATGGGAGCAGCAAGCTGGAAAGAGATGGCGATAAAGAAAATAGGAATGAAGTGTGGGGTCATCTATCTTGTGGGTAAAAGGGATGGAAGAACACTTTCTGAAAAGGGTCCATGGACAGACACAAAATATCCTCACTATCTCCCTGTATCTCCCCTCAAAGAGCCCCTCAGCCTTCCCAAGTGATCTGGAGTTCATCCAGTTCCCTAACGCGGTCTGTTTAAAAAAGCTGCAGCTGGATACAATTCTTGCATGTGTAGTTGAAGGGAGACTGGAGATCTCCCTGCATTCCCACATCTCATAAGAGGGGTGTTCTACTGTCCTGCCTGGCATTTCCACAGCTTTAAGTGTGAAATAAGAAAGAAAGAAACTTACCCTAGCTAAAATAGTTCTAACCTGCCCAACCTCTCCCTGTAGTAAATCAGGCCCTCAAGTCCGGGCAACATTCTTGTGAATGTATCGTAAATCTTCTTTGCAATCTTTCCATTTCAATTATGTCTTTCCTATAACAGAGTAACCAAAGCTAGACACAATACCCTAGGTGCAGCCTTGTACAACTGCAACTCTGATTGTCATTGCCCCGATGATAAGGTCATCTTCACCATCCTATCTACCTGTGATGCTACTTTCAAGAAACTAAAAACTTGTGCTCCCAGGTAGCTCTGTACTACAATGTTCCCCAGGGTCCTACTACTCATTGTGAAAGTCCTGAAAAGATACTAAGGTTTTCTCAAATATGATGAAGACAGAATTCTGTGAGATACATTATTTGCTACTTCAAGTGACAATAATGGCAGCATGGTAGCGTAGCGATCAGCATAACATTTTACAGCGCCAGCGACCTTGGTTTAATTTCCGCTGCTGTCTGTCAGTAAGGAGCTTCTACGTTGGTCATAAACTCTCTCTGGTGTGGCAGTCAGTGGCAAAAGGAACCAAAGGGGAATTGGTCGGCATACAGCGAAAGAGAGAAAGGAAAGGGGTCAGATGGGACTGTTCAGCTAGGAGCTAACTCAGACTCAAAAGGGGATGAGTGGTTTTTCTGTGCCAAAGCAAGGTTGCTTTAGGGTCAAAATGAGAACAATTTTACATTTCTAACACTCACTCATCTCCAGTTTCGCTTTTTGGCAACTGGCAGATCTTCAAGATAAAGAAGAGTACCCTCATGAACAGGTTGTTCTTCTTCAACTGTCTCTCCTTCTGAGCCATTTTGATGAAATATTTAAATGGATATGACTTGCAGATCACTTCCAGCGGCAATAACTTCCTCCTCGTGTTTCACCCTCCCCAAAATGACCAAGCCTGTTCCCAGGGTAATGTCCTTCTATTGCATCATGTTGCCATAGAAACATAAGATTTAGATTGTTGGGGGATTTTAAATAAAAGATGGTAACTGTTACCTTTCTAGATTGAATAAAAGCACACAAATATACTTATGTATTAGTGGCTTTGACAAAAGTAAATAGCTTTACTGTCATTTATTGTCATTTTGACCATAAACTGCTGGTACAGTACACAGTAAAAATGAAACGACGTTTCTTCAGGACCCTGGTGCTACATGAAACAACACAAAACTACACCAGACAGCACAAAGCTACACTAGACTACTTTAAACCATAAGAAAACTGCAGTAGACTACAGACCTGCACAGGGCTACATAAAATGCACAAAACAGTGCAGGGCAGTACAATAGTTATATAAACAAGACAACAGACACAGTAGAGGATAAATTACAATATAATAATAAATGGTGTAGATGTCAGTCTGGTCTCTGAGTATTGAAGAGTCTGATGGCTTGGGGGAAGAAACTATTGCACAGTTTGGTCGTGAGAGCCCGAATGCTTCGGTGCCTTTTGCCAGATGGCAGGAGAGAGAAGAATTTGTGTGAGGGGTGCATGGGGTCCTTCACAATGCTGTTAGCTTTGCAGGTGCAGCATGTGGTGTAAATGTCTGTAATAGCGGGAAGAGAGACCTCGATGATCTTCTCAGCTGACCTCACTATCCGCTGCAGGGTCTTGCGATCTGAGACGGTGCTATTTCCGAACCAGGCAGTGATGCAGCTGCTCAGGATGCTCTTGATACAACCCCTGTAGAATGTGGTGAGGATGGGGGGTGGGAGATGGACTTTTCTCAGCCTTTGCAGAAAGTAGAGACGCTGCTGGGTTTTCTTGGCAAAGGATCTGGTATTGAGGGACCAGGTGAGATTCTCCGCCAGGTGAACACCAAGAAATTTGGTGCTCTTAACGATCTCAATGGACGAGCCGTCAATGTTCAGCGGAGAATGGTCGCTCCATGCTCACCTAAAATCAACAACCATCTCTTTTGTTTTGCTCACATTCAGACTTGGGCTTCCTGTCCTGACTTGGAAAGCTATTCCTTCATTGTTTAGGTTCCAATTCCTGGAATCCGGAGTGGTGCAGATAATTGAGCCATTGCTTCAGAGATCTAGGGACCGTCTTCAATCTGAAACCAAGGTGTTTCCTATGTGGAGTTTGCACATGCTCCTTGTGACTGTGTGGCGTTCCTCTGTGTGCTCTGGGTTCCTCCCACACCCCAAAGTTGTGCAGATTGGTGGGTTAATTTGCCACTGTATAACTTGCCCCTGTAGAACCTGGAGGAAGCTGATGGGAGTATAGGGAAAGTACAAATGGGTTTAGAGTAAGATTGCTTGATGTCTGAATGGGCCAGAGGTCCTGCTTCTGTGCTGTGTGACACCATGGCCTACCCGATAACACTATGGAACTACCAAGTTTATTGTCGTTCAATCATGTTCATGTATACCACCAAATGAAACAATGTTCCTCTGGGCCAAAATGCACAACACAGGACATATAACTCAAACACATACCACATAAAGATACATTACCACAAATAAATTAAGAAATAATCAGGTGCATTGATGACACCAGTTAAAAGGTATACAGTATAACACTACTGGTGCTTCATCCATGATGAGACCCGTGTGGTGGCAGCGAGTTCAGTAGTCTCCCAGCCTGGGGGAAGAAGCTATTTCCTACCCTTGTCCTAATGCCTCCTGCCTGATGGTAGGGGTTCAAAGTGAGTATTAGACAGATGGGACAGTAGTAAGAGCCCAGCATACACAGCACTCCTGCTGTGGATGGGTGTGACCCTGATGCTCCTCCTAGCAGTCCTCACAATCCTTTCGAGGGTCCTGTAAGAACCATCAGAATGGTGGTAGATGGTTCAAGAAAGCAGCTTATCTTAGCGATTGGGAATTGCTAATAAATGAACTTAAAGAAAACTCACATATATCTCTATCCCACTCTTGAAAAGTCCGATTTTCAATTGCCTTTTACTGATGGGCAAGAGGCTGTTCACACACCCAAGTGAACATTTTCCGCAGATAATGAAGGGTTTTCACTGGAAAATTGGCAGGAAGGAAAGTAATTCTCCCCCCATCCTGTGCTCACGCAGAAAACCTGGAAATGCAGTTTCCAGCAGGAATGAAGAATAAAGGGATGAGAGGATCCCAGATACAGTATTTCATCTTCCCCCTTACGTACTGCCAACATCAACCAATAGCAATGGATAGAGTAATTGCTCATGTAGCAAAACACACATCCAAAATGTTACAGGAATCCAGCAGCTCAGGCAGCATCTATGGAAAGGAATAAACAGTTGATGTTTTGGGCCGAGACCCTTCATCAGGACTGGGAAGAAGTGACAATAAGAAGGTGGGGGGAATCTAAGGAGTCCAAGCTAGAAGGCGATTGGGGGAGGTCTTGCTCATGTCTCGCTGCTACTCGTGAGCACTGCTATACAAAGATTAGCTGCCACTTTTCACACAATACAGTAATGAATTATTTGACTGTTGTGCTGAGGAACATCATAATTGACCATGGTGACTTTGAATTAAGAAAGGGGAAAGACTTAGCCAGAATTCCTTCCAGCACAACTATGCATTAATGCTGTCATGAAGTGCAGAAATGATTGAGCTAAACTGTTTTATAGTGTGATACCAGCTCTACGCTCTTGCAGCACAAAGAGTCATACGGCACAGAAACAGGCCCTTCAGACCACCAGGTCTGTACTGACCACCATACCCATTCATCATAACCCTGCTTACCAGCATTTGTTATGTAGCCTTCTATATCCCAGCTTTTCAAGTGCTTGTCTGGATACATTTTAAAATGTCTCTGCTTCCACCATGTTCTCAGGCAGTTTGATCCAATTTTCAGTTCTTCTTTCAATGAAAAAATCCCCCTCATATCCTTTTCAAACCCCTTATCCCCCAACCTAAACAATTCCTCTACATTTGGACACCTCTGTTGTCGGGGGTGGGGGATGCTTCCAATTTTCCACCTTATCCATGCTTCTTGTTGCACCGCTATCTGGTTTCCCCTCAGCTCCCTCTGTTCCAAGGAAAACAAACCCAATCTCTTCTTCTAACGGAAAAGTTCCACCAGTGGCAACATCCCGACGAATCTCCTTTGTATCCTCTCCAGAGCAATTACATCCTTCCCACCTTCTGGTAATCCAAATTGCACAACAAACTTCAGCTGTGTTTTATCAGAATCAATTTAAAAACGATGTTATGGTAAGTGTGTGTGTGTGTGTTAAATTAAACGTAGTGCAAAAAGAGAAAAAAAGTAGTGAGGTTGTTATGGTCCGGTCCGTGAGAGCCGCATTCCAGTTCATGGTCCGGTCCGTGGACTCCAGACTCCGGGTCTTCCGGCTGTCCATTGTTTCAGTTGGCTTTAATCACAGACACCTGATGCTCGTCTTTGTGCTGGGAAATAAGTGGCCCTGGGGTCATGTGTGGGTGCTGGTTTGTCTTGTCAATATCCCCTTGGAGCAACCTGCTGGTGGAAGACGAGAGCAGCATTTTGTGATCTCCAGGCCTGGTTGGAGGACCACTGCTTCATGGAGCCCTGTTGCCTCTAGTTGGAGCCGTCATCGGAGTATGGATTCGGCTGTTTCCATAGCCAGCCAAGGATACTGGCCGCCCCGAGATAGATATGGATTCGGCTGTTTCCATAGCCAGCCAAGGATACTGGCCGCCCCGAGATAGATATGGATTTGGCTGTTTCCATAGCCAGCCAAGGATACTGGCCGCCCCGAGATAGATATGGATTCGGCTGTTTCCATAGCCAGCCAAGGATACTGGCCGCCCCGAGATAGATATGGATTCGGCTGTTTCCATAGCCAGCCAAGGATACTGGCCGCCCCGCGATAGATATGGATTCGGCTGTTTCCATAGCCAGCCAAGGATACTGGCCGCTCCGAGATAGATATGGATTCGGCTGTTTCCATAGCCAGCCAAGGTTGCCTCATCCAGTCCTGTAGCCACGACATGCCTTTGCCTAGTTCTGGAATGCGAGCCAAGGTTGCCACTCCGAGCTAGATATGGAGACTTGTAGCCACCCTGGATTGAGCTCCCTTCCTGGCCTTGCCTCCGTGGGGTAAGTCAGGCCATCTTTGCCGTTACCCTGAGGCTGGTCTGTTCCCTTCCCCTCTCCCTGACAGTTTCCTCAGTGGTTTATCTCAGCAGTCATCCTGCTCCCGCATCCTAGTAAGCATCCCGGCCCTGTGTCCTAGAAATGGTCCCGGCCCTGCTTTCCACGAAGGAGTACCTCATCCTGCCCAGGAAAGCCTCAAAGAATCCAAGCCTAATCCAGTCCTGTAGCCACGACATGCCTTTGCCTAGTTCTGGAGTCTGAACCCGAGTCAAGACCCAGATTCTGGGTCCTTGTCCAGTCTCTGGCTGGGAGTCCAAACCCAGGCTCCTAGTTCCCAGTTCCTTGTCCTGGTCCCGCTTTCCTAGCCCAAGTCTGTGTTCCTGTCCCAGCTCCTAGTCTGTGTCCAGTCCCGGCCCTAACTCTAGTCCAGTCCATTTCCCAGTTCTTCAGTGTCTGTGTCTTGCATGTGGGTATGTTCCCAATGCCCCCCCCCCCCATATGACAGAGGTAGTGTTCAAGGGTTCAATCCCCTTTCAGAAATCGGATGAGAGAGGAGAAGCAACTATCCCTGAATCATTGAGTGTGTGCCTTTAGGCTACTGTACCTTCTCCCTGTTGGTAACCATGAAAAGAGAGCATGTCCTGGCTGATGGGGGGTTCTTAATGATGGATGCTGCCTTTTTGAGGCATCGCTCCTTGAATTGACAACTTTCTGCAGCTTGTTTTGATCCTTACCTGATGGTGATGCAGCCAGTTAGAATGCTCTCCACGGTACATCTGTGGAAATTTGTGAGTGTCTTTGGTGACATGCCAAATCTCTTCAAACTCCTAATGAAATATAGCCACTGTCGTGCCTTCTTTGTAACTGCATCGATATGGAGGGCCCAGGACGGAGCACAGGTACTTGAATTTGCTCACCCTTTTCACTTCTGATCCCTCTACGAGGACTGGTGTGTGTTCCCTTGTCTTACCCTTTCTGAAGTCCACAATCAATTCTTTGGTCTTACTGATGTTGAGTGCAAAGTTTTTCTTGTGACACCTCAACTAGCTGATCTATCTCTTCTGAAGTTGTACCCTTACCTCTCTTGCTATTGGAGCTCAACTTTGATAAAGCTCACCTAAATAAATAATAGTATTCACCTCCTTCAAGTCAGAATTTAATAGATGCACCTTTGGGAGTAATTACAGCCTTGAGTCTGTGTGGATAGGTCTCTATCAGCTTTGTACATCTGGACACTGCAATTTTTCCCCATTCTTCTTTACAAAACTGCTCAAGCTCTGTCAGATTCCACGTGGATCGTGAGTGAACAGCCATTTTCAAGTCCAGCCACAAATTTTCTATTCAATTCAGGTCTGGACTCTGACTTGGCCACTCCTAGACATTAACTTTGTGGTGTTTAAGCCATCCCTGTGTAGCTTTAACTTTGCGTTTGGGGGCATTGTCTTGCTGGAAAAAAAATCTTCTCCCAAGTTGCAGTTCTCTTTCAGACTGTATGAGTATTTTTCTCCAGGAGTTCCTTGTATTTTGCTGCATTCATTTACATGTTTAGGAGCCAGTCAACTGTTTTTGTTTCACCAAGATATCCATCATTTTGTTTCCTTGTTATCTCCCACTTCCTCCCTTTGCAGAGGAACTACTAGTTCCTGGAGCCCTCTTCATCCACCAAGCACATCTTTCCCTTCACCCCACTTCCTGCTTTCTGCAGGGATCGCTCCCGACATGACTGCCTTGTCCACTCATCCCTCCCCACTGATCTCCCTCCTGGTACTTAACATTGCAAGTGGAACAAGTGCCTCTCCTGCCCCTACACCTCCTCCCTCACTACCATTCAGGGCCCCAAACAGTCCTTCCAGGTGAGGTGACACTTCACCTGTGAGTATGTTGGGGTCATCTGTTGTATCCAGTGCTCCTGGTGTGGCCTCCTGTATATCGGTGAGACCTGATGTAGATTGGGAGACTGCTTCACCAACGCCAGAAAAAGCGGGATCTCCCCGTGGCCACTCATTTCAATTCCACTTCCCATTCCCATTCTGACACATCGGGCCATGGCCTCCTCTACTGTCAAGATGAAGCCACACTCAGGTTGGAGGCACAACACCTTGTATTCTGTCTGGGTAGCGTCCAACCTGATGGCATGAACATTGATTTCTCGAAATTCTAGTAATTGCCCCTCCCCCCACCTCCTTACTCTGACTTCTCATCTTTTATCTCCAGTCCTGATGAAAGGTCTCAGCCTGAAACGTCGACTGTTTACTTTCTTTTACAGAAGCAGTCTGGCCTGCAGAGTTCTTTCATCATTTTCCATGTGTTGAGCCCATCGTCTCCCTCCTCAGACCCTGCTTCACCTTTCCTTCTCACCTCTTCCTATTGGCCATCTCTCCTCCGCCCTCTCAGTCTCAACCCTGAGCCTCGACCATTCCTTTGCTTCCACAGATGTTGTACAACCCAGCGAGATCCTCAAGCGGTTGATTTGTTGTTCCAGATTCCAACATCTGCCATCACTTGTGTCTGGCACTGATCAATTCCTTGCTTTTCCCTTAGGTTCTGAAGCACTTCCTTGACTAGTCAATTGAAGTTGGTCAAAGTCCATCATTGGTTGTTTGCCAGTCTTTGTTTGTGTAAAGTTTTTCATCAATTCCATAAAGGGATGCATCTCATGCCAGTCTGATGAGCAGGGATGGATCGCAATGGGTGAGCAGTTCACCTGATGTTATTAGGCTTTTGTTTCCTTGAATGCTCTTTCACATCTTTCTGACCATTTCCACTTTGCTCCTGTCTGCAACAGTGTGTTTAATGGGTGGAGCACTGTCCATGAATGGCCCAGCAAAGTCAATATGCGCTCTTTGCCATGATGAAGACAGCCACACCCCTGGGAGTAACAGTGCCTCTGGGGGTGCATTTTGAGCTTTGTGGCCTCCTGAACAGCTTTTGGGCAATCTGTCTATCTATACCCGGCCACCACATGAAGTTCCAGGCGAGACTCTTCATCTTGACTGTCCCAAGTGTCCATCATGCAGACTTTCTAACACTCTTGTGCACGGTTCAGAGGGAATCACGACACAAGATCCACACATTCAGCATTCTTTGGTATACAGACAGTTGGTCTCGTCTCACTGGGAACTCTGGAAACATAGGATTATTCCTTGTTTCTCTTTGCTTTGTTGTTTGGTATCCTTGAACTCTGTCGTTAGAGTGGGTTCCTAAGAAAAGTGCTCAACATTGTAACCGGGTGCCCAACATTGTGACCAACAGCCCCTTGTGTCTGGGTAGCAGTCATCACTGGGATATCTTTCCTGGGATTGAAAATGAACACAAGGGGCTGTTGATCTGTCACTAGAGTAAACTTTTTTCCATAGAAGTAGTGGTGGAACTTCTTTATTCCCCATAATGGATTAAGGGCCTCTTGGTCGAACTGTGCGTAGTTACATTCTGCATTCGTCAGTGATCTTGAAGCAAATGCAATCGGGCGTTCAGATCCATCTTTCATAATGTGTGTCAAAACGATACCAATTCCATAAAGGGATGCATCTCATGCCAGTCTGATGAGCAGGGATGGATCGCAATGGGTGAGCAGTTCACCTGATGTTATTAGTCTCTTTGTTTCCTTGAATGCTCTTTCACATCTTTCTGACCATTTCCACTTTGCTCCTGTCTGCAACAGTGCATTCAATGGGTGGAGCACTGCAGCAAGATTTGGGAGAAACTGGTGGTAGTAGTTTACCAGGCCCAAGTATGACCTGCGTTGTGACATGTTTTTCAGTTTGGGTACCTGCAGCATTACTTCAATCTTCTCTGGGGACTTATGTAAGCCCTGCTTGTCAATGGCATTCCTGCAATATGAGATTTCATTCTTGAAAAACTCTCGTTTCCCTCTCTTTGCCTGCAGACCTTACTCAGTCAGCCCAGTGAGCAGCTTACCAAGGTTCTGGAGGTGCACTTCATCATTCTTGTCAGTAACATCAAGGTAACATTGTGTTCCTGGGATATCTTGGATCATTTGGTCTGTTGCTCTTTGCCAAATTGCTGGAGCTGATACAACACCAAAGACAAGACGATTGTACTAGAACAGTCCCTTGTGAGTATTGGTTGTGAGGAACTTCTTGCTTAACTCCTCAATCTCCATTTGCAGATAGGCTTGCAACAAGTCAATTTTTGAAAACCTCTCCCCATTTACCAAAGATGTCTTCTATTTGTGGCAAGGGATAGTGCATAGTACGCAGCACACGGTTGGTGCTGACTTTGAAGTTCCCACATACGCAAACAGTTCCAGCCTTCCCTATCTTGATCACCGGGACAATGGGCATGACCCAATCACTCCAGTCAACCGTGGGAAAAAATGCCAGAAGCCTCTGAGCTCTGCAGTTCAGCATCCATTTTAGGATGTAGTGCGTAAGGCACTGGATACACTTTATGGGATCTTGGTGTTGCTGTTTCATGAGGTTTAATTCTGGTCTTCATGCCTTTGAGTTTACCAATCCCCTTCTCAGACACCTTCTCATTAGCATTAGGCAGCTATGCCCGTCTCTAGTTAATACTACCGTTTGGGCTACAGTTGCCTGTTGATGATACATTGAGACCTTTGATTATGTGCCAGTTCAGTTGAATTTTTCTCAATCATTCACATCCAAAGAGAGAAGGCCCTCCACTTTTCAATGCATAAAACTCTTACCTGCTGTGTTTTGCCTGCATACCTCACATTTACTCTCAGTCTGTGTTTGGAGACTCTTTTCACCTATGTACATCTTTAGCACCACTGAGGACTTTTCTAATGGTAGCTCAGCAAAAAATCTGTTGTAGTCAACCTCTGAAATTGTAGACAAAGCTGATCCTGTATCCAGCTCCATTTTCAGTTTTACACCAGACACAACTATTGTGATCCATATGATTTTCTGATCTACTTCAGTAATACTATGCAGCCCTAGGCATGCCAGCTCAACTTTGTCATACTCTGTGTTGTGTGATTCTGTTTCACATTCAGTCACTTTATCCATTTGTTTAGTTTTGTATTTGTAACTTCTCATTGTGTGGTTTTTTTCTTTGGTTGTGCTTTTTTTGTCTCACTTGCCCACTTGCTCTTGTTGTGACCTTATTTGTGACACTTCCTGCAAACTTTTTCTTTGAACCAACAGTCATTTGTATCATGGGAGGATGTGCCAAATTGATAACACTTTTTGGCTTTTTGCACCATTCAGGGAGTTCAAAGGTCCAATTTAATGTCAGGGAAATGTATACAATATACATCCTGAAGTGCTGCAGTGAGCAACAATCCCCCCTCCTCCCATCAGCAAAAAAAAGCAAGCATCGGTACCTCCACCGAGTACTCAGCTTGAGCAAAGCAATAGCAAAGACACAGTCTTGCAGTTACTCCAAAGACTTTGCATTTCATCCGGCAGATGACATATCGCACATTCTCTCTCTCTCTCTAATAAGGGAGAAAAAGGTATTTCCGTCGGCGAGCGGGGAGATATAACAACCCACTTGCTGGTTTATGATGTTAAAGGTTCATTACGTCACTATTTCTGAACTCTGTGCCCAGAGATCGCAAAGATCTCAGGTCTCTGGGCCCACAGCAGATATCCCAACTCCCCCGATAATACACGGGTACCCTGCTGTGATACCGACCCTTGATTCACCCTGAAAGGGGAAAATAAAGATATTAAAGATGGAAATAGAACTATTTCCGAAGATGCAAGCAAAGGAGTCATCTTAACTTTACTCCACCTCCCATTCTAAACACCTTTTCTATAGTTCTGCTGCATCCTTTGCTGCAGTCTCTAACGATATTGCAATGGTCAATGCCCGTTCTAAGGTAAGGTCTCTTTTGGACAGTAGCCTCTTTTGATTGCTTTGACTATGCATGCCACATACAAACGTGTCCCTCAATGCATCAGAAAGTCCATCGCTAAAGTCACAGTACTGCAAAACTTTGTGCAGTTCTGCAGTGTATTCAGAAATACTTTCATCCTTTGGTTCTTTTTTGCTAAATCTAAATCTTTCAGTTATTACCAGCAGTTCAGGGCTCAAGTGGTTGTGTAAAATTACAACAATTTTGTTGACCGTCTTCCTTACTGACTTTTCAGGAGCTAGCAAGTTGCATAAAAGCCTGTGCGCTTTAGCATCCATTAAACTAAGAAGCCTGAATAGAAACTTTTCTCATCTGCGTTGTTTACATTACAGTACAGTTCAATCCTCTCGATATAGAATTCCCAGTCCTCATTGGCGCTATCAAATTCATCAACATTCCCAACTAAGGTCATCGTCACATTATTTTCACTTTAACTTTGTTAATTGTGCATCTTTCAATGTGCAATATGCAGTTACTCATGCATGCCTTCGTTAGGATCCATGACTGCCTTCTCTGTAATGTTTAACTCGTTCCTCTCGCTGTGCCTTCCTCCAAATTCTGTCCTCTGTAACTGTCAGTGCCATTGCTGATATCTGCTGACTTTCAGGTTAGTATTCGTCAGCAATTTGTTGTGTCTGTGCAACTACATATCTATTTAAATAAAAGCACACACATGGGAGGTGGCTTCAACTGGTGTATTCACATTGCAGTGAGAGAGAGAGAGAGAGAGAGAGAGAGAGAGAGAGAGAGAGAGAGAGAGAGAGAGAGAGAGCACAGATCAACGTGCATGCATAGACACAGATCAATGTGCATCGGTTAGTTATCAGTCCATACGTAGTGCTTAGGGGAAGCGTTGCTCTAATAGAAAGAGATCCATACATTACAGGGACAGATGCTGTTAAGACCTCAGACAGTAAAAGTCTGATCATGGTGGAACTAATATTCTGAGTTGCATATATTTCAATGCAGGAAGTATTGTAGGAAAGACAGATGAGCTCAGAGAACGGACCAACACGTGGAATTATGACATTGTAGCCATTAATGAGACTTGGTTGCAGGAGGGACAGGAATGGTGCCTCAATATTCCAGGGTTCCATTGTTTTGGACACAACAGAGCAGGAGGGATTAAGGTGCCATTACTAGCCAGGGAAAATGTCACAGCAGTGCTCAGCCAGGACAGACTGGAGAACTCATCGAGTGAGGCGTTATGGGTGGAACTGAGGACATAGGAATGGATGACCATGTTAATGGGGCTATATTATAGTCCGCGGGATTTAGAGGAATAAAGTTGTAGAGAGATTGCAGACTGTTGCAAGAAATGCAAGGTTGTGTTAGTAGGTGATTTTAACTTACCACATATTAATTTGGACTCCCATACTGCAAAAGAACCAGATGGGATAAAGCTTGTCTAATGTGTTTAGGAAAGTTTCCTGAATCAGTATATAGAATTCCCAAAAGGAGAGTGTACAATACTTGATCTGCTATTTGAGAATGAGACAGGGCAGGTGACAGAAGTTTTGTAGGGGAGCACTTTGCATCCAGTGATCATAATACCATTAGTTTCAAAGTAATTGTGGAAATGGACAGGTCTGGTCCTTAGGTTGAGATTTTGGCAAGTGTGGATTGGGACAGGCTGTTTCCTGGTAAAGGGTACTTGGTGAATGGGAGGCCTTCTAAAGTGAAATTGAGAGTACTAAGCTTGTATGTGCCTGTCAGGATAAAAGACATGGAGGACAGGTTTAAGGAACCTTGGTTTTCGAGAGATATTGAGGCCCTGGTTAAGAGAAAAAAGGAGGTGCATAGCAGGCATAGGCAGGTAGGAACAAATGAGGTGTTTATGGAGTATAAGGAAAGCAAGAGCACACATAAGGAAGAAATCAGGAGGGCTAAAAGAAGGCATGAGTTTGACCTTGCAGACAAGGGACTCTATAGATATGTTAAGAGCAAAATGATTGCAAAGGACAAAATTGGCCCTCTGGAAGGTCAGAGTGGTACTATAATCTGTGTGTGGAGCAAAACAGGTGGGGAAGATCTTAAATGGATTTTTGCATCTGCATTTACAGGGGAGACAGACACAGAGTATACAGAAGTGAGGCAAAACTGCAGTAAGATCATGAGCCCCATACAGATTACAGAGGAGGAGGTCTTTGCTGCATTGGGACAAATCAGAGTGGACAAATCCCCAGGCCTGAGAAGATGTTCTCTTGGACCCTTTGGGAGGCAAGTTCAGAAATGCAGGGGCCCAAGCAGAGATACTTCAGTCATCATTCAAGACAGATGAGGTACCAGAGTATTTGAGGATGTTACAAGGATAGTTGATGAAGGGAAGGCAGTGGGTGTTGAGAACTTTACCAAGGCATTTGACAAGGTCCTGCAGGGGAGGTTGGTGAAGAAGCGATCAGTCACTTGACATTCAGGGTGAAGTAGTAAATTGGATTGGACATTGGCTTCGTGGGAGAAGCCAGAGAGTGGTAGTAGAGGGTTGCCTCTCTGACTGGAGGCCTGTGACTAGTGGAGTGCAGCAGGGATCGGTGCTGTGTCCATTGTTGTTTGTCATCTATATCAACAATCTGGATGATAATGTGGTTAACTGGATCAGCAAATTTGCAGGTGACACCAAGACTGGGGGTGTAGTGGACAGTGAGGAAGGCTATCAGAGCGCACAGCCGGATCTGGACCAGCTGGTAAAATAAGCTGAAAAATGGCAGATGGAATTTAATGCAAACAAATGCAAAGTGTTGCACTTCTGTGGAACTGACCGTGGTCAGTCTTATACGCTGTGAGGTAGGGCCCTGAGGAGTGTGGTAGAACATCTGGAAATACAGGTCCATAATTAATTGAAATTGATGTCGCAGGTAGATAGAGTTGTTTAAAAAAAAAGCCCATTGGCCTTTATAGATCAAAGTTTTGAGAATATCAGTTGGGATGTTATGTTGAAGTTGTGTAAGACGTTGGTGAGGCCTGATTTGGAATATTGTGTGCAGTTTTGGTAACCTACCTCGATGAAAGATGTAATTAAGACTGAAAGAGCACTGAGACAATTTACAAAGATGTTGCTGGGGCTGGAAGACCTGAGTTACAAGGAAAAATTGAACAGTTCAGAACTTTATTCCCTAGAATGTAGAGGATTGCGAGCAGATTTGATAGAGGTATTCAAAATTTAGAGGGCTATAGATAGCTTATATATTGAGGTTTATCACTGAGGTTCTGTGGAACTACAATTATAGGTAATAGGTTAAGGGTGAAAGATGAGAAGTTTCAGGGGATCTTCTTCACTCAGAGGGTGGTGAGAGTGTGGAATGAGCTGCCAGGGCAAGTGATGGATGCGATTTCGATTTCAACTTAAGGAGAAGTTTTGATAGGTACATGGATGTGAAGGGTACGGAGCTCTATGGTCACGATGCAGGTCGATGGGACTAAGCAGATTCAATGATTCTGCATGGACTAGATGGGCTGAAGGGCCTGTTTCTGTGCTGTAGTTGTCTATGACTCACCTTAAATGGATGCCCTCTGGTATTAGCCATTGTCACACTGAGGATAAGGGTATTGGCTGTCCACTGTATTTATACTTCTCATAACCTTAAACACATTTATCAAGTTGCCTCTCATAATTCTTTGTTCAAAAGAGAAAAGCCCTAGTTCGCTCAAACTTTCCTCATAAAACATGCTCTCTAATCCAGGCAGCACCCTGATAAATCTCTTCTGCATCCTCTCTAAAGCTTCCAGATATTTTCTATAATGAGGCGACCAGAACCTAACATAATAATCCAAGAGTCGTCTGACTAGACTTTTATAAAACTGCAATGTTACCTCATGGTCTTCAACTCATGAAGGCCAGCACGCCATATGCCCTCTTAATTCCCCCGTCAATTCTCTGTCTAAAATTCTGCAAAGAATACGCCTTGCTTAGTAACAAATAGGTTCCAATTTCACAGACATTCCTATGTCGATTTTGTCCCTAATTTGGAACATACACAAAAATCATCAGTTTGGTAACTGCACCTCCACAGCAATGCAATGAAAGGCACCAAAAGCACATGAGAACAATAAAGAAAGCTAGACAGAGGGAGGAAAATAGTTCTGCTATTTGTAGGAACAAATAGTATCTGTATGTTGGACTTTTGAATTTATTAATGGTAACTTGTTCATATCTAGGAATGTTCATAAGCTGGGCATTCAGAACCTGGCGATAGCCTGTAGTTAGTAAATTTAAACCGAGGAGGTGTAGCAAATTCGGCATTAAACAATGTTGCAGCTGCAGAGAGGGCAGCTCAAGAGACACAGTGGACAGGATTGAAAAAGGCTGCCAATGGTTGTAGACTCAGCCAGCTCGATCATGGTCATAACCCTCCCCACCATCAACAACATCTTTAAAAAGTAGTGCTTCAAAAGGCGGCATCCATCATAATTCTGTTCCTATGTCTTATGGTCTGATGTCCATATTCCCATCTCCATTAAGGACCCTCATCATCTGAGGCATGCCCTCTTCTCATTGCTGCCATCAGAGAGGAGGTGCAAGAGCCTGAAGACCACCAGTCAACAATCCAGAAACAGCTTCTTCCCCTCCACCACCAGATGTCTGAATGGTTCATGAACCCATGAACACTACTTCTTAAGCTGGACTGTCCAGGTAGGCCTATTGTCTCTGCCTGCTCCTGCCCCACTGAAATACCTCAATTCTATTTTATACCCCTTGTTTCAGTACCTTCCATCTACATCAGCGACACTTCTCATGCTCCCAATCTCTTCAGTAACTTTCAATCCCCTGGCCCTGACCACCTCATTTTCACCATGGTTGTTCAGTCCTTATACACCTCTATCACCCATCAAGAAGGCCCCAAAGCTCTGTGCTTCTTTCTTGATGAAAGAACTAACCAATTCCCCTCCACCATGACCCTCCTCCGTCTGGCAGAATTGGTCCTCACACTCAACAATAGCCTCACCTCAGCTCCTCCCTCTTACTAGAAACTTGAGGGGTAGCCGTAGGTACCCCAATGGACCCTAGCTATGCCTGCCTCTTTGTTGGTTGTGTAGAATAGTCCATGTTCCAATTTTTCTCCGGTAATGTTCCACTCCTCTTCCTGTGCTACATTGATGACTGCCTTAGGGCTACCCATTCTGAGCTCGTTAATTTCATCAACTTTGCCTCTAACTTCCACCCTGCCTTTGAATTCACTTGTTCCATCTGACACCTCCCTCCCCTTTCTTGATCTTCCTGTCTCCATTTCTAGAGACAAACTGTTAATTGGCATCTTTTATAAACCTAGCGATTCCCATGGTTATCTTGACTATATCTCTTCCCACCGTCTTCTGTGAAAATACTATTTCCTTTTCTCAGTTCCTTTGCCTCTGTTCCAGGGTAACAGAGCTGAGCTCCTTCTTTAAAGAATGTGATTTCCCTTCCTCCACCATTGATGCTGCCTTCACCCACATCTCCTTCATTTCCCATTCATCTGCACTCACTCCATCTTCTCGCTGCCTTATCAGTGATAGTAACTCTTGTCTTTACCTACCACCATGAGCCTCCATATCCAACGCATCATCCTTGCAACTTCCGCCATCTCCAAAGGGACCCTACCGTTAAAGATATCTTTACCTTCCCCCACCCCACTGTGCTTTCCACAGGGATCACTCCCTCCATAATTCCCATGTCCATTCATCCCTCCCTACCAATCTCCCTCCCGGCAGTTATCCATGCAAGTTGTCAAAGTGCTACACTTGACCATTCACCTGCTCCCTCACCTCCATTCAGACCCCAAATAATCGTCCCAGGTGAGGCAACCTGAATCTGTTTGGGTTATCTATTGTGTCTGGTGCTCCAGGTGCAGCCTCCTCTACACTGGTGAGACCCGTCACTGGGGGAACCGCTGTGTCGAGCTGCTCCGCAGTATCCACCACAAGCCGGACTTCCGGGTGGCCAAACATTTGTATTCCCATTCCCACTGTGACATGTCAGTCCATGTCCTCCTCTTGTGCCACGATAAGGACAACCTCAGGGTGAAGGAGCAATACCTTATATTCTGTCTAGGTAGCCTCCAAACTGACGGCATGAACATTGATTTCTGCTTCTGGTAATTTTTTTCCCTCTTCCTTTCCTCTTCCTTTATTCCACACTCTGGCCTTTTACCTCTCCTCACCTGCCTATCACTTCTCCCTGGGTCTCCTACTTCCCTTTCTCCCATTCTCTCCACTCTCCTATTAGATTCCTTCCTCTCCAGCCCTTGACCTATCCTACCAACCTGGCTTCACCTGTCATCTTCTAGCTATCCTTCCTCCCCTGCCCCCTCCTTTTTATTCTGGCATTTTCCCCCATTCCTTTCCAGTCCTGAAGAGGGGTCTCAGCCGAAAATGTCAACTGTTTATTCATTTCCCTGGGTGCTACCTGACCTGCTGAGTTCCTCAAGCTTTGTTTTGTGTGTTGTTTTGGATTTCCCGTGTCTGTAGAATCTCTCGTCTTTATGACTTGCTACCTGACTATTTCTATTTTGCACTATTTATTTGTTATATTGAACCTTATAGTAATTTTTAATGTATTGCAGTGTACTCCTGCCACAACACATTTTGCAAAATATATCAGTGATAATAAACCTGATTCTGATTCTGACACAATTCTTAAGGTGTTCTAATTCCAAAGATAACGCAAGGATGGAATTTTAAATTTCAACTTTTGAAGGGCATGAAGCCCAAATAATTTGTGCACAGGAGTGATGGGATTTTGCTATACAGAAAACAATAATATAACTTAATAACCTAAAATTAATTTAATTGGTTGTAAAGTGACGAGGGTCAATATATTTGCTCATGATGTCACTGGCAAATGTTAAGAGTTTGGTAATGGGATACCGGATGATCTCATTTTGTCTACATTGGGATTTTGCTCAAGTGAGCCCTGGAGTAGATGCATCTGAAAGCAAGATATGACTGCGATTCAGACTTGCTCATCATCGTATACACCAGGGCGCAATGAAATTTATTGCTCCCGTGAAGGTCGCGTCAGAGTAATGTGGATACATCTGGAGGTTTCAACAATAGATATGGAGGTTTCAAGACAAATGGTGAATGGGAACGTCACAGTGATTCAGGATTGTACACGTGCACAAAGTACAACTAAACAAATCGACATTATGTCTGTGTTCTTACTGGTAGCCCCAGTATTTCATTACTTTGCCCTTAGAACGGATTATTTAAACAATTGAATTATGGAGGACAGCATGTGTATAAATGTCTCTCTCCAGCAGACATCATCATGACTCCAGTATTTCTACTATTCTTTGATAGTTTTTAATTGTACAGATGATTTTTTTTTGTGTTCTATCGCTGAGCAGCAGTGAACCATCTGATTGGCCTATCAGAGCTCTCTTTGGGAACTCGTTGACTTGATCAGCATTTCTGATCTGGCTATTGTTCACGATTGCACTTAATGAAAAAACAATGGCGGTATTCCTGTCCAATAACATGGGCTTCATGCGCTATCTAGTGATGAATTTTAGTATTACAGATGAATAATATTTTTAAAGCTGGAAGGGATATTGATATAAATCCTTCTGCTTTCTCAGTGTTTTTTAAAGCGCTTCTTTTAGAATTGAGAAGAAATTTGACCTAATCTCACTGTTAAATTTAATTTGTCTATGTAAGATAGTTAATTTGTTTGCAAATTGCTTCCAAAACGTATTTTGAGAATCTGGGAATGGGCATGTGTGCAGATAAATTGCTGTTATGAACTCTCAGCTGGTGACGTTTTCTACTGCTAGTGTTCTGTACAATAAGGTAATTCCCAACTTCAGAACTTTAGTCAAATTCTATAAACTAACTTATCAATTGCAATTTGTTACTTTGATATTTGTCTAGGAGTTCCTCAAGTCAATCCCAACTACATCTTTTACAATTTATCCCTTGATGCAATGTACAATATGGTTGCGTAGTTGTTAGCATAATGCTTTACAGTGCGAGTGACCTGCGTTCAATTCCTCCTGCTCTCTGTAAGGAGTTTGTACATTCACCCCGTGACCATGTGAGTTTCCTCCGGGCGCTCCAGTTTCCTCCCACATTCCAAAGACGAACCAATTAGTAAGAGGTGGGCATGCTATGTTGGCGCCAGAAGCAGGGCGCCACTTGCCGGCTGCCCACAGGACATATTCGGACTGTGTTGGTCATTGATGCCAGCAACATATTTCACTGTGTGTTTTGATGGACGTGTGACAAATAAAGCTAATCTTTGAATCATGAGTACTGTACTTCTGATTATTATTACCCATTCCTTGAGAACTAATCTTCATGCTTCAACCTAGTTCATCTTATTAAACCCAGAATGTATGCTGGCATAGGGTAGCAGTTAGTAGGTGGATGATACTGTCAGTGCAAAAGTATTAAATATTAGTAATTCAAATATCAGTAAATAATTTAAGTTACTTTCATCCCTGCTTGAGAACTAAGCAAAGCAGAAGCCATTGACTAATCAATATTTATTTTATTTTCATCATATCCATGTAGGATGTGATTCATTATTGATTATTAACTGAAAAGAGGCAACATGGACCCAACAGTCTTGCTTCCCTTACTTCAGAAGATGTTCATTCTCAGTTGGTAAGCTAGTTTGATCAAACTTATTTACTTCCGGTGGCACAGCTTTAGGGAAAGACTTGTTTCCATGGTTTCTTAGCTCCTGGCACTCGCCTCATCCAAAGCGTGATATTGATTGGTGGAAAAGAGATTGGAGGGTGGTGCTGACCTACGGAAGAATGTTGTCTTCAGGCCTTTTCTATGTGGGTTTCCACTGGGACCAACACTGCGGAGAGGGTAGTTTGATTCGCCAGTGTAGATCTTGCCCTTTGTAAAGGTTTTGATGTTGGCAACATCTCTTTTGTATCTCCCTTTAAAATCACGGTCTTTTTGTTGCACACCCTGTGATTTATTGCTCTTTGCCAAATTGGAACGCTTGTTACGTAGGTGGTTATGGAATTTCACAGAATATTTCTGCCGCTGCTTTGGCTGATTCAGATTGTTCTCCTCCTGGTCTTTCCCGTTGAAACTGGTCTCACATGTAATATGTTTGCATGGTGACATGTGTGGTCTGACATGACCTCTTGCACAACTGTTGCAGATAGGCATCTGACTGGGAGCAAAGGTTCTCTCTTTCAACTTGTCCACAATCTTCATTTCTTCATCACAGCTGTGAGAAACAAGTTGGCAAATACTCAGTACAAGCATAGAACTTCTGATTCCAAGTTTTCCATTATTGGCTATGCATCAATGATCAAATAAAAGAGGAGGCAATGCATATTCATCTATACTGATGTCGCTAGGTTAGGTAACACACATGGGAGCAGCAAGCTGGAAAGAGATGGCGATAAAGAAAATAGGAATGAAGTGTGGGGTCATCTATCTTGTGGGTAAAAGGGATGGAAGAACACTTTCTGAAAAGGGTCCGTGGACAGACACAAAATATCCTCACTATCTCCCTGTATCTCCCCTCAAAGAGCCCCTCAGCCTTCCCAAGTGATCTGGAGTTCATCCAGTTCCCTAACGCGGTCTGTTTAAAAAAGCTGCAGCTGGATACAATTCTTGCATGTGTAGTTGAAGGGAGACTGGAGATCTCCCTGCATTCCCACATCTCATAAGAGGGGTGTTCTACTGTCCTGCCTGGCATTTCCACAGCTTTAAGTGTGAAATAAGAAAGAAAGAAACTTACCCTAGCTAAAATAGTTCTAACCTGCCCAACCTCTCCCTGTAGTAAATCAGGCCCTCAAGTCCGGGCAACATTCTTGTGAATGTATCGTAAATCTTCTTTGCAATCTTTCCATTTCAATGATGTCTTTCCTATAACAGAGTAACCAAAGCTAGACACAATACCCTAGGTGCAGCCTTGTACAACTGCAACTCTGATTGTCATTGCCCCGATGATAAGGTCATCTTCACCATCCTATCTACCTGTGATGCTACTTTCAAGAAACTAAAAACTTGTGCTCCCAGGTAGCTCTGTACTACAATGTTCCCCAGGGTCCTACTACTCATTGTGAAAGTCCTGAAAAGATACTAAGGTTTTCTCAAATATGATGAAGACAGAATTCTGTGAGATACATTACCGTAGATTCCAGATTTTAAGCCGCTACTTTTTTCCCACATTTTGAACAGCTTTGAACTTTGCGGCCAATAATCCGAAGCGGCTAATGCATGATTTTTTTCATGCCGCCTCGTAAACATTTTGCCTCATAACAGTAGACCAATAAAATTGATGAGTAGTTCACAGAGGTCCAATGAAATTGTACGATAAATCAAGCGCACTTTCACAATTAAATTATTGTAAATCAGTCATTTGTACTCACCCTCATCAACATGGAAAATACTCGAAGCATTGTGCTGCCTACTTAGTTTAAACTATATTTGTTTTCTGTACTACATCGCGGGATGCTATGACGTCACACCCGGTTTCACGGTGTCTTGTGGGAAAATGCCGGTTTGCGATGAAACGGGACGGAGGGAGGGAGCGCATTACGCGAGCGGCTTTGGATCTGAGCGAAAACGCTGCTTTTAAGTTAAAGGTGATCAATAACTTTTCCTGGTAGGCTGCAATATATATATATTTTTACCAGTCGTTAGGAGATATTGGAATGTTGTTCAGTAAAGAAGTATATGCAACGTATATTTAAAAGTAGCCGCGTACGGGCACGGTTCGAAAAAAAGCATTTGCAATATGTATTTGTTTTTGTTACCATATGGATTTAATTAAAAGTTAAAAAAATCCTCACGTGTAATATCTTTCTGTGTAAATATCTCATATTACAACGTGGGACACCTGCGGCCGAAAATCCGGTGCGGCCTAAAATCCGGTGCGGCCTAAAATCCGATGCGGCCTTTACAATTAAAAAATTGATTTTATTTCTAAAATTAGAGCCAGCAGCTTTTAATCAGGTGCGCTCTGTAGTCCGGAATCTACGGTATTTGCTACTTCAAGTGACAATAATGGCAGCATGGTAGCGTAGCGATCAGCATAACATTTTACAGCGCCAGCGACCTTGGTTTAATTTCCGCTGCTGTCTGTCAGTAAGGAGCTTCTACGTTGGTCATAAACTCTCTCTGGTGTGGCAGTCAGTGGCAAAAGGAACCAAAGGGGAATTGGTCGGCATACAACGAAAGAGAGAAAGGAAAGGGGTCAGATGGGACCGTTCAGCTAGGATCTAACTTAGACTCAAAGGGGATGAGTGGTTTTTCTGTGCCAAAGCAAGGTTGCTTTAAGGTCAAAATGAGAACAATTTTACATTTCTAACACTCACTCATCTCCAGTTTCGCTTTTTGGCAACTGGCAGATCTTCAAGATAAAGAAGAGTACCCTCATGAACAGGTTGTTCTTCTTCAACTGTCTCTCCTTCTGAGCCATTTTGATGAAATATTTAAATGGATATGACTTGCAGATCACTTCCAGCGGCAATAACTTCCTCCTCGTGTTTCACCCTCCCCAAAATGACCAAGCCTGTTCCCAGGGTAATGTCCTTCTATTGCATCATGTTGCCATAGAAACATAAGATTTAGATTGTTGGGGGATTTTAAATAAAAGATGGTAACTGTTACCTTTCTAGATTGAATAAAAGCACACAAATATACTTATGTATTAGTGGCTTTGACAAAATTAAATAGCTTTACTGTCATTTATTGTCATTTTGACCATAAACTGCTGGTACAGTACACAGTAAAAATGAAATGACGTTTCTTCAGGACCCTGGTGCTACATGAAACAATACAAAACTACACCAGACAGCACAAAGCTACACTAGACTACTTTAAACCATAAGAAAACTGCACTAGACTACAGACCTGCACAGGGCTACATAAAATGCACAAAACAGTGCAGGGCAGTACAATAGTTATATAAACAAGACAACAGACACAGTAGAGGATAAATTACAATATAATAATAAATGGTGTAGATGTCAGTCTGGTCTCTGAGTATTGAAGAGTCTGATGGCTTGGGGGAAGAAACTATTGCACAGTTTGGTCGTGAGAGCCCGAATGCTTCGGTGCCTTTTGCCAGATGGCAGGAGAGAGAAGAATTTGTGTGAGGGGTGCATGGGGTCCTTCACAATGCTGTTAGCTTTGCAGGTGCAGCATGTGGTGTAAATGTCTGTAATAGCGGGAAGTGAGACCCCAATGATCTTCTCAGCTGACCTCACTATCCGCTGCAGGGTCTTGCGATCTGAGACGGTGCAATTCCCGAACCAGGCAGTGATGCAGCTGCTCAGGATGCTCTCGATACAGCCCCTGTAGAATGTGGTGAGGATGGGGGGGTGGGAGATGGACTTTCTCAGCCTTTGCAGAAAGTAGAGACACTGCTGGGATTTCTTGGAGAAGGATCTGGTATTGAGGGACCAGGTGAGATTCTCCGCCAGGTGAACACCAAGAAATTTGGTGCTCTTAACGATCTCAACGGACGAGCCGTCAATGTTCAGCGGAGAATGGTCGCTCCATGCTCACCTAAAATCAACAACCATCTCTTTTGTTTTGCTCACATTCAGAGACAGATTGTTGGCTCTGCACCAGTCCGTTAGCCGCTGCATCTCCTCTCTGTAAGCTGACTCGTCGTTCTTGCTGATGAGACCCACCACGGTCGTGTCATCAGCGAACGTGATTATGTGATTTGAGCTGTGTATTGCTGCACAGTCGTGGGTCAGCAGAGTGAACAGCAGTGGACTGAGCACACAGCCCTGGGGAGCCCCCGTGCTCAGTGTGATGGTGTTGGAGATGCTGCTCCCGATCCGGACTGACTGAGGTCTCCCAGTCAGGAAGTCTAGGATCCAGTTGCAGAGGAAGGTGTTCAGTCCCAGTAGGTTCAGCTTTCCAATCAGTTTCTGAGGGATGATTGTGTTGAATGCTGAACTGAAGTCTATGAACAACATCCGAACGTATGTGTCTTTTTTGTCCAGCTGGGTTAGGGCCAGGTGGAGGGTGATGTTAATGGCGTCATTTGTCGAGTGGTTGGAATAGTACGCAAACTGCAGGGGTCCAGTGAGGGGAGCAGCAGGGTCTTGATGTGCCTCATGATGAGCCTCTCAAAACACTTCATGATGATGGATGGGAGTGCAACGGGACGGTAGCCATTGAGACAGGACACTGAAGACTTCTTCGGCACGGGGATGATAGTGGCGGCCTTGAAGCACGTTGGAACGGTGGTGATGTCAATGAGAACATCTGCCAGCTGGTCTACACATCCTCTGAGCACTCTACCAGGGATATTGTCTGGACCAGCAGCCTTCCGTGGGTTGACCCTGCACAGAGTTCTTCTCACATCGGCCACGGTGACACAGCACCTGGTCATTGGGAGGAGGAGTGGTCTTCCTCGCCACCACATCTCTTACCTCTTCTCCTCACCTGCCATTCACCTCTCCCTGGTGCCCCTCCTCCTTCCCTTTCTCCCACCCCTATCAGATTCCTTCTTCTCCAGCCCTTTACCTTTTCCACCTGAAACCTCCCAGTTTTTTTCTGCTTATCCCCTCCCCAACCCCCACCCTTTGGTTTCACCCATCAGTTTCTAGCTTCTCTTTCTTCCCCTCCCCCCGCTGTTTTATTCTGGCATCTTCCCCCTTCCTTTCCAGTCCCGATAAAGGGGCTCAGCCCAAAACATCCATAGATGCTGCCTGACCTACTGAATTCTTCCAGCATGTGTTGCTTTGGAATATTGTGTTCATTTTTGATCACCCTGCTATAGGAAAGATGCCATTAAGTTCGAAAGAGCACAGAGGAGATTTTTAAGAATGTTTCTGGAACTTCAAGGCCTGAGTTGTGGAGAGAGGTTGAGCAGGTTTGGACTTTTTCATAGGAAGATAGGAGAATGAGGGATGATTGTATAGAGGCATATAAAATTTTGAATTGAGGGGCTTAGATAGGGTGAATGCATGCAGTCTTACCCGGGGGTTATGAAATCAAGAATTAGAGGGAATAGGGTTAAGGCGAGAGGGCAGAGATTTAATAGGAAGATAAGGGACAACTTTTTTGCAGTGAATGGTCAGTGGACCAGAAAAAGTGGTTGAGCTGGGCAACAACATTTACATAAAAGAGAATTGGACAGGTACGTGGATAGGAAAGGTTTAGAGGGATGCTGGACAAATGGGACAACTTACAGTAGAAGACAATCTTGGTCAGCATGGCCCAGCTGGGCCTGTTTTAATTCTGTATCACTTTATGACACCGTGACTATTTGGAACCTTGAGTCTGTGCATCAGGAACATGCAGAATCCTGGCAGAAAAGACAGAGGAAACGGACCTCCTCGCAAACACAGGCTTTTAAATCTCAAGGAATAGAAGCTAAACTTGTCCCAAGTTAAACCTAATGTCATTCTTGTGAACTTGCACTTCATCCATCCCAAACCAATAAATCCTTCCTGAGGAACTGCCCCTATGCCTGGATTACAAGATACTGAAAGCCAGGTTGTATGAGGGGTCAATGGAGCTGCAGAATGTACTCCCCAGTAAGTGGTACTCTTAACGATCTCAACGGACGAGCCGTCAATGTTCAGCAGAGAATGGTCGCTCCATGCTCACCTAAAATCAAAAACCATCTCTTTTGTTTTGCTCACATTCAGACTTGGGCTTCCTGTCCTGACTTGGAAAGCTATTCCTTCATTGTTTAGGCTCCAATTCCTGGAATCCGGAGTGAGCTATTGCTTCAGAGATCTGGGGACCGTCTTCAATCCGAAACCAAGGTGTTTCCTATGTGGAGTTTGTGCATGCTCCTTGTGACTGTGTGGGGTTCCTCTGTGTGCTCTGGGTTCCTCCCACATCCCAAAGTTGTGCAGATTGGTGGGTTAATTTGCCACTGTATAACTTGCCCCTGTAGAACCTGGAGGAAGCTGATGGGAGTATAGGGAAAGTACAAATGGGTTTAGAGTAAGATTGTTTGATGTCTGAATGGGCCAGAGGCCCTGCTTCTGTGCTGTGTGACACCATGGCCTACCCGATAACACTATGGAACTACCAAGTTTATTGTCGTTCAATCATGTTCATGTATACCACCAAATGAAACAATGTTCCTCTGGGCCAAAATGCACAACACAGTACATATAACTCAAACACATACCACATAAAGTTACATTACCACAAATAAATTAAGAAATAATCAGGTGCATTGATGACACCAGTTAAAAGGTAAACAGTATAACACTACTGGTGCTTCATCCATGATGAGACCCGTGTGGTGACAGGGAGTTCAGTAGTCTCCCAGCCTGGGGGAAGAAGCTATTTCCTACCCTTGTCCTAATGCCTCCTGCCTGATGGTAGGGGTTCAAAGTGAGTATTAGACAGATGGGACAGTAGTAAGAGCCCAGCATACACAGCACTCCTGCTGTGGATGGGTGTGACCCTGATGCTCCTCCTAGCAGTCCTCACATTCCTTTCGAGGGTCCTGTAGGAACCATCAGAATGGTGGTAGAGGGTTCAAGAAAGCAGCCTATCATAGCGATTGGGAATTGCTAATAAATGAACTTAAAGAAAACTCACATATATCTCTATCCCACTCTTGAAAAGTCCGATTTTCAATTGCCTTTTACTGATGGGTAAGAGGCTGTTCACACATCCAAGTGAACATTTTCCACAGATAATGATGGGTGCTCGCTGGAAAATTGGCAGGAAGGAAAGTAGTTCTCCCCCCATCCTGTGCTCACGCAGAAAACCTGGAAATGCAGTTTCCAGCAGGAATGAAGAATAAAGGGATGAGAGGATCCCAGATGCAGTATTTCATCTTCCCCTTACGTACTGCCAACATCAACCAATAGTAATGGATAGAGTAATTGCTCATGTAGCAAAACACACATCCAGAAATGATTGAGCTAAACTATTTTATAGTGTGATACCGGCTCTACGCTCTTGCAGCACAAAGAGTCGTACGGCACAGAAACAGGCCCTTCAGACCACCAGGTCTGTACTGACCACCATACCCATTCATCATAACCCTGTTTACCAACATTTGTTATGTAGCCTTCTATATCCCAGCTTTTCAAGTGCTTGTCTGGATACATTTTAAAATGTCTCTGCTTCCACCATGTTCTCAGGCAGTTTGTTCCAATTTTCAATTACTCTTCAAATGAAAAAATCCCGCTCATATCCTTTTCAAACCCCTTATCCCCCAACCTAAACAATGCCTCTACTTTTGGACACCTCTGTTGTCGGGGGTGGGGGATGCTTCCAATTTTCCACCTTATCCATGCTTCTTGTTGCACCGCTATCTGGTTTCCCCTCAGCTCCCTCTGTTCCAAGGAAAACAAACCCAATCTCTTCTTCTAACGGAAAAGTTCCACCAGTGGCAACTTCCCGACGAATCTCCTTTGTATCCTCTCCAGAGCAATTACATCCTTCCCACCGTCTGGTAATCCAAATTGCACAACAAACTTCAGCTGTGTTTATAACGATGTTATGGTAAGTGTGTGTGTGTGTGTTAAATTAAACGTAGTGCAAAAAGAGAAAAAAAGTAGTGAGGTTGTTATGGTCCGGTCCGTGAGAGCCGCATTCCAGTTCATGGTCCGGTCCGTGGACTCCAGACTCCGGGTCTTCCGGCTGTCCATTGTTTCAGTTGGCTTTAATCACAGACACCTGATGCTCGTCTTTGTGCTGGGAAATAAGTGGCCCTGGGGTCATGTGTGGGTGCTGGTTTGTCTTGTCAATATCCCCTTGGAGCAACCTGCTGGTGGAAGACGAGAGCAGCATTTTGTGATCTCTAGGCCTGGTTGGAGGACCACTGCTTCATGGGGCCCTGTTGCCTCTAGTCGGAGCCGTCATCGGAGTATGGATTCGGCTGTTTCCATAGCCAGCCAAGGATGCTGGACGCCCCGAGACTCGGAGCCACCCCAGATTGAGCTCCTTTCCTGACCTTGCCTCCGTGGGGTAAGTCAGGCCGTCTTTGCCGTTACCCTGAGGCTGGTCTGTTCCCTTCCCCTCTCCCTGACAGTTTCCTCAGTGGTTTATCTCAGCAGTCATCCTGCTCCCGCATCCTAGTAAGCATCCCGGCCCTGTGTCCTAGAAATGGTCCCGGCCCTGCTTTCCACGAAGGAGTACCTCATCCTGCCCAGGAAAGCCTCAAAGAATCCAAGCCTAATCCAGTCCTGTAGCCACGACATGCCTTTGCCTAGTTCTGGAGTCTGAACCCGAGTCAAGACCCAGATTCTGGGTCCTTGTCCAGTCTCTGGCTGGGAGTCCAAACCCAGGCTCCTAGTTCCCAGTTCCTTGTCCTGGTCCCGCTTTCCTAGCCCAAGTCTGTGTTCCTGTCCCAGCTCCTAGTCTGTGTCCAGTCCCGGCCCTAACTCTAGTCCAGTCCATTTCCCAGTTCCACATTGTCTGTGTCTTGCATGTGGGTATGTTCCCAATGCCCCCCCCCCCATATGACAGAGGTGGTGTTCAAGGGTTCAATGCCCATTCAGAAATCTGATGGCAGAGGGGAAGCAACTACTCCTGAATCATTGAGTGTGTGCCTTTCGGCTCCTGTACCTTCTCTCTGATGGTAACCATGAAAAGAGAGCATGTCCTGGCTGATGGGGTTTCTTAACGATGGATGCTGCCTGTTTTGAGGCATTGCTCCTTGAAAATGTCCTGGATGCTAGAGGCTGACTGAGTTTTCAACTTTCTGCAGCTTGTTTTGATCCTTACCTGATGGTGATGCAGCCAGTTAGAATGCTCTCCACGGTACATCTGTGGAAATTTGTGAGTGTCTTTGGTGACATGCCAAATCTCTTCAAACTCCTAATGAAATATAGCCACTGTCGTGCCTTCTTTGTAACTGCATCGATATGGAGGGCCCAGGACCGAGCACAGGTACTTGAATTTGCTCACCCTTTTCACTTCCGATCCCTCTACGAGGACTGGTGTGTGTTCCCTTGTCTTACCCTTTCTGAAGTCCACAATCAATTCTTTGGTCTTACTGATGTTGAGTGCAAAGTTTTTCTTGCGACACCTCAACTAGCTGATCTATCTCTTATGAAGTTGTACCCTACCTCCTTTGCTATTGGAGCTCAACTTTGATAAAGCTCACCTAAATAAATACTAAGGACATGTGAGTAGGTGGTGTCTTAAATCTAACGTCTTCAAATAAGGAATTGGCCATTCAGGACTGAAGAATGTTTTTCACCCCAAAAATCACAGATCTTTGGTATATTCTAATCAAGCCAGCCAAGGGGCTCAGTCACTGCCTGCGTTCAAGACAGATATTGATTGATATTTGGATATTAAAAGAAGTAAGGGCTACATGATGGTACGGGATAAAAGAGCAGTCATGGTGTAGTCAGTTATAAAACCATAAAGTAATAGAGCATGCAAACAAGCCCTTCATCTCTACTTGTCCATGCCTGCCATGCTAGTCCCATTTGCCCCTTTATACTTTTCCTACCCATGTACTTTCAGTGCCTGTAAAAAGTATTCACCAACCTCCCAATTGAAACACCTTGAGTGCACACAGGTCTCCAAAACCAGATCTCCATTAACTAATTATGTGACTTCTGAAACCAAATTGCTGCACCAGTGATGATTTGTTGTGTCATATTAAAGGGGACAAATACTTATGCAATCAGTTATTTTGTGCTTTATATTTGTAATTAATTTGGATCACTTTATAGAGGTCTGTTTTCACTTTGACATGAAAGAGTCTTTTTGTGTTGATCAGTGTCAAAAAAGCCAAATTAAGTCCATTGTGATTCAATGTTGTAAAACAATAAAACATGAAAACTTTCAGGCGGGGGGGGGGGTCTGAATACTTTTTATATGCACTGTATCTAAATATCTTTTAATGTTATGAATGATCATCTCCTTCTTCTGTTTCTTATATTCTTATTTCCTGAAGTTCTAATGAGCATGAATTCAGCATTGACCTACAGCATTTACATGTCTAGGAGCCAGTCTACTGTTTTCGTTTCACCAGCATATCTATCATTTTGTTTCCTTGTTATCTCCCACTTCCTCCCTTTGCAGAGGAACTACTAGTTCCTGGAGCCTTCTTCATCCACCAAGCACATCTTTCCCTTCACCCCACTTCCTGCTTTCTGCAGGGATCGCTCCCGACATGACTGCCTTGTCCACTCATCCCTCCCCACTGATCTCCCTCCTGGTACTTAACATTGCAAGTGGAACAAGTGCCTCTCCTGCCCCTACATCTCCTCCCTCACTACCATTCAGGGCCCCAAACAGTCCTTCCAGGTGAGGTGACACTTCACCTGTGAGTATGTTGGGGTCATCTGTTGTATCCAGTGCTCCTGGTGTGGCCTCCTGTATATCGGTGAGACCTGATGTAGATTGGGAGACTGCTTCACCAACGCCAGAAAAAGCGGGATCTCCCCGTGGCCACTCATTTCAATTCCACTTCCCATTCCCATTCTGACATGTCAGTCCATGGCCTCCTCTACTGTCAAGATGAAGCCACACTCAGGTTGGAGGCACAACACCTTGTATTCCGTCTGGGTAGCGTCCAACCTGATGGCATGAACATTGATTTCTCAAAATTCTAGTACCGGTAATTGCCCCTCCCCCCACCTCCTTACTCTGACTTCTCATCTTTTATCTCCAGTCCTGATGAAAGGTCTCAGCCTGAAACGTCGACTGTTTACTTTCTTTTACAGAAGCAGTCTGGCCTGCAGAGTTCTTTCATCATTTTCCATGTGTTGAGCCCATCGTCTCCCTCCTCAGACCCTGCTTCACCTTTCCTTCTCACCTCTTCCTATTGGCCATCTCTCCTCCGCCCTCTCAGTCTCAACCCTGAGCCTCGACCATTCCTTTGCTTCCACAGATGTTGTACAACCCAGCGAGATCCTCAAGCGGTTGATTTGTTGTTCCAGATTCCAACATCTGCCATCACTTGTGTCTGGCACTGATCAATTCCTTGCTTTTCCCTTAGGTTCTGAAGCACTTCCTTGACTAGTCAATTGAAGTTGGTCAAAGTCCATCATTGGTTGTTTGCCAGTCTTTGTTTGTGTAAAGTTTTTCATCAATTCCATAAAGGGATGCATCTCATGCCAGTCTGATGAGCAGGGATGGATCGCAATGGGTGAGCAGTTCACCTGATGTTATTAGTCTCTTTGTTTCCTTGAATGCTCTTTCACATCTTTCTGACCATTTCCACTTTGCTCCTGTCTGCAACAGTGCGTTCAATGGGTGGAGCACTGCAGCAAGATTTGGGAGAAACTGGTGGTAGTAGTTTACCAGGCCCAAGTATGACCTGCGTCGTGACATGTTCTTCAGTTTGGGTACCTGCAGCACTACTTCAATCTTCTCTGGGGACTTATGTAAGCCCTGCTTGTCAATGGCATTCCTGCAATATGAGATTTCATTCTTGAAAAACTCGCGTTTCCCTCTCTTTGCCTGCAGACCTTACTCAGTCAGCCCAGTGAGCAGCTTACCAAGGTTCTGGAGGTGCACTTCATCATTCTTGATAGTAACATCAAGGTGACATTGTGTTCCTGGGATATCTTGGATCATTTGGTCCATTGCTCTTTGCCAAATTGCTGGAGCTGATGCCACCCTGGATAGAGCTCCTTTCCTGTCCTTGCCTCTGTGGGGTAAGTCAGGCCGCCCTTGCCATTACCCTGTGGTTGGATCTGTCCATTCCTGTCCTTGCCTCCATGGGGTTAATCAGGCCGTTTTAAACCTCAGAGAACCCTGGCCTCGTCATGTCCTCGCCTAGTTGTGGGGTCCGAGCCCGAGTCAAGACCCAGGTTTGGGGTCCAAGCCCAGGCTCCTAGTTCCCAGTTCCTTGTCCTGGTCCCAGTTTCCTAGCCCAAGTCTGTGTTCCTGTCCCATCTCCTAGTCTGTGTCCAGTCCCGGCTCTAACTCTAGTCCAATCCAGTTCCCAGTTCCACAGTGTCTGTGTCTTGCATTTGAGTCTGCCTTCAATGCCCCCCATATGACACAGAAGCCTCTGAGCTCTGCAGTTCAGCATCCATTTTAGGACGTAGTGCGTAAGGCACTGGATACACTTCATGGAATTTTGGTGTTGCTGCTTCATGAGGTTTAATTCTGGTCTTCATGCCTTTGAGTTTACCAATCCCCTTCTCAGACACCTTCTCATTAGCATTAGGCAGCTATGCCCGTCTCTAGTTAATACTACCGTTTGGGCTACAGTTGCCTGTTGATGATACATTGAGACCTTTGATTATGTGCCAGTTCAGTAGAATTTTTCTCAATCATTCACGTCCAAAGAGAGAAGGCCCTCCACTTTTCAATGCATAAAACTCTCACCTGCTGTGTTTTGCCTGCATACATCACATTTACTTTCAGTCTGCATTTGGAGACTCTTTTTCACCTATGTACATCTTTAGCACCACCGAGGACTTTTCTAATGGTAGCTCAGCAAACAACCTGTTGTAGTCAACCTCTGAAATTGTAGACAAAGCTGAACCTGTGTCCAGCTCCATTTTCAGTTTTACACCAGACACATCCATTGTGATCCATATGATTTTCTGATCTACTTCAATAATACTATGCAGCCCTAGGCATGCCAGCTCACCTTTGTCATACTCTGTGTTGTGCGATTCTGTTTCACATTCAGTCATTTTATCCATTTGTTTAGTTTTGTATTTGTAACTTCTCATTGTGTGGTTTTTTCTTTGGTTGTGCTTTTTTTTGTCCTACTTGCCCACTTGCTCTTGTTGTGACCTTATTTGTGACACTTCCTGCAAACTTTTTCTTTGAACCAACAGTCATTTGTATCATGGGAGGATGTGCCACATTGATAACTTTTTTTGGCTTTTTGCACCATTCAGGGGTTCAGAGGTCCAATTTAATGTCAGAGAAATGTATACAATATACATCCTGAAGTGCTGCAGTGAGCAACAATCCCCCCTCCTCCCATCAGCAAAAAAAAGCAAGCATCGGTACCTCCACCGAGCACTCAGCTTGAGCAAAGCAATAGCAAAGACACAGTCTTGCAGTTACTCCAAAGACTTTGCATTTCATCCGGCATATGACATATTGCACATTCTCTCTCTCTCTCTAATAAGGGAGAAAAAGATATTTCCGTCTTTCATTAGCGAGCTGGGAGACATAACAACCCACTTGCTGGTTTATGATGTTAAAGGTTTGTTACGTCACTATTTCTGAACTCTGTGCCCGGAGATCGCAAAGATCTTAGGTCTCTGGGTCCACAGCAGATATCCCAACTCCCCCGATAATACACGGGTACCCTGCTGTGATACCCACCCTTGATTCACCTGTCTGCAAAGCCCCGAGATTTTAGGCTTTCGAATTCAAGCCAAACTCTCCGCCTGAACCCTTGGAGTGCCGATCAACAGCCAGTCCTGAATCCCCGAGAAAGGGTCCCATTCCCACAAAGAACAGAAGTTAATGTGTAACTCCAGGTCAGGGTCTTCAAAAGAACCATGAAAGGGGAAAATAAAGATATTAAAGATGGAAATAGAGCTGTTTCCGAAGATGCAAGCAAAGGAGTCGCCATTTAGCACCATCTTAACTTCACTCCACCTCCCATTCTAAACACCTTTTCTGTAGTTCTGCTGCATCCTTTGCTGCAGTCTCTAACGATATTGCAATGGTCAATGCCCGTTCTAAGGTAAGGTCTCTTTTGGACAGTAGCCTCTTTTGAGTGCTTTGACTATGCATGCCACATACAAGCGTGTCCCTCAGTGCATCAGAAAGTCCATCGCTAAAGTCACAGTACTGCGAAACTTTGTGCAGTTCTGCAGTGTATTCAGAAATACTTCCATCCTTTGGTTCTTTTTTGCTAAATCTAAATCTTTCAGTTATTACCAGCAGTTCAGGGCTCAAGTGGTTGTGTAAAATTACAACAATTTTGTTGACCGTCTTCCTTACTGACTTTTCAGGAGCTAGCAAGTTGCATAAAAGCCTGTGCGCTTTAGCATCCATTAAACTAAGAAGCCTGAATAGAAACTTTTCTCATCCGTGTTGTTTACATTACAGTACAGTTCAATCCTCTCGATATAGAATTCCCAGTCCTCATTGGCGCTATCAAATTCATCAACATTCCCAACTAAGGTCATCGTCACATTATTTTCACTTTAACTTTGTTAATTGTGCATCTTTCAATGTGCAATATGTAGTTACTCATGCATCCCTTCGTTAGGATCCATGACTGCCTTCTCTGTAATGTTTATCTCATTCCTCTCGCTGTGTCTTCCTGCAAATCCTGCCCTCTGTAACTGTCAGTGCCATTGCTGATATCTGCTGACTTTCAGGTTAGTATTCGTCAGCAATTTGTTGTGTCTGTACAACTACATATCTATTTAAATAAAAGCACACACATGGGAGGTGGCTTCAAATGGTGTATTCACATTGCAGTGAGAGAGAGAGAGAGAGAGCACAGATCAATGTGCATCGGTTAGTTATCAGTCCATACGTAGCGCTTAGGGGAAACGTTGCTCTAATAGAAAGAGATCCATACATTACAGGGACAGATGCTGTTAAGACCTCAGACAGTAAAAGTCTGATCATGGTGGGACTAATATTCTGAGTTGCATATATTTCAATGCAGGAAGTATTGTAGGAAAGACAGATGAGCTCAGAGAATGGACCAACACGTGGAATTATGACATTGTAGCCATTAATGAGACTTGGTTGCAGGAGGGACAGGAATGGTGCCTCAATATTCCAGGGTTCCATTGTTTTGGACACAACAGAGCAGGAGGGATTAAGGTGCCATTACTAGCCAGGGAAAATGTCACAGCAGCGCTCAGTCAGGACAGACTGGAGAACTCATCGAGTGAGGCGTTATGGGTGGAACTGAGGACATAGGAATGGATGACCATGTTAATGGGGCTATATTATAGTCCGCGGGATTTAGAGGAATAAAGTTGTAGAGAGATTGCAGACTGTTGCAAGAAACGCAAGGTTGTGTTAGTAAGTGATTTTAACTTACCACATATTAATTTGGACTCCCATACTGTAAAAGGACCAGATGGGATAAAGCTTGTCTAATGTGTTTAGGAAAATTTCCTGAATCAGTATATAGAATTCCCAAAAGGAGAGTGTACAATACTTGATCTGCTATTTGAGAATGAGACAGGGCAGGTGACAGAAGTTTTGTTGGGGAGCACTTTGCATCCAGTGATCATAATACCATTAGTTTCAAAGTAATTGTGGAAATGGACAGGTCTGGTCCTTAGGTTGAGATTTTGGCAAGTGTGGATTGGGACAGGCTGTTTCCTGGTAAAGGGTACTTGGTGAATGGGAGGCCTTCTAAAGTGAAATTGAGAGTACTAAGCTTGTATGTGCCTGTCAGGATAAAAGACAAGGAGGACAGGTTTAAGGAACCTTGGGTTTCGAGAGATATTGAGGCCCTGGTTAAGAGAAAAAAGGAGGTGCATAGTAGGCATAGGCAGGTAGGAACAAATGAGGTGTTTATGGAGTATATGGAAAGCAAGAGCACACATAAGGAAGAAATCAGGAGGGCTAAAAGAAGGCATGAGTTTGACCTTGCAGACAAGGGACTCTATAGATATGTTAAGAGCAAAATGATTGCAAAGGACAAAATTGGTCCTCTGGAAGGTCAGAGTGGTACTATAGTCTGTGTGTGGAGCAAAACAGGTGGGGAAGATCTTAAATGGATTTTTGCATCTGCATTTACTGGGGAGACAGACACAGAGTATACAGAAGTGAGGCAAAACTGCAGTAAGATCATGAGCCCCATACAGATTACAGAGGAGGAGGTCTTTGCTGCATTGGGACAAATCAGGGTGGACAAATCCCCGGGCCTGAGAAGATGTTCTCTTGGACCCTTTGGGGTTGCACTTCTGTAGGCCCGACCGTGGTCAGTCTTATACACTGTGCGGTAGGGCCCTGAAGAGTCGTCCCAGGTGAGGCAACCTGAATCTGTTTGGGTTATCTATTGTGTCTGGTGCTCCAGGTGCAGCCTCCTCTACACTGGTGAGACCCGTCACTGGGGGAACCGCTGTGTCGAGCACCTCCGCAGTATCCACCACAAGCCGGACTTCCGGGTGGCCAAACATTTGCATTCCCATTCCCATTCCCACTGTGACATGTCAGTCCATGTCCTCCTCTTGTGCCACGATAAGGACAACCTCAGGGTGAAGGAGCAATACTTTATATTCTGTCTAGGTAGCCTCCAAACTGACGGCATGAACATTGATTTCATGTTAATTTTTTTCCCTCTTCCTTTCCTCTTCCTTTATTCCACACTCTGGCCTTTTACCTCTCCTCACCTGCCTATCACTTCTCCCTAGGTCTCCTACTTCCCTTTCTCCCATTCTCTCCACTCTCCTATTAGATTCCTTCCTCTCCTGCCCTTGACCTATCCTACCAACCTGGCTTCACCTGTCATCTTCTAGCTATCCTTCCTCCCCTGCCCCCTCCTTTTTATTCTGGCATCTTCCCCCATTCCTTTCCAGTCCTGAAGAGGGGTCTCAGCCGAAAATGTCAACTGTTTATTCATTTCCCTGGGTGCTGCCTGACCTGCTGAGTTCCTCGAGCTTTGTTTTGTGTGTTGTTTTGGATTTCTCGTGTCTGTAGAATCTCTCGTCTTTATGACTTGCTACCTGACTATTTCTATTTTGCACTATTTATTTGTTATATTGAACCTTATAGTAATTTTTAATATATTGCAGTGTACGCCTGCCACAACACATTTTGCAAAATATATCAGTGATAATAAACCTGATTCTGATTCTGACACAGTTCTTAATGTGTTCTAATTCCAAAGGTAACGCAAGGATGGAATTTTAAATTTGAGATTTTGAAGGGCATGGAGCCCAAATAATTTGTGCACAGGAGAGATGGGATTTTGACCTGGGTTCAATTCCTACTGCTTTCTGTAAGGAGTTTGTACATTCACCCCGTGACCATGTGAGTTTCCTCCGGGCGCTCCAGTTTCCTCCCACATTCCAAAGACGAACCAATTAGTAAGAGGTGGGCATGCTATGTTGGCGCCAGAAGCAGGGCGACACTTGCCGGCTGCCCTCAGGACATATTCGGACTGTGTTGGTCATTGATGCCAGCAACATATTTCACTGTGTGTTTTGATGGACGTGTGACAAATAAAGCTAATCTTTGAATCATGAGTACTGTACTTCTGATTATTATTACCCATTCCTTGAGAACTAATCTTCATCCTTCAACCTAGATCATCTTATTAAACCCAGAATGTATGTTGGCACAGGGTAGTGGTTAGTAGGTGGATGATACTGTCAGTGCAAAAGTATTAAATATTAGTAATTCAAATATCAGTAAATAATTTAAGTTACTTTCATCCCTGCTTGAGAACTAAGCAAAGCAGAAGCCATTGACTAATCAATATTTATTTTATTAACGTTACATCCATGTAGGATGTGATTCATTATTGATTATTAACTGAAAAGTGGCAACATGGACCCAACAGTCTTGCTTCCGTTACTTCAGAAGATGTGCATTCTCAGTTGGTAAGCCAGTTTGATCAAACTTATTTACTTCCAGTGGCACAGCTTTAGGGAAAGACTTGTTTCCATGGTTTCACAGCCCCTGGCATTCCAGAGAACCTGTCACCTCATCCAAAATATGATATTGATTGGTGGAAAAGAGATTGAAGGGGTATCTCTTCCAGTGCTTCCTGGAGGGTGGTGCTGACCTATGGAAGAACGTTGTCTTCAGGCCTCTTCTACGTGGGTTTCCACTGGGACCAACACTGCGGGGAGGGTAGTTTGATTCGCCAGTGTAGATCTTGCCCTTTGTAGAGGTTTTGATGTTGTCAAGATCTCTTTTGTTTCTCCCCTTAAAATCACGGTCTTTTTGTTGCAAGCCCTGTGATTTATTGCTCTTTGCCAAATTGGGACACTTGTTACGTAGGTGGTTATGCAATTTCAGAAAATATTTCTGCCGCTGCTTTGGCTCATTCAGATTGTTCTCCTCCTGGTCTTTCCCATTGAAACTGGTCTCACATGTAATATGTTTGCATGGTGACATGTGCGGTCTGACATGACCTCTTGCACAACTGTTGCAGATAGGCATCTGACGGGGAGCAAAGGTTCTCTCTTTCAACTCATCCACAATGTTCATTTCTTCATCAGAGCTGTGAGAAACAAATTGGCAAATACTCAGTACAAGCATAGAACTTGTTTCCAAGTCCTCCATTATTGGCTATGCATCAATGAGCAAGTAAAAGAGGAGACAATGCATATTCATCTATACTGATGTCGATAGGTTTGGTAACACATATGAGAGCAGGAAGCTGGAAAGAGATGGCGATAAAGAAAATAGGAATGAAGTGTGGGGTCATCTACCTTGTGGGTAAAAGGGATGGAAGAACACTTTCTGAAAAGGGTCCATGGACAGACACAAAATATCCTCACTATCTCCCTGTATCTCCCCTCAAAGAGCCCCTCAGCCTTCCCAAGTGATCTGGAGTTCATCCAGTTCCCTAACGCGGTCTGTTTAAAAAAACCTCCAGCTGGATACAATTCTTGCATGTGTAGTTGAAGGGAGACTGGAGATCTCCCTGCATTCCCACATCTCATAAGAGGGGTGTTCTACTGTCCTGCCTGGCATTTCCACAGCTTTAAGTGTGAAATAAGAAAGAAAGAAACTTGCCCTAGCTAAAATAGTTCTAACCTGCCCAACCTCTCCCTGTAGTAAATCAGGCCCTCAAGTCCGGGCAACATTCTTGTGAATGTATCGTAAATCTTCTTTGCAATCTTTCCATTTCAATTATGTCTTTCCTATAACAGAGTAACCAAAGCTAGACACAATACCCTAGGTGCAGCCTTGTACAACTGCAACTCTGATTGTCATTGCCCCGATGATAAGGTCATCTTCACCATCCTATCTACCTGTGATGCTACTTTCAAGAAACTAAAAACTTGTGCTCCCAGGTAGCTCTGTACTACAATGTTCCCCAGGGTCCTACTACTCATTGTGAAAGTCCTGAAAAGATACTAAGGTTTTCTCAAATATGATGAAGACAGAATTCTGTGAGATACATTATTTGCTACTTCAAGTGACAATAATGGCAGCATGGTAGCGTAGCGATCAGCATAACTCTTTACAGCGCCAGCGACCTTGGTTTAATTTCCGCTGCTGTCTGTCAGTAAGGAGCTTCTACGTTGGTCATAAACTCTCTCTGGTGTGGCAGTCAGTGGCAAAAGGAACCAAAGGGGAATTGGTCGGCATACAGCGAAAGAGAAAGGAAAGGGGTCAGATGGGACTGTTCAGCTAGGAGCTAACTCAGACTCAAAAGGGGATGAGTGGTTTTTCTGTGCCAAAGCAAGGTTGCTTTAAGGTCAAAATGAGAACAATTTTACATTTCTAACACTCACTCATCTCCAGTTTCGCTTTTTGGCAACTGGCAGATCTTCAAGATAAAGAAGAGTACCCTCATGAACAGGTTGTTCTTCTTCAACTGTCTCTCCTTCTGAGCCATTTTGATGAAATATTTAAATGGATATGACTTGCAGATCACTTCCAGCGGCAATAACTTCCTCCTCGTGTTTCACCCTCCCCAAAATGACCAAGCCTGTTCCCAGGGTAATGTGCTGCTACTGCATCATGTTGCCATAGAAACATAAGATTTAGATTGTTGGGGGATTTTAAATAAAAGATGGTAACTGTTACCTTTCTAGATTGAATAAAAGCACAGTGGCTTTGACAAAATCAAGTAGCTTTACTTTATTTGATTTTTAAAAAAAATTTTTTAATTAGTTTTTCAAAACATTTTACAAAATTAAAAACCCCAAATCCCAATGAGGAGCATTAATACAGTGCAAGATTAAGCATACAATAACAATATGCTACACAGGAAGAGAATTTAACAAAAAAGCACCTAAATTAAAGACAAGTGAACTTAGTGTCCTCCCCAAGCCCCACAACACAAGAAAAAAAAACAATTCCAGACCAACCACCACACAGTATAAAGAGTATAAGTCCGGACAGTCAAACTCCCAGACTGTGAATACACTTAGCAACAGAGGATAATAATGCCTACTACCAGAAAAAAAAGGGAGCTGAAAGCAAGCTGAAAGAAGAGAAAAAAAAAGAAAAAAAAACCCTAGTCAAGAGGAAGGTTATGAAAGTACTCGATAAAAGGTCCCCAGACCTTATGGAACTTTAGATCCGAATTAAGAACTGAATAATGAATTTTTTCGAGGTCCAAGCAGGCCATAATGTCGTTAAGCCATTGCGCATGAGTGGGCGGGGCAACATCTCTCCATCTAAGGAGGATCAAGCGTCTCGCCAGGAGAGAGGCAAAGGATAGTATTCGGCATTTGGTCGGACCCAGACATAAATCTGTCTCGCCCCAAAAACCGAACAGAGCAATTAAGGGGTTAGGTTCTAGGTGCTGATTCAGTATACCCGATAATGTAGTGAAGACATCTTTCCAGAATTTCTCCAAGCTAGGACAGAGCCAGTACATATGGATGAGAGAGGCCACGCCCCTCTTGCATTTATCACAGAGCGGACTAATGCCAGGGTAGAATCGAGATAGTTTAGATTTAGACATATGGGCTCTATGAACAATCTTAAACTGTAAGAGGCAATGGCGAGCACAAAGGGAGGTTGAGTTAACCGATTTGAGAACTGAGTCCCAGCTCTCCTCGGATAAGGAGATATTTAAATCCTGCTCCCAGGCCATTTTAATTTTATCCACAGGGACCCGTCGTAAGGCTGCTAGTTTATCTCGGATAATTGAAATTAAACCATTAATACCTAGTGGATTAATGGAAAGAAATAGATCCATAGCATTTTTCGCAGGCATTTCAGGAAAGTTAGGAATTAAAGGAGCAGTAAAGTGTCGGATTTGGAGATATCTGAAAAAGTAAGCGTTAGGCAGGTTGAACTTAACAGAGAGCTGTTGAAAAGAAGCGAAGCGGTTATCAATGAAGAGATCTTCAAAATGTCTAATGCCCTTCCTGTACCAAACATGGAATGCTGAATCGTACATAGTAGGTAAAAAAAGGTGATTATGTGCGACAGGGCTAGAAACGGGTTGGCGTCATTCAATGTCTGTAGTGAGATGCTGAAGATGTTCTATAGGTCAGTTGTGGAGAGCGCCCTCTTCTTTGTGGTGGCGTGTTGGGGAGGAAGCATTAAGAAGAGGGACGCCTCACGTCTTAATAAGCTGGTAAGGAAGGCGGGCTCTGTCGTGGGCAAAGTACTGGAGAGTTTAACATCGGTAGCTGAGCGAAGGGCGCTGAGTAGGCTACGGTCAATTATGGAAAACTCTGAACATCCTCTACATAGCACCATCCAGAGACAGAGAAGCAGTTTCAGCGACAGGTTACTATCGATGCAATGCTCCTCAGACAGGATGAAGAGGTCAATACTCCCCAATGCCATTAGGCTTTACAATTCAACCGCCAGGACTTAAGAACTTTTTAAAAGCTATTATTAATGCTTTTTGAGATAGTGATTTAGATGCATATCATATTTTTTACTGTTAAGTATTGTATGTAATTAGTTTTGCTCCAACAAGTGTATGGGACATTGGAAAAAAAGTTGAATTTCCCCATGGGGATGAATAAAGTATCTATCTATCTATCTACCATAGCATTTCCTGAACTGAGCCCATATACGCAAAGTGTGTCTAACCAGAGGATTAGCTATTGATCTGGGCAGACTGCTAGGGAGTGCAGAGCCAAGAAGTGCAGATATAGATAATTCTTTAGTGGAGCTCAACTCCATTGCCACCCAGTTAGGGCACTCGGGTTGACCGTGGAAGAAAGACCAGAAGGCAGCACAACGTATATTAGCTGCCCAGTAATATAAGCGAAAGTTAGGTAAAGCCATGCCATCCTCTTTTTTAGATTTTTGGAGGTGGATTTTATTATTTCTAGAGCGCTTATTCTGCCACAGATATGACAAAATAATAGAGTCTAAGGAATCAAAAAAAGATTTAGGAATAAAAATTGGGATAGATTGAAATAAGTATAAAAATTACTTTATTTGATTTTAATGGACACTTCATTGTTGAGAACTGAGAAGCCAATCTAGTCCCGAACATCCTCAGTTAGTATTCAGTTCTGAGCTCATCACTCCTTTAAAAAGGCCTGGAAGGTGTTAATAAACACTCCATCTTCAAATGTATTAACAGTAATGAAAACAAAGATTTTTTCTTTGATATTGGAAAGAATATTTAATCTTTAATCTTTATTTACATGTACTATTGTAGAAGTTTGTGGCAGTTCCTCAACACTCAGGATGTTCGTTAAGTTTCCTAGGAGATAAGTGGGAGGTCACAGGATATCACAATGTCACAGCTGACCAATCAGCTAATGTAATGAGATCTGAGTTATCATCAGAACTGAGATAGGTACAGGAAAAGCGCCTGCACTTTAAAAGTTAATTTGGCTCCTGATGTTACATGGGAAAATTTGTGTTTGAAATTAGGGAATAAATTTAATTTAACCACTCAAAGTGAAGCAGATGAGATAAATTATTCACCTGCTCTGCTCTTCACAAACATGAGACCTGCTTCACTGGCTGTCAAATTTTTCTCCATATTAAGGCTGTTCGCCTGACAGTCGCCAGTTCATCACCCATTTAAAACCCTTTGTTTAGTGTTCACATTATTCAACCTTATACTGTAAATTGTAATAGTTGACAAAGATTTTGTAAAAGTGCAGGAAGTCTTCTGCCAGCCACTATTTAAGCTTTTCACACCATTCCCAACCACCCCTCACCCCACCTTTCCTTCCCCTCTCACCTGGATTCACCTATGCCATCAAGTGTTCCTGCCCCTTTCCCCCACCCTTTTATTCTGGATTCTGCCCTCGTTCTTTCCAGTCCTGATGAAGGGTCTCAGCTTGAAATGTCGACAGCTCATTCCTCACCGTGCATGTTGCATTCCTCCAGCATTTTGTATGTGTGTTGTTAACAGGCTCACCCCTATTGACATCAATGGATCTGGGGTTGAGACAGTAAACAGCTTTAAGTTCCTTGGCATCCACATCACTGAGGATCTCATGTGGTCTGTACACACCAGCTGTGTGGTGAAAAAGGCACAACAGCGCCTCTTTCGCCTCAGACAGTTGAGGAAGTTTGGCATGGGCCCCCAAATCCTAAGAACTTTCTACAGGGGCACAATTGAGAGCATCCTGACTGGCTGCATCACTGTACCTCCCTTAATCGCAGGACTCTGCAAAGAGTGGTGCGGACAGCCCAGCGCATCTGTAGTTGTGATCTTCCCATGATTCAGGACATTTAGAAGGGCAGGTGTATAAAATGGGCCCGATGGATCATTGGGGACCCGAGTCACCCCAACCACAATCTATTCCAGGTGCCACCATCCGGGAAATGGTACCGCAGCATAAAAGCCAGGACCAACAGGTTCCAGGACAGCTCCTTCCACCAGGCCATCAGACTGATGAACTCACGCTGATTTGAGTGTATTTCTATGTTAAATTGATTGTTCTATTAATTATAAATTACTACGATTGCACATTGCACATTTAGACGGAGACGTAAAGATTTTTACTCTTTGTGTATGTGAACGATGTAAGAAATAAAGTCAATTCAATTCATTTCCTGCATCTGTAGAATCTCTTGCCTCTCCATTAGTCTTGGTGGACTGTTCCCAGGGTTATCGATGAAGTTACAATAATTAGTGCTGTATTTGTCACTCTCCATAATCAGAGATTAGGTTTGTCATCATCATTAATTATAATAGTTGCTCCTGCCTTTGTCCACACACCACTTTATAAAAGGCTTACACTTTGGTTGGTTGCCATATTGTCCACGCATGTCCTTTCATGATCTTTATTTTTCTGTAGCTGGGTTTCATTTGGCAGCTTGTGGTGTCAACATGTTAAATCACACAAATGTGAGAACTGGAGGTGGTCGTTCATCCACTGAAGCCTGCTCTGTCATTCATGAAAGTTATGAATGATCTGTATATTAACTCAGATGATCTTCTCCTTAGTGAAGCAAATCCCCATTCACATGCTCTATTTTGTGATGAAATGTTTCCCAATTCTATGGGCTCTAATTTGCCCATGTTCCTTGTTATGAATTTTGCCTCTCTCCTTTGATGCTCCCTATTGGATTCTTCAGACACTCAAACACTCCAATGAGCTCATCCAACTTGCCCCCATTAGGGATTTCCCAGTCTCCTCTCCAGATCTGAACCCATTGGCACCCCCTGACCCCTCACCATTGACATATCAGGTAGCAATATCAGTCAAGTGGCAGCTTGACCAGAAAGAAGTCAAGGTGTAAGAAAAGGATCCCTGTGTATATGATGAATGAACTCCAGCTGGATACGGGTATGTATTATAACTAACGTTTCGAGGAGAAACTCTGCCAGCGTCTTCAGGGATGATGCCTGGGCATGTCTAGTCTGGTGATATTTATATCCCTATAGTCTATCTCAAAAGCCATTGAAATAAAGCTAGAGGAAAAGAATTTTAACAAAGACAAATGTCTTGCTCTAAGTAAGAACTGGAATTTGAATATGTAAACAGGGCGGGACAGCGGAAATCTGACTGGATGAGGACTAACCAATCAGAAGGGATGGACTACGGGGATATTAATACCACCAGACTAGACATACCCAGGCATCATCCCTGAAAAAAATGGCAGATTTTGTCATAAAAGCATCGGTTATTATTGATACTTGTACCTGTCTGGAAGCCCGAGAAGAGCTTATTCAGTCAAGATGTAGTTAGCTTCCTTTGTTGTCTCCGCATTTACCTTATTGCTGCCAGGGACAAAAGAAGGGTGAGATCTCAACATCTGCATTCTACACATCTTCCAGAGGTACACAGGAGCACAGGGCAGAACAGCACATCTCCAGACCAAAGTCTTCATTGTGATGGACAGATATGAACTGAGTCTTTGTGGGTTTGTAATATTCCTTCTAGATAAGCAGGGCAACACAGAGTGTAGCTAGGTTACAAATGCCAGATATATGAGTTCCCATATTATTAATTACATATGTCCAACATACTGTATATACATACATTTGTTTCTATGAGTGCATAACTAGTATTTTCTCCCCCCCCCCTCCCACTTTTATTAATTGTCCTCCCATTTTAGGGTTGTAAAGAAAGCTTTTTGACACATTGGTCTTCATAAATCAAAGCATTTGAGTACAGGAGATAGGATGTTATATTGAAATTATTAATAATACTTTATTGATCCTGAGTGGGAAGTTCTTTCATTTCGCAGCAACAATTAAAAACACAACTTAGTGTACAGACTTAACTAATGATAAAGTACAGAATAATATAAGCAATAATAATGAACCAATGTGCAATAATGTACTAAATAATAAAGCAGATAATATTGTACTCTGATGTGTGTTCCCCTGTTGCACAGAGATGAACTGTTGGTATATGCTTATTGCATTTGGTACAAAAGATTTCCTGTAACAATCCTCGTAACTGTGGAGCTGAATGAGTCTGTTTGAAAGGTGCTCCACTGCTTATTCAGTAGGTCATGGAGAGGATGTGCTAGATTGTCCATAATGGATAACAGTTTGTATAGTTCTGGGTTGTAGCCAAGGACAGATCCAGCCTTTCTGATAAGTTTATTTAGTCTTTTTGCATCACCAGCACTGATGCTGTTCCCCCAACATAAAGCAACAAAGACTGCACTCACTACAACAGACTGCTAAAAGATCTCCAATGTCTTGCTGCACACATTGAAGGATCTCAGCTTCCTTAGAAAATAGTCTGCTCATCCCCTTCTTGTAAACAGCCATGGTGTTGCTTTAACAGACAAATCTGTTGTCGAGGTGAGCACCCAAGTATTTGTACTCCTCCACCACCGCAACCTCCTCTCCCATAGGACTGAGGACTCATGACAGTCCTCTTCCTCTCAAGCTCAATCACCATCTCCCTGGTTTTGGCCACATTCGGTAGCAGGTGATTCTTTCCGCACCATTCCACAAACTTGTCCACCAGTCCTCTGTACTCCAACTCCTGCCCATCTCTGATACACCCAACCACTGCAGAGCCATCAGAGAACTTTGCAAAGTGACAAGGCTGAAAATCTGAGGTGTACAGTGTGATCAGAAAAGGAGACAGGACAGTCCCTTAAGGGGCTTTATTATAATTAAACAAGGATTCAGGAAATGACCTACATGCAAATTCATCATCATCATCATCATTATGTGCCATGTTGAATGATGTAAGTGATCACGGTCTTTGACCATGATTGTTCTTGGCAAATATTTCTACAGAAATGCTTTGCCATTGCCTTCTTCAGGGCAGTGTCTTGACAAGATGGGTGACCCCAGCCATTATCAATACTTTTCAGAGTTTGTCTGCTTGGCGTCAGTGGTCACATACAAATTAGTGCCAGAAGATGACCATTCAGTTTAACAAAGTACATTATAGATGTGAACAGTATTAAGACAGAACATAGAGACTAGTAATAAACAACTCATTCTTGCATTTGCTGCTGAGAGTTTTTATAAAGCATATTAATGACCTGGACTTCAGAATCAGAATCAGGTTTATTATTACTGACATGTGTCGTGAAATTTGTTAACTTAGCAGCAGCAGTTCAATGCAATACATAATAGAGAAGAAAAATAAGCAAATCAATTACAGTATACGTATATTGAATAGATTAAAAATCGTGCAAAAACAAATAATATATATTTAAAAAAGTGAGGTAATGTTCACAGGTTTAATTTCCACTTAGAAATCAGATAGCAATGCCATTTGCACAGACTAGGTAGATGAGTTTGCACATCCTCGGTGTTTCCACGTCTCAAAACATGTTGATTGGTAGGTTAAATATTTATGGTCATTTGCTCTGGGTGATATAAGAACCATGAGAGGGAATGTTGCTAGTGAAACAGGTACCCTCTGTTATTATTTCCACCCTTCCCTCCTTCATCTGTCAATCACCTTTTCTCACCTGGATCCACCTATCACCCGCCAACTTGTGTGCCACCCCTTCTCCTCACCTCTTTGAACGGGTTTTCTCCCCTCCATCCTTCAGTTCAGATGAAGAGTCTCAACACATACGATGACTGCCTGTTTCCTTCCACAGGTGCTGCCTAACCAACTGAGTTCCTCCAGCAGTTTGGTTTTTGAATTAGCACATGGCTCAGCTTCACTTTGTGTGTTAAGGTATTAATAGGTGAAGCAACGGCGAAAAGTACTGCTTTTTTTGCTCTAATTGTATCTTTCTTATATATATTTTTAAAAATTATGCTCAATGTATATTTTCCTTGTGGATGCTGTTTATATGATGTTATCTGCCTGTGATGCTGCTCCAAGTTTTGAATTGCCCCTGTGCAATATGCAATATTGCAATAAACTTAACTTTGACTTTGACGGAAGAAAACGAGAAATGCAAAAGTTTTCAGTTGTCTGTTTCAGCGGAAGGCACATAATGGCTTCATGGTGCAATTTGATTTAATTACATTATTATAGAAATCTAACCATTCTTGAAGTTAACATTCTAATTGAATTTCCTGACGACTATATTCATTATTCCTATTTATTCATTTTGTAATTTATAGTAACTTTATGTCTTTTCACTGCACTGCTGCTGCAAAGCAATACTTTTCACATCATATAAATAAACTTGATTCTGATTTCCAATTGGATTTATTTCTTTGAATCCTTGTTTTCGATTTCATGCAGAAATATTGGGGGTGGGCAGTTAGTATTTTGTCAGTAGCACAACACTGGTGCAAATATGTGCCCTAACCCAACACCCATTCTATTGTTTTTCTATTCATCTCTCAACATCAATTTATACCAAGGTTCAATAGAATCATGCAGTCGCATGATCTGCCTATATTTCTCATTCAACCACTTTCCAGTAGGTGGCGGTCTAAGCACATAGATTGCTCTCAAACTGTGATACAAGAGATCCTGCAGGGTAATGCACATAAAACGTTGGCGGAATGCCGACTGTCTATTCATTTCCATAGACGCTGCCTGACCTGCTGAGTTCCTGCACCATTTTGTGTCTGTTTATTATAGAGCCTTGTGAATAGGAATTGTTGGAATAGCTGACTATTCTTTGCTTCATATATTAATAATATTGTATTTTTTGTTGAAGTGCATGTTCTTTTTTTTATTTCTCACAGCTTTTTTTCATGCTGTTGACAGCATATTTTCTTTCATGATGATTCCATTTATATTGAATTAACAAACACTAGTTTGATTCCATATACTGTATACCTCATCAGGCCAATTTCCCTCATTGGGCTTCTCTGTTCATAAGAAGCTACCAAGCTAGTTGGATAAAATTTGTTGGCTTTGTCATGCTTATCCAAGTATCTCCCTGATTATTGTTTCTGGAATGTCCCTATCACTAGTTTGTATTTACTGGATTGACCTTGTACTCCTTTTTTGATTCCAGCTTACCCAGACCATATCTGTTTGCATCCCATTGAAAATGTCTCCTCTTCTATTATAATCACTTTGGAGTGTTTTACATCCCTTTCTAAATCTTAAGATATTATGATTAGTGTCTCATAGCTGTTCCACTTGGGCTTATGTCACCTTCTATGTAGGGTCAGAAATATACTAATTCAGAAAGTTCTTCAAAACACACTTTACAATGTTCTCATTGCTGCCTATATTATTGCTACCTCAGTCTATTTTTTGAATAGTTGAAATCCCCCATTATTAGTAAACTGCATTTTTTGACATCTCTGGAAATTTCAGAGGTTTCAAAGGTACATTTAATGTCAGGGAAATGTATACAATACACATCCTGAAATGTTTTTTCTTCACAACCATCCACGAAAACAGAGGAGTGCCCCCAAAGAATGAACTACAGTTAAATGTTAGAACCCCAAAGTCTCCCTCCACCTCCCCTCCCTCCTGCATGTAAGCGGCAGCAAGCAATGATTCCCCCCCTCCCCCCACTGGCAAAAAAAAATCGGCACCCGCCTCCGAGCACTCAAGCGTGCAGTAAAGCAACAGCAAAGACACAGACTTGCAGTACCCCAAAGACTTCACATTTCACCCGGCATTCGACATACCACAGGCTCTCTCTCTCTTTCTCCCTAATAAAGGAGAAAGAGGTGTCTCCGTTTCACAGCAAGAGGGGAGACATAACAAACAACTCGCTGGTTTACGATGCTAAAAGTCCGTTGCGTCACTTTTTCTGAGTTCTGTGCCCAAAGATCTCAGGTCTCTGCGCACACAGCCAAAGATATTTTGACTCCCACAACACACCAATCTCCTGCGAGACACCGACCTCCGATCCACCTGTCTCCAGAGGCAGGAGATCGTGGGCCTCTAAAGGTGAGCTGAGCTCTTAGGCTGCATCCTTGGCATGTCGAACAACGGCCAGTCGTGAAACCCTGAGGTTCCTGAAAAATAGAGATATTAAAGGTGGAGATAGAACTGTTTCCGAAAATTCCCAGAGAATTCTCTCATCATCCTTCTGCCCAGTTATTGGTTGATGGAATTGGTTCAAGTTCAATGTATTCTCATTCAACTATATACCTGTATACCTCCAGACCAAGGTGTACAACACAGTATATATAACTCACACACACCACACATAGAGTAATATTAACCACAAATAAATTAACCCCAGAATAGTCCCAGTAGTGATATCACACCCCTGTTTTACCTTAACTCTTGACACATCCCATCCATGATCATTCCAGGCCATTCTCTCTCTCCGACCCTGCCATCGTCTCAGAGTGGTCTCTCTTCCTCCTTTCTTCTTTGTCTCATGAAACATATATTTTGATATGTTGAAAGTTTCTGCTGTAGGCAGTCAGATTTAGTATGAGTCTCCTCTGGTACTCCAGCGCACTTTGTAATGAAATGCTTGCCACTTTACTTCTCACTCTTCTCCTCTAGAGATTAGTGCTCAGTGGTTGAAAAAGAAAAAGATTAATGAAGTCAAATGTGAGCTCATGGAATTTGCTAAAAGGAATCAAAAAGCAGATTATAATCTAAATGTGGATCAAATGTGTGAAGTCCAGAGGGATCAAGGTGCCCTAGTGTATAAATCACAAAAAAACTTTGGAATAAGTCCAACACATAGTTTAGAAGGCCCATGGCAGTTTAGCCCATTTTGCAGTGGGGTTGGACTTCAAGAGTAAGGTAGTTTTACGACAGTTGTACAGTCTCGGTGGGACCATATCGGGAATGCTGTGCACAGTTTTGGTCTGGTTACCTATTAAGGATATAGTAGCGTTAGAGGCAATTGAAAGGAGGTTCACTAGGCGAATTCCTGGGATGAGAAGGTTGTCCTATCAAAAGTGTCTGGACAGGTTAGGTGCGTAGTTCTTAAATTTTATAAAATCCTAAGGGGGCTTCATGAGGGAATATGGTTACAAGATAAGGCAGTGGTCATTTAGATAGTGCATAAAATGTCCACTCTCGGAGGGTAGTGAACTTCTGGAATTCTCTGCCTTGAGGGTGGTAGAGAATAGACCAGTATCAACCAATAGACCAATATTTTAGGTAAATTGGAAATGCAAAGTTCAGGGAACTAGGGGTATGGGAAACTAGCACAGAAGGCAAGCTGAGGCTAGCATTGATGAACCATGATCATAATGAGTGGTGGAGCAGGCTTGAGAGGCCTGGTGGCCTACTTCTGCTCCCTATAGTCTTGTGATATATGACGATTAAATAGTTCCCTAGAGGGATAAGCTTGACTGGACCTCACAATCTAAAACATTGACAAATTTCTATTGCTGTGTAGTGAAAAGTTTATTGACTAATTACATTACGGCCTGGTATGGAAGCACCAAAGCCTTTGATCAGAAAATCCTACAAAAGGTAGTGAATTCGGTCCAGTACATCACAGGTAAAGCCCTCCCCACCTTTCAGCACGTCTACATGAAACACCGTTGTCAGAAAATAGTATCCATCATCAATGATCTCCATCACCCAGGCCATGCTCCTTTCTCACTGCTGCCATCAGATAGAAGGTACAGGAGCCTCAGGACTCGCACCACCAGGTTCAAGGACAGATACTACCCCTCAACCATCAGGGTCTCGAACACAAGGGAATAACTACACTCACTTGTCCATCCATTGAAATGTTCCCCCAACAAATGATCTCACTTTAAGAACTCTTTACCTTGCTTTCTCATGTTCTCATTATTTATTGCTATTTATTTATATTTGCATTTGCACAGTTTGTTGTTTTCTGCACTCTGGTTGATCCTGTTATAGTTACTATTCTATAGATTTGCTGAGTATGCCCACAGGACAATGAATCTCAGGGCTGTGGAGACTATATGTACTTTGATAATAAAAAATTACTTTGAACTTTACTTTGATCAATCTACTTCGTTATGTCCTACACCTCATGGTTTACCAGCATTGAACTTTCTGTAGCTGTTATATTGTATTATTGTTACTAACTTACCTTTTTCAACTTCAATAAGCAGTATTGTGGAAATAATAAATTTCTTTCAATTCCAGTTCCAGCGCTCAGTGAGGGGTCAATGCTGAATGTGGAGGGTGAGTACTCTTTGAGAGAGGGTGACTGGTCACCGGGCCAAAGATTTGTGGTGTGCTGTAACCCACATATCAGTTAGTTAATAAATATATTGCTATTTGATGAAAAATTTACAATTTGATCAATATTTTGCGCAAGATTTCTCCTGCCAACTGGTCTCCATTTCACTGGTGTGTACTTTGGCAACAAATTATTCTACATCTAAGAGTTGTTGAAAACAATCCCACTTCAATCCTTTCAGTCACTTCTGCAGTCCGACCATTCCGTGGATATTTTTAACGATCTTCATGCCACACCCATACTGCAAGAAGCTGGACTTAGCTCTCTATCTATTGTCCTATCCACAACCCTTTGCTAAATCCAGAGCAATCCAGAGCAATCCAGAGCCCGATTCTCATTCTGTCCACTCAGAAAAGTCATCCATTTCTATGATATTTATATCTGCATGTGTCCTCAGAGTCCACCTGCAGTTTTGTTGTTCTTACCCTGCCCGGGGTGATCTTTTGATAACTCTGTCCTCTTGATGAATAGAACCATATTTTGCCCGTGTGTCTTTTGGATTTTGGACCAGCTCCCTCTATAACAAACTATTCTGAATGCCTAAGGCTCCACATAATGTATTATATGCCCCAGGCACCTTTATTCTTGTCAGATTCACCAATCTCAAACTCAGGAAACTTCTTCCTAATGTTGAGGTTAAGCACTTTCCTTATTGTTTTCTGTTATCATGTTCTGTCATTTTGTGTTCGCCTGGGATTAATTTGTCCTGTGTGTTCTTTTCTTTTAGCTTAAGTGAATCTTACTGTTTTCTCTAGGGTTGTTTCCTATTTTGCCTTACGGCACATACTGACAGTAGAATGCACACCTTGGAACATGACAATGTAGAAATAAAGTGAATTAAATTGAATGAAAATAATTTGCATATTATAATGATGGGCAACGGACAAGAAGCACAGTGAATTTTAAATTTATTTGCTAGTTTTCCAGGCTTCAGGCACATTGGTTTGCAATCTAGGAAGGCTCTTTCTGAGTACTGACTGATATTGTCTACTGCAGCCAACTGAAATCAATCTGCTTTATGACCTTGGCATAAATGCTACAACATAAGATCCTTAAACATGAACACTTGTGTTTAAATGTTTTTGTAATCTGTCTTATTTTTGGTGGCTCTGCATTTCACATCCAACAGGTTAGTGACTTGGAACCTCTGAAGAGAAGAGACTCACTGCCATACCGATTGTACTCTGACTGACTGTAGGCCCCACCCTATGACACCTCATCACTACGCTGCTTATTGCTGCTCCCTCTCGGGTGGCGTACTCTGATTCCTATCGATTTATATTCATTTTTGAGTCATTATCATGAGTGGAGGCAGAGGGTACTAAACCCTTACTTCCGCTATGTCGATATTCAGTTTGTTCATTATGTGCTGAGTCGTATGATAGAGGCGATCATGGTCTTTCCATGACCATGATTGTTCTTGGCAAATGTTTCTACAGATGTGGTTTGCCATTGCCTTCTTCAGGGCTGCGTCTTTGCAAGCCGGGTGACCCCCCCCTCCCAGCCATTATCAATACTCTTCAGAGACTGTTTGCTTGGCGTCAGTGGTCGCATAACCAGGACTTGTGATATGCACCAGCTGCTCGTACGACTGTCCACCACCTGTTCCCATGGCTTCACGTGATCCTGATTGGTGGAGGGGGGGACTAAGTTGGTACTACACCTTGCCCAAGGGTGACCAGCAGGCTAGCGGAGGGAAGGAGCACCTTACACCTCCTTTGGTAGAGACGTATCTCTGCCCAACTACATTCAGTACCTCCAAAGAAAACGACTCACCTGAGCTAGACTTAGGGGGGAAAAAAATCAAAGCTAGTTAATTACGGATGAGTTACCAATTGGAATTTCCCGAAGTACTTCATTGATACTGGAATGCGGAGGCTTTGGAGAGGATGCAAAAGTAGTTTAACAGGATTAGAGGGCATGTGTTTCAAGAACAGGCTGAATGAACTTGAATTGGAGGGTATGTGCTGCAAGGAGATGTTGGATAAACTTAAGTTGTTTTTCCTGGAGCAAAGGAGGCTGAGGGGAGATTTGATAGAAGTTTATCAGACTGCGGAGACATAGAAAGGGTAGACAGTTGGTATCTTTCTCCCGGGGTTGAAATATCTAATATTAGAGGAGACTCATTTAAATGAGAGAGGGTATGTTCAAAGGAGATGTGTGGGGTAGGTTTTTCCACACAGAGAGTTGTGGGTGCTCTATTGGGCTGCCAGGGGTGGTAGTGGAGGGAAATACAAAAGAATTGATTAAGAGACTCTTAGACATGTACACAAATGTACAAGGAATGAAGGGATATGACCTTTGTGGAGGGATTAGTTTAGTTAGGAGTTTAATTAGTTCAGCACATTATCATGCGCTGAAGGGCCATTTCCTGTGCTGTATTGGTCTACATTCTGTGGCACTCTCCCATCACTTTGCCTGGGCAGTGTTGTAAAAAATCTGGAGCCTCCTCCTGATAACAAATAAATTGGCCAGGGATATCCTATTGCTCTATCACAGTGTCAATGATTCGTGCAACAGAGAAACAAACGAGTCAGTTCATGTCATCTTTGCTAACACATTACAAGTCTTAGAGTAATTTCCATTCCTCTGTCTTACTCACATAATTTCTTAAGACCAGAAGATATAGGAATGGAATTAGGCCATTTGGCCCCTCGAGTCTGCTCTGCCATTTGAAAATGGCTGAAGCATTTGCCTCTCAACCCCATTCTCCTGTCTTCTCCCTGTAACTTTTCACGCCCTGACTTATCAAGAATCTATCAACCTTCGCTTAAACACACCCAATGACATGGCCTCCACACAGGCTTCTGGCAACAAATTCCACAGATTCACCACCCTCTGGTTTAAGAAATTCCTCCTCATCTCCGTTCTAAATGGACGTCCCTCTATTCTGAAGTTGTTCCCTCTGGTCCAAGGCTTCCCCACTTTAGGAAACATCCTCTCCACATCCATTCTATCTAGGCCTTTCAACATTCAATAGGTTTCAATGAGATCCCCCCTCATTCATCTAAATTCCAGTGAGTACAGGCCCAGAGTCATCAAATACTCCCATTATGATAAGCCTTTCATTCCTGGAATCATTCTTGTGAACCTCCTTTGAATCCTCTTCAACGTCAGCACATTCTTTCTTAGATCAAGTTGTTTACAAATACTCCAAGAGAGGCCTCACCAGTGCCTTACAAAGCCTCAGCATTACATCCTTGCTTTTATATTCTGGTCCTCTCGAAATGAATGCTAACATTGCATTTGCCTTCCTCACCGCCAACTCAACTTGCCAATTAATCTTTAGGGAATCCTGCATGAGGACTCCCAATCCCTTTGCACCTCGGATTTTGGAATTTTCTCCCCATTTAGAAAATAGCCCATTTTTTATTATTTCTACCAAAGTGCATGACCATATACTTCCTGACACTGTATTCCATCTGTCATTTCTTTGCCTATTTTCCTAACCTAAGTCCTTCTGCAGTTTCCCTGCTTCCTCAACACTATCTGCCCTCTACGTATCTTTGTATTGTCTGTAAGCTTGGCCACAAGCCACCAAATCTGTAATCCAAATTATTGATGTACAGTGCCTATAAAAAGTATTCACCCCCCCCCAAGAGTTATCATGTTTTATTGTTTTACAGCATTGAATCACAGTGGATTTAATTTGTTTTATTTTGACACTGATCAACAGAAAAAGACTCTTGTGTCAAAGTGAAAATGGATCTCAACACAGTGATCTAAATTAATTACAATTATTAAACACTAAATAATTCATTGCATAATTATTCACCCCCTTTAATATGACACACCAAATCATCACTGGTGTGGCCAATTGGTTTCAGAAGTCACATAATTAGTTAAATGGAGATCTGTTTTTGGAGACCTGTGTGCAGTCAAGGTGTTTAATCCGATTGTAGTAAAAATCTGCTCACCAGACCTGGAATATCTAGCAGTAAAGTGCCGTTCTTTTTACCTGCCATGGGAGTTCTCTGGGGTCAATTTGGTAGTAGTATACACTCCACCTGAGGTCAATGTCAAGCAGGCTTTAGATGATCTGAGTAATGGGATCAACATGCACGAAACAGCGCACCCTAACGCCTTCACCATTGTTTTGGGAGATTTTAACCAGGCCACTCTGAAAAAATCACTAAGCAACTATCATCAACAGATCATTTGCAATACCAGAGGAAATAACACACTGGGCCATTGCTACACCACCATCAAGAATGCCTACCGTGCTATTCCACGCCCTCACTTCGGGAAGTCTGATCACCTAGTTGTACTTCTACTCCCTGAGTATAGGCAGAAACTGAAGACTGCAGCACCAGTAGTGAGGACCAAGAAGGTATGGACAAGGGAAGCACAGGAGCACTTACAGGAGTGCTTTGAATTGGTGGACTGGACTGTATTCAGGGAGTCATCCTCAAACCTGGATGAGTATGCTGCAGTTGTTACCGACTTCATTAAAACCTGTGTGGATGAGTGTGTGCCTACAAAGACTTGCTGTACATTCCCAAACCAAAATCTGTGGATGAACCAGGAGGTACGTCATCTGCTGAAAGCTAGATCTGTGGCATTCAAGTCTGGTAACCCAGGTCTGTACCAGTAAGCCAGGTATGATTTGCGGAGGGCTATTTCAAGGGAGAAGAGACAATTTTGCACAAGGTTGGAGGCGACATTAGATGCACGGCAACTCTGGCAGGGTCTGCAAGACATTACTTCCTACAAAGTGAAACCCAATAGCATGAATGGCAGCAATGCTTCACTGCAAGGTGAACTCAACGGCTTCTATGCACACATTGAAAGGGAGAACACAACTACAGCTGTGAAGATCCCTGCTACCACACCTGATGACCCTGTGATCTCTGTCTCAGAGGCCGATGTTAGACTGCCTTTAAAGAGAGTGAACCCTCGCAAGGCGGAAGGTCCAGATGGAGTACCTGGTAAGGCTCTGAAAACCTGTGCCAGCCAACTAGTGGGAGTATTCATGGATATTTTCAACTTCTCACTGCTACGGGCAGAAGTTCCCACTTGCTTCAAAAAGGCAACAATTATACCAGTGCCTAAGAAGAATAATGTGGGCTGCCTTAACGACTATCGCCTGGGAGCACTCACATCGACAGTGATGAAATGCTTTGAGAGGTTGGTCATGACTAGACTGAACTCCTGCCTCAGCAAGGACCTGGACCCATTGCAATTTGCCCATCACCACAATAGGTCAAAGGTAAATGCAATCTCAATGGCTCTTCACACAGCTTTCGACCACCTGGACAACACAAACACCTACGTCAGGATGCTGTTCATCGACTATAGCTCAGCATTTAATACCATCATTCCCACAATCCTGATTGAGAAGTTGCAGAACCTGGGCCTCTGTAGCTCCGTCTGGAATTAGATCCTCGACTTCCTAACCAGAAGACCACAATGTGTGTGGATTGGTGATAACACATCCTCCTCACTGGCACACCTCAGGGTGTGTGCTTAGCCCACTGCTCTACTCTCTATATACACATGACTGTGTGGCTAGGCATAGCTCAAATACCATCTATAAATTTGCTGATGATACAACCATTGTTGGTAGAATCTCAGGTGGTGACGAGAGGGCGTACAGGAGTGAGATATGCCAACTAGTGGAATGGTGCCGCAGCAACAACCTGGCACTCAACGTCAGTAAGACGAAAGAGCTGATTGTGGACTTCAGGAAGGGTGAGACAAAGGAACACATACCAATCCTCATAGAGGGATCAGAAGTGGAGAGAGTGAGCAGCTTCAAGTTCCTGGGTGTCAAAATCTCTGAGGATCTAACCTGGTCCCAACATATCGATGTAGTTATAAAGAAGGCAAGACAGCGGCTATGCTTCATTAGGAGTTTGAAGCGATTTGGTATGTCAACAACTACACTCAAAAACTTCCATAGTTGTACCATGGAGAGCATTCTGACAGGCTGCATCACTGTCTGGTATGGAGGGGCTACTGCATAGGACCGAAAGAAGCTGCAGAAGGTTGTAAATCTAGTCAGCTCCATCTTGGGCACTAGCCTACAGCGTACCCAGGATGAATGGGGAAAACGTGCAGTGTCCAGATGTGCAAAGCTGATAGAGACCTATCCACACAGATTTAAGACTGTAATTGCTGCCAAAGGTGCATCTACTAAATACTTACTTGAAGGGGGGGGGGGGGGGTGAATAATTATGCAATCAATTATTTTCTATTTTATATTTGTAATTAATTTAGGTCACTTTTAGAGATCTGTTTTCACTTTGACATGAAAGAGTCTTTTTCTGTTGATCAGTGTCAAAAAAGCCAAATTAAATCCACTGTGATTCAATGTTGTAAAACAATAAAACGTGAAAACTTCCAAGGGAGTGAATACTTTTTATAGGCACCTAATGTGAAAATAAGCAGTCCCAAAACTGACCCCCTGCAGAACACCACTACGGTAGTTACCGACACCAGTCAGAAAAGGCTCCCTTTATTCCCAATCAGCTGAAGCTCTATCCATGCTAAAATCTTTCCTGTAATGCCATCGAGTCTTACCTTGTTTAGCAGCCTCATGTGCGGCACCTTGTCGAATGCCTTCTGAAAACCTAAGGACACAACATCAACCGATTCTCTTTTGTTGATCTACTTGTAATTTCCTTAAAGAATTCCAATAAATTTGTCAGACAAGATTTTCCATTAAAGATACCAAACTGACTTTGTACTATTTTATCAAGTGCCTCCAAGTACCCTGAAGCCTCATCTTTAATAATCAATTCCAACATCTTCCCAATTACTGGGTTCAGGACAACTGGCCTATAGTTTTCTTTCTTCTGCTGCTTACTTTCTTGAAGAGTGAGGTGACATTTGCAAGTTTCCATTCCATGTCAGCATCTAGTGATTATTGAAAGATCATCGCTGATGCATCCACAATCTCTTCAGCTGCATCTTTCTGAACCCTGGTGTGCCGTCTATCTGGTCCAGGTGACTTATCTATCTTTTGACCTTGCAGCTTCCCAAGCATCTTCTCCTTAGTAATAGCAATTACACTTACTTCTGCCCCCTGACACTCTCGAATTTCTGGCACACTGCTAGTCTCTTCCACGGTGAAGACTGACGCAAAATACTTATTCAGTTCATCTGTCATTTCCCTGTCCCCCATTACTACCTCTCCAGCATCATTTTCCAGTGCTCTAATATCCACTCTCATCTCTCTTTTACTCTTTATATATCTGAAAAATCTTTTTGATATTATTGGCTAGCTTACCTTCATCTTTTCCATCTTTATGGCTTTTTTGGTTGCCTCTGTTGGTTTTTAAATTCTTTTTTTTGTATGTTCTCTTGGATCTATTTCCTATGACCCCGTTTCCTTCTATTAAGTTCCACATTACACAGCATTAAAATCGGATGGCAGAGTGGTGCAGCTGGAAGGACCATTACCTCTTTGCATCAACGACCCTGGTTCAATCCTGAGCTCTGGCGCTTGTCTGTGTGGAATCTGTACTTTCTCCTTGTGACTGTGTAGCCTTCTGCCAGGTGCTGCAGTTTCCTCCCATATCCCAGACATCAATTTGGTAGGATATTTGGCTCAAGTTCAAGTTTATTGTCATTGAACACATGTATACCATCAAACAAAACAACATTTCTCTGGACCAAGGTACACAACACTACATATAACTCTTGCATACAATGCATAAAGTAATTTTGCCGCAATTAAATTAACAAATAATAAGGTGCATTTATGACACAAGTTAAACATAAACCGTATAATGCTACTGGTGCTTCATACATGATGAGACCTGAGACCTGAGTGGCAGCAGGGAGTTCAGTAGTCTCGTGGTTTGGCAGAAGAAGCAGTTTCCCATCATAACAGTCCTTGTCCCAGTGGTGTGGTACCCCCTGCCTGATCGTAGGGGGCTCAGAGAGATTGTTGGACGGATGGGAGGGAACGTTCACATTGCTATGGGCCAGTGTATGCAGGCTCTGGATAAATATCTCCAATGGGTGGAAGAGAGACCCTGATGATCCTCTCAGCAGTCCTCACAATCCTTTGCAGGGTCTTGCAATCAGATGCCTTGCAATTCGGGTACCAGACAGTAATGTAGCTGGTCAGGACACTCTTGATGATGCTTCTGTAAAAATTGATTAGAATGAGATTAGAATCGATTTGAGTGTGTAGTGATAGGGGGAGGTAGATGAGAGAATAACGTGGTATTGTGCAGGATTAGTGTAAATGGTTGGTGCAGCCTTGGTGGGTGAATGGTCTATTTCCATTGTCATATTTCTCTGGGAACACTCATTCTTTTCACCACTGCCACTGACTTCTTCCCCGACACTCCCAATGACACTCGCTTCCTTTACCAACTACATTTAGCGGCCATTTTATTAGGCACCTCCTGGCCACTGTGTGCATGCTTGTGGCCTTCTGCTACTGTAGCCCATCCACTTCAAGGTTCAGAGATGCTCATCTGCCCATCACTGTTGTAACGTGTGCTTATTTGAGTTACTGTTGCCTTTCTGTCAGCTTGAACCAGTCTGGCCATTCTCCTCTGACCTCGTCATTAACAAGGTGTTTTTGCTCACAGAACTGTTATGCTGATAAGTGTGAGGTGCTACACCTTGGTAGGAATAATCCAAATAGGACATACACGGTAAATGGTAGGGCATTGAGGAATGCAGTAGAACAGAGTGATCTAGGAATAATGGTGCATAATTCCCTGAAGGTGGAATCTCATGTGGATAGGGTGGTGAAGAAAGCTTTTGGTATGCTAGCCTTTATAAATCAGAGTATTGAGGATAGGAGTTGGCATGTACTGTTAAAATTGTACAAGGCATTGGTGATGCCAAACTTGGAGTATTGTGTACAGTTCTGGTCACTGAACTGTAGGAAAGATGTCAACAAAATAGAGAGAGTACAGAGGAGATTTACTAGAATGTTACCTGGGTTTCAGCACCTAAGTTACAGAGAAAGGTTGAACAAATTAGGTCTTTATTTTTTGGAGCGTAGAAGGTTGAGGGGCGATTTGATAGAGGTATTTAAAATTATGAGGGGGATAGATAGAGTTGACGTGGATAGGCTTTTTCCATTGAGAGTAGGGGAGATTCAAACAAGAGGACATGAGTTGAGAGTTAAGGGGCAAAAGTTTAGGGGTAACATGAGAGGGAACTTCTTTACTCAGAGAGTGGTAGCTGTGTGGAACGAGCTTCCAGGAGAAGTGGTAAAGGCAGGTTCGGTTTTGTCATTTAAAAAAAATTGGATAGGTATATGGACAGGAAAGGAGTGGAGGGTTATGGGCTGAGTGCAGGTCGGTGGGACTAGGCGAGTGTAAGCGTTCGGCATGGACTAGAAGGGCCGAGATGGCCTGTTTCCGTGCTGTTATTGTTATAACTGCCACTCACTGGATGTTTCTTGTTTGCTTTGTGCACCATTCGCTGTAACCTCTAGAGACTGAAAATCACAGGAGATCCCCATAGTCAAACCACCCTGTCTGGTACCAGCAATCATTCCACAGTCAAAGTCACTTAGATCACATTTCTTCCCCAGTTCTGATGTTTGGTCTGAACAACAACTGAACCTCTTGACCATGCCTGCATGCTTTTATGCATCAAGTTGCTGCCATGTGATTGGCTGATTATTAAAGAGCAGGTGTACAGGTGTAACTAATAAAGTGGCCACTGAGTATATTTCACTTGTGGTTAATTTACTTTTATTTTATTTTTATTAATTTATTTTACTGGTTAGTAATTTGAGTGTGGATGAACACATTTTATCTTCATTTTATCAAAACACTCTCAGAATTATGACCAACATGCAATGTGCTGAAGGAATGCAATGGGTCATGTAGCATCTGTGGGAGGAAAGAAATTGTCAATGGTTTGGGTCAAAACCCTTCATTGTTGGAACTCTCTGACATGCTGATAGTTTCTTTCCTTGCAAAGATGCTCTCTGCCACATTGAGTTCCTTGTTTGTTGCTCCATTCCCAGCATCTGCAGTCTCTTGTGCCTCCGGAATTTTGACCATTTCAATTTAATTTTCTCTACTCTATGACCAACAGTCCCATTTTAGTCTCTCATCCCATCTAGTAATCCTCTGCTGTGCTATTTGCTTGCTACTCTTTCTAAAGAGCTGCATAAGAATCGAACACAATCCCTTTAATGGTATTTGCAATGATTTGGAAACACATAGCACAACTTCTATGTGAGTATTTTTGTGACAGGTTCTTCATCTTGTCCGACCAGTGTATGTATAACCTGTGAATTTCCAGGCCCCACCCTCCCACCAGCAACATGGTGCCTTTTACCCCTTTGTAGATTGTGAAGCTGACACTGACATTGTGCTGCTTAAATGCTGTCATTGATGAAGGCAATGGGCAACCAGACCAGACAACGGAATTCACAGCGCTGAACTTGAAAATGCATAGGCTGCAGCAGAGTCAGAGCGTAGAACTCAGTTCTGCACATACTACCATAGAGGGGATCTTTCAGAAAATTCACTAAATGTACCAGGAAATAGGAAGTTAAAATTGCCATGAAGGAGTTGAAGAATTTTATTTATTTATTAAGATACAGAGTGGAATTGGCCCTGCTGGCCCTTTGAGCCATGTCATCCAGAAATCCTTGGATTTAATCCTAGTCTAATCACGGGACAATTTATAGTGACCAATTATTCTACCAACCGTAATATTTTTGGACTGTGGGAGGAAATGAGCACCTGCAGGAAACCCACATGGTCGTGAGGAGAATGTATAAACTCCTTACAGGCAGTGATGAGAAGGTCCTTCATTAGGGTGGAGAGGATTAAGAGAGAATCCGATAGAGACTTGTAGGATTCTAAAATGTTCCTAAAATTCAAAAGTGACAGAGTATGCCTGCCGCTTGCTGAATTGTTATGAACGGGGCATGGAAGACAGACTGACACAGGGAACTCAGAGCCTTGTGAGAATAATGCTGGAGCAGATTCAGCTGTAATAATGCAGGATTCTAGAACTTACACCCAGATGGAAGAGCACTGAAGAAACCCAAGAGGACCACATACTCCATAGTTACTTTGTTAGTCTTTTATGCATATTCATGGACCACTCCTGTGGACCATGCTGGTGTTCTGTGCTCGGTGTCAGATGTGGAAAGTCCTGGAGACTCCCAGCCTCCCGGATGGCCACATCTGCACCAGGTGCGTCGAGCTGCAGCTCCTTCGGGACCGCGTTAAGGAACTGGAGATGCAGCTCGATGACCTTCGTCTGGTCAGGGAGAGTGAGGAGCTGATAGAGAGGAGCTATAGGCAGGTAGTCACACCGGGGCCTGGGGAGACAGATAAGTGGGTAACAGTCAGGAGAGGGAAGGGCAGGATTCAGAGGCTAGAGAGCACTCCTGCGGCTGTACCCCTTGACAATCAGTACTCCTGCTTATCAATTGGAATGTCCATAGCGCGAGGGGTTTAGATAGGGTGGAGTTCATTAGGTGTGTTCAAGAAGGTTTTTTGATACAATATATAGATAAGCCAACAAGAGGAGAGACTGTACTTGATCTGGTATTAGGAAATGAACCTGGTCAGGTGTCAGATCTCTCAATGGGTGAGCATTTTGGAGATAATGATCTCAATTCTATCTCCTTTACCATAGCATTGGAGAGGGATAGGAACAGGCAAGTTTGGAAAGTGTTTAATTGGAGTAAGGGGAAATATGAGGCTTTCAGGCAGGAACTTGGAAGCAAAAATTGGAAACAGATGTTCTCAGGGAAATGTGCGGAAGAAATGTGGCAAATGTTCAGGGGATATTTGCGTGGAGTTCTGCACAGGTACGTTCCAATGAGACAGGGAAAGGATGGTAGGGTACAGGAACCGTGGTGTACAAAGGCTGTTGTAAATCCAGTCAAGAAGAGTTTACGAAAGGTTCAAAAAACTACGTAATGATAGAGATCTAGAAGATTATAAGGTTAGCTGGAAGGAGCTTAAGAAATAAATCAGGAGAGCCAGAAGGGGTCATGAGAAGGCCTTGGTGGACAGGATTAAGGAAAACCCCCAAGGCATTCCACAAGTACGTGAAGAGCAAGAGGATAAGATGTGAGTGAATAGGACCAATCAAGTGCGACAGTGGAAAAGTGTTTATGGAGCTGGAGGAAAGAGCAGAGGTACTTAATGAGTACTTTGCTTCAGTATTCACTACAGAAAAGGATCTTGGCGATTGTAGGGATGACTTGCAGTGGACTGACAAGCTTGAGCATGTAGATATTAAGAAAGAGGATGTACTGGAGCTTTTGGAGAGCATCAAGTTGGATAAGTCACCAGGAGCGGACGAGATATACCCCAGGCTACTGTGGGAGGTGAGGGAGGAGATTTCTGAGCCTTTGGCGATGATCTTTGCATCATCAGTGGGGACGGGAGAGGTTCCGGAGGATTGGACGGTTGCGGATGTTGTTCCCTTATTCAAGACAGGGAGTAGGGATAGCCCAGGAAATTATAGACCAGTGAGTCTTACTTCAGTGGTTGGTAAGTTGATGGAGAAGATCCTGAGAGGCAGGATTTATGAAGATTTGGAGAGGCATAATATGATTACGAATATTCAGCATGGCTTTGTCAAAAAAAGGTCGTGCATTACGAGCCTGACTGAATTTCTTGAGGATGTGACTAAACACATTGATGAAGGTAGAGCAGTAGATGTAGTGTATATGGATTTCAGCCAGGCATCCCATGCAAGGCTTATTGAGAAAGTAAGGAAGCATGGGATCCAAGGGGATATTGCAATGTGGATCCAGAATTGTCTTGCCCACAGAAGGCAAAGAGTGGTTATAGATGGTTCATATTCTGCATGGAGGTCAGTGATCAGTGGTGTGCCTCAGGGATCTATTCTGGGCCCCCTACTCCGTGATTTTTATAAATGACCTGGATGAGGAAGTGGAGGGATGTGTTAGTAAATTTGCTGATGACACAAAGGTTGGGTGTGTTGTAGATAGTGTGGAGGGCTGCCAGAGGTTACAGCGGGACATTGATAGGATGCAAAACTGGGCTGAGAAGTGGCAGATGGAGTTCAACCCAGATAAGAGTGAAGTGGTTCATTTGGTAGGTCAAATATGATGGCAGAATATAGTATTAATGGTAGATTCTTGGCAGTGTGGAGGATCAGAGGGATCTTGGGGTCCGTGTCCAAAGGACACTCAAAGCTGCTGCGCAGGTTGACTCTCTGGTTAAGAAAGCATATGGTGCATTGGTCTTCATCAACCATGGGATTGAGTTTAACTGCTGAGAGGTAATGTTGCAGCTACATAGGACCCTGGTCAGACCCCACTTGGAGTACTGTGCTCATTTCTGGTCGCCTCACTATAGGAAGGATGTGGAAACCATAGAAAGGGTGCAGAGGAGATTTACAAGGATGTTGCCTGGATTTGGGAGTATGCCTTATGAGTATAGGTTAAGTGAACTCAGCCTTTTTTCCTTGGAGCGACGGAGGATGAGAGATGACCTGATAGAGGTGTACAAGATGAAGAGAGGCATTGATTGTGTGGATAGTCAGAGGCTTTTTCCCAGGGCTGAAATGGCTAGCACGAGAGGACACAGGTTTAAGGTGCTTGGAAGTAGGTACAGAGGAGATGTCAGCGGTAAGTTTTTTTTACGCAGAGAGTGGTGAGTGCATGGAATGGGCTGCCGGCAACGGTGGTGGTGGCGGATACGATAGGGTCTTTAATAGACTCCTGGACAGGTACATGGAGCTCAGAAAAATAAAGGGCTATGGGTAACCCTAGGTAGTTCTAAGGTAGGGACATGTTCAGCACAGCTTTGTGGGCCGAAGGGCCTGTATTGTGCTGTAGGTTTTCTATGTTTGTATTCCTGTCTCCATTTCCTTTCTCTGTTTCTCATTTCAGAAAGATCAGATTTTAAAATTAGTTCCAGACAGTTGCAATTAATGGGAGGGAACTCCATTTGGTTGGATTTTCAGTGGAATATTTACCTCTGGTGGATTTTGTGTTTCCTTGTTATCATGGGGAGTGCCCCCCCATAATGCTTTTCTTCCGTACAGGACTTATTGCCCCCATTGCTTGGTGTAGGCCAGTCATGGAAGTTCTATTGATGTCAAGATTTGTCAGACTGTTAACCAGCTCATGAATACACATTGAATTCACATTGTCATTGTTAGGCATAAATATGCAAAATGAAAACAGCATCATTGCTATAACCTCAGACTGTTAATCACCCTGGGAGCATTCCTGCTACTTCGGGAGGCTGAGGATACATCTATCACCACTGAAGAGAACAGGCTTATTTCAATGGAGAATAAGATTGAAGTACTCTGGTTTTAGCAATGCAAGTTGGCACAAAACTCGGGAATTTTGCAAGGGTTAGGCCTGAATCAATGAGCAGGATCAAGATGGAAAGTATGACTCCTGGACGGAAAGGCTGCAGGATCTGAACGAAAAATTCTGTATCATTTGTGCAAATATGTCTCACAGCCCCCACAGCCCAGTTGCCCTGCACCCATTCCTTCCTGAGAGGTTTCTGCAGAAACATTAGCTCATAGCGTTCCTTAATCCGTGATAAATGTTGGGAAAAGTCCCTGTACGTGTGGTGAAAGGACAACCAGTTTGGGTAAAAAGGACTTAATGAGTCAGAGCCAATCCCATTAGTTCCGGGCTGTGTGCCTGCATAGGAACGTAACCAGGTTTTAAAAGAGCAATTTGAATGACAGGCCTTGGAAGCAGGCAGGGAGCTGGGCTCTCACAGCTGGACCATGTAACTCCACCATTTTTACTTGTTTCCTCCTGCAAAATTTGAAGAAAGAAAGATCCCCTTGAATCTGCCCTCCCCATCTCGCCTCCTCCTCATCTCCTCACTGCACTTTTCTGCGGGAGGGTTCTCTCTATTCTACTCCCCCTTTCTTTGCAGACTGAAATTTCTGCTGTTTTACCTCAGAGGCTACTTATGATCTTATTACCACAACTGTGGATAGCTGGCTGAAAATCATGACCCAGGATTGAATTAAATTCCAATTTAGAAGTCCAGCTGAGGATGACACTGGGATTGGATTTTCAAAACCTTGCACAGAGGCAAGGTCACCAAGGCAGGGGAAACAGTCCGATGAGGTGACTGCCCGTGAACCTGTGGCGCGGGTCTGGAGGGGCTACTTGGTGTTACCGCCGCTGATTAAGGAAAGTAGAAGGAGCCTCACCAGGAATGCATTCTGACGGGCTAATTCAGGCATGCCAAGTTGGGCAAGGTATCTTATGTCTTCCTTTCACCTGACCTGCTGAGTATTCTCCGCGATTTCTGAGCTTATTCCAGATTTCAACCATTTGCAGCTATTCTTTAACTGATTTTCACAACCTTGTGTTCTTTCCTCTACTCTCAGTATACATCAGATGAGTCCTAGTAAAGGTATGTTGAGTGATGCTGCGGGAATGAGAGTGGACCACGGGGCTACATTAAATTCCTCACCTTCTAGTCCCTCTACTCAAATGTTTCTTGGAATTCTATACCAATGATTACCTGATTTTAAATAGCCTACAGGCCCTAACATGAGGCCTGCATGTTTCACATACAACTGCTGAAAAGGGTGAATATCGGTGTAGTGTTGCTTATGGTCGGAATACTCATGCTTCTAGTGGAGGTATGGAGGGGAAAAGGCCCACAGCTTCTCAGTAGCACCACTGAAAGCCCTGCCGAAAGAGGAATATTCCCTATCGAGTGTGAAAGGAAGTTACAGGAAGAGCTTGGGTGCTGGATATGGGAAGAGATCAACGAGGAGGTCACTGAGTATGGAACTACCCATTTGGTTGTCATATTCTTGGCTGTTAATTCTCCATTCCATATATGCAGTTCCATTAAGGAGGTCCTGTCCATTACTAATATGGCATCTGCTAAAAGACCTTAACCTGGTGGGATCTCCTTTTCCCCCACTGAGCTTTGAGGATATTGCATGCTAACCATTGACTGATTGCACCATGGTGAAACATGTTCTACAAGACATGGATGATGCAGTTTCCTCCAGGTATAAGGAAGGCTCTGCTACAAGGTGACCAATCCGTCCACTGTACCACCAGAGGCAGCTGGGACCTCAGTGTGGCACTTGTCGGTGATGTATCACACATCCAAGCCATAGGCAGAGGAAACCAGCTGGAAATGTGTACATGTCTCTGGGAACACAAACCAATTTCAAAATGGCTCAGATGGTGTGACCCTCCCTTCACTCTAGTGTTACACTGACTGTCATAGCTGATATCCTCCTCAGCTTTGTGATAGATACAGCACAAAAATAGGCCCTTCAGCACAACTAGTCTGTGCCAAGTATGATTCTCATCTAATTTAGTTCCATTTGTCCGAGTTTGGCCCATGTTCTTCTGAACTCTTCTCATTCACTTACCTGTCTAAGTACCTTGTAAATGCAATGAATCCACCGCAACCATTTCCTCTGGCAGGTCATCCCATCTGGGTGAAAAAAAATCCCTCATTCCTATTAAATCTCTCAACTCTCACTCTAAACCTACGTCCTAGTTCTTTCTTCCCCAACCCTGGCAAAAGGACTGTGCACATTCACCCTATCTCTGCCCCTCATGATGTTATACATCTCTATTCTCTCCACTCATTCTCCTACAGTCCAATGAATAAACCTCCTCAAGCTATCTCCATGATTCAGTCCCTCAGGTCCGAGCAATGCCCTCATAAATCTCGGCACTCTTTCCAGCTTTATGGTGCTTTCCAAGAGCAGGGTGATCAAACTGAACATGATACTCCAAGACTGGCCTCACCATCATATTTGGAATATATTGTTACACTGTTGGGAATGTAATTGGTGGAAACACAATTGAGTTGGTTTAAGAGGCTGGTCAGACATGATGATGTATTACACGAAGTTCTGTTACCGTGCTTTTTGTGTTCAGTGTTTGGAGTACAATAAATGAGTTGTTATGGTTTTTCTTATACATAAAATGCCTCATGCCATTTTATTTGTGAAAACCTACATTGGTGACCCCGATGCTCTCGGATAATTCCAGAGTTATTGAACTTGTCGGCCAACGCAGTCGCTTCGAAACTGCCGGTGTTTAGGGAGCAAAATGACGTTGCTTGGTTTGTACAAGCCAAGGCCCAGTTTGCTCTGTGAGAAATCTCTGCTGCCAACACCAAATATTTCTATGTGGTAGTGTCGCTCAGCAACTCCACAGCTGTGAGAGTGGTGAGTCTACTAGAACAATCAACTGAACATGATAAATACCGATTGCTGAAAACTCACCTTTTACAGACTTTTGGACTATCAGAGTCAGAGCACGCCAAACAGTTGCTCTCCTTGCCTGGCCTCGGCGATGTTAGGCCTTTGTAGCTAACGGACCACATGCTGTCTCTGCTGCGAAATCACTATCCTTGTTTTATTTTTAAAGAACTCTTCATGCAGAAAATGCCTGATCAAGTTCGCAAAGCCCTCACTAATGCACCTGAGAAGGACTATAGGGAGCTTGCTAAGATGGCTGACAGTCTACACTCAGCCAGGCAGTTCCAAAAGAGGACCTGCTGTCATCCATGGCAGAATTGGTATACGGGCAGCTGTTACGAGTGCCAGGTGATTTTATTCCCCGACCACTTGCTCCGCCTCTTATCAGTGTTCCACCCTCCTCAGTAAATTCAATTCCTTTTCGCCTATTCCTACCTCCCAACATGGCGTACAGGACTCTTGGGTTCCTGTTGACATTCATTCTGCCTCGTTTGTTTTTCATCTGCCATGATGCACACCGACATCCCCTTAGGCTCATTTACAATGGTTTGGAATGGAGAGAAAAGACTCACATCATAGATATGGGGGGTAAACCTGAATGTGTTTTGGTTGATCGCCTGAAACTGGCCCACCAAGCTTTGGAGGTTTCTGCTACCATGCCCCTGCCGTCACGACATGACATTGAGTGTGTCAACGCACCTCTGGATGAGCCAGAGGCACCTGCTGTTCCTCCACCCATGGAGCACAGGTCCCGAGCTGGGCGGCTCGTCTGAGCTCCACAAAGGCTCCCAATGCTGGCTTTAGTGAATTCAGGTGGGGGGGAGGCAGCGCGCTGTGTGGGGTAACGTAATTGGCAGCAACCTACATAATTCACAATCCAACATTGAATTGGGGTTCACTTTAAGAGGCTCGTTGGGGCGTGATGACGTAATTACATGAAATTCCGTTACCGCACTTTTTGAGGTCAGTGTTTGGAGTACTATAAATGAGTTGTTTCAGTTTTTCTTAAGCAGGAAAAATGCCTCACACTGTTTTATTTGTGAAAACCTACAACGCAATATATGAGAGCCAACAGGACCATCACAGAGGCTGCTGAGCGAGCCTCCAGATGGATGAAGAGATGTGACCCATGGACCAATTCTGCTGGGACACAAGCCAGGGCCTAATCCACCCTGGCTGGGTTGCCTGGGTGAGAGACCTGATATTGAAAGACCTGAACATCCAATGATCCCGGGTTGCATTACTCATGATGTCTCTCAGCACATCCTAGGATGCAGCTCAGCATCATGCAATGACCCTCCCCTCAGTCAGATATACTGTGACCCTCTTCAGTGACCTTAACCTACAGCCATATATTATGTGACCCTGCTCACTCACCACAACCCCTCCCACAGTTAGTGACCCTCCCCACTGTTGTTTCCTCGAGTATCCCATCCGCCCTCCACTCCAGTCATCCAGGTCAATTATGCTGATATTCTTTTACAGTTTCCCACATCAAACTAAATCTCATGTCGTTCTTCTTTTGTCCGGATTGTTGCTGAAACAAACCATGATGAGTTCTTGCCAGTTGTGTTTGCAGCAGAGAGGGGAGCTGATGGAATGGGGCTCCTGCTCCACAGCCTTGTCTTCCTGAGACACACAGTCACAGCCTTAAGGTGGTTACAGACGCCCTTCGCTCGCTGTGATAGATGTGTAGGGTACTTGGGAACATAAATCTGTTAAAACTTTCACAAAAGATCCGAAGGTAATCAGTTCTACACTAAATAAAGGGAGAAACTCACCATAACAAAATGTTAGCATGACATAGCATCACAGCTAAAGCTCCCGTCCATAAAAAAGAGCTTTCAGAAGAGGACAATGGTGCTAACCATCAACTCAATTTCATTTTGCACGGGTCTTAATTATCTTGACGAGCTAAAGCGTCAATGTCTCATTAATCGGAGCAGATCGAGTTTACAGAATGAAAAGCCTGTTCACGTTACAGAAGTTTTGAACTGACACCCTGGGGTTCAACAGAAGATTTCGGTTCTTGAGGCAGCAAAATGCTATCAACGTGGACAAGAGTGCTCAGCAGGAGAATCCTAGTGAGCCTCACTGGGAGGTAGGGAGCTCAGAGCCCACTCTGCCATAAGCTTGCTTAAAAGGTTTCACCGAGTAACACATTAAATGGATATGTGCAAAATTTCAAAGGAAAAATAATCAATTGAGCATCATTAGTGGCCTGTTGCCATGGCAACACTGTGCTTATAATCTCAATGTTTTCCCTAATATCTACACCTCTCTGTGGAGTTCATTCCCTGGGGTTTAGAAAGAAGCTTCAGGTTAGAAAGTAGAAAATATTGGCCACTGAATCCCAGCATCCCTCCAGTATCTCTCTACTTAAGCTAAGTTAGTCAATCAGATCATAGGTTCGATTTCTTAAATGTTCTTATGATCTTGTTGAAGAAAGGAGTACATGAACACAGAGGCAGAAGAAAATAGGAGTAGTAGCAGGCCATGGAGTCCCTCAAGTCAGCCTTGCCATCCAAAATGACTAAGACTGGCCTAATCTAGGCCTCAACTCCTTCTCTGTGCCAGATCCCTATAGCCTTCAATTCCCCAATCTTTCAGTGGGCACGATGGGCTGAATGGAGGACTTGCTGTGCCTATTCTTATGTTCTTATGTTTGTATGGGAGGTAGTCTTATGGTGCCCTAAATCCCCAGTTGCTTCCTCCTCCCCTGGCCCAATCTAGGAGAGAACTTTCTGCTTGGTTTTAGATGCTGGATGGGAATGCGAAAGGGAACTGGGAATGTGATCCGCTGTGATGGCTTCTGTTTGCAAATGTCTTGTTGACACCAACAGGATTGGAAATTGAGGTCAAGATAAGGCTAGCTGGAAAACTCAACCCACTATTCAAACTCTTCTGGCATGCCTCGGAGGCTACATGAGGCTAAGGTGAGATGAATGAAGAACAGCTCCTAGAGTCTGAAGGTTAAGAGCCCAGACAGTCAATTCAGGAAGTGTTGTACTGCTTGATATGTTTTGTAACTCCAAAACATAAAACTAATTGAAAGGAAACACGGAGCCAGGAATACATGTCTTAGTTTTGTGTTTGCTTTAAGTGAGGCGAGCATGTAAGATGTATGCCATTCATGTACTTTTACACATAACCTATAATGTATTACTTAAATAAACAATCAAATGAAATATTTACAATATTACTGAAATAGTAAATACACAATACTCCTTGCTGCTTAGCTATAAACTCCAACCCCTTGGGCAAAGGCGTAATTTCTACTATTCGTGTTAAATTTATGACTCTCAGACGAGCTCCTTGTGATAAAATTAAAACTGCTTGGGAGCATGACTTAGGTTTTTCTTTGTCTGACAAGGTTTGGGATTCAATTCTTAAATCTGTCAGTTCAATCTCTTTATGTGCTCGTCATTGTCTCCTGCAGTTTAAAGTCGTCCACAGGGCTCATATGTCCAAAACCAAATTGGTGAAGTTCTATCCTGATATTAGTCCCTGGTGTGACAAATGCAAAGGAGGTGAGGCCTCCCTTTTCCATTTGTATTGGGCCTGTCCTACTCTGGAAAAATTTTGGAAAGTTTTTTTTAACTTTATCTTCTATATTAAATTGTCATTTGGAACCTGATCCTTTGTTCGCTCTTTTTGGTATTCTTTGAGACCCTGACAAGCATTTGACCCCGGCTAAACAACGAACATTGTCTTTTGCTGCTCTTCTAGCCAGACGAGCAGTACTCCTTAAATGGAGAGATGTAGTTCCCCCTACCCATGCTCAGTGGCTTAGGGGTATTATGTCTTGTTTAGATCTCGAAAAGATTCACTACTCACTTTCTAAGTCGGACATAAAATTCCATAGGGTGTGGGGATCTTTTCTCGAATATTTTCATAACTCTCACCTAGATTGACAGGTGTTTGGTCTTTTGTCCCTTGATAATCAGACCCTACATTTCCAGCTTTTTTTTAACTTTTGTTTTTTTCTGATCGGGTAGCAGGCTGCCCCCCCTTTTTTTTATTACAATATGTGGTTCTGGGGTAATAAAAGAGTTTCTCATATAATGGTTGGCTTGGAGTTGGATAGGTGATGGATTGGGTGCTTTTCTTTCTTTTTCTCTTTTTTTTCCTTTTTTACTATGGGTGACTTGCTCATTTGTTAAGACATGTATTATTGTTATTTTTGTTTATATGGCAATGATCCTTCTATATAATTGATTTTCTTTTCTTCGTTGTAGTTTGTAGAAAATTATAAATAAAATATATTTTTTAAAATAAACTCCAACTCAATATAGAATGCATCTCAACATATATATATATATATATATATATATTGAGATACATATTTAATTTCATGACATATGTAAGTTAATGATAAACCTGTTTCTGATATGGGTCTCTGTTGTGGACTGAGAGTGGGAAGGGGGCAAGGAGAGGGGAATCATGGTTGGGAAAAGGGGAAGGGAGTGGGAAACACCAGAGAGACATTCTGTAATGATCAATAAACCATTTGTTTGGACTTAACTGGCTTTGCCTGGTGTCTCACGAGTGTGTCTGCAACCAGTTTCATCTTTTAAATAAGCTGTCAACCCATGGCATTCACTGCCCTCATAGATGGATGTTAAAAGACCCATAAATAAAATAGGAAGAGAACGTTTTTCCTGATGCCCTGACTGGTATTAATCTTTAAACTGACACTGGCAGGTGGATTATCTGATCACATTATGTTGCTGTGGGACTTGCACAAGATGGCCACCGCTCTTCCGACATAGCACAACAGTGACTGCACCTCATAAAAATACACGTGAAAGCTGCTATAAAAAGGCCATTCCTTTTTAAATGCGTCAGCAATAGTCATTTGGGTGAGGTATTGAGTTTGCTAAGATTTAGGGAGCTGTATCTCTATATGAAAAGATAGGTCTTCAGAGAAAGAAGGAGGAAAATATTCTTAAATGTTCCCTATCCCCCCCCTTCCCCAATCTATGGGAACAAACTTATAATAATGATTAAAATACTGTTAACATTACATTCACAGCATTTCATTCTGCACAAAATGTTTTAAGTTGAACAGACAACTTGTGTCTTCGCTCCCGCACTCTATTTAGTAAAACTGATCGCAGTCTTGTGCCCCAGGAGTCATGGGGGCTAAGTGCGATGGTTGAAGAACAGGGTTCAAATAGGAGTGGAAAGATGAAGCAAGATGTGGGGGAGTGAGTCTCAGAGAATGGAGGAGACTGAAGGCTGTGGGGGTGGGGTGGAGTGTAACAGTGAAGGAGGGGGAGGTTGGTAGTGTAACAAAGGCAGCCATTGAAGCTGTTCATTGGGGCTGGAGAAGGGTGTTGGGACAGGAAGAGTTGAGGCTGTAGAGGGATTTACAATCCAGGCTGGGGATTTTGAATTTAATGCATTGTGGGAATAGGGAACCATTATTTATACCTTTCACATTTTAATGAATGGAACCATGTCTCTTTACAATCTTTTCTCTCCATTGAAAACAAAGTTGTTTCAAAGAGTTTTGATAATTTGGAGTTGTAAATCCTAGAATTTTCTTGTCATTTAGATGAACCCTTCTCTTGTGTGCTGACATTCCTTTCAGTGTATAATATCCCACATTATTGCAATGTGGAGCCATTAAACACATTCCTATTGCCTCACTGAACTCATACTACATGTACCTGAGCATTATGGACAGGGTTTGGTCCAGTGAGAGTGTGCATGTGTGTGTCTGTCTGAGTGAATTTGTGAGTGTGATTTTGTGCATGCACGTGTGTGTGTGTGTGTGTGTGTGTGTGTGTGTGTGTGTGTGTGAATGCACAGTAGAGTCTTGTTAGTATTACTGGACAAAAAATCCAGCGGACTAGATTAGAAATCCAGGGTGGACAAGCTCAAACTTCATTACAATCATTTCAGCATTTGAATTATAGGTAGTCACTAGAAGCCTCAAAATACTAATCCCCTTGAGCAGCCTACCATCCGTTTTGTGTCACAAACTGCGCCATGATACCAGTATGGAAGCTTTCAGTAACCAGTGAATAAATGTGAGCTAATTTCTCCTCGTTTCCCCAGGAGGGTTATGCAGGTTGTGTATGTTGAGGATCATTTACATGTAATATGAAGGTGTTTACATATTAACATATGTGAGGTAGAGCATGAGCTGATGTAAAAGGTCATCCATGGTCTGGTTGACAATGGGCCGAATGGTCTGTTCACATGCTCTCCTTCAGAGGACTCCCTTCGGGTTGGGACTGTCTGAGTTCCACTCCAAAATTCTAGAGAATTGAAGATGCTGCGTGGTGCCTTTTAAAACTGGCAGCTGCAAGGATTTCACAGCGAGGTCGCAGTTTGCTGGCAATGGCTTCCAAATGACTGGAAAATCTGCTGTGGCCACAGGGTACTCTTGAACACACACTCACTCTCATACACACGCGCACGGACACACACTCACACATACTGTATACACACATTCACACACACAGTTAGAGGTACTCACACACACAAAGATTGACAGGCACAAAAACACTTCCATGTGCACTCACACACACAGATAGAGTCTCAGATACTCAAAAGCACACGTTCACACACCTATACTGACATTTACACACACAAGCACACAAATACTGAGAAAGAGGATGAGATGAGCACAAGTGTCACACACACACACACACACACACACACACACACACACACACACACACACACACACACACACACACACACACACACACACACACACACACACACACACACACACACACACATTCTTTAACCATAAGCAGATGCACTCCAACAACAGGCAAAGCACTCACACTTGTGCCCATCTCATCCTTTTTCTCCGTTCCCTTCTCTCAACCCTCTGTCCTATTCCTACCGTCCAGTCTCACCTTTCGCTAATCTCCCATCCCTCAACTCCCTCCCATAACATGTCTGCCAACCTCCCTCAGTCCCACCGTCTTCTCAATCACATTTGCCCTTCAGACCTCCCTTTACCATTAATAGATATTTTGCAAGTTCAGTGTTAACCTTTGAGGAATTGTGGTCTGTCTTATCTTTTGGATGTTCTCTGAGGATGGTGTTGGGAACATCCCACTTTATCTGGCCTTTAATATACAAATGAGTGAAGAAATCCACCCTAGATCTATCATGTCTTAGTGTGGCATCCCGTCAGTCACTCCTGCACACCTTTGCTAAGTGCTGCATTTCCGTGACACACACACGACCAGTCATCAAATTTGACAAATATTCTGAGAGCAAATTCAACAAGAGACTTGTAGTTTTGAGAATTCTTGCACCTTACCATATGTCTCAAAAGGATCCAGTGCCTTTGCAAACATTGTGTTCAGTTGTTGATATATGGTTGATGTGTATTTTAACAAGACATTGTGTTTAGTTTCATGTCCTGCCTCTAACACAATAGAGTTCAATCTGGCTTTAAATGTGTAAATCAGTTTTGTGGAATCGAAGATTCTTCTTGTGGATATCACACAGAGTACTGTTTACAGTAAACACTATGAGGGATTTGTAAACAGGCGGTTGGTGATGACAATGCGCCTTCAGAGCGCTGTCACTTGCTGTGATAGGTCACTTGTTCTGCAATGTCATTGATACTCAGAGACTGAACACATTGGCACGCTATTTCGACAATGCCCGTGCCTCACACTACAGCAGACACTTTCTGAATTGGCAGCAAGACAAAGTCCAGCTTTGTAGTGGCCAATTATTAAATTAAATGAAACATTAAACAACTGGCAGCTAAGTAGCCAAGCTAGCCATTATTCATTTCAAGTAAGATTTATAAGATTTGGGTGAATTTCTTCACTTAAAAAAAAGGCTTTATTAAGCTATGTTACGAGGCCTCCAGTGGACAAGGTCGAGCATGGATGTTGCATCCTATCTCAGAACGCAAGCCAGGGCAGTACGATATGAAGAGCAGGCTGTTGCCCGTGTAGCAGGCTCCCCCTCTCCGTGCAGCTGAAAGTCTGGCTGAGCCACCCTCACTCAATGTCAAGACCAAGGAACTGATGATAGACTTCAGGAGAGGGAAACCAGAGGACCATGAGCCAGTTCTCGTTAGAGGATCAGAGACAGAGAGGGTTAGCAGCTTTAAATTCCTGAGTGTTACTATTTCAGAGGACCTGTCCTGGACCCAGCAAGTAAGTGCAATTGTGAAGAAAACAAGGTAGTGCCTCTACTTCCTCAGGAGTTTGCAGAGATTCGGCATGACATCTAAAACTTTGACGAACTTCTGTAAGTGTGTAGTGGAGAGTATAATGACTGGCTGCATCACAGTCTGGTATGGAAACTTTGATCGGAAAATCCTACAAAAAGTCATGGATTCGGCCCAGTTCATCCTGGGTAAAGCCCTCCCAACCATTGAGCAAATTTACATGAAATGCTGTCATAGGAAATCAGCATCTATAATCAGAGATCCCCATCACACAGGTCATACTCTCTTCTCACTGCTGCCATCAGGTAGAAGGTACAAGAGCTTCCGGACTCGCACCACCAACTTCAAGAACAGTTACTACCCCTCGACCATCAGGCTCTTGAATAAAAGGGGATAACTACACTCAACTTCACTTGCCCCATCATTGAAATGTTCCCACAACCATTGATCTCACTTTGAGGACTCTTTATCTAATGTTCTCATTACTTATTGCTATTTATTTATAATTACATTTGCACAGTTTGTTGTCTTCTGCACGCTGGTTAATCTTTCATTGACCCTGTTATAGTTGCTATTCCATAGATTTGCTGAGTATGCAGGGTTTTATATGGTGACATATATGTACTTTGATAATAAAATTTACTTTGAACTTTGAACTTTCCAACCTGCAAGAGACTGGCTGGAGTTTCTGGGAGCAATTCAGAAGGTGCAGGACAGAAGAAGAATTATTCTTAAAGGCAGGAAGATTCAATCGTGGCTGACAAGGGAAGTCATAAGCAACACAAAGCAGAAGAGAGGGCGTATAATAGAGCAAAAGTTAATTGGAAATTACAGGATTTGAAAGTTTTAAAAAATGAACAGAAGGCAAATAAAAAAAACCATAAGGATGGAAAATATGAAATATGAAGATAAGCCAGCCAATATTATTGAAGAGGATACTAAAGGTTTTTTTTGAGAATTATAAAGAGTAAAAGAGAGATGAGAGTAGATATTGGACAGCTGTAAAATGATGCTGGAAAGGTAGTAATGAGGACAAGGAAATGGCAGACAAACTAAATAAGTATTTTGCATCCACCTTCACTGTGGAAGACATTAGCAATATGCCAGAAGTTCAAGAGTGTCAGGGCAGAGGTGAGTGCAATTGCTATTACTAGGGAAAGGGTGCTTGGGAAGCTGAAAGGTCGAAAGATAGATAAGTCACCTAGAACAGATGGACTACACACCGTTGTTCTGAAAGACGTGGCCGGGGAGATTGTGGAGGCTTTAGTAATGATCTTCCAATAAATCACCAAATTCTGGCATAGTTCTGGAGGACTGGAAAATTGCAAATGTCACTCGAGAAGGGAGAGAGGCAGAAAAGGAAACTATAGGCCAGTTAGTCAGTAGCTGGGAAGATGTTGGAGCTGATTGTTAAGGATGTTAAGAAAAAAACCAGAGGACATGGGTTAAGGGTGAAGGGGGAAAAGTTTAAAGGGAACATTAGGGGGGACTTCTTCACACAGAGTGGTGGGAGTGTGGAATGAGCTGCCAGATAAAGTGGTAAATGTGGGCTCACTTTTATTACAAAGGGAATTGAGTACAAGAGCAAGGAAATCCTCTTGCATTTGTACAGAGCCCTGGTGAGACCACACCTGGAGTATTGTGTACAGTTTTGGTCTCCAGGGTTAAGGAAGGACATCCTGGCTGTAGAGGAAGTGCAGCGTAGATTCACGAGGTTAATTCCTGGGATGTCTGGACTGTCTTACGCAGAGAGGTTAGAGAGACTGGGCTTGTACACGCTGGAATTAAGGAGATTGAGAGGGGATCTGATTGAAACATATAAGATTATTAAGGGATTGGACAAGATAGAGGCAGGAAATATGTTCCAGATGCTGGGAGAGTCCAGTACCAGAGGGCATGGTTTGAGAATAAGGGGTAGGTCATTTAGGACAGAGTTAAGGAAAAACTTCTTCTCCCAGAGAGTTGTGGGGGTCTGGAATGCACTGCCTTGGAAGGTAGTGGAGGCCAATTCTCTGGATGCTTTCAAGAAGGAGCTAGATAGGTATCTTATGGATAGGGAAATCAAGGGATATGGGGACAAGGCAGGAACCGGGTATTGATAGGAATTGATCAGCCATGATCTCAAAATGGCGGTGCAGGCTCGAAGGGCCGAATGGTCTACTTCTGCACCTATTGTCTATTGTCTATTAAAAACTTGGACAGGTACATGGCTGAGAGGTGTATGGAGGGATATGGGCTGTGTGCAGGTCAGTGGGACTAGGCAGAAAAATGGTTTGGCACAGCCAAGAAGGGCCAAAAGGCCTGTTTCTGTGCTGTAATGTCCTATGGTTCTATGTGGTCTCAGGGTACTTGGAGGCACATGATAAAATAGGGCAAAGTCAGCATGGTTTCCTCAAGGGAAAATCTTGCCTGACAGCTCTGGTGGAATTCTCGGGAGAAATAACAAACAGGATAGCCAAAGGAGAATCAGTGGATATTATGTACTTGGATTTTCAGAAGGCCTTTGACAGGATGCCACACATGAAGCTGCTTGACAAGATAAAAACCCATGGTGTTACAGGAAAGATACCAGCATGAACAGAAGATTAGCTGATTGGCAGGAGGCAAAGAGTGGGAAAAGGGAGCATTTTCTGTTTGGTTGCTAGTGACTAGTGGTTTTCTGCAGGGATTGGCATTGGAAATGCTTCTTTTTACCTTATATGTCAATGAATTGGATGACAGAATTGATGGCTTTGTGGCCAAGTTTGTGGACAATACGAAGATAGGTGCAGTAGCTGGTAGTGCTGAGGAAGCAGGGAAGCTGCAGAATGGTTTAAATAGATGAGGAGAATGGACGAAGAAGAGGCTGATGGAATACAGTTGTCAGGAAGTGTATTGTCATGCACCTTGGTAGAAGGGACAAAAGCATAGACTATTTTCTGAACGGGCAGAAAATTCAAAAATATGAGGTGCAAAGGGACTTGGGAGTCCTCGTGCAGGATTCCCTAAAGGTTGTGTCGGTGGTGAGGAAGGCAAATGCAATGTTTGAGAGGACTAGAATATAAAAACAAGGATGTGATGTTGAAGCTTTATAAGGCACTGCTGAGGCCTCACTTGGAGTATTGTGAACAGTTTTGGGCCCCTTGTTGAAGAAAGGATGTGCTGACATTGGAGAATGTTCGAGGGAGATTCACGAGAATGACTCTGAGGAAAGTTTGATGGCTCTGGGCCTGTACTTGCTGGAATTTAGAAGAATTGAATTGACTTTATTTCTAATATCCTTCACATACATGAGGAGTAAAAATCTTTATGTTGCCTCTCTATCTGAATGTGCAATGTGCAAATTATGGTAATATGTAATAAATAGTATGTACAGTAAGGTATATAACACAACAGTCAATATAGCATAGAAATACAATTGTGTCAGCATGAACTGATCAGTCTGATGGCCTGGTGGAAGAAGCTGTCCCAGAGCCTGTTGGTCCTGACTTTAATGCTGCAGTTCTGTTTCCCAGATGGTAGCAGTTGGAACAGTTTGTGGATGGGGGTGACTCAGGTCCCCAGTGATCCTTCAGGCCCTTTTCACACAGCTGTCTTTGTAAATGTCCTGAATAGTGGGAAGTTCACATCTACAGATGCACTGGGCTCTCTGTGCCACTCTCTGCAGAGTCCTGCGATTGAGGGAAGTACAGTTCCCATATCAGGCAGTGATGCAGCCAGTCAGGATGCTCTCAGTTGTGCCCCTGTAGAAAGTCCTTGGGATTTGGGGACCCATACCAAACTTCTTCAACCGCCTGAGGTGAAAGAGGCGCTGTTGTGCTTTTTTCACCAGACCACGTGAGGTCCTTGGTGATGTGTACAGTATATCAAGGAACTTGAAGCTGTCAATAGGGGTGAACCTGTCTCCATTCCTGCTGTAGTCCACAACCAGCTCCTTTGTTTTTGCGACATTGAGGGAGAGGTTGTTTTCTTAACACCACTGTGTCAGGGTGACGACTTCTTCTCTGTAGGCTGCCTCGTTATTATTTGAGATAAGGCCAATCAGTGTAGTGTCATCTGCAAATTTAATTAGTAGATTGGAGCTGTGGGTGGCGACACAATCATGGGTATACAGGGAGTAAAGGAGGGGGCTTAGGACACAGCCCTGAGGGGCTCCTGTGTTGAGTGTCAGAGGGGCAGAGGCGAGGGAGCCCACTCTTACAACCTGCCGGTGATCTGACAGGAAGTCCAGTATCCAGCTGCACAAGGCAGAGTGAAGGCCGAGGTCTTTGAGCTTCTTGTCGAGCCTGGAGGGAATTATGGTATTGAATGCTGAACTGTAGTCCAAGAACAGCATTCTAACATATGCATCCCTCCTCTCCAGTGTGTAAGGACTGTGTGTAGACCTGTGGCTGTTGCATCATCTGTCAATCAGTTGTGTCGGTAGATGAATTGTAGGGGGTCCAGTGTGGGTGGTAGCATGCTGCAGATATAGTCCTTGACCAGCCTCTCAAAGCATTTGCTTATTATTGAGGTGAGTGTGACAGGATGCCAGTCATTCAGACATGTTACGTTGGTCTTTTTAGGTACAGGGACAATGGTGGATGTTTTGAAGCAAGAGGGAACTCTACACTGGGAGAGGGAGAGATTACAAATGCCTGCAAACACACCAGCCAGTTGTGCCGCACACACTCTGAGTATCTGCCCTGGGATGTTGTCCGGTCCTGCAGCCTTGCGTACATATGCGTATTTCAGCCTCAGTGATGATTAAGGTGCAGGTCTCTTCAGCGGCTCTCCTCGGGGGCTCAGTATTGGCAACATAGAACCAAGAGTAAAAAACATTTAGCTCATCTGGGAGAGAGGCAGCGATGTTGGCAGCACCACTGGGCTTAGCTTTGAAGTCTACGATGATGTGCAGACCTTGCCATAAACTGCGTGTGTTGTTGGTGGAGAGTTGTGTCTGGATCTTGCCCCTGTACGTCGTTTCGCTGTCCAGATGACTTTGCATAGATTGCAGCTGCATTTCTTGCGTTCCTGGTGGTTACCGGCGGTGAAAGCTCCGTCTTGCGTGGTGAAGGGGGGATCGCATTGAAACTTCTTGAATGTTGAAATACCTCAGTAGAGTGGATGTGGAGAGCATGTTTCCTATAGTGGTGAGTCTAGGACCAGAGGGTACAGCCTCAGAATAGAGGGACATACATTTAGAATGGAGATGAAGAGGAATTTCTTCAGCTAGAGGATGTTGAATCTGTGGAATTTGTTGCCACAGGCCACTATGGAGGCCAGGTTACTGGATGTATTTAAGGCAGATGTTAATAGTTTTTTTAATTAGTCAGGGCATGAAAGGCTATGGGGAGAAGGTAGGAGGATGGTGTTGTGAGGGAAAATGGATCCACCATGATCAACTGGTGGAGCAGAGTCAATGGACTGAATAGATTAAGTCTGATCCTATATTTGATGGTCTTACTCTGAGAAGACTTGGAATGGAGTTCTGAACTTAAACTCAGAGCATAGATTTAAAGTGAGAAGGGAGAAATTTAATAGTAACTTGAGGGCAACTTTATTTTACAGAGATGGGAGAGATACGGAATCAGCTGCCAGAGGAAGTGGTTGAGGCAGGTACAATAATGACAGTCAGATGCATACATGGATAGAAAAGTTTAGAAGATTATCAGCGAAATGCAGGCAAATCAGACAGGCTTGAGTGGGCATCTTGGTTGGCATGTACCAGTTGGGCAGAAGGGCATGTTTCTATTCTATACGATTCTATAATACAGAATTGTGCCATCATTGCACACCCTCTGGGTCAAAGATTTTGCCATATGCAACAGCTTGGAATTTTTATGCATTCCAACTGCCGACAGAGCAAATCGAGGAATAAGATTTACAGAGTGAGAAAGAAACAGAGCAACAATAAAGGGGAGAGCAGCGTATACTGGAGTGAGTCAGACATATAGAAAAATAATTTTAAAAGGGCAACAAATTTTCAGGAGAAATAAAAGAGACAGAGAGCAAAAGTAAGAAGAGAAATTTAAAACTTTTTTTTTTAAACTTTTTTTATTGTTTTCAAATAGTTACAGAATAAAAGTGTATAAGAAAAAAAATGTTACCCAGCCCCCCTCCCCTTAACCCCTCCCCCCTAACATCCCTAAAAAAAAGAGAAAGAGAAAAAAAAAGGGAATGCCTGGATATTGGAAGATCCCCACACGCTCCACGGAGTTCGTAATAACTTTAGTGTATGCATTTATTTCTTTCCCCAAGTAACCAATTATTTCATCTTCGGAGCACCTATATATTTAATCCTGTCTTTTGTAAATAAGGGCGCCAAATTTTCAAAAATGTTTCATATTTATCTCTTAAATTGGAGAAATTTAAAACTTATGCCTAGAAACGGGATCCCACCTGTTTCTGGAGTTTGGTGTGTGTGGCCTGAAAGCAAAATTGGGTACACTGCCAAACTGATCACAAAAAAAAGTTAAAAATGATGTGTAGCAGTGGTGGTTCCCACCACATAAGGTCATGGTGGGAGAAGCAACACAGTAATGAAATTGAGCACCAGTCCTTGAAAGTACAATCTCCTGGGGCTGTCAGGAAGTTGTAGATCAGTTTTCTGGGGACAGCGCCTTTGCACTTCTGCCTTTTTGTGCCCAATCCCAAATTTGGCTATCCACCTGGAGTTAGCTTCCACATCCTGCCTTGCACTTTATTACCCCAAATCAGCAGGGCACTGAAGAAGTCCATCCTGATTGGCAAATCTCAATCTACTCCATTCATGCACGCGAAATGTCTGAATCTTAGCCTCTTCTCATTTCTTTGATGGATTTGCATATTAATTGCTTGTTATGCTTTCTGCGGGAAGTTTGGTGATTAGTGGCGTAAGTACTGTTTTAATGACATGATAATTGTTAATATAATTGCAGTCGAGCTCTTCAGTCTGGAATTGGAATTGTTGTAGCTGTGAATTAAATTTCTTCATCTGAGGACTTATTCCCAGAGTTCTACAAAAAAAATCCTAATGCCTAGAAGCTGGATGCTCACGATTGATCCAAGTATTCTTTCTTCATAAGTTGTGTTGTCCAAAATGATCAGTTTAAGCATATAGAAAGATATAAAATTGTCAAACGTCTTGACAGACTAGACTCAGGAAGATGTTTCTTCTGGTTGATCGATCTAGGACCAGGGAGGCCAGCTTAAGAATGAGGGCTAAGCTATTTATGATTAAAATGAGGAGCAAATTCTCTACTCCAGAGGGCTGAAGAGGCTAACTTGTGAGTTCACCTAGAATAGAGAGTGATAGAGCTCTGAGTATTAAGGGAATTAAGTTACACAGGATAGTGCTAGGAATTGGCACTGAGGGTAAAAAAATCGGATGTGAGCTCCGGCTTCTGTTTCTTATGTTCTTTTGAACACTTTTGAATGTCTGTGCTGCCACTGTTCACTGAGTTTTTCAAAGACAGCAGAGATGTTGCTTTACATTTTAAGTAAGTACATTCGTTTGTTGAGTATGTGCTGTGTCATATGAGGTAAGTGATCATGGTCTTTCTAAGCCCATGATTGTTTCTTGGCAAATATTTCTACAGAAATGGTTTGCCATTGCCTTCTTTTGGGCAGTGTCTTTGCAAGCCGGGTGACCCCCAGCCGTTACCAATACTCTTCAGAGATTGTCAGCGGTCGCATAACCAGGACTTGTGATATGCACCAGCTACTCGTACGACCGTCCACCACCTGTTCCCATGGCCTTACGTGACCCTGATCAGGGAGCTAAGCAGGTGCTACCTCACCCTAGGGTGATCTGCAGGCTAGTGGAGCGAAGGAGCGCCTTACACCTCCTTTGGTCAAGACGTATCTCCACCCCACCACCCAACCAAGTACATAGTCAAGAGTATTCCAGGTTGTTCACTGAGTGGAGTGTGGCTGGAACTTACTAAATCCACAGCTGAAACCAGGAGATACACCTGACATCAGTCTTGCTGGCACAAATCATGGTCTGAGGTGCTTTGTCCTACTTTGCAGTTGGCACAATCTCATAGTCATAAGCATACATCACAAGAACGAGTCTTGTGGCCCACCAAGTCCTCCCTGACCATTTTTACTAATCCTATTTTAGCACTTGGCCTTCTGTGTCTAAAGGATTCAAGTGCTCATCTAAATTTTTAAATGCCGTAAGAGTGGTTGCATTCACCGCCCTTTCAACAGGGCGTTCAGGATTCCAATTACCATCGGTCTTAAAAATTTCTTCCGTAGATTCTCTCTAAATCCCCTACCCCTTACTGTAAATTTATGCCGATTGGTCTTATGCACCTCTGCTGTGGCTAAAACATTCTTAGAGTGGGACAAGCAGTCCATGAGCAATGTGTATGGGATACTTCTCGATGTTTCCAGCACCTTTCTGTATACGTATCCTTGATGACAGGTAGGCTGGCGCTGGTGATGCATTTGGCAATTTTAACCACCCGTTGTAGAGCCTTCCCGTCGGCCACAGCACAGCCTCCATACTGAGCAGTGATGCAGCTTGTCAGGATGCTCTCTAGATAGATAGATAGATACTTTATTCATCCCCATGGGGAAATTCAACTTTTTTCCAATGTCCCATACACTTGTTGTAGCAAAACTAATTACATACAATACTTAACTCAGTAAAAAATATGATATGCATCTAAATCACTATCTCAATAAGCATTAATAATAGCTTTTAAAAAGTTCTTAAGTCCTGGCGGTAGAATTGTAAAGCCTAATGGCATTGGGGAGTATTGACCTCTTCATCCTGTCTGAGGAGCATTGCATCGATAGTAACCTGTCGCTGAAACTGCTTCTCTGTCTCTGGGTGGTGCTATGTACTGCGCACCTATAGAATGACGTGAGTATAGTTGTGCAAAGTCCAGCTCTCTTCAGCCTCCTCAGAAAGCAGAGGTGTTGGTGAGTTTTCTTGACTGTGTGGGATGTGTTCTGAGACCATGAGAGGCTGTGTGTGATGTGCACTCCCAGGAGTTTGACACTGCTCACAGTTTCCACTGCTGTGCCACTGATGTAAAGGAGGGTGTGAGTGCTGTGAGCTCTCCAGAAGTTGATAACCATCTTCTTGTGTGTAACCATCACACACTGGTTTTTAAAAATCACCTATATTTTTTACTTCAATTCAGAATTCAAATCAATTAAAACATTGCCCACAATGTAAAGTGAAAGGTTTTCTATCTTGCCCGGAGGTGTCCAGGCATGCTTAGTCAGGGTGGATGCTGCATGGCAGGACAGGTTTTAGTAAGGCTATTAAAGCATCATGCATTGCGTTTACATGTATATCGGTTTGCAACCGTGTTGATACACATGCTCTTTGCACATAGCATATTGCATGTACTCATGATAATAAAGTAATTGTATTTTCAGGAGTGTTTGTGACAGCAAAATGTCTTAGCAATGTTGCAACAGCTGTGATACTTCCTGTTATATTTGTGGAGAGTATACACCTAAATCTCAATGACGGAGCATGACACCTCTTATTAAGAAGCCTATGAGCTCTACTTTGGGTGTAAAATTGGCGACCAAGACGAAGCCAGCACTCCTCACATTTGTTACGCAATATGCGCAGCCGATCTTAGAACTTGGCTCAGAGGTTCTCGTAAGTCAATGCCGTTTGCTGTCCAGATGATATGGTGAGAGCAGAAGGATCATGTGACAGACTGCTATTTCTATCTGACAGTGTGTCTGGTTTCTCTGCTAAAAACAGGAAATCCATGGAATACCCCAATCTCCCTTCAGCCATAAGACCTGTGTCACATGATGATGGTCTTCCAGTACTGAGCCACGCAGAGACATGGAGCCTAGAGGAGGCCAATGAAGATGCCATGATGCACGAGTCAGGAATGGAAAACAACACCGATACTGATACAGATTTTGAACTCTTTATGTTGAGTGAGCCTCATCTGATAACTCAATCTGAGTTAAATGACCTGGTCAGAGATTTGGGTTTGTCAAAGGCAAAAGCAGAATTACTGGGTTCAAGACTGCAAGGATGGAATCTGCTGTCATCAGGCTCAAAGATTTCTTTGAAGGATTTTGATATTTGAGACAGATGTTTCCCCAGAATGACTGACGCCAAAATCGCACGGAAGAGTTTAAGGATATTGCTGAAAATTTTCTTGGCAACTACAGAGCACCGAACTATGTGCAACATGTTGCTAAAAATTAATTTTCTGCATTCCTATTTAGACTTCTTTCCTGCAAATCTTGGCGCTGTCAGTGACAAGCATGGTGAAAGGTTTCACCAGGACATTGCGGTCATGGAGAAACGGTATCAGGGCAACTGGAATCCATCAGTGCTGGCTGATTATTGTTGGACACTTAAGCGAGAAGCCTCAGACACTGAGTACAAACAAAAATCAGCAACATAACATTTTTAACTTAGTTGAACTATTACAAAGTGTCAGCAAATAAACACATTATATTCAATAAAATTTAATTTCTTGTTTCTCCACAGTCCTATGTGATACAAGTAGTCTGATGTTATATTTGTGTTCAGCTTGAAATGGTCTATCATAACCACCAAAATTACTAGGGAAGCATCGCATTCAAAAAAAATTTGTTGTCCAGTGTTATTTGCTGACCATGCTTCAAGTTCTTCCAACTCCTCTCTGTAGGCCGTCTCATCATTGTTGGTGATGAGCCCCACCAACGGGTGTTTCCTTTTTCTCCACCACATCTATTCCCTCCTTATTCTAAGAAAGGGGTTTCCTCCACCATTGATGCTGTCCTAAACCGTATCTCCTCCATTTCCCGGATGTCCATGCTCACCCCATCTTCCTGCCACCTTAACGGGGATAGAGTTCCTCTTGTCCTCACTTACCACCCCATGAACCTACACGTCCAACATATCATTCTCTGCAATTTCCACAATCTTCAACGGGACCCTATCACCAAACACATATTTACCTCCCCACCACTCTCCACCTTTGTCTACATTGGTGAGACCCAACGCAGATTGGGGGACCGCTTTGTCAAGCACTTCAGTCCATCCACAAAAAGCGGAACGCAATTGGCTTCCGAACCCAATCCGGCACCTCCGGTGGCCCAATGGTTGAACTGGAATCCCTCAGACTGACAGCCCGGCCCAACTCACCTTCTTTGAACCGCCGGCTGGCTCTTATGACACCCTGGCCAGCTACTCACGTCAGTCCATGGCCTCCTCTTCTGCCACCATGAGGCCACTCTCAGGTTGGAGGAGCAAAAACTCATATTCCATCTGGGTAGCCTCCAACCTGATGGCATGAACATTGATTTCTTCAATTTCTGGTAATTATTCCCCTCCCACTTCACTCTTCTTCATTGACCCACTCTGGCCCCTTACCTCTTCTCCTCACCTGCTGTTACCTCCCCCTGGTGCCCTTCCTCCTCCCCTTTCTTCCATTATTCAATCTCTTCTCCTATCAGATTCCTTCTTCTCTAGCCCTTTGCCTTTTTCACCTATCACCTCTCAGTTTCTTCCTTCATCCCCCCCTTCCCCAACACACCTGGCTTCACCTATCACCTTCTAGCTTGTCCTCCTCCCTCTCCCCCCACCTTCTTATTCTGGCTTCTTCCCTCTTCCTTTTTAGTCCTGATGAAGGGTCTCCACCTGATTCATCGACTGTATATTCATTTTTATAGATGCTGCCTGATCTGCTGATTTCCTCCAGCATTTTTTGTGTGTTGCCCTGGTTTCCAGCATCTGCAGAATCTCTTCTGTTTACTATCCAGTGTCTCCTCAGAACTGAAATACTCCATCCCAGGCAACATCCTGCTGAATTTCTGTTGAACCTTCTCTGGTGAAGTCATATTTGTTTCACGCTCAAATGATTAACATTTGCTCTTGGTGAAAACAAGTTTGGATCACAAAAGAACTACACAATCCAATTTCTCTGCTGTGTTTTTTTCATAGATCTTAGGAAGCAGTCTTCAACTGAACATATTTAATTCCATAATTCTGGATTTTCAGCATCTGCAGAATGCCTTATGTTTAATTCCACAGTTACAACCATTTCAATTCCAAACTGAAGAGATTGACTGCAATTGTATTAACAATTATCATGTCATTAAAAAGGTACTTGCTCTGCTAATTACCAAATTTAACTTCCTGCAGGAAGTATAACAAGCGATTAATATGCAAATCCATCAGACTTCTTAGAAATAGAAAAAGAGGCTAAAGTTCAGATATTTTATGCGCAAAGTAAACGATGGAAGGGCATGAATGGAATAAATTCTGATTTGCCAATCAGTGTCTCCTTCTTCAATGTCTAACCCTGCTAAGTGATTTGCACATTAATAGCAGCAAGTGTTGTCAGCAAGCTGTTATTTTCCCAGCCAGATCTCCCCCAACAGCAGTAAAACCCCAAGACCAATTGTTAATTACACGTACACAGTCTTTCCGTGGGTAGCTGTTATGGAAATTACAGCATAGCACCCTCTACTGGGCATCTGTAATCTTTTTAACAACCTTAAACAGTCAGATTCAATGTCCTGTATTGAAATGTGTAGAGCACAAAATTGGGTTTAATGATGCTTGTTGGATGTTAAAAATGCAATTTGGTGTCCACAGTGGCACAGCTAGTAGATGGACTGCCTCACATCCCCTTTCACCGCCCAACTTCTCAACCTCATCCCAATACCCACCCACGAACCTCCCCCCTCACCTGGTCTCACCTATCACCTACCAGCTTGTCCACCTCCTCTTCCCTTACCTTCTTACTCTCGCTTCTGCCATCTCCAGTCCTGAGAAAGGGTCCCGGCCCAAAATATCAACTGTTTATTTCCCTCCTTGCATATTCAGACGGAGGCATCACGTAAAGATTTTTACTCCTCATGTATGTGAAGGATGTAAGAAATAAAGTCAAATCAACTCAATTCAATTTTGTGTGTGTTATTGAGACCTTACCTCTGGTGCTGTCTACGCGGAGTTTGCAAGTTCTCCTCTTGACTAATTGGGCTTCTGTCAGTACATTCTGTACATTTTCACATCCTGAAGACGTGCAGGTTGGGAGGTTAATCAGTCGCAGTATATTTCCCTGAGTTTGTAAATGAATGGTGGTGGTGGGGGGGCGCGGGACGCAACAGTGACTTGGCATGGACTTCATGGGCTCAAATAACCTCCTGTTAAATGTGTTGGATGCATCACAGAGAAGGCATCTACACCAATTCTGCCAGAAATTGCCACATAAATCCTGCATCTAATATCTGCCAGGAGCACACAGAGCAGATGGATCCTGGCATAACAACACCATTTTCGAGCTTCATTGTCTTAAAGTTGCAACTGAGCCATTTGCTAAACAGCAGCAAGGGAGCCCCAAGCGTTCTTTAAAGCAATCAACAACTTTGTGTAAGTTAGCTTCTGGCTGGCAATGAAAAAACTGGAAATACTGGAAATCTGAAATAAGAACAGAATATTCAAAAAATATTCAGCAGGTTAGGAAACATCTGTGAAAAGTAATAGAATTAACGTGTCTCATTAATGATGTCTTATTAAAACTGGGAAGCAGACTAAACAAGTTAATTTTAAGTTGTGGAGAAAGTGATGTGGTGGGGTGCATCGAACAAAGGAAGTATTTCTGAAAAGGTGAAGTCAAGGTTGCTGTAGAGGTAAGTTGTAGAGGTCATCTGATCAATGGGGCAGTTCAAGGGTGACAATATGAATAAAGGAGCACCAAGTCTTGAAAAGCAAGGATCTAAGACTCTCAAGTACACCAGCTTGTGCTAATGGAGAAAATAAACCTAAGCCAGTATCGATACATGACTTACAGTAGAAATAGCCAATTCTGACAGAGAAAGGGATGAAGTTGGAGAATTCAGTATTGGGTCTGAAAGGCTGCAATGTGCCCGGATGGAAAATCAACTTTGCTCTCAAGCTTATGTTAATCTTATTTATAACAATGAAGGAGGTCATGGACAGATAGGTCAACGTCGGAGCAGGTAGCTCAAGTTCACCCCAATGGACTGAACCATTTTGCTGCACCAAGCAATCTGGTTTGTCTGATGTACAGGAAACCACATTGTGAACACCAAATGAAGTGTACCAAATTGAATTTTGTACGACTAAACCACGCATGAGCCTCTGCTGAAATGAAAAGGTGAAAGGACAGCTTTGCATGGAAAAGAGGAAGAGTGGTTGGTGGGAATGGAAGAGAACACCAAGGAGTTACAAAGCAATCTCCGGTGTCGATTTAGCTAACCAAGCTGAACACCCAGGTGAAACTCTTGTGATCAGCAGGAGAACATGCAAACTCCATGCAGAGAGTATGGCAGGTCACGATTGGAAACTTGTTGCTGGAGATGTGAGGCAGCAGACTTACAAGTACCACCTTAGTGGGGCCAAACTTTCACACCTCCATGGAAGCTGTGTGATGGTCTACTTTTGGCCATCAGACCATAAGACCATAAAACATAAGAGCAGAATTAGGCCATTCAGCCCATTGAGTCTGCTCCACCGTTCCATCATGGTTGATATATTACCCCTCTCAACCACTTTCTCCTGATTTCAACCCATAACCTTTAATGCCCTATCTGATCAAAAACCTATCAACATCTATTTTAAATATCCCCAACGACTTGGCCTCCACACCCTCTGTGGCAATGAATACCACAGATTCATCACCCTCTGACTACTCTCTTTGTTCGATGCACTCCACCACATCACCTTCTCTACAACTTAAAATTAATTTTTTTAGTCTGGTTCCCAGTTTTAAAAAGACATCATTAATGAGATGTGTTAGTTCTATTAGCAACACACACAAAATGCTGGTGGAACACAGCAGGCCAGGCAGCGTCTACAGGGAGAAGCGTTGTCGACATTTCGGGCCTGACTCGGCCCGAAACGTCGACAACGCTTCTCCCTGTAGATGCTGCCTGGCCTGCTGTGTTCCACCAGCATTTTGTGTGTGTCGTTGTTTGAATTTCCAGCATCTGCAGATTTCCTCGTGTTTGTTAGTTCTATTAATCTTTTCATCTTTGTTCTAGAGGGACATACCTCTATTCTAAGGCCATGCCCTCAGGTCTTAGACTCCCCCACTATAAGAAACATCCTCTCCACATTCATTCTATCTAGGCCTTTCATTATCCAATGAAATCCCCACTCATTTTTCTAAACTCCAGCGAGCATAGAACTAAGGCATTCAATCCTGCATGAGAACTCCTAAGTCCCTATGCACCTCTGATTTTCGAATTTTCTCCCCATTTAGAAAATGGTCTACACCTTTGTTCCTTCTACCAAAGTATCTGATAAAACAATTCCTGACATTGTATTCCATCAGCCACTACTTTGCCCATTCTCCTAATCTGTCGAAGTCTTTCTGCAGCCTCTCTGCTTCGTCAACACTACCCACCCCTTCACCTATTTTCATATCATCCATAAACTTGGCAACAAGGCAATCAATTCCATCGTCCAAATCATTGACATATAACGTGGAAAGAAACAGTCCCAACACTGGCCCCCGCAGAACACCGGCAGCCAACCAGAAAAGGCCCCCTTTATTCCCACTCTTTGCCTTCAGCCAATCAGCCAATCTTCTAGCCATGTTAGTATCTTTTCTGTAATACTTCCAGGTGACCTGTTAGTAATCCCACCTGCTGCATGATGGAAAATCCATATTAGGCTGTGCAGTCTTTCTTGGCTACTTCAGCAAACTCCACCCTTCATAATTCTTTGGAACATCTCAGCCAGCTTCAATCTTGTTGTATGTCAACAGCACTTGACATGCTAGAATTGACAAGAGTGATGGCTCACATGTTGTTCAAAAATCATGCTGAAGTGCTGCTTGTTGCTCTTGCATCAACATCTTGGTCTTAACACATCTAAGAGGTGATCGTTTCCCAGAACTGACCATTCTGGTACATGGTGTTCCCCCAGCACCCTGCATCTGACCCTAACTCTGTCTCAGCAAATTTCAGCTCAGCCATTTTGATCTCCACTTCTTTGAACACTGTTTGTCGAAATGATTTTCCAATCCACATGATACGCACAGTTCTTGTCAAACGCAATGCACTTCATTTTCACCTGCTGATGTCTCCTTCCAAGGTGTTTGCATCATTTAGGCTACCTTGACTGTACTTTCCTTGTCCTGCGTTTTGACTTGTGCTTCACTGCTTGAGCTTGTTTCTGCCAGGTGTCTGATATCCTGGTTTCGAATGTCTGCATTCAGTTTTCCAGGACTAACTTTGTTTAACGGAGGAACCACTTCCGAGAGTGGTCGTAGATTTGACAGGCCATCGGACATCTGAAAAATATGTCCTTCAAATCTGCAAAACAGCAGTTATCTGTTCAAGGTCATAACTTGAGTAAATTGTTTTAATGTGAGTGAAGAGCTCGTAATGTTCAACTGTCTCAATTCTGTGTGCTTGTCATTCAGCGAATGCATTCGCCAGGGTTTCATTTGAACGCCTTATGCTCTTGTGGGTCTGCTTGCATTTTCTCTGGTTTACCTTGCACATTGTGTTCAACGAATAGTGTAACTTGTTTTTTTCACTGTCTTCGTTCTTCTCTGGATCTGGTGTCTTTATTTGGTGCAGTATCTCGCAGCTTGCTGTCTCTCGATGAATGTCCCATCAACTATCTTAATCAGCATGCGATCCACATAGAACATACACTCAGTGGCCATGTTATTAGGTTCACCAGCACACCTACTCATTAATGCAAATATCTAATCAGCCAATCATGTGGCAGCAACTCAATACATAAAAGCATGTAGACATGGTCAAGAGATTCAGTTGTTGTTCAGGCCAAACATCAGAATGGGGAGGAAATGTGATCTAAGTGACTTTGACTGTGGAATGATTGTTGGTGCCAGATGGGGTGGCTTGAGTATCTCAGAAGCTGCTGATCTCCTGGGATTTTCAAGCACAACTATCTCTAGAGTTTAAAAGCATCCAGAGAGTGACAGCTCTGTGGCTGAAAATGCCTTTAATGGGAGAGGTCAGAGGAGAATGGCCAGACTGGTTCAAGCTGACAGGAAGGCAACAGTAACTCGGATAACCATGCATTACAACAGTGGTGTGCAGAAGAGCATCTCTGAATGCACAACATGTCAAATCTTGAAGAGGATGGGCTACAGAAGCAGAAAACCACAAACATACACTCAGTGGCCACTTTATTAGTTACAAGAGGAACATAGAGCGGCACGGTATAGGAAAAGGAACTTCAGCCCAAGGAACTGCAGCAAACATGATACTGAATTAAACTTCAGCATGCATATTCATGCATCTAACAGCGTTTAAATGCCACTGCGGTTTAGAAACATAGAAAATAGGTGCAGGAGTAGGCCATTCGGCCCTTTGAGCCTGCACCGCCATTCAATATGATCATGGATGATCATCCAACTCAGAACCCTGTACCTGCTTTCTCTCCATACCCCCGATCCCTTTCGCAAGGTAACTTCCACCAACACTCCTGAGAGCTAGTTCCCAGCATCCACTACTCACTCTTACCCCACACAACTCCTTTAAAGTTTTCCCCTCTCACCTTAAGCGCATAGCATGTACTTGACATTCTGACTATCCACTTCTGTCTCAATACTGTATTATAAAATTCTCTCATAAGACTATAAGACATAGGAGTAGAATTAGGCTATTCAACCCAGCGAGTCTGCTCCGCCATTTCATCATGGCTGATCCCTGATGTCTCCTCTCATCTACTGCTGGTCCAGGGAAACATTTCATAATTTATTTAACAAGCACTTCTGACACCATTCTCTCAAAAATGCTGGATACTGAAATACCAGAGTACACAAATACAAAGTGCTTATGAAACCAAAGAGATTTTGTCTTCTCTCTGTGCTTACCCACAGGTGAGCAACTGAGGGCTTGAGCCACTTAAATGCTACCAGCTAGGTGTACAAAAACAATGGTACAGTTCCTAAAGGGGTATGAATCCTACAGCACGGAAACAACTAAGGGTACATTGGGAACCTGTAAGAAGAAGGAAGAAAGAGCAAGACAGAAAGAGACAGAGTAGACAGACACAGAGAGGGTGAGAGACAGCCAGACAGACAGTTAGACAGAGGGGGAGAGAGAGAGAGAGAGAGAGACACACACACACACACACACACACACACACACACACACACACACACACACATAGTGACAGAGAAAGAGAGAGAGAGACATGCACACACACACACACACACAGATACAGAGAGAGACAGAGGAGGAGACAGAGAAAGTCGCACACACACAGAGACAGAGAGAGAGAGACACACACAAACACACAGACAGACAGAGCGGTACAGAGAGACAGAAACCGAGAAAGACAGAAAGGAGTCAGAAAGACAGAGATGGAAAAAGAGGCAGGGAGACAGAGACAGCGACAGAGAGAAACACAGAGAGAGACAGACAGAGAGAGAGAGAGAGAGAGGTAAAGAGGGACAGGGACGGGGAGAGAGAGAGAAAGAGAGTGACAGAGAGACAAAAAGAGATAGAGAGAGACAGAAAAAGAGAGACAGAGAGACAGAGGGAGAGAGAGACAAAGAGAGATGCAGAGAAAGAGAGACAGAGTGAGACTTAGAGAGAGAGACAAAGAAAGAGAAAGATACAGAGAAAAAGAGACAGAAACAGATGGACAGAGATACAGTGAGAGACACAGAGACAGAGAGAGAGATGGAGAGACAGACAGGCAGACAGAGTGACACACACACAGACAGAGAGATACAGAGAGACAAAGACAGAGAGAGTGAGGCAAAGAGAGACAGAAGGAGAGGGAGATAGACAGAGGTAGAGGTAGAGATAGAGAGAAAAAGGGACACAGAAAAAGAGACAGAAGCTTAGAGAGAGACAGAGATATACAGTGAAAGAGAGACAGACAGAAAGAGAGAGACAGAGACAAAGAAAATGGGAGACAGAGAGACAGAGTAAGAAGTTGTAAGATAGTGTATAAAATGTGACAAAATGAAATGCAGAAAACAGCAGTAAACAAACTTGTTTTACAATGACTGTGTTTCTCTCTTATTTGGTTACATGCATTGAAGCTCTTGATAAGGTACCTTTAATTTTGAAATATTTCACATTTATGTTGCTAAACACTGAGCTAATTATGTTGTTTGATTGATCTATCAGCTCTTCCAATATGTAAAGGATGATGTGGCTTATTTGGATGACCTACTCTGAATTGTTAATTAGAACAAGGCCACTCAAGTTCAATTTCAACTTTATTGTCATTCAACTGAACACATATATACAGCTAAATGAAAGGAACGTTCCTCTGGGATCAAGGTTCAAAACACAGTACATATATTCAATGCAGAACATACAACAGCAGTAACACAATAATATTGACATATAACAGAAAAATATTTTGTAGATGTCCCCTTCTTCTTCTTGGCCTCCGTTGGTCAGTGTTGACCATGGATATTGTGTCCTAGCTGTCTAGATACACAAGCTAGGGCAGTACAATATGGAGAGCAAGCTGTTGCCCAAGTAGCAAGTTTCCCCTCTCCTCCTTCTGATGAACTCAAAGGAATGGCCTGCTGAAGGGTCTCGACCCAAAATGTCGACTGTACTCTTTTCCATAGATGCTGCCTGGCCTGTTGAGTTCTTCCAGTACTTTGTGTGTGTTGTTTGGCAGAGACCGATGCAGTTTGGTACGAGAAGCATCACAGGAGTTGCCAGTCAACATTGAACTCAACGTAAGACTGCCTTACAGACTCCAGCTCTGGATTTTTCCCTCAGGGTTTACTCCCAACGCCTTCCCCATGAGTGGGTATAGCCGTAAGGCAGCGGAGGTTTGAGATCAGAGTTTTCCTTCTCCTAGTTGAACCGCCAACCACGGCTGATGAGCCCCATCTGCCCGAAGCGACTAGTTTTAAGGCAGCAGTAATGGGCCTTTGTCTCTTCTCCTGTCAGTAGAAATGGTTCCATTGGGCTTAGTAGCTAAGACACACGGGAAGGCCAGGAGCTGGTCTTGGTTGTCAGAGGCTATTTGAAGCGCAAGCCATTGGAAGCACTTAATAGGTAGTGGGAGCTTATCCTCATTTCCATCCCCAGTTATAACAACCTTCAGGAACCTCTGTAGATGTACACGTTGACATAAAGTGTAATAATGCTATTGGCGCGGTCATCAACAATTCTACTGTGTGGTAGCAGGGTGCTTAGGTGTCTCAATGCCTGGGGAAGAAGCTGTTACCTAGCCTAAGAGCCCTGATCTTATACTGCGGTACCTTCTGCCTGACAGGTGACTCTACCACCCAATTAGAGTCATACAGCCCTACAAGTTCATAGTGCCCACAAAGCTCTCATTTGCTTTAAACAGATGCTCATCCCATTTTATTCTCCTGACATGTTGTCAACGTCACCTAGATTCTACCAATCACCAGGGCAACTTACTTGGCCAAATAATCCACTGATCCTCATGTTTTCAGAAGTGGAAGGAAAATGGAGCAGTCAAGGAAAGCCCTGAAGGTAAATATACAAACTCCACACTGACAGCGTCAAAGGTCAGGATCGAACGGTGAGACGTTGGCCCTACTAGCTGTGCCACGGTACATTCAGCCACGGCTCGTCTATTTCCGTTGGCCTGTGATGTTTCCGAACCTCTAATGTCCTCAGCCAAATGAAAATCTCCCCATCTCACTTTCAAAGTTTTCAGCTGAACCCTAGCCTCATGAGGTTTTTGTGAGAAGCTTTTAATTTCCTCTGACTCTTCTGTGGAAAATACCAGTCACTACTTACACAACCAAATCTATTCATGAAACTAACTGTGGTCATTATCATTACGCACAATTTATTATTTGCTGTTTACTATATTAGAAGTTATTTTAGTGGGCTGAAAATAAGATATTGCTTGTGATTTTTCTATTTGCTATTTACCATAATAAAAGTTATTTTAGTGGACTGAAAATAAGATTTTGCTTCTGATTTTACTATGAGAGATTGCAGTGTAATTGTGAATTATATTATATCACGAATCCAGGCTGCTAAATATTTTGAGCTGAATTTGTAGCTGAAGTCTCTTTAGAGAGTAGATTGGCAGGGGAGAAGGTTGTTTCATTTTGGTCGGGTTCAGTTGCAATAATATTTCATTAAGGATTTGTTTAAGTGGCATTGACTTGTGCTAATTTGGTGAAATCATTCCTGCGTTCAAGCATGAATGGGAGGCTGTCCATCAGCACAGACTGTCTGTGTTGAAACTATCGTAGCTGGCACATGCCCAGAATCCACAACACATAAACTATCCCCCAACCAACACCCCACCCCCTGACAATAACCACTTTTTTTCTTCACACATCACACGCTTCTGAGTGATCCTGGCTAATCAAGGCCTCTCTTCCCTCTGAGCAGCTACTTTCTCCCATAGTGGGAAAATAATTGAAACAAAGCCACATTTCAATGGCATGTCATTTCACATCGAGAGCCGCCTCTTTGTTGACAACCAGCTGGACCCGGTCTGGATGGAGAGAGCAGCCCTTGGCTGGGGCCACCTCCATTGAGCTCCAGTCAAGCAGAAGTCCATCATTGCCCTGCAGCTCTTTGTCCGAGCACAAAAAACACTTTCAGGCCCTCACATTTCCAATGTGCCTCCTTTTCTCTGCGGCCCGTCGGAGTAGGATGTACTTTGAAATTAACTAACTCGCAGAGACATCCAGGGACTCCATTTTCGATTCAGCTGCAAAAGCAGAGCAATCTGGGGGTAAGACACCGGCACCTTGGAATTCGGAGGGGAGGTCGTGTGTGGTCTGGAGCTCAGATTGCTCACCTGCCGAGAGGCAGCACAAAGGTTCGCTTCTGGGGCCTCTGCCTCACTCCATTTCACGCAGTGTCTGAGCGCAGCCTGTCAGGCTCTGTGTTGGATTGGTGGAGTCCCGTGGCTCGGGAAAATGGCATCCTATAAGCAGGGGGGATTGCAGAGTGCTGTTCCCCTACAGGGATGATTAGGGTCCAATTTAAAGGTCAAATTGGGAGAAAATGAGCCCCTGCAGCTTAGATCAGCTCCTGCACTACCTGACAGAAAGAACAGAGTGTGACAATACTTCCCCTGCAGCGTTTAAGCCTGCAGGTGAAGGATCACACCAACCTAGGGAGAGCCTCCATAGTTCAAAGTTTCAATGTTTAAAGTAAATTTATTATCAAACTACATGCTGTATATGTCACCATATACTACCAAGAGATTAATTTTCTTTCAGGGATTCACAGTAACTAGAAAGAAGCACAACGGAGTCGATGAAAGGCTGCACACAACAAAAATGGACAAACAACCAATGTGCAAAAGATAGCAAACTGTGCAAATACAAAAAAAGAAGAAAACAAAAACAATAATAAATAAATAAGCAAGAAATATTAAGAATGTGAGCTGCAGAGTCCTTGGAAGTGAATCCATAAATTGTGAAAACATTTCATTGTTGGGGTGAGCGAAGTTATCCCCTCTGGTTCAAGAGCCTGATGGTTGAGGGGTAATAACTGTCCCTGAACCTGGTCACGTAGGTCCTGAGGCTCTCATACCTTTTTTCCTGATGGCAGAAGTGAGAAGAGCGCATGGCCTGATTGGTGGGCATCCTTGATAATGGATGCTGCTTTCCTGCAACAGCGCTCCGTGTACAGTAGATGTGCTCAGTGGTGGGGAGGGCTTAACCCGTGATGGACCACTACTTTTTGTAGGCTTTTCCATTTAAGGGCATTGGAGTGCTTCCATACCAGGCTATGGCTTTAGGTGGCATTTCCATTGGGTCAACTGGATAGCTGAGTGATCTCCACTGGGACCCAGTGGAGACTAGCAGGCAGCGCAACAGCTAACCGGTCAGAACAATGAGTCGGACCAAAGTAAACACGAGCACTCGGCCGAAACAACGCTGATGACGTCACCTCGACCGGCGTTGAAACATTTGCAACCGCACCTCCAGGCTCGGCAAAGAACCCTACAAACAACTTTGTAGGTGTGTTAATAAGTTGTGGAACCATTTCAGTATTTCTTCTGTAAAAAACTTACCCCACATATCTCCTTGAAATTTCTCCCCCTAACCCCCCCCCCCCCCGCCCCCCATGCACACACCTCAAATCTATGCCCTCTGTTATTTGCCATTTCTACCCTGGAAAAAAGATGCTGCCTCTCATAAGTTTATGAACTTATGATCCTCTATCAGGTCTACAATCTGGCTTTACTGTGTAACCGTAAATCATTCACTATTGCTGAGATAACAGCTCTTCCAGAGGAGACTGAGGTCCTTTAACATCTGCCGGACGATGCTGAGGATGTTCTACGAGTCTGTGGTGGCCAGTGCTATCATGTTTGCTGTTGTGTGCTGGGGCAGCAGGCTGAGGGTAGCAGACACCAACAGAATCAACAAACTCATTCGTAAGGCCAGTGATGTTGTGGGGGTGGAACTGGACTCTCTGACGGTGGTATCTGAAAAGAGGATGCTGTCCAAGTTGCATGCCATCTTGGACAATGACTCCCATCCACTCCATAATGTACTGGTTAGGCACAGGAGTACATTCAGCCAGAGACTCATTCCACCGAGATGTAACACTGAGCATCATAGGAAGTAATTCCTGCCTGTGGCCATCAAACTTTACAACTCCTCCCTCGGAGTGTCAGACCCTGAGCCAATAGGCTGGTCCTGGACTTATTTCCACTTGGAACAATTTACTTATTATTATTTAATTATTTATGGTTTTATATTGCTATATTCTACACTATTCTTGGTTGGTGCAGCTGTAACGAAACCCAATTTCCCTCGGGATCAATAAAGTATGTCTGTCTGTCTGTTCCTGAAGAATTTACATCCACTTTATTTATTTGGGGAGATATATTTCATCATGGAGTAAGAGAGCACAGCGACAGACCCAGCTTTGGCCCATCATCTCCATGCCAACCATTAAGCACCCATTTATATTAACCCTCTTTACCAGCAGTTGGTCTCCATACATTGGCAATTGAAGTGCTTGTCCAGACACATAGTAAATATTGTGAGGGTCCCTGCTTTCACCACACCCCTGGCATTTGTGATCCAAATTCCATCTACTGTTGGGGTGAAAAGATGCATCCTCAGAACACCCACTGTTCTGAGGCATCCTGTTTCTTACCTTAAACTTTGGATTGAGACACTTCTGTGATGGGGAACGATTTCCTGTTATTTATCCTAATTCCCTGTCTGTAAGATGATACGCTCAGTTCTTTCTGACGTGTAAATCTATTGGATATATATCAAAGTACATACAGTACACTATATGTCACCATATACTACCTTGAGATTCATTATCTTGCAGCCATTTGCAGTAGAAGAAAGAAATACATTAGAAACAATGAAAAACTGCACATGAAGACTGACAACCAATGTGCAAATAAAATAATAAATAAATAAGTAAATAAACACTGAGATAGTACTGAGAACATGAATTGTAGAATCCTTGAAAGTGAGTCCTTAGGTTGTAGAATCAATTCAATATTGCGGTGAGTGAGAGATGCTTCTTTCTTGTGGCATGCTCAAAATAATTATATTTATATAAGGGTTCTGCATGGCCTCAGAGAGTGGCAAATTACTTTGCAACTAATGAAATGATTATTTGAAATTCAGTCAATGTTACGATGCAAAGACTGTGTTAGCCGCATAGCAAGAGCTCACAAATAGTAATGCCATCATGACCAGATTTTATGGTTAAGAGTTTAGCCAGGACAACGGGGGAGCCTCCCCCCGCTGCTCTTTGTGATGTTGCTGCAGCATTTTTCACATCCATTCTACCCAGCGAACAGAACCTCAGTTTAATATTTCATTTAATTCAGCACCTGCCGTGCTCCCCCTGTGTGGTCTGGATTGATGTAGATGACCTTGGAATTACAGGACATAAATCCTCCTATCTTCTGTGTGCAATCAAACGCAGAAGCAACGCCTGAATTTTCTCCTGGGTTACTGGACACAATTTTCCACAAGAGATAGGACCGGAGAGTTTGTTGCCTGTATGGTTCAGTATTAAGTAACATATTCACTGATGGTGGCTGTCCAATGAACAGACTCTGATACTTCTTTGCCCATTCTCCAAATCTGTCTGTTGAAGTACAGGTTCTTCTTGTATAGACAATTTAGGAGGAGGATTCTGGAGAAAATGCCATTACTGTTGGATTAATATTCAGCAGTGTCTGTGCTCCAAGCTCATATGGAGCTCTGTTAGATATAATCATAAATTACCATGAACTGCCAGCCTTAGAACCCATACCCCAGGGTTTGTACTTTAAAGGGACCAACCTTTTAAAAAATATATTCTGGAGGTGGGGAGTTGTGTGCTTTGTTGGCAAGGCCAGACTAATTCTTCTAGTCAAGATGGTGCTGAGCTGTGCTCTCCATTGAGGTTTTAGTTGTTTTTTTATGTTGGTAGAGATGGTCTGGGGACAGTGAGGGCAGTTAGAGGTCAGGTTAGGGTTCAGGGAGAGGGATGATGAGGAGCTAGAAGTCAGAATGGAGCCCAGGCCACTGCTCCATGCTCTGCTGCCGAAGACCAGCAACGTGGACGGTATGATAAAGGTCATTCGGAGCTTAGCCCTCAACTCCATGCTTGAAGGTCAGCAATAGGAACATGGAACAAAGGACATCCGGAGTCTAACCCCTATTCCGCACTCGGAAGCCAGTGACATAGACATGTGACAAAGGACGTCTGTGGATGTAGAGCTGCCAATCATTGTGGATGAGGATGGGCGAGGATGAGGGCTGGTGGTCAACCAAAAGTTGATCAGAAGTCCAGAAGTCGAAGCTGGAGCCTTGGGCCTATGAGTCAGAAGTCCACTGGGGAAGCAGGAGGCCCATTGTCCACAAGTCTACTGAAGGCTTGATGGCCTGTCCTAGGGTTGGAGGTCTGTGTGGATGGGTGGGTGGGTGGGGGGAGTATAGGACCTCAATTTGCTCTTGTTGGTTTGTTGCTTGTTGTGTTCTGTATTGTTCTGCTAAACATCTTGGGTGTGCAATGTTGGTGCCAAAATGAGTGGTGACTCTTTCAGGCTGCCCCCTGAACTTCCTTAGGTTGTGCTGGTTGTTAACACAAACAACACATTTCACTTTATATTTCAACGTACATCTAATAAATAAAGGAATCTGAATCTGAAAGTGAAATTTTTCCTTGTCTTTTGGAAGGTAATGATGAGTGTTGTCTTGGATTACTACAGTTGCTGTGGTGTAACTATTGTTCGATAGAGAGGGCCATGAATTGTCCCAGTTCCGTTGACACATGCGTAGGTGAACATGCCTTGTGTATCATAATCATAGAATCATAGACCAGTGCAGCACAGATACAGGCCCTATGGCCTAACGAGTCCATGCTAACCACATTTCTCACCCATGCAGTACAAATTCCTGTGTTCGGCCCATGTCACTCTAAGCCCTGCCCTTCCTGCCCAAGAGCTTCTGAAACGATACTATAGTGCTTGCCTCATCTACTTCTTCTAGCAGCTCGTTCCATATACTCATCATCCTCTGTGTAAAAGTTGGCACTCAGGTCCCTTTTAAATCTTTCCCTCTCATCCTACATCTCTGTCCCTTAGTTTTGATCTCCCTGATCCTGGGGAAACTGTACCCGAAGGAAGTGGCGTTCTTGAGCTTCTTCTGCCCTCCTTCAAAGATTGTGCATGAAATGGATGGCTGAGGTGGTGGGTAAACTGTCAATCAGGTGAATCCGTTTGCCTTGGGCAGTGTTGAGGACGAATGCCGCTGTTGTATTTCATCACACACCTTATTGTATCCTGTATGTGGGGCAGAGGCTCTCGTCAGTCAATTGGGAGGTGAGGCATCAGAAAAGCCACCTTCTCTAAAGCATTTTAGCAACTGGTCTGAGTTGAGTTGATGGTGATCTGTCACTATGGTAATACCAGGGTTATATGGATTCTCTTTTGCTGGAGAAAGTCATTGTTTGACATTTGCGTAATGTACCGGCTTGGCTATTTGCCAACTCGTGAAATCCACCATATGGAACTATAACACATTGAAAGAGACAGGCTTCTCATACATATCAGCATGACTGCTTCTCTGTACAGCCTGAAGTACCTTTTGAGATTACTGTTGATCTTGAAAACTGTTAAGGGAATAACTGTGGAACACTGAGAACAAAAGCTCCTTATCTCGTACTTACTACCCTTGTTCTACAAGCTTTAATATAAAACCATAAGACCATAAGAGATAGGAACAGAGTTATGCCATTCAGCTCATTCCTTCATGACTGATTCATTTTCCCTCTCAACCCCATTCTCCTGTCTTCTCCCTGTAACTTTTCACGCCCTGACTTATCAAGAACCTATTAACCTCTGCCTGAAACGCACCCAATGATTTGGCCTCCACAGCCACCTGTGGCAATGAATTCCACAGATTCACCACTCTCTGGCTGAAGAAATTCATCCTCATCTCCGTTCTAAATGGGCGTCCCTCTATTCTGAATTTGTGCCCTCTGGTCCCAGACTCCCCCACTATAGGAAGCATTCTATCCACATCCACTCTAACTAGGCTTTTCAACGTTTCCAGGAGAAAATCTGCAAATGCTGGAAATCCAAGCAACAAATACAAAATGCTGGAGGAACTCAGCAGGTCAGGCATCATCAATGGAAAAGAGTAAACAGCTGATGTTTCAGGCTGAGACCCTTACTCAGGACTGAAAAATAAAAGATAGGTTCTTGATTAGTCAGATAGGTTACAGGGAGAAGACAGGAGAATGGGGTTGAGAGGGAAATGGATCAGCCATGATGAAATGGGAGAGCAGGCTCGATGGGACAAATGGCCTAATTCCTTCTCTCCAGTCCTGATGAAGGGTCTCAGCCCGAAAGGTAGACTGTTTACTTTTTTCCATAGATGCTGCCTGGCCTGCTGAGTTCCTAGGGCCTTTGGTGTGTGCACTTTCAACATTTGATAGGTTTCAATGAGATGCCCACCTTCCCTCATCCTTCTGAATTCCAGCGAGTACAGGCCCGGGAGCCATTAAACACTCCTCATATAATAAGCCTTTCATTCTTGGAGTCACTCTTGTGAACATCCTCTGGACTATCTCCAACGTCAGCACATTCTTTCTTAGATAAGAGACCCAGATCTGCTCACAGTACCCCAAGTGAGGCCTCACTAGTGCCTTAAAAAGTCTCATCATTACATCCTTGCTTTTATATTCTAGTCCTCTTGAAATGAATGCTAACATTAGCATCCACTTGAAGTTTCGACATGTTGTGAGTTCAGAGATGCTCTTCTGCACACCACTGTTGCAACACGTGGTTACTTGAGTCACTGTTGCCTTCCTGTCAGCTTGAACCAGTATACGGCCATTCTCCTCTGATCTCTCTCATTAACAAGGCATTTTTGCCCACAAAACTTTTGCTCACTGGATGTTTTTTTTTTGAGTTTTGCACCATTCTCTGTAAATTCTGGAGGCTGTTGTGCATGAAAGTCCCAGGAGATCAGCAGTTTCTGAGATACTCAAACCACCCCATCTGGCACCAACAGTCATTCCACAGTCAAAATTACTTAGCTCACATTTCTTCCCCATTCTGAACAACAACTGAACCTCTTGACCATGTCTGCATTCTTTGATGCATTGAGTTGCTGCCACGTGATTGGCTGATTGGATATTTGCTTTAGCAAGCAGGTGTACAGCTATACCTAATAAAGTGGCCTCTGAGTGTTTTTTGAATAGCTTTTAAGTAACTGGAGATAAGTTTGTAACTGCTGATTGTTTGGAGCTAATTCAGAATGAAAGAAGGACGACTGCCAATCACTGAGCTGACAGTGCTTATGTGCTGACCAAAGCAAATATTGATAACTGGGGACTTTATTCTACAAGCATTGAGAGAGAGGAACTGTAGGCATGTGAGAAGTAATTGACAGCTTTATGCTAAACTGTAGGAAGGAAAGAGAGGCATCAATAAAGGAAGTGCAGGCACCAAGTTTTGAGACATTGATGGAATGAGCAGAACACTATTGAATACTTATCTCCAAAATAAAATCGTCAGATAGGGGAAAGGGACGTGAATAGAGGTATGGGTGGATAGAGAGACTGAATGTGCGGAAGACATTCAAGAACGGAAGATGGACAGAAGGCACAAAATGAAAGGCAGGGGAATGAGACAGAGTAGGGAAAGCAGGTTGGCAGAGAAACAAAGATAAGGAGGGGCGGCAGGTAAATCAGTACGGTGTGGGACAAGTTTTTTTACACAAGGAGTAGTAGGTGTCTGGAACAGGTGGCTAGGGGTAAAGATGGAGGCAGATATAGTAGTGATACTTAAGAGGCTTTTTAGATAAGCGGATGAATATGCAGGGGAGGGTGAGACATGGATCACGTGCAGGCAGGAGAGATTTAATTTAATTTGGCATTGTGTTTGGTGCAGGCAAAATGGGCCGACGGGTCTGTTTCCGTCTAGTACAGAACTGTGTTCCATGTTCTGTAGAATCCTAGAGCACTCCCCTGTCCTTGGAAACACTACAGGGTCAGTAGACTGGACCATGTTGAAGGACTCATCAGAGGACCTGAATGAAAACGCCATGGTTGTCACAGACTTTATAAAGATGCCCCTAGACAAGTGTGTTCCCACAAAATCATTCAGCATCTTCTCTTAACTAAGAGATCCATAATCTGCTGAGGACTAGATCAATGGCTTTTAGGGCTGGCAACGCAGGAAAATACAAGGGTTCCAGGTATGACCTTTGGAAAGCCATCTCATGCGCAAAGTTCCAATTCTGGATCCATCTTGAAACAGAAGAATGCTCGGCAGCTGAGGCAGATCTTGAATGTTATCACCTCCTGCAAAGCAAAGCCAAGCAACGTAAATGACAGCAAGGTTTCACTCCCAGATGAGCTCAATGCTTTCTATGCTCACTTTGACTGACAGAACATGGAGGCATCTTCATAAACTCCCACAGTCCCTGACGACCCTGTGATTTCAGTCTCTGAAGCTGACAAGAGAGCATCCTTCAGGAGGGTGAACCCACTGAAAGTATCTTGCCTAAATGGTGTACTAAAGACCTGTGCTACTCAGCTAGCTGGAGTGTTGCAGTCAGCTTCAACCTCTCAAGTCGGCACTCTCAGGTACCCACCTGCTTCAAGCAGGCTTCAATCATACTGGTGCCCAAGAAGAGTGTGGTGATCTGCTTCAATACTATCATTCAGTAGCAATTACATCCACAGTGATGAAGTGTTTTGAAAGGTTCATTATGAAGCATAACAAACCCCTGACTAAAGAGTGGCATGGGTCTGCTCCAATTTGACTACCATCACAGCAGGTCCACATCAGATGCCATCTCATCGGCTCTTCACTCAGCTCTGGAACATCTGGACAGTGAGGATGCTCTTCACTGACTGCAGCTCAGCATTCCATACCATCATCCCCTCAAATTTAATCAACAAGCCTGTTGATCAAGCCCCAAGACCTAGGCCTCACTTTCTTCACTTCTAGACCCCGGACAGTTCGAGACCTTGAGGTGAAGTGTACTTGAAAGTGAGTTCATAGCTTGTGAGAACAATTCAGTGATGGGAACAAGAGGCAACAACATCTCCTCCACAATCACCATCAGCACAGGTGAACCACAGGTGCTCTACTTGCTTTACACTTATGACCGTGTGGCTAAGTACAGCCCCAATGACATCTTTAAGTTTCCTGACAACACCACTGCCATAGGCTGAATGACAAATCAGCTTATAGGAGGGAGATTGAAAATCTGGCTGAGTGGTGCCACAACAACAACCTCTCACTCAATGTCAGCAAGACCAAGAAGCTGATTGTTGATTTTAGGAGAGGCAAAGTGGAGGTCCATGAGCCAGTCCTCATTGGAGGATCAGAGGTGGAGAGAGTCAGCAACTTTAAATTCCTCGGTGTAATTATTTCAGAAGACCTGCCCTGAGCCCAGCACATAAGCGCAATTTCAAAGAAAGCACGGCAGCACCTCTACATCCTTAGAAGTTTTGCGAAGGTTTGACATAACATCTATAACTTTAACAAACTTCTATAGATGTGTGGTGGAGAGTATATTGATTGGCTGCATCACAGCCTGGTATGGAAACACCAATGTTCTTGAATGGAAAATCCTATAAAAAGTAGTGCATATGGCCCAGTTCATCACGGGTAAAACCCACCTCACCACATCTACATGGAGCATTGTCTAAGGAAAGCAGCATCCATCATCAGGAACCCCCACCACCCAGGTCTGTTCTCGCTGTTGCCATCAGAAAGAAGATACAAAAGCCTCTGGACTCACACCGCCAGGTAGAGGAACAGTTACAGTTATTACCCCTCAACCATCAGGCTCTTGAACCAGAGGGGATAACTTCACTCAACTTCACTTGCCCCATCACTGAACTGTTCCCACAACCTATGAACTCACTTTCAAGGACTCTTCATCCCATATTCTTGATATCTATTGCTTATTGATTAATTATTTTTTTCTCACTCTTTTTGTATTTGCACAGTTTGTTGTCTTTTGTACACTGGTACCCTGTTGGTGTGGTCTTTCATTGATTCTATTATGATTATTGCACTCACTGAGTATACCTGAAAGAAAATGAATCTTAGGATTGTATATAGTGACATATATGCACTTTGATAATAAATGCAAGCAGGCTTTTTCCACTGAGGTTAGGGGAGAAAAAAAAACAGAGGACATGGGTTAAGGGTGAAGGGGGAAAAGTTTAAAGGGAACATTGGAGGGGACTTCTTCACACAGGGAGTGGTGGGAGTGTGGAATGAGCTAACAGATGAAGTGGTAAATGTGGGCTCACTTTTAACATTTAAGAAAAACTTGGACAGGTACATGGATGAGAGGTGTATGGAGGGATATGGGCCAGGTGCAGGTCAGTGGGACTAGGCAGAAAAATGGTTCGGCACAGCCAAAAAGGGCCGAAAAGCCTGTTTCTGTGCTGTAATGTTCTATGGTTCTAAATTTACTTTGCACTTTGAACTTTGGAATGACCTGGTATAGACACCAATGCCCAAGAATTGAAAAGCCTGCAAAAAAGTGGTGAATACAGCCCGGTCCATCACAGGCAAAGCCCTCCCTTCTTTGAACACATTTACAAAGAATGCTGCCACAAGAAAGCAGCATCCATCATCAAGGACCCCCACCATCCAGGCCATGCTCTCTTCTTGCCACTGCCATCGGAACGGAGCTACCCATACCACCAGGTTCAGGAACAGTTATTCCCCTATAACCATCTGGCACCTGAACTTCACCTCAATACTGACCTGATTCCAGAACCTATGGACTCACTTTCAAGGACTTTACAACTTATGGGCTCAGCATTATTTACTTATTGATTTTAATTTGCATAGCTTGTTTTCTTTTGCACATTGGTTACTTGTGAGTCTTTGTGTGTAGCTTTCATTTACTCTGTAGTATTTCTTTGTTTTCCTGTGAATGCCTGCAAGGAAATGAATCTCAAGGTAGTATATGGTGATGTACAGTAGACACAATTTGCTAACAAATTACTTTGAACTTTGATTATGCGAGGGGATAGTTTGCGGGAAATAAATGGGGTGATGGATTTGACGGTATTGCTCCAAGAGACGGCATTCAGTCAGGCACATGAGCATGCAGGGCATGGGCAGATATGGATCATGTGCAGACAAGTGAGAGTTAGCTTCATTTGACAATAGGAAGGGTCAGTTCCTGTGCTTTACTGTTCTCTGTTCTATTGATTTGTTGGACTGAATAACATTCTATGTCATATGCTGAAATGGGCTTGCTACTTAGTGTCCAGATGCTGTCAGCGGTGAGAAATTCAACCAGTAAATCCCACCATTCCTGAAAAAGTGGTGTTATATGAGGGAGAAAGACACCAACACCCCAGTTTTTTTTTCATCCAGAGCCATTTTGTGACATTGTAAGATCATTTAAAAGTGCATCAAGGATGTTTTAGAGTGATTTTAATGGCCCAGATAGGATATAGATAATTGTTGATGTCACCTTGGTATAACAATGGTCACTGGTGCAAGATTACCGGAGTTAACAGTGATTGGAAGTAAATGGGAGTGCTACAGAGAAACTTGCATTTAATAAAACTGCAAAAATAATTTGAATGCACAATATATTTTTACCAGCAAATCTGTAACCTTGTCTCATACTAGATTGCTAATTTAATAACTTTGCTCTCAGTAGCACCTGGATGCAGAGGTGAGCATCAGTTTGGTCAGAATACGCCAGCATCCCCTTTGGGGCAGGGTTTTGCTTAACGGTGAATGTGACAGGCACCATTCCTGCAGCACAGGTTTGTTAGGATTGGCTTTACATTGCAGCCACCGAAGCTAATAATCAGTAAAGGGCAAACCAATGTTCAGAATGCAGATTCCGATTCTGATTAGCTTATTGCCATATACTGTATATAAGGGATCAATGAAATTCTTTGCTGGTGTGGAGTAAACAGTTTAGATGACAATAATAAATGCGTGCAAAAACAGAATGGTGCAAAGTAGCGCCAACGTGTTGAAGTGACAATAATGGAAGAGGTAGATTAAAGGGTCCAAGGACTCGACAGCACTGCTGGAAGTCTGACAGAAATGGGGTAGAAGCTGTTCTCAAGTCTGGTCATTTGGGCTGCCAAGCTCCTGTATCTTCTCCCAGAGGTAGAAGACGGGAAAGGGAATGGCCAGGCAGTTTATTCCTTTCCATAGACGCCGCCTGGCTGCTGAGCTCCTCCAGCAATTCTGTGAGTGTTGCAGCGTTTACCGCTCCCGGCACTTCCATGCTGCACAGCAGAGCAGTTGCCACACCTGGCTGTCAGGATACTTTCTACAGCGTACCTGTTGAAGTTCAGGAGAACCGTTATGGACAAGCGGACTCCTAAGAACACGGATGTGATCGTAAACCATGCTAATGTACATATCTCAGCAGCACAAGTAAATGGAGAATACAACATTTACAATTGGAGATAGGATTCTTGTCACATTTTGACTCTCTCACGCCCCAGAATGGAAGAGCTCAGTTGTATGATGTAGCAGGGGCGTGAAATTCGTCCTAGGCGGCATCACAGGCTCGTTACATGCCCCAGTCTCTATCCCTTTCGTTGACCTCAGTGACGTCAACAGCATTGAATAGCAAGTGAAGCCACCGCTTCCTCACCGAAGGTCAACTGAAACTAGTCAGGACTAATTTGTATTCCATTTAAATCCGAATGCAAACTGGCTTACTCCCAGAGCTAAAACAAGGGAATGCTAAGCACATTTCGAACCATAATTGGGGGCAGCTTAATTGGGCACGGTTAGCGCTGTGCATCGGAACAAAGCTACAAATCTCATTGAAAAGCAAACATTGGTTCGGAGTTCTAAGTGATTTTTATGAATGGTGAAATACCTAATAATATATATTAGAAAAAATGTGTTTTATCTGAATTTGGAACTGCAATTTGTTTGGTTAGTTGAGGAACCATTGTCTATTGCTACTGTTTTAGAATCCCTTTGCAAACTGTTGCTCTTGCTTCCCAACACTCCGAACTGAACAGAAACCTCACAAAAGCAGCGCAGACAGGCGGTGAAATCTATCACAGGATAGTCAATACTGTTTGAAAACAGAATTTCTAAAGGGCTGACATCCTTTATGTGACAATCTTTCAAGGATGGCAAACGTATACCTCCCTGATCCTGAGAGGGAGAAACCAACTCATCTGGGCAGAAATCTGTATCTTTTTGCTGATATATTACAGAATTAATAAAAAAACAAGATGCAGAGCATGGCCTTGTGTTTGGGAAGTTTCTTTCTGACAGTGTAGTTTTGAGTTAGTTAAAAAGGGATCTTGTTTTCTCTTCTTCCCCCTCTCTGGATTCCACAGATGTTGCAGTCAGCCCCGATCCCCGGCTCAGCCCTCGTCTCAGCATGGTGCCATCAAGCTTTTGTTCAACAACTTAGAAAAAGAAGGGGAAAAACACAAAAGCAGTTGCAAACATGCATGATAACAAATTCCAATAATTTACGAAGGGGCTTGAATCAGACAGGCATCAGACTAAGTCGGTGCTGCTGATGTTGGCGGGGTTACTAGCCAGGGGAGCAACTCTCCCCAGCCCATTTCCCATATGATGCCTTCCTTTGCTTCGCTTCTGCTTTATCTTTCCCTTTTTGCGGGGGCAGAGAGCTCCAAATTGTGCCGGTGTCAATGTACCTGTCCGCCGGACAGGCCTCTGAGAGGAACAAGACATCTACACTCCTTCAAGCCCAGCTACAGATCTCGAAGTAAGTACCAAAACTTCTTCACACAGACCCTCTATAATTACGTTTCTTCGACAATCAAGATTGGTATAAGAAGACTCTCCAAGCATCTTTCTTTCTCTCTCATTCTGTCCTCAAATAAACACTTTTTGCTTCGATACAATAGGGCTGATTACAAATTTTAATGACCTTTTTGATATGCAATTCCGCCTTTTCTCTCTTGACTCGAGTTAACTGCGCCTCTTTTTCTCCTAAAGAAATATGTAAAACTAGTTAAGTGTCTCTTTGTTGAGTCACTGGAGCATCCTGTATAGAGATAACACTCGGGCGAGTCTCTTTATATCAATTTACCATTGAAATGTGGGCACGGGTCAAAACTCGGAAGGAAAACAAACAGAATTTTAATTAGCTTTATCTGAACGGCAGTAACTTTTTTATACAGTGGAAATTATTACTTGCAAATTTAACCGAAACAGAATAGGAAGTGAGGGAAAATATGATAATTTCTTTAAAAATGCTTTAGCTTAAAATTTGCGTTGTGCTTTTGATCAATAACAAACGTTTAAAACAAGACAACTTTCTTTTAAAAAAAACCCTGCAAATGTTCCCAGCAACATTGCCAATCACCGAAATATTCTGTCATTCATGCCTAACTGATTAAATTATAGTTCCCGTAGATTTTCGTAAAACTAGTTCAATTTCCCTCCAATAATATCACAGACCGTCAAACCATATAAAATAAACCAAAGATTTTAGATTTTAGCAACTACAAAGTGGCTGAACGACAAAAGCTCCTTTATTAAGAGCTTGGAGCTAAGAGAAATAAACTTATGAACATTAACAACAGCGGGAGCGAACAGGAATTTATTCATACCGAGTATAACATTGGGCAGTTTTATCAATCCAGCCTAAGGTCGCAGAGGGTTTATACTGCCTGTTTGTAGATACTTGATGCTTCCTTAAAAGTTAGTGTCTATATGATTATATTTAATTTTCCTCTAAAAATATATTTGAAGCATTAAAGGCTGAATGAATAAAGGCAATCTCAGGAATCAAATGTTATTTTCTTGTAGGCAATAATAGTCATAGGTGATTTCAGCATCAAATCGATTAGTTGGACAACAGAAATAAGTCCTGCCTTTAACCACGCACATAATTACCAAAATATATCAATGACCCACTGGGGGAAGCCTTCTTCCAGAAACTCTCTCCAAATAGGTGCTGATTGATGTTCCTCCCCTAATTATGTTTCACCTCAAGAAAAATATACAAATTTGCTTTCTCTTCAATGAATTTTAGCTCAATTACCAGGTCTTTAGTTCAAAGTCTATTTTTTAAAATAAGAACACTGAGTCAGACCACTGAATATAGTATCTGCAGGTTAGTAAATAGTTAATGAAGATCCAAATACTCAGTAAAGGAAACAGAATAAGTTCTCTGTAAAATCAATTGTTTTGAGGAGTTGGATAGCTGCATCAGCAGAACTTGCTTTTCAATGTTAATTTTGTCAATATCTGAAATAGTTTTGCCACGAATAATGACCTGTTCATGCAAATTTCTTTGGATTGTGACTATTTTGTATTAAATTCCCAGTTGAATTGACCATGTCCCTTTCATGGTATTCCCACTGGATAACAGGTCTTTCACATCAAATTTCACTGGATTGTTTTGTGTGAAAACTCCATTGCACACACCTTGAATTGGATTCTATCTATTCTATGATTGTTTCTCTGACAAAGCATTGCTTTCCTTGCGTTGCCTGGCCTATACATGACTTCATTCTCTAACTCACTCTGAACTGTCCTCCGAAGTGGTCTGGTCAGCAACACAATTACAGCAAACAGGGCTGGGACTACACAATAAATGCTGATTTTGCCAACAATACCCACCTCCTGAGATTATCCTTTTTAAAACTTGCTTTGTTAGTACATTGGTTTGTGCATCCTTTTACAGTTATAAGATATTTTACCACAGTTGCCGATACTGTTTAAAAATTGTGTTGAAATATTGTGTGAAGGAATCACTAAAAGCAAAGAACTTCAATTACTTTTTCAAACTTTTCCTGAGTAAAAGTCTAAATGCACCAATGCTGAAACCAGTAGATTTGATAATTTTATTTAATAATATATTGCAGTCTTGGTATTGTATGACTGTCTGGAAACAATGTAACTGATACTATTGGCTCATGAATCAATTCATTCTGCTTAATACAACTACTCATAGCACCCATAATTCAAAGTTGATTAATTTAACTTATTGCATTATTCATAAATTCTGCTGTGATTGAAAATAATTTTGAATTTCAGAAGTAAATTCTTTAGAAATTTGAACAAAAGCATCTATTGGAATTTATTTCTGCTGTTGCTCATTGATATAAGAAATGACAAAGAAAAAATTGACTTTAGATTTTTAAAAATCAAAATTGAAAATATACCTAATCCTCGAAAACCTCCATTAGAAAAAGTGTACTGCTTCATTACCAAGGTCTACTATTACACAGCCATTGCTGGATTCACAAAAGGAATGCACTCAGAGAAAACATTTGTGAAGCAAAGTTTCATGAAGGAGATTTTGGTAAAACCTGCTTGTGTGAATGGAGAATGGTGTTGCTTTGATTGCAGTAAAAGTGGATATTTAATTTGAAGACGTCTATCACAAAAAGCCAATAGCGACATTTTAAAAATCCATAAATCAAACATTCATAAATCAAAGAATACCTGCATTTACGTTAATGCAGTTCATCTAAGAAGACAAATCAGAGAACAAATAAATTCCCTGCAAAGATCCCGAGTGTTGATTTAGTACCTTCTTTGGACCTGTGAAATCAAACTCAAAATGAAGGGACTTCAGAGAACTTTGAAGATCAGAACCCTGTGCTCCCTACACGCTTATGACTTTGTGGCAGAACTATGACTTTCAACCTGTCTATTAAATTAGAATTGGAGTAACTACCACTGAATTTATGCCAGACAAACAAAACCCCCACTACCTGAAATTTAACAAAAATTTGAAATTGCAGATGTTGAAATTGTTGTGTAAGTCTGAATTTCTACAGTTGCTGAAAATAATTTTGAATTTAAGAAGTACCCTTAGATATATGAAAAAATATCAACTGATTTTTTTTTTGTTGTCAGTTGATATAAGTAGGATTTTGATTTTAGATGTTCTTTATCAAAAACAGAAACATGTGTCTAATCCTAGAAGTGGTTCACTCCCTCATTGCCACATTCACTTTTGTACAGCCATTGCCCGATTTACAGAGGGAATGCATTCATATTGAGAGGACTGGGTGAAATACACTATGGCAATTCTGACACAATGTGTTCTTGTGCATAAACAGTGTTGCAAAATAAAAAGACACTGAATTGCACTGAGAGTCAATAGTGACATATTAAGAAAAAATATAAAGAGGAAATGATGCAAACACTTAACAGCCTCTGTAGAAATAGGGGAAAAAAGAGTTAATGTTTCAGCTGGGAGCCCCTTCATCAGAACTGAGGTGGAAAAAAAGAATAACAAGTGAGAAATTGGTCATCTTGTATTAAAGTTAAAGTGTATATAACCTGTATGAGAGTGGATGTGCTCAAAATGAATTTAGATCCACATCTAGCAAATATTCATGCCTGGGGTGTGACGAGCTGAGCATAAACCATAGGGATGAAAGGTGAGATAATCAGTATGAGGGGCAGGTTTCTCTCCCACAATGATTATGATCCAGTGTTGGAAGGCTGGGGGCAAACTTATCCTTCCTGGCCACACAGAATAAGAAAAATGAATGAATGTAAAATGAAGCGAAGAATACCATTTGCCCATAATTCCTTAATATTTCCAAAAAAGATAAATGGTGACTTGGGCGTTGAAACGGATGCTTTAATTCCTTTGAATTACAACCAATAAGTTTCTCATTTCTCTTAATTGGCTAATTAGCCAGTCAATTAATTCAAAATTAATCAAATTCATTTTTCTGTAATGTAAAAAAATTGTTCTGCTTGACAAAACTTGCTTGGAATGGGTTGTTTGTGGCAGTGTGCAGTATTGAGACATAGAGAGGCACATGCTGAATGGTTTTAGCAGTGGCTCTGTATCAGCCCAGTTCTAATGTCAATGAATTTGAAACCCAGTATCAGGGACTTGAGAACATAATTCACCTGACATGCCAGTGCCATACTGAAGGAATGCAACACTGAAAAAGGTGCTGTCCTTCGCCAAGGCTCTGTTTGTCCTACTGGGTGAATCTAATGGTTGCTATGGAAATACTTCAAAGAAAATTGGCCCTGATCAATATTGAGCAGATTTTCTGCCCTACCACTAGTGCTATTGTTGGAACCTGTCCGTGCATCCCTGCAGAAATCCCACAGTATTGTAATGACATTGGTCTAATTTGGAAGGACTATTTTTCAGCTTGATGACTATGCTGCCGTTTGCCCCTGTGCTGCTCTGACTGACACTGCTGCGGTCCAGAACTTCCACATAGTTTCCAGTTGGCCAGCTGGGAATCTTGTCCCTGAACCTGCCTGCTTTAAAGTTAGGAAACCATGCCAGTTCCCGTTAAAATGACAGAGGAGACCCTGTGTCCCAGGAGAAAAGAAAGCATTTTAAATAATTAAATTAACTTCAATATTAACTTTAATGTACATTTAAATTAATTTTAATGATTATAATCATTTCTTTAGCTCTACTAGTGTGCTTTCTAAACGTAAAAAATGAATATTTTCTGAATGTTGGTGTATGTGGAAGTCAATGGCCCTGACAACACCGATAGGTACGGCTACCTGCGAGCCAGGGAATGGGGCCTTCCCAGCTGCCAAATATATTCTGTGAAGACAGCACACTGCCTGCAGTGAGATATCCCCTGTCCTGTTGAAGGGCAGGGAGCAAGACTTCCCCTGGGAGGTTGGAACAGGCAGTGTGGAACATAGGCACCAGTGTTTTCTGTGCAAGGGAAGATCTCCATTAATTTCTCAGCAACTACCACTAAATAGGTTACAGTTAAACTCTGATAAACTGGCATGCTGGACTGGCAGATATTCCAGACTACTACTCATATTATTAATAAATTCAACACACCTTTAGTTTTCTTTTAGTTGTAACACAGAGTTAGAATAAATTTTGCAGTGAACCAGGAAAGTTTATAAGGTACAAAAACAAACAGCTGAAGGAACTCAAAAGGTCAGGGATCAGTGGATCCAGATGAAAAATTCCCCAATGCTGCCTGACCCACTGCATTATTCCAGCTGTTACTTTTTTTGCTGCAGCTTCCAGTATCTGCTCTTCGTGGTGTTTCAAGTTGATAAGGAGTGTGGGCATGGGGCCTGAGTTTAGGAGTTCGGGAACGGGTGTTGGTCAATTTAAAAGGAATGTGAAAATGATGGCCCTGGTGAGATTAAAGAGATCAATAGAAAAGTGTGTATGGAACTGGAGGAGATAACAGAGGTACTTAATGAATACTTTGCCTCAGTGCTACAGAAAAAGGATCTTGGCGATTGTAGGGATGACTTACAGTGGACTGAAAAGCTTGAGCATGCAGATATTAAGAAAGAAGATGTACTGGAGCTTTTGGAAAGCATCAAGTTGGATAAGTCACTGGGACCGGACGAGATGTACCCCAGGATACTGTGCAAGGGAGGAGATTGCTGAGCCTCTGGCGATGATCTTTGCATCCTCAATGGGGACGGGAGAGGTTTCAGAGGATTGGAGGGTTGCGGATGTTGTTCCCTTATTCAAGAAAGGGAGTAGAGATAGCCCAGGAAATTATAGTCCAGTGAGTCTTACTTCAGTGGTTGGTAAGTTGATGGAGAAGATCCTGAGAGGCAGGATTTATGTACATTTGGAGAGGCATAATATGATTAGGAATAGTCAGCAGGACTTTGTCAAAGGCAGGTCGTGCCTTACGAGCCTGATTGAATTTTTTGTGAATGTGACTAAAAACATTGATGAAGGTAGAGCAGTAAATATAGTGTGTATGGATTTCAGCAAGGCATCTGACAAGGTACACTATGCAAGGCTTATTGATATAGTAAGGAGGCATGGGATCCAAGGGGACATTGCTTTGTGGATCCAGAACTGGCTTACCCACAGAAGGCAAAGAGTGGGTGCAGACGGGTCATTTTCTGCATGGAGGCCGGTGACCAGTGGTGTACCTCAGGGATCTGTTCTGGGACCCCTACTCTTTGTGATTTTTATAAATGACCTGGATGAGGAAGTGGAGGGATGGGTTAGTAAATTTGCCGATGACAACAGGTTGGGGGTGTTGCAGATAGTGTGGAGGGCTGTTGGAGGTTACAGCGGGACATTGATAGGTTGCAAAATTAGGCTGAGAAGCGGCAGATGGAGTTCAACCCAGATAAGTGTGAAGTGGTTCATTTTGGTAGGTCAAATATGATGGCAGAATTTAGTATTAATGGTAAGACTCTTGGCAGTGTGGAGGATCAGAGGGATCTTGGGGTCCGAGTCCATAGGACACTCAAAGCTGCTGCGCAGGTTGACTCTGTGGTTAAGAAAGCATACAGTGCATTGGCCTTTATCAATCATGGGATTGACTTTAGGAGTGCGTGGAATTGGCTGCCAGCAACAGTGGTGGAAGCCAAAATGATAGGGTCTTTTAAGAGACTCCTGGACAGGTACATGGTACTTAGAAAAATAGAGGGCTATGGGTAACCATAGGTAATTTCTAAGGTAAGGACAAGTTCAGCACAACTTCGTGGGCCGAAGAGCCTGTATTGTGCTGTAGGTTTTCTATGTTTCTATGTTGGGAATGCAGCCCTGGTGAGTTTAAAGAGAGTGTGTAAAGCTGAACCAGGTGAACCAGATGCCAAACCACTGGTATTTCTGAATGGATAGAGGATTATCAGTGTCTTCTGTGGCATTGTTTTACTGTCTGTGAAGATTTGTTGTCCTTATGTTGGCTCTCATGATTCTTCCATTTCAGTAATGCACCTTGAGATATCATAGGTCAGCACCCACAGATGCTTAAATATTACAAATCATGCTGTAAGCGGTAACAGTGTATTATATAGCCCAAATGAAGATGATTAGAGTATTCCCCTGAAATCCATTTCTCATCATTCCTAACTCTAACATCTAACAGCCCAATTTTAACAGTTAACAATCCGAACATCTTAAAATATTTTAAACGCACTATGGGAAGAAGATTTGGGTCATATTGTCATGTCCTAGTAGATTTTTAAAATTACCACAGACTGAAGTTATAAACAGCTTAATGCCTGTTACATACAGTCCAATCCCAAAGGTGTGTCCTTTTTACTTTCTCTTGCTTTTGAAGCTTCTTTGAGTTAATTCCACCAACGTTACTGTGGTAATTCTTCAGAGCATGATAGTCAGCCGATATTGAACTGCCTATCTGAATGGAAGCTGATCCCTGTCTCCACATGTGCACTTCCAGTTTGGGATCACTGGATGTCAGTCAGAATATTTGAAGTAACGCAGTCAACTGTTAGGTTTCATCTCTTCCCTGTTGCAGTTCATTAAAGCCTGCAACCTTTGTGTTTCCCATGATCCTTGCATCGTTTAGCCATTACATAATCGGCAAAGCCCCAAATCAACAAAGTTCCAACAGTACACATTAGTGTTAAATATTTACTGCCTGGGATTTGATGGGCTGAAGGGCCTGTGCCCATGCTGTGCATGTGACTATGATTCCATATGGAGAAGAGTTTTTCTTGGAGCAGATTCATGCACAGAGTGGGACAGTGAGGACTCAAACAGCAAAGACAAAGAGTCCTCAACAAACATCTGCCTCTACATACATTACAAAATCTCAATAGATTCCTAGGTCATGAATTTAGAAAGGTGGTGGTGGCATCAATCGGTCTCGAGAGACCATGGATCTGTGTCTGGAGTTTCCAGGGCGCAGGCCTGGGCGGGGTTGTATGGGAGACCGGCAGTTGCCCAAGCTGCAAGCCTTCCCCTCTCCACGCCACCGATGTTGTCCAAGGGAAGGGCACTAGGACCCATGCAGCTTGGCACCGGTGACGTCGCAGAGCAATGTGTTGTTAAGTGCCTTGCTCAAGGACACAAACACGCTGAGGCTCGAACCAGTGACCTTCAGGTTACTAGTCTGATGCCTTGCCCACTAGGCCACAGAAAGGTACATTGTGTAGTTCACTAGAGATATCTTATATAGGATATATCCTATATCCTCTTTGGAGAGAAGGAGGATGAGAGGAGACATGATAGAGGTGTACAAGATATTAAGCGGAATAGATAGAGTGGACAGCCAGCGACTCTTCCCCAGGGCATCTCTGCTCAATATGAGAGGTTATAGCTTTAAGGTAAGGGGTGGGAAGTTCAAGGGGGATATTAGAGGAAAGTTTTTTACTGAGAGAGTGGTTGGTGTGTGGAATGCACTGTCTGAGTCAGTGGTGGAGGCAGTTACACTAGTGAAGTTTAAGAGACTACTAGACAGGCATATGGAGGAATTTAAGGTGTGGGGCTATATAGGAGGCAGGGTTTAAGGGTTGACACAACACTTTGGGCCGAAGGGCCTGTACTGTGCTGTACTATTCTATGTTCAATATGTTCTATAACCCTGTCCTTCTAATATTGGGTTAACAATCCAGAGATATGAGTTTTATTTCTACCATGGCAGTTGTGGAATATGAATTCAGTTAGTAATATGGAATTTAAAATATGTTAATCATTTCAAATGTACTGGGTTTTTACAAGAACCCATTTGGTTCTATGATGTTCTTCAGGGGAATTAAACTACCACTCTTACCCAGTTTGGCTCATCCATGACTCCAGACTGCTGATTATCTCGTGAGTCATTCAGGAGCCTCATAACCAGTATGTTACAATGGAGAAAGAGTAAAACAGTGCAACTGCCTGGAGTTCTCCTAGTCATGAACTCAGACAGAAGGCTGAGGAAAGTCCATCTCCCACCCCACATCTCATCACATTCTACAGGGGTTGTATTGAGAGTGTCCTGAGCAGCTGCATCACTGCCTGGTTCAGAAATTGCACCGTCTCGGATCGCAAGACCCTGCAGCGGATAGTGAGGTCAGCTGAGAAGATCATCGGGGTCTCTCTTCCCGCCATCACGGACATTTACACTACACGCTGCATCCGCAAAGGAAACAGCATTATGAAGGATCCCATGCACCCGTCATACAATCTCTTCTCCCTCCTGCCGTCTGGGAAAAGGCTCCGAAGCATTCGGGCTCTCAGGACCAGACTATATAACAGTTTCTTCCCCCAAGCCATCAGACTCCTCAATACCCAGAGACTGGATTGACACCTTGCCCTACTGTCCTGTTTATTATTTATTGTAATGCCGGTACTGTTCTTGTGCACTTTATGCAGTCCAGTGTAGGTCTGCAGTCTAGTATAGCTTTCCCTGTGTTTTTTTTTATTATGTAGTTCAGTCAAGTTTTTGTACTGTGTCATGTAACACCATGGTCCTGAAAAACGTTGTCTCATTTTTACTATGCACTGTACCAGCAGTTATGGTCGAAATGACAATAAAAGTTGACTTGACTTGACTTGAGAGATGGCAAAGTTGCTCCTAGCCCAGTCAACCTTGTTTAAGTTCAAGTTTGAGTTTATTGTCATCGGCATACATACCCAGGGTATAAATTGCATGAAGACTAACTTTCAGCAGCAGCACAGTACTTTACAAACTTGACAAAGATAAACTTTAATTAACATAACTTATACAGTATATAACATACATGATAAACTGAATAAAATAAACATAACAACATAAGTGCAAGTTGAGAGTGAGAAAAAAGAAATATAGTTGTGCACAATTAGTCTGTTGTGATGAAGGCAGAATGGCACATAGATAGATCACTGACCTCTGGTTTTGACCAGCATTAAAGGATTTGTTGCATTGACTCAGTGCGGGACATGCAGCCTCAGATTGTTCAGAAATCTTAATTCAAATTGTTTAATGTCTTTCCCAGTGCGCAAGTGTAAAGGAGAGCGAAATAATTGTCACTCCCGATCCAATGCAGCACAAAAAGGCACAATCAATTAAGAAACACAATAAAAATGTAAAAAACACAATAAATATAAATACATAAGAGGCTGGGAAACAGAAAAAGAGTACTTAGCTTTGGATTAGCTCAGTAGTAGTAAGTGTTATTTGATAACTGGAAGACATAATATACAGTACTGTGCAAAAGTCATAGGCACCCTTGCTATATATATATGTGCCTAAGACTTTTACACCGTAATGTATAGTCTGAGGTAGTTTTAGGAAAACTTCCTCACAAACATCTAGGGTGTGTTCCATGAACAAGCATAGTCATTCTCTCAAAGCACTGGATTCCTTCATTACACTCCTACCTGTGGACACAGGAGACCACCAGAGTGAGTGCCTCAGTGGTCTACAGCCGGGAAACACTACTGGTGGTATATAGGTGGGAGTCCTCAACAATTACTCTACACCCCATGAACTTCTATGATAATAGATCGCCCAACCTCCATCCCTCCTCCCTCAGCTGATGAAGAAGTTTTCCTATGTGTTAAAAGGAATTTGGAAGCAGCATGGAGACTGGCAAGAGCCCAGATTGTTCTCTGGATGGTGGGGGGGGGGGGGGGGGTCTTCAAGAGTGACTTGACAGGATCACTGTTTGAGCTAGCCAAGTCCTGAAAGACAAAGTTGTCAGATTTGGTCTGCAGCAAGTTGTAAGTGAACCAACAGGTGTACCTGGTCCTGTCTCTACCATTTTGCTAATGGAAATGTCCTCTGTATTGTGCTTGAGAAGACATTTCAATTTAAGCAGCGGTTATGTGACAAAATGTTGGGCAAGACTCTCAAACAGCAACCTCTGATCTACCGCTGCCACCTGAAACTCTTGCAAAGGATTGCACTTATGAAATATTAAGATCCGATCAGCTTTATTTGTCACATGTACATCAAAACATTGTAATATACAGTGAAGTGCTTGGGTTTTGCATTATCGTTTGCAATGTGCTGGGGGATGTCTGTAAGTGTCGCCATGCTGCCAGCACCACCATAGCATGCCCACAACTCACTAACCCTAATCCATACATCTTTCTGGAATGTGGGAAAAAATGGAACACCCAGTGGAAACCCACCCAGTCACAGGAAGAATATACAAACTTTGTACAGACAGTGACGGGAATTGAACCCTGATCTTCCAGACGCTGGTGCTGTAAAGCGTTATACCAGCAGCTACACTACCATTCCTTCAATTCTCTTGAACAGGCCTTGAATTCATTATCATCTGAATAAGAGTCCCAGCTTCCACCAGTGAACTGAGGTGAGAACTACCCACTAGCAGAGCGTTGTGGAATGTAAAAGAGGGAAACCATATTGCATTTATAAAAACCTTCAATGATATAAAACATCCAAATGTATCACACAGGGCCTGGCAGGCAAATTGTACAACACAACCACAGGATGAGAAATCTAAAATTTATGACTAAGTATTCAGTGAAAGTTGTAAGCTTTATGGAGAACCATAAGAGAGCAAAGAGAGAGTTTCTAGGGGGAATTCCAAAACTTAGCTTCAACAAGAGGACCTGGCCCAGTAATTCCTTCACACAATTTAAAGCATACAATATCTGTGGAGGGTAAAGGACAGTCAATATTTCAGGTCAAGACCCTTCATCTCGTCCAGATGAAGCATCTCAACTTGGAACATCATCTCCCTTGGTACATACTGTATGTCAGGATATTCCCTTTGTTGATTTCAGTACTGCCTTCAAAACCATCACTGCTGAGCTTCTGCAAGCGAAACTCTCCAAACTTAATTTGCCAGTCTGCATCTGCAGGTGGATCACAAACTTGCCCTCTGACAGGATGCACAGTATGTAAGACAAGGCATGTCTCCACTTAGTGAGCACTTGTGCACCAAAAGGGTGACTTTTTTCCCCTCTCCTATTCACTCTGTACACCGATGACTGTGTCTCCAGTTACTCATCTGTTAAACTGATAAAGTTTGTGGATGATGGCACTGTCATTGGATTAATCAGCAGAGATGACAAATCCAGGTACGGCCAAGAAGCAAACAAGCCAGTGTCCTGGTGCAATCACTACAGCTTGGACCTGAATGCCCTCAAAATTGTGGAGATGCATATTGACTTCAGGAGAAATATGTCTCCTCATCATTAACAACTCTACAGTTAGCACTGGTTCAACACTTCTTGCAACAGTTAGTAAAATTCCATCTTCCCCAAAACATACTGGTGCAATTCTACCATCATAGAGAGCATCTTCATATCAACCACTCCTGTCTGGTTTGCTGTAGAATCCATACAACCATAAGGCAGGAGCAGGATTAGGCCATTCAGCCCATCAAATCTACTCTGTCATTTCATCATTGCTGATCCCTCTCAACCTCATTCTCCTGCCTTCTCTGCATAACCTTTGACAGCCTTACGATTTAGTAACCTATCAACCTCCACTTTAAATATACTCAATGATTTGGCCTCTACGGCCATCTGTGGCAATGAACTTGCAGATTCACCACTCTCTGGCTAAAGAAATTTTTCCTCATCTCTGTTCTAAAGGGACATCCTTCTATTCTGAAGCTTTGCCCTCGGGTCCTAGACACCCCCACCATAGGAAGCATCCTCTCCACGTCCACTTTATCTAGGCCTTTCTATATTCAATAGATTTCATTGAGATCCCCCCCCCCCCCTCCCCATTCTTCTAAACTGTAGGGAATACCAGAGTCATCAAAGCTTCCTCATGTATTATCCTTGTAAGTCTTTGGAACATTCTTGTGAACTTCCTCTGGACCCTCTCCAATGCCAGCACCTCTTTTCTTAGATGAGGGGTCCAAAACTGCTCATAATATTCCAAATGTAGTCTGAACAATACCTTATAAAGCCTCAGCATTACTGAAAATCCTTGCTCTTGTAGTCTAGTCCTCTCAAAATGAATGCAAATATTGCATTTTCCTTCCTTAACACTAACTCAACCTACAAGTTAGCATTTAGGGAATCATGGTCAAGGATTCCCAAATCCCTTTGCACCTCTGTTTTATGACTTTTCTCCACATTTATAAAATAGTCTGTCTTTATTCTTGCTACTAAAGTGCATGACCATACACTTCCCGACACTGTATCTATTCCATCTGCCACTTCTTTGCTCTTTCTCCTAAGCTGATAAATCCTTCTGCAAGCTCCTTGCTCCCTCAACACTACCTGCCCCTCCACCTATCTTTGCATCATCTGCAAACCTGGCCACAAAACCATCAATTCTGCCATCCTCTCATAATATACAAAAACTATAGTGAACTGTCAGGTCAGCAGAAAAGGTCATTGGCTACCATCATTGCAGGACTTGTACATGTCCAGGCAGGAAAAATCATTGTGGTCGGTACCAACCCCGCAAACTGCTTTTTCTGAAACCTCCTTTTAGGGCTACTACAACAAAAAAAAACTTCATACCATGTTAAAATTTTGCTTCCCCAGGCAGTTAATCTGATCAACCATTCTAGTGTGCCGATGCCCCCTCTATCTATTACTCCCATCACTTCACCGCGTTGTAAATACTTTAAGCCACTTTTAAAATGCTGTTGACATTGTAAATACATACTAGTATTTATGTATTTATGCATTTTCTGTACTTTAACCTCCAACTTTATTTTTATATAAATCTTGATTATTCTATATAATTGTTGGATGTTGTTTTTTTATTGCATGTCACACCAACACATCACAGCAAATTCCTTATACACATAAATGCATATGATGAATAAAGTTGGTCCTTGGTTTATTTTCCTCCACAGATGCTGACTGTGTTAATCTAGCAGTTTATTTTGCCTCCAGACTCCAGTATCCGCAGTCTCCTGTGTCCCTAATATACAGAGCTGTGCAGTTGAAAAAAGGCCTTGCACTGATTTCCCTGTGCCCTAGTATCCATTGGCAAAGTTTTGGTAAGATTTTCATTTGCCCTATTATCTTTTTTCTGGCATGATACTCTTGCAAACGATACCAGCAGATACGAGGCCTAAAATTCATCTCCAGCTTTTGCTCTCTTTCAGCATGAATTAGTCTCCAATGGTCTAAATAATGACAGTGCGGATTTACCTCAAGGACAGTCACATTTTGTTAAACCCTTTTCCCACTTAAACCATGCTATTTAAACTTCAGTCTTTATCCCTGCTACAGCCTAATATCCTTGGCTATGCAGGTCAGATCCATGGTCTTTCCAGCTTTTCCTAATCTCATGATTATTCCGCTTGCTGCCTCTGATCTCTGCCATATTCTCATTTTGCTGTCATTCATGCACTAGGAAAGTCTCCCAAGCTCCATATTCATTTACTTTCCGTTCAGTGTGCAGGAGCAGGCACTGAGGACATGGCCATTTGTCTGTGCAACAGCCTTCCCCTAGGTCCAAGGGTGAACCGTTGGAGTATTACACCTTACAGAAACATCTCAGGGTCCTCCTGCCTGGTTCACACAGCTGTGGCCCTGCAAGATCTCCATGCCTCACAAACACAGAGGAGATTGCTCGTGTGGACACCATGCTTCATTGCAAATCTTTGACCAGCAGGGAGCAGTCTCCCAACCCTTCCCATCAATGCAGCATCCATTTATTCACTCGTAACTGTACTCTCCATCTCTTGGATTCTGGAGTGTAAGAGTTGACTGCCATGAACACTACTGCAAGACTAACTGACAGCAGCTGTGAGAATTCACTATAAACCAAAAATTACTGTGTACTTACATTGACAATGGTAGTGTTATACAAGGATACTTGTGTATGTTGTGAGCTTTCGAGCTGATGACCTTAACCTGCATGGGACTTTCACAGTGTAAGGCTGACCCACAATGTTGTTTAATAGCACTAAAAGTCTATTGCAGCTATGTAGGACCCTGGCCAGACTCCACTTGAGTACTGTGCTCAATTCTGGTCAATTCACTACAGGAAGGACATGGAAACCATAGAAAGGGTGCGAAGGAGATTTACAAGGACGTTGCCTGGATTGGGGAGCATGCTTTATGAGAACAGGTTGAGTGAACTCGGCCTTTTCTCCTTAGAGAGACGGAGGATGAGAGGTGACCTGATAGAGGTGTATAAGATGATGAGAGGCACTCATTGTGTGGATAGTCAGAGGCTTTTTCCCCAGGGCTGAAATGGCTAGCACAAGAGGACATATTTTTAAGGTGCTTGGAAGTAGGTACAGAGGAGATGTCAGGGGTAAGTTTTTACAGAGAGAGTTGTGATTGTATGGAATGGGCTGGTGGTGGTGGAGGTGGAAATGATAGGGTCTTTTAAGAGACTCCTGGATGGATACACGGAGCTTAGAAAAATAGAGGGTTATGAGTAAGCCTAGGTAGTTCTAAGGTAAGGACATATTCGGCACAGCTTTGTGGGCCGAGGGCCTGTATTGTGCTTCAGGTTTTCTATGTTTCTATGTTTCTAAAAGTTATTAAAGCAGTTTCTAGGTCTCCAGCAATGAATGACTAATATTAGAGATGCTCAAGAGGCCAAAGTTGGAGCCATTACCTCAATGTGCTTGAGGAAATTACAGTGATAGAATAGGATGAGGTGATGGGGTGATTTAAAAACATGTATGAACATTTCAGAGCAGGGGTTCACAACCTTTGTCATGCTAAGGACCCATACCATTAAGCAGAGGTCCACGGTCCCCAGGTTGGGAACCCCTGTTCTAGAGTTAAAGTTGTACATGAGCAAGTGGTGATTGGGACTCTACAGGTTTGCCTTGGATACCAAGTTTTGGATGCCTTTAAGTTAACAGTGGTTGGAACTTGAGAGGTTGGTATAAATGTATTGGAATAATTATGTTACCGAGGAAAGGATCAGGGTTTCAGCAGCAGGTGAGGTGAAGAAGGGGAGGGGTCAGATGAGTTACAGAGAAGGGAGTTGGTGAGACTCATCTTGTGTCAATCATAACACCAAGATGCAAAACAAAGGCTTGATCTCCTTGAAGCTTAGATGGAGAAAACTCTCCTCAGGAAGCATGACAAATCATACAGTCAGAGGAAGGTGGTCATGAGAGTGTCCTATATATCTTCAGCTAGCAGATGGAACCCAATATTCTGGCTCAGAAGGATTGATCGTGGGCTTCTTCATTGGTAACAATGTGAGCGGAAAGATAAGACATTATGGATGTTTTCCCAACTGTAAGTGGACAGATTTTAACGGAAGGCTGGATTATAGCTGCCTTAATGTAGTGAATTCAAATGAAGGTGCTCCAGATTGAAGGTGCAAATCCAATATCTACCTGATAGAATCATCACTCTCTGAACTTACAACATTGTTTGTTTCAATATATCAGCCCTTCCATATTCACAGTGCCATTGACTGAGCACTGCCTTTGGTGTTCACATTGAAGTGCTTTAACATGCTGAAGCTGGCATGCCTATTTCCTTGGGACTAAATATTGCAACCAATATTAGTGAACCATGTTTTTAGTTCTTGCAGCATACTTCTTGGGAATGTGAGTGTCCCCTTTAAGAACTTTCATGAGCATAGCTCCTCTTAGTTGTCTCACAGTGCCTCAAAGCTAATAAATTATCTTGAAAGAACTTTGCAGGCAAGCATAGCAGCTGATTTGCAATAGCAAGATCCAATGCACAGATGATTATTAGCTAATCTATTTTTGTGATGTATGGTATGTTGAGAGAAATGTTGAGCAATGCACAGAACCTACAGTGTTTTTGGAAGACCATAAGGTTCTTTTACCTTAAGCCCTCTAATTGATTCCAGTTCATTGCAGAACACCCAAACCAGTATAGCTAATCTCCTCGTGGACTTAACCACGAGATCTCAAAAGCCATCTTGTCAGCATTCTGGAAATTCTCCTTCTTGGGATCCAGCACCAACCTGATTTTCTCAATCCACCCGCGTATTGAAATCCCCCATAACTATCATAACGTTGTCCTTTTGACATGCATTTCCTGTCTCCCATTGCAATTTGTAGACCACTTCTTTACCACGGTTTGGGCATCTGTATATAACAACTATCAGGGTCTTTTTACCCTTGCGGTTTCTTAGCTCTACTCATAACAATTCAACATCTTCCGATCCTATGTCACCTCCTTCTAATGATTCGGTTTCATTTTCACCAGTAGCGCCACTCCACCACCTCTGCCTATCTGCCTGTCCTTTCGATACAACGTGTATCCTTGGATGTTAAGCTCCCAGCTATAATCTTCTTTCAGCCACAATTCAGTGATGCCCACAATATCATACTTGCCAATCTGTAACTGTGCTGCAAGTTCATCTACTTTATTCTGTATACTGTGCGTATTCAAGTATAACACCTTCAGTCCTATATTCACCCTTTTCGATTATGTCCACCTTTTACATTGCAACTCATCCTGTTGACTGCATTTTTGCCCTATCATCATCCTCTCCTTGTTAGGAGTCTCACTACACATTGCCTCTGTTTGTAAACCAACTACCTCATCTTCAGCACTATTTCTCTGGCTCTCATTCCCCTGCCAAATTAGTTTAAACCCTCACGAACAGCAAGAGCAAACCTGTCTACAAGGATATTGGTCCCTCTTGGGTTCAGGTCTAAACTGTCGTACTTTCCCCAGAAGATATCCTAACGACCCATAAATCTGAACCCCTGCCCCCTGCACCAGTTCCTCAGCCATGCATTCATCTGTCAAATCATCCTATTCTTACCCTCACTGCACGTGGCAAGGGCAACAATCCAGAGATTACTACTCTGGAGGTCCTGTTTCTCAGCTTTCTACATAGTTCCCTAAAATCTCTCTTCAGGACCTCCTCACCTTTCCTACCTGTGTCATTGTTGCCAATATGTACCAAGACTTCTGGCTGCTCACCCTCTCCCAAGGTGCCCATGGTTCTTAAGGCTCACCCACACCTGCCAGTACAGTCTCCTTTCAAACCCTCATTTATACTCCAAACTCCTAACAATATAGCACTCCTGTTGTAATCCACTTCACACTGGCCTTGATTATTTGCCCAGTTCTGGAGTCTGCTATTTTTCATTGAAGAGCTTAATCAATGTTCTCTTTAGCCTGAATGGAAGAAGATGTATTAATTTTGAGTATCCCACCTCATTATAAAGTTATACCACACAGAAACAGGCCTTTAGACCCAAGTCATCCATGCCAGCCAAGGTATCTTCTTGAGCTGGTCCCAATTTGCCTGCATTTGGCTCATCTCCTTCTAAACCTTTCCTATCCATGTGCATGTAAGTTCCATTCATTCTCCACCCCGCTCCCACTCTGACATACTGTATCTATCAGAGGTCTCCTGCACATTATTATAATAAAGTCTGGAGCAAGCTTTAGGAACTTCACCTCACATTCTATTTCTGAGCATTGCCAGTTTTTCCACCCTGTGGTAACTCGCTTTCACTGTCTGTTTCAGAGCTGGCCTTGTCTGCTGTGAGCAACCCATCTATAACATTGACCCAGTTTTCCTCTCTTTATTAGCACAGCCTGACCTTCTAGGCACATCCCACAGATAGTTATTAGTAATACATTGATCTTTCTTGTCTTCTCTATAATTGCCCCTATTAATCTGTTTCAACTGGAGGATACTTACATCTCACCCTTACACAGATCTTCCTTTCACTCCTACCTTCTATGCAACTTATGATTGCATTTTTAAAATTCTCTTCTCAGTTCTGTTGAAGGATTTATTTATTTTAAAATTTATTTAAAGATACAGCATGGAACAGACCCTTCTGGCCCAGTGAGCCTCACTGCCCAGCAACCCACTAGTCCAATCACAGGACAATTTATAATGACCAATTAATCTACTAACTGGTCTGTCATTGGACTGTGGGAGGAAACCAGAGTACCTGGAGGAAACCCACGTGTTTACAGGGCAACGTACAAACTCATTACAGATGGCACAAAATTGAACTCTGAGCTCCGGAACACCCCGAGCTGTAATAACAATGCACCAATCACTATGCCATGGTGGCACCCATCTTGAACCTTAAGTGTTAATCCTTGTTTTTCTTTCCACAGATGCCACCTTTCCTGCTGGGCATTGCCAGCACTTTCCATTTTTATTTTAGATTTGAGCATCTGCATTTTATTGACAGAGTTTGATTATTTCACATCCTTTTTGGTTCTCACAAATTGTTATACTATCTCTAAAATACCTGCAATACTTCTGCCTGTCATCCTCTGCACTGAGTGATTCCTCAGCTTCCACCTCATTTTGACATGCTCTCACTCTTCTGCGATTATTATTCCCAATTCCCTTCATTCCTTCTCCATTTAAATCCCCAACATTATCACTGCTACTCATTTTTTTTTCCCCCTTTTGGCTCTCACAAGTTGTGAGAAATCCAGCAGCAGATGTTGGTCACATTGCTGACTCACAACTGCATTGTCAGATCCAGCTCAACCTACGTCATCAGGTTCATTGAAGATACAACAGTGGTTGTCCTCATCAGCAACGATGATGAGTTGCCATACAGAGAGGAGGTAGAGAGTTTGGCAAACAGTGTGAGAACAACCTGAGTCTCAATGTGAACACAATAAAAGAGATGACTGTAGACTTCAGGAAGGCACAGATTGACCATTCTTCATTGCACATCAAAGGCTCTGCCGTGGAGAGAGTGAAGAGTACAAGGTTTCTTGGTGTGCACGTAACAGATGATCTAACCTGAACCCACAACACCTCCTCATTAGTCAGGAAGGCCCAGCGGGATCTCCACTTCCTGAGCAGATTGAGGCATGCAGGTCTGCCTGCCCCCAATCTAAAAAATTTCTACAGGAGCACCATTGAGAGTGTTCTGTCTGGCTGCATCATTGTGCTTCAAGGCATTGGACCGCAAGATCCTACAGAGGATAATGAATCACTGGGGTCTCCCTCCTCACTATTTGTGACATTTACTGAGAGTGCTGTATACGAAGGGCCTGAAGATTTGCTGATGATCCCTACTACCCATCCCACAATCTCTTTGACCCACAACCATCAGGAAGGAGACACAGGAGCATCAGGACGAGGACTGCCAGACTGTGTCACAGCTTCTTCCCTCAGGCTGTGAGACTAATGAATACCCTGCCACCAGTGAGGTCTCATCACCAGGACAGCGAGCTGTTTATTGTTATACTGCATTGTTTATTATTTACCTTGCTGCACACTACATTCATTTTGAATGATATATTTTAACCTTTTTGTGGTAATATTTAGTTTTATGTTCTGGGTATGATATACATTTTGTGGGTCTGCAGAAATGCTGATATATATTGAGGCAATCAGAAATGAACACAATATTCAACGTTTGGTCTAATCGGGGTTTTATGGTTGTATATACGTACAGTCAGATGGCAATAAACTTGAACTTGATGTGGATAATGTTATGGTGGTGAAAAGAGGCATGTCGTCCTATGGTGTCATTCCACAAATCATCTCAGTCACATGAAGGAGCAGATTTCAGGAGGCTTGTATCACTCATCTCCTCCATGTTATTTAGTTCTTTTTCTGCTCCTAGAGATTGCTCTCTGACAATCTGCTACAATCTTATCCACCCATTCATTTATTCTCCAAGACATTTCTGTATCCATCTCTTCAATATACCTTTGTCCGTTATTCTTACCATAATCCCCACTGAGACATTTGCTCACACACAGTGGTCACTTCTGCTGATAGAACCTTTTTGCTCTGCTGAATCCAAATGATACAGATTGGCAGAGATGAAAATTAAGAATACACAAGAGGCTGAAACTTTATTTTCTAACTATTGGTCCCATCCATCTGCCAAATAATTGTCTAAAGCTACTTGACATTTGCAAATAGGGTGTCCTATTTGACGCCAAGATGTGTCCTTGATCATTTACCCAGGCCCTGGTTGAAACTGCCTTTTTTTCCCACCATCATAACATTATCTACCTTCAGCTGTGGTTCAGATCTGTTTCTGGAATTCTCATAAGAAGATAAGAAGTAGAAACAGGCCACAACTGGTGTTTTACTAGAGTATTGCATACAGTCTGGTCGGCCCACTATCTGAAGGATGCTGAAGCTTTGGAGAGAGTGCAGAAGAGGTTTACCAGTATACTGCCTGGTTTAGAGGGTATGTGCTATCACGAGCGGCAGGACAAACTTGGGTTGTTTCCTTGGGGGTGCCAGAGGCTGTTGGGAGATCTGTTAGAGGTTTCTAAGATTATGAGAAGCATTGATTGAGTAGACAGACAGTATCTGTTTCTCAGGGTAGAAATGTCCAATACCAGAGGGTCTAATACATCCATTGAAGATGAGAGGGAGTAGGTTCAAAGGGGCATGTGAGGGGTAAGTTTTTACTCAGAGAGTGGTGGATGCCTGGAATTCGTTGCCTGGTATGGTGGTAGAGGCAAATACATTGGAGGCTTTTAAGAGACATTTGGATAGGCACGTGGATGTGAGGAAGATGGAGGGGATATGGAAATTGTGTAGGTAGGAGAGATTAGTTTTTGGGGATTTTTGATTTACTTTTTAGCTGGTTCGGCATAACATTGTGGGCCAAAAGCCCTGTTCCTGTGCTGTACTGTTTGATGTTCTATGCTAACACTTTGCTGCACTAACCCTATATGCTTTTAAAAATGAGTAAGTGGGAGGGTGGGTTAATAAGTTTTGCAGATGACCGATGAAGGCTGGTGACGTTGTGGATAGTGTAGAAGGCTGTCGTAGATTGCAACAGGACATTGATAGGACGCAGAGCTAGGCTGAGAAATGACAGATGGAATTTAACCTGGAAAAGTGAGAAGGTTGAACTTGAAGGCGAAGTACAGGGTTAATGTCGGGATTTTTAGCAGTGTGGAGGAACAGAGGGATCTTGGGGGCCACGTCTATAGATCTCTCAAAGTTGCCACACAAGTTGATAGGGTAGTTAAGAAAGTGTGTTGGCCTTCACCATTTGGGGGATTGAGTTTAAGAGCCATGAGGTAGTGTTGCAGCTCTATAAAACCCTGATTAGACCAAGCATTGAATATTGTGTTCATTTCTGATCACCTCATTATAGGAAGGATGTGAGAGCTTCAGAAGAAATTTACCAGGATAATGCTTGGATTAGAAAGCATGTCTTCTGAGGATAGACTGAGTGAAGTAGGGGTTTTCACTTTGGAATGAAGGAGGATGAGAAGTGACTTGATGGAAGTGTACAAGGTGATAGGAGTCATAGATAGAGTAGACAGTCAGAGATTCCCCCCACCCTCCCAGGATGGCTAATACAAGGGGATTAACTTTTTCGTATTTAGGGCAAAGTATGAGGGGGATGTTAGAGGTAGGATTTTTACAGAGAGGGTTCTGGGTGAGTGGAATGCCCTGTCAGGGGTGGTGGTAGAGGCTGATCCATCAGGCACATTTAAGAGACTCCTATCTAGGCACACGGATGAAAGAAAAGTGGAGGACTATGTGTGAGGGAAGGGTTATATTGATCTTGAAGGGTTGGCACAACTTTATGGGCTGAAGGGCTTGTACTTGGCTGTACTGTTCAGTGTTATATGTTCTTGAATATACTCAGCAAGCAAGTTTAGTCACCTCTCCTGGGTAGAGAATTCTAAAGATTTTCTATCCTCTGGATGAAGGGATTTCTCCTCATTTCATTTCAGAATTTCTGACTACTTAATTGGAGACTGGGACTGGTTGTATGACTGTCGAGGGGAAAACCATCACTGCAGATACCCTTTCAAGTCCCATATCAATACTGTCTCCTTGAATGAGATCACCTCTCACTCTTCTAGCTCTTGAGTATGGGCTCATCTGTTTAATCTCTCCTCAGAGTACAAACCAGCATGCCAGGGATCATAAACACGAGAAGGTCTGCAGATGCTGGAAATCCAAAGCAACACACACAAAATGGTGGGGGAACTCAGTAAGCCAGGCAGAATTTATGGAAATTAATAGCTAGTCGACGTTTTGGGCCAAGACACTTCTTTAGGATGGAGAAGGAAGGAAGAAGACACCAGAATAAAAAAGGTGGGGGGAGGGGAAGGAGGCTAGCTGGAAGGTGATAGGTGAAGCCAGCTGGGTGGGGAAGTTCAAGGGCTGGAGAAAAAGGAATCTATTAGGAGAGGAGAGAGGACCATGAGAGAAAGGAAAGAAGGAGGGACACAAGGGGAAGGTGATGGGCAGGAGAGAAGAGATAAAAGCTCAGATGGGGAACCTCTTTGCACTCAAACATATTCTCTGTTCTTATTTATCAAAATAAGATCTGAATTTCTTCTACATACCCTTGTCGGTTAATTTTACAACTGCAGAATGAACCCACCTGATCCTTTTCCTTATATAAATGCTACCCCCTCAGGTGGCGGGGTGGAGATTCATCTTTACCAAAGGAGGTGTAAGGCGATCCTTCCCTCCGCTTGCCTGCAGGTCACTCTTGGGCAGGGGTGTAACACCTGCTTCAGGGTCACGTGAAGCCACGGGAGCGGGTGCTGGATGCTAGAATGAGAAGCTGATGCATATCACGTCCTGGTTATGTGGCCACTGACACCAGGCAGACAATCTCTGAAGCGTATTGCTAATGGCTGGGGTCACCCATCTAGTAAAGGCACCGCCCAGAAGAAGGCACTGGCAAACCACTTCTGTAGAAAAATTTGCCAACAATCATGGTCAAAGGCCGTGATCACCCACATCATATGAAACGGTACATAGTGGTGATCCCCTCAGAGATACTGTTTGGAAATATAACATCAGGGTCAGTATTTGCCAATGTTGTTCACATCTCTCTGAGTGTCACATCCCTGGATTACTTCCCTGCTCTGACACCAATATTGTCTGGACAATGGGTAAGGCAGAATCCATTGTCTTGGATCCTGCCACAATCTGAGCTCCTGGGGCACCATTCCCTACCCAGGACATTCTCTGTGCCAGGCTGAGCCTGAGTTGAGCAGCTTGTTCCTGTGCTGCTACAGAGCTGAACCATATACCGGCTTCATCACTAGGACTACATTCCCCTTGGTGACATTGCTGGCTGCAGGCCGTGAGCCTCCACCACTCCTGAAGCACTTATTAGTCTTCAACTCAATGTTCACTCACCCAAAATTCTACAGTCCATACTTACATTGCTCTAACTCATTACTGACTAACCTACACTGATTTTCCATCAGTTTAGAAACTTTCAGACTTTTCCTTCTTAACCCTGACTCTAACCTAACCCACTCTGTCCTATATCTACAATCTTTTCCAAGCCAGCAAATCTAAATCTTCACATTCCTCCAGTGTCATGCCCCTGTGCCCTGTTGGCTTTAGTCATGGACTACTGTGAGCTGCCTTGACCCCAAGTCACACACAAAATGTCTGAGCAAATGGGACAGGATCTGTGGAGGGAGACACACTGTTGATGTTTCAGGTTCAGCGATCTTTCAAGCAAACTAGATTTTTATGAAGCATCAACTGTGTTTCTCTCTTCGTGGAGGCTGCTTGACACCACGAGTATTTTGGACATTTTTCTGGTTTTATTCCCAGAGGCTATAAGCTCTTGTTTCCTCAACCATAGCCTTTAAGGAGTTAAATTACAGGGCGGGGCTTGGTGCCGGGAGAGCAGTGTGCTGGAAGATTGTGGATGTGGTTTCCAACATTTACATCCACGCCGTAAGGAAATATATCTAACTGTCGGGAAGAACAAGGGAGATGTAGGTAGATCTGTGGTGTAAGAGACATCAAATAAACCACAGCAAAGCAGTGGAGGGAATAAGCAGACTTGCCGAAGAAGAAAAGATTAGCAGAGGCGTGAGAGCAGAGCAGCACTGGGGGTTTAACATTTAAAACAGTTGCGAAAGTTTTCCGGGAGTTTTTAAACTGGAGGAAGCGGGGTTGCGGTCTCCGATGCTCAGCGCAGATGAAAGCCGAGGCAAAGCTACTGCTCCGGCTCCTGCTACTTTGGGAGTTCTCCACTTCTTTGCAAGGTGAGTGGAAAGGTGATTTTAACACGGGCACTGCAAGTGGTTCCCAATCCTTTTTATGTCATGGGCCAGTTCCATTAAGCAAGGGGTCGGTGGAACTCAGGTTGGGAACACTTGAATTATAGAAATCCCTATATTGTAATTTTGTTGCGCAGGAGAATTTAGATCAGGTTGTACAACATTTTGAGGCCTCACTTTCAAGTTCGGCAAAGAGTCGGACTAAATGGAGCTAATGACCTAAAAACAAAACGATAAAAAGGTCATCGAGCTGAGTCGCACAGATTCTGTCTGACCAGCATTTTCTGCATTTCCCATTACTGTACTGTTGATAATTTAGGACCAAACATCTCGCTGACCGTCAGATAACTTTCCCCTTCCTTCACCATCAACCGAAAATTCCCAGCCATGCGGTGAACGGGAAAATGATTACTGAAGGATCTGCCCTTGAAATAATCTGCTGGAGCCGCACTGTTAATTTGCATGTATTTTAAAAAAAATAATTCGTTCCGGTGACGAGTTCAGAACAATGGAAGTTAACTGTAAACTAACCTCGGGTACCAGAAATATTGCATTGAAGCTGCGAAAATAAATATATGCTTTTGGAATGGAGAGTAGAATAATTTATTACAGGTACACTGTGCGGCTTTGACTAAATACATTAGCGTCTTGTTACATAATTTCAATGAGCGACAGGCGAGATTAACAGATGCATTTGAAAACGACCCTTTTAAGGTGCACATCTAGACACAACGATGTTCATCTCCACAGAATTGCAGGCATTAACAGGTCTGTGAGCAAAACAGTAATTAAATGAATTTACATTTTAAAAAAAGCATCAATTTAATTTGATTTCCTTTGTACTTTTGTAAACGCTACATATTTAGTTAGAATTTAATTACAATGCCTCCTGCTCCACATAAGGGTGATTCCTTGCCGAGAATGTATACCGACACATTGTACAGGGACTGGGTCTGCTTTATTGTTTCGTGTTCCTTTGATTTAGCTTCTCCTAATACTGTAAACACACAAAAAGGACTTGGTTTCCCTGGACAGCTTGTACTGATATCAATCAGTCTTGATGGGCAGTGGACCACTATCACTGATCTCTACATGGCTGAAAGAAGAGAAATCACCCTTGTTTGCCCAGTCCTGTTGTTAAATCTCTCAGTGAGTAACAGCTTGTGTTTATATAAAAACCTCCTGAAATGCTCCCATTAGGTTTAATAAAACCAAATGATATCAAGCCACACAAGAAGATAATGGAACAAGCAGGCAAAACCATGATCAAAGAGAATGTATGAAAGAAGTGAAGAGGTGGGGTGCAGTTAGGAAGGAATTCCTAACTTCGGACTGTACAGTGAATAGGATGGTCCAAGAAAGTTGTGCGTTCCCAAATTGGCAATAATCTTCTAACATGGCAATTTTGAGCAGAGATTATCACTGATTAATGAATTAGTATTAAAAAAATATGGAATCCTGTGAAAACTTTACTGCTCTCGTGTTGTGCAAAATAATTTGCTGCTTCACTTGGAAGTGAAGCTAATCATTATGCATCTTTTTAAAGAACGGAGGGGTTTTTGAAGGTTGAAAGGACGGCATAACATGCTGCATGCCAGCAGAACTTTTGCACGTGCCATATTGGGCACACGTTCCATAGATTCATCATCCCCTGGCCAAAGAGATCAGAACTGGAGGAGCACAAAGCTCTCCAGGAATTAGACCTGCCACTTATTTCAATGGGGAAATGGCTCATTGCCTACAAGCAATCGTGACAGGACTACATCATTAGAAATATTTCCATGATATCTGTCCTTACATTACTCAATTTATTTCTAGAGATTTATTTTGTATGGGCAAGTAATGATCTGCAATATACAGCCCATAATGGTGGTTAAAATCAGACTAAATAGAAACATCAGTAGGGAATTGGAAAAAAGAGGTGGCGATGGAGACATTGGGTAACCTTTCAAAGAGCCATTCTGGTCTCTGTCTGTTCTGGATGGCCTCCATGGCTCCACAGTAAAGAGTCAAAATGGCTTTTCTTGTCCAAAAGCCCTCCCCACCATTGAGCACATCCACAAGGAGCGCTGCCACAAGAAAGCGGCATCCAACATCAGGGAACCCCACCATCCAGGCCGTGCCTTCTCACTGCTGCTGTCGGGGAGGAGGTATAGGAGCCTTGGGTCCTATAACACCAAGTTCAGGAATAGTTATTCTTTACCACCAGGCTCCTGACCAGCATGGTCACTCACTCACCTCAACACTGAACACAACCGATAGACTCACTTTCAAGGGCTCCACAACTCATGAGCTCAGTATTTTATTTACTTATTTATTATTATTATTATTATTATTATTATTATTATTATTTGTACTTGCACAGTTTGTTTCCTTTTGCACATTGGTTGCTTGTTAGTCTTTGCTGTTTTTCATTAATTCTATTGTGTTTCGTTGTTCTATTGTGAATGCTTGCAAGTAAGTGAATCTCAGGGTAGTATATGGTGACATACAGTATACGTGCTTTGATAATGAATTTACTTTGAGCTTTGAAATCGATGTAATCCAAGTCATCATGTTCTTTATCCTTATTAATACTTGCTTTAAAAGTAAATGGAAAAGCTACTTTTTGTGAAGAAGATGATATGAAAGCGCACAGTCTGCTGGGTGAGCAAATAATTTTGGAAGAACTTGATACTTCTCCTTACTCTGCAGCATGGTAACTTTAACACCCATTGGTAAGAAGGATTTTAGTTAAATATTCTGAGTGTCATAGAGTCGTACAGCCAAAATGGGCCTTTCAGCCCATTGTGTCCATTGCCATCTTTTTGTCTAACCACACTGATCTCATTTGCCCGCTCCAGCACGGAATCCATCTGTGTCTTGTTTCTATCTAGATGCCTCTTAAATGGAGCAGCTGTATTCAATTCAACCACATCCTGTGGCCAGAGACCAACCAGTCTGTGTAAAAGTTTGGCACCCCAGATATTGTCCCTTAAGAATGAAAAATTCTGAATTATGATCAGCAGGTTTAGGATAATTCAAGTGATTGGTTTATGCTGCTACTGAGGAGGCAATGTCGTCTGAAGCTTGTTGATCTTGTTCGCCATGAATAATTCGTATGATACTATGTGCTGGCAAGGGCCATGTGGGTAACACCATTCTGTCACAAGTTAAAAATGACAAAATCATTCAGGGCCAGCCATGACTTGTCTCATTTCAAGCATTTTGTTTTTAAAAGTCTAACCTGCATAATTCCACAACACAAACTCGACAAATATGCTGCATTAAATATTATGTTTAAAGGCACAGCAAGGATTAGCGTGGTGCCAGAGAGAGATGGCAATGATAGAGGCTGCAAGGTTCTTGAGGGTTGAAAATAAATACAGCCATCAGAAGGTGGGTGGTATACGGGAAGAGCGGTATCAGATGTTGTCTCGGCAGCAATGCTGCAGGACTCTCCCATATTTGCTCTGTGGACATCCCTGGCTAATAACAAGGTTCCATTTTTTTTACACAGAAGTTGCTTTTTTCCATAAGTTGGAAAATTCATAAAAATCACTTGATGTGGTCACCACTGCTCCACAGTATTGTAACGAATGTCATAAAAAGTACGCAAGGCTGTATTGAATGAACCACAAAAGTAGAGACAGGAAATTATTCTGTCTCTTGTCAGGATGAACCTACGTGCATATATTGGATATTTGAATTTAATAATATCGTGGGAGTTTGATCCAGGGGGGTCCATAAATTGGCAGTTTGTAACCTGTAATGCCCGGCACTCTGATGCCCTTCAGAAAGGACAGGAAGGTGTCACAACTAAGTGCGTTCTCAGCTGCAGAGAGGAGTGTTTGTGCACATGGAAAATATGGAAGGGAGATGGTGGACACCACGTGGGGTAGCGAAGGGCAGGAGCTTGAGGAGGTTGTAGTCTCAGTTCAGTTCTGACGTCCTCTGTAAGCCCACCATCCTCCATACTGACCTTGCAATAATGAAAAGGTTGTGTCATTTTAATTAAGAAAGCTGCCGAACAGTGATGCTAACACAGCTCGGCGTTTTGGAATTCAATTCTGGTGTCCTCTGTGAGGAGTTCATATATCCTCCCACAGTCCAAAGACGTACCAGTTAATAGGTTAATTGGACATTATTAATTGCCTTGTGATTGGTTTAGGGTTAAATATATGGGTTGCTGGGCAGTGTGGCTCATTCGGCCAGAAGGGCCTGCTGCGTGTTGTATATCTCAATGATACATAAACAAATAATCCAAACACATAGCAAGCCAGTTGGGCATGGCACTCAGATCAAACCAGTATACCCAAAACAACAATTTTTTTGTTTGTATGTTAAAGGGATCTAACATCTGTTTCAAGCACTTCTTTACAGCCGCAGACTGATATGGCATCCGATGTTTTGTATATGTAATTGTCACCTTCTTAATTAAACTCTTTATAACTATTCTTCCCCTTTGAGGTAAAATTTTAACCTTGAGTTCTAGAATTACAAGCACTTATTGTAATTATGTCTTCCTTAGTTCTTTAGTAATTTCTATTTTAATACTGTCTTGTCATTTTCTTCCGCTTTGGAGTACAGTAATCATGCACACACCTGGTGAAGAACCTGTCTCCTGTTCTGGTAAACAGCTATTACACTGGTAGCCAGGGGAATGACCAAATGGAGGTTAAAATGCAATCCTTGAAAGTTAGGTATGTAATTAATGCATCACATGTACTGTGATACAGGTAAGGACAATCCCAGTTTCAGTCCCTGGGCTGTGTTGAATAGTTTCAGCATTAGTAGCAGGGTGCCCGTACCTGATTATATTTGGGTGATGTTGTTATGACTATTTACCCAGTCACACACCCTCGCTGGCAATCGTTGCCTGAGCTTGGCTATTGCAAATGAATTGAAAGGTGCTAGGAGGAGTATTCTGACTCTTAAGAATAGTGGGATTAACTATGCTCACTTGAGAGGACAGACTGAGGCTCCCTCAGTACTGCATTAAACTTTTGCTTATAAGGCTTTCCTCAAGATTCCAGATGGAGGCTCAGACACAGCTTTCTGAATCTTGCTACTGAGCCACAGATGCACTAGTGGAGGCGAATTATTATAATGTGGAACTGTTCTGAAAATTGTGATTTCTGTTCAGTGTCATTTTCTGGTATATTTTGTTTTGGAAAGCCACATATTAAACACGAGTGAACACTTTCCCACGCAAGGAGCCAGACTGGATATGGGTGGGATTAAGATTTGGTCCTTGTATTAAAACCCAATCTCTGACCAGTCTCTCTTTCCCAGTGAGGCTGGACTTTAATGTATGCTATTGATGTTGCTACTGGATTTTGTTAAAACATCGTCAGTTGCTTCAGGGATTTCACATTTCAGGGCATTTCAGCTGTCTGTTAGGAAGAATAGACTGTCTTCCTTGTTCTGGATGCAGTGCGCAGACTACTTGTATAGAAATCATTTGTTTTCTTAATCCTCTGGGCTGAAATAAGGCCAACTTCACATGGAATGCGAAATTAGTACAGTTTACTGATTTTACTTTCTAATGAATAGGGAGGATGACCTTGCAGTGGCAGCTGCCTTGACATCATAGAATTTGGGATCATTCTGTGCAAGCAGCTTTAAGCATTACTCAGCTGTAATACAGTAACTATGGTCTGAAGACATTTTGTACCATTTTCCAGTAGGGAATGCAGATTGGGGAATTATCTGTGATTTAGGAGATAAATTGAGTGTAGTTATCCTCACATCTTTGGGATGATATTCCTGAAATAGTCACCAAAAGTTAACGTTAAAGAGTTGGAGCAGGTGGTCTCAGGAAAGGGATGAAGTACTTGGAAGCCTATCTTGGGATCAACCAGGATACGGAGCACTTTGGCAAGCTTTCAGAAGGCATTCACTGAAATGGATAGCCTGGATTAACAGTGCTTGTAAAGTTGACATGCAATTTATATAAAAAAAAGTGTCACACTGATTTCTTCTCTCCACCCTATTGGTTTCTTCTTGATTGGGTCAAACTTTTCTTTAGGCCTTCTATGAGCTTGCATCTTCAAACATAAATATAGTACCTCCAGAGCTCCATCTCATTTCTGCTGAGGTCCAGAAGATTATTGATATAAGGCAGGTGAAGCCCTGTTCAGTTCAAAGGCAATCTTGCCTTGAATGACCTGCTTTGGCCATGGGGGCCACTATATGTAAATAAAATTTTTTAAAAAAGCAATGCCAAGTGTAATTTCTGTTTGAAAACACACTGAACAGTGATTGTTCATGACTTCACTTGAAAAAAGCAATTCCATTATTCATATTATGAAACTAAAGCTGAAAAGAGCTGTTTGACTTTAGCCAGGATAGTTGTAGTCATGAATTTCTGCTCCTGATTGTTTCCTGATCATCCAAGTTCCTGATCGATATCTGATGAGACAATTAATTCACTTCTGCTAATGCAAATCCAGTGTTTGCACTGGTAAGCCAATTGAATGGCCGTGTGGTATTGGCCAGTTGAGAGCACAGGAGTTCTAATCCCATGGTATTGGGTTGCGTAATTAAATTCAGCGGTAATTTTTGGAGAGAGTGGGAAAGGCAATAACAATTATGTGGAAGCCCAATTGGTCTTCAAGACAGAGAATCTATCACCCCTGCCTGTCCTGACTTGCTTATGGTTTATAATGCTTGTCTCGAGTTTTAGAACTGGATTGAAACTATTGTTGGAGTAGAAAGAGGGTGCTATGTATTCCTGAAGGCCTGATTAGGTGCTACCAAAAAAATATGTTTCTTCAGTTCTGCTGAAGGGTCTCGGCCCAAAATGTCGACTGTACTCTTTTTTTCATAGATGCTACCTGGCCTGCTGAGTTCCTCCAAGATTTTGTGTGTGTTGCAAGCAATGTTTGGATCACTTTAAGAGCTAGCTGTTGTAATTTTTTCCTATTTACGAACAATACAACTTGGGGTGCCACAGTAGCATAGCGGTTAGCGCAACACGATTACAGCTCAGAGCATCAGAGTTCGGAGTTCAATCTGATGTCATCTGTAAGGAGTCTGTACGTCCTCCCCGTGGAATGCATGGGTTTCCTCCGGGTGCTCTGTTTTCCTCCCACAGTCCAAGACATTCTGGTTGGCAGGTTAATCGATTATTTTAAATTGTCCATGGAAAATTGGGAGTTGCTGGGCGATGCAGCTCGAAGGGCCGGAGTGGCCTATTCTGAGCTGTATCTCAATAATAATAATAATAATAATAACAATAATAAACTGCATTTGTCAACCTCATCAGTCTCGTTATCCACCTATCACCTCCCAGCTTTTACTTGATTTCCCCTCCCCCACCCACCTGACTTCACCTATCACCTTCCAGCTTGTACTCCTTCCCCTCCTCCCACCTTCTTATTCTGGCTTCTTCCCCCTTCCTTTCCAGTCCTGATGAAGGGTCTCGGCCCTAAACGTTGACTGTTTATTCCCATCCATAGATGCTGCCTCAGCTGCTGAGTTCCTCCAGCATTTTGTGTGTGTTACTTTGTGTTTATCATTTGTCTGCTGCTGACTCTGAAGTCGATCAACGCAGTTTAAAAAGAACAGTCTGTGGCTCTTTGTGTGCCTGAGGTGGGGAAGTGAGGGAAGACGTGGAAATTGGGAGAAGAGTTAAGCAGCACAGTGATGTCTGAATGAAGCACCTCTTCTCCCACATTTCACCCCCACCCCCCACACTCCATTTTGTTCCGGTCCTAGTAGGGTTTGCTAGGCTAATGAATGGCAGTAACTTGCCCAATGCAGTGAAACATCTATGTACCTCTCCCGGTGCTGCTGTGCAGAAGGACTGCTGGTGGAAATCAATGTGGGACACTGCCTAATGATAAAATCAATATCCCATTGTGTTCTCAAATTGCTGTATGATTTACCAGCTTTCCAGCTGTGAGTGAAAAGCCAATAATAAGATCACAGGTGCAAAATTCCACGGGTTAGTGATATCTGAGCTCAGGTGAATAATGACAGAAAATGCTTGGTTTAGTCTCCCAAATGGGAGGATTTGTGCTGGAAATGGCCGAAACACTTCAAAACATGCCTGGAATGCTTGGCATACACACTTAATCAAAATAGGGATAAATATTTTTTCTAATACAACTTCTAGTTTTAGTTCCTTTGCAGGAATTAGTGAAGGACAATATACCTTCCCAATTGATGTTGTTGCTGATGATTGAATATCTTTTTGTCCAGTGCTGCTGGTGAGCGTGGCACCCACACAGTCTGCTTTAAGAAGCTCAGCAGGGCTGACCAGGCAGCATCTATGGAAGGGAGTAAAGAGTTGGCATTGTGAAACGAGATCTTTCATCAGGACTTGAAAATCGGTCTCAGTTCCAAATGTTGGCTCTTTATTCCTTACCATAGTTCATCCAGTTTTCTCTGGATTTCCAGCATCTGCAGAAATCTCTTGTATTTAAAGCAGACTAAATGGCTCTTGTGGCTCTTGTAGCCTCACATACAAAGGCACCAACAACAACTCTTTATCACAAACACAACTGTTCAGAAGAAAAGGCGGACATCCTGACGTCAAGGCTCGGTTGCTGATGTTCGTAATGCTTGTTTCTAAAGTCAGGCACTGACTCCTTGCTTGTATGTTTCAGCTTCCTGTCTGTAGTAGAAATAGCCCAGTTTTGACAATGACCTGCTTCCTTTGCTTTTCATAGCAGTTACTGAAGATTGAAAAAGCTTTCATGTCAGAGACCTTGATAAGAAGGGAAGTGGTTCCTGGGATCTGTGCAGGATATGAGGCTGCGTTAGTTGTAGGAAATTCCAATGAGTTGACACCTGATAAATGGAGGGAATGGAAACTTTTTTTACCTGTATGCTAATTAACTGGATTCTGCAGAATCTTTAACTTTTATGGGAGAAACGTATGGGAGATCATTCTTACTGCTCAGGATAACTTAGCCTAGAAATCTGGCAACATCTTGCTTTGTATGTTCTATGTTTAATGGGTTTCCAAAACTTACATCATATAGGGCAGGAAGCACTTGCTGTCATTACAGGTGGGTAAGTTATAAAGTATTAAAGCATGGAAACAGGCTATTGAGTCAATGTGACCATCACACACACACTCACTTACACTTAACCCTATTTTATTTTATTTACCCCACATTAGACCAACTCCTCCACATTCTATTGCTCGGATATACACTATGGCAAATTCACAGTGACCAATTAATCTATTTAAAGCAAAATGGGGGGCTTCATTTTCCTTCAGATGTGGAAAGAAACTGCAGTGTCCATTGGATATTTATGGGGTGATTGTGCAAAATCCACAAAGACAGCATCAAACGTCAGGCTTGAATTGGTGAATTGGTTTATTATCAGATGTGACAAGGTTCAGTGGAAAAACTTGTTTTGCAAACCATTCGTACAGATTAACTCACTGTGAAAGTACTCTGAGATCGTACAAGGTAAAACAATGACAGAATGTAGAATAAAGTGTTATAGTACAGAAAGGGGGTGCAGGTAGACAGCAAGGTGCAAGGTCATCGTGAGGTAGATTATGAGGTCAAGAGTCTATCTTATTGTTCTAGGTAACCATTCAATAGTGTTAAAACGGTGGGGTAGAAGCTGTCCTTGGGTCTGGTGATAAGTGCTCTCGTGCTTTTGTATCTTCTATTCAACGGGAGAGGGAAGAAGAGAGAATGTTTATGGTGAGTGGGATTTTTGATTTTGCTCTCTGCTTTAACGAGGCAGTGAGAAGTGTAGACAGAGTCCACGGAGGGGAGGTGGGCTTTCATGATGTGCTAAACTGAGCCTGTAACTCTTTGCAGTTTCTTGCAGTCATGGGCACATCTGTTGCTGTACCAAGCTGTGATGTATCTAGACTGGATGCTTTCTATGGTGACAAAAATTATTGAGAGTCAAAGGGGGCATACCCAATCTCTTTAACCTCCTGAGGAAGTAAAGGTGCTGATGAGCTTTCTTGGCTGCGGTGTCAATCTAGTTAGGCCAGGACAGATTACTTCAGGAACTTGAAGTTCTCAGCCCTCTTGACCATTGCCATTGACGTAAACAAGAGTGTGACACCATGCAACACTCCCCCTCCTTGTCAGTGACCTGCTCTTTTTGCTATGACACCACTGCACTAGGCTATCTCCCTCCTGTACTCTGATTTATCAGTATATGAGATAAGGCCCATGATGGTGGTATTACCTGCAAACTTGTAAATGAAGCTGGAGCAGGATCTAGTTATGACTGCGTAGCGAACAGCATAGGGGACTGGGGACGCAGTCTTGTGGGGCATCAGTATTGAGACTGATCATAGTGCAGGTGTCCTAACTAATTGTGGTCCATTGGTGAGGAACTCAAGGATTAAACTGTAAAGGGAGGTGGTTGAGTCCCAGGTCTAGGAGTTTGGAGATGAGCTTGTTTAGAATTATGGCATTGAATGCAGAGTTGTAGTCAATAAACAATAGTCTGACATAGCTGTCTTTACTGTAGACCTCTTTCAGGGGTAGGTCAATTGCAGTGGGCTCACGTTGTTTGGGAGGCTGGAGTTAATACGGGCCATGACCAGCCTCTTTAAACGCTTCATGATGGTGGATCCTAAAGGCACTGGGCTGCAATCATTAATGCATGTTACTTAGTTTTTCTAGAGTTCCAGGATGATAGTGGTCTTAAGGCAGTTTGGAACCTCAGCTTGAGGCAGGGAGAGATAGAAGATGTTTGAAAATACACCCAACAGCTGATCTGTGCAGCATAGGCACATGGCTAGGGACACCATCCGTGTCAGATGCTTTTAAAGGTTCACCCTCCAGAAGACTGATCTTGCGGCCACAGTGGTGATTGTCGGTTCAGGTGCATGGAGGTTGTAGGGGTGGGTGGTGACGTTCCAAACCCCTTCTGTCCAAAACGTGCAGAGAATGTACACTTCAGTGGCCACTTTCTTAGGCACCTCCTGTATAATGAAGTGTGTATGTTTGTGGTCTTCTGCTGTTGTAACCCCATCCACTTCAAGGTTCAACGTGTTGTGCATTCAGAGATGCTCTTCTGCACACCACTGTTGTAACGCGTGGTTATTTGAGTTACAGTCGCCCTTCTGTCAGCTTGAACCAGTATACGGCCATTCTCCTCTGATCTCTCTCATTAACAAGCCATTTTCACTCACAGAACTGCCGCTTACTGGATGCTTTTGTTTTGCACACCATTCTCTGTGAACTCTAGAGACTGTCGTGCGTGAAAAGCCCAGGAGATCAGCAGTTTCTGAGATACTCAAACCACTCCATCTGGCACCAACAGTCATTCCACAGTCAAGGTCACTTAGATCACATTTCTTCCCCATTCTGATATTTGGTCTGAACTACAACTGAACCTCTTGACCATGTCTGCATGCTTTTATGCATTGGGTTGCTGCCATATGATTTGGTTGATTAAATATTTGCATTAATAAGCAGGTGTACAGGTGTACTTAATAAAGTGGCCACTGAGTGAATTAAGCTCACCTGGAAGGGATGTGTTGGTCAGTGATACTGCCTGAGCAGGAGCTTTTGGAAGGGTATTTCTGATCTCAAGGCCATGCATTGGGAGCACGGAAACCCTGTATAAGTGGTGGAGGTGCACACCACTCACATCAACCTGTCAGCCACAACCTGCCCCATTGACAGGAGAAGTCTGTAGTTCCCACGTTAACATTATTAGCCACCTCAGAATGTAGAAAGCTGAAGTGAAACTAGGACATCCTCATTCCTGAGGTTATAATAATGGGAGAATATAGACATCAAGAATGATGTTTAGCATGTAAAGGGGTGAAAACTTGTGTAAAGTTAAGGTGAATGCTGTTGGGTGACAGATTGGCTGCATTGAGTAAAGTCAGAACTTCAGACTCCCTAACTAACAGCCATGTTAAAACCAAATGTGAATGAATTTAGCTCTGTGTCCTATCTGCTTTCACAACTACTACTTTGATGAAACAGAAATTACCCCCCCATCTATCAGGAAGACCAAAATCCATATCTTTAGAATCCCACCGCTGGTTTTGTTCCCTAGTTTAACTTCAGCGACTTGAAAACATGACCCAAGGCACTGAGAACGTCTGTTTGGTCAGAAGAAACAAGAAATGGAGTTCCTGTCTCCTCTCTTGGTTGGATGGTAATGATTTCACAACATTATCTTGAATAAGCATAACATCTTGACTTTATTTCCCAGGATTATCCTATTACCTTTCTTGAACAGCAGAATAACATTTGCCATCCTCCAGTCCTCTGGTACTATTCCTGTGGCCAGAAAGGATGCATTAATGCTCCAGCAATCTTTCTGCTCGCTTTTCGTAGTAACTTGGGGTATATCCTGTCTGGCCCTGGCAAATTATGTAACTTAATATTTCTCAGAAGTTCCAACACCCTCTTTCATAGCTTTGACATGCTCCAGAATTGATGGTAAAGTGTGAGTTATTTGCAGTGTCTCTAAGTTAACACAGTTATTACACACACATTTCATTGATCTAAAATTTTCTCTGAGGTAAACGATGAATTTCAAATTAACTTTCTTGAATTTTGCTTTTTATCTCACGAGAATGTTTCTCTCTTACCTAGCCTTATGTGGGAATTAGAATCATAAATTCGTAGAGAGAGATAGCATGGAAAAGGTCTCTTCAACCCACTAAGTCCAAGCTGACCATCAGCCTCTCGTTTATACGAATCCCACATTACTCTCAATTTTTATTCTTTCCACTTTCTCATCAACTCCACTTATTCTACCATTCGCCCACACAGTGGATATGATCTACCAGGGCCAACTTGGGCATCTCTGGAATACGGGAGGAGACCAGAACATCCTGAGGAAACCCACGCAGTCAAGGAGAATGTGCAAACTCCACACGTACCTATGGTTAGGTGCTGTGAGGCAGTGGCACTGCTATGCTTCCCTAAATTGTAGATCTCCAAAATATGACAACACTTCCTGCAAATGGATGATCTAAAATGTGCTATGACCATTTTACTGAGCTGCAGGTTAAAGGGATTCACAGCCTACTTGCTGACAATATACTGCAGGTCACCTCTTTGGGAGTCGGCATACAAGTTGAAAATTCTTTCTCGTTAGTTATTTAGTGAGTAATGTCTAATACACTTATCAAATGACAAATTTTCAGTCAAATAGTGCATTTAGATACTTCTAAATTCTAATTTTTCCTGCTTGCTGCTGTGGAAGAATTCTGTTGATTCAAGAAGTCTGATAGATCCCATGGCTGCATACATTCCAATGAGTCATGCAGGAACTCGGACGGTTCAACGTGATGGCTCAGGTCAGAGGCTATTGGAACAATAAGACCTCCGTGTGTGCTGGCTATTATTTAAAAAAGTTTCCTGTTTTGATAGCTGAGTTGGAGGAAGTACTGTGGGTATTTCTGTTGTTTGTATTTAAGCAAAGACTTGTACAGGAAAATTATTGTGTGGCAAAATAAGCTCTGCGCTCTCATGTGTACTCGGCACATTGTAAAAGAACAACCTCATAATTGGCCAGGCTGTATAGAGGCAAATGGGAAATCTGGAGAATGAGTGAAATTTGGTGAGACAGTTGAATTTATTTTGACAGATAAGTAAGGTAAATGACATGGGTACAATTTTTCCTGGATGCTTTACTAATCCTAATGTAACTTTGGGCCAAGGGGTTTCTGAGGGAATTTAGTGTCCATCTGAGCTAGGGATGTTGTTCTGTTAAGTGTCATACTTTCTGCTTCTAACAGCTAGTCTCTTTCAGTAGTGCTCCCATATTTTAAAAAAAGTCCGTTTTTTCACCAAGTACCCAGAATGACCGAGATGCAAAACTGCAGTTTAAACCACTGTTGGATTGGATTAGTAGCAGCTGCAATAGAATTTTGGTTCATTGCCTCAGAATGGAGAAGGGCATATTGATTAGGATTACCTGTTGGAAGGTAATCTGTATGTGAACAGAATCCTTGACTACTGTTGTGGCCTCCAACAGAGTCAACAGTCCTTGCTGTGGAGGGCAAGAAATAAAGAACAACTACTTTATGTGAAAGTCTGCAGGGATGGTGTCTCCAAAGCCATAAGCCAATGCAAGTCAGCATCTATTTAATGAGTGGGAATTTGAGTGTTGCTAGCAAGTCTGATATTTGACACCCATCTCTGAACTGGTTGGAGGAAGGCTGTTGTGGTTCAACATATTAGTGTAAGACCAGAGATTTATGGTGGCTAACTGTCATTTCAATAAATATCTATTTGCAATAACTTGAAAATCAAAACGTATGCAGATGCTGAAAATCTAGAGTAGAAACTGACAATGCCTTTAGGAGAGTAAACTAGAGTCATAGAAAACTACAGCATGGAAACAGGCCTTTCATTCCTACTCCAATGAACCTGCACCTGGACCATAGCCCTCCATATTCCTTCCATCCATGTTTCTCTCCAAATTTCTCTTAAGCATTGAAATCAAAATCACATCCATCACTTGCACTGGCAGCTTGTTCCACACACTTGTGACCCTCTGAGTGAAGGTGTTTCCCCTTAAGTTCCCCTTAAAAATTTCATTTTTCACCCTTAACCCATGAACTCTAGTTGTAGTCTCACCCAATCTCAGTAGAAGAAGCCTGCTTGCATTTACCCTATTTATACCCCTCATTATTTTACATACCTTTATTAAATCTCCCCTCAATCTTCTATATTCTACGGAATAAAGTTCTAACCTATTCAATCGTTCCTTATAACTCAGGTCTGCTAGTCCCTGATTTTCTCTGCACTCTTTCAATCTTACTTGCATCTTACCTGCAGGTAAGGAATAAAGAACAACTACTTTATGTGCTTTATGTACTTTATGTGCGGTTGGGAGACTGTAGGTCTGACACGGTGGTCAGCAGCACAGGAGCGCCGCAGGGAACCGTACTCTCTCCGGTCCTGTTCACCCTGTACACATCAGACTTCCAATATAACTCGGAGTCCTGCCATGTGCAGAAGTTCGCTGATGACACGGCCATAGTGGGGTGTGTCAGGAATGGACAGGAGGAGGAGTATAGGAAACTGATACAGGACTTTGTGATATGGTGCAACTCAAACTACCTGCGTCTCAATATCACCAAGACCAAGGAGATGGTGGTGGACTTTAGGAGATCTAGGCCTCATATGGAGCCAGTGATCATTAATGGAGAATGTGTGGAGCAGGTTAAGACCTACAAGTATCTGGGAGTACAGTTAGACGAGAAGCTAGACTGGACTGCCAACACAGATGCCTTGTGCAGGAAGGCACAGAGTCGACTGTACTTCCTAAGAAGGTTGGCGTCATTCAATGTCTGTAGTGAGATGCTGAAGATGTTCTATAGGTCAGTTGTGGAGAGCGCCCTCTTCTTTGTGGTGGCGTATTGGGGAGGAAGCATTAAGAAGAGGGACGCCTCACGTCTTAATAAGCTGGTAAGGAAGGCGGGCTCTGTCGTGGGCAAAGTACTGGAGAGTTTAACATCGGTAGCTGAGCGAAGGGCGCTGAGTAGGCTACGGTCAATTATGGATAACTCTGAACATCCTCTACATAGCACCATCCAGAGACAGAGAAGCAGTTTCAGCGACAGGTTGCTATCGATGCAATGCTCCTCAGACAGGATGAAGAGGTCAATACTCCCCAATGCCATTAGGCTTTACAAATCTACCGCCAGGACTTAAGAACTTTTTAAAAGCTATTATTAATGCTTTTTGAGATAGTGATTTAGATGCATATCATATTTTTTACTGAGTTAAGTATTGTATGTAATTAGTTTTGCTACAACAAGTGTATGGGACATTGGAAAAAAGTTGAATTTCCCCATGGGGATGAATAAAGTATCTATCTATCTATCTATCTATCTATCTATCTAATGACTGAAACCGCACACAATACTCCAAAATAGGCTTCCTCAATGTCAATAGACAATAGGTGCAGAAGTAGACCATTCGGCCCTTCGAGCCTGCACCGCCATTTTGAGATCATGGCTGATCAATTACTATCAATACCCGGTTCCTGCCTTGTCCCCATATCCCTTGATTCCCCTATCCATAAGATACCTATCTAGCTCCTTCTTGAAAGCATCCAGAGAATTGGCCTCCACTACCTTCCAAGGCAGTGCATTCCAGACCCCCACAACTCTCTGGGAGAAGTTTTTCCTTAACTCTGTCCTAAATGACTTACCCCTTATTCTCAAACCATGCCCTCTGGTACTGGACTCTCCCAGCATCTGGAACATATTTCCTGCCTCTATCTTGTCCAATCCCTTAATAATCTTATATGTTTCAATCAGATCCCCTCTCAATCTCCTTAATTCCAGCGTGTACAAGCCCAGTCTCTCTAACCTCTCTGCATAAGACAGTCCAGACATCCCAGGAATTAACCTCGTGAATCTACGCTGCACTTCCTCTACAGCCAGGATGTCCTTCCTTAACCCTGGAGACCAAAACTGTACACAGTACTCCAGGTGTGGTCTCACCAGGGCCCTGTACGAATGCAAGAGGATGTCCTTCCGAATGTCAATCTGTTTCATTTCCTCTGTTACCCTATGTCCTTGGCCCATCCATACATCTGGGAGATTGCTTGTGTCTTCCTTAGTGAAAACAGATCTAAAGTACTCATTAAATTCTTCTGCCATTTCTCTGTTTCCCATAACAATTTCGCCCAATTCATTCTTCAAGGGCCCAACATTGTTCTTAACTATCTTCTTTCTCTTCACATACCTAAAAAAGCTTTTGCTATCTTCCTTTATATTCCCGGCTAGCTTGCGTTCGTACCTCATTTTTTCTCCCCGTATTGTCTTTTTAGTTAAGTTCTGTTGTTCCTTAAAAACTTCCCAATCATCTGTCCTCCCACTCACCTTAGCTCTGTCATACTTCCTTTTTTTTAATGCTATGCAATCTCTGACTTCCTTTGTCAACCACTGTGGCCCCTTTCCCCCCTTTGAATCCTTCCTTCTCTGGGGGATGAACTGATTTTGCACCTTGTGCATTATTCCCAAGAATACCTGCCATTGCTGTTCCACTGTCTTTTCTGCTAGGCTATCCGTCCAGTCAACTTTGGCCAGCTCCTCCCTCATGGCTCCATAGTTTCCCCTGTTCATCTGCAACACTGACACCTCCAAGCTGCCCTTATCCTTCTCAAATTGCAGATAAAAGCTTATCATATTATGATCACTACCTCCTATTGGCTCCTTTACTGCAAGATCGCTTATCAAATCCTGTTCATTACATAACACTAAATCCAGAATAGTCTTGTCCCTGGTCGGCTCTCGTACAAGCTGTTCCAAGAATGCATCCCGTAGGCACTCTCCAAACTCCCTATCCTGTGGTCCAGCACCAACCTGATTCTCCCAGTTCACCTGCATGTTGAAATCCCCCATAACTACTGCGACATTACCTTTGCCACATGCCAATGTTAACTCCCTATTCAACTTGCACCCAATATCCATGCTACTGTTTGGTGGCCTGTAGACAACACCCATTTGGGTCCTTTTGCCCTTACAGTTCCTCAGTTCTATCCACACAGACTCTACTTCTCCTGACCCTATGTCCCCCCTTGCAAAGGACTGAATCTCATTTCTCACCAACAGGGCCACCCCACCCCCTCTGCCCATATTTCTGTCCCTACGATAGCATGTATACCCTTGTACATTCATTTCCCAGGTCTTATCTCCCTGCAGCCATGTCTCCGTTATCCCAACAACATCATAGTTACTCATTTGCAACTGAGCCTCAAGCTCATCCGCCTTATTTCTGACACTTCGTGCATTCAGATATAGAATTTTTAGCCCATTTCTCCTCTCGCTGTTTGAATCGCTGCCTATTGTGCTTAACCCAGCTCCTCGAACTCCCATCGGGCTATACGCCCCTAGAATTTTGTTGTCCTTCCTAAATTTACTTATTCTTTCAACACATTTAACTCCATGTTCCGTCAGACCATCCCTCTGTACATGTGTCCTCCTTATCACTTGTTCCGCCTCACCTTTCTGTACTACACACTTAATATTCCAGAACCGTGTAGTCCCCACCTGTCCTTTATTCTTCCTCTCGCTATCCTGTCTCACATTCTGGATCCCTGCCCCCTGCAAATTTAGTTTAAACCCCCACCCAAGAAGCACTAGCAAACTTCCCTGCAAGAATGTTAGTACCGCTCCAGTTCAGGTGTAAACCGTCCCTTCGGAACAGATCCCACCTTCCCTGGAACAAAGCCCAATTATCTACAAACCAGAAGCCCTCCCTCCTGCACCATCCTCTCAGCCATGTATTAATCTTTATAATCCTTCTGTTCCTTGCCTCACTTCCTTGTCTTGTACAACTTCAACATAACATCCCAGCTCTTGTACTCATTACTTTGATCTATGAAAGCCAATGTGCCAAAGGCTTTCTTTGTGACTCTATCCACTTGTGACATGTTTCAGATCCAAGATTCTTCATCAGACCTGATGATGGCTTCTAGACCTGAACCGTTAACTCTGTTTCTCTTTCCACAGAAAGCATTTTACACAAACTGATTTGGTTTAGGACTCTGTTTAACAGTCATTCTCATTCCTGTCAGCTGTTTCAAAAAAAACTGAAAGAATTATTGCATATCGATATACCAGATTTGAACATTTCATTTCTGGATGACTTACTGCAACCACTGAACTATATTTATTGAGGCTGAGTTTCTTCGAGGTGTTGTGTTGCTGATAAGTGATTTTCTTTTGTATTTCAGATTCCAGATTACGTCTGGATGAATCTCCCCCTGAGATAGTTGAACATCCGACTGACCTTGCCGTGTTCCGGGGTGAGCCGGCTACCCTGAATTGCCGGGCAGAGGGCAGGCCCCAGCCAGTCATCGAGTGGTACAGGAATGGCGAGCGAGTGGAGACCAGTAAGGACGACCCTCAATCCCAACGGACTCTCCTGCCTCACGGCTCCCTCTTCTTCTATCATCTGAACCAGGGGCGTAAAGGAAAGTCCGATGAGGGCATATATACTTGCGTGGCAAGAAACCATCTGGGATATGCCTTGAGTAAGAATGCATCACTCTACGTGGCATGTGAGTAATCAGCTCAATTGTTTAACATTTTGCACCTGACTCATTTGGGTGTTCTCAGCAAGACTTTTTTAAAAAATCTTTTATTCATGCCCTCCGAATGCCACAAAGTAGGAGATTCACAGCTCCAGAGATCCAGGTTCACTTTTGAGTTCTAAAAGCTCTATCATCTGACTTCAGTGCAAAATTAAAGAGGCACGAGAGGCTGCAGACACTGGAATATGGTGCAACCCAAAAAATGTGGGTCAGGCAGCATCTGTGGAGGGAAGTGGATGGGTAATTCTTTGGATCAAGACCCTTTACCTGGACTTAGTTTTTAATGTTGGTTTCAAAGTTCCATCTTGCTGTGGAAGGCTATCCTTAATCAATGTTCTGGTGGGAATAGAAAGAAAATGGTGGCTCAAACACGAAGATGCTCCTTGTGGAGCAAACCAGTTGGTACCTAATCCTGATGTAACATCTTTGACTAAAAATATTAAGTCTGCTTCTCCTTCCACCTATGTTGCCTGATCTGCTGCGTGTTTCTAGCCTTTTCCATTTTTGGTTCATTTCTCCTAATTTTTCCTCATTGCCAGGAAAATAACTTTTCCCCTCAAGCACCCATCCAGTTATGTTTTGGAGCTATGATTGACTGCTTCCACCATCCTTGCAGATAGTGACTCAAGGAACATGAATATGATGATGATGATGTCAACTCAGGCCTGAGAGGCCAGCATTGGGCATTTACATGTGGAACGAAAGACCATGTGGTGCACAGTCACACAGACATGAATAATATGAACATAAAATCATCTGCTCACAGAATGCTATGATATCATCATATGAATATAGGTTAAAGGACTCTGTATATTGGTGTGTCTTATAATTGGACTGGAATAGAGTAACTCCAGTAATACAATATTGAGGAGAAAAACTGAGGTTTGTAAGTTGTCTCATCCAGTTTGGAGCTGTTTTTCACGGGAAGCAATATTTCTTCCAAAGGAGCAAAAGAAGCAATTTGCTCAAAGAAATTTATTTTCATGTGTATTTATCAATCACTAAATTAGTAATTCCACAGAAAGCTAAAGACATGCAGTTTGTAGAAGTTGTTCAGAAGTTACATTGACAGATAAAAGGCTTGTTTCATGGAGATCGCAGCCACAAGTGCCGGATTGTTCTGTTCTTTGCCAGTCATGAATATAATGGCAGATCACAGTCAAAGGACAAACCCTTAAAGGTTTGATCAAAACAGGATCAAGTGACTGGAAGACTGTTCTAGCAATCAGTCCTGTTGTGGTAGGACCCTGGGGAGTGTTGTCAAACAGAAGGACCAATAAGTACAAGTATTTGGTTCCCTGAAAGTGGTGTTGCAGATAAGTAGAGTGGTGAAGAAACTTTTGGCATTCTGGTCTTCATCATTCAGTGCACTGAGTGCAGAAGCTGGGATGTTATGTTGCAGTTGTATAAGACATTGGTGAGTGTGCGTTTGGAATATTCAGCTCAGTTTTTGTCACCTTGCTATAGGAAAGGTGGCATTAAGCTGGAAAGAGTGCAGTGGATGTTTACAATGATGTTGCCAGGACTTGAGGGACTGAGTTATGGAGAGAGGTTGAGGAGGTTGGGACTTTTTATTGGAGCATTGGAGAATGAGTGATGATTTTGTCGAGGTGTATAAAAATATAAGGGGCATAGATAGGGTGAATGTGCACAGTCCTTTTTTGCAGTATGTGGAAAGAACTATAGGGCATAGGTTTAACGTGAGAGGGGAAGATTTAATAGGAACCTGAGGGGCAACTTTTTCACTCAGAGAAAGGTCAATATATTGAATGGGCTGCCAGAAAAAGTGGCAATAACAACATTTAAAAGGTACTCGGACAGGTACATGAATACAAAATGTTTAGAGGGCTGAGTCAAACACAGGCAAATGGGACTAGCCCAGAGAGGAATCTTGGCCATCATGGACCATTTGGGCTGAAGGGTTTGTATCCGTGTTGTATGACTCTATAATTCTAATTGTAATTAGTACCACTCATACAGGAAACAAGAGCACATTACAGCAGTTTATAAATTGCAACTCAAGGAAATGGGTAAGAAAAAAAACAAAACACAAAAAAAAACAAAAGAAAAAAAAACAAAATTTAAAAAATAGACAAAATTGAAAAACATCTCTCCAGAATTTCTGCAAGCTAGGACAAGCCCAATACATATGAATAAGAGAGGCCTTTATCTCACATACTTAATTGCTATTTGGAACCTAGCCCTCTGATTGCTCTTTTCGGTACTTCGGGAGAAGCTGATATGCATTTAACTCCGACTAAGCATTGTACATTGTCTTTCGCCTCTCTTTTGGCCAGGTGTGCAGTCCTTCTTAGGTGGAGAGATGCTGCCCCACCCACTCATGCTCAATGGCTTAGAGATATCATGTCCTGCTTAGACCTTGAAAAGATTCATTATTCACTTCTTAATTCAGATATAAAGTTCCAAAAGGTGTGGGGACTTTTTCTTGAATATTTTCATAATTCCCATTTAGATTAAGGGTGCATCCCTCCTTTTTTCTTTTGCACTTAAATCCCTTACTTATAGATTAGGTAGAAGGCAATATACCTTTTTATAAATACAGCTCTGTGGTGATATAGTTCTGATTAACTTTTTTACATATTGTTAGGTTGGCTTGGAGTTGGGCAGTGGAAGGGTGGGGTCGTAACTAATTTTATTTGATTCCACTATGGGTGCTTTGCTTAATATGAATTGTACTTTGATATGTTTGTTTTACAGGTGTAAACCTCTTTTTAAATTTTTTTTTGTTTTGTTGCATTGTAAAATCTCATAAAAACTTAATAAAAAAAAACTGTTTCTAATGCAACACCAGCATCAAAGGCATCACAAAGCTGAAGGTACACAATATTATACTAGCTGCAAATACACAGAATTCACTTTGTTCCGCATTTATACTTTACTCAAGTGTAATGCGAAGCAAGAAAACTTTAAGATCCTATTCCTGATTGGTAACATCATTAGTGATGCATATTGACATCGGTGCAGATAGTTCCATTATTAGGGAGGATATCTATGATAAGCAGTTCATAGACTTAGAAAGGAATACGACCATTCTCAAGCTTTATTAAAGGTTGATTGGTTAACTAAATTACCCTAGTGTACAGGTGAATGTAGAGCCTGGAAGGAGTTGAGGAGAATAAAGTGTTATGCCAGTTGAACTAGTTGACTTGATCAGCATTTCTGATCTGGCTTTTGTTCACAATTGCACTTAATAAAAAAATGCTTGTAGGATGGGGACAGATGGCTGCTGAATGGTCAATGTGGACTTGCTGAACTGAGTTATGTGTCTCCATGCCGTATGACTCGTGAGAAATTTTGAAGATTTTAAATGTATGACATTTCACATCAGACTATATGTCAGGATGTGGTGGACTCAATGAATATTAAAATGTGAGAAAATATTCATTTGCGAAGTTGAAACTCAATTGGAAGGTCATTTAGATTTTGCTCAGATCCATCAACGTTATATCTGGGGTTGCTTTGATCTAAATATGATAACATCTTCAATGATTCCTATGCAGGAATCATAAAATATGGAACATATTCACAAGTTAAACCTAGTGTCCAACCAGTCTACTGCAAACCAATGCCAGTTCTTAATTTCTTGAAGGGGCAAGTGGAAGAACTATCACGTATTTGCTGCACAAATCACTCTCTCACCTAGATGGGGTCAGTTGTGCTGTGAGGATTACATTCCTTGACTTCTCTAGTGCCTTTAACACCATCCAGCCCAAGATCTTAAAGCACAAACTAACGGAGATGGGAGTAGACTCTCACATGGTGGATTGGATAGTGGACTACTTGACAGATAGACCTCAGTATGTGCGGTTGGGAGACTGTAGGTCTGACACAGTGGTCAGCAGCACAGGAGCGCCACAGGGAACCGTACTCTCTCCGGTCCTGTTCACCCTGTACACATCTGACTTCCAATATAACTCGGAGTCCTGCCATGTGCAGAAGTTCGCTGATGACACGGCCATAGTGGGGTGTGTCAGGAATGGACAGGAGGAGGAGTATAGGAAACTGATACAGGACTTTGTGATATGGTGCAACTCAAACTACCTGCGTCTCAATGTCACCAAGACCAAGGAGATGGTGGTGGACTTTAGGAGATCTAGGCCTCATATGGAGCCAGTGATCATTAATGGAGAATGTGTGGAGCAGGTTAAGACCTACAAGTATCTGGGAGTACAGTTGGACGAGAAGCTAGACTGGACTGCCAACACAGATGCCTTGTGCAGGAAGGCACAGAGTCGACTGTACTTCCTTAGAAGGTTGGCGTCATTCAATGTCTGCAGTGAGATGCTGATGATGTTCTATAGGTCAGTTGTTGAAAGCGCCCTCTTCTTTGTGGTGGCGTGTTGGGGAGGAAGCATTAAGAAGAAGGACGCCTCGCGTCTTAATAAGCTGATAAGGAAGGCGGGCTCTGTCGTGGGCAAAGTACTGGAGAGTTTAACATCGGTAGCTGAGCGAAGGGCGCTGAGTAGGCTACGGTCAATTATGGAAAACCCTGAACATCCTCTACATAGCACTATCCAGAGACAGAGAAGCAGTTTCAGCGACAGGTTACTGTCGATGCAATGCTCCTCAGACAGGATGAAGAGGTCAATACTCCCCAATGCCATTAGGCTTTACAATTCAACTGCCAGGACTTAAGAACTTTTTTTTTTAAAGCTATTATTAATGCTTTTTGAGTTAGTGATTTAGATGCATATCATATTATTACTGAGTTAAGTATTGTATGTAATGAGTTTTTGCTACAACAAGTGTATGGGACATTGGAAAAAATGTTGAATTTCCCCATGGGGATGAATAAAGTATCTATCTATCTATCTATCTATCTATCTATCAAAGACTCTTCCAGTGATGGAATGATTCCTATAACAGCTGTATCTAATGCATAAGTAGTAATGTCATTTTGCAGTGACTAGAAGATAATATTAGGTTAGATAGTCAATCATGAACAGCATCTTTTAGCAACTTCTCAGGTCCCATGTGTGGAGTTGGTGGGATCCCAGCTTTCCTTTCACAAAATGTGATTTGCTGCAATTTGTGGAAGATTGGATGTGACGAGCACCATCACAAGCCATACATAAACAATTGTACTCTTAAACTATGTTGTCATATGAAGTCAGATCCTTCACTGCTAAAGTTTTGCAGGGCTATGGTAATTGTCTCTTCAGTTAAAATGGTTTAGTGAAGAAGATCATTTGGATATTTGAGAGGAAATATTGAGGGACTTCATTGTAACAACATGCTACTGCAATAGTCCAAGTATATCTTTGTATAACTAGAGGTATTGTAAACTTGTGGACTGAAGCCTGTTAAGGTTGATTTTAATATGAATGGCAATCATACCTAGAAGTAGTTGATCTTCATTCCAGGAACGATTCGATGTTAAAGTATTCCAGAATATTGCTTGATTTTTTGGTGATGCTAACACTATTGTACCATGTCTTTATGAAAATAAGAAATGGAATTGGACTGATGTGAATCAGGAAGATTTTCTCAATGTAAGTGCAGATTTGAGAAGCAAATCTCTACTGGTTCACCATGATTGGGCAGAAGCCCCAATGCATTAATGCATTTAATGCTGCATTTACAGTACAGCCGTTGTCTTTAGCCTTGTTGGGGATGATGGGCAGGAACAGACAGTATTCGTATTGCATTCTCTCAACAAAGGCAAACATAACCATGTGTAAAGTGAGAAGGAAGTGTTATCTTTGCTCTGAACAAATTCCACCTAGTCCCACTGGAAAAAGTTTTTGCTGCTGTTACAGATCACAAATGGTTTTTGGCAACTTTGTGTGTAAAAGTAGCAATTCCTGCCATAAACACAAGAGATTCTGCAGGGGACAGTTTTGCTTTAACAGTGTAATTGGCCAAAGCAGTGTAATAATCAGTGTCCTTTTCAAAACATTGCATGAATCAGCTGTTATTGATAGAGACAGTTCAATTTTTCACTCTTGAACTTGTTGGACAAGGATTTTCCATTTACAAACAATGAGATGGTCTTGTGAACTTGGCAAGATGTATGACCAAAACAAATCTATGAATGCAGACTGAGAGGTCGGAGCATCTTGGACAAGAGCTCAGTGAAATTAACTCCTATTCTATCATATTTATCATTGAAAGACCAACAAATGAGTGGACATTCCAAGCCTTCTCAGAAATCACACCAAGTTTGTATTTGTTGGCACTTGTAAGAGAGCAGAGTGTACCGCTGAAGGCAGGTCTTTGCTGATAATGATGCGGCTGAGTCCACAACCCTCCGAAGCCTCTTATGATCCTGTGCATTGGCTCCTCCATACCAGAGCGATGCAGCCGGTCAAAATGCTCTCTACCGTACTTCTGTAGTGAGTTAAGAGTGCAAATACTTCAGTTCAAGGAAATGGTCAAATGTTAGAGACAGAAACGCAGTTACTGGATTGAATTGCCTAAGGAAACTAGTCAATAGACAAAATCAGTGATGAATGTGTGGAGATGTAGATGTCAAGGTTGTATAATTTATACATTCGTTGATAATAGATGCACTTTGAATCTTTGATCAAGCTGCACTGCTTAGCAACCCCCCTATTTAACACTAGTCTAGTCACAGGACAATTTTCAATGACCAATTAACCTATTAGCTGGTATGTCTTTGGACTGTGGAAGGAATATGGAACATCCAGAAGAAACTCATGTGTTCACGTGGAGAATGAACAAACTCCTTAAAGACAGTTGCACTCTGGAAAACCCTGCGCTGTAATAATGTCGCACTAACCACTACACTACCGTAGTGTTAACACTGACACAGAGACCCTAACCCTCCTTCCTGAAAAACAGTTGTTTTTATGACCTCTGCTTTCCATTCCTCAATCTTTTTCCTCATGGAGTAGAGGATAAGTGATGATTGGATCAAGTAATCGGTAACCGTTTGGTCCTTAGCAAGCATTGCCACTCTAGGGGGTCCAGAGCCATGTTTCCCCAGCAGCTGGTTTTAGATGTCATCTCTGTGTTGTGACCTGTTGATCGGCAGCTTTCATAGTTGATACTAGACCAGGTGTGGGTGGACCAGACCCAACCAAAGCGCTTCCAGCAGCTCTTGGGCATTGGAGCACTCCTCAAGTATTAATGTGGCCGGCAAGACTGCCATTTATTATTTCTGCCAGATTGTCATTGGATAGAAAAACAGAAGTTCAGATTAATATTTAAATGGTGAAAGGTGTAGAGGGACTTGAGAGTGCTTGTGCATGAATTGCAAAAGGTTGGTTTGCAAGGTGCTATGAAAAAGGTAAATGCAGTATTGGCCTTCATTGGTAGAGGGCCTGAACTTGAGAGCAGGCAGGTTATGCTGCAACTATACAGGGTACAAGTGAGGCCACACTTGGAGTACTGTGTGTAGTTCTTGCTCCTTACTTGAGGAAGGAGGTGCATGTATGGCTTCAGAGGTGATGCAGAGGAGATTCACCAGGTTGGTGCTGGAGATGAGGGGATTAGGCTATGAAGAAAGATGGAGTCATTAGGGACTATACTCACAGAAGTTCAGAGGAATGAAGGGATGTTATAGAAACATATGAAATTATGAAAGGATAGATATGTTTGAGGCAAGGAAATCATCTCCATTGGTAGGTGAGACTAGAACAAAGGAACATACCTCAAGATTCAGGGGAATAAACTTAGGATGGAGATGAAGAGGAATGGCTTTTCCAAAGAGTATTGAAGACACAGTTATATTTTTGCATAGTTGGGAAATTGAGGGTTGTGGGGGAAAAGGCAGGTAGATGGAATTGAGTCCACAGCCAGATCAGCCATGATTTTATTGAATGGTGGAGCAGGCTCAACAGGACAGTTGACTTACTCCTACCCTTATTTCCTTACAGTAGATTCTGGTTAATTTGGACACATTGGTATTAGCACATTTTGGTCCAATTAAGTAGCAGCCCCAATTAGGCAAAGTTACATGGAAATAGTTAAAAAGGTGTAAAGAAGACGAACTACCATTTAACCGAGTAACAACTTATGCATTTAAATGAAAAATAGAACAAATTAGAACACCTTCAGTACTACTAAAATGCTATAAAACTCTATTAGTTCCTAATAGTTATCAGTGGAGGAATTAATCCAGTGTATGCTGCCGTGTTCTTTTGATTGTCTGTAAATGAACAAAACCAGTACTGACACCTACTGCCTTCACACAGTGCCTTCCATGATTGCATCCTCCAAGTTTTCATTTTTATTGTAACATTCAAGATGATTGTCGATACCTTCAAATTCTTTGTAGCTCCTAACTTGTTGAAGTAGTGAAATTGTTTCATTTTCACTCCCGGCCATTTCTGGCATTTCCAAGCCTGAATACTTGTAACCACAGTGACAAAACAGTTCTGAATTGTCTTCCTGCTTATTTTTTGCCAAGTGTCTGTGAGAAAAATCATTGCTTTTTGAATGCAAATACATACAAATGATGCTATTTAAAAGCTGTTTGCTCTAAGCACGGTGCAGCGTCTAATGGCGAGACAAATGTACATCTCTGATGTTAGTTAGAAATTATTTGGCAACAGTCATCTGTCCTAATTAAGCAGCATAGTGTCCCAAATAAACAAAGGGAATTTTGGCTATTTTCTCAATTAGTTTTTGTTCCTTAAGAGTTGTTCTAAATAATTTGCTGCCCTGATTGACCAATGGCCCAAATAACTGGAATTCACTATATTCTTCTGTTCTTAGTTCAAAGTTATGAAACTACTTCTTTAAAAACTACAGGACATGAGATAAGGGTAGGATAGGCATAGTGTATTGGGTTTTGTTGTATTGTGATATTACACAAGGCACTTACACTAAGAAGGTAGAGAATGTTTGTTTGATGTGACAGACCTTAACCAAAGCTGTAAACACAACACAATAATATGGAATGATCAATTATGTGACATCGTACTTAGGGTGGTAGTGACCCAATGACCTTAAAGTAACAAGTGCAGTTAATATCACAATCCAATACACCTCAGTTGAGAGTGCCAGGACTTTGACCCAGTGATAATGAAGGAAAGATAACTGTGAGGAGAGCTTGAAGCTATTAGAACATAGCACATGGATCAGTACACCACAGGAACACACATTTCAATCCATCATGTTTGTATCAACCACAATGCTAAATTAAATCTGCAATTGGGATTGAAATTGGTTTATTGTTGTTACATGTACTGAGATACAATAAAAATTTGTCTTGTATACTGTTCATACAGAATATTGGTATAGTACAAGATAAAAAAATAACATATAGAATTAAGTGTAACACCTATAGAGAAAGTATAGTGCAGGTAAACAGTGATGTACAAGATCATAACGAGGTAGACTGTGAGGTCAAGAATCTAATTTATTGTACTGGGGAACTATTTAAGAGCCATAACAAAAGGATAGAAGCTGTCCTTGAGTCTGATGGTACGTGCTTTCAGACTTTTGTAACTTCTGTTTGATGGAAGAGGGGAGAAGAGAGAATGCGCGGTGTGGGTGGGTTCTTTGATTATGCTGGCTGCTTTTCTGATGTAGTGAGAAGTATGGACAGTGTCCATGGAGGGGAGGCTGGTTTCTGTGATGTGCTGAACTGTGTCCACTACTCTCTGCAGTTTCTTGTGGTCATATGCAGAGCACTTGCCATAACATGCCATTACGGATCCAGATTGGATGCTTTCTATGGTACAGAGTGAAAAATTGGTAAAGGTAGACAGGGTCATGTTAATTTTTTTTTAGCCTCCTGAGGAATTAGAGGTGTCGGTGAGCTATCTTGACCATGACATCTACTCGGCAGGACCAGATATTGGAGATGTTCTCTCCAAGGAACTTAAAGCTCTCAAATCTTTCAATCTCAGCACCGTTGAATTAGACGTCTTTCCCCACCCTGCATGTTAACGTCAAAAGCCTCTTAAAGACCACTCAAGTACTTGTTTGTACTACCCCTGGATGCCAGGTCCAGGCACCTACCACTCTATGTGTAAAACAGAAACTTGTCCCACACATCTCCTTTACACTTTCCTCCTCTCACTGTAGATAAATGTCCTCTAGTATTTGACCTTTCTACCCTGGCATAAGGTTCTGGCTCTCTGCCCTTTCTATGCCCCTCATAATTTTATATACCTCTATCAGCTCTCCCCTTAGCCTCTGATGCTCCAAGGAAAAACAACTCAAGTTTATCCAAACTCCTTATAGCTCATATCCTCAAATCCAGGAACTTGGTAAACAGCTTCTGCACTCTTTTCCAAAGCCTCCACAACCCACTTGTAATGGGAACTGCATACATTACTTCAAATGTGAAGTAACTGAAGTTTTATATAGCTGCAGCATAATCTCTTTACTCTTGTACTCGGTGCCCTGACCAATGAAAGCAAGCATGCAATGCACCTTTACCACCATATTTACTGTTGCGGCCATTTTCATAGAGCTATGGACTTGGAGCTCAAGATTCCTCTGCATTTGGATGCTGTTGAGCGTCCTGCCATTAACTGTATCCTTTCCCTTGACCTCCCAAAGTGTAGCACCTCACACTTGTATTAAGTTCCATCTGAAGCTTCTCCACCCACATTTGTAACTGATGTGTATCCCTGCTCCATCCTTTCATAATCCTCAACATTGTCCACAGCTCCACCAATCTTTGTGTCATCTGCAAACTTACTAACCCACTCACCTACACTTTCATTCAAGTCATTGATATACGTCACAAACAACAGAGTAACCCAGCACTGGTCCTTGCAAGAGCCACAGGTCAGGGATCTCCAGCCATAATAACATCCTTCCACCACTACCCCCTGGCTTCTGTGGGCAAGCCAATTCTGAATCCAGGCTACCAAGTAATTGTGGATCCCACACATCTTAATTTTTTGGATAATAATGTACAATAGTGTTGGCGCGTGGCCTAGTGGATAAGGCATTGGTCTGGTGATCTGAAAGTCACTGGTTTGAGCCTCAGCTGAGGCAGCGCGTTGTGTCCTTGAGCAAGGCACTTAACAACACATTGCTCTGTGATGACACAGGTGCCAAGCTGCTTGGGTCCTAGTGCCCTTCCCCTGGACAAACATCGGTGGTGTGGAGAGGGGAAGGCTTGCAGCTTGGGCAACTGCTGGTCTCCCATACAACCCTGCCCTGGCCTGCACCCTGGAAACCTTCCAAGGCGCAAATCCATGGTCTCACGAGACTAACAGATGCCTATAAAAATGTACAATACCAATATATCTGCTGGACTTGTTCTTGCTGGCTTTTCGTGACTTGCTACCTTGAACTGTATAGATGTTCAAACCAATGGACGGGGTGCAAAGCCAATAGGTCGCTTTCTGCCTGGTAACATTGAGCGTCATGAGTGTTGTTACCTATCAAGAGAACTTGAGATGTTTTCAAAATAAAGAGCTAACCACATGATGCCAAAAACCCTTCCACTGACTTGCTCTGGCAGTTTCGCATTTCATTGGTGGGTCCAGCTTGAGTTTTCGGTCAATGGTGGTCCTTCTGGGCGTCAATGGTGGGGCTAGAAATGGCAATGCCTTAGCATGTTAAGAAAGTCCTCTCAATTCTGAATAATAGTCTGTCAATGTGATGTTGCAACTTAATTGCAGTTTTAAAACTTCCAGCCCTTTGAACTCAAAATCAAAATTGAATCCATTCAAGGGGTTGGTCATGCTCAAGGCAAGATCTGTCATTTTAATGAAGCAAATAAATAGTGAAAGCACCTGGCACGTGAAGCAAGATTTTAGCATTTTTCATTTCAAAACACTGTCATAAGGTAACTGCTTTGAGATCACTTTCAAGCAAATACTCTGATTGAAAGTTGGAAGCAGCAGTGCATGTACTAACTGCCAGAAGGCAGCTGTTTTATCAGCTGGTATATTGTGTTGGGGCCCATCTGTGGTGCTAAAGGAGATATTCTGTAGAATCAGCAGGCAAGTTGAACTAAGGTGAGCTCTGCAAGGGAGGAATTAGTTGAGGAGACCTTTAATCAGTAAAGATTCTGGCTTGGATAAAGCAGTGGCTGATTGACAGGAGACAAAGTGGGAATAAAGAGAGCCTTTTCTGTCTGTCTGCTGGTGACTAGTGGCGTTCCACAGGGGTCTGTGTTGGGACCGATTCTTTTTACGTTATATGTCAATGATTTGGATGATGGGATTGATGGCTTTGTTGCAAAGTTTGCAGATGATACAAAGATGGGTGGAGGGACAAGTAGTTTTGAGGAAGTAGAGAGGCTACAGAAGGAGTTGGACAGATTAGGAGAATGGGCAAAGAAGTGGCAGATGGAATACAGTGTTGGGAAGTGTGTGGTCATGCACTTTGGTAGAAGAAATGAAAGGGTTGACTATTTTCTAAATAGAGAGAAAATACAAAAATCAGAGGTACAATGGGACATGGGAGTCCTTGTGCAGGATTCCCTAAAGGTTAATTTGCAGGTTGAGTCTGTGGTGAGGAAGGCAAATGCGATATTAACATTAATTTCAAGAGGGCTAGAATATAAAAACGAGGATGTGATGTTGAGACATTATGAAGCACTGGTGAGGTCTCACTTGGAGTATTATGAGCAGTTTTGGACCCCTTATCTACAAAAGAATATGCTGAAACTGCAGAGGGTTCAACGGAAGTTCATGAAGATGATTCCAGGATTAAACAGCTTGCCATATGAAGAGTGTTTGATGGCTCTGGGTCTGTATTCACTAGAATTCAGAAGTATGAGTGGTAACCTCATTGAAACCTATTGAATGGTGAAAGGCCTTGATAGAGTGGATGTGGAGAGGATGTTTCCTAAGAAGGAAGAGTCAAAGACCAGAAGACACAGCCTCAGAATAGAGGGGTGTCCTTTTAGAATGTAGATGAGGAAGAATTTCTTTAGCCAGAGCGTGGTGAATCTGTAGAATTCATCACCACAGGCAGCCTTGGTGTACATATATTTAAGGCAGAGATTGATAGATTCTTGAAAGGTCAGGGCATGAAGGGATATGGGGGGTAGGCAGGAGATTGGGGGCTGAGAGGAAAACTGGATCAGCCATGATGAAATGGCTGAGCAGGTTTGATGAGCCTAATTCTGCTCCTGTATCTTATGGCCTTAATGTGAATTGAAAGTTTAGTGTGAACCTCCCTTATCAGTCTCTTCTGTATTGGATGCCCAATGGTATTGGCAAGGGAGGACTTTGAGATGTGCACATTATAACCAAATGCCTTAATGCTCTTCCCAACAGGTGAGACCAGGTGATTCTTCTCTCAAGCCAATTGGCAGACTGCCATTAGGAATCAGTAACTTCCGAGAAGCTCGAGTCCCGGTCCAAGCCTGGTTTGATCTCTTGGGTTTTGAGCTGGTTAGGGAACACTATAGTACACTATGGATTATTGCACCCCACCACAAATTTGTGGACCTTTCATTGTGCAGTTAGCTAAAGCAGAGGCCTTATACACCCAAATCTTCAACCCTCTACCGAGATAAATAAAATGTATAAAATACAGTAGATTGGAATTATTCTGACTTGGTCAAGGTTGAGTTTATTGTCATATGCACAAATACATACACATTTCTGTACTTGTAAACTGAGGATCTGGTAAATGATCTCATCTGCCTTTAACTCACCAATTCAAGAATTAGTAGTTCAGGCAGGAATTTGGACTAACATGAGTACAAAACTAATGATATATCTTGTTCTTTGAAAGAAAATCAAAATACGAGGTACGGTTCAAATCCATGTAAAGAATAATAGAGGCTGTCAGGAAATCTGATCAGCAGCAGCTTGAAGCAGTTAATAGCCTGCTTGATCTGTCTTGGTTTTTGCAATGGCTGGCTATCAGAGCAACTCATGCTAAACTTCATTAATCACATCAGAAGACTTCTTTTCCTGTCAGCTTTGATTCTAATCTTTTTCATGTCCCATTGTCTTGCACTGCTCCATAAAGTAAGCCCTTGTCCTCTAAATGAGTACCCAGGTGCTGCTCGTAAATCCCTGTCACACAACCGCTGGTGTGTGGAGGTCGTGCAGACTGATTGAATCCCACAATCCTTTGCACTTGGCAACCATACTAACATGCTCTCGAATGAACTTTACCCTTTCTTGACCTTCATCTGCGGCCCTTTTGTCTTTTTTTCAGCTGCTCAATACAATATGGGCATACAGTATATGTTAAGATGATGCATCAAGAGGGCAATTTTGTTGCTGACTGCACTGCATCCCTGTCCAAGAACTGCAGAGGACTGGTCATTGTTAGGCTTGGGGCCTATGTTAACTGTGATCCTTCAGATTTTCCCTCATTTTAGTCAGGCAGGCAATGTTACGTCTAAATAAACACTGCTGTTGGCTGTTTTTATAAATCTCCAGATCTTCTGTCAAATGATAAAACAAACTTGAGAGGTTTTGGATGAGGAGGCTATCAAGTATCATAAATCAGCAACAAGTGTTACATATCTCAATGTTTTGGAGTTGTCAGGAAAGCAAATGTACATAACTGGGCTACATTTTTAGCATTTGTTTGCAAGTAGAGAAAATTAAATTTCAAGTCTTTACTTAGGCAGTGATAACTGGTATTATGGGACCATAAACTGAATCCACTATATGTCTGTATTATCTCTCCTAAAATGGGATTTTAGCTTTAAACTAATCTACTGAACAATCCACATTAATAGAATTCCAATATAAAGGAAATATACTCGCACATTGCTTACCCTGTGATTGTAGAAGCAGATTGATAGCTGCCGATGTTCAGGGTCTTCGTTGAGTGCAGAATAAATTATTTTTGTAGTTTGTACCAATGTTTGCCAATTAAATCACTGTAGAAAATTGTCAAGTTAAGATTACTGGTGGGTTTAGGAGTCAGGCCTACTACTCTGTACCCCATCAGTCATCCTTGCTAATTTGGTCACATAAACAACATTATTATAATGTCTAATGAAACTGCTTGAATTAGAAGGTCAATAACAGGAGGTAAATTCAGTTTTCATTATGGGGCGGGGTGAATTTCTGAATTGGGATGTGCAGGAGGAACCCTACAGAAATTCGCCTCTGTATACTGAAACAGCGCAAGAGATCATCTGGAACAGAGTGGTGCCCATGAGCCCATTTCCACATCATTCAGAAAAGATCAGATCACCTTCCCAATGGACTGGCTTTGGCCACACCTCTTTGACATTTTGTGGGATGGACCAGGTACTGCACCTCGCTTGTGACCAGGATTCTCTTTCTCTTCGCATGATGGTTTGGGGAGGGTGTCATTCAGAAGAATTTTTTTTCCCCTCTGATCAGTGGATGGATCATTAACAACAACCGCTGTTGGCACAGGAGGAAAAGTATTGGGGGAAAGATGTGAACTGTTAATTCTTGGTGGCTGTCTTGCATCGGTCCTTACACCGAGAGAGGTCAGTAGATGAAATGAGCTGCCAGAGGAAGTGGTTGATGCAGGCACAATAACAACATTTAAAAGTCACTTGGTCAGTAAATGGTAAGAAGGGTTTACTACAGGGGTTCCCAACCTGGGGTTCATGAACCCCTTGCTTAGTGGTATTGGTCCTTGGCATAGAAAAGGTTGGAAACCCCTGGTTTAGAGGGATATAGACCAAATATGGGAAAATAGGACTAGCTTAGATGAGCATCTTGGGCAGCATGAACTGGTTTAAAAGATTAGCTTTATTTGTCATACAGTTGGCCCTCCTTCTCCGCGGGGGATCGGTTCCGGGACCCCCCGCGGGTACCAAAAAATGCAGATGCTGAAGTCCCTTATTTAACATGTCTCGGTGCCATGGTCTTTAGGACCCAGCGGAACCCCGGACCTTATTTAACCTGTTTCAGTGTGGTGGTCATTAGGACCAGAATTTATGTTCATGAAAATAATGATGATCATGATTGAAAATAAAGTGGAAGTAGTAAAGCGATTAGAAAGAGGTGAAATTATCGGTCATTGGAAAAACGTTAGGCTACAGTCAGTCAACGATCGGAAAAATTTTAATGGAGCATGTGGAAGGGCCTGCCCCGATGAAAACTACAATTATTACTAAGCAACACAGTGGTTTAATTATTGAAATACATGTTTCTTAAGTGTTTTATATACATAGAAAGGTAAAATGTATACTATATACTAAGACAAACGTTTGACTAACTCATGCTAAATAATACCGGATGTACCTATTCCAATTTCAAATCCGACTTAAAGATGGACTCAGGAACGGTACTCGTTCATAACCCGGGGACTGCTTGTACTTTAAAGTCATCTCTAGATTACTTATAATACGTAATACAATGTAAATGCTATGTAAATAGTTGTTATACTGTATTGTTCAGGGAATAATGACAAGAAAAAATAGTCTGTACATGCTCAAACAACAGGTGCTGGAGAGAGAACTTCCGGGTTTTCCCGGTCCACAGTTGGTTGAATCCGTGCATGCGGAATCCGCGGATAAGGAGGGCTGACTGTATATACATCGAAATATACAGTGAAATGGGTCGTCTTGGTCAGGGAGGTGCTGGAGACAGCCCGCAAGTGTTGCTGTACCACCGTCACCAAAAATGCACGGCCACAACTCACTAACTCTAACTCGTACGGTACACCTTTGAAACGTGTGAGAAAACTGGAGCACCCAGGAACCCACATAATCACGGGGAGGACGTGTGAACTTCTTACGGACAGCGTCGGGAATTAAATCCCGCTCTTACAGCTAGTGCTACAAAGCGCGATGCTAACTGCTACACGACCGTGCTGCCCGCTGAAGTTGGGCTAGAGGGTCTGTTTTGTGCTGTACTATGCAACTCAGTCTCTCCTGCAAGGTTAAAACATTAATACTATAATTGTAAGTGAGTTTGAAGGCATGTTCCTCTTAATAACTTGTGAGCTAGTAATGAGTGATGAATTACCAAGAGCTGCAGTCCGTAAAAGGGAGAGACTTGCTTAGCAGCTCTAATTTAGCTTAACGCTCAAAGTTTACTGCTCAAGCACTATTGTCCTTTCACCCTCTACAGAACACTCTGCGCTTGCATTTTCTTTTCCCTGAGGTACACGGTGAGAGAGTGCCTGTGCCAACAGAGCTCATTTAGAAAAATAATTCACACTTAATTTGTGCCGCAATTAAACAGCATCCGACATACATGAGTAGACCTTCTAATGAACAATATGTTAGTGATCGAGGATCTGACGAGGCTACAAGGCCCTCATTAACATTATAGCCTCCCAAAGGACTTGTTAGGCATTTACTGTGTCAGCCACATTATCCAGATGAATTGTGGGACAAGGAGAGACCTTGTCTGTAAACTGAGGCAGCAAACTGTAACATGGTGACATTTGCCAGAGCAGTACAGGAGGATTGGAAGGGGCAATCATCAACCAGGACTTTAATTGAATAAAGAAACAGCTGCCATTCCACTGAAAGGAGCAGTGGGTGAGAATCACAATTGTCCCATTGAGCATTGTGGCAGATTATAGACCATCCTTACTCAATGGTGCTGCATTGTTTTTGGAGAAGCAGTGGAGTGTTTACCTGTAATCTTCACAATTACTGGAAAAATTGAACAGGCTAAATGTCTTTTCAGAATTATAAAGGATAGCTGTAGAGAACATACTTCTACAGATGCTGGAATCTAAAATTTGGTGCCTTAAAATTGAGGTAATCAGTAATAAATACAAAAAGGACTTCAGAAGAAAATTCATCTTTTGAAGAACCCAGCATCAGAAAGATTCTTGGGGGAAAACAAAGAGAAACTACATATGTTCATGGAATAAAAGGGAATATTATTGAGTGCAATGATGTAAATAGATGAGTTGTGTATGGAGTGTGTCCACTGAGTGGCCAGTCTGTCTACTAAAATTTCCATGTAGGTGTGTGGAAATTCTTCCAGCAGATACAGAAGGAGTAGGATAAATAGCCAGCAGAGATGGGTTCTGATGTGCAGAAAGCTTTGATTTCAATTACATTCGTGTTTCTGTGATTCTTATAGACTGTCCGGTCACTCATTTGGTTCCATGAGATTCTCTGGATTCCAGTGAGTGGAGGTTGGATTGAATGAAGTGCACACCCATAAGGTTGTAAAAGTACTTCAGAGTATTGGTTTATTATTATTGTTACCTGTACTGAGGTACAGTGAAAAGCTTTCCTTGCATACTGTCCATACAGATCAAATCATGATGCAGTGTGCTGAGGTTGTACAAGCTCAAACCATAACAGATGCAGAATAAAGTGCACTAACTGCAGAGAGCATGTAGTGCAGGTAACCAATAAGGTGCAAGATTATAATGAGATAGACTGTGATAGGTAACCTGCCATGCTAACTGTTCGTGTGTTAACAAATTATCTCCAACTCTTTGACTTACAGTCGGCCCTCCTTATCCGCGAGTTCTGCTTGCGCGAATTCAACCAACTGCGAATCGAGAAAACCCGGAAGTGCTCTTCCAGCACATGTTGTTTGAGCATGTACAGACTTTTTTTCTTGTCATTATTCCCTAAACAATGCAGTATAACAACTATTTTACATAGCATTTACATTGTATTAGGTATTATAAGTAATCTAGAGATGATTTAAAGTATACGGGAAGATGTGCGTAGGTTACTGTGGATTGGGATCGAAAAAAAATCAGAAGTTCTCTTACTATGTAAGTCAAAACAGGTACATCCGGTATTATTTAGCGTCAGTTAGTCAAACGTTTGTCTTAGTATACAGTATATATTTTACCTTTCTATGCATATAAAACACTTAAGAATGTATGTTTCAGCGCCGGGCTCGGGAAGTTCCTGAGTTCAATCCAGTGACAGACCACTTCCGAGCGCGCTCTCCTTCCATGCCTGGTTGATGTGAAGGATCAAAAACCCCAAACGCCAAAACTCAATA